>NC_136058.1:38391738-39644238 GCF_964261635.1 Lissotriton helveticus
GGTATTTCCTGCGTCGAAAGGAGGGAGCTTCGGCTAAGCAGACCACGAACTAAGTTAAATCTCAGAACGGTGACCCAAAGCAACCAAGGGTTACCTGGAGAGAAGCTAAACTAAGTCTGTGGTTCTGCCCACTACCGAGCACCTTGAAAACGAAGATGATGGAAGCGCCAAATAAGAAGATGATGGAGGCAACAGGAAATACCCACTACAGAAACCCAAGGACAGACAGACTCCATAGCTCAAAGACAATTGCACTCTTCATCGCAATCCTTTTCTGCTTTCTCCTCATGACCACACTCTGGATTGTGGAAGAAAATGCGCCTGCTCACGAAACATTCCTGACCACTGCTCAGCCTACCACCATGAAGGAACATTATCTGATTTCGCTCTCTCCTCAACTCAGAGAGAGGCGAAAGGAGTTTTGGAATAACTCTTTCGTACAGCTCCTTCACCAGCACAATCTCGCCACCAATGCCACCAACTGTTGGATCTGTGGGTTGCTACCCCACGCCACTGGACACTCGATACCATTCATCCCCTCACCCTTCTCAGTTCATGGCTCCTGCCTTGCTTGGCTGATCCTCCTGCAAGAAAGCTATAGGGACAATGCCACCTCCAGCAAAACCGTAACGCATTTCTTCCACGGGGTCTGGCGGAACAAAACAAAGGCACACTTCTGCCCGCAGACCTCCAACGACTCGATCCACATGGACATCCCTGCTAAAGAACGAATTGAAATGCAGGTGTTCAACAATCCAACCAGATCCACCTTCTCCTACCTGCGGAAACGAACGGCTGCCACTCTGACTGTGGCCCTGTCAGTCATCAACGTCACAGGCCACATGTGCATAGAAGGACATGGGACACAGCTGGTGGGCCGCAGTACTTGCCGGTTTACCAGAACTTTGGACTCCACGGATCCACCTTCCTTTGTGTCGTCCCAAACATGTATTTCGTCTGCGGCACAAAGGCCTACACCTGGCTCCCCAAAGGCTGGGGGGGCACTTGTTTCATCTCCTTCATCCTCCCTCCGACTTATGTGGCCCCAGCGAATCATCATAGACATAAACGAGCCAAGGACATTGAGCAAGCCGACTCAACAGGAGCGCAGTTCCTCGATGCTATGAAGGGACTTGTTCCTCTCTGGGGCCCGATGGCAAACAGCCGTGCCATCCGACATCTGACTCAGGCAGTTGAGACAACGATGAACATCACAGCTGGTATCTTTGCTAACAACACCGCCGAACTCCAAGCGGTCCGCTTGGTGGCCCTCCAGAACCGCCTTGTCCTAGATGTGGTTCTTGCGGACCGTGGTGGAGCATGCCGCATTATTGGGTCCAGCTGCTGTACATACATACCGGACAACTCGCCCTCAGTGTACAAAGCCATCGAACATCTTCACAGACTCTCTTCAGAAGTCCACCAGGATCAGGAAGAATGGTCGCTTGGTGGTTGGTTCTGGAACACTGTTAAGACCTGGGGCTGGAGACTGTTCACCATTATCCTGATTCCTGTAGTTGTAATATGCGGTCTATGCTTAGGAATCCAATGTCTGCCACCCTTGTGTTCATTATGTGCAAACTATATTTGCCCTAAGACTGTGGACTTTGGAAACGAACGCATGGGAGCATTATATGATGTCGAGGTTAGGAATTTGATGAAGATTGACATTGAATAGGCAAGTTGGCTAGATATGTTGAAAAGGGAGGACTGTTAAAAGTTAGGCTGCAAACGTCAACATTATCGGCGCCATCTTGCTCTCCTTGAACCCATTCGTGCACGTAAGCGGCAGCCATTTTGAGCACCATGGCCTCCCTGCCCCTCGCTGATAAGCCAGCGCGTCTCTCTCCCTCAACCTCGCAGGCATCCCCTTTCCCCCCCCGCGCTGACAACCCCCCCCCGCTCTCACATGCCCTGAGTCATAAACCCCTCTTCAGCGCAGCTCTGCCTCAGAACCCCATCCTGTTCCCAGCGCGACACCTCCCAGGCCCTTTGATACAAACCCCCTTTACTGTGTGCCCGTTTGTCTTCCTCGTTCCCAGGCCGCCACCTAGCTCTGCGGATACTGTTTATTGCCTCCCCCCCCCCGTACAGTAGGAAGCTTCCCTCATCAAAGGACCCTCGAGTTGATCAAAGCCCCCACCCTATGAGATCCGATCAACCCCCCCACATCCCGTGAATCGGCGGGATGTCCAGCTGCGCGATAATCATCACCTGTTGTGACCGGGGTGGGGACTTCAACTGTAAATGTGTGTGGGAACGGGCCTGAAGGGGAGATTCAGAGGATGTCCTTTCATACTTCAAAGCATTACAAGAATGTGTTACCTGCAATAAAGATCATGAAAATGTGTATAAGAGGCCAGGCCTCAGAGATGCGGTTAGAGCACCTCGTGACGATACTGGCTGTCCGAACTGATGTGTTCTCCTCCGGAGAGAATAAAACCCTTGTTTCCTGCCTTCCAGTCTCCAGCGCCTGCCTCTTCATTGATTTATATCTCGTGGGTTTAAGAGGCGACACCGCCGGGCAATACTTAGGGTCTTTTATTCTGGTTGGTAGCCTGACCTTTTTACAAGTGCTCACCCTTTCTTGTCAGGTGTGAGCTGGTCTTGGGCTGCTTATTGCTGGTTTTGCACCTTGTAAGAAGAACGCCTTATTTCCTCATTTAATTTCTTATATGTTTCCCTGTCTCCCTGCTGGAAATGCTGGGACTGTCCACCAGCATAGAAGGATCCATGAACCACATAGCATGGGTATAAAGCAGCTTCAAGTGTAGTAGGAATCTGTAGAAGGGCAATCCATCACTGAAACCACTTCCACAGAGTCCACATTGAAATGCTTCCATTGTTTAACCAGTCCTTCCCTGGCTTGCCACTGGGTT
The DNA here is from genome assembly GCF_964261635.1 of Lissotriton helveticus. Taxonomy (NCBI): domain Eukaryota; kingdom Metazoa; phylum Chordata; class Amphibia; order Caudata; family Salamandridae; genus Lissotriton; species Lissotriton helveticus. The sequence goes on from NC_136058.1 coordinate 38,394,618, forward strand.
TGACTGTGGGTTATGCAAGATTATTGGGGACATAGTAGCTTTCTCCACTTGTGAGCAGGTCGGTAAACTCGTTTTCCAATGAGCTGTGAGCCCGTCTTATGATTCCTTCTTTACTCCCTGATAGGCTTGTTAGACATTTGCCTTGTATGTCTATCTTATGTTTGCTTCTGTGCCCCTGCTTCCATGGTTGGCGCTTTTTGCAGGGCTCTGTGGTGTGGGTTCTGATGTTTGGCCATCCCCTCCTGCCTCCTGATAGGCTTAGACGTCAGGATTGTGTTTATGACATCTAAATGGGGTGTAGACTGTGGCTGGTCTTTCCCCTGGGCTCACTGAACTATGAGCTTGTGGGACCTGTTCATCTCTGCTGATCCCTGTTGTCATGTTTCCTCTCCTTCTCGTCTTCTTTTTATATTTATTTTTTATTTTTTTACCAGAAAGCAGGAGTTACAATCAATTCTAGGTGAACACAAATCCAAAAGTAGCGCAATCAGTCAAAAAGACGTAATAACTAAATATGATACATAGTTTAAGAGAGCTAAAAAGAAGACCAGAGGGATAGACGAAAGAAGAAAAAAAAAGTATAGTGAAAACGGGAAAATAATGAAATGCATGGGTGGAGACCCAGACCACCCAAACCAATATATTTGACAATCCTATTTCAGCTACTGTTCTCTTATTCAAAGGGTTAGATTAGTCATGGGATTATTCCCTGTGCTGCCAAGCGTGGCCTTGCCTCCTATTTGTGTATTGCTTAGTGGCATAGAACTTGTATGATGGCGCTGTTGCTCTGCCTGATCATCCCCATTTGTTTGTTTTTTGGGTTGTTGATAAGCTAACCCACACACCAGTGTTCTGTGTTGTGCTTAGACTAAGCATCCTCTGCGTGTAATGCACCTCTGCCCTTTTGATTCCTTGTGCCTACAGGATAATATTATCTGAAGGTGACCCACTTCCGTGTGTGAATTGCTTCCTTTCAGTTTGGCCTTTCTTTCAATCCCTTTATTTCATTGAGTTGTGTTTGGTATTGGGATGTTGCTTCTGATACGATGAAACTGGGACCATGGGCTAGGCGGTTGTGCTCTGATTTGGAACTGTGATAATGTTAGCTTTCTTTTGGGGTCTTCCCTCACTGCCGCTTGAGGTTGGTTTCAGGCATAGTTTTCACCTGGTGGTTTCCGCTTGGGTGTGGCACTCACAATGCACTGTTGAAGGGTTAGTTTTGCCTTCTTGTTTGGTCTTGTGGTCTACCCCCTATGTTTAGGCTTGGATATTTGGGGGTGCCCTGTCCTCTCTCCCTGACACTTTGTGCTTCTGCAAAGGGATTTTTGTTTTTCTCCAAGTTGGCACCTTTGTAGTTTTTTTATTGTTGGGTTTCCTTATGGTGTGTACCTTGGTGTCTCTTCTAGGCCTGCTTTCATGTTTTGTGTTGCGTTGCTTCCTTGGTGCTGTGGAAGTAGGGTTCATGTGGCCTTTCCGATTTGCCATTTAATACCTCCAGTGAGCTCTCTGTTTTGCTTCTGTGTATTTTGCTCCTGTCCCACTTGTTTGGTTTGCTGTGTAGAGGTGGGCCACCCCTTGTACTTCTTGTTGGGATTGACTTTATTCAGGTGGGGTACATTTCTCATGTCAGGGCGTGGTCCATTTGCTCCCTCTTGCACTTCTTGTGGCCTTGCTTCCCGCTGAAGTTGGGTGTCTGCCCAATGAGTGCTGTTGCTAGTACTTGCTTCCTGCTTTCCCTCCCTCCTTCTCCCACTACAGTTTGCCTCAATGTGCATGGGATTGTTGTGGGCTGCTTCTTTTTCTTCTTCTTACTCTTGTGGACTTATTATCTTTTGTGTTGAAAGTCTTTTGAATAGGGGTTGTGCAGCTTAGGCTGTGGGTCTCTCCATGTCTAGGTCTTGTGCTCTCTGTGCTGCAGTGTGCTGGAGTTGTGGTGTTGGTGCCTGCTTTGATAGTCACGCCCTGCCTGCTCTGCACTACTTGATTGGTGTTTGTTGCAAAAGATAGTTTCCTCTAATGATCTAGGTTGCTTGTCTTCTGGTGAGTTCTTAGTTTGGGGTCTCTGGCTCCTGTCATGTTCTTCTTTCCTGGCTGCTGCCTATGTCTTAGTGCTAGGAGTGTGAGATTCCCAGGGCATGCCTTTTCGCATTGCGCCACCTTTCTTTTTGTGCCTCTTACCCCTGTGTTCTGATGGTAGTGCCCAAATATGGTCTATTTTGGAGAAAGGAGTTTAGACTCTGCATTGCTTTGGAGGCTGGATTGCCTCTTCCCTTTTTGGTGTGGAGTGTGGTGATGCTCTGTTCTCTAAGCTCACAGGAAGGCATAATGCGAAGGCTGAATCCGTTTATTGCTTGGGCTTTTTAGTTCTTTGCTTCAGTTTCTCGCCTGTTTCTTTGCTGTTGGGTATATTTTCTGGAAATGCTGAACTTGACTGGCCTCACTTCTTTTCTGGTGTTGGTTGGCACACTTTGATTCCTGGCATGTCTGTCACCTCCTGGGCTTGTCTCATTCAGTGGCATGCTGGGTCCTAGCCTTAGTGTGGGGCATGTTTACACGGGGAATTACTTGTTTTATTTTATCCCAGAATGTATGTTCAGCTGGCCTGGGTCTTCCCTTCTACATGCTGGGCTCTCTTCTGCTGCCTTGTATGTGACTACTGACCCTTATTTCGGCCTCTTCTTATGATCTAGCTTGAACTGCTGTGGTCTTGGGGCATGTTGTGGGTGTTCTCAAAAGAGTGCTTAGATTTTGTTTGGTGTGGGGGCCCAGGTCTCCTACATAGGTTCTGGGCCTTCACATTTGGCATTATTGATCCTGGGATTTCTTCCCTGGGCTGTTATCTTTTCATGCTTATGGGCTTCATGCCTTATTTCCCTTATGGCTCTTCCTCTATGTTCCTGGTTTTTTCCTTGTTTTGGAGGTGTGCTCCTCTAGTTGCTTGTTTTGGCATGGGTACGTGGGGCTTTGTTGCATTTAACGTTCAGAAGTTCAGTCCTTCCTCCTTTGTGTCTGGACTTTGCTCTGTCTTTTTGGCTAACTTGATGGATGATTAATCTCAGTCGTGTCTGCTTTGCTAGATCCTTATGATGAATAAATACAAGGATAAGGAAGCAATGATGAAGTATTGCTTCAAATAAATGTAACCCCATTTCTATTATTCTATTCCCTCGTCCCAATCCTTGCAACAATTTGACCCTCCCTGCTAGCTTACACAGCTTCGATCACAGTCTGTTGGATATCTTGGCTGATTTGATAGTTGACTCAGGAGGGTACTTAACACTGGTGGTCTTTTATCGGCACATCTGTAAGTTTAGGAGTTGGGATTTTTTCCTTTTAGGAGGGCAGGGAGATGCCTTGAATTTTTTTTTCAAGTAGGCATCCTGGTGCATGTCTCCAGAGTATGGACAAACATGATGTAAGGACTGGGATGAGGAAATAGACTTGGAGTAACAAGAAAACCAGTAATAATCAAAGCATGTGTTAAGATGAATACACAAAGTGCAGAAGTAGTAGAGGAGGTTGTGTGTCCCTAAATATTCAGGATGTGTGGAGATCATGTTAAAGAGCGCTAGAGGAAGTGTAATTTATAGAAGTCTCTATATAAGACCCAATGGGTGCAGAAAAGAGAGCAGTCACCTCTAATTTGTTGGAATAGGCTGGAGATCATGGCTATGGACCAGGAGATGGAGTGTGAGATTTCTGCAGCTTTCCAAAGGCAACAATGAAACATCTTATGTTCTCAGTTTGACTTTCTTCAGGGTGGGGCATGATAGAGGTTGATAAGAGAGTAAATGTTGTTGTTCTTCATTAAGTCTTTATTGATGAGGGCCAAAATAGGATGGCTGATGTATTGAGAGCAGGTGCAGAGGCTAGTATCAGAGGCAGCATGTTGTTGCAGTTTCTACTAGAACCTTTGCTTTAGTGAAGCTTAATCAGTGGCTCGCTGCTCCACGCCATTGTAAAGTCCAGTAAATGTCAAGCAGGCAGTGGCCTGACGTGTTACTTTGTAGATGCCAGGCTGTCATAGTGGTCCCAAATGGATGATTCAACACCTCATAAGACAGTCTAAAGCTGGTACAAGAAACAGATGTTACCACCCTCGAGGCAGGATCAAAAATACTGTTGCTACATGACACTGCACACCGCCACAACAATCTACACCCAGGAGATTAGCTGCACAGTCAGATGGCAGATAAGACACTAAGGCGAAGTTTGTCTTATATTTAAAAGGAAAATAGCTTATTTATGCACAAGCAAGGATTAGGTATGACATCTTGGAAACCAAAGCAATGCCAGCATCATACAGCAACAATATCAATGCCCCCTTGCTATGCATTCCGGAAGAAGTACACCACTCGGTGTCCCATGCACACCAAAAGGTAGTGCCAGATGTGGGCACGGGTACGGCAGAATAAAACTCTACAATCTAGATTTGTCAAAAACGTGCTCGCAATCAGTTAGTTTAGGAAACATGTATACACATTTTTACATGATGAGGGCAAGCATTAAAGGGTATCTGTCTCCTTGACAAAAGCGTTACTGACGTTACTCCAAAACGTCAACGCAATCTACCCACTTTGACATGGGATAGCATGTATGACCAACAAATATCCCAAGAGTATCCTGGTTCCCAGTTCCCTTTCCATTGTGTAGTCTTATGCATTAACTTACTCTTATTTCACTTTAATTACTTTTTCTTAACATGATACTCTCTCTTTTTGAATATACGATGTGTTGAAGTCTCCCTAATATATTTTAAGTGTGGGTTGTTGGTCAAGTCTATGTCATTTACGTGAAAACTGATCTTTTACTAAACAATAATCCATTAAACGTGAACTAACAATCGACTTGTTTTCAGCTATGGCAATGTAGAAGCAAACACAATGAATGTGGTAATAGTTTTTGTAAAACTGCGTGCCCAAATTACTATGTGCTCTAATTAAAAATTCTCTGGTTTTCGCTCCTATGTGCAGCCTTCGTCTTCTCGACCAAACACTGCTCCAGGAAATATGCAGCGTCCAGTTCGATTAGAACCTCTTCCAGAAAGTTCGGGAGGTGGAATTAGAGCTGTCCCAAAGACTACTTCAGCTACTCAGCCAAAAACATCAGCACTTGAACATGATCACCATTTTCCCACTGGGGTTAGGACCTTTTTTGGTTCTTTAATTGATCCTATTAGAATAGTATACGGAGGAAATGTCATGTTGTATTAGAAGGAAATGGCATGTTCATGATGAAATATACTGTTTTATTATACTTTGCAAGTAGAAAAGTCAAATATCCGTACTAATGCAACGCGAGGCATATATGCCAATATTTTCAAACTGGGAAGTGGTAGATAAAACAAAAAAAAATCAGGGGAATGTATTTTTCCCATTGGGTTATATTCCAGAGGCTATTTTAGGTTGGAGACATCTATGATAAAAACATGTTTGATTTCAAAAATCTTAAATCTTCCGTATGAATTGAGTCAATTAGCATGTGTGATGATGGTGTTGCCGCTTTATCTTACAAAGCCTATTAGTACATGGTATGATGTGTGGCAAATCATAGAAAGCAAAAGAGGTGGTGGGGGGGGTGTTTGACTGCACAAAAGATAGCTGAGTCTCCATGGACTCCGCCACAAAGTCTCTCAATGTAGGTAACCAATACCAATGTCAGCGTGCAAACCAGTCTTCTCATCCCCTTACCATATGCACTCCAACTCTTTGGACCACGAGCGATGTAGAAACAATACGGACTTTGGTCCTTCCCGACTGGACCTGTTTGTGGAGCCAAAACCCAGAATCAAAACTGTAGCATTCACAGTGAGAATGACATACATGGGAAGATATTTCAAGGAGTTTATATAAAGTATTGTTCAGCAAAATGCAAAAACTATATCCTCAGGCTGGTTAGCAGTGAGGAATAAAGATCATAGTACAAAGAACCTGTTAAATTCATTGCAAAATCTAGCATAGATTTGCCTTACAAAAGAGGAATGGGGTATCCTAGTCACAGTGAAAAAGTATGTGCTTTTATAAGACTTTAGACAAATTATTTCATACACTACTAAGCAAGTATTTAGTCCTCAGGATATGCATGAATACACAACAAGCAATAGTATTTTTTTACTAAGGAATACATTTGATAATTCTCTCATACTACTACTACATTGAATACAGTTGCTCTCATAGTTTATTCAAGCGCAGTAGTCCACACATTGTAAAATAATAGCCTGGGACAGTAGGGATGTCCCTGGTTAGGTACAACTCGGTGAGAAGCTCCTTGTAACACTCTCCATCTTTTAGTGGGAAGATTGTAGTTCTTTATTTAGCTAAGCAATAACCACATCAGTGATCACATGGTGTGGTACAGCGTCACTTCAAAATGGAAGACAGTGTGTCTTAGGTTATGTTAGCGTGAGTTCGATTTCAGTTAAAAGCATAGAGATGAGACAAGGTGTGCATAACTGCTATCAGTCACTGACCTAAATCGGAGGTTAGACGAGAGACCACTGAAATGGACCACTCTCAAATCAGGCTTCACAACGGGAGACAGCCATGACAACGCGGGCTTTACACCGCGCTGCCATTACGACGCTGCCATCACAATGCAAGTCATTACAACGACTTGCGCTGGATGGCGCTAGATACTAAGGAATAGTAGACTTACTATTACAACACCTTCCCTACTGTTGCGTAGGCTTGAGTTGGAATAGTAAATCATACTATTCCAAAATCCAGCCCCTACAGCGCAAGTCGTTGTAACGACTTGCGTTGTAATGGATGCGTCGTAATGGCAGCGCGGTGTAAAAGCCCACGTTGTCATGACGTACATCCTTCACAACACATACTGTGGAGAATCCTCTGGGTATATCCTCTTGCAAGGCTGGGAGGAGCAATATACTCTCCAAGCCCTACCGATACAGCTCCAGCTGCAGCCAATGCAGACACAGCTTGGAAACCATCCAGAACCCTGAGATATCCACTGTTACCCCTGACCGCATTGATCAACCACAATGTGTGTGGAGCTCTCTCTTACTGATTGGTAGCGGCCTCTTGTTCACCTGACAACAAGGCCTTAAGAAGCATCGGTAAGGACTTAGGGATATGACAAGCCTTGCCATGAGGGTGAAGCATCCCAGAGGATTTATTTCCAAAGGAACCTGGGTGATGCGCAAAGGCAGATATACAGCTACTAATCCCTGGCAGCTAGCAATGGCGCTTGCTGAAGGTGGGCATTTTGACATTCTCTGAGTTTTGTAAACATTGCACCAGCGCTAAAGTGGTACTCTGACACCATCTGGTAGAGATCTCACAACGCTGCATAGAACCTATCCTTCTCAGCCTCATAAAGAAACTGAAAACATTGCATGGGGACATGCCTCATTCAAAATGTTACTTCATCATACAGAACACAGATTGGATAACGTAGAGTCTAAGATCAAAACATGACTGTATTGGAGGATCAATTATAGCATACAAAGAGGGGAAGGACAAAAATGGAAGATTGATCAAGGAGATGCAACATTAGATTTTTTTGGCATTCCAAAATTAGACGAAATTAGACGAAAAAGACAACATAGTCACATTCCTTGGGCTCTGGCTTCTGAAACTACTTGGGTTAAACTTCCAACCACCTCGATATATAGAGGGCCCACCGACTCAGCTAGAGACATTATGTGTCTTCTGATGTTCCTCGACCCTTTATTACTTACCTGCTGAGATACCAACATACTTGTACGATGCTCCAGGTATCACACACATATGGACCCTACCCCTATAAATGGCACAATGTCTCCTTCTCTTCTGATTTCTCCCACAAAGCCAATGTCATCTGGAAAACAAACAAAAGTTTCTCTCACTCCATTTCTAAGAGAGCACAACATCTGATGCAGACGTCTTGACCATCTGATGCAGACATCTTGACCCCACAACAATGTTTATAGCAAAAGATGGTGTAACAAAGTAATTCTATTACCCAGGCCACCTTCAGCACTTCATAGAAAACCACACACTAACTACATTGGAAAACTACAACCTCAGTTCCACAAGCTCTGTGCTATATTAGAGACGCTGCTCAGTGGTGCTCCACATAGAAGCCAAGATCGCTACACAGACTTAGACAAACTTTGCAGTCCTTGGAAATCACCAACTGGAGACTGCAACACATGTATGTCTGCATTGAAAGCCAAAGACTGATGAAAAAACTACCACTTGAGATGCATTTCTGATATGCTGTACTCCAAGACCATCTCATCACCTTCACACGTCTTTGTAAATAGACTACATCTTTAACACAGAGAGACTTTAAAGTTGCACACCACCTGAATTACTATGCTAAAGTGTATCTTCCCGTTAAGCCTTAACAAAGAAGGAGAATACTCAGAACCAATGTGAACATTGCTCTCCATTATTAGCAGGCAGAATTACCTATACTACATCCATTCTTATCACACACACATTTCTTGCCTTGCAACCTCAGTAGTCTCGCAGGACATTTGAATGACTTTCGATCACTATCTCAAACATAACCTGCACCGGGACATTCTACATTTGGTCGCTCAACATAAACTGACTGTTATAAATCAGGGTCTGGTTGGCTAGGGTTTGCACCTAAGCCATGCAGTACCCATCCCCCAGAGACAATGTGTAAAGCATTTGCACAACACAATCATACCAGCAGCAGAATAAATACACCACACAAGACCATTCATGAGAACGCTGCATACTATGCCAATCCTGAGTCATTACTCATTATCCTGACAATGAAAGAACTAAAATGACATACAGCCTAACATCAGAGCAAGAAATGCTACAAGTTCTGAAAAGTTACATGAATCAATAATACTGTGCATATTATGCATATCCTGAAATAATACTAGCTATTCTGTCAGTGCAAGGATCAAAACGGTATGCATTGGAACATCATGACATGAAGTGCAACAGGTTATGAAATAAAAACATGAATGTTACCAGAAAACCATAAATATATTTGTAAAATGCTTATTCAAATGTAAATCATGATCAAGGCATGCAAGACACATCACTGCCCCAGAAGCCTCTGCGCTTCTACTAGGCTTCATAATGTAATTTCTGATTTAGGCCTTCCAAACTTGCTTGCAGTCAGCAGGGTGGGTTGGGTGGGCTGGTGTGCCCTGGTTCCAGTAATTAGGGTATCGCTGGCAAGCGTATTGGGACCACTCAAGTCCGGTTCTCGACAGTCAAACACAAATTATGAGCCAAGGTGCAGGGTGATGTGTGTTGCCACTGCACACATTGTGTAAAAAGAAAGTGGTGTGCCCCATAGCATCAGTGCTTTGAGAACCAAACATGCTGATGCTCCCTTTACAGGAGTTACAGTAGTCATCGACTCAGCCCAGCGGTGGCATCTCCTGTCGATAAGGAGAGGCCCGGTGTGGAGCAGAAGTTTGCTTCCAGTAGGTATAACGAGCATGCTGCGGTATCACGTCTCTTCCCCGGGACGAACAATACTCAGTTACACAACACTCTCAGCAGCTCGGTTTGCTAATGCGCTCTCTATATGAAGGTTGTGCATCACCCACTGCCCAACTTTAAAGTCCTGGCTCTTGGTACTGCGGTCAGCACGCTCTTCACTCCCTCAGACACGGAAGCTTAATCGCTCCCCGGAGCCCACACGAGTCTGGGCACAGTGGGGCTAGAGGTAGTCCTTGTGACTTCTCTGGATATTGCTGCACATGCGTCGACACGATATAGTCACTCAGAGCTCCCTGCACACTAATAGTAGGCCACTTTAGTGGCCGGACTCAGAGTATCATGGCCAATTCTGGGGCAGTCCAGTCCCAGGAAGATGCTAGGAGCCCATGCAGGGCGGCAAGCCAGCTCATCCAGGCAGGTAGATGGCAGGGATGGTGGTTTCTCCTCACAACATCACAGTGCCTGGGTAGTCCAAAGTTAGGGAGCCACTAGTAGTAGGGCAACAAGTGGGAAAGCGATCAAGTGAACCCAGAAAGTAGCAGGACAACAGCAGTGGAGCAGTATAGATGAGGCCTTGTGCAGCACAGCAATACCTCCGACAGAGGTTCAATACCCGGTCCAAAAGTGCTCTAAAAACATGGGGTTAGAGCCCCTGTACTTTTACTCCAAAATGTCATTGTTTCAAGGGGCAACATCAGAGAAAAACTTTCCAGTATACAGCATTCCCTTTCAACCCCATCTCTGGCTCAAAACATCAGTAGGGGTAAATCAGCCCTTTGTGTGAAGACAGGACACAGCCTATACAAATATGAGTGTGCCCCACCTCCCTCTGTCCCAGCCCAGGAAGACTTATCATTATGCAGATGAATGCAGATGCCTCCCCTCTCACACCGAGCCCTTCTGGTGTGGTGGCTGTTATGAAAGTATGCACCAAGTGTAACTGTCATTCAGCCCTAGTCTTGGATTGCAGCCAGGCTGCAAACCACTAGAGTTATAAGCACAGAGAAATGCCCACTTTCTAAATGTAGCATTTCTAAAATAGTAATGTAAAATCCAACTAGTAGTAAGTAGTAAGCAGGATTTCCTACTGTCATTCTAAAACATACCAAACATGGCAACGTTACTCTTCTCAGATCAGGATTTACCACTTGAACATATCTATGGGAACTCCCAATGCTAGTTAATGAGCAGATTAGTCCTTACAATAGTGAGAAACAAATAGACTGTTTGTCACTGCCAGGGATGGGTAAAGAATTCCGCTCCGCAGGCGGTGTTTGCAGAGTTTTGCCCACGCTGCGCTCCACGAGGAGGACTGCAAAACTCAGTGAGGTGACGCGGAGCAGAGTTTTTTCTCTCGAGTGGCTCACCAACATTAAGTTGCCGAAGGCTTGTGAGAAACAATTGCTCACATGACCTGGTCCTGGTGAGATTTCTCAACACGGGTAGTTTCAGCAGGTCACGACCGCTCACATTGAGAAATCTGCTGCTCGCATTGAGGAATCTTCTGCTCAAGTAGAATGTCTACTCAAGTGGCAGAAAGCAGCAGCTCCCTTTGCCTTTCACACTGATTTTACAGTGCGGGACAAATTCCTGCTGCTAAAAATCAGGGCAAGTAGTTCGACTTAACAGACTCCATCACTGGCGGAACTCCTCAGAGTGTGTTGGAGTTTTTCCAGCAGTCCGCCCAGGCCTAGTCACTGACAGGACATGCCAATCAATAAATGCATATATCCTACCTAGGGCTACCTAGGGCCTAACTTAGGTGCCACCTATGTGTAGTAAAATTGGAGTTTAAGACTGGCAAGTAGATTTAAATGTCAAATCAATGTGTCAGTAATCTGCGCATGCAGGCCCTGCAGTGGCAGTGACAAGTTTGAAAGGCTACGTCTGTGGTTGGTGTAATCAGCACTGCTGAGCCACTAGTAGCATTTAATTTACAGGCCCTGGGTATATGGGATACCACTTTACAAGGGACTTACAAGGAAATCAAATTAAGTCCTTGTTATCCTGTCTTACCCAGAAACACCAGTGCTGAAACTAATCAATATGGATACAGGATTCTCCAGTTTCCCTGGCTACAAAATAAACGTGAAGCCATGCCCTTATGAACGACAAACAACTCCATCCGAGGCCTACCATCCAAGTGGATCCCCCACTAGCTTAAATACCTAGGTATACTAGTGAGTAGAGACCTCACTTGCATGATCCCGGGTAACCTGTCGATCGCATAGAACAGGTGCAAACTGAAACCAGCTCTTACAATACTATTAGCTATGACACTTTATTACACATACATTTGAAAAACAGTCATAAGCCCTTACACCTTACACACTTCTTGGATATCTACTAGAATAGAGCTGTTACAAAAACTAATTACAGGTCTATACAACTTCCTGATCAGAGAACTTATTTTCTAATCCCACATCCGCCTTCTCTTAAATGGCAATATCGCAGAAAGAATACAAGGATGAAGACCGTGCAAACCTCGTGCAGACAAATTATACAAGCATTAGGGAGTTTAGATTTAAATTCACTTTTTACAAAATAATGCATGATTGGCACTGTTCACCCCAAAAGCTATATAATGCCAACATGTGCCTAACAACTAGGAGATGAGGTAGACCTGAAGGGGACATGCCACACATCCTATGGTGCTGCCTAGTGATCCATCTTTACTGACCCTAATATTGGTAAATTATATGGGGCTAGTTCCTTAATCTTTCAGCCCTGTATGGCACTAGATTCAGGATTCCCAAAGCTCAGAGGAGCTTCATACCCATACTTAACGATGGCTAGATACCTCCTTAGCAACTGCCAAAATAACTATCCTATGAAAATGGAAACTCACCATTAGTCCCACTTTAGCTGTGTGGCTGCAGGCATTGACAGCCACGGTATCCCATGAGAGCCTCATATACAAATTTAATGATCAGTTACAGATTTTCACAGAGATGTGGGACTCCTTACTAAGTACTGACTAGTCTCTGAACTCGCTTTGTGCACAATATTTAGCATGAACCACTCTTTGGGTTCACTGATGGACATACCCAATCTTACATTAAAATAGCACTTGTCGGAACTAGCATTTTCTGGTTGGCTGAGGTGATGCCTTAGCCGGACAGAACCTACCACTCCCTTCAGGAGTGGGTGATTACACACACTGTACCACCTACATTCACTTTTGGGTAGCTTAGCTCTGAGCAGTCAGGCTTATCACATAGGCAATGTGTAAAGCATTTGCACAGCACTATCACACAATAAACACACTGAGCATCACAAAAGCGACTTCACATGTGATGTATTCAAATAATGTTTGCATTCAACACACACAATAATCAACAGAACATGAACATCATGTATGTCTGGGCATAAATCACACATGGAATTATTACTAGCTGTGTTAGGCCCAACCGTGTTAAAATGACAACAGTAATATGCGTACTTGAGAGGATCCTATCCTGCAACCCCCCCCAACAACTTTATGTGGTGCAACACGTTGTCCACTCCAGACCCACCTCAGCAATTTATATAATTCAATACCACACAGTAATAGGGTGCACCCCGGGTCACAGTGCTATCAGAAATATGTGCATACAAAGAATTATAACACTTTTAGCAGCACAGTGGGCATGGGCCGCACAGATAAAACCAATTTCAAACATAATGCGATTTTGACAAAGAATCAACGTGTAAGGCAACACAGCTGGCCAGTGTTGTGACTCACAGGCTCCCACACACACACAGTCACTCTGCACTTATATGCAGTACAATAGATATCAGGCAGGTCCGTACGGCACATGCTCACACATATACACACTCAGCACCCTAATGTGATGCAACTGATACCCAGCAGGACAATTGATAACACACTGCAGATCCCATGGCCCAAGCCTCTTCCCCCACCAACTCACCCCAACTATCCTACACCCACATATTGGAGACAACTTGTCCTTCCCCTAGACACCAGGCCGCACATGGCCGAAGTCACACTTAGTCAGGGTCCAAGGGGAGCAGGTGTTGGTAGGTAGCAGGACTAATTAGGAGACAGCTGTCAAATGGGTGTTTGGCCACCACTCAGGAAGTTGAACCACAGGATGTGGAGCAGAAGCAGACTGAGGGCAACAGTTGGTCACTCAAAAAGGTTCCACAAATGCCTTCTAGCACCAGCCCAGTTCTGCGAAGCAAAGGGTGGTCATGTGGTCTCTTGAACTACTTACAATCGCTCTCAGAAGCGTTCTTCCAGCCCAGTCAATCAATCTCATCACCCAGACCTGAGCCAGGCAAAACTACCTGGAAGCAAAATCTCGTCTGGGGCTGTGTGAGGAGAGGGCAGTTGGTCCACCATGCTGACATGCTGAGAGCCAAAAAGGTAACAATCAATGAATGGAGAATGAAACAAGGTAGCTTCTCGGAAGGAGGAAGCACCCCATCAGGTACCCACCAATCAGAGTCGAACTCCGGCAATCCGGGCATGTCTGGTGCGTGTTGATACAGGTCATGTCAGACCATTCCAGTCACGCACAATGAAGAGTTGCCAATTCCGCCCCTCCCCGGAAATGAGGCACAACATCCGGTGCACATTGATATTGGTCGCCCTAGACAACTCCGGTCACACTCTAAGTTGCAAGTTTTAACAATGCCTCACGAGATACAGTGGGGCATTACTATGGTTACGCCCCCAACTTTGAAGGTCGCAATCTGTTGTTCGGACACTGCACGCAATGAGCATGCAGTTGGCATATCGCACAAGAGAGATGCAGCACGATGGATGAGGCGGGTTACGCTGGATCCCGCAACGGGTGAATATGTTCACCATCAATAAGCTGCTTATGTATGCTGAGATCACCAGGATGCAGGGGCCACGCTCCTTAGATGCAGACAAGACTTCAGAGGCTCCACAAAAGCCAATCCGGTCTCCATGCACCATTCTTATTTCTATGCCAAGCTACCAGTTGGGATCCAGCAGACAATGTGGGCACTTAAGAGGGCACCGATCTCCAGGTGTTACAAGTAGATGGTGTGAGTCCCTCATAGGTGATCTTTGATGTCTTTGAGATCTCTGAAAGAACAGTGGGCAGGCCAACAAGCCCCTGGAGAGCACACTTCAGGGTGCCACACAACAGCATGTAGTCCCCATAAGCCAGCCACTATTCAGGAAGGGCACTTTCAATGGCAGTAATCCTTCTTGTGTACAACAGATTCTTCTGGTAGTGTGTACCACATAGTTTAAGGTTCCCTGGACCCACGTCCCTACAAGTGTATCTCTGCCCTGCTGAAGTATGGCACCATTAGATTTCCTGTAGTGTACCTTTGAAGTTGGAGGTGGTTTAAAGGAACTCCCTTTGAACCACAGATGTCTCCCCTAAATATCAGTCCTATCTACCATGAGTCTGTGGAATGCTGATCTAAATCTTTAGTGGGGCCATGATCTGGCTCCAGAGGCCAAATGTCAAAACCTTTTCCTTGAATCTATCCAGCCAGGCCAGCAAATGGCAGAGGTCTGTTGTTCCAGTTGCATGCTCAGTGTTTAATACCTGTCACTGGAGAATGCCCAGATGTGCTCCCCCAATCTCCAGTGTGTACTAGAGCCAAACACCAAGTCACACAAAGGGTTTCAGAGCATAGAAAGGCCTATGTTCTAGAAGTGGCATTTCCACCCTAATCATGACAAAATTAGGCCTGGGCGGTAAATTCCGTTCCATTTGCGGAATTTGGTTAATTTCACATTCCGCGGAGAAAGCGAAATTGGCCAAAAGCCTGCGTTCGGCAACTTCGCGAAATTTTTTGCTTGTTTGCTTTCTCAAAATGCATGTTTGCGAGATATTTTTCCCCGAGCACGCAAACAGCGATTGCGAGCAGTAAAAAAACATCGCGAACAAGCAATTCCGCGTGTTCGTGGAATTTCTGCGTGTTCGCAGAGATTTTTTACCATTGCGCAGAGATTTGCGTAACGCGATTACGCAAATTCCGCCCACCCCTATTTAAAATCACCTTTACCACTGGAAAGGGTTTGTCACTGCAAATCAATGATAGGAAACATTGTGAGGCTGCTCCTCTGCAATCCACTATTGCAGCCTGAAGTAATTTCAACCCTTTCCCCATGTTAGCTTATGGAAAGAGTAAACTTCATCGGGTAGTGAAAACACACATGGGTATTTTTCACTACCTGGGCACGGAACACACAGATGTCCCTGTCCTGCCTTTCACCTACTACCCTCTTCACCCCTTGATGTATACCCTCGGGTGCACTAGTGGTAGTGAAGGGTCCTCTCAGGATGGCTAAGGATTTAGAAAGGCCAGCCTGAGTAGAAGTGCATTTGGGCACACACAGACCTGCAATGGCAGGTTGGACACATGTTGAGAAACACCATATGAGCAAGTGCGCACACCGGCCTGCAATGGCCGACTAGACACATGTTTAGAAACACCATAGGTGCAAATGCGCTCACCGGGCTGCAATGGCAAGCTGGACACATGTACTAGCACATCATTGGTGCAAGTGCGCTGACACAGGTTTTATACATGATAGGTGCAAGGGCGCACACCTGTCAGCAATGGCAGACTGGACCTGGTTTACAACCGCCTTCGGTGCGAGTGCGCACACAAAGGCTTGCAATGGCAGGCCTGACCTATGTTTAGAAACCTCAAATAAGCACCACTTCTTATGTGTGTATTCGTAATGTGTGTAGGAAGGGCACGCCCAATTGTGAAAGTCTCCCTCAGGGTTGGCTAATGAGTGAGAAAGGCCAACCTGAGCATGATACATGTTTGATGGGCTATTCAAGTGGGTGGCTGCGTTCCACTACTAGCCAGTGCAGTGCTCGCCCTGGGTATGAGGTGTACCTTTTATAGGGCACTCCCAGGTACGTCACCTAAATCAATCAATCATGCACCCTATCCTGGCATGTGTAGAAAGGGGCACGGCCCTTTCCACTGCAGTACAATGGGAAAGTGCCCAGAGTCCTAAAGTCATGAAAAGAGAGATGCCAAAAACCAGGAGGGAAAAAAAAAGATTTTAGGGAAATCCCCCTAAGAAGGGCCATGTGCAAAAGCCCTGGACCGGTGTGACTGAAATGATACTTGAAGTCCATGCTGGAATACAAACCTGAAGACTTCTTTATTAGTACTTTGTAAGACTTTAACTCTCCCCCATAGCCGACTTTCTTAAGTGGGCGAAATAACGCTTGTTTAATAGCTTTACTGCTCTTTGTATTTTCTCCCCCTTTCCTATTAATCCTACCTTTTAGCCTCACCCATTCCCCACCCCTTATATATTTTTTTCATCACCCTTCTTGCTCGCCCATTCCATGATCGGGCAGTTGCCATAATGTCTCTTGCGTGGAATGTGCTTATGTCTTTTTTACTGCTATATTTTTTCACTTAACTATGAGCCTTTTCACCACTGTTTTTACGAATTATTAAGAAACTTGGTATATGTTTGCTTGACACTTCAAGCATTCTAGAAGAGTCACGCAGCTGAATGTTGCCTGGAAGCCCAGGAAAGAACAATCTATAACTCCTAGATGCTCATTAGATCCCATAATGCAAATTACGCCATCCTGCCATCTGGTGGTCCTGGCTGTAGATGTTTTGTGACCCTCTCTCCATCATAAACACTAGTTTGGAACTTATGCCATGCTCCAGTATTCAATCACAAAGTTTACTAATCGCCTTTTAAACCAGAGTTATTCCACATTCTGTTTCAGGAACTGATTTCCAACTGTTGTTGCATAGTGGTACTTGTATGCCTTCCCAGGGCTGAGAACTGGAGAGATCTTCTCTGAATGTGATTGTACTTTGAAATCTGTCTTTTCATGTCAAGAAGGCACCTTTGCTCCTTTCATGCTTTCTAGCCTTATTTTGAAAATTCTAAAGTTTAATTCTGTTAACATTTTGCTTCCTGAAATTTCCATAGACACCATTTGGCAGATGGCTGAAGGAGTGACTTTAATTGCCCACTGTGCGGCAACAAGTTTACACCTGTCTTTTCTTTCCACCAATGCGGGTGTAAGCTTGGAAGAGGGATTCATACTGGTTTCTTTCTTCAGGCTTAGTTGATTTTGGAGCTCACGAGGTTTCATTTTTTTATTGGTGATGAAAAACTGTTGCTTCTTCCAAAAATAGGACAGGCCTTTTACAACCTAATTTAGTAATGCAATTAATCTCTTACATGAAATGGCTTACTTTCTGCCACTTTTAACAGGTAATATGTGACACTTATTAAACCAGTCTATAATTGAATAGTACAAAGATGGAAGCCATATTAATATATTTTTTTTTATTGAATAATTATTTTGAATTTCTTCCAAGTGTGTTCTTTGACATTATACTGCAATTCCTATTAATATATTGTTTTTACTCAATGAATAATTTGCATTTCTTCTAAGTCTGTTTCGTTATCATCATAGAGCTATATGGAAATACATTATTTTCTGGTTAGCCTGATCCAGGCGGTCAGGATGCATTTGTAGTCCTTGTTGGTGCGGCTATGGCTGTGCTCGCCATGTTTAATGTTGTGTCAAGGACAGGACCAGAATGGGGTCATCCGGCCTGGTCATGGTCATGAGGTTTCCGGCCTGGTCATTCCACTGAGGCAGTGATATTGGCCGTTCAGAACACCTTAAGGTCTAATGCCGACGGGGACTTGCACCAGGCCTTGGTGTTATTGGATCTGTCTGCCGCGTTCGACACGGTTGACTACACCATCTTGGTCAACCGTGTCGAACAGGCCGGTCTTCGAGACTCGGCCTTGGCCTGGCTCAAGTCCTTCATTTCAGAACGTACTCAGTCAGTTCGACTAGGTTCTTTTACAGCCCCTAAAAATATCTCCTTCTGTGGGGTTCCTCAAGGATCTTCCTTGTCCCCCTTATTATTTAATTTATACATGCGGCCTCTTCTGTTCTCCCTACGAGAGTTTAAGGTTAAGGTATATAATTATGCAGACAATCTGCAGTTGGTCTTCGTGCTAAATTCACTCAATGCGGCCGAGGACTTTCGAGCAACTATGTCTTTTATCCAAAGGTGGATGTCTTTAAACCACCTTAAGTTAAACCCGGGAAAAACCGAGCTCATTTTGCCTGGGAAGAGTGAGATCAGTTGGAGTCCTTGTTTTTGGCCGTCGGACATGGGTTCGCCCCCAAAAAAATCCCGAACAGTAAAAAGTCTGGGAGTGACTCTTAGTGAGGATCTTACCTTGGAAAGTCAAGTTGGAACGGTGGTCTCCTCGGGTTTTTTTCAACTGAGGAAGATTAAGAAAATAGCACACTTCCTCACCGACCTGGCCTTAATTCAGGCAGTTAGTGCTCTGGTCCTGTCTCACATCGATTTCTCAAATGGCCTTTACCTGGGTGCGCCAATTGGCCAACTTAAAAGATTGCAATACTTGCAAAATCAAGCTGCGAGACTTATTTGCAAAGTACCTAAGTGGGAATCGATTAGACATGGACTAGAGACCTTGCACTGGCTGCCTGTGGAACAGAGAGCCACATTCAAGGTGGGCTGCATTGTGTTCAAGGCTCTGGAGGGTAAGGGTCCTATGTTCCTTAGACAATTGTTGAGCAAATACAAACCCTTATGCAGCTTGAGATCTGCCCACAAAGACCTACTTGAGGTCCCTCGTTTCAAAAAGAAACGACAGGGAGGCAGCAGTTTTCAATTCTTAGCTGCTTCACTGTGGAACTCCCTCCCTTTGACTCTGCGACACAGTAGGGACCTCCTTGCCTTTAGGAAGGCATTTAAAACCTTTCTTTTTTCTCAGGCCTATTGTAAATAGTGATTATATGTCTTTTATGCATTGTTATGTTCGATTCTCTCACCAGCGCCAAGAAGCCCTCGGGCGTATGTGCGCTTAACAAGTAATAAATAACATAACATAACATCTGTCAAAATCCTTTCATTCTGAGCACTTCTAGCCATTTGCATGATGTTTGACGGTATCCCTATAATTACAGGTGGACAAAGACTTACTGAAGTTCATCAGTGCAGCAAGTGACCAGACCACTGGAATATCTCCATACCGACTTCCTGTTATTAATAATTATGTGACGCCTGTCCCTCCGCCACCAAAAAAGAGCAGTAGGAACCCAAATATGACGAGAAGTGGCACATCGAGAGGAAGGCGTTTCCGCCCGACCACTGCACCACATGACCTCGATCAACTTTCAATGAAGGTAAAGTATTATACAGTGACATCTCTGTAGGAAGACACACTCATTCCGAAAGACAGATCTTCTGTGTGAAGTTTTGCTTCAAATGTGTAAAATAATTGTGGTGTCCATCTCTCCTTGGTACAGTACATGCTGAAATTTCTGGAATCTGCAGTGCTCATCTTAGGTGGCCGAGGTAACAGTAAAAAGTCTTCGTTTCGGGGAGGCAAGCTCTGTGTTTTAACCTACCCTTATTTTGCTGTTTTTATTGTTTGCCTATTCGTGTTTTGCAAAATATAATGGCGTCCCAGATTGTGGCAGATAGTGCCAATGGACATTGCATTGTTTCCTAAGTAAAAAACAACAACATTGTTTTAGGTTATTTTTACATTTCTATTTGTCCAGCTTTTTATTCTTCAATTTCTCTTGTCCGTCGCCTCTTTGATACAAGAGAAACCTTTACTTTACTCTGTCCGAGGCAACAATATTCATGTGGGAAATCCCTTTTTTCAATACTTTGCAAACTTTTTCATGACACTACGGTCTATAAAATAATACTTTCTACTAGGTGTCAGATTATCCTACTTTAATCTGAGCTGTGTGAAGAAAGTTTGACAGTGCACTTGGTGACATTCTCACTCCATAGGGAAGCAGCTCTTACAATTTAGCATTTTAGGCATACCCCTGGCTGAGTTAACAGATTGTGTACCTAACATCTCTGGATGCTGGCCACCTGCAGACGTTCTGCAATTGACTGGGCCTGGATCAGTTATAAACTGGAGTCTTTCAGGAAACGGCCTCTATTACAGAGCACCACGTAGTTCCAGATCAAGGCTAATATTTTAGTTTAAACTGGTGCATGCAGATATTTTGCAAAACCTGTGTACTTCATGTCAGTAACTTTAATGATTGTTTGCAAACGTGTAAACCTAGTAGGTTTTTCCTTAACCAATTCATTACTAAACCCATCATAGTACCAATCAACTCTCCAGTGGTGGTGTCCTGAAAGAGATTCGTAGTCTAAATTATTTTGAAATGTAGTCACTTCTCTATTTAAAGCCCAGCACTCTCTCAGTGTATTTTTCCTCTTGTATAGTTCTGTGACTCAGTCATGGAACCTGTGACCTTGGCTCATTGTCCACTGACTTGAACATATTGATTAGCCTCTGTGGAATCCTCTATTGCTAGACTGTGTTTCAACATGTATGTGTTAACAATCACCTCACTTTTTCCCGCTGTCATCCTACTTGTTTATAAACAGGGGGTTATACCCAATCAAAGTCACTGGGACCTGGGTTCGATAGGAAATGAGAGGAAAGGGTCCCAGTATATAGGGGGAACAATTAAATACACTTCAAGTGAATTAATCAAACACAATTATTGTGATCCACACGATTTTATTTCAAAGTGGGATCCAGTATATTGAATATACATAACATCAAATGTAATCAACTGTATTAAAGTCATACAGTGCCCCAAGGAGGGAAGGGGGAAGTGATAGTGAAAGGGTAAAGGGAGTGATGGGATAATTGTGACAGTAAAATCAGTACTTCAAAAAACCAATACACGCTATAATTGGTATAGCAACAACTGCCATCAGACATGGCTACATTATTTGTAGAGAGGCATACGGTACATGGTATAATGAATATACGAAATCTTGGCGTGGGGTTGCCAGTAATAAAATGTCGACGTTTCGACCCTCTGTGGTTGCAGGGTACTTTAACCTTGCTGTGGGGTCTTCATCAGGACGAGGCGGTGGGGCAAGAGACCTATTAAAGGTATAATGAATTCAAATTAGAGGGATATTACTAATGCCTCTAAATATCACAAGGGTAGAAATGGACAAACGTGGTATCAAAACAATTAAATAATTAGATAGTCGATTGCATTAATAATTATTTTGTGTTTCAGCAAGTCCGAGACACAGAGAAAACTAATGGCTTAGTTTGAAAGTTGAAAATAGGGCGCCTGGGTAGGGAAACCAGCAGAGTACAGGGTGGCCCACCACTAGCACGTAGCACGCAATTGAAAGGAATACTACTGAACATTAAGGGAAAATTTGTGAGAGTAGAGGCTATCAATAAGCGTGATTCAAAATTAAATAGCCATAAAAATAGAATTAAAGAACATACCACAGAGTCAAGAGTCCTACGTGTGGTCTTTGATTGCAAGTAGAAAATAATGAAGCTGCATCTGGAATGATGAGCATGCATTGATTACTTGTCTGTGTTGGAAAAAACGCTTGAGTGAATTACAGCATTGTCCGGTTGGGGACAGTAAAACGGGGCTTACCGGTAGTTGTGTCCTGTTGAGTTTCAGGATGCGGTAATTTCAAAATCTGTGGTATGTTCTTTAATTCTATTTTTATGGCTATTTAATTTTGAATCACGCTTATTGATAGCCTCTACTCTCACAAATTTTCCCGAAACGTCGACATTTTATTACTGGCAACCCCACGCCAAGATTTCGTATATTCATTATACCATGTGCCGTATGCCTCTCTACAAATAATGTAGCCATGTCTGATGGCAGTTGTTGCTATACCAATTATAGCGTGTATTGGTTTTTTGAAGTACTGATTTTACTGTCACAATTATCCCATCACTCCCTTTACCCTTTCACTATCACTTCCCCCTTCCCTCCTTGGGGCACTGTATGACTTTAATACAGTTGATTACATTTGATGTTATGTATATTCAATATACTGGATCCCACTTTGAAATAAAATCGTGTGGATCACAATAATTGTGTTTGATTAATTCACTTGAAGTGTATTTAATTGTTCCCCCTATATACTGGGACCCTTTCCTGTCATCCTACTTGTAACAGTGCTGAAGCTTATTCCCTCCGTAATGTATCAGAAAATGGATGACCTGATTCCTTTTTGGCCCTGAGATTAAACTGCATTGGTTAAGAATCCCAGAGAAACCCTACTTCTGGCTCGGTAAAGCCCCCCCTCTCTCCCCTCTGCCCTTGACTTTACAAATTATTATATTTCCATTCGCTAATTTTTCCATTCAAAGCCATTCCTTTCAGCTCCTAAACATCCTTCCTTCAGTCAAATGTCCCGCATATCTACCCATCACCACATTCTCGAAGACCACTTAAAAAGCCTTTCCCTTTCCTTTAAAACAAGATTAAGAATATAATGATGTGCTTCCTGGCACTCATATTGCCACACCCTTGCCTCTAACACATTGCTCATCCCTCTGACAACCTGCTCCTCTCTAGCTATCACCCGCATAAACGGAAACTTTTCCAATCTGCCAAAACTTCATTGCTCTGCAGATTATGAGTGTCCTCAGCAGGATAACTCTTGCTCACTTTACTCCCCTATTATGTTTTTTTTTTTATGTTTTGTATTACGGCTTTGATACCAGTGAAAAAATAAACATGTCATTAAAATACACATCAATAATGAAAATGGTTTGAGCTTACCTCACCAGTTATTCAAAAAACCAAGACATCTGCAGAGATGTATCTGGCCTAGGTGTCAGTTGTGCGAGTTTGCTAAGAATCTGCAATAAAGTACATATGTTCACTGTGTTCAGTTGTACGGGTTTCTTGCTTCTCTGAGCATGTGAGGGTTTCCCTTTCATAGAGTCAAAATAGAGATGGCCGAATTATGACACAACATGTGTCCA
The DNA here is from genome assembly GCF_964261635.1 of Lissotriton helveticus. NCBI lineage: Eukaryota > Metazoa > Chordata > Amphibia > Caudata > Salamandridae > Lissotriton > Lissotriton helveticus. The sequence continues at coordinate 38,417,850 of NC_136058.1, forward strand.
TCTCCACAGAGAGTAATGAGCATCAGATGTCGCAGACAACGTGCTTCAGTGACCCAGGTGATAACATGCGTCAGCTGTTCGAGATAGAATATGCATGAGTTGTCCTATGCAGTATATAAATAATTGCCCCTGGTTTTTCTACATCTGAGTGCTCCCCTGGTAGCATATGCATGAATGGCCCCAGGCCAGCACCATTTGTCCCACTATATAACGAATATTAATAGCCCCACTCAATATCAAATTGTAGACCCCACTCAGAAACAAGCATTAATGCTAAACAGTAACAGGACTCTGCTCTCTCTCAAGGCAAGGCAAGAAAAACAGATTCAGGTGCATTTAAAATGAAAGCCGTATATATATATTAATCCATTACTTTTAGAAGGAATGCAAAATATATTGGTTAATGCAGATTCCCAAATATCAAGTAACTTAGGCATGAAAACAAAATAACATATGGCATATATACATAGAGCAGAGAAACGTATAGCTTATATACATGAACTAAGTAAAAAAGAATACGTCACCGATCGCTCTCTCAACATTCTTGCCAACTCGGCTGGAGGAGCCCTTGATAGCCAGGCAGAAGTCTCGATCGGGACCCTCAAAGTTCCCTGTGGCGACATCTCTGCGCCACAGCGAGCTCCCATTCGGGCACCAACGTTTCCTGCCTTTAATACCTTTTACTTAACCTGAGGAGAAGTTTCTAGAAAGCTCGCCCCCTTTCTTCTGTTATGAAAAACCGAGCTGACCGTACTGGTCTTTGTCAGGGTCAAAACAGAAGCTGGCCAGGGTTCTGTATTTTTAATTTTTTTTATATTTTTATTTGCTTTTTCAAAACAGCGCGATACATTGTTCAGTGAAATTATTAAATTAATGGAGCACATCATTATTCCAACAGATAATAACATTACTATGTCACAAATACATATATATCGGAATGCAACAGTCTCGGCAGGGGCTAGAGGCACGTGCAGCATTTTCAACACATTAATCAGAATCGGAGCTAGAACTATCATCATCTGAGGGTGGGTCACAAATGTCCCCTCTATATTTATTCCAGGCCCCCCAAATTTTACTCCATTTCTTGGGACAACCTCTATTGCGAAACACTGCCCGCTCTGTAACCATTTCTGCATCCATATCATGTTTCCAGCCCGCTAACGTAGGCGACTCCATCCCACCCCACCTCTGCGCTATGTTCCTCTTTGCCATCATCATACCCAGTGCCATCCGCCCCTGTCCGGAACGTGTGAGGTTGTTAGGTTCCCATATATTCAATAGGCAAAGTCTAGGATCTGGTAGTACTGAAACCCCCTCTGATTGAGACATGGTTCGCATCACTTGTGTCCAGTAGGGTGCAATTTTCGGGCAGTCCCATATAGTGTGATAGAAGGTCCCTTCCTCACCACAACCCCGCAGGCAGTAAGGGTGTGCTATTAGTCTCATCTTGTGCAGTGTGTGTCTCGTGCAATATGATCTATGTAATATGCGTAGTTGTACCATATGAGGGGATGCCTACTTCTTTCGGGAACGCAATCGCCTCTTGCCACTCCGAATCCTCAATGTTCCCACAATCATGCGACCACTTCTCCCGCAGGGGCCCGTTGGGTCAGGTAAATTATTTATTAGCTTACGATACGTCAGTGATGTCGCCTTTGAGGGCATGTATTCTGTGAGTAGTCTGTCTTCGAAAGGGGACGCTTCTGGGACGTCCGTTTCTGGTGGCAGCGCCGTCATTAAAGCATGGCGTATCTGCATATACCGGAAATGTTCCGATGGGGCCAAATCGTATTGTTGTCTCAGGGTATCAACGGGTAGCACCCGCCCCTGCTGCCAAAGATCCCCAATTGTGGAGATGCCTATAGCATCCCAACGGCCAAAGCCCTTGGTGTGTCTAAGTTTCCCCAGCTTCCTTGTGTCCCATAGTGGAGTCAACTGTGTCAATACTCCCCACCATCCCAACCTGGTCAGCGCAGTATGCCATATGATGAGTGTGTGTTTCAGTGGGCCAAATTTTGTGAGGGACAACGACTTATCGTACAGGGGAGCCAGCATAGCAGGTTGTCCCAGCTGAGCCCTGTCTGCCTTCAGAGCCGGTTCAGACTGCGGGAGATGCAACCACTGGTTAACAACCTTCAACTGTGATGCCCAATAACAGAGACGGATATCAAATACAGGGGAGTGATTCGTTTGAGGTAGTCAGAGGCCGGAATCGCAATTAAGTAGTTATAACAAAAGTTTTACCTCTGACACCATGTATCAAATAGCAGTATTTTTGAATCAGAAGTCTTTTTAATTGACTCCGTAAATTTTATTGCTTATTTTTGATTTTTTGTTAACTTTTTTGAACAGGTTAGCTGCACTCACACTCTACACAGAATGATTCCTCAAATCTTCATACATTAAATTTTTGCACATAATGTATACAGTGAATACTATTTACAAGTTGAAAAAACAAATGAATCCATCAAACTCATGAATACTAAATCAAATCATTTACAAAACACACACATATGTACATTCATGTACTCAAGATCAAGTCCTACTCGTTTGCTAGAGTAGCGTTATTCGTTTATTAGCACTTCTTATTGATTGGTCCTGTTGGAGTTCAGAGTCTATTTATTTAAGCCAATATACCGGAGAGCTCATACAGTTCAGCTCCTCTAAATTACTATAGATCTTATCATCCTGGTATATTGTGCTCTAATTCTCCATTGAAAATGCCAACGCGTTTCGACCGTAGTGGTTGTGGACCTCTTGTTTAATAGAAGGTCTTCCTCAGGGCGTAGTGTGTTGCGTAGGACAGTTTTATCTAAAGAAAGACAATCAAAAAAATCGTAGTAACTTAAGTGTTCCGTGTGTTTCTATTTACACGTGCTAGTCTGTTTAATGTACCTCATCGAATTACGTACCGTTGATTGTATAGGGGGAAGGACGGGAAAATATTCTTTAGATGTGGTGATCTTTTGTTTTCCTGTTTTAAGAAGAGGGAGGCCAAGAGTTAGGTTCTGTCTTGTTTTTATTGCTATTTTATCATATTGTGTCATAATTTAAATTGATAGTAGTAACATACCAGGATGAGCTGGATTTCTAACCAGTCGTTTATTTTCGTGCTGGTTCCTTCTTCTTTTTGTGGAGAGGTTTGTTATCCGCTGCAAGTAAAATATGTGTATATAGTTATATGTTCTTGAAGTGACATGGCGTTATTTCGTAAGTTTACGCGCCCTTTGTTGTCAACACTGTCCGCCTGATTGTTTTCAGCAGATTTGTTATTACTGTTGCCCATTTTTACTTGAGCCTCAGGTTGCATTGACTTGCATAGAATGTTTGTCCCAGCACTCTAGAAGATAGTCGTGATAAAGACACAACATCTAGGAGTGGCGGTGAGAAAATGATGACTGATGTCCAATGGAAGCTAGAAGAGTTAGAGAATCGGCAACGTCTTAACAACTTGAGGGTTCTGGGTATTGAGGAAAAAGCCGAAGGAGATGACATCAAGGCTTTTGTAGTGAAATTGATGAGAGGGGCTTTTCCAGAAATGAATCACTGGGATTGGGAGAAGGAAATCCAGAGGGTTCACAGATTTCCAATGATGGCAAAAAAGAACCAGCCCACCTCACATGATGGAACCCCTAGGCCAAGAGCAATTTTAATATACTTTGGTAACTTTCTATTAAGAGAAGAGGTATACTCCAAGGCGCGGCCTTACTCAAAGGGCTCCTTTGAGTCTCAGTCTTTTTTTACAACTCCGGACTTCTGCCACTCCACGGTTGAAAGGCGGTGGAGACTACGAGAACTGATAGAGCCATGTCAACAGATGGGACTTCAAGCCTATTTAATGAACCCCGCTAGGCTTACAATTATTTACAAGAATACTACCAGAGTTTTTACTTTAGAAATTCAAGCGAGAGAGTACATGGACTCATTAAAATCAGATACACCGGTTGTAAGAATCTGATGAGCTGCTGACCAGGAATATTTTATTCTTGTCTGCCTTTTGTGTATTTCTTGATTTTGTGATTTTTGTCCTCTCTCTTTATTGATATGTAATAGGAAACAGGAAGGAAGATAGTGGATTAGATTCTGATATGGATTATTTATTAATTTCTTTCATTCCGCAATATAATTGGTGAGAATATCACTGGGTAGGGGTTTTTCTTGTTAATAAAAAAAAAGGGGGGGGAACAACATCAGGTCGGTGGGTAAAAATGCACAGATAAATATTAGATGATTCTAGGGTGACGGAGGGAAGTCGACTGCCGGACACTATCACAGAGACCTTAAGCCTGCTTGCCTCATTGGGTGGAGGGGGGTGGTGGGTTGGTTGAGAGGTGGGGGGGTAGGGTGGGCAATAAGGGGAAAAAATGGGGGGAAAATTCATCATCAGAAAAAGAAAGAAATCAGATACAGTTATAAGGGGAGGAGGAACAGAGATGTTAAAGAAAAACTGGTTGTATAGGAAATTGAATAGAGGCACAACAAGAAATGTATGCATATAGTTACAAATAATGTATGTGGTTTAAACGATGCAAGAAAAAGAAGGGATTTGAAAGAATATTTTAAGACATTGCAAGCCAATTTAATTTGTGTTCAGGAAACGCATGTCGAGATCTCGCAGAAATTTTTACTGGAACAACTGGGGTACAAATTGCTGACCTGCACGACTCAGGGGACAAAAACCCGTGGGGTAGCGATATTGGCACGAGGAAATACTGTTATACTGAAAAAACAGCAGGTAGATAAATACGGTCGATGGGTCTTAGCTGAATGTCAATTACAAAATTAAAATTTTACATTATGCTCTATTTACGCTCCTACAGTTGATGACCCAGAGACCCTTATTCACATAAACTCACAGTTGCCCAATTGGCCTCTCCCTATTATAATGTGTGACGACTTTAATATAAATGGCCTTAATGGGCTGTGGAAAAATGATCCCAGCAGGTTTAAAGGTAAAAAGAAAAAAGTCAGAGCTTTGATACATCTTATGCAGGATAACGGGCTGACTGATACTTGGGAACAGCTAATGGGAGGGGGCGGCAGCACATACGATTCGCCCCCCCATAAAACTCTAGCGCGTTTGGATAATTTTTCATTTCTTCTTCGCTGATTCCAATGGTGAAGATTAAAAAAATGCCTAGATTGATGTCAGACCACAACCCGCTCTCCATGGAAATCTCTTTATTAAATGTACAGAAACGCATAACTACCTGTACATTTGAGAGAGCGTTATTGCAGGATGTAGAATATATTGCCCATATGGAAAAATGGCTTAGGGAATTCTTGGAGAATAATAGGGGTTCGGCACTACCAGCAATAGTGTGGGACGCCCTGAAGGCAGGTATTAGGGGGGAAACCATAAGTTATTCTCTTAGACGTAATAAGCTGCAAAAAGAAGCAATAGAGAAGAAGATAAATATAGTAGCGATGTTAGAGGAAGAGATGGTTAAGATCATAAGAGTTAAAGGGGTTGTGACAGGAGCAACACAAAACTTAGCCCTGGCTAAAGCAGCAGTAGGCGAAGTATATGCGTTAAAAGCAGCAGGAAAATATTTAGCTAGGAGGGAAGAGCAACACGAGTATAGTGAACAAGTCGGACGGATTCTAGCGATAAGAACACGACAGGCGGCTACTAGGGGGCAGATACCAGAAATGATTACGGAGGTAGGGGCAGTAGTAAAAACTCCAAAGGAAATTTGTTCAGTATTTCAGAACTTTTATAAGAAACTATATAGCCAGGAGAGCGAAGACCCAGATGCAGCGGAAATTGAGGCGTATCTAGAGGCTGCCTCAGTAGATAAACTCACAGAGGATGATAGGAATATCTCGGAGGTAAATTTTACTCGAGAAGAAATACAAAGGGCTTTTAAGGACCTTCCTTCGGGGAAAGCAGTAGGACCTGATTTAATACTGCTAGAATTTTATAAGAATTATTTTTTAATTCTAGAAGCGGATATTAATATACTGATGGTTTCAATTCAAAATGGAGCAGTGCCGCCGGGGTCTTGGGGAGAAGCGTGGTTTTTCTAAATAAGAATAACATTTCTACAGATCCCGGTTCATATAGACCAATTAGCCTGATGAACAGGGACACCAAGGCTTATTCCAAAGTTATGGCTACTAGGTTGAGCTTGGTAATTGGTAAGGTAGTTTTCCCCCGGCAGCACGGGTTTATTCCGGGGAGGGGCACAGCTGATCACATTAGAAGGGTACCTTCTCTGTTTGACGGCATGGCAGCCTCATGAGACCCTATGTCTTTAATATTGCTGGACGCTGAAAAAGCCTTTGATAGGGTCTCGTGGGGTTTCTTGTGGGCAACAATGAGTAAATTCAATTTCGGGAAAAAATGCATAGTTGCATTAAAAGCCCTATATAGATGTCCGGGTATTAGGCTGAGAGTAGCGGGGGAACAGAGCGAGGTTATAAAAATTGAGCGTGGAACTAGGCAAGGGTGTACTTGTTCCCCGCTGCTTTTTGCCTTTTACATAGATTCATTTATAAGACATATAGAAATGAATGAGGAGATCTGTCCAATTGTTTTGAATGGTTATGAGACCAAAATTTTGGGATACGCAGATGACTTGGCAATTACATCATCAGTACCAACTATAGCGCTAGGGACAATTGAGAAAGAGGCAAAAAGATATGGGCTCCTGTCAGGATATAAGCTGAATCAAGGGAAAACACAAATAGTAGTAAATCAATTTGCCATGATAAATGATGAGAGAGTTACAAATTCTGCTGTTTATTTGGGCATTACGATAATGTCTGATTTATCTAAGGTTGTGGAGGAAAACCTGACCCCAGTGATCAGAAAAGCTAAATTAGATTTAGATAGGATGGACAATTTACATCTAACAATAATCGGACGCTGTAATGTTATAAAGATGTTATTTTTGCCCAAGATTTTATATATTTTTTTCGAACAATTCCTTTAATATTTAGCAATAATTGGTTTAAGGAAATTGATGGGGTCTGCAATCGATTTATATGGGCAAAGGGCAAAACTCGAAGGGCCATAAAACTGCTGGCACTTTCTAAAGAACGGGGAGGTCTGGCGGTACCTGCTTTTAAGGGTTATTATTTGGCAGCAGCCCTGCAATATTTTAGAGGACTCCTAGGGGGGAGCACGAATGATATATGGAGGGGTAGCACTGGCAGTCCTGAAATATATGATTTGCTGGTCCGGGATTCTAATAAGGGACTTCTTACATTTAAGTAATTAAACTACTATAAAAAAACGAAGTTTAAGGTTCTCGCGCGCCACTATATCAGTTTGGTCTATTGTCCGGAAAAAAATTAAGTTAGGGAGAATGAATTTTTACACCCCTTTGTATATGAACGAGCTTCTCCCAGAGGTGTTCAATGATCAAGTGATGAAGCGGTGGGATAACTCCGGGGTTGGAACAATAGGAGATATTACGGACGATTCGGGTATAATTTATTTTGAAAGGGCACGTCAGCTATATAATTTAGATCGCAGAGATTTTTTCAAATATTTACAGATAAGATCAGTTATACAAAGAAAACAGTCAGGGAATTGCAATTTTAAAAGGGTGGATCTGATGGAGCACGTTCAAGATGAGAAGGTGTTACATCCAAAGAAGACAGATCCAGTTCAATAGTTTAAGAAGATTTATTCTTAAAACAAGTGCAGCTCTCTAACTGCCAGAGTGTCTCTCTATCAAGCTCCAGTCTCAAGTGAGCCACAAGAGCCTAAACATTCTAGCATCACTAAGCAACAATGACATGTACAAAAGGCTTAAAGGAGAAGCATATTAATAACTAAGCTTAAGATAAACATAATATATATAAGATGGTCATGAAGATGAAGAATACTGAAACAGGGATATAACACACCTCCTCACCTGTAAAACAAAAAGTTAAGTCACATAGTCCTCAAGATACTTTGGAGTGGTCCTTAGCCTGGAACCGATTCTAATGGAAGGGTCAGAAACAATCCCAGGACCGTCCAAATTATCATCAGGAACATCATTATTTACAGAAAAACCATCACAAGGAGATGAAAAAGGAACATTGGAAACAGAATTGCGAGAATCATCACCGGGGTGTAGCAACCTATCAGTTTCAGAGAGGGTTGGAGAATTATTACCAACAACCTTAGCAATGCGTCTGTTGCTCCACCATTTGCCACCTGAGACCATGACAGAGTGTTTACCAACTCTGGCAATGGTAGTTTCAGGATAAAATCTAGATCCTCTGACTTTACCTGGTCTCCTTATTCTGACTTTGTCTCCAACAGAAAAACATAGATTCTTTACGTGTTTACTGTCATCATATCTGACTTTTGACCGAATCTGAGAATTCTCAACTCTGTCCTTTACTGTATTTAGGTCAGGGGAGGTTCCACCAGATTAGGTTTTGGTAATCACCCATTGAGGGGACAATTCATTAAAGGATTCTCTACCACGTAACATAGCAAATGGAGTAATGCCCGTGGTAGAGTGAGGAGTGTTATTATACGACCACACTCTGTCACTGACAACGTCTTGTACAATTTGTCCAGAAGAGATGGCAAGTTGAACAGAGTCTTTTAAAATGCGGTTCACCCTTTCCACTAAACCATTGCCTTGTGGACTGTACAAGGCAGTGGTTAGATGTTTAACTCCATAATTGTTCAAAAAATCTCTCATTTTGTGTGAAACAAACTGTACACCATTGTCTGAGACAATAAAACCAGGAATTCCTTCTGACCTAAATAATTTGGACAAGAAACAAATCACATTTTCTGTATTGGGATCCTTCATAAATTTAAAAGATACCCATTTAGAGTGATAATCCACAACAGTTAAAATAAACCTATAACCTTGGTTCAAACCACCGATTGGTCCTAAAAAATCTATACCTAATTTTATCCAGGGATTTTCTGGAAATTTCACAGGAGACAAAGGTGAATTGACTGTGCGTAAAGACTTTTCAGCATGAGAACATTCAGTACAGTTATTCAATAACGTTTCAACCGAAACATCCATGCCTGGCCACCAGTAATGTAGTCTTAGTCTTTTCTTTGTACTGGTAATTCCTCCGTGTCCCTTATGAGCTAAAGTTATTACTTTGTTTCTGATAGATGTAGGGGGAACAAGTAAAGATCCTCTCATAATCAGATTTTCTTCAAGGCTCATTTCGTCCTTAATTTTAGCAAAAGGAATCATGTTTTTATCAATCTGACTTTCTCTCGGCCAGCCATCTGAAATCCATTTCTTTAAGAGAATTTGGGAGTTGTCACTATTAGAGGCTTGTAGCCATTCTGACTTGAAAATGACTCCTTCAGTTAACTTTAATCCATCAACTAAACTTATTACCACTTCCTTATCATCAAGGATGGATTCAACCTCTGAAGAATTCACAGGACATCTTGATAAAAAGTCTGCCTTAAAATTCTTTCCTCCCGGGATATGTCTCATTGAAAAATTAAAGTCATATAGCTTAGAAAATAAGCGAACTAATCTAGGACTTGCATTTCTCAACCCTTTATCATTCCATATGAAAATAAGGGGTTTATGATCAGAGACAAGTATAAACTCTTTGCCCCATACATAAGTGGAAAAGTGTTTGACACCCCAGACACAAGCAAGAGCTTCCTTTTCTATAGTACTATAATTTTTTTCTGAGGGCGAAAGTTGTCTAGAAGCAAAAGCAATTATATTTTCATTTCCATTGTCTAAGTAGTAAGTATAGCACCTAGACCCATGTTACTTGCATCAACAGTAATGTAAGATGAGAAAGCCTCATTGAACGGTTTCAGTGCTGGAGCAGAAATGATCAAATCCTTTAACTTCTCAAATGCAGAACTTTGTTTATCACCCCAGACAAATTTAACTTTGTTTTTGGTTAACAATCTTAGAGGTTCACTGATCAGAGCGAAATTCTGTACAAATCTTGAATAGAATTCGCTCAATCCTAAAAATGATCTCAATTGATCCTTATTGGATGGCTGAGCACATTCACGAATAGCTTTAGGTAAGTCTTGTTTGGGACTAATGCCTTCCTGAGATATGACATGACCTAAATACTCCACCTTGTCAAGTAAAAATTTACATTTCTGTTTCTTTATAGTCATTCCATGTTTGTTCAAAATGTCTAGGACCTGATCTAATTTAGCTAGATGTTCCTGAACAGTATTCGTGGATATAAGGATATCGTCTTGGTAAGCTAAAACATCCTTTACATTATCAAACAGTTGTGACATTAGTTTTTGAAAGACTGAGGCCGCTGAAGCTAGGCCAAACGGTAGTCTAAGAAATCTAAAAGGACCAAATGGAGTGTTGAAAGCAGTGAGATCCCTAGACTCATCATTCAGCTGGATCTGGTGATATGCCGCTCTCAAATCAATTGTAGAAAATACCTTTGTACCTTTGAGTTGTGCAAGCATGTCCTGGATGCGAGGCAAAGGAAAGCAATCAATCTGAATATTTTTATTTAATGACCTAAGGTCAATGCAGAGCCTGATCTCATCACAATTCTTTTTAAGAGCAACGACAATTGGAGAAATCCACAATGATGAATTAATTTGCTCAATCACACCTTCATTACATAATTGATCAAGATGAGTTTTAAGTCTATCCCTGATGCTTAATGGAACATGTCTGACCTTGTGAATTACAGGAATTGCATCAGGTTTCAGGATAATCTTATGTTCATATCCTATGACTGAACCCAACTTATCAGAAAAAACACCCTGATGTTTATCAATTATAGTGTATAATGAATGATGTTTAATATTAACAATAGTATTTATTTATGTTTTCAGAACGGTCTAGGGAAATAGGATTATCAGTACCTGGTCTCAAAACCATTTTAAATTTCCCTTGGTCCTTCCAACCTAAGATTTTATATCCTTTCTTAGAAACATAGATTTTTGTATCAATGGTTCTATCCTCAAAGGTGATATTATCTAAAAAATATCCCATCATTTTAATTTCAATATCATTGAAGGCAACAGTGTGTATATCAGTCGGTAATAAATCAATCCCAACCCATTCTTTAAAGAAGAATACATCAGGAATAATAGTAACTGGAGAGCCAGAATCTACTGTAACTTCGAGGGAAACTTTTCCTATGATAATATTACACACAGGATCACCACCATCTGCATCTTCTTGTGAATTAATGATTTCAACAGACAGTAAAATTTTGTTAATGGATTTGTCTTTGGATACTAAATTCACTTCAGTGGTGGGATTATCTGATAATACATACATGGTTTTGGCTTTAAACTTACAAACCGAATTAAAGTGACCAATTTTCTTGCAATTAGTACATTGTTTTTTTTAAAGCTGGACAAGTTGGTGAGTTGGCAAGATGAGATTTTGAACCACATCTATAGCATTGAAGAGATTTATCAGGTTTTTTCCATTCAGTCTTATTAAGCGTTTTATCTTTTTCACGTTGTGAAGAAGGTTGTGAACCTTGTTGAGAAATTTTATTAACTGTCTCTGATATGGAAGGTTTGTTATTACCTAGTTCTTTGGACGCTGAGACTGATCGCTCTATACCTCTTGCAATTTCTAAAGTTTCAGTAATTGAAGGATTTCTACAACAGAGGATTCTTTTTTGGACTTCGTTAGAATGGCAATTGACAACTAGTTGATCTCTCAAATATTGGTCAATAGGGCCTTCAAATTCACAGGAAGCTGCTAAGATTCTCAATTCTGCTAAAAAGGTATCAATACTCTCATGTTCCCTTTGTTTCCGAGTGTAAAATTTGTGCCTTTCAACAATAATACTCGGTTCATCAATAAAATGGTTTTCTAACCTGAGTATTGCTTCCGTGTATACATTCCAATCATCAGAGGGTGGGCGTATAATTTTAGGTTGGTGATCAAAGATCCTCTGACCCTCTGCGCCTAATGCATTGTACAACATGGCATTTTTACGTATAGGAGGGAACTTAGTGCCATCAATGGCTATTATGTAACTGTCGAAAGATTTGAACCATTGAGTCCATTTTATTTTGGGAGTGGAACCTGGTTCTGGGAGAAAAGGGGAAGGAAGAATAGCTGTTTGCATAGCCATAATAAAGCAATTTAAATAAGAGAATTAAGAAATTAAATGAGAGAATAAGAAAATGTAATACGCAGAAATAATAAACAATTATAAAATGAAATTTGACTTAGCTGTGCCTATCAGCGTGTAGGCAATCATGTAAGTTGGTAAGTATTAGTTGGATTTGCTGTGCCTATCAGCGTGGAGGCAAGGATGATTAGTCCTGTGTAGTGCTGTGCCTATCAGCGTGAAGGCAACGAAGACAAAAAGGGTGATAAAATGCTGTTTCAGGCATTAGCAGGTGTCCTGTAAAAGGAGAGTCTCGGCAATCGTTGAGATGAATCAGCTGTGCACATCAGCGAGTGCACGGAGCGTATGGAATAAAGTGCGTTGTTTAGTTGAAGCTGGTTGCTAGGAGATTACTAAGATGGTGGATACGTCGTGTGACTTGGTAACGTGTTGACGTATTAACGTCGTGCGGATGACAAGCCAGTGGAAACAAAGACGGAGCCTCGTAATGGAGTCTCAGGACGTCAGCAGTGAAGAATGGCTGCGCTCTGAAGTCGCGCTGTGAAGTTCATCAAGGTTCTGATCCGGTAAGCTTCAGTTTCAGTTAATATTTTGAAAGACGCTAGGTTTGCCGGTGTGGAGAAAATTCAGCGCGAGCCTCAAAAATGTACTTTTAATTGTCAAAAGTCGAAACAATGCGACAATAATAATCGGAAACGTTGGCATAAATGCAGTAAAAAGTATACGTTTTGTTTACTGCCTGAACGAATTCAAAGTACAGGTTGAAGCAATTAAACCGCTGACGTAGCAAGAAGAGTCTGAGAGACAAACGAGCAAAACAGCGAAGGGCTGCCTGTGTCTGTGCTGTGCAGTATATGAACAAAACAGCCAGCGAATGTCTCAGTGTAGTACACAAATCTCAGGTCTCTTATTTTTCTTCCTCATTAGACAAAGTGTTGATATTTTAAAATTGTTCTGAATAAAGTTGACGTTTTTGGTGAAAATATGAAAAACAAGGCTTTAGGTTGAAGATAGATTATGAAGTCAAGTCAAGGTTTAAGGACAGTTCAAAGTTTAGTGAGTCATGAATTTCTAAATTTTAAAAATGTAGATATCAAAGCAGAAACTGCAGGAAAGTTTTCAAATAGGTAAAAAGGTAACTTATCTTGAAGAGATATGTTGGTTGAGTCTTGAATTCAATAATGTTGATTGAAGTTTCATGAATGAAGAAGGTTTAAAGAGGGCACTGTAGTCTGGTAGTTGATGAAGATGATGTTGATGAAAATTGAAGTTTTAGATTTAGATGTGGGTTCAAAGAGGGCTGACTTGACCACCTCGTCGCCAAGTTTATGTTACATCCAAAGAAGACAGATCCAGTTCAATAGTTTAAGAAGATTTATTCTTAAAACAAGTGCAGCTCTCTAACTGCCAGAGTGTCTCTCTATCAAGCTCCAGTCTCAAGTGAGCCACAAGAGCCTAAACATTCTAGCATCGCTAAGCAACAATGACATGTACAAAAGGCTTAAAGGAGAAGCATATTAATAACTAAGCTTAAGATAAACATAATATATATAAGATGGTCATGAAGATGAAGAATACTGAAACAGGGATATAACAGAAGGGCTGTTCAATTTCACAACTTTATGGGGCATTATTTCAGTATAATGATGACGATAGGGTAAAAGTATTTGAGAAATGGAGAATTAAATTGAATTTAGCCGGGAATGAGGGTGAAAAATCACTTACGCTAGCAAACTCTATTGTAAAGGTTGCAAATCTGCAGGCAGAGTGCTATAAGACTATATATGAATCGTATTATACACTGCACAGAATAGACCGTTGGGGGGGAGCGAGTGGGATATCCTGCCCAAGATGTCAAAGCTTACAGGCGGACACAATTCATATGTTTGCATCTTGTCCGAATCTAGACCCTTTAAAACAAGCAATGGAATTTTTTTTTAAGGAAGAACTGGGGATCTCTGTTAAGCTAACAAATGAGGCTATGATTTTGGGGGTAGGGAAAGAGGGGCAGGATATACCCCATCAAGAATTTATATTTATTGCAATGGCATTAAGTCGGTTATGCATCGCAACTGTATGGAAATACCCTAATCCTCCGTCATTCCACCAATGGCTTTCAAAAATGCTAGCTATATATACCCTGGAAAAAGCTTTATATGAAAAAAAAGGGCTGAAAGCGATGCAGCTTGGTAAACGGGTTTGGGCTCCGGTCGAACAATGGAAACTTAGAGCAGAGGGTTAAAAGGGGAAATGTTACGTTCATACAGATAGGAAAATAGCTGGCCTTGTTGATATTGTTTGACATCCAGTATTATTCTTTTTTTTTTCTCCTCTCTTCTCTTTATTACTTTATCCAGTCATTTCAACTCCTCTTCTCTGTATATCCCTTTTTGTTTCATTTTTTGCAATTTGTTCTGTGTGTCAAGATACTAAGGGCCATATGTAGGTAAATTGCATTTACAGAATCGTAAATACCGAATTTTACCGATTCGGTATTTACAATTCGGTAAATTCAATGTAGGTAATTATTCCTTAACAATTACCGAATCGGTAAGAATCTGTAATTACCGAATCGGTAATTACCGATTCGGTATTTGCCATTGATTCCTATGGGCCTTGAAGCCCATAGGAATCAATAGCAAATACCGATTCGGTAATTACCGAATCGGTAAAATTACCGATTTTACAAGGGGGACAGGGTGTCACTTTGACACCCTGTTGCACCCCTGTTTCTTGCTTTTATGCCATGTGACACACATACATGCCCTTAGGGCATGTCTGTGTGCCACATGGCACAGGTGTACATGCACAGATGTGCATGTACACAGGAATTCGTTATTTACCATGCCATAATATTTCATGGTAAATAACGAATTCCTAAGGGCCTGTGGCACTGTTTCCAGTGCTACCTACATCCCATATTACCGATTCTGTACATTTACCGAATCGGTAATTTACAGATTCGGTAAATTTACCGATTCGGTAAATATACAGAATCGGTAATATTTTGGCCACCTACATCAGAAAATCAAAATACCGGTCGGTAACGGCCGAAATCGGCCGTTACCGACCGGTATTTGGCCACCTACATATCGTGCTAAGTTTCTAATGGCGCGCCCTTGTTGTATTATATATATATATATATATATATATATATATATATATATATATATATATATATATATATATATAATTGAACAATTGCTGAAATTGTATTATCTGATGATGAACAATAAAAAAAAAAGAAGATCTATATTAATTTAGAGGAGCTGAACTGTATGAGCTCTCCGGTATATTGACTTAAATAAATATACTCTGAATTCCAACAGGACCAATTAATAAGAAGTGCTAAGAAACGAATAACGCTATTCTAGCAAACGAGTAGGACTTGATCTTGAGTACATGAATGTACATATATATGTGTTTTGTAAATGATTTGATTTAGTATTCATGAGTTTAATGGATTAATTTGTTTTTTCATCTTGTAAATAGTATTCACTTTATATATTATGTGCAAAAATTGAATGTATGAAGATTTGAGGAATCACTCTGTGTAGAGTGTGAGTGCAGCTAACCTTTTCAAAAAAAGTTAACAAATAATCAAAAATAAGCAATAAGATTTACGGAGTCAATTAAAAAGTCTTCTGATTCAAAAATACTGCTGTTTGATCCATGGTGTCACAGGTAAAACTTTTGTTATAACTACAATAATAGAGACGGACATCTGGGAGCGCTATGCCCCCATCGTACCAGCTTCGTACCAGCTTGGCCTGTGCTATACGTGCGCGCTTGTGACCCCACAACAACACCGACACCTGTGCGGTGATCGTTTTAAAGTAGGCGGAATGCACGGGGTATGGCATGTTTTCTAAGATGTAAAGGAAGCGGGGCAAAGCCATCATTTTGAAAAGCGCTGCCTTGCCCAGCAGAGTCAGCGGCAGCGATTCCCAGTGACGTACGTCACACTTAAGACGGTCAATGGGGGGTTTTAAATTGCGAGACTTCTGTATTTTGACTCAGATACAGAGCTGTATATTCTTCACATTTTTCTGGCAACAACAATCACTGCCCTGAAATGTACCAAGCACACATTCCACACAACATGTTCCAGCTTACTCTGATCATGTTTTATGAGTAAATAATTGATTGCAGCTCTGTTCTGTAAGACTGCTTTTCTTGCTCCTGCATATGTAATAATAATTCTCATAAAGCAACTGATGTATGATTAATATTTTTCACTATCAAACATGCTAATTCTCTAACAGTCCTAGAATTATGAATGGCTAGGCCTGGATTTCCTACTAACGAAGCAACTAAACTGATATATTCAGGCTTAGATAATAAATGAACTCCAGAATCACAATCTTCACTGAGCTGAACAGCTTCCCTTGTATCCCGGACATGCGATGTTGGATTTAATGGGAACATCATAAGACCTAATCTAGTAAAAGCCCACAGTCCGCCTGTTATATTTGCTAGAATATATGTGTATGTAACATTACCACTAGAAAATAACCACTGTGTTTGATATCACTTGCAGCAGATACTATATCAATACATGGCATATTGTTATGCCCATTTTTACATACACTTTCATATCGATTTTTGCATTGGGTTTGTTGTTCCTACATCATCTTTGAATCAGTTCATTCAATTCGCGTTTGAGCATATTTACCAATGTTAATTGGTTCGCAGGTTAGATTATAACAAATGTCACCTTCAGTGACATTGTACGTTATTACTTGTGTTAGATTATTCCAAGTATCATCAGTAGTTTCTGGACGAAATCGGCAAAACTTCCTCCACTGCCCCGAATGCATTTGTGACAATAAATGACTGCAGCATTACATTGACGGGGTAGGTATAGCTACTAGGCACGTGGAAATAATATCCATGATGCTCTTCATGTTCATCATACAAAAGTATGACCTGTTGAGGACTGTCTCCGCAAGATAGGACCACACGTTGTCAGGTTGATTTAGCAACAATGTCAGTCTACACTGTTGGCTGGTCGTTTCAGAGTAAGGGGCTCCCGGTCGCTCCCGGTTTCAATGAACACAACCAAACACACTCCAGCGAACATAAGCCGAGCACAAACACGCCATGCTGTGATCTAAAAGAACAGAGAACAAACAAGTATTATTCATTCTCCCTAGTAACATTTATCAGCAGGCACATGTTCCCACTTCTCTTGCCCTGGTTTCTTGATTAACAGGACATTGGCGCTTCCTGTTGCAATAACGTCTGCCTGTTCGGGGGGACTATTCGGAGATTTTACCCACACTTTAGCCTCTGGATTCTTGTCAGAGGAACCAAACCCTCCTTCCCTTCACACAGTGAGAAGGGCTGGGGTAGTCCCCTTATTGACTATCCCTCCGTATACTGGCATAATTAATATTTGTATTGTCAAATCAGCTTCTCCACTGTTCAGAAGGAAAACCTTGATCTCACCTTGATAGTCTGCATCAATCACCCCTCCCAGCACTTGAATGTCTTCGAAAGCCAAACCTGATCGAGGGGCGATCAATCCAAAGTGCTCTCGGATAATCTGGATTCCCACTCCTTTTTCAATGAGTTCTATATCTCTTGGTTTAAGTCTGTACAGTTTCAAAGCATGCAAATCAAGGCCTACAGCCTCTGGTGTTCCCCGATACGGAGCCAAGGCTTCGGTAGCTGTCTCCTAGTAAACAATTGTATTGGTGGCCACATGAGACTGAATTTGCAAAGCTGAAGTTAGCTTATGCATCAGAGGAGTCTCTGCCAAGGGTCTATTGTTCAATTTGTAACACTTCATTCAAATGATCTATTCAGTTTTTCAATGACCGATCAGACCACTTTTTGTTTGATCTTTCAATAATCCATTCATGCATACTATCAAACCCACAGCCTGTGGGTAAACGGAATGTAATAGACCCACTCAATATTGTGTTGTTATCTATATCCTGCAACAATTTGCCCTTAAAATGAGACCCATTGCCACTTTGGATTTGCAGCGGAATTCCATAGTACGAATTCAACAAGTCTAACATTTTCAATGTGTTCAACTGAGTAGCACATTTACATAGAAATGCTAGCAAATATGCAGAGTATGTGTACACATATTGACATCTCGACTAGTTGCCATTTGCCCAAGTAATCAATCTGTCAGATCTGTGCTGGTAATTTTCCTCTGCCTAGCTGACCTATCAGCATCTGTGGGACAGGTCTGTGTTGGGTAGGCTGATAAATAGGACATTGCATGATTGTAGTTTTTATCAAATCTAGGAGAATGTGTTTTCCTCTATTCTCTGCCCACCTACTAGTGACTCTCTCTCCCAAATGTCTGCACTTCTGATGTACCCACTTAGCAATTCCAATTAGATCAGAATCTTGGGTTGCCACGTCGGTCTCTGAAATTTTTGGTTTCCCATCTGTAAGGGAATTAAACCAGCTGTCAAGTTAGTCGGTGGGACAGTGAGCATCTACATGATACACGGCAACTGTGCTTTGTGGTAACATTTCCCAGATTTCTTGCCACACTTCCTTTGAATGTATCATCCAATTATGGGCATGCCATGTGGGAAGCCACGTAGCTAACCCATTGGCAGTGGACTACAAGTCAGTGTATATATGACACTTTCCTGGCAATTCCTGTTTCAAGGCTTGATACACAGCATATACTTCTTCAAACTGGCTACTCTTTCCCTCTCCAGTAGAAGTCAACATTTTCTTGGTCACAGGATTGTATGACACCGCTTTCCAGTGCCTTTTAGCCCCCACATACCTGGCTGAGCCATCAGTAAACCCCACATGCTTCCTGCAAGTACACCTGAGTCAATTTTCGGAACATGAAGTGCCTACCAGCTCATGAGAAAGCCAATTGCTCTTGGTTCTCGGGCGCTATTGGTATAGAGAAGAAAGCATTGGCAATATCAATAGTCACATACCAAGTCCTAGGCTGCTTCTGTATTTTCTCAGTTAAGGCACTGGTATCTAACACAGCGGCAATCAAAGGAGGTTTGTGCTTATTCAATTTCTGATAATCAACTGTCATGCACCAACTATTGTCCCTTTTGCGGTCAGGGGGTTATTCTAGGGTGTAGTGAATGGAATCTCCACCCCTGCCTCTATCAAGTCTTGTATGGTCGCACTGATCTCCTCATGCCCTCCTTGAATTCTGTACTGTTTCAAATGAATTACCTTAGTTGCATGGGGCACCTTAACTGGAGGAATCTTCAAGTGAATCACCCTTACAGCAGCAATCGAAATGTACCTTTTTGATCTAAATTGATAACGCCCATTCTCCAAATACAGTCATTCCCTTCAAGATGTATATTCCAATAATATATTCAGAGAGGGGCATGACCGATACAGTGTACTCGCTTTTTGATATTCTCCTTTTTTTATTTGGACCTTTGTCTGCATAGCTGGTGTCTCTTTTCCTCCTAAACCTAGTGAAATACTGTCCTTCAAACATTTTTGATTTCCCTATAGCAAAGTGGCCTCTGCTCCAGTGTCTACTCTGACTCTGGCTTTCTGAACATTACGGTTTTTCAATACATTTCTATGTCAACATAAGGTCTATTATCCTTGGGAGCTCATCTCTGTACAGGATCTTCGCCTATTCCCTGATCTGCTTTTAATCTGTCAACCCTTGCCCAGGTAAAATCAGGGCACAACCTGTCATACTCACGGGGGAACTCCTCCTCCCTCCTGTTCTCACTGAGCCATTCACTTTCTTAGTCTCTCCTTCCCTTCATTTTCAACTGGGCAGTTCTCCCTTCCTCCCTTTCCTCTTCTTCTACCTCTGGATTTCTTTGACTAACTTGATTTTTATTCTGTTTATTCACTTTCCTACTTCCTTCTATTTTTTGTACAACCTTCTCTTCTGATACATCTCCCTCAGTCTCTATTCCATCTATTTGCTATGTCTTCACTTCATCCTCCAACAAGTCATAAACATATCTTTCCTAGTCAGATTGTTATTGTCTGTATGGGTCTCAGACCTGGAGACTGTTTCAGGCTTTATGCAGTTCTCCAACTCTCCCAACTCACTCACTTGCGCCAAATTATTACTAGTCTGGTTAACTAGTAAGGTCATCATAACCTGTTTGCAGACGGGGGAGCCAAACAGATTATTTTATTTCACATTGACATGGTCAACATCCCATCCATCAACTTATGTGCATTATCCAGAAAAATTGCAGTTTTCATTACTTCCTCCATAAGCCTTGTATAGCAGTTCTTAATGTATACCAAGCATTATTATTCACTGGCCAGTCCGATTGTGCTGGGTATTCAGGACTACATCCAACCACAGCTAATTATAACAGGCTGGTTTGATTATTGTCTCTGTAATTCCTAAACTGTTCATGTAATGTAGAATCAGTACTGAGCGTGCAAGATTTCATTGGGTCTCCATGATCCAACATTAACCCAGAGGCTCCTATATCAAACAGTCGTACCTTCCATGTAAGCAAAGCCTCTCCGGGCCTCTGTCGGAATCTATCTAGAATGTCATTAATCTCCTGCTGAGTAAAATCATCCATGGAATCCATCTCATCCCCTTGAGGATAATTTAGACCACCCTGTATCTTTCATCGATATATGCGTCTGAAAAACCTTTCGATCATCCTGCTCACCCTGACAGCTAGCTTCATCCCACTCTCGTCCAGAGTCTGAAGATTCTGAAGAATCCCAAATATTTCCATACCATGTTTCTAGGTCCCAATCAATTCCTACTTTTGCGATGGCTAAGTGCACTTTTCTCGTGTTAACCCTTCCCCTCCTTTTCTTATATTATATTGTGCAATAAGTACTGGAGCCTTCTCCGCTACAGTCTGGTAAGTTTCCAACTTTTCTTGTAATAGCTTATTTTAACAAGTTAACATCGTGGAGGTATTCTTGGCTTCATAAACTGTTTTTCCTTTTGCTTGTGTTCCCGCTGTAGCTTGAACACATTATATTCATGCATTTTACGATAAGCACACAAGAGGATTCAGCCTCTTCGCACTAGTGTGCTAAAATCATTCCGTTTCTCAACAGTCACTTTTTGTAAACATGCAACCGCTTGTCATGTCTCAGCATCAGCCAAACATACATTCCAATTTTCACTCAGCCCACTGCGACAAGCTCACTCGTGGGCAAGCATACCATAGTGGGCTACTGGCCACCCAGGTATTTCAGTTAGTATCTGGGAATCTGCCTTCGTTTTTCTGGAACGTCGTACCTGCCGCAAGGCTTAGTTCCATTCTGAGTCTTTAAGTATTTCAGGTAAGATGCCCTCCCATTTACCCCTCCATCAGGTCAAGTTTTTGGGAATCATTGTTTTGTAGTAGGGGATCTCTGTGTATAGTCATAATCTAGTGAATAGTCCCGCCCATGTGCGTGGACCCCGGAGCAATCAAAAATAATCCCTTAAATTGTCAATAGATGCAGAACTGCACAGACACTTTAAAGACAGATAATGCAGGCTATATCCACAGGCTACACTGTCCAGTACTTCAACTAGAAATTCCTCCAAAATCCACAAACAGCACAGCCTGCCCAGATTTCTCTACAGAGAAAAACCTTGCCTTAACAGCAAAACCCTCTGGAATGATAGAGAGTAAGAAGTGGACAGACAAGCCCCATAGGCTGCCATTATGTGGCTCAGAACAGGATACTGTGCCTTTAAGAGAACTTTCCAGAAGTCTCACAGTATCCCAGAATGCACTGCAGGTCCCTTTTACTTTCAGTTCTTTTTTCCGGCTCCTGCAAGCAGGACCCTGGAGCATTGACAGGCTTATGGAAAGCTTCTCGGTGATCACTGAAGACCAGATTAAAAGGATCGTATCCTCAATTAAAACCGGATCAACATTAGACCCTTGCCCAGTCTCAGCCCTCCTACCAGTGATAGACATCCTTATTCCAGTCATTACCTCAGTCTGCAACCTGATACTTAGCTCAGGTACTTTTCCTGACTCCCTAAAAAACACGCTGGTAAAGCCCCTGCTGAAGAAATCAACTTTAGATAAGGCAGATGTAAAGAACTATAGGCCTATCGCGAGTTTACCTTTCCTTGCCAAGGTGATTGAAAAGTCCATTAATCAACAGTTAGTTGAATTTATAGAGAAACATCAACTACTGGACGAAACCCAATTCGGTTTTCGAAGATACCATGGCACAGAAACTGCCTTAATTAAGGCGGCAGATGACATCAGGGTAATTCGTGATCAAGGAGGGACAGCAGTACTCATACTGCTGGATCTGTCAGCGGCCTTCGACACGGTCGACCATAAGATCCTGGTTGACCGTGTCGAAAAGCTGGGTGTTCATCACCTAGCGAGAAATTTGATTGCATCTTTCCTAGCAGACAGATCACAGGTAGTCACCTTGGGCCCGTATCAATCAGCCAAACTGTCATTACCGTGTGGAGTGCCTCAGGGCTCATCCCTAAGTCCGACACTTTTCAATATCTATGTGTCGGACCTTGCTAATGTCATCAAAGCATATGGGATGAGCGTTACCTCCTACGCTGATGACACTCAACTTGTATTGGCTATTAAAGATAACGGACCCAGGGTGGCAGACAGTTTTAGGCATGGAATCATTGCAATCAAAGAGTGGATGTCACACAATTGCCTTAAACTTAACTCTGATAAGACGGAGGTGCTCATTTTTGGACACCTCCGTCCAGAGTGGTCAACAATCTGGTGGCCACCTGCCATGGGAGACCCCCCGTGTCCAGTTACTAAGGCAAGGAACGTGGAAGTAGTTTTTGATGCAGAATAACATTTTGGGGCCCATGCCAACAAGGTAGCGGCAACAGCCCATTATAAATTGAGGATGATCAGAAAAATCATTCCATACCTGCCTGGAACTGCCGCGAAAACTTTAATAAGCTCTCTAGTACTATCATCCCTTGACTACTGTAATGGTCTGTTTTTAAATGCCCAAGCCAGGACTATGAATAAATTGCAATCAGTACAGAATGCAGCGGCGCGTTTGCTTTCCAAAACACCTAAGTTCTCCCCGATATCGGACACTATTAAGAAATATCATTGGTTAACGATCCGAAATCGGATCAAATTTAAATCGCTTTGTATCATTTACAAAACACTCCATGATCAAGGACCAATTTTCTTCAAAGGTCTGCTGATACCTTATAAACCAGGCAGACAGCTTCGATCAGCCAATTTGAACCAACTTGTGGTCCCTCGAGCGAAAACAGTCTCCTGGGGAGACCGGCGTTTCACAGTTGCAGCCTCCAAATTATGGAATACTTTGCCACAGCACATTAAGATGTCCTCCTCACTCTTTCAGTTCCGTAAGGGGCTAAAGACGTGGCTCTTTGAGCAATAAGTATATATCATCTTCTGTGCCGCCAATGATATTTAGGGAATCTCATCAGCGCCAAGACGCCCACGGGTATAGGTTGCGCTTAATAAATTGCAAAAAATAAATAAATTGAGCTCTCCCTTTTCCAGGGTTTATTGGTGATTTTTCACTTTTTCAAGTTATTTGAGTGCTTTTCTGAAGTACTTTGGTGTTTTTCTTCCTTGTGTGTTTTTTGGGGCACTCTTTGATTGTCAATATGCCTGCATTGTTTGACAGATGCCCAGAGTGCTCCAGGAAGAAGGCCAAATCGGACCCACACGAGGTGTTTATCATCTGCCTTCCCTCATCTCATGTCCCAGAGGAGTGTAACATTTGTCAGGGCTTCTCTAGCAGGACCCTGAGAGATAGGATGAAGATCAGGCTTCAGGGCCTAGAGGACAGAAGACTGAAGGCACAAGGCGGGTCTGAAAGGGCTTCCTCTGCCCATGCTGAGGCCTCTGGGGGGCTCCCCAAGGGCAGGAAGACCAGCAAACGTCCCCATTCTCCGTCTGTGTCGATTGCACCGACTATGGCGTCGAGAGGGATGACTACAGTCTGTTCCCGGTCTCCCCAGGGTTCTGGGTCGAAGCGACGTCGACGTTCGGCGTCGGGGGAACTGAACAGACCGCCGTCGAGATCTCCGGTGACGATTTCGTCGTCGTCCTCGTCGGCGTCGAGTAATCGACGTCGAGAGGTGGCCCGGCGTAGGCGCTCGCTGTCGAGGCGACACCGCCATTCGCCGTCGGCAAAGAGGAGAAGGTTGTCGTCGAGGGGATCCTTGACGTCGAAGAGGAGATTGCCGTCGAGGCGCAGGAGGTCGCCATCGAGGTGAAGGAGGTCGCTGTCGAGGCGAAGGAGATCGCCGTCGAGGCGAAGGCATTTGCCGTCGAGGTAGAGACGTTCGCCGTCGAGGGGCCGACGCTCGCCGTCGGGTCGCCGTTCTTCGACGCCAAGAAGGCGCAGAAGGAGTTCTGGCGCCAGGAGTCAGTCTAGCAGGCGCCAGGTGCCTATGGGAGACTCTCCAACGTCCCAGCCTAGAAAGGAAGGCAGATCACCGGGCTCGGTGTACTCAGTAGTGTATACCCCTTCTAGGCCGAAGTCGGTTACACCCCCTCCTCCCTTGCCGAGGGGGCTTCCTCCGCGGGCTCCCAACCCGCCTCCTCTTCCACCACTTCCACCGTGACCTCAACCTCAGCTACCGGCGGACAAGCCTCCTCCGATTCCTCCGAGGACGGCTTCACTGCTACGATATCCGACTCCTCCTAAGGGGACCCCTCGGCCGAGGGCCCCAGCCAGGCCAAAGTCTCCCACCCCTGGACGGAGGGGGAGATCGCGGAGTCGTCACAGGTCCTCAACTAGGTCAAGACGATGCCACAGGAGGTGCGGATCACGGTCCCGCACGGACTCTTCGAGGACCAGGACCTACTCACCAACTTTGTCGGAATCCCCAGGGACGAGAGTGTCTCCAGTGGACAACATCAGCACATTCCAGGATGTTCTCCTGAGGGGTGCAGCAAAGTTGGGTATCACGGTGACGGCGCCAACACCCACGACGTCCGTGATTTTTTGAGACGCTTCATAAGAAGCATTTGTCTCGCCCTTTACTACCTCTAGTGCCAGGATTGGTCGAGCCCGCGGAGGAGCTGTTCCTCACACCAGCAGTGACGAAGGCCGCTCTCTCCCGGCTCCTTAAGAAGTACAGGGCCCCGGATTCTGACCCGGCTTTTCTGCAGATGGATCCGATTCCGGACTCCGTTATAGTGACGGCGGCCAGGAAACAATATTCTACCTCCCCGTCTTCTATACCTCCTGATAAGGAGAGCCGATGGATCGACTCAGCGGGCAGGAAAGCCTGTGGGACGGCATCTTCGGCTATGAAGGCGTCTAGCGATGCGGCTCTGCTAGTGCGGTATGATCGTGCCCTGTGGGAGTCCCTCCAGCAGTTCACGGAATTCCTGCCACGAGAGAAGAAGGAGGATTTTCAGGAGATCCTGAAGGAGGGGATACTGGTATCGAACCAGGTCATCAGCACGGCTGCTGATGTGTCTCTTTTGGCGGCCCATGGGTACTGTCATGGGATCAACCAACGGCGCCATGCTTGGCTCAGGCTCACATCACTCAAGCCGGAGGCTCAGCAGCGGGTGGCCAATCTGCCCTTCTCGGGGGAAACCCTGTTTGGCCAGCATTCGGACGATGAGCTGGCCCGCATGAAAGCGGAGGCCGAGACCTTGACGGCTGTTGGGTTGGAGAAGCCCAAAGAAAAGAAGGCCTACCGCCCGTTCCAGAGACGGTTCGGGGCACAGGGCAGAGGGCGAGGGCAGGCTGCCGGACAGCAGCAACAACAACAGCAGCAGTTCTGTAGGCCCTTCCAGAAGCGCCAGAAGGGTAGAGGAGCCCAGCAGTCCGCTACAGCGAACAAAAGGTCCAGCCGGGTCTCGACCCTGAGCGGTTACTTCCCCTACATCCGTTACCCGCTCTGGTGGGGGGAAGCGTTCAATTTTTTCTGGCAGAGTGGAGAAAAATTACTCAGGACAAGTGGGTGCTGAATATTGTTTGCAATGGATACAGTCTTCAGTTCACCAGCCCACCTCCATCAATTCCACCGGTCAGCTCGCAGTTTCAACTGCGCGAGCTCCAGGCGCGATATCCTGTTAAGGAAAAGGGCGATAGAAGACGTACCTCTGTCTCAAAGAGGAAGAGGTCTGTACTCCCGGTTCTTCCTGGTTCGCAAGAAGGACAAGAACGAGTTCAGGCCCATTCTGGATTTGCGACAAGCAAACAAGTGGATTCGCAGAGAGAAGTTTTGCATGCTGTTGTTGCATCAGATTTATCCTCAGCTGCAACAGGGAGATTGGCTATGTGCTATAGACCTACAGGATGCGTACTTCCATGTGCCCATTGCACACAAACACAGGAAGTTCCTGCGACTCCAAGTCGACGCCAATCATTATCAGTACACAGTACTGCCATTCGGGCTGAAGTCTGCGCCCAGAACCTTCTCGAAGTGCATGGCAGTGGTAGCTGCACACCTAAGGAAGAACAAGGTGTTTGTCTACCCGTACCTGGACGATTGGTTGATCAAGGCCTCCTCCTTTTCGGAAGCTCAAGCGCACTTCCAAAAGACGTGCGTTCTCCTGAACAAGCTGGGGTTACACATCAACATGTCCAAGTCGGTCTCGACTCCGGTCCAGTGCATACAGTACTCGGGAGCCTCCATCAATATGCTGTCAGCAAGCGTGTCTCCTTCGGAGGAGAGAAGCTTATCCCTCCTTCGGAAGGCTCAGGCTCTTATGACCACTCCATCTACAACAGTGAGGACGGTGTCTTCTCTACTGGGGTCGATGGCCTCTTGTATCTTCCTCACGCCACATGCACGGCTGCACATGAGACCATTGCAGGAGTGCTTGGAGGATCAGTGGGATCAGAGGAAAGGATCTTGGGACGACAAGATACGACTGTCTCTGCATTCTCTTCAGTCTCTGAAGTGGTGGTGTTCAGCGGAGAATCTCCTCAGAGGGGTTCCCTTCCACAAGGACATTCCCACACAGACTATCGTGACGGATGCGTCTCTCCATGGCTGGGGGGCGCACTCCGGAGACTTAAAGATACAAGGAACGTGGTCCCCGACGGAGTCCACGAACCACATCAATTTCCTGGTACTCAGAGCTGTTCACTTGGCACTGAAGGCCTTTCATCCGTCCTTCCAGACCAACTCTTTCCTTGTGCAGACGGACAATACGACCACGATGTATTACCTCAACAAGCAGGGGGGCTCGAGATCGTGCACTCTGTCGCAGGAGGCGCAGGTGATCTGGCACTGGCTCCTAGCCAGTGGACTGACGATAACGGCTACTCATCTGCCAGGTGTGCAGAATGTTCAGGCCGACGCACTGAGCAGACTGATTCAGGAAAACCACGAATGGGTCATAAACGACGAAGTACTTAGAGAAGTCTTCGCAAGGTGGGGGACTCCAGACGTAGATCTGTTCGCCACCGCCGAAAACAGCAAGTGCCGAGACTTCGTCTCCAGGTACTACCAGCAAGGGACGCTGGGGAATGCGTTATGGATCAGCTGGTCGAACAGCTTTCTGTACTCTTTTCCACCCATTCCCCTGATTCCGGCGGTGCTCATCAAGCTGTCCCAGTCTAGGGCGCGGATGATCCTGATTGCCCCGGAATGTCCCAGGCAGTGGTGGTTCACGGACCTGCTTCACCGGTCCCTCCTTCCTCACATGCGGTTGCCGTGCAGGCCGGACCTTCTCACGAAGTTCGGGGGGCAGATGGTGCACGGTGCACCCCAACCTCTCGTCTTTGATTTTGGTGGCATGGCTCCTGAGATAGTGCAATATGGCCATTTGAATCTGCCAGAAGATTGTATGGACATACTGAAGGAGGCTAAGCGACCTTCCACTAGGACTTCCTACGCTTCCAAGTGGAAGAGATTTTGCATCTGGTGCAAGTCCAAGAACTATGACCCGACGATGTGTAAGGAAGATGTTATCCTTCCGTATCTGCTAAATTTGGTGCAGTCTGGCCTTAATGTCCATTCCATTAAGGTTCATCTCGCTGCGCTGACTGCCTACAGGAAATGCCCTTCACAGACTTCCTTCTTCCAGATCCCTGTGATCAAAGATTTTTTGCAAGGCTTGAAGAAAGTGTGCCCTCCTATCCGGATTCCTTCGCCTTCATGGGAATTGAACGTGGTGCTGTCCAGATTGATGAAGGAGCCTTTTGAACCTATTCATAAGGCTTTGTTGCAGCACCTGTCGTGGAAGGCGGCGTTCCTTGTGGCCATTACATCGGCCCGCAGGGTGAGTGAAATTCAGGCGCTGTGTTGCCAAGAACCTTATACTGTATTTCATGCTGCTAAGGTTGTTATGCGTACTCACCCTAAATTTCTTCCAAAGGTTATATCTGATTTCCATGTCAACCAGACCATAACTTTACCTATGTTTTTTCAGAACCCTTCATCTCCAGCGGAAAGGTCTCTGCATTCCCTGGATGTTAGGAGGGTGTTGAAATTTTATCTGGATAAAACCAAGGATATTCGTAGGTCAGACCAATTGTTTATCAATTATGGATCAGTCAGGACTGGTCTTGCTACCTCAAAACAGTCCATCTCTAGGTGGATCGTGTCCTGTATACAATTGTGTTATCAAAAGGCTAATACGACCTTAGGGGGTAAACCTAAGGCTCATTCTACCAGGGGCAAAGCTGCCACGACTGCTTTGCTACGTAATGTTTCAATTGCAGAAATCTGCAAGGCTGCCACTTGGAAGTCGGTCCATACCTTTGCTAAGCATTACTGTCTGGACACTGATGCCAGGGCAGACGCTCAGGTTGGTCAGGCTTCGCTGCGAAATCTGTTCGCATAGTAGTGGTGTTATTTCTCTTTTCTCCACCGCCGCTTTGGTGTGGGGATGGGCTTGCCATTCTATTCACTAGATTATGACTATACACAGAGATCCCCTACTACAGAAGGTGTAGTTTCTGTCCTGTAACTCCAGTCCTGTAGTAGGGGTATCTCTGTTTTAGTCATAAGCGCCCGCCCTCCTCCTCGGTGGAGAGAGATATTCATGTAAGGAATGCGACAGGTCTGGCGTGTTACGCCTTCAAAAAGAACTGAAAGTAAAAGGGACCTGCAGTGCATTCTTGGATACTGTGAGACTTCTGGAAAGTTCTCTTAAAGGCACAGTATCCTGTTCTGAGCCACATAATGGCAGCCTATGGGGCTTGTCTGTCCACTTCTTCCTCTCTATCATTCCAGAGGGTTTTGCTGTTAAGGCAAGGTTTTTTCTTTAGAGAAATCTGGACAGGCTGTGCTGTTTATGAATTTTGGTGGAATTTCTAGTTGAAGTACTGGACAGTGTAGCCTGTGGATATAGGCTGCATTATCTGTCTTTAAATTCTCTCTTAAGTGTCTGTGCAGTTCTGCATGTTTTGACAATTTAAGAGATTATTTTTGATTGCTCCGGGGTCCACGTACATGGGCGGGACTATTCACTAGATTATGACTATAACAGAGATACCCCTACTACAGAACTGGAGTTACCGGACAGAAACTACTCCTTCTTATGCTCTGTAGCCATTGTAAGAAACCCCATTGTTGACATCTGTTGCATTAGCAATTCTGTCAGTGGCCCAGCCCCACCCCGCCCCAGCTGTGTGCAATGGATTTGGTTAGTGTAGCATGAGTCAGAAATTGCCACGGCGAAAGTAAAAACTCCTGTGACATTTCATCAAAGGGAATACGATAACCAGAGTCGTATAAGCGATCCACTGACTGTATGCCAACTAGAGTCCAATGAAATCTGTCCTCTTTCTTAGCCAGTTGTATGAAACACATGAGCTCCCATAGAAAAATATATGTTGATATTGGGCTACATGCAGTGGGCTGGAAGCAGCCAGGGCTCTGACTTCTTGTTAAACACTTGCGCAGCCATTCACAGGAGTCGATTCACCCTATAGATACACAAGTTCGAAGGAAGTGCCTTTTCTGAATCATCCCAAAACACTCTCGAGCTGTGCTACCAGATTATGTTCCAAATCAGGGACTCCCAGTGCCTCTTCCCCTATCTAAAGAAAAGCATAAGGCGTCAAGGGTCACCCTTCTCCTGTTCACCCCCCACACCAATTCTTTCAATAGTAAGGAGAGAGCCTGGAAAAAGTGTAGTTAACTTGCAACCTGATGTTTTGTATATAAATATTTCATCCTTGGTAGCAGTACCTTTTTGGCGAGTGCCACCTGATTCATAACCGATAGTGGCAGCCTGCAACAGAATACCTTGAGATCCAACGCAGACAGAGACGTCCATCAGGCTCTGGTGCTCCTTGATCTGTCGGCTGCGTTCGACACGGTTGACCACACCATTCTTGTCAACCGTGTCGAGCAAGCCAGCATCAGGGGCACGGCTCTGAGCTGGCTAGAGTCTTTCATTTCAGAACGGACTCAGTCAGTCAGATTAGGGTCATTTACAGCTCCAAAAATTGTTTCCACCTGTGGTGTCCCTCAGGGATCATCTCTTTCCCCACTCCTTTTTAATTTATATTTACGTCCTCTACTGTATTCCCTGAAAAACCATAAAGTCACAATCTTCAATTATGCAGATGACCTGCAATTGGTCTTTGCACTAGACTCCTCTACTGCTGTGGTAGACTTCCAAGACACCATGTCTCATATCCAGAAGTGGATGAACTTAAACTATCTCAAACTCAACCCGGGCAAGACGGAATTAATCCTGCCCGGGAAGAGCGAGATTAGTTGGGGTCCCCACTTCTGGCCACCTAACATGGGTATTCCACCGATTAAGTCCCACACAGTTAAAAGTTTAGGGGTGACCCTCAGTGAGGATCTCTCACTAAAAAATCATATAGGGACGGTAGTTTCAACGTGTTTCTTTCAAATGAGAAAGATAAAGAAAATATCTCAATTTTTAACTCACTCAGCCTTGATTCAGACAATTGCTGCTTTAATTTTATCACGGTTTGATTTCTCCAATGGCCTGTATCTTGGCCTTCCTGTAGGGCAGATGAAGAGACTGCAATATGCCCAAAATCAGGCAGCGAGGCTCATTTTTAAACAACCTAAATGGCAATCCATTAGATCAGGGTTGGAAAAACTCCACTGGTTACCAGTGGCTCAGAGAGCTAGGTTCAAAGCTGGCTGCATCATTTTCAAAGCCTTGCAGGGCAAAGGCCCGAAATTTATTCGGAATTTAGTTTGCAAATACATCCCTTCACGAAACCTTCGATCCGCTCAACAAGAGCTACTGATAATCCCAGCATACAGGAAAAAGCGTCAGGGCGGCAGTAGCTTCCAATACCTCGCCCCTTTCCTATGGAACTCCCTGCCGTTAACCCTGAAACAGAGTGGGGATCTTCTTGATTTTAGGCAGGCATTTAAAACTCTGCTCTTTAGACAAGCTTATTGCAACTGAACTAGGATTTGACTTATTCCTGCTTAAGTACCCAATGCTGTGTTGTGTTCTAATGATTCAATAGCGCCATGAAGCCTGCGGGCGTACGAGCACTCTATAAATAAATAATTAACATAACATAACATAACAACAAATTCCTATCAATATTCATGCTGTCAGTGTCCTCTCAAAGATACCCTGGATCACATCCTGTTGTTCCCTATACACCCAGGGAAATTAAAAGTTGTGTGCTTCACGGGATCCTCTGGACCATTGTAGGGGGCAACGATCCAACGCCCCCTTCCATCAACAGGAAGAGGCAGGACTTAGCCTATTTATGTACTTGCTTGAGTTTGCCCCAAAACTGCGAAGCACCACATTTAGAAACAGCAAGCGCGGGTGTGATCTTGCATGATTAGAAAGATGTCGTCTGCGGACAGCAAGATAGTGAGTGTGTGGCAATGGATAGGAACCCCATCTCTTTGCCATTGTGGTGAACATGGCATGCTAAAGTCTCCACGGGCAGCACGAACAGCAGCAGGATGAGAGATCACAAATCCTGTCCTGACTGAAACTGTTGTGGCTGCTTAGTGAAGCTGCACCCATTTATTAATGCCAGGACCAAAACTCATAGTGAACAGGACTGCCCAAAGAAAACTGTACTCTAAGGAATCGAAAGCTTTCTCAATATCTATGTGGAACAGCCCTCTGATGTTGGGTACAGTGCTGAGGTCCAGGCACAAACCAGCATTGATCTCGATGTGTCAAGTGGAGCAGTACTCTGATCATCCTGTCGTCAAGAATCTTCCATAGGATTTTTCAATATAGGTTGAGAAGTGAGAGGGGTCAGTAGGAGTTGACCATGAGAAGGTCATGGTCAGCCTTGTTTCACAACTGTGACAACACTATCCTGTTAAATTTGCTTTAGAAAATCAGATTATCAAGGCTGATTTTTAGCTGGTTCAATTCTTTCCTGTCAAGCAAGATGTCACTCTTTCATGTTTCTTTTCTTATTTATTTATTTATTTCCTCATCCATCTTGAGTGTGGTGTTCCATGTGTCCTTCTTGTTGCCATCCATATTTCACATCTATGTCGAAACTCTTCCCAAACGTGTATGTTTCCATGATGTTTTGTTTATGTGTTTGCTGATGATGTCCAGCTTATTTGTCACCTAGGGGTAATGTTCTGTAAACAATTTAGTGGCCTATTATGATGCCATAGGAAACAGCCCCGACCGTCAGTCGGATCCGTTCCTACGACATCATAATCAGCAGTTTGGAATCATTTCCAACCGACCCATTTGGGTGGAGTTGGTTTGAAATTAATCCAAACTGGATTTCCGAATGGCTTCCGACAGGCTCGGAGAGCCTGTCTGCCATTCGTAAAACTTCCTGTAATCCCAGGGGCTGCTCTTTCGACCTGAGGGATTACAATGTCTGATTCTGACAGCCTTTCTCTGCCGGCCTTTCCGACACAGAAAGGCGATTGGAAGTCAATTTTGGGGGTCCCTTGCAGGGCCCCCTCGGATGGCGGTCCTCCGGATAGTGACCGAGGGGGCATCTATGGTACCCCCCTGTTGATCCCTGCACCCTCTATCAGGCACCTTGAGGTGCCTGTCACGGGGTGCAGGGATGAACTGCACCTCTTCTCTTTACAATGAGAGCATGTATTCCGGTCGGAAGGCATGCTCCTATTGTAAAGAATAGCACTGCGACCCAATTGCTGGGTTGGGACCGCCGACAGGAGGTCGGTCAGTCCCAGTACCCAATCGATTTCGGACGGACACAGGTCCGTCCGACATCGAAATCCAGCACTTAATTTGAAACAGTTTTGGGATTGGATGGGTAGCTATTGGCTAAAATTAAACTTGGACAAAATGGAAGTTCTGGTTGGGTGCATTTGTACTGGCCCTTGAACCACTCTGTATTGACCCTGGTTGACCAAGATCAGAAAACCCACTGACCTAAAACTTCCATTGATTGAGACTCTCATTGTGATCATTATGTCAGTTTTATGTTGTCATCTTTTATGTTCTTCTCTTTGTTAGCATGTACCACCTATTACTTCTAATGCACAGTAGATTCTATTTAAAGCTTTCTAACTGAGAAGCATTATTGAAAATTATAATCATAATACAAATATCTTGTAGGCATGTTCAAAGTATTGAAACAATACCACAGCCTTTGTGATAATAAATAAAGAATTCAACAACACAAAATAAAGAAATCACAGGTGGGATAAGGATTGGTAGAGTCAACACCTTCACCTGCTTAGATTGTTCCATTTGTTTGAATGCATTAATTGGAGAAGCCCAATCAGCAACACTATAATGCTGAGGCAATACTAAGAATACTCATTGATATCGCACTTGTAAATGATCGATAAGTTAAACCTTTATCACTCTGAGCATTCAGTGCCTCTGAACAACAGGCAGGTAAGCTCCCATACAAAGACAAAAATGGGATCTTTGTAATGCATGCTCATTTAGCCAAGTAATGCTAAGGACGTGAAGGCTTCTCGCTGAGTCAAACTAGCCTTCTTACAACCCCCTATCGACTTAAAACTGCATTTTAATCTTATGCAGTCCTGATTTTCGTGGAGTGCAGCAAGTATTTACTTAAACTGCTAAACGTGACTCATTAATTGTTTCTCTCTATAGTCCATTTATGGAGCTTCTCTCTATAGTCCGCTCATGGAGTTTCTCTCTATAGTCCTCTAATGGAGGATCTCTCTATAGTCCGAATGGTAAAATGAACAAGTTGTCGAACTATAGTAAAGTAGTTGTTTCATCCCCAGAACTTAAATTTGTAGACGCCTACTGAGGCCCTGTGGCAGTTGCATGTTGGAACCTTTGTGGACTATAGATAAACATTCTTAGGAACTGCCTTCCAAGTATTTCTACAGTTTAATTAAGACCTTTCCTCGTAATCTCAGTCTTGTTATGACGGTTTAAGGGGGCCATTGGACTAATGATAATACAATACATTTTCAAGCAACGTCTTTACAAAGTCCAATGTTGGTGACGGTTAGAGATGCAGGACAGGTAAAGGTAACAGTTTTTTTCTCTTCCATGGACCGTCCCTTTAGCCGGTATGTTTTTTTCCAGGCTATCCATATCTGATAAGTGAGCCATTGATGTAATTGTCATGAATGTTTCAAGAAACCCTATTATTTTTCTTAGTGCAATGTTGCCATAGTCCTCTCCTGCCGCAGTTGACAGTTTCTGACAATCTCCCCCTCCAGTAACTGCTTTAATTAAACCGGCAACTGAATATGTGTTGGTTGCATCAGAATCAGCCACTCTAGCACTTTAGCTTATCCTTAGTCAGTACTTGCAATAAAATGAACACAAATATTAATTGTCAGTAATCTTCAGGTAGATAGGATTTGCGCTTTTATCCGAAGACCCTATTGCGACAACAAGTAGACTTTTAATAGAGGCTATGAGGAAAGCAAAGACAAAGCCAGGGAATATTTCAGGCTTTGTAGAGCATTTCAGTCTACAAAAAGCACTGAAGATGTGTGTGTTGATGTTTTTTGTTGTTGGTTGTTTTTTAGTAGAAATGTTGTTCTGTAGAAGGGGATCTCTGTGTATAGTCATAATCTAGTGAATAGTCCCGCTCATGTGCGGGGACCCCGGAACAATAAAAAATAATCTCTTAAGCTGTCTTCTGTGCAGTCCGGCATAGACACATAAGAGAGAATTAATGCAGCCTATACATGCAAGGCTACACTGTCCAGTACTTCAACTAGAAATGCAAAGGATATTCCACCAATATCATATTCAGTGCAGTCTGCCCAGTTTCATCCATAGAGAAACTTCCCCTTCACAAAATCCTTGGAATGATGGAGAGGAAGGGATGGTCAGACAAGCCCCCCATAGGCTGCCATTATGTGGCTATAAAAGGGATACCGTGCCTTTAAGGAAACTTTCCAGAACTCTCGATATCCCAGAATGCACAGCAACTCCCTCCATTTTCAATTCTTTTTTCCGGCTCCTGCTAGCAGGAACCTGGGACATTGAGCTCTCCCTTTTTGGGTGTTTTGTCTAATTGTTTTGCACTTTTCAAGTGTTTAGAGTGTTTCACTTGACGTGTTTTTGTTCCTTCTTCCCTTTGCTGGAGTTTTCTGGTGAGTTTGGCCACTCTTTTGTCAGATATGCCTTCCTTATTTGACAAATGTCCTGAGTGTGCCAGGAAGAAGGCCAAATCTGATCCACACAGAGTGTGTATCCTCTGTTTCCCTTATTCTCATGTCCCTGTGGATTGTAAGATCTGCCAGCAGTTCTCCAACAGGACCCTGAAGGACAGGGAGAAGACTCCGCTCCGAGGACTGGGGCAAAGAAGGCAAGATCAAGGTGGGTCTGGGCATGGAGAGGCCTCTTCCTCTGCCCGTACTTCGGCCTCTGGGGGGCTCCCCAGGAAAGAGAAGGCCAGAAAATGGCCCAGGTCTCCGTCGACGTCGAAAGCGTCAACGTTGAGAGGGATGACCACCGTCTGCTCCCCGTCTCCCCAGGGCTCTGGGTGGACGTCGAGGGGAGTGACGTCGAGACCTCGGACAAGGTAATGTCGAGGACCGCTTCGTCGTCGAGACGCCATCGACGTCGTGAAGGGTCTGGAAGGCACCGGCACTCGCCGTCGAGGCGACACCGCCGTTCGGCGTCTACTCGCGACGTCCAGACAAAGATCTTCGACGTCGAGAAGAGGAAGATCATCGACGTCGAGAAGACGATCGACGCCGAGACGCTCGACATCGAAGAGGAGGTCAGCATCGAGAAGGAGAAAATCGACGTCTAGGGGGCGTTCTAAGACCAGGATGGAGTCCCAGGGCTCTGTAGTCAGCCTTTCCTCGGCTTCCACGAGCCCACGGTCGCGGCGGCGCCGTCGCTCGTCCACAAGGATGTCGGCCTCTAGGTCACCCCCATCAAGACCGGCGCAGAAAAGAAGGAGAGTGGTAGAGCCCCCGGGCTCGGAGTACTCCCAGGTCTTTTCGCCTTCACGGCCCAGGATGCCTACGCCTCCCCCGTTGCCCAAGGACCCTCCTCCGCGTAATCCTACGCCACCACCGCCTCCTCCCCCTCCTCATAAGCCTCCTCCTCCGCCACAGCCACCTCCGCCAAGGTCTCTCTTTTTGCCTCATCTCCCGACACCACCTACGGGGCTTCCACGTCCTAGGCTCCCTCCTTTACGGGCAGTGGACAGACCGAGGCCAAGGAGGTCGAGATCTCACTCCAGGCGGAGGGACAGATCCAGAAGTGACTGTCGTTCTTCCACAAGGTCCAGACGGCGCCACAGGAGGAACAGGTCTAGGTCCCGCCACACGGACTCGTCCAGTGCCCGGGACTATTCGCCTACATTGTCGGACGAGGGTGTCTCCAGTAGACGACATCGTCTCCTCCCAAGAGGTGTTGTTACGTGGGGTGGCGAAACTGGGCATTACACTCAAGGTGCCCACGCCATCGACCTCAGTCATCGTCGAGACCCTGCATAAGAAACAGCTGTCCCGCCCCTTGTTGCCCTTGATGCCTAGGCTTTAAGAACTGGCATTGGAGCGCTTCCTACAAAATCGGCACCTTCCAGGCCGCAAAATAAATACAGGGCCCTGGACACAGACCCGGCGTTCCTTCGCTCGGACCCTGTACCGGACTGGGTGATAGTGGCGGCGGCGAGAAAACAGCACTCCACCGCCCCGTCGTTAACGGTGCCTCCTGACAAGGAAAGCCGCTTGATGGACTCGGCCGGCAGGAAAGTCTGTGGTACGGCCTCCACGTCTATGAAGGCCGCGAGTGCCTCGGCTCTGTTGGGCCGTTACGACCGGGCCTTATGGGAGTCCCTGTAGCAGTTCCTGGAACACCTTCCCAAGGATAGAAGGGAGGATTTCCAAGAGATCATTAATGAGGGGATGATGGTCTCGAACCAGGTGATAAGCTCGGCGACGAATTCCTCGCTCTTGGCAGCCCACGGGTACTGCCATGGGAGCAACCTGCGACGCCACGCCTGGCTGCGTCTAACGTCACTGAAGCCAAAGGCGCAGCAGAGGGTCGCCAACCTACCGTTTTCAGGAGCAACCCTGTTCGGCAAACATGCGGATGAGGAGATGGCCCGCATAAAGGCAGAGGCTGAAACTCTGATGGCTGTCGGGTTGGAGATGCCGAAGGAACAGAGAAAGCCCTTCCGCCCGTTCCAAAGGCGTTACGGTGCGCAGGGCAGAGGGCAAGGTCGGCAGGCTGGACAGCAGCAACAGTAGCAGCAGCAGTACCAGCGGCGGCCATTACAAAAGCGCCAGAGGGGCAGAGGTGGTCAGCAGTCCTCCTCCGCTACTTCCCCCTCTTTCGTTACCGGCTCCGGTGGTGGAAAGCATACAAAATTACTTGGCAGAGTGGAGAAAAATTACTCAGGACAAGTGGGTGCTGAATATTGTTTGCAATGGATACAGTCTTCGTTTTCTCAGTCCGCCTCCAGCGAGTCCACCGGTTTGCTTGCAGTTTCAACTGCGCGAGCTCCAGGAGGAGGCAGATACCCTGTTACGAAAAAGGGCGATAGAAGACGTCCCTCTATCTCAAAGGGGAAAGGGTCTTTACTCCTGCTTCTTTCTGGTATGCAAGAAAGACAAGAACGAGTTCAGGCCCATTCTGGATTTGCGACAAGCAAACAAATGGATTCGCAGGGAAAAGTTTTGCATGCTGTCTTTGCACCAGATTTACCCTCAGCTACAAAGGGGAGACTGGCATTGCGCGATAGATCTGCAGGATGCGTACTTCCATGTGCCATTTCACGGAAACACCGGCGGTTCCTGCGCTTCCGAGTCGGCACCAATCACTATCAATACACCGTACTCTCGTTTTAACTGAAGTCTGCGCCCAGGACTTTTTCAAACTCATGGCAGTGGTGGCTGCACACCTGAGAAAGAACAGGGTGTTTGTTTACCCTTACCTGGACGATTGGTTGATCAAAGCCTCCACCTACCAGGAAGCGCAATTGCACTTCAACAGGACAGCCGTTCTGTTGACCCAGCTGGGGTTGCACATAAACATGTCCAAGTCTGTCCCGACTCCAGTCTAGTGCCTACAGTACTTGGGAGCATCCATCAATACGCTGTCAGCAAGCGTGTCTCCTTCGGAGGAGAGACGCTTATCGATCCTTCGGAAGGCTCAGGCTCTCATTACTCTTCCATCTACGACTGTGAGGACGGCGTCTTCTCTACTGGGGTCGATGGCCTCTTGTATCTTCCTCACTCCACATGCACGCCTACACATGCGGCCGCTGCAGGAATGTCTGAAGGATCAGTGGGACCAGAGGCGAGGGAACTGGGTACAACTTTCTTTGCACGCTTAGCAGTACCTGAGATGGTGGTTTACAGCAGAGAACCTCTTCAAGGGGGTTCCGTTCCACGAGGACATTCCTACGCAAACTATTGTGACGGATGCTTCTCTCCACTGCTGGGGAGCGCATTCCAGACAGTTACAGATCCAAGGAACGTAGGTCCCCGACGGAGTCCACGTACCACATCAATTTCCTGGAACTCAGAGCTGTTCACTTGGCACTGAAGGCCTTTCATCCGTCCTTCCAGACCAACTCTCTGCTTGTACAGACGGACAATACGACCACGATGTAATACCTCAACAAGCAGGGGGGCTCGAGATCGCGCACTCTGTCACAGGAAGCGCAGGCGATCTGGCACTGGCTGCTAGCCAGAGGACTGACGATAACGGCTACCCATCTGCCAGGTGTGCAGAATGCTCAGGCGGACGCACTCAGCAGACTGATCCAGCTAAACCACGAGTGGGTATTAAACGACAAAGTGCTCAGAGACGTCTGGTGAGGCACTCCATATGTGGATCTGTTCGCCACCGCCGACAACAGCAAATGCCAAGACTTCGCATCCAGGTATTACCAGCAGGGGACTCCGGAGAATGCGTTATGGATCAACTGGTCGAACAGCTTTCTATACGCTTTTCCGCCCATTTCCCCTGATTCCGGCGGTGCTCATCAAGCTGTCCCAATCCAGGGCGCGGATGATCCTCATTGCTCCGGAATGGCCCAGACAGTGGTGGTTCACGGACCTGCTTCACAGGTCTCTCCTTCCATACGGCTGCCGTGCTGGCCAGACCTTCTCACAAAGTTCAGGGTGCACCCCAACCTCTCGTCTTTGAGTTTGGCAGCATGGCTCCTGAGATAGTACAATATGGCCATTTGAATCTTCCTGAAGATTGTATGGACATTCTGAAGGAGGCTAAGTGTCCTTCCACTAGGACTTCCTATGCTTACAAGTGGAAGAGGTTCTGCATCTGGTGCACGTCTAAGAACTATGATCCAACGACATGCAAGGAAGATGTCATCCTTCCATACCTCTTGCATTTGGCGCAGTCTGGCCTTAATTTCCAGTCTATTAAGGTTCATCTCGCTGCGCTGACTGCCTACAGGAAATGCCCTTCACAGACATCCTTCTTCCATATTCCTGATAAAGGATTTTTTGGAAGGCTTGAAGAAAGTGTTTCCTCCTGTTCGGCTTCCTTCGCCTTCGTGGGAACTGAATGTGGTGCTGTCCAGGTTGATGAAGAAGCCTTTTGAACCTATTCATAAGGCTTAGCTGAAGCACCTGTCCTGGAAGGCGGC
Organism: Lissotriton helveticus; assembly: GCF_964261635.1. Taxonomy (NCBI): domain Eukaryota; kingdom Metazoa; phylum Chordata; class Amphibia; order Caudata; family Salamandridae; genus Lissotriton; species Lissotriton helveticus. Next base: position 38,457,756 of record NC_136058.1, read on the forward strand.
GTTCCTCGTGGCCATTACATCAGCCCCCAGGGTGAGTGAAATTCAGGCATTGTGTTGCCAGGAACCTTATACTGTATTTCATGCTGCTAAGGTTGTGATGCGTACTCACCCTAAGTTCCTTCCCAAGGTGATTTCTGATTTTCATGTTAACCAGACTATAACTTTGTCTACGTTTTTTCAGAATCCTTCCACTCCAGCGGAAAGGTCTCTTCATTCCTTGGATGTCAGAAGGGTGCTGAAATTCTATCTGGAGAAAACCAAAGATATACGTAGGTCAGACCAATTGTTTATCAACTATGGGTTGGTCAGGACTGGTCTTGCTACCTCTAAAAAGTCCATCTCTAGGTGGATTGTGTCCTGTATCCAGTTATGTTATCAAAAGGCTAATAAGACCTTAGGGGGTAAGCCTAAGGCTCATTCAACCAGGGGCAAAGCAGCTACAACAGCGTTGCTCCGTAATGTGCCCATTGCAGAGATCTGCAAGGCTGCCAAGTGGAAGTCGGTCCATACCTTTGCGAAGCACTACTGTCTGGACTCTGATGCCAGAGCAGATGCTCAAGTTGGGCAGGCTTTGTTACGAAATCTGTTTGCACAGTAGTGGTGTTGTCTTTTTCCTCCACCGCTGGTTTGGTTGTGGGGATGGGCTTGCCATTCTATTCACTAGATTATGACTATACACAGAGATCCCCTACTACAGAAGGAGTAGTTTCTTACCTGTAACTCCAGTTCTGTAGTAGGGGTATCTCTGTTATAGTCATAAGCGCCCGCCCTCCTCCCTGGTGGAGAAAAGGATGAAATAATGAATGCTACAGGTCTAGCTTTATACACCTCCAAAAAGAATTGAAAGTGGAGGGAGTTGCTGTGCATTCTGGGATACCGAGAGTTCTGGAAAGTTTCCTTAAAGGCACGGTATCCCTTTTTAAACCACATAATGGCAGCCTATGGGGGGCTTGTCTGTCCATCGCTTCCTCTCTATCATTCCAAGGATTTTGTGAAGGGGGAAGTTTCTCTATGGGTGAAACTGGGCAGACTGTACTGAATATGATATTGGTGGAATATCCTTTGCATCTCTAGTTGAATTACTGGACAGTGTAGCCTTGCATGTACAAGCTGCCTTTTTTGTCTTTAATTCTCTCTTAAGTGTCTATGCACAGAAGGACTTAATAATAATAAAACAAATTTCGTTGTGTGCACTGCATCACCAAATGCGATGCAGTGGGCGCAACGAAATTCGTTTTATTATTTATATGTTTACTTACCTGTTAAAGTCCGTAATCCATACATTACAACCCCTCACCCTGCCCCTCCCCCTCCCTACGTCACCGCCCTGCAGTTACACCTACCACCGGCCGTGGCTGGTTACAGGTAAGAAACTGCTCCGTTATTACTTATGCATGATTGCTGCCAAAATTACACCTGTCGCCTTTAATATATGATTTTTCTTGTCACAAAATTGTAAATCTTTGATTGTGACAGGGGAAGTATCGAGAAGATGCAATGCTTGAATTGTAGTCTACAGTATCTAGAAAGTTGACACATTTGCCTGTTGAGCAAACCGAATTCTCCTGGCGGCCTGTGGCTACAAACATTGATACCAAGAACAGCAGACGTGTATTGAATTGAACTTTGGAAGGCCCCTTAATGTTGAGGACAGAAATGTTGTGCAGCCCAATACATCAAAGTGAATCTATCTTGAAAAGAATTACCAGTGGAAGCTGAAGATTAGTTGAAGTGTGCATCAAACAAAGTTCCTTATGCTGGTCATCTAAGTTACACTGCACTTCGGAACGTCCAAAGTCTGAAATTAGCTCTGAAACGAATTTCCTCCTCACTCGCGCTTAGATGGACACATATGGTTGCGTTGCGTATAATAGATGTTTCACTCTCACAAGACCCTCACCTATACATGTATTAGGAAGTTTCTCAAACTATACCAAATGAAATAAAGCTAGAATTGGTATTTTTATAAAATAATATCATACAATCAATACTCACGATTTTGAATTATATTTAAAGATACCATATGAAGCGATTCTCGAAATTGAATTTTATTGTCAGATGTGATATTCAACTATATTCAATATGAAAATGTTATTTATCCAGAGCATTGTCAGTTTTGTTCACTTAGGATGGCTTTTCAGTTTAGTGACATGCAATCAATATGTTAGATGGTAATTGCTTGTTCCTCTTTACTGCATAATGAATTCATTTTCTGTTTCTTTCACTTAGGATCCTGTCAGGTTTCATAAAACGGTTGTACACAGTAACGTGGCTATTACCATGCTCTACCTTGGGAAAAGTGTGCGGTTATCTCATGATGATATCGGCTACAAAGAGGAGATAAAGGTTTTTCAGCAGCACTGTGGGGGTGAAAACCTTTGCATTTACAAAGGTAGCCTACTAGAAGGAGGTAAGAATGTTAGTATTGTAATTACATAGATGACAGTCCAAGTGTAGTGGTAAAGAATTGTAGGACAACAATGCCACTATTGATCACATCAGACTGCTGAGTACCCCATGTTAGAGTTGAGGAAAGTGATTATACTCATGGTTAACAAGATTTAACACTTGCTTGACACATTTACATTAGTTTCGTGATTTCAGCTTTTATTCAAATCTATCAAGAAAAAAAATGTTCTTTGGGAGTACAAAAAGTAGCTTTTCTCTTTTTGACTTGAATCCCATTAAAGGTTTTGCTAAAAAAAAAAAATGTTTTAAAAGGAAAAAAGGCTGTTTTGAATTGAATCAAATTTGCTAAACTTGGAATCGAAGTGGACTTTTCCCCAGAATAAGCCTTTTTTGTGGGTTGGTGTGGAACTCTCCTGTAGTTTTAAAAAGTATATGCATTACAAACTTCTTGCATTTCTGTCAGTGGATGTCGGAGCAGCACTGCCAGTGATGCTTGCCTAACGGTGTCTAGCCGGTGCAACAGCAAGGAAGACAGTAATTTAGCAAGTGAAAGACTCCAGTGTCATCTTATGTATTGTCTGGTATGTTTAAATCAAGCTTGTCAAAACGTTAGTCTATGACTATGCTCAGGGCCAGCTTTAGCATTGGTAGAACCCGTGTAACAACCTTTGTTGGCATCCCGCTAATCCCACTGACCTGCTTCTCCATATGCTCTCTCACTATCACTCCCCAATGGTGCCCTTCATCTCTCCATATACCCTCTCTCTCATGCTTTTCATTTGTTTTATGATTCGGCATTACGGCGATATAGAGCTGCACGGTGTAACAAAGACATCCAGCCATGTCTTTGAAGCCTCTGCTTGCTTTCTTTCTTGTTGACTTGTGTATTAAAGGTGTTTATAAATCACAGGTTTGCAATATGTATTTTTCTAGTTGCAGCAAGTGTGGTGTTTCTGCTTACTGAAAGAGTTATAGTTGTTTAACTAACCTTGCGCTTCTTTACTTGTTTTTACATGACCCGCACTCCAGTCAGCTATGATTACAGTGGTGCATTTATTCTGCAGAATTCTTAACAATAAAGTTTGCATTCTTTACAGTATATTCCACAATATGTGGCTTTTTGGACTACTATTTACTGCTTGGCGCAAAAGTCGTGCCTTTCTCCTTCAGCTCTGTCATTGACACAATTTTATCAGCTGTTTATTTGTGTTTGTTTTTTTATTGATACCGAATATACAAGTATTGAAGCTTGCTTACTCTGCCGAAGAGCTCAGGCTCAAGAGTTTATATCTTCAATTCTATGTTCCGTACTCTATGTGGAATATCTTTTGTATGCTATGTCAGCATTCCTAGATATATGTATGCTGAGTTGGGATTCGCAGCTTGTGCTCTTTGGACCCTCATTTGGGGGTGCAGATTTCACCCTCTTTATCGGGTTATTTCTCAGACGTGCGATATCATATATTCATGAAATTCGGTACCTCTTGTTCAGTACTTGGATATTTGTACCTCCATGGCCAGTCCGTATGATCATTGTTGGCCAAATCGTTCGGAATCACCCTGGACAAGCACCTGAATATGAAAAAACATATCAGCAATGTGTGTAAGGGAGCTAACCACTTGATGAGGGCACTTACAAACATCAAACCGTTCCTTCCACAAACTGATTTCAAGCAGGTCGTCCAAGCGCTTGTCTTGCAAAGGCTAGACTATGGCAGCGCTACGCTCTGTGGCCTTCCCAAATACACACTGGCTCAACTAAAGGCATCATTTAACGCGGCGGTTAGATTGGTTACAGGCACCAAAAGAAATGAACACTTATCCCCAGTCCTAAAATCTCTTAAATGGTTGCCCTACGAAGCTCGAATACAGTTAAAGATTGCCATTCTGGCACACAAAGCCCTTCACTTCAAAACTCCCAGGGACCTAGCGCAAAAACTTGAATTATCCTGTGGTGGTGGAGCCTCAAGAAGCGCTAACACTTTTCTCTTGAAACCAATCATCCTTCACAAAAAGAGAACTTGTCACTGAGCCTCCTCCGGCGCTGCCTCAAAGATATGGAACTCTCTTCGACCGGAAGTATGCAGAATCTCCTCAACGACTGCTTTCAATGCTTCCGAACTGGAAGCCAAAAGATTCCTAATGAATACATTCTTACCTTAATTGAGCTAGGTTCACATGCTCAAAGTCATTGATCCTGCAACCATTCTACCATCATTTGATACTGCTCGTTTCTACAGCACAGTGTGCCCCCCTTCGCAGCCCGCTATATACTTGTTTATTGTATTACTCTTTGTGACTCAATTTGTCCTGTATTTATGTGAGCATTCTCATTTCTTAATATTACTTGTTATCGATATTGCATTTGTCCTTCCTTCAACCCTATTGTAAAGCGCTCTAATATCCTCCGGGATCATGTTCACGTTATATAAAACTTTATTAATAAATAAATAAACAAGATTATCATCTGGTGTGCCTTAAAACATTTTGTGTTTTACTCTTCAGGTTCTGTCTTATAGCCTTTGCTATTTGATTGGCTCTTTCACCCTTTCCTGTAGTGTTGGTGTGTACATGGTCCCTGGTCATGATTGTTTCTTTTCCTGGGATTATGTCATGCTAATATTGGTCTCCAGGGAGATGTGTCTCTCCGTTGATTCTTTTCTTTCTGTTATGAAAGTGTTTTTTAGGGTTTGTAAGATCCAAAACCAGTTTTTTTTTTTAAATGAAAGATTTATTAGCAGCAGTTGCTCACAGCCGGTCCTCCAGAATTTCTCGAGCTAAAAATTCTCTAAAAAATCCAATTCCTACTTGAGAAGTGGCATGTGCAAAAAACTTCACTTCCGGCCACTTTGAATGGGGAAACATCCATTATAACGCAACTTTTACCACGCAGTGCCTTTACAACGCAACTTTTACAATGCAAACCATTACAACGCATTGCGCTGGGGGGCGCTCTAGGATAGGGAATAGATTTAATTTACTATCCAACACCTTCCCTACTATCCACGGGGACTGCAGTTTCAATAGTAAATTAAACTATTCACTATCCAGCACCCCAAAGCGCTAAGCGTTGTAAAGGCATGCGTTGTAAATACCGCGTTGTAAAGGCATGCGTGGTAAAAGCATACGTTGTAATGTCATACATCCCTTTGAATGATGATCAATTATGATCAACGCAAACCTGGCCTCACGGGTTAACTTGTTTAAAAAAAATATATATATATATTCTTTATTGTCCAATATAAAAGATGCAATATACATATTACAGCAATTATACATTATGTCTTGACGTGATTCTTACAATATATTTTTCAAAGGACTTCTGTAAACAGTTTTTCCCATCAAAGATTCCAATTATGGGACTGAGGGCCAGACAAGGAAAACAGATACTTAAGGATATGCTTCAGGAATATTTTATTAAGCAAATGAGACAGTCACAAAAAATAAGATCTGAAGGAAGTCCCCCAAATTTTTTTGCCACTTCCGTTCGTGGATCTTCATAGAAGGAAGTTCCTGTTTCAGGTCTTCAATCAGCTCTGTATTGTTGTTTGTGGAGATATTGTATGGGAAGGGGTAAAACGAGAAAAAAAAGAACACCCCCGTCAGTACATCCGTCTGGGGTTTGAGGAGAAGTGGGGACGGGTAGTGGGGAAGTTCAAAGGAGTACACCGCAATCTGCCACCCGTGAACAATAGGGCATAGGAGACAACCAAAATAAATAATCAAGAAGCTCATTTTAATGTTACTAGGGTGTTTTCATGCCTCCCTCCTCCCCGTTAGCTTTTTTTCCACCCGTAGCACCTTTAAAGAATACCGCCCGTATACGAGCATGTGCCTGTCGTACCCACGCTCCTCCAGGAGCGTGGCAGGTTCCTTCACCCTGCCGAAAGGAATACGGCGTCTTCTGGGGAAGAAAATGATCCGTTTCTCTCGAGGCAGCTTCGTCTGTGTTAGATCTGGGGGTCTCTAATTGGCAGAGGTAGGTACCTTAGACCAAGTAGGGACCCTTGCTTCTAGTCAGGGTGAAGAATTACACAAAGTAGATAACCCCTGCTCACCCTCTAGGTAGCTTGGCACGAGCAGGAAGGCTTATCTCTGAGGCAATGTGTAAAATAGTTGCACTTAACACAAACAATGACCCCCCATCCACCACAAACTGAGACCACACAGGTGAGTATATATAAAAATATAACTTTATCTTAGTTGCAGCAGTAAGAATATCATAGTACACACTAATTACTTTTCTAGGAATATGTTGCACTTAATCTTGTTGAAGGTTGCACTTAATTTTCAGGATTGCGCTTAATATTATGGGGAAGCTCTCAATGTAATCATAGTATCAAGTCTCTAGCATTATCACCAAAATATTCCCGCCGTGTTGTAGTCCCCAAAGCCAGCCCTCCGCGGCTCTGCACCAGCCCTCTTAGGGCGCCTCACCGTTGGTTTGTTAGGGAGAGCCTCGGCGAGGGGAGGAGTCTTCTACGATGCCCCGGCCGGTCCCGTCAGCTTTCCACCCGCTCTCGACAATCCAGCGAGCGGCAGGGAGCTAACCTGGCACTTGGATGCTGGGACGGCAGGCCGGGGACAGTAAACACTCGAGTGGCTCCCTCGGCGAGGACAGGTCACTCTTCCGCCTCAAGCGCGGCTCCGGCGACGTTCAGCGAGGTAGACCAATGAGGTCGCGGCTCCACAGACGAGCCCCTGCACACACCCGGGAGTCAGCCAAAGACAGCGCGGCTCCCGGGATAAGCCCCAGATGATGCGAAGGCCGGCAGCCAATCAGTGCGCGGCCGCTGACGATGACGCGGCGGCGCTGGGCCAATCCCAGCGCGGCGTTCGCTGAGAGGGCTCGGTTTCCTTAGCCAATGGGAGCGCGGCGGCTTCGATCTCTGTCGCCGCGGCCCTGGCAAGGAACGGCGAAACTTCTCTGGGTATTGCTGGCCCCGGGCAGCGGCAATGAAAAGGCAGCAAGCGCTTTAGGGCCACAGGTCGTGACTAGACAACCCACAAAGGCCACCAGTTCGCTGGAGGTGATTCTTGCCGCAGGGAGATACCACGATCCCCGGTCAGCCTTAAATATGTGCCGATGAGCACATCGATCGTCTCCCCCGGCCAGTAGTTAAAAACACACGCTGAGAGTAAAACACAGCACGATCTTCACAGCAATTTGGAAATGCTTAGGAACCTTTTAACCCTGGGTTCCAGGACAGGAGGCCAGCTCTTCTCAGGCCCTTGGAGATTCTTGCAGAGACACAGCACACAGCAAAGTCTTGGTAGTTTCAAGCAGGCAGGGTCACAGCACACAGCAAAGTCCCTTTCTCCTTCTCAGCTTCCAGTTGGACAGCAGAACAGGTTAGCCCTTAGAGCACACAGCAAGGCAATCTTCCTTCAGTTCTCCAGCAGTCCTTCTTCCAGCAGAGGTTCCTCTTGATTGTAGAATCTAAATTTTCTGTAGTCAGGGGTCCTTCTCTTATACCCCAAAAAGTCTTTGAAGTCCTTTGAAGTCTTTGTGAAAGTGGGCCCTGAGCCCGGTCTAAACCAGTTCTGGGTGTTGCTGAGGCACTGGGGGTTTCCTGGCTTCCTTCATCCTCTCAGTATCGGGGACAGAGGTGACAGTCGCCCAGCAGGGGGGTGGAGCCAGCATTGTGGTCAGGCAGGCACAGCCCTGTCACTATCAGGTGTGATCTCCTCCCACTTCCCTGGCAGCAGATGCTGCCTTTCATCCACGGGCTGACTCAGACAACCTCCTGGGGGCTCTGCAGCCCCTGTCACACTCAGGCCAGACAGTCAATCCACAAACAGGCCCAGGCACACAGAAAGGTTACACAAGAGAACAGCCACTTTCTAAAAGTACTATTCTCAAACACAGAATTTAAAAACAACCCTTCCTAAAAGATGTGTTATTAAATCTGAGTTCAGGGATATCAATCACTTATGTCCCATCTTGTTCCTATGAGAAGATAGGCTGGTATCCAATGGGACCAGCCTCCCCCATGTTATTCTATGGAGCAAGATAACCTTACAGCAGTGAGCACACAAAATGGCTGCTGCTCACTACCAGAGCATGTGACCTGCACTAGTACATGCTCTACCTTACCCATACACTGCACCCTGCCCAGGGGGGTACCTTGGGCCTTCCATAGGGGTGACTGATTTGCACAGACAGGGAAGGGTTAGGCCCAGCCAGTGGGGACACTGGCCAGGCGGACATGGCAGTCCACTGACTGCACACAGGCCCTGCGCTGGCAGGCCTGAGACACCATTTTAGGGCTACTCGTGTGGGTGGCGCAATCTGCGCTGCAGGCCCACTAGTAGCATCTGTCATCACCAGCCCTGGCACACACAGTGCACTTTACTAGGGACTTCATGGTGAAACAAATATGCCAATCAGGTATATCCAATCAATATGACAATTTACAGAGGGAGCACTTACACTCTGGCACTGATCAGCAGTGGCAGAGTGTCCAAAGCATCTAAACCAGCAAAAACGAAATCCAGCACAGCATCAAAAATACAGTAGACAGAGGCAAAAAGATGGGGGAAAACCACACCAAGGGTGTCAGGTCTAACAGTCTGCTTCTCTACCTTGAATTCCGGCGTCCTGTAGTGAAGATGCCGGAGGACTCATCAGCTGTTCCGGCTTCTCTCTCGTCCGCTCGACTTCCTCCCCGTCTGCTTCCTCTGGCGTCGTTATGACGCTGGTGGTGAGTCGAATTCCGCAAATAGGGAACCAGCCTTCTGCTTGGCGGGCGGTGCTTGAGTCTTGCATGCCTCGGTCCTTAAATGCCCACAACACCTCCGCAGAAGAAGAGGACTGTGAAGAGAGGACAGGGGAAAGGTAACGGGGGAACATATTAAGATCATCATCTCCTGACTGTTCAAGAGTCGGCACCTTGTTAAAGAGACAAATAACATTGTGTAATGAACTTATTAACCCTCCTACCCTCCCCCCCCTTAAATTACCAGTACCGCTAGATTATATCATATCTCCTAATCTAACTTAGTTTGTTAGTTGCTATTGTCCTTATTTCCTCACTACGACTGGCCGTCGCATTGTGGCAGTCTTCCTCACTTGGGACAGTTGGAGTCTGTGAGGTCATCTCTCCTATCTCTTCTAGCTCTTGAATCATTGCTCCCCACGCCAACAGTATTTCTGGAAGTTGGACAGCACTCCTGGTCTTCCTCATATGGTTCTCTTCAACCATCGCCCATTCTTTTAAATCTTTCTTCCATTTTTCCACCTGCGGCCCTGTGGGGACAATCAGTGGATTGCTATTCTTCTCTTCGCTATTGTAAGACCTAATACCAGGAACCGTCTAGTAGTTTTACATTTGGGATTTTTAGGGCTCAAGCTCAGAAGACATGTCTGTGTCACTGAGGTGATTGCCCATCCCACGGGTTAAACTGTTATTAGGACCTGAAACATCAAACAATACCTACTACCAAGGAGCCTTAGGCCATAACACCAGCTTGAGGGAAGCAGGAAACACCCTAAGTATTTTAGGACTTTTTATGCACTCACTGCTTTCTCTCCCTATGGTCCACCGTCTTGTCCAAACCTAGCCACCAAAAAGTGGCGCTGATGAAACGTTTCATGGAGGACATTCCTAAGTGTCCCTCATGTACCAACTTTAAAATCTCTTCCTGCATGCCACCCGGTGGAATACACTTCCCTCCTTTGAACACCTTATCTCCTTCTAAATAAAACTCATCAGAAACATTTACATAAGGTCTAACTTCATTCTCCATTTCTCCTCAGGCCACCCTTCCATCAAGTATTTTTTCAGTAGTAGACACACACCATCTTCATTCATCCCTTCTTTCCAATCTTCTTCTGAAATGCCTTCAAATTCCGTTCCCATAAAATCTTTAACAGTAGCCACCAATTCAATTTCATTTTTTTCCTCATCACTCATATTACAGAACATGGCAGCCTTGATAAGCACTTAGTATATGGATTAGATCTACACACCTTTATGAATCAATTTAAAACTCAAATTGGTATATTTCTTGAGAGAGATTGGATGAGCACTAGTTTAATGTAAAGCCTTATTCACATCCCTGGGTTTTCTGTATACAGAAGTCTCTAAAATGGGGTTAGAAACTCAAGAACCACTTGCCTGTGTCACAACTCATTAGAATAAAAAGAATTACATCTCAGGAGGAACGGCGTACATTTTTAATAGATGAACAACCCAGCAGATATAAAGATAGGGAATATCCTCAACAAGTTTTAAACGCTGCTAAAGAAACAGTGGCACAGAAGAGACAGGAAGACCTATTACAGAAATCTGTTAAGCTTAACAAAAAACAGGACGTGTTTGTCATCAGGTATTCAGCGCAATCTACCAGGATTAAAAGAATCATATCCAAATGTTGGGAGATCATTGAACATGAGGCAAACCCACCTTCGCTCATAATCGCTCAAAGAACTTAAGGAAAATGTTAAAACCTAGATGAGGTCAGGCCCTCACAGGAAGGGCAGCGGACGGGCGTAGCGGGCGCGCCGGAAGCGCGCCGAAGGTGCGCCAAAGGCAAGCCCGTCTGTGCCCGTCCGTGACCGACCGGGGCTAGGGGCAGAAATCTCTGCGGGGAGCTGTATTCGAAAGCACTATAGCTCCGTAGAACTTAAAAACCTATGTCCTCCCCTAGAAAATACCTGTCTGCATAGTCTAAATATTAAGAACGGAGATCAGAAGTGTTCACACTGTTCCTTCTCCGTTAATAGACAACTTGGGGTCAGATATAAAGGTAAGATACTCAATCTTGCCCTTCTAAATTGCCGCTCCCTAGGAAAACATAAGATGGAGATACACGACTATCTTATGGATGGTCAGGTGGATGCCTTATTCCTGACGGAGACGTGGCTGAATACCACATCGGCACCAGACATACTGGGGGCCCTTCCACCGGGATATGACATTAAGAGAATAGACAGGCCAAAGGGGAAGGGGGGAGGAATTGCCATAATACATAAACAAGATCTGGTCTGCAACTTAGAGGGAAGGGATCTTGCTAACAGTGAAACAGGGTCCTTTTTCATTTCTGTACACCAGGGGTACTGTATCAAGGGATTCCTGATATATCGCCCCCCGGGGCCTGGAGCCAGTTTTGCCACCGAACTGATGGAAACTCTCACGCTCTCCGCTCTCAAACACGAGAGACTCCTCCTCCTAGGGGACCTAAATTATCACTTTGACGACCCTAGGAACACTGAAGCTCAGGAACTCAAACAGGAGCTAGAAGGCATACAGATGCTGCTTAAATCAGAAAGACCCACTCACTCTCAGGGCCATCTCCTAGACCCTGTTTTCGCTAATTGGGACACTCTAACTGTAGAGCCCCCTACCCCTGTTATCTGGTCAGATCATTTCTTAGTCACTTTCCGGGTGGCGGTCCCGAACAAGGGACCTCAGAATGAACCTAGCTCCGCCAATATACGTAGGAAATGGGCTACATTTTCAGCTGAGGCATTCAATAAAGCTATAACAGCAGAAGGCCCCCCCGAGGGCGAAGAAATAGAATCCGCCTGTATAGCACTAAATCGGCGACTCCTAAAAGCGCTAGACTACACAGCACCATGGATTCAAAAGGCTCCGGCGAGGAGATCCAAATCCGCCCCCTGGTTCAATACTGAACTACGAGAAGAAAAAGCGAAATGTAAAAACTTAGAGAGGAAATGGCGGAAGGGCTACTCCGAGACAGAGAGAGTTGAATATAAGAATGGCCTAAAGATATACCACGCACTAATCCGGAAAACTAGGAAATCCTATTTCTGCACTAGAATTACAGATGCAGACAGCTCCATGAAGGAAATGTTCCTAGTCTATAGGTAACTCTCTGACCTCGCCCCACTAGCAGCCCCAATGGCTGGGTCTGTTGAAACTTGCAATCAAGTAGCAGAGTTTTTTGCTAGCAAAGTAGATAAAATCTACGCTGGCTTCCCAGATACAGCCAGAGCAGGTGCTGGGATGGCAGAAAGTACCCTGAATGTACAAGAGACTAACTGCCTCTCGGCATTTCTAGTACCCTCTCAGGAAACAATATGCCACATAGCATGTAGCATCAAATCAGGCTCACCGAGTGATCCAGCAACTCCAAAAAGACTACATGGCAGCATAACCACCCTGGAGCCATATATTAGTAATCTCCTGGCCCTCTCCTTTAAAACAGGAGTAGTCCCTACTGCATGGAAAAGAGCAATAGTACTTCCCTTGAGAAAAAAACCTAATATCAGTCTAGAAAAACTGGACAATCTACGACCTATTTCCCTCCTCCCCTATTTTGCAAAAATTGCTGAGAAAGCAGTCAATAAACAACTCTCGGCTTTTGCTGAAACCAACGGACTGCTCCACCCTTCACAGTCGGGATTTCGAGCTTCACACTCGACCGAGTCGGCCCTGCTATCTTCAACGGAAGCCCTACGAAGGTATGCAGACGAAGGCCAGACGGCGGCACTGATTCTCCTTGACCTCAGTGCCGCTTTTGACACTGTAGCTCATCACACACTGCTACAGTGCCTCAAAAAGGAAGGGGTGAGAGGGAAAGCATGGGAATGGTTTAAATCATTCCTCACAGATCGAACCTTTCAGGTCGCTCAGGGCCAGTTCAGATCTAAAGAAATCAAACTCAATCAGGGAGTGCCACAAGGCTCCAGTCTCAGCCCCACCCTATTTAATCTGTATGTGGCCCCCCAGTAGGAGGTATCACAGACACATATGGGGTTGAGATAGTGTCGTATGCAGATGATACGCAATTGATTGTGACCCTAACGCAACCAGAGGAGCAATGCTCTAACAACTTCACGTCTTGCATGCAGGAGGTGGCACGATGGATGGCGGACAACTGCCTCCGGCTTAATGGGAATAAGACGGAGGTATTGATCGTAGGTAAATCTCCATCAGTGTGGACCTCAGCCTGGTGGCCGGAAGAACTGGGTGAACTACCCACACCTAGTAATCTAGTGAAGAACTTAGGGGTATGGCTAGATAAAAACCTATTGTTCGACCACCAAACCAAACATGTGGCAGGCACCTGCTTTGGGATACTGCGGGTCCTTAGGAAAACGCTGGACCTTATGCCCATACCGGTACGCCAGACCCTGGTCCATACCTTAATAACATCGAGGCTGGACTATGGAAATGTGCTGTATCTAGGGGCCAGCATAAAAAGCCTCTCGAGAATACAACGAATACAGAGTGCAGCGGCCCGCTTGATCCTACAACTACCCAGAAGGGCATCAACAAAAAAAGCATTGAGAACCCTCCACTGGCTCCCGATTAGGAAACGGGTAACTTTCAAAGCCCTATGTGTAGGACATCGTATTCTTCATGGCAGAGGCCCAAGGTATCTGCTTGGGCTTCTGAAACGATACGAGCCCACCCGTCAACTTAGATCATGCGGCACTTGGCAAGTTCAGGTCCCGAAGGTCAAAACGGCTAGAATGGGTGGGAAACCCTTTAGAGTCATGACCGCTAGGATATGGAACCAGCTGCCAGAAAAACTGCGTCTGGAAACCTCTGAGTCTAACTTTCGAAGACACCTGAAAACTGTTCTCTTCCCCAAAGATTAAGACCGGACTAAGGACTCTGAAAAAATTCATGCCTTGGACTCTGGGAAACAACTGTAGCAAGCAGCGCGGGGACACACTTGCTAGTGTAACCATGCGCTTTATAAAACTCAAATAAATAAATAAATAAATCTCTATAACACAAACCCACAGAGGGATGAGGAAATGTTGGAACTGCGGCCAATGTGGCAATATAATTCCTGGAAATACTTTTTCCCATCCACACACAGGGCAAAAAATCCAGTTAAGACACACATCAGATTGCAACACATAGGGCGTTATTTATGCAATCAAATATCCATGTGAACTGACCTATGTGGGCAGAACATCACGCAAAATCAAAACACGCATCATAGAGCACAAAAGCATGATTTGCAATAAAAATTGTAACTCTTGCTTAACTGTACATTGGGTTAATACCCACACACAATCCCTCAGATTAGGTTTACCATATTGAAAAAAATTGATCCGGTTCCAGGAATAGATTACAACATGGCCTTAGCACGCAGAGAAAAATTCTGGATTAAATACTTAGGCACCATCATTCCAGGAGGTCTCAATGACCATTATGAATGGCTATGTTTTTCCAAGGTAAAGGCATATTGAAGGCCTGTGCTTTCTATGTCTGATTAATTCCTTATGTATGATTATGCATTGATATGTAATCTCATTATGAAGATGTAGGATTGTCTTTTCTACCATGCCCTGATTTTATTAAGAAACTTGGTTTACGCACATATCTCCATGAACATTGTACAGGATTTGCACACCAAGGGCTTGCGATCCGTCCTAAGCAGAATTCTACTACTCCATACATAGGTGTGGAAATGTTTTAATTGCCCAAATGCAAGCCCAAAGCTCCTTACAGCATATCTTCTCTCAGTCTCCGTTAACGTTCTGGATGTGAATGTCACACATCATTCATCTTGCCACACACCATTCATCTTTCCCACTTCTCTGACTCAGCACTCCACCAATCACCTACAAATGAACTCATCCTTATTCCTTGTCAGTTACCTGAGAGGCTCTTCGTTAGTGGCAAATCCTTGTATAAACCTGCTGTACAATTGACAAGACCAGAAAATGATAATAACTTCTCCTTATTACCTGGTGCAGGAGCCTGAACAATAGCATCCACCAGTGATTTCTCAAGCACCACACCATCCCCTGATAGCGTTTGCCCCAAATACTCCACAGAGTTACGGAAAAACTTGCAGTTTTCAGCCATAATAGTCAGACCACGCATTCCCAATCTCTGGCATACTTTTACCACATGTCCCATATGTTCCTCCTCATTTTTTGAGAATATGAAAATGTCTTGAAGCATTTCACAAATTTGTCGACATCCTTGAAAATGTTGAACATTGTCCTTTGAAATATGGATGCCGGTGAGGCTAAACCAAAGGGCATCCTTTTGAATTGAAATAAACCTTGGGTGTTTGTGTATAAATGCATTGATTTTTCTCGACTCCTCAGTAACCTCAATCTGTTGGTATGTTGAACGGAGATCCAAGGTAGAAAACACTCTGACTGCCTCCGGCATACACACCACTTCATTGATGTTTGGAAGAGGATAGCATTCCACTGCCAAATTGGATTGGCATTCAAAGCTCTCAAATCCACACATAATCTGATACATTTATCTGTTTTGCGAGCCAAAACAATGGGGGAATCCAACTATGGTGATTCCACCTCCTTAATGATGCTTTCCTCAACAAACCCTTCCAACATGTTTTTTGAACTCCTCCCTCACATTCACGGGCACCCCGTAACTTCTGTTTCACAGGGACAGCACAATCTTTCACTCTGATTTTATGGCTAAACCTGAGCAATTTTCCTAAACTTTCAGCAAACAGACTGGGAAGGTGCTGGATAACATCATATTTGCCTGTACTATCAGACACAATCAAAACATGTTCTTTGCTTCTCGGATTAGGGATGATATCTAATTTAGCCTGGTCACTGCAACCCAGTACATTGGGCCCTTTGACCACTTCATGCAATGTAATTTGAGCCCTTCTGTTTTTAATTTCAATCTCCACTTCCTCATAATCCTAAATATCAATCCTAGACCCATCAAAGCATTCACAATGATGTCAGATTTACAAAATTTTCAGACTGTTGAATTATTGTTGAACACAATAATCCTTGGTCATAATAGTGCATAGTGATCCAGAATAAGCCATCAATTCAAGTTCAATATTCAGTATACACACCACACACTTCGGAGTCTCCATAGCACCCTCCCTTTCCGTTGCTGTAGAGAACCCTTGATTGATAGAACAATCCCACTCTCTTCTCCACCGTCTGCATCCTGGTCAGTATCTTCATTCACACATGAAACTTTACCTTTGCAGTTTTACTGCTATTGTTTTTCTTGAAATCTCTACATAACCATGAAAAATGCACAATGCGACCACATTTACTACATTCCTTCCCCACAGCAGGACACCATGGGCAAGAGTCAATGTGGCAGGTGCTCCCACAACTGAAACAATTAAACGGCTTGTCACCATACTCATAATTGTGAGACCACCGCAAATTACTAGTCGCCACACTGCACACTCTTTCAGACGTCTTGCTATCTTTACACAAAGATTTCATCCACCCCTCCGACTGTTCTTACAACAGGGCAGTACTAATAACAGCCCACAAATTAGGATCACCCTTTATTCACAGTTGTTCTTGAACCTTCTTGCTCCTGAAATGTACAATAATCTAGTCCCTAATCATTTCATCTGTGATAGGTCCGAAGTTGCAGTTTGTAGACAAGGCTCGAATCCCAGTGAGAAACTGGTCAAATGTTTCACTCTCTTCCTGCACTCCGGTATATAACTTAAATCTATTGAGAGCAACACTAGTCATAGTTTAAAACGATTTTGCATCCGTAGCATAGCTTCATCGCATTCATTTCCACCAGCACTGCCTTCCACTTGAAGTAGTGTTCTAAAGACTACTTGCCACTCCTCGTCGCCATTTTAAGATCTAAAAACATATTTTTTTAATAAAAGAAGATGTGTAGGTGGCAGCACAGTACGGAGCAACTGCTCACAGCCAGTCCTCCAGAACAGTATTATGTTAACAGTAGAACAAAACACTATTAAAAATAAACACAATGTAAAGCAATTTAACACAGTTGTTATAACGATTTGCATTATTGCTGAGGATTTCTTCTTTCTGCAGGTCATTGCCCTCTAATGATACACCTTTTCCCCTCTCTGAGGGTATTTCTACACACAGACGTAAGGGCACTACGCTTTTGCATCATGGTTTCTACTTTTTGTAGATAGCTTTATTATTTTTATTACTTTATTGATGCTCTTCTAAGGGACAACTCTTTTCATTATTTACCTAACTCTAGGTTGTAGTTAGGTGTGCACTTTGGGAATTGTGGTCCCTAGATGATATATACCTATTGATGTTTGTTTTATAGATCCTTAACCTTGGATTTCACTAAGCTTCAAGGTTTCCTTTTCATACTTTTTATTCTTCTTCAACTTTATACTCTATTGTTTACGGATACTGTCTCAGGCAATTTGCGTTACCCTGATGTTTTGGATGGGTGTTGCTTCCTACGTGGTATAATGCCACTATGATTTTCTTACTTTTCTGTCAGCATTGTCTTTATCTGATTTTTCAGCTTTCCTTTATTTCTGCAATCCCCTGTGTAATAGATGTGCATGCACTGTAAGAATGGAATATAATTTAAATGACACCTGCTGATTTATTTAGTTATTTTATAGCGCTACTCTTCTCAGTGTAGAGTGTCAGAGTGCTTTAGTACACACACAGAGACACAGTCAATCAGCCAAAATATCTTTATTTGGCTAAACAATAGCCATAAAAGTGCAACGATCTACACAGTTATATTGACTTAATTTGTTAAGCACAGTCAGTACATTAACAATCCTTGCCAGGCAGATGTTTCCTGATGCTAGTTTTTGCAAAACCAGCAATGACTGTCTGTCCCTCATTATCTTTAAGACTTGCAAAAATGTTTCCATGCAGCTCCTTGATGCCGGTAAATACATATTCATCACTTTGCTATATTAAAAGGATTTTCCTTCATGAACTGGGAATAACAAAATTATCTCTGTGTCAAAAGTGGTAGCCTGCTTACTTATCTACTTAAAATACAAATCTGTGATATGCATGTTACACAATGTGCTTTGCAGCAGTTCCATTAACCATTTATGCTACTTTATGAGACAACACTGTGATTGGACAAAGCACAGTGCTCTCCCAGAACTCCATCAACCAGCAGAGTTATTATTTTTTTTAATTTTTTTTTAATCCTCATATTGCGAAAATTCTATGTGTATGGAAAATTTGGTTTCTACCTCTGACAGTTTTTTGTACCGTCACTGCCCATTTCCCTCATGTCATGAGAGTTTTCCTTTTCCATGTTTAATCAGAGGAGACCCCTTGCCATTACATATTCACAAGTCTGTAATCAGAGGGAGAGGGAGCTAGCCACCTTGGCTACTCTATGAGTATCATACTCATATTCCAGACTGTGCTTTCGCTTTAATCATAGGATAGTGTGTTCTGACCTTCTTTATGGATTTAGGTGTTTCTCCATAATTTCCCAATAATTAAACCTCTTACTGCAATTACCCCGTCTGTCTAATTTATTTATCTTTATAGCGGAGTTCATCCATTCCCCATGTGATGGGGATGTTGGCCCAATCCACTTGATGCATATTTCCCTCCTTGCTATCACCATTAACACAAAAAGTAGCTTTGTTTCCATTACTGTTAATTTTACTTGTTCCGTTGTGTTACCAATCCCAAAAAGAATAAGAGTTTCACTTACTTTTAGATGTTTTCGGAATATCAAACTTAACGTCTTACCAACTTCTTCCCAGAATGTTCTCAGGGATGGGCAGCTCCAGAACATATGAATATCATCTGCCCTTTCTTCCCCGCACTTAGGGCATTTTTTAATTCCTGCATTCTTAAATTTTGAAAGTTTTTTCGGAGTCCAGTAGGCTCTGTGCAAGGTGTACAAGTGGTTTCTTTTCAGTCTCACAGATTTTAGTGTTGACCAACATTTCTCTATTGAGTCATCCCATAGGCTTGCTAGTTCTTCTGTATCTAGATCTTTCCCCCACGTTTGTTCTGCTATTTGGTAACTTTCCTCCTCTTCCATTATTAAAGTCCAGTACCATTTTGCTACCTCCTTGTTTATGGGTAAGATTTTTGTCATTTCTTTTTCCAAGTTTTTACTATCTTTATCCTGTGATGGTATTGTTTTTGCCCAACTATTCAGTTGATAAAACTTAAATTTTGACATTGTTCCATTAGTGATTTTATTCATTTCTTCCCAGGATATCAATGTTGACCCATTTAGTAGTTGACCCCAATAGTTAATATTGTTTTGTTTTAAAGGGGTGGCCATAATATCTTCCAGACAGTTCGGGGTTCCGGGAGAGTTCCTTATCGGAGCCATTGCGCTATAGTAGGGAATTTTTAAAATCGTTCTCAACTGTATCCAAAGTTTTGCTGCTTCCTTAAGAACCTTTAATTTAACTTTTTTAAAGTATTTTGGATGTCCAAATTTGAAGAGATAGTGGTCCTCTGCATCTGTAGTCGCTCGCAAGTATTCCGGATAGTATTGGTGTATTCCTAAAAGGTTCCTTATATTTTTAAATTGGAAAGCCCTACAGTATTCTGTCAAATCTGGACTTGCGATACCTCCTTTCTCTTTCTTTCTCCTTAGCTTCCTCCATGATATTCTGGTTCCCTTGGAGGCCCATATAAAGCTTGCAATCTCTCCCTGTAGTTTTTTCAGTTCAGCTTTTTTGAATTGTAATGGAATGTTATTAAACAGAAAGGTAAATTTTGGAAGTATATTCATTTTTATGATGTCGGACTTCCCTATAAAACTCAAAGGCAGGCTAGACCATACTTTAAGTAGTTTTCTTACATCTCGGGCTACTCTGTTTAGATTGTTTTGTGGTATTTTATCTATATTTTGATTTATCAAGATGCCCAAGTATCTTATCTCTTTTTTTGTGTTTGGACTATGAAAATAGGTATTCCATGTCATTATTTCTGTTTTCGTATGATTTACTGAGTATCCTGAAACTTGACCGAATTGAGAAATGATTTTTTCTATAGCTGGTTTGGATCTCTCATATTCCTCTGTGAATAGCATCAGATCATCTGCATAGAGTGATAGTTTTTTCTCCCATCTCTGATATTTAAAGGGAATTATATCTTTACAGTTTCTGAGTTTGTTTGCTAGGGGTTCTATATATAAGTTAAAAATCAGCGGAGAGAGAGGACACCCTTGTCTCGTGCCTCTACCAATTTTTATATTATTCGTAAGGTTGCCATTAACCAAGACTCTTGATCTAGGGTTTTTATAAATTTCTCCTATCGCATAAAGGAAGGATTCCCCTAGATTATTTTTAATCATTATTTTGTTTAAGAATGCCCAGTTCACTCTATCGAATGCCTTAGCAGCATCGACAGTTAATATTGTGAGAGGAATATTTTTTGATGTGGCTATATCTATTGTACTTATGAGTTCATGTGTCAGTTCATGCAATTGTCTTCCCTTTGTGAAACCTTTTTGATCTGAGTGTATAAGTTGGGGTATAAGCTTTCCTAGTCTTGTTGACAAAATTTTAGTAAAAATTTTATAATCTGCATTAAGCAGAGATATCGGCCGATATGATTCACATTTTTTTGGATCCTTTCCTGACTTTAAAATGATTCTTATTGTTGCATCATTCCAGGTATCTGGCAACCTTCCTTTTTGTTTAAGTATCAAATTTACTAATTCCGTTATTTGTGGGACTAGTGTGTCTGTTAGAGCCTGGTATAATTCGCTCGGTAGTGCATCAGGGCCTGCGGCTTTCCCTTTTTTCAATGTTTTTATTATATTTTCGACCTCAGTAGGAGTGATTTCCTTGTTAAGCTCATTTTTCTCCTCCTCAGATAGTTTTAACATTGGCATGTCTTTTAGGTATTCTTCTATCTGTTCCTCAGATGGATTTATATCTTCAGCGTATAACTCCGAGAAGAAGGACTCGAATTCTTTTCTAATTTCATCTTCTTCTGTAGTCAAACTTGATTGATCTTGATTTCCTATGATTTTTATTTTGTTTCTTACTAAGTCGGTCTTTAACTACCACGCGAGCCATTTCCCACATCCTTCTCCGAATTCATGTTTTGCCATCTTGCTTGCTTCCCATTTAGTTTTTATTCTTTCTTCAAGAATATCACTTAAACCATCTTTCTGTTTTTGCCTATCTTTTTGCAGATTTTCTTTCATAACCGGATCCCTTTCTGTTAGTATTTGAGTATCTAGGGCGTCTATACCTTTTTCGATATCTAGTAATTCTTGTTTTAGTTTCTTTGATCTATATGTTCCTAGACTGAGTAGCTTACCCCTAATTACTGCCTTATACGTATCCCATATTATTTGTTTAGATGTTCCTATTTTGTTATTTTCAAAAAAGGCTTCTGTTTCTTCCCGGAGTGCTTGTACTATTACTTGATCTGAAAACATGGCTCTTTCCACCGTGAATCTTTTGTGTGTATGAGTTGTCTTGATTTGTAATGTTAGCTGTACAGCTGAGTGGTCCGATAGATGGGCTGGAATATGAATTAAGCTTGTTACATTTGTCAGTAAGCTTCTATCAACTAGGAAGAAGTCTATTCTAGACCTATGTCCCAATCTCTTATTATGCAATGTAAAAGGTTGGCCCTTATCCCCTTTTTCTCTCCATATGTCGATTAATTCTAAATCTCTCTTGTATATGCCAATCCACTCCCTCATTTTAGGTAGATTAGGAGAATTGGAATTTCTTCCTGGGGGAGACCTGTCAATTTTAGGATCTAAGATAAGATTGAAGTCGCCTCCTAAAATTACTGGAGTGTTAGCTGTTAGTAATCGTGTATACAGATTCTGTAAGGGTTCTGGGTCATCGAGATTGGGGCCATAGTATCCTGCTATTGTGTATGCCGTGTTCCCTAGTTTTACTTTTGCTAGTGCCCATCTCCCTTTCCTGTCCACTTCTGAGGATTCTATACTTGCCTTTAAGGATTTCTTTAGAATAATTATTACGCCTTTAATGTTACAACTTTGGTTCGTGCTGATATAGGCATCCGCCCATCCTATGTTTTTCATTATCTGATCCCATTCTTCTTTCAATAGGTGTGTTTCCTGAAGAATAATAATTTCGCTTTCAGATGTTTTAAGATATTCCAAGATTTTATTCCTTCTGCTTTTAGTTCTCATACCATTAACATTCCAACATAGAATTTTTATGGTTCTACCGGTGTCTCCCATTCTCCTTCATAGTTTTTTTTTTTTTTTTTTCCTGACCAGTTTCGGTAACGAAGTACTTGTTTGTTGTTTCGCTTTTTTTTTTCCATTTTCCATTTTTCTTTTCAATATAGAGGATTTATTTTTTTGGTTTTTTCCCCCATTTTGCTCCCCACCCATTTTTTGTCTTGTGTTTTTTTTTTTTACGCTTTTCTGTTTCAATGTTTTGTTCTTACCCTCCCTGGGGAAGCCTCCTTCTTCTTCCTTCCTTGGGGATTTCATCTTATCCCCTTTTCGCTCCTCTTCTTTGGACCTGGAGTATGTATTGCGGAATTCAGCGCTTTCGCTCTCTTTATCATTTTTTTTTTTCCCACTTATTCTACCTTTGTATACATTTGGAGTCCTTTTTTTTTTTTTTTTCAGATCGTGGATTTTTCCCCTTGAACAGTGTCCTTCATTAAGCAGAGCAGATTTTTCACCTCTTCAGGATCTCTAATGTTCCTCATTTTGTTGCGCCACATAATTCTTAAAGAGGGTGTGAATTTCATCTGTACTGAATTTCCCCAGTTCCCATTGTCTGTCTTGAGACGCTTTGGACATATCAGATCTAATTCTGAAAAACCATGAGTCTTTATTGAAATTTCCCTTTTTCAGGGCTTCACCCAAGATTCTTTCTTTTAATGTATATGTCTTGAAGTTTATAAGAATTTTCCTGGGTGTTTTCCTGTCTTTGGGCTTTCCGTAGGGATCTCTATGGACTCTTTGTATGTCTTCTCCTAGCGTCTCAGCTTCACACCACGGGAAATGTTCCACTAGTAGCTCCACAATGAATTTTTTAATGTCACTGCCCTCTTTATTTTCAGGAACATTCAAAATTCTTATGTTATTTTTCCTTGCCTGATTTTCAAGAGATTCCATTTTTTCGCTTATAGATTTTCCCTCTTGTCTCAGCGTGTATATTTCTTTTCTGTTGCTTTCCACTCTACTGTTCAATTTTCCCACTTCTCCTTCTATTGCAGTGACTCTCTCCCCTAGGGCGTTCAATTTACAATCCAGCTTTTCACAAACCTCTTGAATCTTATCTTGTTTCGCCTCAGATATGGCGAATTTGTCTCTCATCTCGATCCATATTTTTTCAAGAAAATCGTTGGTTTGACTTATGGGACTTTTGGGACCCGTCGGTCCTTCCTTCTCATTTACTTGTTGCTCTCCCACATTTTCTTTCTCTTTGTTTTTTTCTGTAGCTACATTATTGCTGGTTTGGGTTTTTCCTGCTGTGTCTGTTTCTTCTATTTCTTCTGTTTCTTGTGTTGTAAGTGTGGTAGCTTTGACTATTGCTACGCCTCCTTCGGCCATTTCTTGATGATCAAGATGAGGTCTAATTTTGTCAATTATTTTGCTTTCTGACCCAGCTTTAGTTACTGATTTTAAAAGGAGATTTGGATTTTTGATTTGTGGGATGTTGAGAGACTCCTTTTGTGAGAGGTGATTTTCTTTTTTTTTTTGTGGGCTTAATTCAATTTTTTCAGGTAATAGTACAGGTCGTTTTATATCATCTTTTGTTTTCTGTACCTGGACTTTAAAAAAAGTTCTTAAAGAGGGTGTGATCTTTATTTTCTGACTTATGTCACCTTTGTTTTCAGGTAGTTTTAAGAGTTTTTTTGAGGGTTGTAGAGATGGTTTTTTTACCTTCCTTCTCTTTACCTCTCTGGGGGTAATATTTTTAGGGTATTGCTCTTGTTTGAGGAAATTCCTGTTCCTAAGGCTGTAGTTTGAGACCACAGCTACTGCACTTTTTCTTTCCTCTATATCTTTCACACAGTCTATTTTTTTTGAGCCTACACACTTTTCATAAGTGTCTGTCTCATTATCTGTGACTTTTTCGTTTCTCAACCCAGTTATATTAAAATTACCCTCCTCCTCCTGTACTTTCTTATTCATGTGAGGCTCCTTTTTTATTAGGCAGTCTATATTTGTGTTTGTGTTTGATACCGCTGTTTTCACTGTGCTCGCTGTATTCACGTCTCTTTTCACTCCTTCTTTGCTCACATTTTCACTCTGAGCTCCAGTGCCCCTGTTAGCCCCCACCTCCCGAGAGACTCTGCCCTGAATCACAGAGCAACACGAAACCCCGTTCTGCTCACCTTCCCTGCTGTTTCTGCCGCTGCCGCTGATTCCTCGGAACAGGAAGCCAAGCCTCCCAAACACCTTCCTGTGAGCCGCTTTCGCTTTCCCAGCCTCTGCCCAGATACCGATGAGGTTCACAATGCAGTTCGACGCGTCTCTCGTCAGTTTCACCGGCAGGTCAGCATTCTCACCGGGCTCCGTTCTCAACCTCGAATTTCCAAAAATCAGGTAACCGACCATCCCTTTACTTTTTAACTTTTAACTAATTTCCTTTGCTTGCTCGAGGGTCAGTAATGGGTTCCAAAAGAATTCCTTTCTTGCGTCCGGTTACTCCCGCTTCATGTCGGCTTCATGTGCGCTTCATGTCTCATAATGATAAAGTTTGCTTTTCAGAGCGATTTAATATTTCTGTTAAGCGCCGTCATTATTTCTGCGCTGATACCGCTGTAGCTCGCATTTTGCCCTCCAGGTCTCTCATGAGGAGCTCTCCGACCGGGCGTCTCACTCGGCCGCCATCTTCCCCCCAGCCTATTATTTTGTCCAGCAGAGTTATTTTACAAGGATTATAATCACCTCAAAATTGCTGAGCACACATCTCTGCAGCTGGTGTCTTAACCCTGTAAGATTTTTTTAAATGCTACCTCTTTGTATTGTGTTGTATGGTAATTGCATTGATATAGCGCTTACTATTGTGTAGTAAACTAGAACAGATTTCCTATCACATTTGTCCTTGTTGCCAATTTCTTTGCAGAATGTGCAAAAAAATGACCTGTCAGACTCTACTTTTTAAGCTCTGCACCACGTGAACCCACCCACTTTCCTCTGCCATGCTTTGTCCCCCAGTTTAAGGGTTTCAGGAGTAAATTATTTCCAGTACCAGCAATGGATGTCCTTCCTTTTATTCCTTGTGGTCTCTGCAACCTGTCTGATTTTGGGTTGTATGTCAGAACTCATAAGCAAAAATAATGTCTAACAGGAGTATTGCATCCTAAATATCTTTTACGAAACTATCATCCCATTGGCTAAAGAGTTTAGTATTTGTTAGTCAATTGGTGTGATTATTTTTGTTAAGCATGTCTAGGATGCATATTTATGTTTGAAGATAATTTGATGACCATATTCTGGTACCTTGCCATGACAGTCTTTGCTACAAAATAGAAAATCAAATTCAAGCATGTTTTTTTCCAGTATGTGTACATTCAGTTTCTTAGCATTTAAATTCAATGCAATTACAAACCATGAGGCTGTCGAATAATTCTAAAGTGAACTGTATAGGGCCTCTGCTTATCCCTGCTTACAACCTGCAAAGTAAGCAAACTAAATGCAAGACAATGCTTGCTTTTGTTACTGTCTTTTGTAGAGCACTAATATCCAAACAGGATAATTTCGGTAATTAGTTATTTGTTTGATTATTTATTCATGCTTATTTTTATAGACCCCCACGATTGCTTACAAGCATCCTTGTGCTAAGCTAGAAAGTGTCCGATGCATGAAGCTCATGTCACTGAAACTACATACCACGTAATAATGTACTTTCTATTTCTCTTTTTCACAGAGACGTTCCAGTGCACGTCTAGAAGACACCGTGGATTCCCTTTTAGCCTCACATTTTATATCAATGGAATACTGGTTGATCGATTAAGCTCTTGCTGTGAATATAAACATCGAAAAGGTGCAAGGCTTGGAGGAAAACATGGATACTTTAGATTTATGAACATCGAAGGAGCTTCGCCATGCTACAGGTACATATGTACCACGTATTCAAAGTTATATAGATTTGTATTCACCAGGGCAGAAATACACAGTGAAATTTGATACAGCAGCCTCAGAAGCTGCAGACAGGTGGCGGTTGACCACTGACCGTTCCAGAGAAAGGAGGCCATCTGTTTCACCCCACATATGGTGGGGTCCTCCATTATTACTCACATTCCCACAGGACCTGGTGAGCTCGTCTAGTCTTGGGGTGGTAGGAAGAGAATCCTGTTGTTAATTCGGCTCATTACTTTATGTTTGCTCAAAATGAGGAGCACATACCACCTGGCAATAGGCATAATTCTAATGGGTATTAAAAACCACAAATTTGCTTAGCATGGTATATGGTCATTTTCAGCTCTAAGTGCATATGATGCCAGGGTGACTACAATATGCAGTGGTCCTCTAAATGCGCTTCAGGAGCAAAGGGAAATGCAGCTGCTATAAGGTGAGTCGCAGTGCATGCTGTTCCCTTGTGCTTACACTGGTATCTCTAAGGCTCCTTCAAGTGTCTTGGATCTCCTTACCAAGACATAATTAAAAAGTATAAAACTAGCTGCTCTAAAAATGTGTTTTATTTGGAACACAAAGCAGAACTTCCAGAGACTGCCACAACGTTTCGGAGCAGTTCGAAGAAGCATAGACATAGTATAGATGGAACGGCCAATGACAAAATCGATTCTTTGTCATCCATCTGTAATAAAGTCCTAGCTTTATGATTCTCAATGCCTCTTAAAATGCTGTCTCATAATATCAGGTGGTCAACCAGTGTGTAATACAGGTACATGTTGGGCTAAATGCATGGTCCATTCTTCAACTTGCTAACTAAATTTACCCCTTAAGTTCTGGGCCTCCCTCTCCCCACCCCACCGCTGAGCCCTTATTTTGATATTTGGGGCAGTTCACACTTAAGTCTGAAAAAGCCTTACAAAAGCCAGTGATTGGAGCAAAACGCAAACAACCACACACATGCAAGGAAAATTAGGACGAAAGATAGAAGAAGGTATAAAAAAGGGACAGGGACAAAATGCATTGGTCATAAAATGTTTAGCCTGTATATATTCTTTGGACAATAGGATATCTGTGGAGCCTTCTGTTACAATAAATGTGCACATATGCGAGGAGTGATCATGGACAGGTTTATTGAGACTCTCAGAGCCAAATTCCATCAGGTAGAGTGTTGGTACTCTAATATTCTATCACACATTTTGGGCAAGTGGTCAATGATAGAAAGAGACGATGAGAAGGAACTAAAAGGAGAGAGGTTGCGGATGAAGGAAACACTATTCACTATATTGGCTGTGAATAAAGCACATGTATTAATTCCAGGTGAATATTTCTGTTTTTTATTTTTTTTCCAAAAGACTCATTGTGTTAAATATAAAGTATACTAATTCCCAGTAAAGTAGTTTATCCCCCACAATTCGATTTTCCAATAGATACTTCATTTATTTCATGTAAATTCATTCTTTGTATGTAACACATAATTTAGGTCGAGCCTAGGCAGCTCGCATGCGCTGTCTGGAAGACCTGCAGTATTCGATACAGGACTTTGCTCCTGCCTGCTGCCTTCCCATTTGTTCAGTGTACAATCTCTCTTTTTTGCTGCCTCCTAATTGGTCCATGGAGCTATAACTCACTTCCATTTTTCAGCAGAGAGCACTGCCTAAGTACAGTGTCTTTCCGCTTCCATTCTTTATGTGTTCTGGATAGAACCAATTTTTTCTAATTACAGTACCACACCACGCTTTAATATTTAAATATGGCGACTGATCCTTGCTTTTGGTTTACAAAGCACGCCATACAGTGAATACAGCAGAGTACGTGCTGTCAGTCATTGAGAGTGGCGTGGCCTTGAATGCGAGCCAGGCAGAGTCCAGTGACCTGCTCGACTTTGGCGCCAGGCCCGGCTTCCAGGGTGACTCTGAGAATGCTGTTAGTCCTTGAGTGCCGATCTGGAGCCTCTCCTGCTCCTCCTCATCAAATTGTTACACCGTGGCACGCCACTGTAATTCTTTAAATATGACGGCCCGTTTCACGACTGGTAAGTGTAGGAGGGATGCTCGCATAAAAATTATGAATGCATTTCAGAGCTCAACTTGATTTATGCAGATTCTTTAAATGACAAATGAGTCAGATGTGGAAGGAACTCTACAAAGAGTTCATGAAATACGTCTCCTACTCTGCAGCAGATTTTCCTGACCCTGATGGAATCTGCTAGTGTAAAATGATCATGAATGTTCTCCCTTTAGAAACATTTGGTCGCTAAGCCCCAACCCGAGCGTTAGGGGTTTGCATTCACCAGGACTGGTACCATTAACCTCCTTAGCAGAAAGAAAACAAAAGAGACATTTGCATGCCCTAAAACATATAAACGTACGAATGCTTTTCAGGGCGAGAAGGGACAGCCCGTAGGATCGCTCTACTCAGTCAGTTAAATGCTCTCCCATGAGGAGTCAGAAAAGGGGGTGGTGATGAACAGAGTGTCTGAATTAAGCAGACCACTATTACCCAGTCCAAAGATCAGGGCTTGATCCATCACCGTTATTTAGCTCACTGCCCCATCCCAGCTCAGAACCTGGCTATATGCAAATTAGTCTGTCCCTGGCCCAGTGCATCATGGGAACAGGGCAGACCAAACTACCAAGCCAATTCTTCACCAGAAAGGAGACAAGCTTCCGGGGATCGGTTTCTGGCATTTCAGCCGTCGTCGGCCCAGCTTGCTTGAATCCTGATGGAGCAGTGAGCAAGGGACTCATGTCTGAGTATACCCTGCCACACCTATAGTGGCCAAAAACGATTCAGAAAAGGGGGTGGTGATGAACAGAGTGTCTGAATTAAGCAGACCACTCTTACCCAGTCCAAAGATCAGGGCTTGATCCATCACCGTTATTTAGCTCACTGCCCCATCCCAGCTCAGAACCTGGCTATATGCAAATTAGTCTGTCCCTGGCCCAGTGCATCATGGGAACAGGGCAGACCAAACTACCAAGCCAATTCTTCACCAGAAAGGAGACAAGCTTCCGGGGACCGGTTTCTGGCATGAGGAGTGCCATTTTTGGCATATCATTAGCTTAAAACTCAGCCTGCTTTCCCTCCAAGCCAAGAGTTCCATTAAATGTATCACAATATCACCTGTTAATTGCAGTGCTTTGATATGGTAGATGTACATGTAAACTGCTATTTAAAAGCAAGTTACTTATGTCTCTCACTATCCTGGGTTTGTTCTGGCTACAGTGCAGAGCCCCTGGCATTGTACCCCCACTCCTCCTGTATTGCGAGGAGCATGGACGATTTGGTTGATGCTAATCTGATTGTTGCTTTACTGTCTGCCTCACTTTGATGCATTGCTACTCCACCAAATACATGCTTGCTAGGAAGGCTGGGGTGAAGACAGGGTGAGGACAGATGCATCCCTTTCCATGCCAGGTACGAACCCTGCTAGTGGATCCAACTGAATGAGTGAGCAACGTGCTCCCTATTTATTCTGCCTTTCCTCCTGCAGCGCCGCCATGGAGAATGGGAGCATTACCAAATTCAACACCTACTGCTCTCTGTCCTTTGCACAGCCACATGGTCCTCATCCACACTGCACGCAGTCCTCGTCCATGAAACTGCTGTGGCTGACAAGTGCAGCTTCCATTTGAACCAGGTTCACAAAATTCTTGATGAGACTCGGATCACATGACCTATTTTTGATCATAAATTGCAGATAAGCATGAACCAGTGTCCCAGCGGCTAGCAGCACTTCATTGGCTGCCGGTCCAGAAAAGAATCATCTTTAAGTCACTTTGCATTACGTTTAAAGCTTTCCAGGGAAGGGGTCCTTCCTACCTGACGTCTAGAATAAAGTACTATGTGCCTTCTAGGAACCTTAGATCTGCGCAACTGAAATTACTTCAAGTCCCCAGGTTCAAGCAGGCACGTTGGGGAGGTAGAAGCTTCCTGCTAAGATCTGCCAAACTCTGGAATGTAGAAATAAGAACAGTCCTAATCTCATTACATTCAGGAAATCTCTAAAGACCTGACTGTTCTGAGTAGACTTTTAACTCCTTCTTGCACCTATTCTAGTCTCGACCCTCAGTTCTCAGCGCCAAGATGCCTCCGGGCATTCGCTGCGCTTTATAAATTAAAAATCAATCAATCAATCATAAGAAAAAAGTGTGGCAATCTTATCCACTTGTGAAATATGTGCTTCTACCCCCTTGCATGTTCAGTCCTTTTCACTGTCCTCTCTGCTTCCTGCCAATTCAGCTCACCAGCAGTGGCTTATGATCTTTGAAAGTAGTAGGGTTTAGTGTTTCTAGTAATTCTACAACCAATTCTCTCCCCCTGTGGAGTCAGCCGCAGACACAGTAGACAATCGCCTTATGGCCCTACACAATGCAGTAAGATCCACTATTGATTCCACTATTCCCCTTAAATTCCCTTCTCACGCACCCAAACGCCCCAGACCCCTTGGTACACACCCATGCTCAAAGAAGAGAAAAGCACATGCAAACAGCTCGAACGCCGCTGGCGCCGTACTAAGGTTGTCAGTGACAAGGGGAAATTTAAGATCGCCCTCACTATTTACCACAAAAACCTCAAAACTGCCCGGAAAAAGCATATAGCCACCCAATTAGAGCAAGCCGGGAACGGCCCCAAAACCCTCTTCCAGATCCTTAACAGTCTCGTCAACCCCATGGCCTGCAGCACTGCTGAAGAACCCACTCAGTTCTTATGCGATGAAATCTCCAATCACTTCTCCCATAAAATCGATGAAATATACCAGAAAATATCTATTTCACATGCTAATCTCGACCAGAACATAGCTACTGACCCTACTCTCAAACCCCCCAGCCTTTACATCCTGGACAAATTTCCGTCCCTGACCATCCAGGAAACTGAATCCCTGCTCACCACAGCCAAATCAGGCTCTCCCAACGATCTTCTCCCTGCCAAAACGGCAAAATAATTTGCTGCCGATCTGGCTGCTCCCCTTTGCGCTGTCTTGAACAGTTCCATCAGCGAAGGCAGGCTACCGGCCGAATGGAAAGCGGCCCAAATAATGCCCATTAGGAAAAACAACAAATTGTCCTCTGACATCATCACCAACTATCGGCCAATTTCTCTGCTCCCCCTCTACAGCAAATTAGTAGAAGAATACATCAACACACACCTCACCAACTTTCTAGAATCCTCCAACTATCTCGATCCCACACAATCAGGATTTCGCCCCAAGTACAGTACCGAAGCTGCCCTGGTCAAAGTGATCGATGACATTCGCATGCAGGTGGATGCAGGCGAGAGGTCATTCTTGTACTGCTCGACCTCTCCGCCGCATTCGACACCATCTCATACCAAATCCTGCTGGACAGACTGTTAACAGCTGGGATCCAGGGCACTGCACTTGACTGGTTAAGGGACTTCCTCAATGGAAGAACACAAACTGTTCAACTTGGTCCCTTTAGCTCAGAAACCACCCAAGTGACCAAGGGAGTACCGCAGGGCTCATGCCTCAGCCCGTCACTATTTAACCTTTATGTCGCCCCACAGGTTCTCCCCCCTCACCTACGCTGATGACACACAGCTTCTCCTCACCTTCGACAAAGATACCCCGAATATTAAAAACATCTTCTTAGAAGGTATGAGGACGATAACAACATGGATGAGCAGGAATTTTCTCCAGCTTAATGCTGGCAAAACGGAGATAATGCTCTTTAGAGATGCAGTATTCACCTGGTCCCCCAGCTGGTGGCCGGAAGAAATGGGCCAGGCACCTTCCTCCAAACCAACGGTCAAAAATCTAGGAGTCCTAATTGATAATAAACTCAACTTCAGTGAACACATAGCCACCACAAAACGCACCTGCTTTCATGCACTGAGTCTCCTCCATAGAGTCTTTCACTTCCTCCCCTCGTCCACCCGGAAAACTCTAGTTCATGCCATGGTCCTTAGTCGCCTGGACTTTAGCAATGCTATGCTGATCGCGGCCAAGGAATCCGACCTGGATGGCCTTCAGGTGGTACAGAATACAGCAGCCCGCCTGGTAACCAGCTCCCCCCACCGCACCCACTCCCTGCCTTTACTGCACAAACTCCACTGGTTACCAATCCGCTCGAGGATTACATTTAAAATCTGCTGCCTGGTGTTCAAAAGTCTTAACCAACTAGGACCCGCGTACCTCTCAAATAAACTGACCAGACACTCTCCCATGCTGACTCTACGCTCTAGGGGGAAAGGTCTTCTCATTGTCCCACGAATCAAACAAACCAGATTGGGAGGTAAATCATTCTCCCATCTGGCACCCCAATACTGGAACCAGCTCCCACTGGATATGCGCATCTGCACCAACTACCTGAGTTTCCGGAAAAAAACTAAAGACCATACTCTTCTGCTAAAAACTGCTCAGATTCCTCACTGGCTGTATCTATAGCGCGGAGATAGCCCATGTGGGGTGATTCAGGCGCTCTACAAATGACACAAATAAATAAAATTAAAATTCCAGTGAGTAAAAGAAGGGAGTAAGTTAGACTTTTCTAGGCAAGTTAGGGAGTTCTCCAGAGGAAAGAAAAATGAGATTTAACTCTTTAAATTGATTATAACAAAGTTAATCCGACAGAATGAAAATGGTTACCTGGATGTGCCTTATTCTTAGGTGCCTTTATGCAGGGTGGTGTCCCTTAATCCCATTGTTCCTTTCTGCTATTGATTTTGTTGTACAGTGTTTCAGACCGCTCTAAATAACCTTGCATGCTTTAAGCACCTGGTGACAAAATTGGGCAGCTCATGTGCACCCTGGTGAACAGCCTTGTGTAGCAGCCATCCAGTCTTTCCTATGTCTGCCAGGGACTATCCCTAGTAAGAAAATTTGTGATTTTGGATGAGATCCCCCCCCAGTTCCCGCCATTTTAGGAATGCAGTCAAATGTTCTGAAAAGAAAGCATGTGCCAGCTTCACGTGGCTGCTTCTTTGTGGGTATGCTTGCAGTTCTGCTGCTACCAAGTGTTTACCTGCCTTTACTCTGGGACACCACTCTACTCTGTCTTTCATGGTGGTCACGTTGTCCCCCTTCACCCTGCTCTTACACTTGGGGACCAATTACAATGTCATTTGGAAACTGTTCCGAACGAATCAGTCTCAGAATAGTTTCCGAACTGATCGGTTCCTGGGAATCTGAACGACCGATTACGATGCTTCCCAACATCGTTCGGTTGGACTCGCATTGACTTCAATGTGAGCCTGTGTTCTGAATGAGAACACAGGTTCCCTTTGTAAAAGGGGTGGTTGGGGGAAAACCTTGCACCCAGTGGCGGGCACCCCATGGTGCCTGCCACATTGTGCATGGTTGGGAAGAGGGGTCCCTTGGGTACCCCCAGTGGCCCCAATCGGACGCCTACGGGTGAAGGTGGCCTGCAACGGGCCCCCAAAGACAGATTCCATCAGTTGTTTCATGTCAGGTGGACCGAATCAGAATGGCTGTCCGAATCCGTCATTGTAATCGCTTGTTCGGAAACCGTGTCCATAGAGCGGTACGAATCGGCTCCAAAAGACTCGGCCTGTCTGAATGCCTTTTGGAACCAATTCGGACTCCCCGAACGGTTTCCGGGCATCGTAATCGATCATTGGCAAATGTGAAAGATTCATTCGGAAACAAGGGTTCTGAATCAGATTCTGCAATACCAAATCCCATTTGGAGCCTTTCTAAATGACATCGTAATCAGCCCTGAATTGGAAATCTGCCTTCTTGGCATGCGTTTTCTAAACTCAAGTCAGTTCCCCTCGCCCCTAATCCCTTTAAATTAGATATATATTGACCGTGTGTTCGAAATAAACTAATCCTACTTATAAATTAAAAATCACCAAGCTTTCACGTGTACTTAAACTGTATGGAAAGCCCTCTATTGTGAGCTGTCCTTAGCAGGCTCCAGGGTGTGTAATGTGTTTAGCCCCTGAACTCGCTATAATTTCACATTATTCAGCTTTCTATAAAAACATCAGTGTTCTTTTAAACCACGCAGGACTTTTTGTGAAGAATGAAGAATGCCTGTGTTCCTCTTTTCTATTTCCTCTGTGTACCTGCAGGTTGGAGCCGTCTCAGTAATAAGCAACCCTCTACGATATTATTACTGGCAAGCGTTCCTCTCTTGGTAAAATTAGCGCGTTGTCTCTCCTGTCCCACTTACATTGTTGACTACAAACAGTAACGATACTAATGTGGAGTCATTATTGTTAACTGCTCCCGAGAATCATTCTGTGGAGGTAACGGGGACAAACCAAGAAAGTGTATTTAATACTGCACAGGGCAACCTATCGAATGGTGGGACTATTGATTTAGACCTGGTTAGTGAGAAATCTGGCCTTTCAGATTCGCCTAATTTTAACGTCAGTACTGAACACATGGATTCCCCTTCTAGTTCACTACATACATCTTTCCATAACCGTGTGAAGCGTAAAAGGGTAGATTCACCTGATACAGAGGTACAAACCGAGGGTGCGGGAAATTTTACTTTATCCCCCTCGCAGCCACCTAATACTAATATGATTGTCCATCCTGAGGAAAGTAATCCCACAATTAGTATTTCAGAAGAAATTTTCCTGGCCAGGACTGAGCTACTACTCAAATCACTTCTTTTACCACTTTTCGAAAGGACTAGATTGTTAAACGATAAAATGGATGCCTTAGATAAGTTGGTTAAAGATAATATAGCGTCATCGAATAAAATCCTTGCTAGCTTAGTGCCAAAAGGATTGAACCCCCCTGCCCTTCCCACTAAAATGCCTACTACTACGGTTAATAATATAGGGGTCAATAATAATCATGGTAATAATAGCAAAAATACCGCTAAAGCGGGGTTATCCATTCCCAAACCTGCACAAAATATAACAGTACCTGTTCCCAAAAAAGTAACCACCATGGAGAATTCAACTGGGTTAAAGCCTGCTAAAAATCCGCAGAATCAGAAAAACCCAATTTCTACACAGAATAAGGCTTTAAGCTACCATCCCAAATCTATCCCAAGGAAGCATTGTGTGAATCTCCCCCCAGAATCAGTGCCTTATACTATTATTCTAACTGGTGTGGCTCCCCTTAGTAGTGGCACAAGAGAAACACACAAGGATCTTTACAATAAGGTCATATTTTGGCTTAACAAAAACCGTCCGCTTCCCCCTGATCTAAAACCCGAAATCCTTAATGTAAGGAGGGTGGACTGGGTAGGCTTTGAGAAAAAAGACCTTGAGGGTGATTGTGTGGTTATTAGCTTTAGAGAGCCATGGGTAACTGAATTTATTAGTAGGGAAGCAAGATTTGGAAGAGTTGGAGATGTGCAAACATTATCACTGTATTATTTTTATCCTGCTTTATACGCAACTAGACCCCAATCTCCATTCCATTACACAAGAAGGGATAGGTTTAGAGGCAGATCTCAACCCGAAACTCCGATCTACCCAATGTTTTATCCTCGCCTTGCAAATCGGTTTGCACCATTGTCAGGGTTGGAAGGTGTAGATTGACAAGATGTCGAATCTTTAGATATTGGGGTACCTGAAGATGTAGTAACCCAGCCTCTAAATAATTTGAAAACCCCTGGAAAGGAGATTGCTTCAGGGTCTATTGATGTAGTACAGAGGGAGACAGAAAGGGATATACACCCTAATTGTACACCCAGACCTTTGAATACAGTAGAAACCATGAGTTCAACGGTATTTATGGGAGAGAAACCACCGCATATTTTGACAGTTTTATCATGGAATATAGCGGGATTGAGGGGGAAAATGTCAGAGGCTGATTGGGGTTCCTTTATAGACCTATACGATATAATTGTTATGCAGGAAAGTTGGTCAACAGAGCCCATTTATCGAGTTGGCTATCTTAACTATTATAAACTAGCCTGCAAAGGATTGAAGGGACGTCCCTCGGGTGGCCTGGTTATCTGGATAAAACAATCTCTAGCTTTCGCGATAACAGACCTCCCCACCTCAAGCATTGATATTCTGGCCCTGAAATTATGTGGCAAAAACAAACAGGTTTTTTTCCTGATTAATATTTATGCAAGAGGGCTACCAGGAGGGAAGCCCGCGAGAGTGGTAGCTGAATTAGAATCTACATTGAATAGTATTAGTAGAGATGAATGTGTTATGGTGGCAGGAGATTTTAATTGTTCTTTCGAACCTTTTCCTAGCCTTGTTGATGGGGGTTATGGGGAGATCGACCAGTTATGGAATATTCCTCATTTATCTATTCCACCAGTTAAAAAAGTCACTGAGGCTGCCATGCAGTGGTTAGGTCTTTGCCTTGATTGGAATTTGCGTGCAGCAAATGGTAGGACCAAATCAGACATAATGGGAATGGTTACATTTGACAATTCCCTGCATTCGAGTCGCATTGACTATTTCTTGTTAAGATTAGAATACTGGAAATTATTGGAGGATATGGTGGTGGTCACCAGATCTGAAAGTGATCACAACCCCCTGGCCATAAAATTATTATTGCAGGAGGGTTTGTTTTTGGATCCTGCAACCAGCATCCTCACAGCAGATGCTGGTCTTACGAATGACTGCAGAAGGGTAAGATGGGCCAGGTTACTAGACAACCCCTCTATTTTCAACAAAGTTGCCGATGAGGTCACAACTGCTACAAACCTGATAGTACCCTTATTTGATGAAGGAATCTCACCTGATCAAATTGGGATGATTCACGAGTCTCTTTTTAATAAAATTAAATCTTTTTTTATCGAACCAGTTAAAGGAAGGATAAAAGTGCAAACTAAGTCAAAGTGGTATGACAAATCTTGTCGTGCTGCCCATAGCTCTTTGTTATCTGCTATTAAATCTAAAATAGCCAGGGATATAAGGTTGGCTAGGGCAAACTACAAGAAAGTACTTAAAGAAGCAAAAACCAAATGGGATGACCAGCGTTGGTTGGATTTACATCAGGCAAGCACCTCATCCAACCAACAAAAATTCTGGGAGGTTGTAAAATGGGGTGGGACGGGTGATATGCATGTTCCAGTTAATTATGTTCCAGTGGAGCAATGGGTTAAGCATTTTGAGGCACAGTTTAGTGTCGCGGAACGGATCTCCCATAACAATAGGGAAGATGCCAGCGTACAGTTTGCTGGGCTATCTCATGATCACATTGTCTTTACTAAATTAGAAGCGATCACCGCCCTAAATCAAGTGCAGAATGGTAAAGCCCCAGGTATGGACTGCATTCCTGCGGACCTTTTTAAGTATGATCAATTGCATTGGGTCCCGTATATAACACTCTTGGCAAATGCAATAGCCAGAGGGACTGAAATTCCCATTTCGTGGAAAGGGGCAGAGATTCTGCCCGTGTTTAAAAAAGGGGATAGAACTGATGCAGGGAATTATAGACCCATCAGTCTTATTGATGCCCTTCAAAAGGTTGTAGCTCGAATGTTGTTAGGAAAAATTCACTCATGGATGTCCGAAGTTGACATTCTGTCTCCTATGCAGGCGGGTTTTAGGGAATATACAAGCACAGTTGATCAGATACTAAGATTTGTCATGATCTTCTGGAAAACTGTATTCCTGAGAGGTGGCACGATATATGCTGCATTTGTGGACCTCAAATCAGCATTTGATTTGGTCCCTAGAGCCAAGATGTGGACAGCCATGAGAAGGATGGGTGTGCCTGCTGCACTCCTTGATCTCACCATCAGGATGCATGAGGGAAATTTTGCCAGAGTTAGATGGGGGCGGCAGGGTCAGGTCACAGACACCTTCCCCGTGACTCGTGGAGTGAGGCAGGGCTGTGTCCTGGCTCCTACCCTGTTTATACTCTTTATTAACCAAGTGGTGTAATTCCTCACAGACATTCCGACTGATGCTCCTTCATTGGGTGGGACTAAATTTCCTCTTTTAATATTTGCAGACGATACACTTATACTGGCTAAAACACAGAAGGGCCTGCAAGTGGCTATAAATAAATTTGTGGACTTCTGTAATGAGAATGATCTGGAAATTAACATCAATAAAACTAAGTTCATGGTCCTGACAAAAAATAAACCGAAGAGGGGTCATGTTACCATGAATGGGTCTAGCTTGGAGCAGGTTGAAGCAATGACATACCTTGGTGTTTCAATAGACTATAGATTAAGATGGAAAGAACAAGTGGCTGCGCTCAGTTTGAAATTTGCTCGCTTGTCCGGTTGTTTAGTAAAGGAGCAGCGATGTTCTTTTACTAAAAGAGTTTTACCGGCTCTTAAAATCTATAGTGCTAAAATTAGTACAGCCATTTTATATGGGGCCGATATTTGGGGCT
The DNA here is from genome assembly GCF_964261635.1 of Lissotriton helveticus. Taxonomy (NCBI): domain Eukaryota; kingdom Metazoa; phylum Chordata; class Amphibia; order Caudata; family Salamandridae; genus Lissotriton; species Lissotriton helveticus. Next base: position 38,496,165 of record NC_136058.1, read on the forward strand.
GTGTGGATCTGTCTGTCTTAGATAGGATACAGAGCAAATTCCTTCGAAACCTTGTCAGCCTGCCCCCTTCTACACCAGTCCTACCATTATTAATGGATATGGGCTTGCATTCTATTAAACATCAAGCCCTCTACAGGATGGTGGCACTGTGGAGGCGCATATGGTCTACTCCAGAACTTGCCATGTTTGCCCGAGAATTACAGGATGTGAGAATGCAGCAGGGGGCAGGTGACATACCGTGGTTCAAGCAAATTAAGATCACTTTGATCAAAATGGGTCTTCCTTTGCTCTGGTCTGAGCCGGGTTCTAATACTTTCCCTACAAAAAAAGACTTTAAACTACTTTTCTGGTCAACGGTAAAAGCAGAACATGTTGTTCTTACGGAGAAACAGAACTTGACAGGTCAGTTTCTGCTTCACAAAATAGTCCCTCATATAGAGATCTATTGGGATGTTATTCCTAAAACATTAGATAGAAAATTATACCATCAGTTTCGTGTAGGAACACTTCCACTGAGGGTTTTTACTAATGGTTGGCAGAAGACAGAATCATCCCTTTGCCCCTGTTGTACTGACTGCAGAGAAACATTAGGTCACTTTTTATTTGTATGTACTGCTTATAGTGAACCACGATGTAAATGGTTGAAACCTGTATGCTCCAGACTTAATACCCGAGTGAGTAGCGAAGCTTTGTATATTCTAAGAACAAATACTGCTGAATGGCTATCCATTGGAATGGCTAAATTTCTTGGATGGGCTTGGCTAATCAGGATCAAGTCAGTTCGAAACTTATCGTCTTGAATAACTTTGAATAACATGCATTTGCATTATACTATGGTCTGATCAGAACTGATGTCCAGTTTTCTTTCATATACAAATGTATATCTGGAAGTTTTTTTTTTTTTTTTTATCTTCAATCTTTAGGTATTTTCCTTTTTGACGTCTATAAACGTATGTTTAATTGGGAATTTTTATCTAACTAATTACTGTTACTTTTTATTTGACTGTTAGTATTGCTTTGATACTTTATGATTCTGTTAATTTATTCGTACTGTTTGTATTATATGTGTGTCTTTTATGAATAACAATTCGCAATAAAGACGTTAAAAACTGAAACTGCAACCCTCTACTGCTACCAAGGAAGCTGCACAAATTCCCCTTTTGTAAATATATTTGGCCATTCTTTCTTCACTTTTGCGCTGCATTCACATAGATACTGAAGTCATTCACCACTTTCTACACAAGCTATTTATCCCAATCTATCTTGCTTCATATCTATACTATGCCACTCTCACCCCTATCTATTCACTATGCCACATAATTACACTACACAAATACACTCCACACAATTCCACCCCACACAATTACACAACTAACATTTTTCAATACAACCCTCATAGTTCCACTCCACATGCATCCACTACACTCCAAACAACACACATAATTAAAAGAAATGTTCATTTACATCACCAAAAGCTCTAACTCTTGCAAATGGGAGACCTATTGCATTGCAAAAGCTTGTCGTATTTGTATTAGTCATTTATGTGTTAAAATGTTTTTCATGCAATTCACTTGTTGCCTATTCTAGCAAATTATTTTTTTCTGAAGTTTGATTAGTTTTCGTCTCTTCCTCTGGCAACTTGTTTTGGGTGAAAACACAATGTGCTTAGAACTCACTGCTGCACCAAATATTAGAGCAAGTTCTTTAACGAAACCTACACAGGACTACATTTGGAAAGCAAATATCAAATATTAGCTCAAGCTTGTGTAGAAGCATAGCATGTCTACACATTTTTATTAAGTTAATTTTTCTTAAAGTCCTAGAAATGTCTACTTGACAGTTATCAATTCCAGACATCTAAAATGAAGCATATTCTTATATTAAAATTATTTCATTTCTCCGGGCCAAAGAAACAAATGCAGATGCTACTTTAACTCTAGGTCGGTACATTCTATGCCAAATCTCATTAGTTTCCATGCCCAGCATAAATGTAGGCTTTAGCATACCATTATCTGCTTCACAACAACAGACATACAAACAGATGCCAAAATGATTCACATTCAATATCCAGAACGACAGAGAGTCTGTTTTTCAACATTTTCAGAAATACAGGAGTTTTGACCAAGCTCCCAACACGTTATTTCAGTACACTTTGCTGGTCCATTCTTTAGACTAGCTTTTACTTTCCCCGATTAACAAAGATGAGTACATCTTTTTCACCTCATGTCCCCAGCAGTAACATGCTTGCAAAGTCATGCACCCTCTCCAAACTGTGCTTTGTTTCCTTCCCACTATCTCTGCTCCTTATCACCCTCCATCCTCATCCTTCTCTCAAACCGCCTCCTGTCTTCCATTTCCAGGTATCATTCCAGCAGCACTTTCATCTCAGTCTTAAATTCCTCATTCTCACTCATTCCCTTAAACACTCCTCTTTCCATGGAGAGTCACCTCTCCGCCATACTGTCTCACACTACTTTCCATTTGCTGCTCCATAGTTGTAGTGCAACAACTACAATCATCTCTATACTCAAAATGTATATAAAACACTTAGATCACTCCAAACACCTACAAAAAGTTCCCAAAAACACACCTCAAAAATGATAATAAACATGAACTGTAAATCCTACTCAACATTTGCCGTAGCATAGTATGTTTTAATCTAAAGCATCATACATAATATAAAAAATATTGAATATAAATAACTTTGTGAATATTTTCGTGTTTTTATTTTTTGCCTTGTACTTCAAAGTTAGTCTTACAAAATGTGTCCATATTTAAAAGCAAGTACTCTGTGCAACAAATAACATTACAAGCGCAGAGGAAAGGCACCCACATGAATTTATTCTTACAGTGTTGCCAAAAGAGTGGACAATTAAAGAGTTGTTGAAACACATTTCGGTGGATTTCAAAATTGTAAACGGATATATTTGGGGCAATGAGGGAAAATATTGAGGGTAGGGCAACATAAGTGTAATCTCTCTTGTACTATATATATATATATGTACATATTTCAAAAAAGGTTCGCACCATGTGGAAATTGCCCTACTGCCGGGTTACAGTCCTCCATGAGCGTTATGTGCAGCAGGGAGGGTGGCGCACACAACTCCCTCAGCCAAACGCGTTTCAGGATATTCCTCCCTTGATCACTGGCAAACAGGAAACCAATCACAGATTGTTTGCAAGAAACCACCATTTTATTTACTGATAAGCCCCGCCCACTGGCCTCCGGGCATTATGGTACTTGTGGTCTTGCATATCTTTCCCCAGTGGGCTCCGTGAGTGTTTCCCCATCACACATTAAAAAACCCGAGTGGGTGGGTATTGAGCATCGCTTCACTCCTTGGTGCATATAAAGTCATGCTGTTGGGACCCCATCAGTCGCGAGTTCAAGTAATCCTGCACTCGTCCTCGGCTGCTGCGGCGGGCAATTTCCGCAACCGGGCAGGTCGCTATCAATTTCAAAAAAGGTTCGCACCATGTGGAAATTGCCCTACTGCCGGGTTACAGTCCTCCATGAGCGTGATGTGCAGTAGGGAGGGCAGTGCACACAACTCCCTCAGCCAAACGCGTTTCAGGATATTCCTCCCTTGATCACTGGCAAACAAGCAACCAATCACAGATCGTTAGCAAGAAACCACCATTTTATTTACTGACAAGCCCCGCCCACTGGCCTCCGGACATTATGGTACTTGTGGTCTTGCATATCTTTCCCCAGTGGGCTCCGTGAGTGTTCCCCATCACACATTAAAAAACCCCAGTGGGTGGGTATTGAGCATCGCTTCACTCCTTGGTGCATATAAAGTCACGCTGTTGGGACCCCATCAGTCGCGAGTTCAAGTAGTCCTGCACTCGTCCTCCGCTGTTGCGGCGAGCAATTTCCGCGACCGGGAAAGCCGCTATCAATTTCAAAAAAGGTTTGCACCATGTGGAAATTGCCCTACTGCCGGGTTACAGTCCTCCATGAGCGTGATGTGCAGTAGGGAGGGCAGTGCACACAACTCCCTCAGCCAAACGCATTTCAGGATATTCCTCCCTTGATCACTCGCAAACAGGAAACCAATCACAGATCGTTTGCAAGAAACCACCATTTTATTTACTGATAAGCCCCGCCCACTGGCCTCCGGGCATTATGGTACTTGTGGTCTTGCATATCTTTCCCCAGTGGGCTCCGTGAGTGTTCCCCATCACACATTAAAAAACCCCAGTGGGTGGGTATTGAGCATCGCTTCACTCCTTGGTGCATATAAAGACACGCTGCTGGGACCCCATCAGTCGCGAGTTCAAGTAGTCCTGCACTCGTCCTCCGCTGCTGCGGCGGGCAATTTCCGCGACCAGGCAGGCCGCTATCATTTTTAATCTGTGATATATATATATATATATATATGTATATATAAACCAAAAAGGTCCTCCGTCGACTCACAGCACTCACAGCACCTGCTTCTGCCGAAGAAGAACCACAAACCACCTGAAATGTAGGCAATTTAAATATTTATTTTTGTTTTTCTCGGATTACACGTTTCGGGCAACACTTGCCCTTGATCACATACTTGTGAGGTAAAAACTACATCTTCTTAAATGCATAGACCACGTGATAAGACACACATAATGTACATAGTGAAAATACTGACACCATTTTTTAATTAGTCTTTTTTTGTATTTTTCTCTTTCTTTTCAAATGGAGGTGATACGCCCATGGTCCCAGGGCAGTTCCAATAAATATTAACAAGTACATCTATAATACAAGAGAATATAAATATAATATATAAATATATAAAAATACATCACTCAATGTACACTGTCACCAAAATAGTATTTAGTACATCAAGATACATATATGCACAAATCCTCCTGAATGTTAATGATAACATTGTCTCCGCAAATGCAAAGACCCTACATAATATTGTTTTGACTGACCTTTATACACACACACACATATATATATATATATATATATATATATATATATATATATATATATATATTTATTAAATAACTCCATACTACTTATATCATATTTTTTATTTAACTGAAGAATATCAGTTCATCTATATCAATCAATAATTCTCAACTCTAATCATATCTTTACATTCATCTTGTACTCAAAAATAAGATGGATATGGTCAGTGACATCAACTATCCTCTATCCAACTATCCTCTGTTTGAACTATATGTCATTCTTTTTTAAGCAGGTGGGTTTTAAGGCCCCCAATCAAGTAACAAACATATCTGAGAATATATATAATTGAACGAAAGAATATTACATTAACTCATGACATATCGCTTCATTAGTCATTATATTGATTTAAATAGCTTTAGCGAGAATAGGCATGCATATTAATGTGTCCAGGATAATCCCCAAAGCCAGAAATCTACTCCAAACAGCAGGCGCAGTCTGTTATGAAAATCCAAGCATGCTCTCTAAAAGACAGAAAATATCAAAAATAAAGAGAAGTCATTGTTCTTTGCTCACCTATCATGTTTATTCAAATATACTGGTACCCTGAATCTAAACAGCTTTCCAATCACAATTATAAGCTTCTCCTGGATAACTAACACGGCACAAGCCCACCTTAGTTTGGGTCACACTATCGAGCTGTATTACTAAAGAAATATATACAGAGCAGGATGAGGTTCATAACTAAAATAAATAACGTACTTTACTGTGCCAACTGCTAGTACCTAGATGCTTTTATAATGATAATCACCATACCAACTGGCGCATGCTTCTATCCTAATAAAAGGTGATGCCCATCAGGCCACTTCCTCAGGCCTATAGTCTCAAAAAACTCTGATCAACTCCTCATACTCTAGAAACTACATAGGAACAGTAAATAAGTTTATTTAAAAACCTACAAGAAAAGCGGAAGAGTACATCACAACACCCCTTGGCCATACAAGTCCATTACCTTTAGTAAATTCCAGTGGTCTGGAAGGCTGGTTATTGGCCCCAAAGCTTTTGGATAAGGCAGCCCCATGATTCTGAGAGTGTTAAGAATGAAGTGGCACCCCACAGACGGTGTCACCACCAGTCTTCACAAGTATTTGCAACGCCACTAGGTCTCAAGACGGTGTGATGAGCAGCCTCAACAAGCAGTGGCAACGTTAATAGGTCTCGCTTATGCAAAACCGTGGCTGCTGTTCAGCAAGGCTAAACGTTAACGGGGTAAAGGAGAGTGGGTTGAAGTGTCATGGAGTGGCGTACTGTGGTATGGAGTGAAGTTGAGTTCCATGGAGTTTTGGGGAGTGTTGTGGGGGAGTAGAGTGTCATTTAGTGGAAGGGTGTAGAGTAGAGTTGAGTGGAGTAGAGTGTTGTGGAGTGGAGTGTTGTAGAACAGAGTGACATAAAGCAGAGTGACGTAGAGCTCAGTTGATTGCCATAGAGTGGAATGGCATAGAATGGAATATAGTGTTGTAGAGTGGAGTGATGCAGAGTATGGTGCAGTGGCATATTGTGGAGTGACTTAGAGTGGATTGGAGTAGTGTGTCGTAGAATACAGTAGAATACAGTGGAGTAAAGGAGCATGGAGTGGCATAGGGAGAGTTCCTTTAGAGGATCGTAGAGTGCAGTAGTGTTGTAGAGTGTCATATAGTTGAGTAGAGTTTAGAGGAGTTGAGTGTCACGTAGTGGAATATCGTAGAGTGGAGTACAGTAGCCTAGAGTGAAGTGGCATAAAGTGCAGTGGTGCAGAGTAGATTGGCATAGAGAGCAGTCGCATTCCATGCATTGGTTTTTAGTAATCGGCATAGAGTGGAGTGACTTAAAGTAGATTTGCATAGATTGTGTGAAATGAAGAAGTGTAGAGTGGAGTGCTTCAGAGTAGAGTGCAGAGGTGTAGAGTAGAGTGGCACAAAGTGCAGTTGCATAAAGTAAAGTGATGTAGATTACAGTGGTGTGGAGTGCAGTAGAGTGTTGTAGAGCATGTAGAGCAGAGTGGTGCAGAGTAAAGTACACTGGCATAGAGTAAAGTACACTGGCATAGAGTAGAGTGGTGCAGAGAGCAGTGGCATAGAGTACAGTTGTGCAGAGTAGAATAGAGTGGCGTGAAGTGACGTTGAGTCCAATGGTGTAGAATGGCATGGGGTGCAGTGGCATCGAGTTAAGTGGAGTTGAGGTCAGTGGCAGAGAGTGCAGTTTTGCAGAGTATAAGGTCATAGAGAAGAGTGCCACAGAGTAGAGTGGACTTGAGTTAAGTGACGATGAGTGCAGTCTTGCAGAGTAGAGGGGTATAGAGTACAGTGGCACAGAGTAGATTGACGCAGAGTAGAGTGACTCTTTTACTCGTATCTACCACGGAGGCCATGTCAAGCCGGTCTGTACCTTGTTGACAGCACATTAGTCTGGGTGGATAGTCTCCATCATCATGTCCTAGTCCTTAATTGAACTTGCATGTCTATCATCTTTTCATGGCTATCATACCACAAATACCTGGCATTTTGAATTTATCTGTGCATGGAATTTCATTAAACAGCTTGTTCCAGCTTGGCTTGGATGATTAGTGTGATCTTCAGGAAAGAAGCCAGGCATCAATTTGGGTCCAAGATAATTCTTGCTATTAGGCCATAACCCAAGGAATTGGGTATTGCCTTAAATCAACTTTGCTTTGAAGAAGTCCTGTGTAAAGAGGACGAAATGCGTTGGCTGATGGTTTTTGAATTGAATAATAAAGAAGAAAAACACCATACAAATTGAATTAGCAGCAACATTCTTCTTCAAATCAAATTTCCGAATAACTTATGGATAATTTATGGATAATAATTGTTTATGGACTTTAAATGGTGGTGCAGTTCCAATCTAGCTTTTTTGTTTCTATATTCCCTGTGGAGGGGAAGTGCTTCTGGACAGGGGGTCCCTTTGTGAATGTGCACACAATAATGTTTACAATCTAAAAATAATTGGGTGATTTCCAGTACTGGGGCTGCACTGTTGCTTTATGGTCCACTGTCCATTTCTCTAGCTTTAGAGCGACGCAGAGTAGAGTAACGCAGAGTAGAGTAATGCAGAGTAGAGTGGTGTAGAGTACAGTGGTGCAGAGAGCACTGGTGAGGAGTACATTGGTGCAGAGTAGAATAGAGTGGCATAGAGTGCAGTGACATAGTGTAGAGTGGCATAGCATCCAGAGGGGTAGCGTGCAGTGGCTTAGAGTGCAGTGGAGCAGAGTAGAGTGCTGCAGAGTGGCACAGAGTAGAATAGCGCATAGTAGCATGGCGCAGAGTAGAGTGGCAATCAAAGCCATTTGTAAAGTGCAGAGCTGCCTCCAAAAAAGCATCCCAGTGCTAACGGTAAGGGTCCAAGAGCAATGCAAAAATGCCATCATCCCAACTTAAATGCCCACCAGATAAACATTAAAAAGCAAAGTTATTTCTGAAAATGATTTCTGGGATCCTATGTCTCAAGCTGAGAGGAATAGCATTTCACAACTTTGAGGCAAGAAAAACAAATGATCTCCCACCTCTCTTAGCCTTTTGAATCCAAGGCAGTTGGAGAAGATTAAGGTTGTTGGATCTGAGTGATCTAAGTCGAAAATACCGATAGAATCTCTTCCTTAAATAAAGGGGTCCTTTCTGTTCAAAAGCTCTTAAGGCAAAAGTTAGTGCCTTAAACTGGATCCGCCTAATCACATGTAGTCAGGGAAGTTGCCATAGTTAAGCAGTCACTGGGACCCGTATCGGAATCTTCAGGATTAGACGAATGGCTGAATTCTGTATTGTTCGCAGTCACCGGATTAGGTACGATGGTAAACCCAAATACAACCTGTTGGTATAATCCAATTGGGATGTTACCAGTGGATGAACAACCATTTTGCAAGAGTCTTCAGGTACTCGATAGAGCATCTGTTTTAGCGACCTCCGCGTAGTAGAACAGTTAGCAGAAATGGCCTTGATTTTTGGCTCGATCGAGAGATTGGAAACACATTTTAATCAACCAATCAGTATTTATTAAGCACACCTACTCATCCGTGAGGGTTTCAAGGCACTGGGGTGGGTGGGGGCTGCAGATCTGACTGGGCGCTGGGGTTCAGTCGAAGACTCGGGTCTTGAGGTCCTTCCTGAATTGGGTCAGTGACAGGACTAGCCTGGTCCAGTCTTCAGTAAAGGATTTGAGCCAGGACAAAGCTTGATCTCTGTTACCAATCCTACTAAGTCTGTCAAGGAAAATAGGATGAGAAACTGTGTCGAACCACCATAGCAGAAAAATACTGTTCAAGATTTTCCTTAAAAACTCTGTTACTTTAAGCAATGTGGACTCCGTGCTGTAGCCAGTTCAGAATCCAGACTAGGAGTTGTGCAACAAACAGTAGACGATAAAACGTGGGACAGCTGATTATGGAAAGTCTTCTCCAACAGTTTAGCCATTGTCGGCAAGAGTGAGATCGGTCTGAAATTACTTAGTTCTTTGGGATCTTCAGAGGGTTTTTTATAAGAGGAGGCAACAGAGCCTGCTTCCAACTCTTAATGACGAGAGCAAGTTCCAAAGACCGCTCATCAATTTGATCAGGATGGGGTTCACAAGAGAGGCTGCATATTTTAAAATAGCTGGAGGACATTTATCAAGAGGGGAGTCTGATTAGCATTTATCAAAAAGTAAATTCCTCCAGAGATATATGGTCTAAAGCAGTAAACTAGAGTGTGAAATCGAAGCCTCTACCCGAAGTTCGGAATCCTTCTCAGGAAATTGCTCATAGATAGCACATTCTTGCATAAGTCAATTGAGGGGGAACGAACATTCTTAGATCATTCGGGAAAAGAAAAGAGTTGACAATTTTAAAAAGCTTGAAAGCCTTAAATGTTTCTGCTGTATTCATGGATGAAATGTAAGCCTTATGAGCATTATGAATGGCAGCATGATAACTTTTCATGGCAGTCTAATAAGCAGTCTTTGCATTCTTGTTATGTTATGTTATGTTAAAACCACTTTTATAGCGCGCAGCTGCCCCAGCCAAGGGGCATCCCGGCGCTTCATAGAAAGTACCAAACAGAACACAGCAGCTACGGAAAAAAAAGTGCAGAAAATGAAAAAAAGGCTAAACTGAGTGAGGGAACAGATGCGTTTTAATGGCCCTCCTAAATTTCAGGAGGTCATCCATTTCACGAAGATGGAGCGGAAGAGAGTTCCACAGTTTAGCGGCCAACACCCTGAAGGACCAACCTAGATCCTCCATCTCCGCTCTAGCGTTTTGCATTGTAATATCTCCTATTTTAAGGCAGCAGAAAACCAAGAAGTGGATGCCTTAGATCTCCTGGAAGAGGAGGTTTGGAAGGTCTAGTGCCTTAGCAAGCCAGACATAAAAAGCATCCATGTTCTGCTCAAGAGCGCCCATAAAACTGATGAGGATGGACTGTTGCATCTTCAAAAAGTGGCAATCAGAGATTTTATGCCATGGTACTGGGGAAGGTTGAAAGAACACTAAAGGGAATCAGGGAATGGTCAGACCAAATAAGCTTTGGTGCAGGTTTAACCAGGACTCTCCCTGGGTTTGATAAAATGAGGTCTAATGTATGGCCAGGTTTGTGAGTGGGACCCTTTCTAACTTTTCTAAATTAAAGCCTTCAAGAATAGACAAAAACTGTTGAGCTGTCTGCAATTCAAGTTGTAACAGTTCAAGTGATTAAAGTCGCCCTATGTCAAGAAATTATCACACTGCCACCATTTTTATGCTCCCTATGCTTGATTTGAAATCTACAGGAATGGCTAAGGTAACATATGCAGAAGTACACTCCTTTAGCTATGTTTCTCCTAAAAAATGAAGTCCCAACAATGCTCAGAGAGTAAATTAGAGACATTGAGGGCATGTTTAGGTAGGGCTCTGCAATTTATATGGCATGCAGAGAAGGAGACGCTCTTGGTAGGTGAAGCCAGGGCACGAGCTCCACCGAGAGAATTTGCTCTGAAGGAAGCCCGACTAGACTTATAAGCGGAAGGGAGAGAGAACCCAAAGTGATGGGTGACCTGTGACCCATTGTCCTCAAGATTCAGAATGAACTGAAGCTTAAAGCTTCAACAAATCCTCTCTAGAGTACACCTGGAAGGGTGCGTTCTGACTGGTGGCACTCTACAGCATGGCTGGTATTCGCTGGGATCTGGACGTGGATGGACGCATACAGGCTTACCTTAAGCACACCTGCTGCGCGTGTCTGTGGCCTTAGGGTTCTTAAATACGGCAAGGGTCCGTGATTCTAACCACTACAGCACTTTAATGAGCAGAAATAATCCCTCTGTGTGGAATCAGGTCCAGAATGCAGAAGAAAGCTGCAAATACTATAAGAAGGTCTGTAGTAGGGACCATGCGATCAATAAAAGCTATTTAAACTTTAAAGTAATATGAATATAAAATTAGATTCCCCCCAATAGTTCTAGTTTAGGGTATGTTTACGACTATGCATTTAACAAGTTGACATATTCCGCCACACTAACCGCTGCACGTCTGTGAGCAAAAATGATACCTTTGTGGGGAATTGGTCCGGAATGTGAAAGGGAGTACCAAATACTATGAGAAGGTCTGTAAAAGTGACCAGGTGAGTAACAAAATCTTTTCAAACTTTAAAAGTAATGTGAATATAAAATTAGATTCCACCCAACAGTGCAAATTCAGTTTATATACACAAATTTGCATATAACCAGTTGCTATATACTAGCACACTACTAACCGCTGCGCATTTGTGGCATTGGGGTTCTTAAATAGGGCAGGGGTCCGTGATTCTAACCACTACAGCACTTTAATGAGCAGAAATAATCCCTCTGTGTGGAATCGGGTCCGGAATGCAGAAGAAAGCTGCAAATACTATAAGAAGGTCTGTAGAAGGGACCATGCGATCAATAAAAGCTATTTAAACTTTAAAGTAATATGAATATAAAATTAGATTCCCCCCAATAGTTCTAGTTTAGGGTATGTATACAACTATGCATTTAACAAGTTGACATATTCCGCCACACTAACCGCTGCACGTCTGTGAGCAAAAAGGATACCTTTGTGGGGAATTGGTCCGGAATGTGAAAGAGAGTACCAAATACTATGAGAAGGTCTGTAAAAGTGACCAGGTGAGTAACAAAATCTTTTCAAACTTTAAAAGTAATGTGAATATAAAATTAGATTTCACCCAACAGTGCAAATTCAGTTTATATACACAAATTTGCATGTAACCAGTTGCTATATACTAGCACACTACTAACCGCTGCGCATTTGTGGCATTGGGGTTCTTAAATAGGGCAAGGGGCCACAGTTCTAACAACTAGAGTGCCAGCGAGACAATGTCATTGACTTTTCATAAACCTCTCTAAGGCCATGTTGAGGAGAAACCATTACATTTTCAGCCTCCATTGTGATATGTAGAGGTATTTTGTCTATGTATGTTGCTGTATATGATGGGTATAATAATCTACCAGTAAGTCAATACCCATTTTTATAAAGAAGCTTCCCCAAAAATTAAGATTTGTTGTTCATAATCAACCTGACCATTTATGCACCTTGAAGTAATTGTAACCCAATCTATAAAACTAGAGGACATAGGTCTAAGATCGTAAATGTTATAAAACAATTTAAAAATATTATGTCTGTTCAAAACAAAATCTTCCTTGAACGAAGGGAAGAGATCTGTTAAGATGATACAAGGCTTTGATTGATAGTTGGCAGAGTGATTCAAACTCATAACTGGCATTCAGTGTATCCAAGTTCCTTTGTAGATGGACAGATAATGGAAAAAATGCATTGTTGTCTGATATAAAACATGATTTTCATTAGAAACAATGCAGTTAGAAGCAGGGATCTGATCATCCTGTGGTGATGAGATCTTCTCACAGCGAGAAGAGACAACCATTGGAGCTGCTTCAATATGACAAACGTGATTCACAAGATTGTCCAAAATAATTACTTTCGTACATCATTTGCAATAACTTCAAGTTCTTGTGAGAGTTTCTGAAATGTAGGTTTAGTGGTTTATTTTTCATTTTCCAGAGTTTATTAAAACAAATTCTGATACAATTAATAGGCTTTATTGTATCCTTGCTCTGACAGGAGCCCCTCGTCTTAGTTCAAGTACTGTCTGACAAAATGGAAATACAGTCAGAGATTTCAATTACATCTAGACAGTATTAGGATTTAAAGGCAAACATAGAATCTTTACAAACGTTTAGAGAGTTCTACTCCTGTAGTGGATTGCAGAGCGAGAGATCCTTTACCCTTTCAGCTGCTTTGAGCAAGCTCGGCCAGTGTGAACATCATGTATTCAAGAGTTTCTCCTGAGGTAATTTTGACCTCATTCTGGACCGCATTTCATACCTTATGACCTACATCTGAAGTTAGGACCTTTAACAGAAGAAAAGAACTGACAGTTTCGGCACATGTACCATAGTTTGTTTATTATTTAATTTTAAGATTTAAGATAGACCAGAATGCATTGCTGTCTTCATATGAGAAATTGGACCTTCCCGGATAAGGGGTTGGAGAATACTTTCCTCCTCCCCTGTTGTATGAATAAAAAGCCTAAGTGCCACTATAGATGTGTATTCTAATACAAGTTGTTCTGTAGATGTTGAGTCATCAGGATCAAGAGAAACAGACTCCTCAATTAGGCAACTAGCACCAGTCTTCTAAAAAGCGAGAAGCAGTAAAAGGAGGCACCTAGCCAATTAGTGATGTAGTATGCTTAACTGCATTTTCCAAACGGAGCTTCATATTTAAAATCTCTCTCTCTGGAGATGAAGATTGAAGACAGTGAACAATACCATGATCAGGAACCAGATATTTAATTGATGATTGAACAGAGGAGAGTGCGCATATTTTTAAGGATCTACTCAGACCTAATGTTTTTTTTGTTCTGTTCAGAGGAGTAAAACATTCCTGAATATAGTGCTGCTTCTTCTTCCTTAGCGAGAAATACTCCTTATTTGGCTTCTCAGGACTGAATAATGGAGCACCATAGTCAAAGGCGTTTCATATATAATCTTTCTGGTCTGGAGTTCATTCATTAATACATGATTGTAGGTTTGTAGAATCTCAAACAAAACATAAGAGACTTCTTTCCCCAGCTAGGAATCATCGGGAAGTCGCATGTCAGACAGTGGAATTAAAACACTTCTGTTAATTTTTGGGTGTTTGAGATCACGAGTTGATTATTAATAATCACTTGCAAATTTTGCTTGAACTCTATATGAGTACGTGTGTAGTAAGTTCTTAAGATATAAACAGTACTAGTAAGCATGGTGCATGAATCATGATTTCTACTCTTTAGCTTGAATCCAGGTATGCATTTATGTCCTCAGTTGTCCTCAAAGCCCAATCTGTTTCTATCTGCTCCACCTTTTCATACCACACCTGAGGTGGTGAGGTGTTACTACACAGTACATTGAAGCAACTTGGGGTTGCAAGGCAATCTCTCGTAAAGAACCATCATGAACCAAAGTAAATATTTGAGCATAAGAATTGTTACAGATTTAACACTGGTCTGTATGAAATACACAGAAATATGTCATTTGTATAGTGATATACTACGTTGGCTTTAAACATCAAAATGGCTATAGAAAAAGGAAAGGATTGAGATGAGAAGCGCAGGCAAAAAAGACACAAACAAAAACTGTAGTTTGGTGATTTCATAGGGAAAGGGAGAGAGACTTGGTGGGAAGAAGAGGCAAGGGATTAGTGCGAAAGAATAGAAAAGGAGTAGGATGAAGATAATGATTTAATCATCAGTAGAGAGAGGAAAGAGCAGATGAAGGTAAGGCCTTGTGATAAACAGCAGAGAGTGGTGGGGCATAAGATGTAAGTAAATTACCAGGAAAGGCCAAGTGTATAACTTGAGGGGGAGAAGAAGGAGCAGAAAATGCAGCTTACTTTCAAAAGGACATACATTGTTATTGGAACCTAAGAGATTAGAATTTAACCAATTAGAACTTTATAGGAGGATTCTTAAGTGGCTAAGAAGTGGCTGATGAGTACGAGGAGAAGACAAACAAAGTGGTTGTGGAGTTTCTCTGGGCCAGGAAAGGTAAAATTACAGTTGGGAGTTAATTCATAGAGGAGGGATAGTTCTGAGAGCTCTAGAGGGACTAGGGGAGATCAAAGGAGAGAGTTAGCCAAGGGATGAAAAGGAAAAGAAAAAAAGCGTTCTGTATGGTAAGAGTTAATCTTTTGTGGAATTGAGATGGTCTTTACAGCATCTCAGATCATCTGGCAGTAAGGTCAATAGGGAAGGGGCTGCTCCATGTAAAGACTGTTTGGCATGCTTTGCACAATTTTAATTGTTTTGGTTTCTAGTCATAGCTTTTTGATGCTAATAATTTGAGAGAAGCTCATAGGTATTTTGGAAGTTCACTATTTTTTACCTTAAAAATGATGCATGCTAGCTTGAAATGTACTCTTACTAATGGCATAAGCCAGTGTCGGTCTTTAGTACAGATGATATATAATAATGGTTTCCTTTTGCGGCCATCTTCCTGGCCTGTTCAATGGTGCAACACTGCTTATAATGCAGGCGGGATTGGAGGCTTACTTTAGTAGTTGGCTGTGTATGACCTTAAATGTGATGCACTCCAGCTTGAATTTTATTCTTACTTCTGGAGAAAACCAATGTAGGCCTTTTAATACTGTCAAAATGTGTCTTTTTAGGTAGTGGCGATAGGCTCTTTCAGAAGAAGCAGCTGTGTTGACATTTTCTCCTGTTGTTTCCCTTCCCTTGCTGCATGGATGCTACCTATTAGTGTTGGTGGGACCGTATCAATTTCTGATGGTTCCGAAGGTCCACTTTCACATTGACTGTGCTCTCTCTACAGCCACATCTTTTTCTGCATGCCCGTGGCCGCCTGACTCTGTAGCTTCACCATATATACCACATGGTTTAAGGGACCACATTGCAGGAGTAAAGCACCGGTCAACTCTTTCTATAGTCACACCCTTTTGTCTACAGCCCCATGCCCCCACTATTCTGGGGCATGGTTAGTCTGCAAATATGTATACAGTCTTTAAGCTAGTTTTAATTAACATTGTGCTCAATGTGATATAGAGGAAGATACTGGAATAGGTGTTTTTCATCTTTGTTCATGCCAATGAAAACGTAATTTTAGTGTGAGTTCTGATGCAAGACACAGTTACACTTATATCCATTCTACCTCTTACTCAAGAAAAATCATCATACCCTATACAATTGTGTATGTTTCCAGGTGCATCATTGCAATGGGTCTTGATAAAAAGCCTTCACCTCCTCCCAAAAAAAGAAAAGAAGATCCCGATGATGAAGACTATGAAGATCCAAAAGTAGAGACTATGATGGGCAAAATGAAAAGTGAAGAGCAATGTATTGAAGAGATGCAACTGGAAAGATCAATGTCAGCCACATTGTCAGCCTACGGGGCAGATAAGGAGACATCAGAGGACAAAACCGAGCTAGAGGGAGATGCAGAGGAAGAAGAGTTCATCAGTGAACACAACCAAACCAAGGATGATGATGATGATGAAAATGGAGATCAAACCAAAGATGGTATGTGGGGTAACTCATAATACTTTATACCGCTAGAGATAATTTCAAGGCACATGCTCTCCTCATTAAAGCTCTCTTGATTTGGGGATTTTGATTTTCAAGAATGCATTCTACTTTTGCTAACCTATTTGATTTCATATCCCCATGCCTGTTTACATTATATTGTGTTTTTCCTATTTCTAGCTAATACATTTGGGATAATTTAGTAGTGGTATTCTCCTAGCCCGTCAATGTTGAGTTGGCCTGCCTCTGCTCACCCGGCAGGACTATATTGCAAAATCCCCACCAGTTGCACAGTTTTAATTTGAAATTAAAAGTTTGAAACTTCAGTGCTATATCACATTTCAAAAAAAGGTTATTATGCATTCTTATGGGTTCCAAATTGTATCAAAGACAAATATTT
This sequence comes from Lissotriton helveticus, assembly GCF_964261635.1. NCBI lineage: Eukaryota > Metazoa > Chordata > Amphibia > Caudata > Salamandridae > Lissotriton > Lissotriton helveticus. The sequence continues at coordinate 38,513,035 of NC_136058.1, forward strand.
TTTATGTATCTCATTCGATGAAAAATTAAAGTCCTACTTCTATTTTTGTGGACTGTCCCTGTGTTTGTTTTTCTGAATCTGGTCACTCAATTTTTAGGCTCATGGTGATGTGTCAGGAGCACATAAAAGTAAATTAACTTAGATTGGAGAAGGTAGTGACTCTTACTAGTCTGTAGTGAGCAGCGGCATGATGGTACGGGCCAGCCCACTGCGAAATTCCCTTCTGCACGGGCTGCAGGCAGTGGCAGCGGTCTGGACTGCCCTGCAGTGCAGGCTGTCTGTTGAGCCAAACACCACTGTTCTGGTGGAAGCCACGGTCCGTGTCAGGTCGTTACATCATTTTGTGTACGCAGCATAACAACCTGCGGTGCGAAGAGCAGCAGGCTGCGCTGACAAATTTAAACTGTCTGCTGCCCCGCCCGCTCATGCTGTCAGAGGAGCCCCAATGTTTATATACAAAAAAAATGGGTCTGCTGTTAGCAGTAACTACCAGCATCTGGATCTGAAGATTCCCAGGAGGTCTCCTGTGTTTTGTGAACTACAAATACAGAACAAACTTTACGGCCTGGCTCTGTGAACCATGGGCAAGCTTCACAGGATATTGTTGGCCTGTTGTTGGTCTTTTGATTCCAGAGCTGCCGATCCAGCACAGGTGTGTGAAGCTTGCCTTGTGTTTGTGATAACAGACCGTGAAGCTTGCACTTGAAACACAAATCCAAATTCAAATTTTGTATCTGCAAACCCTTACAAATTGAGTGTTCGCTGTTCTCAGTAGGTTGGGCTCGCGCCCTGACCAGATGCCCGACCCTGCGATTAACCCCTGCTGTGCATGACAGCTGCCTGTAGCAGGATGGGCTTAGGGGCTAGGCCCTGCAGCCAATCCCCTAAATAAACGGCCACAGGCTGTGCGCACTGGAAGATGTTCGCATGTGACGAGTTGAGTACAGAACTTTGTCGGGGTGGTACACATGGAACTCTTGTATGTTGTATATAATAAAAAACAAATAAAAAAAAAGTTAAAGTATAGTTAATGATAGCTTTGCTTCAACACGTTTAAAAAAACTTACATCTAAAACACAGCTATAGTGCAGTTATTTATGAATAAAAACTGAAAAAACACTGTACATTCATAATTTGCGCAACATCTATGCAAACCATGACTTGCACACAAAATGTAATGTTTATGACCTCACTATATTCATACAGACAAATCACACCTAAAAGCATTCATGCTTATCTCTGTCAAAGTGGAATGTGAAATATCATCTTACCTGGAAGATAAATGAAAATATTTTTAACTGCATCTGTTTTTATTAAGTGTGAGATCATGAGCATTGCACTAGATCCTTGGAATGTTAATACAATGTACAAAACCTCCAAGCGTAGAAAGGGTTTATGGAGAGGGATAGGTTCTATACGTTGTGTAGATGTCACTCACATAGCAGAGAAAACTTGTTTTAACAAGTTAGGTGTCTTTATCTAGTGAAGGTTGGTTCTGTATTATACTGGATGGGTTATATATGGTGCACTGCCCAAACCTTGCAACTCACTCTATCTATCGCCCTCACTCTATCTATTGCCCTCACTTTATCTATCTATCGCCCTCACTCTATCTATCGCCCTCCCTCTATCTATCTATCGCACTCACTCTATCTATCGCATCACCACAGCATCACTCAGCACCCCCGCAGCATCACTCAGCACCACCACAGCATCACTGAACGCTACAGCATCACTCGTCGCCACCACAATATCACTCAGCGCCAGCACAGCATCAATACATGCAATCATTCAACAACTGGTTCAAATATGTTCTCTCAATGTTTCAAGCTTTATTACAAATGCCACAAAAAGATGTTAATATTTCACTTCTGTTCTTGGATTTTCGTCACAATAAAATACACTGAACATAATCTTCACAAAAGTTATTTACAAAAGTTAAATCTATTGCCGTTATAAATTACAAAAACTTTTATTTAAGTATTAATTAATAAAAAAATTAAAAGACATTGTTATTTGTAATATCAATACATCTAAGTCACGTAAATACAACACATATTGCATTACAAATGCTATAGGTGTCACATTTGCGAAGGTTGGAGCTATTGGCATTGTAAATGACAAAGCTATTAATTTCGCTATTTTCAAAAGCAACACATAAATACAAAATTTGTCATTTACAATACCAATAGCTCAAACTTTCCTAATGCGAGACCTATTGCATTGCAAATGCTCGTTTGGCCAGTAGAGGGAGTAAAGTTTTATTCAAACAGTATTGTTGGATTTCAAGTTAGTGAGGCCTTTACCTGCAGAAGTTTAAAGTGTGGATTGAACCTGTCTGTCTCCTAGGAGATTCTGAACAGGAAAAGCAGCTTCCAAATCTCTGGCCAGCAAACCTTGTCTGAGGTCGCTGGGACCTTATATGGTCTGATATTGTTTGTCACATGTGTACTCTGATTGGTGGTTGTATCTGATGTTTCTATTGGATTAGGGTTACTGTCCTAATTGGTTGGGTATTTGAGTGTTCTGATTGGTTTCTGGGTCTGTGATTCAAAAAATGTAGGGTTGGGACTAAGGCTAGGGTTAGGATTTCTGTTGGTAGTAGGGACTAGGGTTTCCTGTGTTATTGGTTGGTGGGAGTAGGTGGGACTAGGGCTAGGGTTAGACTTTTAATTGGAAGTAGCGATTAGTTCTCATGGTGTGATTGGTTGCTGGACTGGCTGTGGGACTAAAAGTAGGGTTAGGCTTTCTATTGGAAGTAGGGACAAGGGATTCCTGTGCCATTGGTTGCTTGGACTTGGGGTGGGACTACTGGTAGGGCTAGGGCCTCTATTGTACGTAGAGATTAGGGTTTTTAAACTGATTGAGTGCTTGGACTAGGGCTAAGATTGGCTGTAAGGTCCTGGTCTCTTATTGGTTCTAGATTTTTAGGGCTAGTGTTGTGATTGGATAATGTTAGGGCTAGGGTTCCCATTGGCTGACGGGGTCACCTGATTACTAGGGCTATAAAAGGCCAGGTTTAGGGCGTTTCAGCCCGGGCGTTGAGGCTAAAGGCGGAGAGGAAAAGGGCAGTTGTCTTTTTGAACCTGTGAAGGGCGGAGAGGGCAAGGGCAGTTGCCTGTTTGAGCCTGTGAAGGGTTGAGAGGACAAGGGCAGTTGCCTGTTTGAGCCTGTGAAGGGCGGAGAGGACAAGGGCAGTTGCCTGTTTGAGCCTGTTCGAGACTGGCCAGGTCCAGAAATGCTGCCCAATATACACACCTCCATTATGCATCTATATACTTTCAATGCACTTATGGATCTATATTTATATATTTATCACTTTCTTCTAATTTAGCATTTCCAATGCACTTCCCTATTTCTCAGCCTATACTTTGCTCAATATATCCTCTACATCCACTCTCTCATTTAACCCCATACCACTACTATGATCCCCAAAATAACCCTTTCTAGACTCTCTCCTACTCTACCCCTCCTTGCATCATCTTACACCTCTTTTACTATACCGATCCCCCAAAACAAACGTTTCTAAACTCTTCTCTCTTTTCTACCCCTCCCCAACCCTTCTCAATCCAAATAACTGACTAACATATCCACCACTAAAATGACTTTCATGTTTCACCATACTAATTCAACACTAATCCTGATGGGTTCCAGAGTAGCGTGCTACTTGCGCTTCAAAACCCCATCAGAGGTAGCAAGCGCTATATAAAAACAAACCTCTTGTCCTTCACTATCCCGCCATCTACCCTTCCCTACCCAAATAACTGAATAACATATCCACTACTCAAATTACTTCATATTTTACTATACTGATTTTGAACACTAATCCTTTGAGTTCCTGAGTGGCTTGCTACTCGCCAGAAAAGCGCTTCAACATCCATCAGGGGTAACAAGTGATATATGAATGCAAACCTTTCTTCCCCTTTTATCCCTCCGCTATCCTTCTCACTCCAAATAACTGACTAATATCCACCACTGAAATTACTTTCATATTTCACCATATTATTTCACCACTAATCCTTTATGGGCTTCCTGAATAGCATGTTGAAACACACCATCAGGGATAACAAGCGCTATATAAATACAAAGCTTTTTTTCCTCCTCTATCCTTCTGCTATCTTCCAAATCCAAATAACTGACTAACCTATCCACCACTTAAAATGTACTTGCATGTTTCACTATACTAATTCAACACTAATCCTCTATGGGTCCCGGAGTAGCGTGCTACCCGCCGAAAAAGTGCTTCAACGCATCGTCAGGGGTAGTAAGCGCTATATAAATGCAATTACAATACAATACAATACATGCCACGGGCGAATGTTACATTGTAGCCTAAGCCAGCCCAAGACAGCCACAAGCAGCTTGTCAGTGGTGCTAAAAGCAGCGCTCCGGCTTCACAGCTGAGGAGGCACTGTAAATATAGAACTTCACATTTCAGTGCAATGACGCAGGCCGCCAGACTGAAACGTGTTAGTCTAATACCTAACATGTGGTACTTGGCGGGGCTGTGGTGGCCCTGTGGCAGATGGACTGCTGAAGTCATATATACCGGCCCAGCCATTGAAAGCTCTTCTAGAGTTGCAGGGATTCTGCTCAGGAACAGAACTATGCTTGGGACCATAGAATCTCAGTATGTAGAGACTAAGGGCTAGATGTAGGTGGGCAAATACCGGTCGGTAACAGCCGAAAATCGGTAAATTTCCTGTTACCGATCGGTATTTAGCCGTTGCGATGTTGGAGGCTGGATTTAAGGCTTCGGTAATTTACCGATTCCTTAATTTAAGGAATCGGTAAATTACCGAATCCTTAAATTCTATGTAGGAAGCACTCAAGTGAGTGCATTTTTGGTTTGAGGATTCGTTATTTACCACCAACTACAAGTTGGTGGTAAATAACAATAACCTTTATAAAAGCAATTTTGTGCTTTTTTAAAAGTGCAATGTGGCAGAAATACATGCCCTCAGGGCATATATGTGCGCCACGTGTGCACACATGCACGATTCAGGGGTGCAACAGGGTGTCAATGTGACACCCTGCCACCTTTGAATATGCTCCCCCTATTTCCGATTCGGTATTTACCGAATCGGTAATAGTAAATAACTTCCCAGTCATTCCTATGGGCCTCCAGACCCATAGGAATGAATAGGAAGGTATTCCTTATTACCGATTCAGTAAATACCGAACGGTAATAACAAATATTACCGAATCAGTAAAATGTACCGATTTTGTTTTACCTACATTCTATTTACCGATTCTTAAATACTGAATTGGTAAAATTTGGTATTTAGGAATCGGTAAATAGAAATTACCTACATCTAGCCCTAAGTCATCATACCACGTCAGTATCCATGGGCCAGAATCCGACTAGCATATAGAGCCTCACTTGCCCTCCTAACCTTCCCAGAGAGGCAAGTGATTTGGCACCCTAGAACACAACCCTCTCAACTCTCTCAGGGATCACGGTAGCAGGTCAGCCACTTTCTTTCCCTCACCAATGCAAGTCCACGACAAATCTAAAAATGACACGAAAGAAGCTTATAATATTTTTTGAAACTATTGTGCTCTAATATGCAATAACTGAACCACAATTTGAAAACCAATGCAGGCCAGTAATGTCTTTAGCAGGATTGAAACAATAAAAAGCCTTGTCATATTACCTGATAGATTTGCCTAAACCCTCCCCTACTTTTGAAGCGAAGTGTTATATTATAGATCTCTGGGAGTAGTGGCGAACCGCATACCTCGGCATACAAAGATGGCAGTTCTACATTGCTGCTGACGCAGCCTTTCTGTCTCAAGACTTTTGCTCTGTTTGCAAGTGTCTGCTCTGTGTGTTTTTAAAATGACATGTCCCAGGTTATATGACAAAACATGTGTTTAAAAGCAGCAGCTGGGTTTCTCTATTATGTCTAGGTGCTATTTTCCCACCACAGAGAATAACAAGCAGTAATGTTGTTTGACCTTGCATGGGGTGCTCCAACTAAATCCCAGGAAAAGAACAAAATACAAAAACATGTGCTGACTATGTGTGAAAATAAAATGTGGCACAAAAACAAGCGTGATATTTGGTAACATCTGCAAAGCAAAAGCGGCCAACAACGTGCATAATTAGGCTAGCATAGGGAAAACGTCAATGGGCTATATAGGAACACCCAACACCAGATTTCACAAAAATGAGACAGACAAACTATTGCTTTGGTGGGAGAATAAAATCATCAATTTGCCTCTGGCTTTCTCTTTTCCAAATTTTAAATGATCCCCATTGTCTTTTGAAGGTACTTCAATCGTATTTTGTAAAATATAATTCATTTGCTTCCTTCCCTGTGTGGAAGTTAAGTCTGAATTTAGATTTCTTTTCATCGTATGTAAAATCCCTGACGTCCTCTGCTTAATTAAGTGAAAGTGTTAATTTTGTGATCTAGCACGTTAATAGAAACTGCAGTACACACATAAATGTAATTACACTCAGACTATAGAGCAGTTGTTAATAAGATTCATGATTGGTCATTAATTTTCACAATCCACTAATAGCCAGGGTAATCCAACATATATGAAAAAGGGGAAAGCAGGAGCAGTGCAAGGTAACAACTGCAAATGATGTGCATATTCTTAGAAACTGAAAAATAAATCAAAAGGCAATTTGGACACGTCTCCAAACCAAGACAAAAAAGTTCCTTAACTGTTAATGTGCAAGAAATAAACAGATGTGTAGTTTGAGCACATTGCATACCTAACTAAGGACCCACATTGTAACTATAATTTCTTAATGGACATTTTGCTATTTATTGTTATACCCGAGGCCTATTCCCCCACACAGGTGAGTGTCAACTAGATCTGTGCCCCAAAAGGATAAGTGCTGGCACCCAGATTCTAAAATTAGGGATAACCCTGCAGAAAGAGGATCCCCAGTCGCAACACTGGTGCAGCAAGCAGTGCTTGGGCCAAAATGCAGGCAAGGAAAAAATGCTCGCCAGCCCCCCGCTTGATACACATGGGCACCAGAGGCACTGCCCTTCCTGCTCTAATAGTTGTGCCACATAAGTAACAATAGCCAGTGCAGTTCTCTGATTCTATTCTGGGTGCAGTATGATGTCTATGCTTTGTCTTCTTGGCTTGTGGTATCATCATGTAAAATATGCCATTAGCTTAATAAAATGCCAGACAAAAATAAAAGAGTGGAAATCTATTACAGAACATCGATCAAATGCATAATATTACTTTGTAGCTGATATAGTAGGTTTCCTGATACACATCTTGCCCTTGAAGAGCTCACAACTGAGCGACTAATGAATGGCCATAGAACATTTTGAGAACATTTTTTAGATGAGCTGTATAATTGGAATAAAATGCAGCTTAATAAATGAGCTCGTATCTATAATCCATCTACCAGTGAAGGCTCAGAACATGTTCTTCTGCCAACAAAACTGTGTAAAAAATGTCTTCTTTGACTAGATGTGCCTTAAAGAATACGTCTATGGGAAGTAGAATCAATCTATGTTGCTTTTAATAACTGTCAGGTATAAAGAGGTCACATATAGTTTAGCAAATTGCACCTCTCAATATTGCCGTAATAGTTTGTTGTGGCAGAATCAGTTGTCTGCTTAGAAATGTGTCTTTGAATGCTGCTTTAGAAGCAGCTGTATAAAAAACAGTATACACAAGCAGAAGTGCTTGTAACATTTATGTCCCATTTGTGTAATATCTGTGCAAAACGGAGAAACAGCTTCCATATGCCAGAAATTGGGTTATATGTTTGGGGGAAATACCATTACCAACTCCTGACAACCTTATAAACACAATCTGTGTGCTAAGTTCAAGCAGTATCAAACAGCATCAAAGTAACATATGCAACTTGTGAAAAGGCCCAAGCAAATAAAAAAACAAGAAACCATAATTTAAAAAAAGAAAAACCAAGTTTAAAAATGATTTAGGGGAACCGTTGGTATGAATTTTTAAAATGTTAGGGCAAAGGCCCCAAGAAATATTAAAGCACCAATGAAAGTCAATGGTAGTAATATACTGGTACCAACTTGTGATTTTAGGCTGACTGTGATAGTGTTTGGTTTGGGTAAGACTATCATAACACACTAATCCAAGTTTTTACCTTGGCGCTTTCCTCTAAAAATCATTCAGTGGAACAAGGCATGAGATTGAAGCTGGCTTAGTTGCTTGAAGTCGGATATGTTGTCATTATTGTTCCCCATACTGGGATGGATCCTATACCTTTCTCTAAGTCTTATGTATGGATTGAGTCACTTTTTTGGTTCCAGTCACCCCTCAGCCTGACAGGGCAGGAGGCTGAAGACATCAAGGCACCAAGGGCTTTGCTATACCATTGCAATGGTCATGAAGTAGACTCAAGCCCCAGGTGAAAAAGCTTTAAATGGGACGAGCTATCTATTTGTAGCCATTAACAAACTGAGAATTTGTATCTGGCTAGGCAACGCTTTCCACCTGTAGCTTTGGTGCCTTGGGAATGATTTCACTGACAGAAAAATATCTGGCCTTTGATGCACCACCCACCGCCCACAACTATTCAGGGAAAGCTTTGGGGCACCAAGCCACTCTTCAGTCAGGCTCTCACATCATCCAGTGGAGTCCAGTCACAACTAGCCCACTAAAATGTATTCACAGGATGGAATGCTTCTGCATGTTATATCTCCTTTGCAGTGAGCAGGACACCAGCCTAATGACTTTTTACATATTTAGGTCTAGCATAGCGTTGAAGCGCAACGCGCTGATCTCTTTGCAAGGCATGCAGTATACACTATAGCTGGGGGAAGCTCCGCCCACTGTCTGTCCATAATTTTGATTCGCTTCAATCATAAATTCAGCATTGTGATTGGTTTTTGGCTTCTTAGTCCCACCTCCTGACGGCCATGTCATCATTTTTATTCTTCGAGGCTATCAGGCCCTTTACTTTAAAACCGTTTTGTTCCCCTGTCTCTCCCCGTTCACTCCCGCAGTCCCTCATTTTTGTTACCACAACCACCCCCCACCCCTTCCATTTCGTGCCTTCTTTAATGCCTGCACTTCTGTTTAAAATGTAATAGGGCTTGTGTCAATACGAGTCCTATTGCATTTTCAATGCTTGTTTGTCGTGTGATTGGTGGGTGAATTTGCACTATATTTTGCCTGACCTGTCCACAACCATGCACAATACAAATGGCTATTTTACGCATGCTTGGGGGATGTCTTTCTGTGGGCTCACCAAGCGTTAAAGCCCTTCTGCAACAAAATGGCTCCGTCTGACCGTACGCAGACAAAAGGCAATTTCTATCTCCACAAACTCTGCGTGCAGCAAGCGACGAGAAAAGGGGCAAATGTGGTAAGTGGAAATAAAACCTCCACTTTTAAATCTTCTTGGAGATCCTTATCTGTCTCCTTCTAAAACACTGCACATTTCTCTATACGTTACTGGTTTCACTGGCATGAGATAGTTTTTGCATTTGATACACTTTGAATATTTAGTCTCAATTCCATTAGAGAGACGTTCGATAAATGTACCCTTCACAATATGGTGACAATCACCACAAATGACAGGCATACACCAGTCCTCTTTGTGTTCTGGCGATGATTATTTATCTGCACACTGAACGTGGTGCACCCGCCTGACTTTGCATCGCTAGAGACACAGCTTATATATAAGGTATGGTTGTGCGAGTACTGTGTACTGAAGAGAGTTTGGCGTTAAGGATCAGAATGATAGTTCGAGCTTAGCACTATCATTTTTCCGGCCTATCACGGCTGCTTTAAATGTGAAGCATACATGTGGGGTGATAGATAACGATACTACGCTTAAGGTAGGACTGCCGTTGCACTTCTCTACGGGTTCTTGGGGCTAGGAATACAGTTTGCTGCATGGAATTTAATTTTGTATATTGCACTGTTTTGTTGTAGTCGCCTCACGGCCACTTTAAGTAATTGACATATTTCTGTACTGATAGTGATACCACGTAAAAGGTAGGACTGCCCTGGCGTTTCGGTACAATGGTTGATGCCATGGATACGCTTTACGAAACTGGTTTCAGGCTACATTTATCAAAGTTATGAACAGTTTTGATTTAGGCGCATTTACGGCTGGATCACATGCGTGCTATATTTTGAAGCATCTACACATACGTTTTTACTGTGGTGGTGACCAGCCTCTCTAGGTTTTAAGTTTTTGGATGAGTAACTGTGATAAATACATTACAGCAAAAACTCACATATACAGATGAGGAGATCCATGTGTGTGCTAGCTATGTCACAACAGTTTCCTCTACAAATGTTGGGTTTCACAATTGGTTTCTGAGGGGCTAGCTCATCCAGTTTTATACAGAAGTACAGGTTGGGATGTATTTCTTCGATTGGCCAGCATAATACATACTAATGACATCTTGTACATAATGACGTAGCTTTTACTCGAGAGATTGGGCTTTCTTATATCTGTACAGTCATCTCCATTATAATTGTTTTTTGAGGAGTCGGAGTATACTAATTAGCATAGTAACGTGTGTCGCTCCCAGACATAACATGTAGTTGTCTTTTTGCAGATTTAGCTTCACGTTTATGGGAATACTCTGTTGTGCAAACCCACGTTCTAGAACAGAACGTAAAGTACTTTGTTGCTACTAGGACATAAGGAGCATTGCCATGGGTCACTGTGGGAGACCACTTTTGTCCCAGTCTTTATGTAATACACAGAATAGAAGAAAATACCGACATAGTTATGAGGATCTCTGGGACTTCTTCTGCATGTACGTACTACAGGTATACAGCAGTAACTTACGCCAAATCTTTTTTCACTTCACAGCATCTTGCCTGTGCACAGAAGTGCACTCCTTGAGCATACTCTTGTGTTAGAAGATGACTGCAGCCTAGGCTTTTCTTCATAAATACATAATGGCGAGCTGAAGGGCACTGTTGGATTACAACAGCAGCTGAACATTTACATTGTATATGTGTGTCTTTAAAAATAAAAAATACCTTTCACCAAAAATGTTAAAACACCCCTGTAATATGCGATAATATTCTGCATGGCGATTCTGCACTGGTGATCACGCTATCTCACAATCCAGTTGGGGCTGCAGAGAACTTTTCCTCTTGTCTTGTAGCACTCACTAGTTGGATGAAGGGTAATTGTTTGTGCCTCAATGGCAATAAGACGGAGCTCCTTATCATCGGCCCGTCTCCTTCCGTCTGGACCTCAGCCTGGTGGCCGGCGGACATGGGTGCTGTGCCCTCTCCATCTGCCACTGTGAAAAACCTGGGGGTCACTCTCGACTCTAACCTCTCTTATTCCCAACATGTGAGGAATGTAGTCGGGAAATGTTATGGCACACTCAAGGTAATTCGTAAGATCTTGGATCTTCTTCCATGTAAAGCTAGGAAATCCCTAGTCCACGCCCTTGTCACCCCACATCTCGATTATGGGAATTCCCTGCTCTGTGGTCTCAGCAGAAAGGACCTTAGCCAACTGCAATGCGTCCAGAATGCGGCGGCCAGGCTAGTTCTAAAAATGCCTAGGAGGTCATCGGGTAAGCGGGCACTTGATATCTTGCACTGGCTACCCATGAGGGAGCGCATTCAGTTTAAAATCTTGTGCCTCACCCATCGCATTGCTTATGGCCGTGGCCCCATCTATTTACAGAAGATGATGTCCATATACCGTCCTAATCGCTTACTGAGATCCATGGGGAGCATGCAGATGGTGCTCCCCCGCATCCGTCGTGTGCGGATGGGTGGGAGATCCTTTAGGTTTCTTGCCAGCAAATACTGGAACGAACTTCCGCTGGAATTTCGGATGGAACCTTCAGAATTGCGCTTTAGGCTGAAACTAAAAACTTACTTATTTCCCAAGGCCTAGTCACCTTTTTCCTCTATCCCTTTCCCCGGGCTGCGGGTCTTTCTGTTCTGGAGTTTCTGTTTTGGTATGCATCTACAGCGCGGGGACGCACTGTTCCTCTGTGTAACCAGGCGCTTAATAAATGTTTTTATTATTATTATTATTATCATGGCTCAACACATATAAGGTCCCAATGGCGAGACTGATTGCATTGCAAAGACAAATGTTCTGTGTTGTTCCAGGGCATGCTGGTATTGATAGCTTGCAGGGTTTTCTTTCAGCTGATTATGCTCATGTCTGCAGTTATTTGACTTTTGCTGCATTCAATGCTGAAACTTGTGGTTTTGTTTTACAGCAGAACATGCTCGTGCATCTAAGTGACTTGCTGCATTGAATGCTGGAAGGTGAAATTTTGTTGTTGTTGCTTGAGGTCAGGCTCATAGCTGTAGTGATCTGAGTGACTCGCTACATTGAATGTTGCATCTTGTAGTTTTTAGGTCGAGCATGGGCAGCGCATGTTTTTGAGTATGGGCTTGAAGCTCCGCCCAATCTGCCCATATTTTTCATTAGCTTGTCATTGTCCCTTGCAAATGCTAGCTTCTGATTAATTAGAAGGATTGTTAGTCCCTCTTTAGTACGGCCTTGTCTTCATTTGTAACCTCCCTTAAGGACTGGCCCTTTTTCTTCATGGTATGTCATATTTAGTCTCTAAGCTCTATTTTCTTTAATGAGTTTCTCCTACTGCAGTCACCACATACTTTCCACCGACATTCAGTACGCCATACACGGTTTCACTTTCCAATCAGTTTGGGACAATGTTGGCCGCTCTTTCAAAATGAAATAGTTCTCGCATTTACAAGAGTTTGAGCCATAGATGAAAATGCCTTTTATGTATGTATTAATTATCAAACAGATAAATAAAAGGCATTGCTTGAACTCTCACAAATGCAAGACCGATTGCCTTGCAAATGCTTGTTTATTTACAGTGGGCAAGAAACATGTCAATTCCCAAAATTACAGGATTTAAGCCCTGTACGGACTGTCTTAAACAAATATCTGTGACATATCCTTATCAGATTTGCCTGGGGTGACTCTAAGGCCTTCAGTGACTGTGCTTCGATGAACCCGAAGGCCATAAGAATCCGCAAGGTGAAACTACATCTCCAGGTACAGGAAGACTCCATGATGAGACCGGTCCAAGTCAAAAGCTCAGTTACAGTCTCTTTCAAGACCCATGAATTGGCTGTTCATCTCAATCAAAGTCTTCTGGATCCTCGAAAAAAAAGTATAGGAAATCTAAGTGGGGCTCAGCCCCTTACCTCCGCTCACACTCCCCTGAGAAGGAGTGTAGATGGGGCCATACTCCTTGATCGTGCTCCTGAGTCTTTCAACTTCAGAGTCGATCCTGAAACTTGTTCCGACTCAACCTGAGGTCCCAGGGCTGTCTGCTGCTCCTAAACTGATCAAAGAGTTCTGTGAGGCCATGCTCCAACTCTTTGAATCCTTACTATCTCCCTCTGGTGTACCTGTGGGACCCATGGAGCAGAGAGGGTCTCCACCTGGATTACCGACAGTAAGATCATGCCAACTGGACCATCTGAGCACCTTGTGACCGCCACCGCCAGTTCCAGTCTCAACTCTGCCTCTGGCACCACGGCCCATGCCGGTTCCCGTTACTTCGATGCCAATGTAGACTCCATTGATGCAGGAAGAAGAGGTGCCAATTATTCTCTCTGTAGTCAAGTTCGACCTCAACTGAGGCTGCACTTGGCTGCCGTAGAGGTCCAGCTTCCTCCACTAGACCTGCCTCCACAAAGAAAGAAGCCATGATAATGCATAGGATGGCCAGAGGCCTTGACCACCAGCTCTCCACACTGAAGGTCAACACCAGTGTTCTTACAGACGTTCTTTAGCTGGCTCAAATATCCACTGAGCCCCTTTTGCCTTTTAATGATCCCATATGGGTGCTTTGTTGGGGGCATGGGCCAAGCCTTGCTCTGGCTTTCTCGTCAAGTGCCAGATTGCAAAACGCCACCACACCCCATCCTTGGGGAACCCTGCGTTTTTATCTCGGTGCACCTTTCCTATAAACTTGGTGGTTCAGGCCTCTGCCAATAAGAATAACCTCAACCTCTTCCCTCCTACCCCACCGATTAAGAGTCAAAACATGTGGAAATATTTGGAAAACAAGTCTCTTCATCCACCAGTTTGGTGCTCAATAAGTGAATCCCAGCTACATTCCCATACCTGTTGGGATGTGGTGGCTCATGTACTCCCACAGGTTCCTGCGCATCTTCGACATGTCCTTGGCAAGGCCATACAGTACGGTTGTGAGGCAGATAGGTCCACAATTTTTTGTGGCTTGGACACCACAGATCCCATCAGGTGTACACCATTGTCACCATCCCAAACAATGTTTGGCTGCAGTCCACTGGTTTTTCTCACAATGTTAAGTCATCTCACATTTGCTTTTGAGTGGTTCAAGGCGGGGTAGAGCTGTGGCATGCTTCCTGGGCTTGTCTCTCCCACCTCACCATCCTCATCAAACCTACTACTCCTTTCAGGTCTTCAGCAGAGGTGCTCCATACTACCAGCCAGTCCAACATCCACAAGGCACCCAGCAGTTTCAGGGTGGAGGCTGTGGTGCCCCCCTTGCCTCACAGTCAAAGTCAAAGGGCCACAAAGTCCATGCTCTCACCCTACGACCTCACCTGCCAACCCCTTAAGGGTGCCCTTAGCGGAGTATAGTCACCCAGTGGGAGACAATATCCAACAATTCTTGCCGTGTTGGCAGGTCATAACATTGAACAGGTGAGTCCTCCAAATTGTTTGGAAGTGCTATGCGATGCCATTCCGTAACACTCAATTACACCTTCCACTGTTCCCCCACTGCCTGATAGAGGACCATCTGTGTTTTGCAGTGCGAAGTGCAAGCCCTTCTTAAAGGGTGCCTGCTCCAGAAGCAGGGCGTGGTTGCTATTCCTGGAGAGAGGCCTTCATCCAATTTTAGACCTGTGCCCTCTCAACACCTTCCTCTGGAATGAGAAATTCAAAATGCCAAGGTCTTGTCTGCCCCTGATCCTGGAGACCGACTGATGGTGTTGTACCTGCAGAACATCTGTTTCCATATACCTGTCTAGCAGGGCCATCTGCGGTTCATGATGAGACATGAGCATTTAAAGGCGGGCTCGCACTAGGCAGTCGGTAGCCAATTGCAGACTAAGACAAACCTCATATTTGGGGTACACTATAAACATGCCAAAGTTACACCTGACTCATCAGATGCTCCTTTTCATCGGAGTCCTTCTGGTCACAGTTTAGTTTCATGCTTTTCCCACTGGAGAAGAGAGTCCAGCTCATTCAGGCTATGATCCCAATCTTTCAACCTCTGTCCATGATTTTAGTGAGGTCGATTGAGGTTGCTGCAACTGATGGCCTCCAGCATTCTGATGCTAGAGCATGGTAGCTGGCATATGAGGGTAATGCAGTGGGATCTGAAGTATCAGTGGGCCCTACATAAAGGAGACCTCTCGGACCACGGTTAGATTTGGGATGAGGCTACAAAAGATCTGTAGTGGTGGTTAATGGACCAAGCCAAAGCTGACAGTGGTGACTGATGCATCAATTCTGGGTAGGACTAGCCATCTGAGAGAGGTGGAGATCAGAGGCTTCTTGATCCAGAAGAGTCCCAGCTTCGTATCAACCATCTGGAGCTGAGGGCCATCTGCTTGGTGTTGAAAGACTTCCTTTCAACCATCAAGGGGAGCCTGGTACAGATGCTCTTGGACAACACCACTGCAATGTGTTATTTGTGAGAAATTGGCTTGTTGGTTGAGGGGGGTGTGAGCCCTTCTCAAGAACAGCCCCAATCCTTGTCAGGGTGAACCACAAAAGTCAATAAACTTACCTGTGTTTAACTCTCTGCTAGCTTGGCACAAAGCAGTCTGGTTTAAACTTGAGGCAATGTGTTAAGAATGTATGCATCACACAAACAGTAATTCAGTGAAAACACAACACAGGTGAAATCCCACTCCAATTTATAAAAATAGTTTAAAATGTCATCAATTATTTGACACCAAAACAACAAAGATCCAATTAGCAGAACTGGAGATATGCAGTTTCAAAGATGTATGTAAAGTATTGCACCTAAAACACAAAGGGTCTGATTACGAGAAGGGATACCTATGTTGGTGGTCCGGCAGTATTACAACTGCGGCAGTCAGACTGACACAAGACCACCGGCACTGCCAGGATCAAGCATCCCGCTAGGCTGGTGGTCTATCACCAGCAGGAATATGCTGGCAGTGTCACAGTCGGCACTGCCGAGCATATTCCGAGTTGCCATTACACCGCCCTTTTCATGGCAATGAACCACTCTTGAAATAGGTGGTGGAATAGCAACAAAGGGGGCCTTAAGAAGGCACCTGCTGGATTTGGGCCTGGGGTGCAGGCAGGGGGACTACATTGTAGTCACATGTTCAGGCCAACCACAGTGGAGCATGGGTCAGATACAGGCACAAGGTTAAACCCACTGAAAATGTAACCTAATAGAGTCTAATGCAAACAGTTCCACTCGCGGTGGAGGAGGCCGCAAGGAGCAGGGAGAGCATCGCAGATGGTAGTCGCTGTAGCGCAAAGAGCAGGCTAGACATTGCGGATGGTCGTTGTAGTGCGAAGATCCTGTCAGGCGCCATGGACGGTCGTTGCTGAAGATTCATGTTGCTGGTTTCCCGTGGGCTGTAGATGCTTTAGAGGGAAGTCCAGATCTTGCATTGCTGGTCGACGCTGGCAGAAGAGTCAGGTTCACTTGAGCTTCACATGATTTAACCTTTTCTTCAAGGAGGAGCCCAACTGAGGGTCCAGGACCTGGCAGCCACCTCTTAGGGCACAGAAACTCACTCAAGTAGAGGCCAGCAGGGCTGAGGCAGCTCCATTGCAGCAGGTCAGCTGGACATGTGCAGGGAGACCTCTTGAGCTTGTTGTGTCCTCAGAAGAGAAGGGCCGCTCACTAGCCCTTGGAAACACCCAGGTAGCCTGGGATGGAGAATGCAGGTCCAGCCTTCCTTCTCAAGCAGCTGGGCAGGCCTCGGGCAGCAGGGCAGCCATCTGGAAGCAGGGCAGCCATTCTTCTGTTGTATCCTCAGGTCCTGGAGTGTACTGAAAAGTGGGTCAGAGGGTAAATGTAAATGTACAGGAATTTATATAGCGCAAATCACCAAGCGGTTTCTAAGCGCTTGCTTAGGGAACCCGTCCTGGTATTCCCCTGTGAGATAACCCCGGCAGGGTATCCGCAAGGTGAAAGCCAGGCATCCCACCGCGAGGGGCCATTGTGGAGATTAAGCAAGCTATTGCCCAGAGTCGCAGAGTGTGAACCCGTGAATCGAGTAGGCACCGGAGCGAGAATTGTCGAGTCCATGGACATTTTTAGGACTCAAGACCCCGCCAAGCCGGGAATTGAACCCTGGTCCCGGGCTGACCTCTGCTTCCAGGTCTGCCTCCTCTAACCAGTGAGCCACACTTCTCCACGTCCTATGTTTATACCTGGTGCCCCCTTTTGAGTGGTACAAAAGGGGGTGGTGATGGACGGAGCATCTGAACCAATCAAACACTCACACCCAGTCAACAGATCCGTCCATCACGACCCCCTTTTGTACCCCCTTGTGAGTGGGACAAGGTTCTGGAGTTTTGACCCCACAGAAGTGTCTGGAATTTCCTGCCTCACTTCCCTAGTCCCAGTCTGTCTTGGGCACAGTAGGATATTGTGAAGTTCTTTGTGAGTGTGCTGGGCCAGTGCCTGTCAAGTGCCTTTGCAGTGCAAGTGTAGTATGTGACAGCTCTGCGTCCCCTCCCCTCCCATCAAGTCAGGATGATCCATCATGCCACACCCAGACACTCTATTGTGATACTTCTGTCTGGTAGGAATACACAAAGACCTACTACACCTAGTTATGTGACCCAGGATACGGGCTGCAGGCACCAAATAGTTAGGACCACAAAATGCCAACTTTCTAATTGTGGCATTTTAAAAAATATCTGACTTTACCATGAAAGAGGGCTTTAAATTACAATTCCTTATACACTATACACAACATTCCTACGTGCTTCTAAGCAAAATTATCACATATTAAATGTAATGGGGTAACCTAATTTTATCCTATGGGAGAGATAGGCCTTGCAATAGTGAAAAAACAAACTTGAGACTTTTTCTTTACCAGGAAATGTAAAACCTAAAATTACATGTCCAACTTTTAAAATACAATACACCCTGCCCTGTGGGCTGTTTAGGGCTTACTCTATGAGGGACATATGTGTATTAAAAAGGATGGTTTAGGCCTGACAAAATGTTTATTTTGCCAGTTACTTAAGTAGGTGGCACAATAAGTGCTATAGGTCCACTAGGAGCCTTTAATGCTGAGGCCCTGGGTGAAGGTAATACCTCTTTACCAGGGTCTTACAAGTAAATTCAATGTGCCAATTGGGTGTAAGCCAATTGTATTGTTTAAAGGAGAGCACAAGTACTTTTGCACTGGTTAGCAGTGGTAAATTGCACTAAAAGCCAACAAAATGGGTTCTGATAACAGGAGGGGTGAAGGCAAAAGGTGTGGGGGTGACCCTGCAGAGATGGCCATGTCCAACAGTGTTGCAACAAGCAGGGCTGGGTGGGGTCGCAGACCCTCTGCCCGGAAGCGCAGGCGCCTCGGGGAAATGGCTGTACCACCAAGGAAATTTCCTGATGGTGAACCACCTGGCAGCATCAATAAATGCCAAAGTGGATGAGTTCAGCCATCAGCGCCTAGCGGATCATGAGTGACAGTTACACCCAGTTACATCCTAAGGTGGGGCAAGGTCTCTTTCACATATGGGGAGAACAGTTGCTCGATCTGTTCACCACTGCCTAGAACACGCAGAGTCAACAGTTCTGCACATTGAAGTTTACAAGGCGTCTCTCGCTAGGAGAACATTCTGGCTCAAATGGAACTCGGGACTACTGTATGCCTTCCCGCCAATACCACTCCTGCTCTGGAACTTTCGGGCCTAGTCATCCTAGTGGTCATAGATTTACCACAGAGAATATGGTACGGGCTGGAGCTACTGTCCTTCGATCAGGCTGCTTCTCTGGGAGGACCTTCTGTTGCAACAACACAGCAGGTTCTGCACCCAGGCCTTCGCACTCTCCACCTTCATGCATGGAGATTGAGTGGCAACAGCTGAACGCCTTTGACCTCGCACCCTAGGTATTTGATGTCATCTTGGTAGCCAGGTATCCCTTGATAAAAACTGTCTTTGATTATCGGGACAAATTTTTGGGTTGGTGCCACACACTCCAAGCTAAGGGGCCCATTAGGATCGCGGACGGACTTGAGTCCGTCCGCGACCCCTGAGGAGGAGGGAACGTCCGCATGGGCTGCGGCGTTCCCTCCTGTGCAATTAGGATGTGACCGCCACCCTGGCGGTCACATCCTCTATTTTTAACATTGCGGCGGGTGCGGCTTCAAGCTGCACCCGCCGCAATGTTAAAAGAGCACGCATTACAATCACATGCAGAAAGCCGCAGGCACCGCGTGGTGCCTGCCACTGTCTGCATGTAAGAGCAGGGGGGTACCATAGGTACCCCCCATGTGCACCCCCCACTCCCCCCCTTCACCCTGGGGGCCCGCAATGGGCCCCCGAAGTGCACATCCGTATGCTTTTCCACGGCGGAGAACCCGCCGCGGAAAAGCATATCTGCTACGCAATCCTAATATGTCTGGCGGTGTCTGAGAGACACCGCCACCATATAAGAGCTTTTCCGCCGCGGTTGTAAGCCGACCGCGGCGGAAAAGCGGCAGACAGAAACCAAGACCCACCAGCCATCCTAATTTGGAGGTGGATCTTTGGAGGCTCCGCGGCAGTTTTCCTGCATCCTCCGGGCCGGCGGTGGCTTCCGCCGGCCCGGAGGATGCGGGAAAACCGTGACCGTAATGTGCCCCTTAGTTATCTGATGTTCTGTAGTTTTTTTGTCCTTTGCTCTGCATTGTCTTGCTTTGGGCACAGTTAAGGGATACCTTTCAACTCTTTTGGCTTTTTTACAGTTTTCACACCAGCCCTCTTTGTTTAAGTCACCAGTTGTGATAGATTTTGTAAAAGGCTTGTCGAGTACACCCCCTTCTTCCCTGACAAACTGGTTCTGCAAAACTCTGAGGTGCTGTCCACAGCGGTCAAACCATCACTCTGCTGGCGTTTTTAGCTCAGGCCTGTCTTACATCACAACTATCAACTGACCCAGGTCGTAGCAATTACGTTTTGTTAACCCACAAAACTATGCATGACGGGATCTGAAGGCCCATACTTACAGTGCAGAGTAGATGGCTCATGACGTAATGCTCGTCAGTAACATAATTATTTTGGAACATGTGTGTATCCCTGGAAATTAAGCTAGCATTAGATCTGTCCAAAGCCTAATTGAATACTAATAACTTGTGTAGTGATGACAGCAATTGTTTACAGTGCTTAGAAATACATTGTTATTTTGCTGCGTGCATTCAGACATACATGCACCTGCACCCTTTCTGTGCACATGGGAGTCAAACGAGTGGCAGCACGCGCTATACACATGTCTGAAAGTCACACTCATTACATAAAGTCAGCTGACCGTCAATCAAGTTGAAGGTGTCATAGATGACACAGTTAGATACCAGCTTGGTATCCCATCTCCCTCCATCACTTCAGCAGCATAGTAAAACACAGCAGGCTTGGTTAAAAAAATCCAGAACATTTGCTTGAATAGGTTAATTGGGCCTTTGTGTTCAGTCAAAGAGCTGCAGAAAAACAAAGGCGAGACACTCGAGTCTGGATGAGCCATGCTCTGGTAGGATCTACGGTGGCTCAGTACCTGGGATTATCAACTGAACCCAGTTATGCACACAGCCCCCACACTAACCCCCAGGTCGAGACACCCCAAGCACCAAACGTCTTCACCACTCAAGAAGTTAAGACACGGTGGTGGGATGCATTTCATAAAGTGACATCAGCCGGTACCTGCTCACATTTCCACATTGTGGTTCAGGAACTGAAACCACCAAAGCCAATAGCCCGAGAACTATATCACGTTTCAGATTGTTTACAGGCACAGGTGCTCCTTCTGAGGCTATTGTTGGGGAGACAATGGAGTCCCTGTTAACTCTGTAGAGGCATGAGGTCTCAAAGGACGTAAATCACATCAAAGATAAATAAGAACTTGTATAAACTTCAGACCGAAATAACAACTCACTCAGGGCTCAAATTTAGAAAGATTTGTGTCGGGTTGCCTCACTCTTTTGCCTCGACACGAAATCCTTTTTGGTGTTTAGATTTGCGTGGGTTTGTAAGGAAAAAGTAACCACCACCGCGCATTGCATTGCGTTACATTGTATCAGGTAAGCATTCCATGGATGGTGCATGGGCATTCCTGCCCACCCACGGATTTTGATGCAATTCCATATTTACAAAGAGACTTGAGTTTGTGCCAAAATAGTATACTAGCCTGTGGATGGCTTAACGAGTAGAAATATGTTTATTTCAACTTGGTATTCCGTCCTTACATGTGTGCTCTATGCTGCAGCACACATACAAAGAAGAAAAAGCCTACAAGGATAGTTTTTGTGTAGGAAGCTACCCCTTCTCGAGGAAAATCTATCCTGACCATTGCGCAGGCTCCCTTGCTGTATGCCTGCATTGGCACTAAGCAACAGAAAGTGCACCAGCACAAGCAGGGAGCAGAACTGCACCATTTCTTTGAAGCTTTGGCACGGTTCTGCTCCCTCCCTTCCTCACAATGCTGCACAGCAACTTCACTTGCTATACTAACTTGCCTCAATTCTTTGTAAATATGCCTCCAGGGTTACAACTTTGTTGAAAGAGAGCACATTTTCAATAAACCACAGATCATATCTGCTGTGCATAACTGGAAACAGGCTGCAATCTAAAGAACTCCCTAAACTTATTTTAAGTGGCTCCTACACCTAGGCCTCATAGGGGACTCTCTTAAGGAAACACTTTGAACTACCCTACTGGGTACAATAGCTAAGCTCACCGAGCTGAGCACTCGCCGACGAGATCGGTAGGTTACAGATTAAAATCTCTACAAAGTCAACATTTCATCTTTATTACGGCTGTTAATATGAGTACAAAGTTTGCTTGGGTAAGAATTATTGCATAGAAATGTGTGTTGAAGAGCCTTATAAAAAACAGAACAAAACAGTGAAGGAGTGCATTTGCTTACCAGCTAATTCATCACCATACTCTTTTTCTGGTCTTAACTCATTTTTGGTGTACCTTATACACTTAGGACTTCTTAATAACGGGGTATAAAGACTAGACCTCAGTCACCACCACTTCAGACACTTCTGGACCTGTGGATACTCTGTCAGGAAGAAGGACTGGTGTGCTACTGAAGGACTAGCCACTCTGCTGGACTGCTGCTTTGCTGGGTTGATCTGCTGTCTGCTGCCCTCAGCCTAAGAAAGAAGGACTGGACCTTCACCTCTTGAACTCAGAACCCACAGTGACTCCAAGTTGGCTGGTCCCCTGATCTTAAGCCTCAGGGACATAACATGCTTCCAACCCTACACCAGAACTCTGCCAACTGTGAGTCTACCCTGCCAAGTGGTGCCACACGAGTCCTGCACCCTTGGAATTGAACCTAAGGTGCTTGCTAGCAAAACCAATGCATCTTCTCTGCTGGGAACCGCATTTCAGAGCCAAACCTACACATCTCCTCAGCTGAGCGGCGCATCCAAAGCAGAACTGACACATCGCCGCTGCTGCATGGATTGGACCCGCTGCAAAAGACTTGCATCACTGCCATCACCCGCATCTTGGGACTGACCCACCGCCTTTCAGAATCGCCACTGTGCAACGCTTTTCCTGGTGTAGGTCATCGCATTTATTGTCAAAAGCAGCCTCGACGACGACACTGAAACTTCGTGTTGTAGCTTCACTGCTCATCGGAATCAACGGATTGACTCACCTGCGCATCGCATCCCTGATACCAGACTTTCCATCGCAAGCCCCATCGACAGGATACTCGACGACGTCGACGCAACAGGACCTTGCACCGCAGCCTGGCAGCATCTTGGAACTGACGCGGACCCACGGAAGATTTAAGATACTTTCTTCAGTGGGCCTAACTGGGTCTCTGTAGCCGGTCCACACTCCATCGCGTTTGGCCTGAACTTGTGACTTTATCCCAGTCCGGCGAGATCAGATATCCCCAATAGCGCTTTGTGCTTTATTGCACTATTTCTCACTATACACTTTAACATTCAATATCTTGAGGCAGTGAGAGTGTTGATAGTGGGGCTCACCGGAGGAAGGAGTGAGCTGTGGCCTCCTTGGCAACATTTTCAGCACCTGCACTTCTTTTTTTACAAATTAAGCACTGCCTACACCTCACAAAAGGTATAGAGGAAGCCAATATTTATGACTTTTATATGCTAACATGCAAAACAAAAGGGCATGCATAGATGTTGTTTGCATAGCTTAGCACATATCGAACATCAGCAATGTATATCACCTCCATGCATTCCCAACTGTGGCAAATAAGGCAACTGAGACAATGAAAAATATAGTCATATTCTCAGAATCACGATATTTGGTCAAGTGAGAGAGCAGGATGAGACGTGAGGTCAAATCTCGCCAGAACTAGCGCATGCGCTGTCGCTTGTGAGAAAATGTGTTAGCTTAAAGTGGATTAGAGTCCATTTATTACTTACCATTGGTTAGGTTAATCGTCACTCTCATTTCCTTGCTTTTCATTGGCCAGAGTATAACGGATTCACTTCTTCTTCATGTGTTTGTACCTTCCCTTGGGCATGCCCCAAGTACCACGTTCTATCTAAGCCCAGTGTACTTCCACTGCTCGTGTGCTTTCGGAGGTACTTTTTTATTGTAGTTCCAACACTCCATAAAACTGCATTTGTTTGCAGACCGTCTCTCCCCAACCCCTGTCTGGTGTTGTTGCTTGCACCTGCTATTTCTGTCCCACCCCGCATTGTGTTTTTGCTTGCCTCATCCCTACCAAACCTTTACGCATTCAGCTGATGCTTGCCCCTGTCCTTCCCACCCCACCCGAATTCTGTTGTAGCTTGTCCAGTCCCTCCCATACCCTGCCACATTCCGTTGTTGTTACAGCATTGCCGGACTGATGTGCTCCCATGAGCATAAACCAATTTAGAGGGGACATGGTTCACCTAGTGTTAGACCTGTCAGCACTCAGGTGGTCTTCCTCTCCCCCGACTTTTTACCTTCCAGCTCCACTTTTTCTGACATCGTTTTTGCTGGTATTAGGACTCTAAGTACTTTAGCACTGTCAACCCATGCCATAATGCTTGTCTTCGCTCTTCTAAATATGACAATATTGGCTAATCTCCTACTGGTATATTTAATTTAGTTATAAGTCCCTAATAAAGGGCACTACATGCGTCCAGGGCCTGTCATTTAAATGCCACTAGAAGGCCTGCAGCACTGATTGTGCCACCCACTTCAATAGCCGTTTAAACACAGCTAACGCCTGTTATGCTATGTTATGTTAATATTTTATACAGTGCCTGGTTACTCCAGCTGGAGTGTCATCGTGCTCGGTTTTCTGCTTACCTTTCATTAAGTCTGTCATTGCTGAGCCTAAGTGTGCAGTTTTAAACTGCCATTTCGAGCTGAAAAAAATAACCTTCAGGATTACTGATGGGGGTAGGTTACCTGCACAATACCATGCTGATCAATTTACCGCTCAACATGTGGTTTTCATATGTAATACCTTAGGGTACAATTTTTATATTAAGTCGATTGCCTTATGCCTGAATATAGGTACCAAATGAACCACACTTGTTTCACATACATTAGGATATTGTCAGTTTGGTTCTGACAAATTGCCACAGATCCTTATGAAATTATGGCAAGAAACATGATGACGCTGATTTAAACCTAAAACACAGGGGAACATTACTTTCCTTCAGTGTTTCTCCATTTTTCAACAATGACAAGATCCACCACCAGAATGAGTAAGTCTTAGATGGCTCTTAGTCATTTTTAACTCTCACACTTTACTTCCAATTTATACACATTTATATCTCTTTTTAAACTGCAGTTTTCTCAAAAAGATCTCTGGCAAAAAGCCCCATCATTGATACGCGTTAGCCATTGCAGTGCCAGCCTAACGAGGAGTTGCCCAATGAGGAAGCATGCCACCCAACTGGGTGGATAAGGGCTCTTGCTCCGGATTTTTTCTAATATCCTTTTGACCTATTCTATACTTAGAGATGACATCATATGGTTTATTTAAAAATAAACCTAGTGCCAGGCCAAAACCATCTTTTTTAATATATATATAAGTCACACCCAAGGTAGGCCCTGGATGGCCCAGAGGGCATGGAGCAATGTATGTAAAAAGCAAGAAATGTACTTTAAAGTTTTACATGTCCAGGTAGTGAAAAATTCTTAAATTCGTTTTTCGCTTTAGTAAGGCCAGTATCTCCAATAGGATAACAATGGGATTACTCTATTACAGAGATACACAAAAACATATGTACACATCTACACATCTGCAGCAGGCTGCGAGATGAACGGTCGCCTATTTTGGAGCGAGTTCATCATTAACTCCAATGTTAATTCAATTAATTGAAAAAATTAAAACCGCCCAAGAGACAAATCCTACAAGTGTATCATAATACAGATCTTAAGGTGACTCGGGTGGTGAAGCATTGGCTATCTACATTGATGGTTTTGCATATTCACACTATTGACAAACATATATATATATTACTTCATCAAATGGATTATAGGTCCTTTAAGGCCATTGCACAATTTATTCTACACCTTTGAAAGACCTTTCTAAAATCTCTGCCACTATTG
Source organism: Lissotriton helveticus (assembly GCF_964261635.1). Taxonomy (NCBI): domain Eukaryota; kingdom Metazoa; phylum Chordata; class Amphibia; order Caudata; family Salamandridae; genus Lissotriton; species Lissotriton helveticus. The sequence goes on from NC_136058.1 coordinate 38,538,728, forward strand.
AAGTAAGATATTGGGATATTCCATTTTGAGCCACATCTCTCGACGCATTTGGGGACACTTTAATTACCTCACATGCGTACAATACCAATAGTGATGTCTAGATAATGTGCAATACTTGTCCTGAAGAAGGTGACAAATCCTTTTGTATTCACCGAAACGCCGCATCGACAGTTGTTTAATTTTTAAGAGTTTTTAATATTTTATAAGTATATTGTTTTTAACTACATAAAAGATACCTACAATAATTATGGTAGACATGTATATGTGATAATGTTTATATGATTTTGTCAGTCTATGCATTTGCACTTTGTCCCATATTTTGAGATATTGTGAATGTTTTTTTAATAAAGTACAATATATTTGCATATGTGTTTTATATTTAGTTATCAAATGTATTTGTTATCATTGCTACATAGTTCAGCAACCTATATATTTTCCTTTTTTACTGTATATTTAAGATCCACCTATTTGTGAAGATCTATATATATATCATATCACAGAAGTCATCAATTTGTTTTGCTGTGTTATTATATGCATTAATGTCGTTCCTTCATCTATGAAAGGTTAATCTTTCTTTTAGTTCTTTGCATAACCAACCCTTTTCTAAGTATTAGGGTAACTCCCTTACGTTTTTGTGGATTACCCTAATACATTCTATAAGTGAAATTTCGAAACCTTGATCTGTTTTCTGTCCCCTACGTCTTTGCTCTACGAGTCTATCTTCTCAACTCTCTAATTGTTTTCTATCATCTTTGTCACACCTGATGTGTTACCTTATTCCCTGCATTTCTGAGTTGCCCTCTATTCATTCTACCCATGCCCTTTTTCCTCTTCACTTGTATCCATGCTCTGCTCTCTCTCTCCCCTCGATCTTGGTTTTTTACGATCACTCTTCTAGCAGTGATTAGCTGTGTCTCCGTTTTATCATTTGTCTGCGTTTTTCCTCTGTCCTGTCCTCTACATCCTTTCAGTCTATCTTCTCTCTTCTTAATGCTCTCTTCTTCACATCATGGCTGCTTTCTCTTTGTATCTGATTTGCTCGCCTTTTCTTCTACTTAGCTCCGTCTTATGTCTCTCCTCTCCTGTTGTTTCTTTCTCCTCTTAATCTACTGATCTCTCTCTCATCTATAACACTGCCGCTGCCTGTGACCCCTGTCATCAGCCTGTACACGTCCCTGCTATTTTGAACTCTGTGTTTTCCTGGTGTCTTTCCTAAAAAAAGAGGAAGATGACATGTGTTTTACTTTCTTATGTACACTGAGTGCAAAAACAAAATGGACACCAAATGAAAATTCTTTTTTTGCATATATTAATCAGTGCAGTATAACTGGGTTATTTACAGAACAGGTAGCCGCTCGAGCACAGCAAGTGATGTCACTGCTAGTGCTGCCTGTAATTAGTAGGTCCAGGAAAGGCGGCGGCATTGGCATCCACTGCTCAGTTTGATGTGACTCTGCCTGCTACAGCACAGGCTTTGTCCCCAGCCGTAATGCTGCCAATGCCGGTAAGTATGGCTGTGGTGCCTACTGGACTCACGGACGCTCAGCTGTTACCATGCTGGGGTGCAGCGCACAGATTCTACAGGTGACGCCATTGAAATGAAATGAAATGAAAAGGAACTTAATTAAGCGCACTGTGGCCAAGCGGCTTCCTGGCGCTGGGGGGAAAAAAGGGAAAAAGGGGAGGGGAAAAGGGAAGGAGAGGGAGGGGAAGAAACGGATCCAGTACTGCAAACGATGGAGCTAACCAGGGAAGGCCTGAAGAAAGAGAAAAGTTTTTAATGCTTTTCGGAAAGCCGGATAAGTAGGAATTGATCGGATGGAGAATGGAAGGCTATTCCAATACTGAGGGGCAAGAACCGAGAACCGGGTGCCACCGATACGGGCTTTACGGAAGCGGGGGACTTGAAAAAGAAGTTGGGAGGACGAACGAAGAGTGCGAGAGGGAGTGTAGGGAGTGAACAAAGAAACAATAAACAGAGGGGCCGAGTGGGTGAAGGCTAAAAAGGCTAGACAGGCTAGTTTGAAAGAAGAACGAAAACGTACAGGAAGCCAGTGAAGGGACTTGAGAACAGGCGTGATGTGGGAAAATTTGGGAAGGTGAAAGATGAGCCGGGCGGCTTGGTTTTGGATGGCCTGGAGCCGGCGCATTTCATAGGCGGGGATGCCGGAATAGAGGGCATTCCCGTAATCGAGACGGGAGGTGATAAGGGCTGAAATGATGGATTTGAGGGCGTCAGTGGAAAAGAAGCGGGAAATTTTGCGAATGAGGCGAAGGGATAAGAAACAAGATGAAATTACAGCGCTAACTTGGGAGTGAATGGAAAGGTCACTGCTGACTTTAAGGCCTAAAGTACGAACAGTGGGAACTGGAGTGGGGGTGTGCCTAAAGAGAGGGGCCAGTGAGAAGGGGACCAGGGATTAGAGGGGCCACCAGTGAGGACAAGCTCCGTCTTGTCGGGGTTTAATTTGAGGTGGTTCGTGATCATCCAGTCCGAAATGAAAGTTAAAGTGGAACTAATAAAGGAAGAAGAGTCAGGAGTGGAGAGATCAAAGATGAGCTGGAGGTCATCAGCGTAGTTATACACTGAGACCCCCAGCTCGCGGAGGGAAAAAATAAGAGGGTAGATGTAAAGATTGAAAAGAAGAGGGGAAAGGGAGGAACCTTGGGGGACCCCACACACAAGAGGGCGGGGGGGGCGGAAAAGCCAGCAAGCTGGACTGCCTGGGACCTACCCTGAAGGAAGGACTTCAGCCAGGATAGTGCTAATCCCCTGATGCCGGCTGCGCTGACACGGTCGAGAAGGATGTCATGATCAACCGTGTCAAACGCTGCCGACAAGTCGAGGAGCACCAGCGCCTGGGGGAGGTTGGAATCAGCCCCTCCCTTAAGCTCGTCCAGGACTGCAGTGACGACCGTCTCGGTGGAGTGTCCCGGGCGGAAGCCCGCCTGGTGGGAGGCCAGGAGGCCATGCCTCTCAATGTGTGAGGAGAGGCAGGAGGTGACATGGCTTTCCACAATCTTCCCCAGGTAGGGGAGAAGGGAGATAGGCCTGAAGTGAGAAGGTGAAGAAGGGTCCAGGCCAGGTTTTTTTATTATAGGAAGAACAATAGCCATTTTGAAGGAGGAGGGAACAGATCCTAGGGCCAGGGATGAGTTAAGAAGTGTGAGGGGGGTCCAGGAGAGTGAGAAAAAAGGGTTTGAAGGATCCGGGCCGGCGCACAGTCAGCTGGCGATCCCGATTTGACCTTGACCAGCAGAGCAGAGAATTGTGCAGCAGTGATGGGGGGGAAGAGGTCTAACAAAAAAGGCGGAGGGGGGAGAGGGGGGATGACCAGGGTTTGAGAGACTGCGGGAATGTTGGCTTTAATATCAGAAATTTTGTCGATAAAGTGATTGTTGAGGGAAAGACAAAATGGGAGGGAAGGGACGACGCTAACGTTAGTACGATCGGATGTGGCAAGTTGTTTTACGAGTGAGAAAATCTCTCGGGATTTGTTGGAAGAGCGGGTGACTTGTTCGGAGAAGTATTCCATTTTTGCCGAGGTGATAGCTTTTTTATAGTCGTTGAGTAATGATTTGTACTTAATACGAAGAAGAGGACAGTAGTGGTGCCTCCATTGGCGCTCTGATCGCCTGAGATTGAGTTTTAACTCTTTAAGTTCACTAGTGAACCATCTGTGGGCCTCATGGGGCCGGCCAGATTTGATGTTTTTAAGAGGGGCGACGAGGTCACAGGAGGAGGATAACCAAGCACAAACAGCATCAGCTTGATCTTCCAGGGAGAGGTCGGTCAAGTCCGGCGTAGTGGAGGCCAGAGAAGAAGAAAGAAGGGAGAGATCTGTCTGATTCCAGCAGCGGGCTGTCAAGTTTTTTGGGCGGGGGACTTTAGGATGAGAGGAAATGGGAATGTTAAAAGAAATTAAGAAGTGATCTGACCAGAGACAAGGGAGAGTGGAGAGAACGGAGAGGGGGCAGCGCAAGGACCAGATTTGGTCCAGGGTGTGACCCTTAACATGAGTGGGTGAGAAGACGTGAGGAAGAAAGTTTAAAGAGTGAAGAGTTGCCGAAAAATCTTTAGAGGTTGAGCTTTCTCGAAGATCATCCGGCCAGTAATTGAAGTCACCTAATAGGACAACTGCCGAGTTGTTTACTGATAGAGTGGCCAAGATGTCTTGAAAAAGGGGGACAAATTGAGGCATAGGCAGAGGGGGCCGATAGACAAGGACAAAGGTGAGGGGGTCAATGAGATTAGTGGACCGAGCGACCAGGAAGTCTACGTTGGGTATAGGAGAGTGGTGAAGAAGCTGAAACTTCAGCGTGGACCGAATAATCATTGCCACTCCTCCGCCGGTTTTACTGGCCGGTCGGTCCGCACGGAGGGCGTAATGTGTGTCAGGAAGGATAGTTAGAAGATCAGGGAGAGAATCAGGGGAAAACCATGTCTCCGTGAGAAAAAGGTAATCAGGGGAATCTGTGGAAAGAAGATTGAAGAGTTCAATTTGATGCTTAACAGCTGACCGGGTGTTTAACAGAAGGGCCGAGGCTGCAGGGGGTGACGGCGGAAGGGAAGGGGTAGCCTGGTGGACCATAGGAGGGGGGATGGAGGGTAAAGAAAAGGGGGATGGAGTTGAGCAGGAAGGTGCAGAAATGCCAAATGAAGCAATACCTAAGGCTAACGGGAGAGGGACAGAGGTGGGAGCCATGAGTGAGGATAATTGGGCGGAGGTATAAGACACAAATTGGGCAGGGTCTATGGCCCCGGGTCCCGGCCGGTCGCGGACGGGCGCAGACGGGCTTGCCTTAGGCGCGCCTTCGGCGCGCAAACGGCGCGCCCGCTGCGCCCGTCCGCTGCGCGTACGGTGGAGGCACATTGCGCACAAAGGTTGTATTGGGCCAAGGCCGCATCGAGCACATTGAAGATAGCAGAAATGCAGGGCTGCAGGATATGCTACTCTGGCTACGCAGCAAGTGGAAAGTCCACACTTTTATTTTTCCTCAAGAGCCCCCACTCCCAAGTTCCAAATGCGCTCTCGCATCTTTCTTGCCTCAACTCCGTCTTGAGCCAGCCCCCAGCTACAATTATCCAATGAGAGTTTACATTTCATATGTTTAATAAAAAAATGAAAAACAAGTCACCCTGCATTTTGTGCAGTTGCGTAACTATTCTAGAAATGGTGACATTCGAAGTTATAAAATATTTCGATTCACGTATATCCGTGAAAATGTTCTCACATAACAGATAAGCAGGGAATACATTTTTCTTCTTGTGAGAGCAGGCATATAGTGGTTAAAAAATATAACCGAAACTGTATTAATTAGCACAAAAAGGCTACAACTATTATAATTCTAAAGGATAAGCACAATAGAAAATATAGCTTTTTTGCACATTTATTCATTTTTCAGAATATGATGAAGATTTTGAAGCTGACGAAGATAAACCAGACGAAGAAGTTAATGAAGAGGAAGTGGTTAAGGAAATGATGAATGGAAAGTCGCTGTCAAACGGGGATCATGAAAGAGATGATTTAGACCTTGAAATGGAGGGTACAAACTCATCAAAACAAGCACAGGAAGCGTCTGACAGTGAGAAAGAGGAGAACGACGCATACTCTGACACGGAGTTTGAGCATGGAGAAAAACAAGGTTAGTCATCACTAATGCGATTTTGCATTTCTGACTGCACTTCTGAGTGGCAGAGAGGGGCTGTCATTTAGTTTTTTTTTTACTCTCATCTTCTCTAGCACATCCTCGTTATCTGTCTTTGTCTATTCACAAATGAAACTGAATTGGTTCAGGTTTTATCTTCTCTAAGGTACCATTGTAGCATACGAAATAGTACAAAAAGAAATGTCTAACTCTTTATAAATTCAACATTACTGAATATTCCATTCCAAGCAGGCAATCTCAATACACTCTAATTAGATCCAAGAGCTACACCGATCAAGAAAGGCCCTCTCCCCATGTTAAGCGCGTATTGCGGCACGGGTCTGTAACGAGAACCATGTTTTTTATTTTATTTATTTAGTTAGTGTTTTGTATCGTGACATCCAATAGGATGTCAGAACACTTTATATAAGCTCGATGGGTGTAAAATTGACACTTTGTAGTGGTAACGTACAATTACATAGATGTATGTGATATAATAAGTGTAATTACACAATTTACAAAGGTCCAGTGCAAAGGAAAGAAAAAAAAAAGTACGGGGCAGATTTACAAGCCCCTTGCGCCACTTTTGCGTCATTTTCTCCATTTTAAAAATGACGTAAAAGTGGCGCAAGGGGCTTGTAAATCTGCCCCTACGTGTATATGATATTTTGGCACTTCAGCAGTAGAGGATGTTGGAGGACAATAAAGTAAGTTCAGAGTGCAAATTTGTTAGCTCAGTGGTCAATCCCTCTAGCCACTAGGCATTGTGTAATTTAGCCACCAGTAATATGAAATAATGAAGCGTAGCGGTGATTCGCATCAATGGACTGTAAGACAGCCCAACAGGATGTGGTTTGCATTTTAAGGTATGGTAATTTTTCAGAAGTTTTTAAATTCTAGTGAGACAATTTTTTGGGCTCCACAATTTGGGACATACCCCCAGATGCATCAAGCATCCATTTTGCGATTCCTTATTAGCGAAAAATAAGGAATCGCTAATAAGGAATAGCAAAATGGTATGCAGGAAGAAATCACTTTAAAAATAGCGATTTCTTAAAATTCCTTAATTGCGATTCGTAAATTGCGAGTCGCAATTAAGGAATACCTCCCCATTGATTCCTATGGGCCTAGAGACCCATAGGAATGACTGGGAAGAATTTTCAATTTGCGAATCGCAATTAGCAAATCGCAAAATGAGAATGCGATTTCAAAGGTGCAGGGGTGTCCAAAGGACATCCTGTTGCACCCCTGAAATTGATCTGTGCACATATGTTGCGCACACGTGTATGCGCAACATGAAACTTTGAAAAATGCACTTTAGTGCATTTTTCAAAGTTTTTGCAAATTACCATGAAGTTGTACTTCATGGTAATTTGCAAGCCCTATTAGCGAAATCGCTATTTTTTAAACTTTAATGCATTGCATTTAAGCAATCTCAATTTGAGATTCCTTAAATGCAAGTAATCGCAATTTAGCGAATTCTCAATTTGAGATTTTTGCATTTGGGATGATGCATCCCAAATGCAAAAATACCGGTCGCAAAGGGGCAGATTCCCTATGCGAGCGGTTTTTAGCTTCATGCATCTGGGCCATAGTCTTTTTATTGGAGGATATATAGGTCCAGATTTGCAGGTAGCATCCCTTCTGCAGAGGTCATGTTACAGATTTTCGAAGCAAATCCCAGGATTGAGCAGGTTAGAAAGGACACTTAATTGTTGCATCAAGTTTTTTCCAGTTTTAGACTGCTGGTGATCCAAAGCAATCAATCAATCAGGGCATTGTAAAGCACGCTACTCACCTGTGAGGGTCTCAAGGCGCTGGGGGGGGTTGGGGGGGGACGCTCCTTTCGGCCGAAGAGCCAGGTCTTGAGGGTCTTCCTGAAGGTGTCCAGGTAGGGGGCGTGTCTGATGTCTACCGGTAGCTCTTTCCAGGTCTTGGCTGCGATGTGAGAGAACGATCTTCTGCCTGATCTGACTCTGTGGATCCGCAGGGTTTCAGCCAGTGCGAGGTTGGATGATCGCAGGTTTCTGTTGGGTACGTGGAAGTTTATTCTGTCGTTGAGGTATTTAAGTCCTTTGTTGTGCAGGCATTTGTAGGGGTGAGTGAGAATTTTGAAGGTGACTCTCTTCTCCACGATGAGCCAGTGGAGTCGCCGCAGGTGTTGGCTGATGTGTTCGTGCCGGGGGATGCCGAGGACGAGTCTAGTCGCCGTGTTCTGTATCGTTTGCAGTTTGCGGAGCAGGGACTTGTTGATGCCGGCGTAGAGTGCATTGCCATAGTCGAGTTTGCTGGTGATGAGTCCGTGGGTGACTGTTTTCCTTGATTTGGGGGGGGATTCATTTGAAAGTCTTTCGGAGGATGTGGAGGGTGTTGAAACAGCTGGAGTTGATGGCATTGACCTGTCTGTTCATGGTGAGTGATGAGTCAAGTATGATGCCGAGGTTCTTGGCATGGTCTGAGGGGGTAGGTGGGCTTCCGAGAGTGGTGGGCCACCAGGAGTTGTCCCATGCTGAAGGGGTTCCTCCGAGGACGAGGACTTCTGGTTTCTCGGCATTGAGTTTTAGGCAGCAGTTGGTCACTTCTTGCATTCCTCTCTGGAAATTGAGTTTTGCGGTGGTGCGGTCTTTGGTGAGGGAGAGGATGAGCTGCGTGTTGTCAGCATAGGATACCATGTTGAGGCTGTGTTGTCGGACGATGTCTGCGAGGGGGGCCATGTATATGTTGAAGAGGGTCATGTTCCGAGATGACCCTTGTGGTACTCCGCAGGTGATGTCGGTGGGGCGGAGAGGAAGGGTGGTAGTCTGGTCCTTTGGCTTCTTCCGGTGAGGAACAAGAGGATCCAGTCTAGAGCAGTTCCTTGTACACCTGCCTAGCGTAGTCTGGTGATGAGTGGGTGATGTGAGACGGTGTTGAAGGCTGCGGAGAGGTCGAGGAATATGAGGGCCGTGGAGTGAGTGGCCCTGGTCCAGGAGGGTGTGGATGTCATCTGTGGCAGCGAGTTGGGCAGTTTTGGTGCTGTCGTTGGCTCAGAATCCGGAGTGGGGCGGGTTGAGGATGGTGTGTTCTTCGATGAACCATGTCAGTTCCCTGTTGACTGCTTTTTCTGCCACTTTGGCTGTGAAGGGGAGAAGCAAGATGGGCCGGTAGTTTTTGAGGTCGGTGGGGTCCACCGTGGGTTTCTTGAGCAGGGGCCTGACTTCGGCGCGCATCCAGTCATCTGGGAATGTGCCTGTTTGAAGGTGGTGTTGACGGTGCGGGGGTCAGGAGTCAGTCGGGGCCCCCAAGTGGATGCTTTTCATGGCTGCTGTGGTGTCCGGTGATCGTGATTGGTGTCCAGTTGGAGATGGTGGGCTGGCTGGTGTATTAGGGAGGCGTGGGGCTGGCTAAGGTGTCTTGAGGGAAGTCAGTTAAGTTGTCGTAGACTGTTCTGATCTTGAGGTAGAAGAAGGTTCCAAGCTTGTCGTAGAGGTCCTGGGACGGGGTGGTGTCTGTGGCTTCGCTGCGTGGATTTGTGAATTCCCGGATGACGTTGAAGAGTTCCTTGGAGTTGGTGAGGATTTTGTTGTGGATGAAGTTCTTTTTGGTAGTACTGCATTGGTTGTGGTAGTCTGTCATGGCAATCTTGTAGGTGGAGTGGCAGTAGGGTAGTCTTGGCATTCCTCCACTTCTTTTCCAGGTGTCTGCAGGTGCGTCTGGCTTCATGGAGGTCGGTGGTGAACCAGGCGGCTTTTCTGGGTCGTTGTTTGCCGGGGTTGCGTAGCGGGCGAGCTCGTCTGCACAGTTGGAGATCCATGTGTGGAGTTCTCTGGCTGCGGTGTTTGCGTAGGATGCCCAGGTGTGGTTGTCTCAGGAGAGGATGGAGTTCAGTTGCTCGCTGGTGATCTTATTCCAGTTCCTTCGTGGGGGGCGCGAAGCTGGTTTAGGTGTTTTGGCTTTCTCGACTGTGAAATGGTCGCAGTGGTGGTCAGTCCACGATGTGGCGTTGTGTGGCTGAAGCGGCTGCTGTTTCCTGCAGCAAAGATGGGGTCGAGGGTATGCCCTGCCCCGTGTGTCGGTGTGTTGACGAGTTGGTTGAGTCCAATGCTGACGAGGTAGTCACATAGGATGGATGAGTTGTGGTCACTGGCGTTGTCTATGTGGAAGTTGAGGTTTCCGATGAGTATGTAGTTCATTGATGCGATAGTGTGGGCTGCGATGAAGTCGATGCTGGAGTTGTCAAAGGGGGGCCAGGGCCAGTCAGTCAGTCAAAAACACTTTATTCGATTAATTAAAATCATAAAAGGCACACATTTCATCAATAAATTATACAATCAAGCGACCATAATATACACCCACAGTATTAAAAACACATTTCATAAAAACACTCAATATAAAATCAGTCAGGATTACAAGAGCTAGGGAGAATCTTCGATCTACGCCGCACAGCTGCCACCAGAAAACTGGCCACACTAAACATAATGTGGGTACTGCTTAACAGCTGTAGATATAACAAGGTCTAACTTGTGAGAAGCCGGCATCTTTCAAAATTGGAAGCAGATATTTTTTCCGACAATCTGAGTAAAACCCGCAAAACATAATAAAATGCAGTGTGTCTTGGTGAGAGAAATTGTTGCATTTGCGCGGCCTGCTAGATTCAGGTTTACCCCAGGTTGGGTAGAAGCCTAGGGTGTAATGGATCAGGTTAAATCTGAATCTAATCAATAAGAGTCTATGATAAGATTTGGAAACAATTCTTAAATAAGGTTCCAGCGAGGGGGAAGAAAGAAGCATAAAATGCGCGCTAACCCAGGTTTTTGTAAGTTCCCTCTTCTCACGATCCAGTTTTGCCCTGTCTAAAAAATTGTGCTTAATCCACAATACGATACAGAAGGGGATGATGGATGGAGCGTTTGAGCAAATCAAACACTCACCCCCAGTCAACTGATCTGGGTTTAATGCATCACCATTCTTTAGCCCACTCAGCCACCCCAGTTCAGACATGGCCATATGCAAATCAGTCTGACCCTGTGCCTCATGGGAACAGTCCAGCCCGAACTGCCAAGCCATGTCTTCCCTGGACCGGAAACAAGCATCCTGGGACCGGTTTCGGATTCATAATCCTCATCAGCCAGGCTCTCTTGAAAACAGTGGCCAATTGAGCAAGGGACTCACGTCTGAGCATACCCTGCCAACTTAGGGCGAACAAAGCGATACAGAAGGGAATCGCTTTGTTCGCCCAGGAGTAAACAGAGGGTAACAGTAGAATGGGCAGCGCACCAGATCACACATATCACAAAATACAACAAGGCACAAAAGTAGCAAGAAGGAAAAACATACAACAATAGCAAGAGTTACACGAGGGGACAATTACCTGATGGCACAGAGCAGGCTCGAACCCTACCTGGGTAGGGCTAAAGGGATCTGCATTGGAGCAGAGCACCGCAGAGCTGCTAGGGGGAGAGCAGGGGTCAGATGTCGTGGGTCAGGGTGCGCCAGGTCCCAGGGGCTGCCTCCAGAAGCAGAGAAAGTCGGGGCGTGCTGTCGTGCTCCCTGCGAAGCTGGCGGGAGACTCAGGATACCATCGCTGGGCACCCAAGAAACTGAGAAAGTTGGGGAGCATCGTTTCAACCCCCCTGCAGGTGCCCAGGGGCAGAGGATCCCAACCCTGAGCCCTAAAGAAGACAAAGTCGAGGAGTGCTGTCTTGCCCCCGTGAACCTGCATGGGGGCCCATGATCCAATCCCTGGGCCGGATGGCCAACCGGAGGAGGATGGAGTGCCGTTGCACTTCCCCGAATCCCTTGGCAGCCGGCCGCAGCACCAACGTCAGCACGCAGGAGCAGGCAGGTCTAAATAAAGGGACAACACGTGAAGGTGCTGGCCAGGTGGGGAGCCGGAGAGAGCGGCCGGGTGTGGGCTCACTGAGCTGCACTTTAAGGCAAGAAAGGCACATGGAGTGCCCAGGTGTGACAGGGCACCCCGAGAAAAAGTAGGGGAATCCAGCACAGCATGCCCCGACGAAGCTGCTACTACAATATGCACGCACCTAGGAGAGAGTCCCATAATGCCCTGCAGAGCCTGGCCTTGGTGGAAAATGGTTCTTTTACTGGCATCTGGTGATTGTCGGAAGAGGGGATCACTGCCAAATTGAAGAAACTGTGCAGCGGGGCTGCAGAAGCAGCACAGGTTCCCCCCAAAAGAGTTGGAAAGTCCCCAGCCTAAGTCTCTGGTGACTCTGAGACAGTAACCCTGCAAGGGTTTTGGAACTCTTTCAAGCCTTCCTAATGCTGGAACTTTTGTTCTACAGCTTGGACAGCTGAAGATTAGTGCTACACCTAGGTGTGAGAAGGTTAATATGGGTCATCATATTTGAGACATCTCTAGGGGTGTAAAGGTGAAATTGCACAGTGATACATTTACATTAAGGTTGTCCCTTGGGGTTTAAGATTTGCATGTGGTATCTTATGCCAAATGTGAGTATATGTTGCTGGCATTCTTTAGGGTTGCCTGATTTATAGCTGCATAGTCACGTAATGATATAGATGATGCCTTTTAGGAACTGTATTTTACTTGCGTTATTCATGCTAATAGTTATGATAAGTACTCCTCACTCCCAGTCATGCTTAGACATGTTTTCTTGCTACTACTTTAGTTGATTAACAAGACTGTCAGCCACTATGATTAAAGTTTGTTGTCAGTATTAGGTGTTCTCGGTCAGGGTTATATGTAACTATGGCATGTGTTCCCATTATGAAATGCTTGTTGAAATAATGGGTAGACACTTGCTTGGTGCCATTGGTAAGGGCCCTCACTCCAATTTATGGTCAACCCGTGGCATTTAGGGGCAGATAATGTTTATACATGCGAGTGGTGGTACTAGACCTCCCTCCTGTGGGAGGGGTGTGAATGTTTACGCAATGTAATCAAGAAGTATTTCAATCAGCTTACGTATGTTTGTAAACTATTGCTTAGTATTGAGTAGTGTTTGTGTAATAAATGTACTTTTCCTTTTTCTAAAGAAAAGCACAGACTAGACTATCATTTATTGAGTGTTATTATTGCGTATCTGAGAATGGTGATTACTAGGCCTCACCACATCCCTTGAGTGGGCTTTGGACTGCTCTGCAATGCTGCCCTATGAGAGTCAAGCGCTAAAATGGGGAGTTGTTTGGTTCCCAGTGCAGGATAAGTGTAGACCCATTACATGTGCAGGTCACACAACTAATGCCTCGTTTTCCAACGATATGGTTATCTTCAAATCAAAGTATGCTAATGAGATTGATACACACTTTTCAATAGGCTTGCCGTATGTATCGACCTCTGTTACAAAGCACACCAATACTCACATGGATCACTGCATGATTAATAGTTGAAAATTCAATAAAAACAGGTGTATGTTTCACGGCATGTTTTGATAGAGGAAGTGTACTAGATTACCAGCATAAACATTTACTGCTAGTGTGTTCCAGAACAATAGCAGCATGAATTTCTGTGGCCTTAGAACTGCACTTTAGAAGATAAAGTGAATATTATTCCAAATGGTCAGTCATATTATTCAAATATCAGTTTTAAATTTGTTTTAGAAATACTCTAATCTCATAATGCAACATCACTAAACATTAGCCTGAAAATGCATTAATCCAAGTAAAACATATCCGATTTTCATTTTGTTGTAATTAATCCCCATTCCAGAATAAAAACGTTCCATTTTCTAACTATACACATATTATTGCTTTGAATACCAGTTCTTCATTTCAGATAAACGCATACGGCTGGTAATTTTCTAAAAGCACATTTTATCTCCTGGCATCAGCTTTTCCTGTTTTATATTTACACTGGGTTGACCTCCAAATACCAGCTTGTCATTTTATGCTTCTGTGGCATAATATCAGCAATAAAAAATATTTCAATACTAAGTATCATCAAAACTATATTGAAGATACAATATCAACTCTGCATTTTTACTCTCTAAAGTACAAACATATTGACAAAAAAATATAGTGAAAAAAAGATCACTATTGTATAGGTAAGTGAATAAAATATAAAATATTTATTATATATCAGCTTTAAAAAAGACATTAATGTAAAAAATTGCATTACAAAAATATACATATAATATTGGAAACAAATACATTTTCATAAATGAATGTACACATTTAAAATAAATGCAAACAAATAATGAACATAATATGTAATCAAAGTGTTGAACATAGAATAAACAAACAAAAAAGAATAATCACTAATAATTAAAATTATATATTACAAAATAAAAATATAAAATAAAAGTAATACATGCTTAAAATACAAATAAATATAAAGTAATTACTCAAACAATGATAATTATATACAATACAAAATAACATTAATACTAAAATAACTTTTAAAATTAAATCACAAACATGTATGTTAAAAATAAAAATCACATTTAAAAAAGACCTGAGTTAAAATAATATAAGTAATATACTGCAGACTTTGATAATAAATAAATACAGCTTTTATTGAAATAAAAAATAACTCCAGTTGCAACATCAAAATAATAAAAATGTAAAGATTCTATAGGAATGGACTGTTGTACATATATTCAAACAAAAATAGGAAAAAAGGAATACAAAAAATGTACTTTACTGCTACAACCTAAAAACCTTTGGAAACAAATCTTGGACTTTGGAGACCACTTTTACTATACACATTCCAATGTGAGCAGCAGTAGGGAAAGTGTTGGACTTAGGCTACGTCAGATTTACTATTCCAACTCCATCCTAAGCACAGTAGGCAAACCTTTGAACTTTGGAGGGATCAGATATGCTATTCCCACTCCAACCCAAGCAATAGGAGGAAAAGTGTTAGACTTTGTAGGGGATAGATTTACTATTCCCAACACTAAATTAAAAAAAAAACTAAACAGAACTCACTACTTATGGAGGAAAAATATAACAAAATGTATTTCTGCAAATTGATTATTTAAAAAAAAGAAAGTTTCTAATTGAATCATTACAAACATATATATTAAAAACACCTCACCCTAAAACCTAAAACAGAACATTCCCCTTAAAATAGTAGAAAAAATATTAATACAGAAAATTAAAAAGATTAAAATGTATATATACAAATAATAAAAACATAACACATTTAATGAGTATAACATTTATTAAAATAAATAAATAATTTACATTATTAATAGTTGACCTTAACAATAAACAGTTAAAAAATGTATTAAAAAAATAAAAAATATATAATAATAATAATAAAATTAGCAAATGAAAAAATATGAAGTAAACAACTATTTGTTAATGATTCTAACATATACAATAATAACTATTACCAACTCAATACCTTTAAATCAAACAACCTACAAACAATTATTTGAAATAGTATTAGAAATCATTGAATAATACAAAATAATGAAAACAATAATACATGAGAGTACTACTTGTAAATATAAAAATCATAATGTATTAATGTATTTAATCAATAATTAAAAAAATAATTAAAACGATTAATCTAATTAACCAGTTAAACTCATATAAAACATATGATTTATAAACAATTATGAATATATATATTAAAAAATGGTCTGCTTTTCTCCCCTACAAATTCCAAAACCCCAAAATAAAGATAATTAAAATAACATAAAAAAATCTTTAAAATATTAGCAAAACAAAAATAAAATAATCTCTGCTATAACATAATTACACACAATTAACATTAAATAATAATAATTTATAAAGTAAAACATAACTAAATAATTAAGAAAACGATATCATA
Source organism: Lissotriton helveticus (assembly GCF_964261635.1). Taxonomy (NCBI): domain Eukaryota; kingdom Metazoa; phylum Chordata; class Amphibia; order Caudata; family Salamandridae; genus Lissotriton; species Lissotriton helveticus. The sequence goes on from NC_136058.1 coordinate 38,554,119, forward strand.
TACAACTATAGTACAAAAAATTATATTCTTGACTTCAGTATTTTGTCCCATGATATTCTTGACTTGACAATATTTTTTACACAATATATGTTTCCAACTATAGTCTTGAAACAATATTAAGGTTGTGTACTGGACTCCCAAGTACTGCTTTCCACATGGATAAATACTCTTCCGTCTCCAATTATCACCAGGAATGTCAATTATGTACTAAAGTTGGCTTACACAGTTACTGGAAATATTGGTTAGATTAGTGTGACACCCACCTTATGCCAGGAAAGTCCACTTTATGGATTAGATGGCTACACAATGTCATGGAGGTCTATAGGATGTCATAGGTGGCCAACAGTTGCTTGACATGAACCCCATATTCTTGGGGTGGCCATGTGATGCATGGTAGGTTCAGCATATACCAGAAATTCTCATCAGAAGCTAAAGAATAAAGTGTACCTGCTGTGAGAGTGTTTCTGCTGCAATTGAGTTCCAGATGCTGCGGAAAAGTGTCTGCTACATGAGTGGATGCTGTAAGGCAATGCCAACTGTGAGCATGTGGCTGCTGTTCGAGGGTGTCTCTTGCAATTAGGGTTGCAATCTGACCAGTATTTTACTGGCCTGGATTGTATTTTCTATTGTATGAATCTATGAGAAGCCAAATTAGGGGAGCACCAGTTGCTGAAGCATTAACATGGATTCCACTTCTGATATAAAACTGTTTTGGCCAAGCTCCTGTTATGAGTTGTAGATAAGGATGCCTTCCTACATGTGGACTATTCTGTAGCTGATTCATTGGGTATTAGGCCATCTTTGTTTAACTTCTTATTGAGAGCTCTTAGTGTATTTTATTAGTATGACTTGTGTTTGCCGTTCACATTTAATAGCTTCCATGAAGTATCCAATTAAAGACTACGTGGATGATAGAATCAAATTTGTTTTGTTTAACCACTCTAGTCTTTGAATCTATTATTCTGGTTGATATTCCTTTAAGGGGACATATCAGACTCTTACTTTTTCTTGGTGCCTCAGATACGTAATCGTCAAATGTGATTTTGCTTACAGTTTTTCCTGGCATTTTATCTGGGTCCAGAACTTTGTAAAGTATTTGCCTTGTCCCAAATAAAATTCGATTAAAGAACCTTAGGTATGGTATATGAGGTCTGGATAGCATTCCAGTAAGTGTATTTAGCCAACAGACTACTTTTCAACTTGGGCTTCGTTTTGCAGTGTCACTGATGTAATACTTATCGTTAATTTCTCAAAGTGATAATTCGCTGGAGGTCTCAAAAACTTCTCCCTCATTATCATGTATGAGACAGATAACACGTGTAGAATCCCATGAAAATGGCATAGACCACATATATGGAGACTTGTGCGAGACTACAACACTCTATCCCTGCAAGCCAACATTGTTTCTAATCAGTGCATGTCTTTTAAAATATACATAGAGTGGGTTTTTGCTCTACCCAGATGAGTAGTCTCTTTCACTTCGTATTATTAGCTGCTCAGTGTATTGTTCCGCCTTCTTCCACAGAAATGCTTAATGGACTAATCCATATCTACAAGGTATACTCAACCATCACGTTATTTATTACACAAGTTCTTTATCTTCTGCTTGTATGCCTGAGAGACATCATCCATTTTTGCTACTTTCTTTTCGAGCATTGTCAAGGACAATAGGTCTGGCTTTATTGTGCTGAATAGTATTTAAGCATTCATCGCATGCCAATAGCATTTGCGCATGCTAGTCTTTGCATTTGTTAGCATCTTAAAACCAAGGCATTAGGCTTTGCCAATGCTTGTGAAAATAAAACTTCTATTTTTCACATAATTGATGGTGCATTTCTTCCTTTTTTGTTGTTAAGTAGGGTGATGTGTAGGTTAATGTAAATAATGGTTCTCGACTCTCTTTTAACTCGATGAAGATTGGTCTAGACTCATGTCCTTGGTTCCCTCCTCCCACCAGTAAGGTTAGAGATGTTGTTGGCTCTCAGTGTGAGGTTGGATGGTGCAGATATCTACAGATCTAAATATTACACGCACTGATGTCCAAGTAATAAACAACAGATCTTTCGCCTTGGGTTCTTGTAGTGTAGTTTTTTGCAGCCGTCACGTTTCCATCAAATGTTTACTTGGATCATTTTGGCTTTCTGAAGCATGATAATCCCAGAGCTGTTGCCTTTCAGAAAACACTGAAAACGTGGCTCTTAATTCAATAGGCTGCATGTGTTTTCGCTCGTGGGCCTTTAGATAGGGTTTAGCTCTGGGCGGCCGGCTATAGTGCCTTGATGCCCTTGAGTAATTGTCTAAATCAAAATGATACCCACATGTAAATTTGCATGTGCGACTGTGTGTATACTACAGTGGCAGTGGTCACGGTGGTGTGACTGTGTATATTACAGTGGCAGTGGTCACGGTGGTGTATGTTAATTTAGCATTTAAAATCGGTCTGCTAGAGCAATATATGTCAAGATCATGTTAAACTCAAATCGCAGTAAATTCCAAGGTCTTGTCATTGCTGGAAATAACTGGTAATTATGTTTTTGTTGTATGAATTAGGCAAAAATATAGTAGATGACGAAATGATGGCAGCCGCAACAAAGATCCAAACATTTTATAGAAATCGGAAAAAATACCTTACATTTCAGGAAAAGAAAACAGGTTTGGAAACAATTGGTGACAGAAATCAATAACTCAATCCTATGTTTGATTTTCATATTGATTTTATGATGAGGAATCATTTTGTTCCTAATTGTTGCAAAATCATTCTTGAAGCAATAAATCTAAATTTTCAATTTGAAATGCATGGTTTGTGAGCAATTACGTGTTGTGGCAAATCTGCTTCTTTTTTTGGTAAATCATTCTGAATTGTGCATACAAGTAATCAAATGTGACCGTGTGTTTTGTATATTTAATACATTTTGTAAACATGGACAAACATTGGAAGAGTTTAGAAAGGACCACATCGATGCTAATGTATAGAATGTAAACTGTATTACTAATTCCCTCCCTTCCCTGTCCATTATGCATTGAAATAATACCAAAAAAGGAGTAATACCAAAAAATAAATGTTGTTGTAGGTAGGTCAAATGCAGTGCGTACTTTGAGACAATGGTTGCCGATGAGCGCCACCAGCACTCACTTTTGGGGACCAGCACTTATTTTTTCTCATTAGACTTTTCTCAAGAGGAAGAGAGGGAAAAACACACTAAGGGGAAAGATGGGAAAGCCGTCACAAAGGGAGAAAGCAGGATCCTGCAAGAGTGAGATAAAGGAGCTGGCAGTGGATTGAGGTTTGAGGTGGGTTAAAAACTTCTGTTTTACTCTGCAGCACGCTGATGGTTAAAAGTGTTGGCTGCAGGCTTCTGAGCACAGATGTGGGCACTGGCACTTATTCTTTTAGAAATTACGTGCTGGCCACAGCTTCAGCAGTGCACAACGAGTGTACTGAGTTATGTCTCCATAAATGAAGGTACAAGTTCCAAGCCCCCAGAAATAAGACAAGATTCAGTGCTTGTGGGGGAGGTTTGGTGGCACCTACTATGGCTTTGCCATTCCTTTGGCTCTTCATCCGTGGGCATTGTTTACCTGCCTCATTCTCTATTCCTTCTCAAACCATTTCAAACAGACCAAGTCCTCCATGATAGCCTAATTGTCTGATTGTCTTTTGAGATGTTACATTAACCTACAAGCGGTTCTTAAACCTCCACATCTCCTACTCTCTTATCTCTGCATTACGCTCTTTCTTAAGATACATGAAGGATGACCTGCTTTATTGTTTCACTCAGACTTTTTGCTGGGGCTTCTCTTGCTGAAAGTGTACTATGGGAGCATTCATGTAAAGCACACACAAATGTTGTAAGTTCTACTTAATACTCTAAGTCCTTCTAAGCCAAGACGTGGTCTGACATCAGGTACAAACACACTAAGGTTCCCTGCATGCAAGGTAATATTATGCCAATATTCTGGTGCATATCTAGGGCAAACATCTTAACACATGTTAAAAACACTATAAATAGCAGGGGCAAGTTCCCTACACCCCATAAGAAGACACACAAGCAGACAAGGCATTACAAATACTAAAAGAGGATTGTCTAAAGAAATCACCAAAGCAAGCCAGTCATCCACATACATGTGTACTATTGCAAGCACACGTGCACAACTTGGGGAGAGGAGTTGGCCTAACGGCTAGGGCGGTCGACCTTGAATCTGGGGAACCGGGTTCGAGTCTCAGCAATGATGCTGAACATCCTGGGATTCTGGGCAAATCACCACTTAATCTCCCCGTGCCAAACAACAAAATATGAATGTGTCCTCATGTAACGCAACTCGTGCTATGTTAAGCGCTGTGATACCCCATACCGGGTCAAGTTTGTGCTATATAAAACTCTGTTAAAAAAAAGCAGACGGAGTGAAGTCTCTGTTCCTAAATAAATGTGTGAACGATGGGAAGGAAGAGGATTAGGAGGCACACATATTCACTTTTCTATGGAGATTAGTTCCCATACTGCAATGTCCATCAGAAGAATGTGTTGCTAATCTGAATGGGTTGAACCTTCTTCTGAAATGTAACCCCAACAATCTCTGTAGAGGAACAGTTTGACCGAAATCTGTAGATACCAGGCCTCTATTAAGCACACCGGCTGCAAATGTAAAAATATTTTAGAATCCATGAAAATTCCTGTTAAAGAATATCATGGTCGGGACCTCACAACTGACTTAACCACAGTGGATAAATCAAAACCTTCCCTGCTGCCACACAAGAACAGCAATCCAGGTCACAGTCTTGCATCATCTACGCATAATTAGCCGGTGTGCCAAGGAATGCCCATATAGCTATGTCTAGCCAGCTAGTTTACCAGAATAAGAGGTTATTTTCTCTACTCAAGATAAGTTGTAATGGCAAATGGTTATGAGGGCCCTGCTTGCACCATTTTGTTTCTATGTACCTATTTTGCTTATGGCCTTCTTATTACTCTGCTAGCATCCATTGTTAAGGAATTCTACTCTGGTCTAGCCAGCTCCCACTGTAGACCTGTGGTATAAATGTCATTTAAAAATAAAATTGTGCTATTGGTCAGCCAAATTAGAAATGTGTGTGTATTGGAAGGTATGGCAATTCAAAGCTTTTATGCACAATACGATTAGAGCTCTTTTCTAGGCTCCTGGTTCCAGTTCGCTCATTAAACCCCAGATAGACCTAACGCAGCGTACGGTAAATGCTCCGTGAGGTTGACCACACTCAAGGCAGTCAGAGATCTCCATTTCTGTCTTGGTTGAATCCTGTACTTTGGAGTGGTATAGATTTTGGATCATGGTAGGTATTGATGCTGCCGGGGCCAAGGTAATGTCCAGAGCTGTTTCTGTATTAGTCATATCAATGTCCTTTTCCAAGTATGCCTATGGACTACAGCTAAACCTTATACATATTGCAAGGACTAAGCATCGGGTGCCCGCTGCTGAAATGATACATCGTTGGGTCAGCCATGCTGAGAAACATTTATAGCTAGATCTGTGGGCTCCTCTGTGATACATGGAGCCACCCATTGTGTTTTCAGGAGCAATTGCCGGTCTTTGCAATAGTCTGGGCAAAGAAGAGTTGAGTAGACCGAGGAAATATAAGTTCTTCCCCAGAGTTACTCTTTCACTCCTGCCCTCTCCAAATGACCCGCGTAGCCCCCCTTCTTAATTTTCATACAGTGCCTAAACTTACAGCGTGTTTTAAAAGAAACATAACTAAAGTCAGGATAAGCTAGTTGGTCTGCTGACGGTCAGATCATGGTGCGTTTGCTGGGATGCAATTGCATTCAGTTTTATAAAGTGATGTTTCATCTTGCGTTGGGTTAAAACATTTACTCCGTGGGATGTTCCAGGATCTGCAGGAGGGGGTTGCTGGACTAGAACTGCACAAGTCACATTGGTAAGTGGAATGTACTTGTGAGTTAACATCACCTGCAGATTGTGTTTAAGTACTGAAATGAAATTTCGATCATATTTTTCAAATCATATCCACAGTTGTATATGTATTTGGAAAATGCTTAGCATTTTTAATTACTGGTGGCAAACGTTACCTACTGTAGGAGGGTAGAGTACATAATAGATTAGCTGTTCTAGCAGAGAACGTTCAGCTCTCATGGCCTCTGTGCAAGTACAAAAGGATGACTAATTTATTTGTCTTCAGCCTAAAAACATAAACTTGACAGGAGCAGGAGCCGGAAAGCACAGAGAGAACCGAGAGAAATGATTAGAGTGAAGGCAGAGAGTTGATAAGTAAAGACAAAACACAGTTTTCTCTATTTGTTGTTATTAACTGATTATTTTCAATGGGGGAGGAGGGTTCGAAAAGGTAAGTGAATTTGAGCATTTCAACTTAGATCGTATTTTGTTCACAAAAATGAAATGGTACATTTTGCATGCTTGGTTTGTATGCTGGAAGGCTCAATCGTGTGCACTTGCCAGAGAATGAAAATATTCCATGAAACTCCCTACTGAATAGTTGGAAAGAGAAGCCCGGTTGATAGTTTAATGTTGAATAGGCATAATTCTGCTGAAGGACAATCATTTAATTGAAGGGCAAAGGAAAACAAAGGTCACACGCTGGCTTTTGGAACTCCTCCTATTTGGGGTGCCAGATTGGTTGTTAAATCATAGGCCACCTCAATGATTTTCCATCGCTTGCAGTCATTAAGCAAGCAACAGGGATGGAGTGGCTGTAACAAATGCAGAGTGTGCAAAGGCGCTGTGGAGTACTGGCTACTATGAGGCTCAGCTGGGCGCATGGGCTTTGAGAATGGGGCGGCCAGCAGAAGGTTGCCCACAGCTAGCCAAGAATGAGACTGGGAAGGGTGAGGACAGGCAGTCAGGCAGTCAGGCAATCGATTGTCAGCAAAGGAATGGGACCCCAGAGGCTGCTGACGCGTATCATGAGCTTCTAATGCTTCTCATAGTTTTCAGCCATGCTCTCAGCATCTCTTTCCGGGGTGCTAGGCTATGCTTGAAACTTGCGCCATTCATTGCTGCCAGGGGTGAATGTTTCAAAGACAACAAGGGTCCTCAGGGAATAATGATAAACAGAAAAAATAATTTTACAGACCACAATCTGTACTATAATCAAGTTTCCAGACCCAGCCGGGTGAGGAAATGTTTAATTTAAAGATAGAAAAGGAGTGTGGTTGACCTGGAGGTGGTCAGTTATAAACACTTTAGATGGGGCACAGTCCTGTACCTATCCATCAAAGAAGAAAGTGTAGCAGAGATGCTACGAAAGTAAGAAAAACTTTACAGGCAAGGAGTTTGGAGCCAAAATGTCGCTTGTGAGTTAATGAACAATGCAAAAACAAGTTTCGACATACAGTATTTACAGAATGGCATACAACTGAATTTTCTGTAATACTGTTAAACCGTCAACGTTTCGATCCCCTGGCTCCTAATGAACCGGGATCATCATCAGGACTATTAAATCATTTGCCTGTTTCTAGGAATGCCTGTGGAAAATGAAAAAGGAGAAAAAGAGTGGAGAACATAAGGCATCTGCCTACAAAAGTAAAAAAAATATACAGACATATACATACAGTTTGCGTGCCGAGGACTACTTACACTATGCAAGCTTGTGTAGCTGACCTGAGGAATAGTACTCATAGTTGTGGAGCCGTCCAGTGAATTGAAAAAACCGGATTCAGTAGTGAACGTGGAGGATTGTGAGCTAATGGATGGAATACTCCTGTTGTTTGTCGGAGTTTCGGGTGAATGGGTGCCTATCATGCACGTGGGGTATTTGTCATAGCGAGCAGTGCCTCCAGTAATTAGACTATATCGCGACCGCGCAGTGAGCGTGTTGAACCATGACCTATAGGTGTGACCGAATTGGCCAGTGAATATGTACCATGCACAGGCGGGGTGTCAGGTCTGAAAAGGAAGGACCTCCGTGTACACGTATATCGAGTGACTTATGTACAACCAGTACTGACCTGCCGGGCAAATTGTAATATCCTGGTCAGGCACTAGAGTGGTCAGAATACCGAGGAAATTGTCGGTACCTGGATAAGGAGAGATAAATCATTAGCTTAGAGGGTGGTGCCTATTGTGTAACTAAACCACGTTGGTGTTGAAATTAGCGGTTTACCTGGTTGCGAGGCGGGGAAAATAAAGCCTCAGAGTAGAGCGAGCCTTTTTGATATCACTCGTGGAGATAACTTGCGTCCTAGTTAGGGGCGAATATTGTTCCAACAACCGGTGGGCTGGAAAGAAACAAGGGGGAAACGAGGTTAAGAGAATGGGCGGAGGGAAACCTCGGTCGGGGTTTCCAGGTTCGCCCTAGGGCATGCGCTTACCTTTTGTTGCCACGGGAGTTGAGGCGGGATGACGGCGAGACTCGGTGGTCTCTCTCCGTGTCTTGGCAGCATCGATGCGCTGTCCGAGTGTTGTTGCTCCACCGGGGCTTAAGGCATGGGGTGGACATGAGAAACAGAGGAGGGACTAGGTGTTCGCTTTCTCTGTGGTCGCCATTTTGGAATGGGCAAGGACCGAGACATGGTGAAGGGACTAGAGTGCGCGCAGGACTCAGGTGGTGAGGGTGTTGTAACCTTCGTGGTAGTGAATGTGCAATGTGAGTCGGCCATATTATAGAGGCCACCGCAGTGATAAGGTTAGGGGTGCATTTGAGAAAAAATCCTCGTGATGGTGCGACGTACTCCTAGAGTAACCTCAGGCCACATTATGTAGCCCACTATATACATAACGATTAATTTTGTACAATGTTACTGCTGGAATTATTCAATAAACATTTACATTTACAATGTATTCGTGCATAATTACTGCAATGGCATCTGGAGTGCGTATTGGAGGTGGAGCCTCTGGAAATTCATATACATTTTGCAGTTACATGGCAATCAGTCACATTTAGTAGAGTGGGGTCTAGAGTACAAATTGGTTGTGGAGCCTCAGAGAGTTCAGCCATTTCGCAATGTCACTAAACCAAGGGTTATGTTTCTGAGAGACTGAGCAATGATCAGATCAGAGGAGGGAGGTCCAGTCCTCCGTCCGATTTAGGCCGTTGTGGATAGAGTCCAAGAGTATTATGCACTTCAATTCTTCTTTATTAAGGAGGCTTGTCATGCTCCCTCCTCTTGGGGGTAGTTTTAGTGCCTTTAGAATTGTCCAGCGGATGTCATCCTCGTCATGGTTGGCCTCAGTGAAGTGCTCTACCAGCGGGGCATTCGGTGTCTTGCATCTAATGCGACTTCTGTGCTGGCAGATGCGGGTCTTGACTTTTTGCGAGGTTTGGCCCACATATACTTTTTGGCATGGGCATTGAATGAGATACACAACATTACTCGTATTACAATTGGTTAGGGTATTGCATTGAAACTTAATGTTGTTAAACTCTAATGTCTTACCTTCAATGGTTAGATTACATACAACGCAACCCCCACATTTTACATGACCAACAATGGGGGACAGTCCCCATCTAGATTCAAGAGTAGAGAGTTGTACAGGGCCGGGGAGGGCTGCTCTCACCAAATGGTCTTTCAAATTCTTGCTTTTTTTTAAAGCAAAAAGTGGGCGTTCGATCTTCAAGATGCCCGCATTGATGACAGGCCAATGTTGTAGGATCATCTTTCTTAGTTTATTTGATAACGGAGAGAAAGTTGTTACACACGCTATCCTCTCCTGATCTTTCTTGGGGTTTGGGACAAGTAAAGTTTCTCGGGGACGATACCAAGCTCTTTTCAAGGCAGTCTTTACAGTCTTTTTGGGGTAGCCCCTGTCTCTCAGTTTGTTAGCCAGAATGGCACTCTCTTTGAAGTAGTCCCCCCTGTTTGAACAGTTTCTCCTAATTCGGAGGAACTGAGAGAAAGGTAGCGAGTCTCTTAGGGCCCTTGGATGGTTACTGGTATATTCCAACAGTGTGTTTCTCTCAGTGGGTTTTCTGAACAAGCGAGTGAGCAGTTCTCCCTCATGATGGAAAATCGGTAAATCCAAAAAATCAATGGAAGATTTATCAGATGAGGATGTGAAGTTCAGGCCCGAACAGTTATTGTTCATCCAGTGCATGAAGTGGCGTAGAACATTGACGTCAAACTTCCATAACATGAAAATGTCATCAATGTATCTACGCCACATGATGATACCGGTGAAGAATGGGTTGGATGGTGCCAGAATAACCTGTCTCTCTATTTCGTCCATAAATAGTATGGCCAGATTCGGAGCAAAAATTGCGCCCATGGCGGTCCCCTTGATTTGTTGATAGAAGACGCCCTTGAATGAAAAGAAATTTCTAGTAAGGAAATTTCTAAAAGTTGACAGATGAATATTGTAGGTATGGCATGTGGACGTTGGCGTGTGTCCAAGATTCTTTGTATGACCTGGAGTGCGGCAACCTGTGGTATATTGGTATATAGAGCCTCCACGTCCATGGTGCACAAAGTGTCAGTAACTGGATTGAAAGGCTGATGTTCAATCAAATTAATCATGGCCATGGAGTCTCGTACATAGCAAGGTGTAGAAGGGACAAAGACTTTAATGAAGTGGTCAACAAAGGCACCTAACGGTTCTAAAATTGACCCGCAAGCAGATACAATGGGGCGTCCTGGTGGTGTGGTGATATTCTTGTGGACTTTGGGTAACGTGTATATAACAGGGGTCCTGGGGCTTTTTACGTTTAAGTAGTTAAATTCCTTTTTGGTCAAAAAGCCTTCCTCCACTGCATCCAATGTAACCTTCCGTATTAGCTCCTGAATTTCTTTCGTGGGGTTAGATGCTAGCCTAAGATAGTGATCTTTATTGTCCAGCTGTCTCTGGATTTCTGCTGTGTAGGTGTCTTGGTCTTGTATAACAATACCACCACCTTTGTCAGCACTTTTGATTACAATAGAGGTATTAGTTTTAAGGGAACTAATGGCTTGTTTCTCCTTAAGTGTGATATTATATGGTATAAACCTCCTTTGTTGCTGTAAGTTTGAGAGGTCTTTAAGAACCAATTTCTCACATGCCATACCTACAATATTCATCTGTCAACTTTTAGAAATTTGCCTTACTAGAAATTTCTTTTCATTCAAGGGCGTCTTCTATCAACAAATCAAGGGGACCGCCATGGGCGCAATTTTTGCTCCGAATCTGGCCATACTATTTATGGACGAAATAGAGAGACAGGTTATTCTGGCACCATCCAACCCATTCTTCACCGGTATCATCATGTGGCGTAGATACATTGATGACATTTTCATGTTATGGAAGTTTGACGTCAATGTTCTACGCCACTTCATGCACTGGATGAACAATAACTGTTCGGGCCTGAACTTCACATCCTCATCTGATAAATCTTCCATTGATTTTTTGGATTTAACGATTTTCCATCATGAGGGAGAACTGCTCACTCGCTTGTTCAGAAAACCCACTGAGAGAAACACACTGTTGGAATATACCAGTAACCATCCAAGGGCCCTAAGAGACTCGCTACCTTTCTCTCAGTTCCTCCGAATTAGGAGAAACTGTTCAAACAGGGGGGACTACTTCAAAGAGAGTGCCATTCTGGCTAACAAACTGAGAGACAGGGGCTACCCCAAAAAGACTGTAAAGACTGCCTTGAAAAGAGCTTGGTATCGTCCCCGAGAAACTTTACTTGTCCCAAACCCCAAGAAAGATCAGGAGAGGATAGCGTGTGTAACAACTTTCTCTCCGTTATCAAATAAACTAAGAAAGATGAACCTACAACATTGGCCTGTCATCAATGCGGGCATCTTGAAGATCGAACGCCCACTTTTTGCTTTAAAAAAAAGCAAGAATTTGAAAGACCATTTGGTGAGAGCAGCCCTCCCCGGCCCTGTACAACTCTCTACTCTTGAATCTAGATGGGGACTGTCCCCCATTGTTGGTCATGTAAAATGTGGGGGTTGCGTTGTATGTAATCTAACCATTGAAGGTAAGACATTAGAGTTTAACAACATTAAGTTTCAATGCAATACCCTAACCAATTGTAATACGAGTAATGTTGTGTATCTCATTCAATGCCCATGCCAAAAAGTATATGTGGGCCAAACCTCGCAAAAAGTCAAGACCCGCATCTGCCAGCACAGAAGTCGCATTAGATGCAAGACACCGAATGCCCCGCTGGTAGAGCACTTCACTGAGGCCAACCATGACGAGGATGACATCCGCTGGACAATTCTAAAGGCACTAAAACTACCCCCAAGAGGAGGGAGCATGACAAGCCTCCTTAATAAAGAAGAATTGAAGTGCATAATACTCTTGGACTCTATCCACAACGGCCTAAATCGGACGGAGGACTGGACCTCCCTCCTCTGATCTGATCATTGCTCAGTCTCTCGGAAACATAACCCTTGGTTTAGTGACATTGCGAAATGGCTGAACTCTCTGAGGCTCCACAACCAATTTGTACTCTAGACCCCACTCTACTAAATGTGACTGATTGCCATGTAACTGCAAAATGTATATGAATTTCCAGAGGCTCCACCTCCAATACGCACTCCAGATGCCATTGCAGTAATTATGCACGAATACATTGTAAATGTAAATGTTTATTGAATAATTCCAGCAGTAACATTGTACAAAATTAATCGTTATGTATATAGTGGGCTACATAATGTGGCCTGAGGTTACTCTAGGAGTACGTCGCACCATCACGAGGATTTTTTCTCAAATGCACCCCTAACCTTATCACTGCGGTGGCCTCTATAATATGGCCGACTCACATTGCACATTCACTACAACGAAGGTTACAACACCCTCACCACCTGAGTCCTGCGCGCACTCTAGTCCCTTCACCATGTCTCGGTCCTTGCCCATTCCAAAATGGCGACCACAGAGAAAGCGAACACCTAGTCCCTCCTCAGTTTCTCATGTCCACCCCATGCCTTAAGCCCCGGTGGAGCAACAACACTCGGACAGCGCATCGATGCTGCCAAGACACGGAGAGAGACCACCGAGTCTCGCCGTCATCCCGCCTCAACTCCCGTGGCAACAAAAGGTAAGCGCATGCCCTAGGGCGAACCTGGAAACCCCGACCGAGGTTTCCCTCCGCCCATTCTCTTAACCTCGTTTCCCCCTTGTTTCTTTCCAGCCCACCGGTTGTTGGAACAATATTCGCCCCTAACTAGGACGCAAGTTATCTCCACGAGTGATATCAAAAAGGCTCGCTCTACTCTGAGGCTTTATTTTCCCCGCCTCGCAACCAGGTAAACCGCTAATTTCAACACCAACGTGGTTTAGTTACACAATAGGCACCACCCTCTAAGCTAATGATTTATCTCTCCTTATCCAAGTGCCGACAATTTCCTCGGTATTCTGACCACTCTAGTGCCTGACCAGGATATTACAATTTGCCCGGCAGGTCAGTACTGGTTGTACATAAGTCACTCGATATACGTGTACACGGAGGTCCTTCCTTTTCAGACCTGACACCCCGCCTGTGCATGGTACATATTCACTGGCCAATTCGGTCACACCTATAGTCCATGGTTCAACACGCTCACTGCGCGGTCGCGATATAGTCTAATTACTGGAGGCACTGCTCGCTATGACAAATACCCCACGTGCATGATAGGCACCCATTCACCCGAAACTCCGACAAACAACAGGAGTATTCCATCCATTAGCTCACAATCCTCCACGTTCACTACTGAATCCGGTTTTTTCAATTCACTGGACGGCTCCACAACTATGAGTACTATTCCTCAGGTCAGCTACACAAGCTTGCATAGTGTAAGTAGTCCTCTGCACGCAAACTGTTTGTATATGTCTGTATATATCTTTTACTTTTGTAGGCAGAAGCCTTATGTTCTCCACTCTTTTTCTCCTTTTTCATTTTCCACAGGCATTCCTAGAAACAGGCAAATGATTTAATAGTCCTGATGATGATCCCGGTTCATTAGGAGCCAGGGGATCGAAACGTTGACGGTTTAACAGTATTACAGAAAATTCAGTTGTATGCCATTCTGTAAATACTGTATGTCGAAACTTGTTTTTGCATTGTTCATTAACTCACAAGCGACATTTTGGCTCCAAACTCCTTGCCTGTAAAGTTTTTCTTACTTTCGTAGCATCTCTGCTACATTTTCTTCTTTGATGGATAGGTACAGGACTGTGCCCCATCTAAAGTGTTTATAACTGACCACCTCCAGGTCAACCACACTCCTTTTCTATCTTTAAATTTAACATTTCCTCACCCGGCTGGGTCTGGAAACTTGATTATAGTACCGATTGTGGTCTGTAAAATTATTTTTTCTGTTTATCATTATTCCCTGAGGACCCTTGTTGTCTTTGAAAAATTTGATTACCCATGGTCCAAAGGTACTTATTGGGTTCCCTTGTTAAAATAAAAATGGCCAGGGGTGAATGGTCAACAAGGTTGTCTTTCAAAGGGCGGCTGTCGCCAATGTCAGTAATATCAGGGAATAGAGAAACTTGCAGCCACAAATGTATTCTGTTCATTCATTACCTTAATGTGGGCATACAAGTTACCAGGATAGGAAAGCACAAACTCTGGCAAAATTTAAAAACATCTAATTGCAGAGCTAATTAAAACTGGAGTATAGTGAAACCTGTCTGACCTGTCTGTGCTGGATCTGAGGTGCTTCTGGGAATGAAAGAGACAAGTTTATATATTTTGTCCTTTAAGATTATAATTAAAGATCCCAAGGATTGATTGTGGAAATGGCTTGGCCACCGAGGAATGCTGGTTCAGGAAGGTATGATTGTCACTGGTGCCAAAGGCCATGGAGGGGTCCAGTATAATAGACACTACAGCCTGAGCCTTGTTTGATATTCTGAAAGTGTCATCCCAGAATACACTTTACCTGTGATGATCTTCTGAAAGCTAGGAGTAGGTTTAACGAAAATGCTATGGCCTTTCAACCACAATTTGATCAACCAATTTTACGATCATATGCATAGTGGTATGGCATGGCTGGTCATCTTTATACATGGGTGTGTGTATGTGCTTCCTATGTATCTGCCAGTGTATACATGAGTGACTGTAGTTTCTTAGGTGTCTTATGGCAGGTTGCTTACTGTGTGCTTTGGTCCTCTAGATGTGTCATCCTGTGCTTTAATGTATGTAGATCATGTGTTGTGAATGCCTATTAATGTGTTACTTTCTATATATGGATGCCTATAGATGTGTTCTGCAGTGTGCATGAATGAAAAGAGACGTGTTAACCAGGCTGCATGGATGCCTATAGCGGTGACTGCCGATGTGTGTGTTTGCAAGCACTATAGAAACCAATGTTGGGTTGGATTTGTCAATGCTTAGTCTGCTTCCTCTCTTTGATACTTTAGAATCTAAAGAGATACTCAGATTACGGCCCGAGGGACACTTGCGGCCCCCTGGTCAAGAGCAACGCTGGACGCTGGACAGTTGTTTACTTTACTGAGCACTTACTAACATCCATAAACATGTTAAATAAACGGGCAAGCGTTTATTTACATGTTACCGAAAGTTAAAGTAAGGAAAGTTTCTTAAGTGTCCAGAACCGCTCATCT
This sequence comes from Lissotriton helveticus, assembly GCF_964261635.1. Taxonomy (NCBI): domain Eukaryota; kingdom Metazoa; phylum Chordata; class Amphibia; order Caudata; family Salamandridae; genus Lissotriton; species Lissotriton helveticus. The sequence goes on from NC_136058.1 coordinate 38,569,608, forward strand.
TTAGAAACGCCTTAATTTTTAGACATCAAATGTGTATAAATAAGATAAAGTCTCTTCAAAGTTTAAAAAAAGTATATTCCATTAATATAAAAAAGCGTTTCACCTCCGTATATCTGATCATATTGCTGCATTGAGAGGTATTTTTTTAATGACTTTTCAAACCCATTTGGAAACATTCTTGCTTCCACCCTCCCAGACACAATGCCAATCGTGAACTAAGACGTGAGACATATCTCTTTTGCACCCTGTGGGTGGCCTGGGTTGCTCTTAAACATTGACAGTATTATCATTTATTTAATGAAATGCAAGAGAAGGTGTTGTAATGCACACATCTTGAACTCCTGTATTCTGGGGTTGTCTAATATGTGATAATGAAGACAAATGAGGCAAAGTGAATATTTCATTTGCTTAGGATCACACAAGTTGGTTAAGCGGAGAAGCCAGGATTGATCCCAGGTTTTCTGATTTAACATTGTGCAGTCCAGCCACTAGATGTGCATGCTTCGTTTCCCTCACACCAGCCCACCTTACACACATTGCTCACCCCGACCTACACCTTGCTGGCATAAGTGCGGCCCTCAACCACTTGGTCCCTGGGGAAATATTCGCGAGTACCCATCCTTTAGATCCTGCCTTACTTTGCTAAGTGCTCTGAAGCTGCCCTAGTAGGCACCAACTCACGCTATGTAAACAACTCTGCTATCAATAAATTATACGCGGGAAACACCTGTCTGGGATAATAAATGTAGATAGTGATGTTCCTGTTTTTGCTAACAAAACAACTCTGATTTACAAGGTCACTGGAGCCTTGCAAACAAATGCTCCATCTTGGCAGTAAGTAGGAGAAATGGCGGCTTTTATGACAAGCTTGGCTGTATAAGCTGCCAGCTCGCGGATGAAAAATGGCCTGCTCCACGAGCATTCATCTGCGGACAGGCACGCGAACATTATTGGGCTGCAAGGCTGGCACGGAAGAGGGCGAACGCTTGGACAATTCTGCAGAATGCTGCATTCTCATTGACTTTCAGGTGGCATGTCCTCAGACGCATTCACAGTGGCGAGGAGTTTATATATTTTTGGGATTGACGAAAAACACGATGGCAGATAGGAGTGAAACTTTGAGTGAATTTGTAAGAGAACTTCTGTGATTCTGATGAATCATTATATGACATTCCAAGCTTGCTTTAACCAGTTTTTGAAGAAAAAAAGATTAAACAGTAATTGGTATTTTTTCTAATTGGCTACTGAGACTTTAGTCGACTTTTCTTTCAAGCAAGTGAAAGTGAACTCATTATATCTGTTTGACAGTGAAGTAATAATAATTGTCCACTTGGGTAACATGGGTCACTGGTGTGTGCATTATAATTTTCATCCAACTAAGACCACCGCTTGCGTTAAAATGTCAAGCTATTTTGTTACATCGCTGAAAATGTAAGTTAGCTGAGAACTTCAGGACACTTTCAATAAAAGCTGGTTTAAAACCATGCCGTGTTTAGCCCACACTTACTGACATCAAACAAATAATACCAAGGTAGATTCCAATAACATCCATTCAATCAATTAGGGGTTGTAAAACGCGCCCATTCACCTGTGAATGTGTCCAGGCGCTGTGAAGCCTACGGCAGAGGGTGGAGGTGAACAGCCAGGTCTTGAGTCTCTTCCTGAATTCCCATAGGGAAGAGGAGGTTCGGAAGTGGAGGGGAAGGTCGTTCCAAGACTTGGCAGCATGGAAGTGAAAGGAGCAGCCTCCATTGTTGCTTCAGCAGCTGCAGGGGGATGAGCGAGGGAGAGGGAGGCTGAGCGCAGGTGTCTAGTGGGTTGGTGGAAGTTCATTGGTTGATGCAGTGGTAGCTCCTCTGTTAAGGCAGAGGAGCGTCGCCCCACTGCTTTTTGCAGTGGAAATAAAGGGAAAAAAATGATAACCCCTTGACGTTATTATAATTTTATTTGTTCCTGTTGCGGCATCTTGCAGGGGGATCTGCTCTGCTCTCAGAGCAGGGGGGAGGAGTGGTGGGCACTCTACGAGTGCTCAATGACTAATTGGCTGTCCAGCTTAGGTGAGGTCGGCCAAACAGTCATGCATACTTTGCATGTTCTCAACCCAGGCTGCATTACAGCTTCGGTGGAGAACATAGCCAAGCTCCCATTCCCTGTTTGAGTGCTGGACTTCTCCGTTCAGACAAAACACAACGCTGCGTTGCGATTGACTATGGGGAGCCTGGGAGCTCGGGTGAGTCCTGCTTACTATTTGCACAGAAGAGGACGGAGAAGAGGTGGCAGCTGACTGAACCTGAATTTGTTTTTAAATCCATCCCCCCACCCCCCTTTCTCCTCCCCGCACCATTGCTGCATCCCAGGAGCAGCTGCTACTGGGTTGCTGTATGGTGGTCCTTGGCTGTTTAGGGCTCTGTAGGTGTGGATCAGCATCTTGAACTGACATGTCTTCTGAATGGTCAGCCAATGTAGCTTCCTGAGGTGGAGGGTGATGTAGGTTTGTTTAGGGAGATCAAGGATGAGTCAGGTCGCTGAGTTCTCTATGGTCTGTAGTGTTTTTGAGAGGTGCGCAGTGATTCCTACTTATTTCCATTGGCCTGCAAATAGTCCTGCACTCTCACTCCACAATCCGTTGCTGTGGAGTGAGCTAGGTTACATATTGGGCTATACTGATGGCGCGCAGAGTTACCTGCTCAATTACCATAGTCACCTGGGCCCATAAACATACACACTTTGAACAGGTAATCCGGCCTTTACAATTTGCCAATCAGGATTGTATTCACTTTAGGACTTATACCTGTACACATTGACTTACCAATCCTTGTCACCTGTACCTAAAGTCCTAAGGGATCGAAAGGTGTTAGAATAATAGGTAGAAAATAACATTTACCTTCATAAATAACCACAGACTCTGCAAAGTTTTAAACATTTTATCTATGCAAAGTCTTAAATGTCAGAGTCCATACAAGCGAAGGTAAATCCTTTTCAATTAAGAAAATAATAACTAATTCAATGATATGTAGAAATATTGCGAGATTTCTTTTAGGCATTGATACCTGGGAAAGGTGAGAAAAGGAAGCAGTACAATGACATACCACATAGATTATATTTACCTAGAATGGTGTGAAGACCAACCCTGGCCACGGGCTGGGGCAAGAAACACAGGACTCCCAACAGTTCAGATGCAAACGAACAGGACAGGTGCAGATCAGGACAGGTGAGGACCAGGACAGGGCAGATGCAAGTCAGGACAGGAACCCTCAGCTAAGTGCAACACCAGCGTTACACCCCTCTCTGCGGCTAACTGTCGGACCCCGATTGGGTTATTAATTCTTCTCCCTCAGCAATTCCCGATTCTTCTGACAGAGTGCTCTGCCAGCACCTCTGCTCTCGATCTATAGCATGCGTTGGGTCAGTGACAGGTCAGCTACTCGGGCAAGTCGGACAATCTAACTAACTAAGCCTACCTTAGTTATACCATTTTGCAGGGCAATGAGGAGAGGTCATCACACCATACCAGTATGAGATCATTTCATTCAAAAATAATGATCAATGTTCCCGCCCATAATTCACTTTCTCATGGATTTTATTCCACCCAGCAATTAATGTTTCAATATTATACACAATGTATTTGATCAGTTCCTCTTGAGGGGTCAGGCGGTCATCTTCCCAGGAATATTACAAGTAAGTCAGGACTTGGCTGCATTTCAATGCCAATGCTTCAGAGATTTTAGAGTTCCTCTGCGCAGACGCAGCTCTTTCAAGATGGAATTCAGAAGCACTCGTCAGGCCCAAACATGAGCGAGCAGCAAAGTCAAAGAGAAACAATTTAGAACAAAGAAATAAATGAATGCTCTGTATACCACTTCTCTCTACTATATTCTCATTACTTTATTTTAACTATAGCATTAATAGTTAAGCAGAACAGACAAAGTTTAGTTAAAGCAGCAGCAGGTGCTTTAGTATGTGAAACATGAAGAGGCCATCTTTAATACTTGTGCGTAGCTGCAAGAAATTCCCCCAAGCAAAGATACGTCACACCACGTAAGTGTGGCAGACGCATGCACAGTAAAGTTCCCACGTTTTTGGCGGCCATTTTAGGACACTTAGGTTACTGTTAGTAAAAGCACATTGTCAAGCTTTCCCTAGCTACTAGAAATGTTGTGTGGTGTAATTATTAGTAAGAGAAAACATATTGATTAATGGATTACTTGTTATTTAAGAGGATTGAATCTGAGCAAGTCTCTTTACGTATGAAACCTTGCTCCATTATACAATGCCATATTACTCCGCTTGCCCTCTAATCCATTTACAATCCTCCATTAGGTTTTTTTCATTGGGTTTTGTGTTCCTTGATGCCTGCTACTTTTGTCTATTCGTTTCACCTTCATGATGTCAGTGATAAATAGGTATAAGGGAATGGTGAAAGGCTATGATACAAAAACAACATGAGTAAAAGATGGAGAAAAGAAGCGAGAGTGAAGAAAGGTAGCTAGAAAAAGAGAAACAATACAAATAATCAATAGAAGGCCAAAGAGAGAAACCAGTTCAGATAGAACGATCAATAAATGGGAATGAGGGGATATGGAGTTTGTCTCCAAGAAAGATGGGGGTGCCTCTGTGAAGCTCTGCAGGTACTGCCCTTCACATTGCTCATAAAGTGGATGGTGGAGCGGAAAAACATCTACAAAGAAACCCCTAGACCAGAGGAGCACACCAAGCACTTGATGCTTCGATCCAAAGTGGCGTCGCACCCAGCAGCGGATGGCGAGGCGGAGTGATGGAGGGGCAATGAAAGACCCTCGAGGCATGTGCCACCAGAAAACAGGTCCAACATACCTTACCTTCAGGCTTCTGTTCGTTTTTTTGAGTGAGAACTCTTGAGGCTCGAAAAGAGACAAGAAGAGTTGCTCAGGCCGGGCTCACCTGGGATTCTTGGCTGTAGAAAGAGGGTAAACACCCCACTGGCGAATGGGATTTATAGGGTAGGAGTGAAAAACTAACTAATGCAGGCCTACTTTCCAGAACTGTGATGACTTCCCTCTAGACAACTCTAGATGTGTTCCCTTGCACCACAGGAGGACTTAAGCAGTTTAACCATCTCTGAAATAACTGACTCTCAGCGCATGGCCTCTAATTCAGTTAAGGATAAGGCAACTGAAGCTCGGAGAAACATACAGACTGCTAACCTGCAACCCATCCTCTCCAAAAAGCTGCAACTAAAAAGGAATACACAAATACAGGGCCATCAACCTGAGAATTGAGTCCACATTCATAACGTCGCGGAGTGGGCTGCTGCCCCTTGTTTATTTTAGAACTGACCACTCAACAGGCATGACTTCCCACATCTCCATGGCCCTCACCACCTGAGTAAAAGTTAATCTACATTGTCTGGACTTTTATTATTGAGTATGCCTCATCACTATCATTAATCATCATTGTTTATAAGGATGTTGGGCAAGAATATTCCAGACAACCCACCTACTCTTGAGTTGTGACGCAAATGCCAACCAGAAGCATTTCATGAGCGGAGGGGAAAGGCAGCCAGTAATAACCATTTACTGCACAACCTGATGTTGAAATCAGCTCAACCGCTCTTATTCACGAAAGAAGTTACTGGTAAACCACAAAAGCCTCAGAAGTTCAGGACATGATGGCACATGATGATGCTTTAGAAATCATTCACAGAGAATTGACGGGGCTCAAAGTCTGTATATTTGTGGTTAGTGATAACACCTTTGAAAGAGCTTGTCTGAAATCGCTTCCATCAGATGAAAGCTCTCGACTTTCAGGACATTCATCACCTTGAAGAAGCACTAGCTCGCTAGAATTGACCAAACGGTTGTGTAAGCCACAGACTGGGACTGGGGTTTTTGGCACAAGGCAAATGAAATAACAGAGGACAGAAACAGACCAGACAACTTATGCTTCTCAGGCATTCTGGAAAAAAGGAAGGAGTCAACATCATGACCTTCATTTTGTGGTTCATACCGAAAATCACTAAACTGGAGTTCAACCCGCAATTAGAACTCCAGAGAGCTCACAGGATCAGGTTTCGGATTCGCCTAGGCACAGACTCTCCAACACAAATTATTGTCTGCTTTTTACGCCACTATCAAACACAAGAGGTTATCAGGAAGGCCAAACAGCAATGTGTTTTTCCTTTTGAGGGTCACAAGATCCACGTGCACCAAGGTTTCTCACATGAGGCAATGCAAAAACTGAAGTGGTTCTTTTCTCTTAGAACACGGCTGAAGCAACTTGACATCCGTTATGAACTTTTAGACCCTGCATTTATGCTAATTTCTAAGGACGACTGCACCAAATAATTTGCTGACCCAGCTCAACTGGAACAGCTGCTGCATAATATTGGACATCTCATATGGAAATGACCCCTCTGCTGGCACAAACTATGCCATGTGAGAACTCATTTATGGAACAATTGAGCCAGTCTGTGTTACAGGAAAGAAATAGGCTGGAAGATGTAACCAGGAAGTTGGCATCAGGACAGAGTTATAACCAAAGGGACTTGAAACCCACACCGCGTGACAAGTCATCACTGCTCCTGGCCACAGATTTGTGATTTTGAAAAAGCACACACCCAGGCAGACTTAGGCTACAAGGAACTGGCTAAATCACAACACATTTGTGTGAACACATTATGATAAATACACAAAAAGAACAATTAGTACAACAGACTGTTATGATATCAAAAAATATATTTTTAATTTTGATTTCTTTTAAAACATTATAAAAAGAAGAGTTAGTGAATATCACTTGATTATGTATGGTGTATATAGTTATGAATTTGATACATTGATAATGAATAACAATTCCATGGTATATTGATAAAATCAGAACAGAACAGAAAAGAAAACAGTTAAAATTCAGTTTCAGAGTTATTTCTCCAAATTTTTATTAGACTTGGGCTGTGTCAACGCGTTTCGACAATCTTTTGTCTTCATCAGGACTTTTTAGAATATGCAGCCACTTTTTCTCTAAACAGAATAAAACAATATTTTTAGATAAATATTTGGCCAACACTTTCTAGGTTACAGTCAGCAACTCTTATTTTAAATAACCGAGGGTGACCAGCAAATTACAACAGTTCATAACAGTCCATTGATAATTAAAAATATTATACATCCGCTCTAAAAGAGTCAAAAATAAAATCATTTTCTTAGCCAGACTTGTATTTACATATAGGTGATAATACAGAATCGCAGAAACCAACAGAGCGCACTCATTTTATTAATAATGACTACATTATTCTATATCTGAGTTCTAGAGAAACCAGATGGGTAACCATTGTCTCAAGATGATAGATGAAACAGGGGGAAGATAGGTATATGGCGAGGCGGGAGTTTTTATAAAAAAAATTTTTGTCTACATATGTTATCTAACCATTAGGGGCTTATTTTTCTTAGACAAGATCAAAAGTCATTGAGAGAATTGTCATCCTAGTCTTGTTATAATACATTATTAAGTAACCAAGCAAATCGCAGTATATATTCACCATTATTTTGTTGCAGCTATTCGAAAAACTGGAGTTGGGAGTGAGGCACCTTCTCTATACTAGATGTGGACGGTATGTGATATCTGTTTAATAAAGAGACAAACCATATTGGAATTTAAGTTTCTTAATGCATATTTTAATTTTACTAAGCCAAACGAGTTTCCAACTTTGACCCCTATTTTTTTGTTTTTTTATTATTCATTGGAGGTTTTACCTGATATAGCAGTATTCACTGCAAGCTTCTCACCCCCCTCCTCTGTTAACTTCTCATGAGTCTTCAGCATTAAATAAGGCCACGACTCGATTTCTGTAGCCGTAGGTAAAGTAGCAATCCACTTAATCGTTACAAGTGGGAAAGTTCCTGTGCAAATACAACATGAATAGACTCAAATCTATTTATTCCGTTAATATTGCTATTTATTAGTCTTAGGTAATGTTCACTGTTATTATTCTCTACTTCTTCATAATTTACCTTATTTGTTGGATATAGTTGTTCTAAATCAGAGAGTGCGTGTTGAAGACTCGGTATCTGTCAGGAGCTGCGATTTTTAGGGGCGTGGTTCAGCTTCGCCGTACCCGGCGTCTTACGAATAATTTTGGTCGAAGTTAGGGCTACTGATTGTTATACTCTTCCAGGATCATTCTAAAATAAGGGAGAGGGAAAGAGTAACAGTCATTTATTGTTTATCCCTTAGGTTTGGTCGATGGTCGGTCCAGTTAATTAGAATCCTTTCGCCCTAGTCCCTTAGTGTTTTGTTTACCTGGCGGATTCAATCCGATTTGATGAACGGAGACGCAGGCGTTCTTATGTTTATTTGCTTTCCAGGGTCCTATCGCTGTACGGTGTCCCCGCAAAGGTATCAAATGCGTTATGCCGGGTGCCCGTTACGGTGTGGTATTGGCCCAAGATTCTGGGGGAGATATAAAAAAGAAGAATATACTATCCTTAGTGACTATTTTATGGTTACTAATCATTAAGTCCCCAAGATGGAGCCTCACTGAAGCGGCTTCCAGTCCAAATAGAACACGGTAATCTGCAGAGGGGCAGGTATAGCGCGGAGTTGAGTCGGCTCTTACCGTGTTCGGGATAGCAAGATTCGGCGCGTCTCCTTCCGTCAGGGCTTCAAGCGATTGAATGAAAGATCACGAGAAGTCCTTCTTCTACTTCTTTAAATATAATTCCAAAGGATGGCGCATCTTGGAGAAAATACATTTGCAAGAAAACCAAGGTGGCAATCAAATTCGAAAGAAACGTGAGGTCTTTTGGATCTTCACCCTTGGGACGTTTGACCAGGGTTTGAACCAAGATCTACCCTGGGAGAACGCAATAATCTAAAAACATAGTTAATCGTTATTAAGCGCATTCCCCACGACCTAACTTCAAATATCTAATATTTGAATATTTAATTATTGGTCGCAGAATTGGGGCATATGCGTTTAAATCTTGAGACCCGCCCTCCTCAATCTTGAGGATTAACCTATACTGTGAATCAGGTAATATCCTTTTAAATTCTGAGCCCGCCTCCTCCTTTGGAATTATATTTAAAGAAGTAGAAGAAGGACTTCTCGTGATCTTTCATTCAATCGCTTGAAGCCCTGACGGAAGGAGACGCGCCGAATCTTGCTATCCCGAACACGGTAAGAGCCGACTCAACTCCGCGCTATACCTGCCCCTCTGCAGATTACCGTGTTCTATTTGGACTGGAAGCCGCTTCAGTGAGGCTCCATCTTGGGGACTTAATGATTAGTAACCATAAAATAGTCACTAAGGATAGTATATTCTTCTTTTTTATATCTCCCCCAGAATCTTGGGCCAATACCACACCGTAAGGGGCACCCGGCATAACGCATTTGATACCTTTGCGGGGACACCGTACAGCGATAGGACCCTGGAAAGCAAATAAACATAAGAACGCCTGCGTCTCCGTTCATCAAATCGGATTGAATCCGCCAGGTAAACAAAACACTAAGGGACTAGGGCGAAAGGATTCTAATTAACTGGACCGACCATCGACCAAACCTAAGGGATAAACAATAAATGACTGTTACTCTTTCCCTCTCCCTTATTTTAGAATGATCCTGGAAGAGTATAACAATCAGTAGCCCTAACTTCGACCAAAATTATTCGTAAGACGCCGGGTACGGCGAAGCTGAACCACGCCCCTAAAAATCGCAGCTCCTGACAGATACCGAGTCTTCAACACGCACTCTCTGATTTAGAACAACTATATCCAACAAATAAGGTAAATTATGAAGAAGTAGAGAATAATAACAGTGAACATTACCTAAGACTAATAAATAGCAATATTAACGGAATAAATAGATTTGAGTCTATTCATGTTGTATTTGCACAGGAACTTTCCCACTTGTAACGATTAAGTGGATTGCTACTTTACCTACGGCTACAGAAATCGAGTCGTGGCCTTATTTAATGCTGAAGACTCATGAGAAGTTAACACAGGAGGGGGTGAGAAGCTTGCAGTGAATACTGCTATATCAGGTAAAACCTCCAATGAATAATAAAAAAACAAAAAAATAGGGGTCAAAGTTGGAAACTCGTTTGGCTTAGTAAAATTAAAATATGCATTAAGAAACTTAAATTCCAATATGGTTTGTCTCTTTATTAAACAGATATCACATACCGTCCACATCTAGTATAGAGAAGGTGCCTCACTCCCAACTCCAGTTTTTCGAATAGCTGCAACAAAATAATGGTGAATATATACTGCGATTTGCTTGGTTACTTAATAATGTATTATAACAAGACTAGGATGACAATTCTCTCAATGACTTTTGATCTTCTCTAAGAAAAATAAGCCCCTAATGGTTAGATAACATATGTAGACCAAAATTTTTTTTATAAAAACTCCCGCCTCGCCATATACCTATCTTCCCCCTGTTTCATCTATCATCTTGAGACAATGGTTACCCATCTGGTTTCTCTAGAACTCAGATATAGAATAATGTAGTCATTATTAATAAAATGAGTGCGCTCTGTTGGTTTCTGCGATTCTGTATTATCACGTATATGTAAATACAAGTCTGGCTAAGAAAATGATTTTATTTTTGACTCTTTTAGAGCGGATGTATAATATTTTTAATTATCAATGGACTGTTATGAACTGTTGTAATTTGCTGGTCACCCTCGGTTATTTAAAATAAGAGTTGCTGACTGTAACCTAGAAAGTGTTGGCCAAATATTTATCTAAAAATATTGTTTTATTCTGTTTAGAGAAAAAGTGGCTGCATATTCTAAAAAGTCCTGATGAAGACAAAAGATTGTCGAAACGCGTTGACACAGCCCAAGTCTAATAAAAATTTGGAGAAATAACTCTGAAACTGAATTTTAACTGTTTTCTTTTCTGTTCTGTTCTGATTTTATCAATATACCATGGAATTGTTATTCATTATCAATGTATCAAATTCATAACTATATACACCATACATAATCAAGTGATATTCACTAACTCTTCTTTTTATAATGTTTTAAAAGAAATCGAAATTAAAAATATATTTTTTGATATCATAACAGTCTGTTGTACTAATTGTTCTTTTTGTGTATTTATCATAATGTGTTCACACAAATGTGTTGTGATTTAGCCAGTTCCTTGTAGCCTAAGTCTGCCTGGGTGTGTGCTTTTTCAAAATTGTTGTTTCCCTGACCCAGGAGTCGATCCTTAACAGGGGGTCCCTGATACTTAACTAAGATTACCCACGGTTGATCCGTGTGGGGCTGTTACCTTTTCTGTTTACCCCCCTTTTTCTGCGCACAGAATCGAAGAAACTTTATATAGAGCGTTTCACTTATTGTACCTAAATACATCCTCACTTCAACTAGGAATAATAACGATCTAGTGAATCCACCTCACCAACAGATTAACATACACCGCAAGTAATAGTAATCACAGAATGGCAAATCTCCAGACCTTCGGGTTCTCGGACGAGGACTTTGCAACTTTAGTAGGGACTAATGTCAATTTTGGTGAAAATCAAATAGGTAACCAACATAACCATAGCGAATATAGTAAACTTTTAGACCTTCGGAAAAAGTTGGTCAGAATAGAAGCCCATGGGGAGTTTATGCTGAACTACCTCAAGAACGGCGTAATCCCCATGGGTTTAAGGATTCGAATTATCCCAGGACTCTTTGTAGACATCAAGTCCTTTCTAATAAAGTGGAGCATGATAGCGAGCCGCTGCTCAAGAGACCTGATGATTTTAATCATCTCCACATCAAAAGAATTAGCAGCTGATATTAGGAAGGAAATAGAGGTACTTGAGGATAAACTAAAAAAGTCTACTACCCTAGATGAAGCAGATAAACAGCTGGACTCTATCAAAAAAGATATATTATCGTTCTCTGATTATTTAAAAAAAAGGAAGGAAAACAAGTTCATAAAAGATAAAAGATTTTACTCGGTTGAGAAAACTTATCCCTATATTGTGGAAGGCTTTTTCAATTGTGACCCAACTTCAGGCGCCCAGACACACACTTACCAACACAAGGTCCAAAATTTCTCAAATTCATCTGGGTCAGATCTAGACTCAGAGGAAGAAGGGTCTATGGGCTATCAAGATGATAGACCATTTGATCCTAGGAATGGACAGAGAAATAACCGCCGACCTTTTTTAGGTCACCGAGGGGGGAGAGGGAACCGCCAAAGAGTCAGGTTCCAAAACCACTCGAGAGGCAATTACCAGTCAGCTCAATACACCCCGGAACCTCAGAGATACTTGGAAACAAGGAACAAACAATACTGGCGGAACGGGATGTGATCCCGATTTTTAACTTATCCTCCCATGTCCTTGGCCCTTCAGATGTGTCCCTTCTAACTAAGGGCTTAACTTTTGTCCCTCATGCTCAAGTAAACATCTTCGAACTCTATCGCGACATTCATTCATTTTTACGAAAAATTAGACTAAAAAAGTTTTTTATGATGAATGATTCATTGGAATTGGATAATATAAGCAACAATATTGTATCTTTACCCTCCACCTTCACCCCAACCTTACAACAATTAGGTCCCGAAGTAGCTGTTTTCGAGAAGGTTATCATCAAAAGACTAGAACAGGCCCTTAAGTTTATCCCTAAACCAAAATACAATATATCCAAAGATGAGCATGACTCCCTTGAAAAATTGAAAAATGACAACACGATCGTAGTAAAGAGTAGTGACAAGGGTGGAGGGATAGTCCTTTTGGACTGTACCATATATGAGGAAAATATGCGAAAGATGCTTAATGACACAAATTTCTATAAAAGGATCCACTCGAATCCTACGGAAAGAATAGTCAAAACCATAAACAAACTAACGACAAAAGCTTTAAATGAGGGTATCATAAACAAAAAGGAATTCGAATATCTAAATAATTCGGAAAGAAAAACCTCTTGCATATATGGATTACCCAAGATCCACAAGGATCAAACAAATCCACCCTACAGGCCAATTGTTTCAACAATTGGGACTCCGTTGGAAGCAATTTCCAAGTTTTTAGATCAAGTTCTACGACCGTATATCTCATTGTCACCATCTTACGTGAGAGATACAGGCGACATCATTAAAAAAGTGGAGAATTTGCCATTCAATGAGGGCAGAGATCTACTTGTGACCCTAGACATAGAGTCATTGTATAGCAATATACCTCAGAAAGAAGCAATTGAAGCCACCTCATGGTTTATTGATTTACATCAGATCCCTTGCTGCAAGACATTCATTGAAGAATGTCTGACTATGGTTTTAAAAGAAAATTTCTTTGAATTTGGCAGTGATCTATTCTTGCAAACCAAGGGCGTAAGCATGGGTGCTTCAATGGCGCCCTCGATAGCCAATATCTACATTATTTCTTTTGAGAGCAAATTCATCTATAATGAAATGGCACCATTCTTCGAGTCTGTTTCCCATTGGTCCCGGTACAAAGACGACATCTTTTTTGTTTGGACCGATGGGGAACAGACTCTGAAGGAGTTCCTCCTCTGGTTGAACCTCACTGATGATAACCTGCATTTTACCGCACATATAGACGAGTCAAAAGTTGAATTTTTGGACATCTATATACAAAACAATGGGGGCTCCCTTGAGGTCAACCTATACTCTAAGCCTACTGCCCGGAACACACTCTTACACTTTAGCAGTTACCACCCGCGGTGTCCGAAAGATAGTATACCGTTCTCTCAATTTTTGAGAGTCAGACGGAACTGCACAAACATCAAAGATTTTGATGCCCAAGCAGTAAAAATGAAAGAGAAATTCATACAGAGAGGCTATCCGCACCGTTTAGTAAGAACAGCCTACAAAAGAGCTCGTTTCTACGATCGAGACACTTTATTGAATTCCCAAAAACAAAAAACTGATCCCAAATTAGGGTGCATAACAAAACACTCAACGATGGATTCAACAATAAGACAAATAATCAACTCCAATTGGCATCTACTAAACTCCTCAGATGACCAAGAGAAAATCCAGAAACCTATGTATGCACATAGACGCAATCGGAATCTAAAGGATCAGATAGTTCATTCTCGACATAAGTTCAAAACACAGAATACCACATTTATCCAGAAATCGATTACTGGAACAAACGCAGTGAGAGGTACCTCACGGTGTGGGTCTTGTCACTCATGTGATAGCATTATAACTGGTGACAGCATGCAATTTAATGGGACAACCATTCGAGCAAAGGAGCTATGGAACTGTAACACGAAAAACGTGATATATCTGATCATATGCCCCTGCAATTTGGGCTATGTCGGGGAAACTTCACGCATGATTAAAACAAGACTTACCGAACATAGGTCGTCAGTGAAAACAAAACGACTGGCAGCCCCACTTGTGAGTCATTTTGTGGAGTATAAACATAAACCGGAGGACATAAGATGGCGCATCTTGGAGAAAATACATTTGCAAGAAAACCAAGGTGGCAATCAAATTCGAAAGAAACGTGAGGTCTTTTGGATCTTCACCCTTGGGACGTTTGACCAGGGTTTGAACCAAGATCTACCCTGGGAGAACGCAATAATCTAAAAACATAGTTAATCGTTATTAAGCGCATTCCCCACGACCTAACTTCAAATATCTAATATTTGAATATTTAATTATTGGTCGCAGAATTGGGGCATATGCGTTTAAATCTTGAGACCCGCCCTCCTCAATCTTGAGGATTAACCTATACTGTGAATCAGGTAATATCCTTTTAAATTCTGAGCCCGCCTCCTCCTTTGGAATTATATTTAAAGAAGTAGAAGAAGGACTTCTCGTGATCTTTCATTCAATCGCTTGAAGCCCTGACGGAAGGAGACGCGCCGAATCTTGCTATCCCGAACACGGTAAGAGCCGACTCAACTCCGCGCTATACCTGCCCCTCTGCAGATTACCGTGTTCTATTTGGACTGGAAGCCGCTTCAGTGAGGCTCCATCTTGGGGACTTAATGATTAGTAACCATAAAATAGTCACTAAGGATAGTATATTCTTCTTTTTTATATCTCCCCCAGAATCTTGGGCCAATACCACACCGTAACGGGCACCCGGCATAACGCATTTGATACCTTTGCGGGGACACCGTACAGCGATAGGACCCTGGAAAGCAAATAAACATAAGAACGCCTGCGTCTCCGTTCATCAAATCGGATTGAATCCGCCAGGTAAACAAAACACTAAGGGACTAGGGCGAAAGGATTCTAATTAACTGGACCGACCATCGACCAAACCTAAGGGATAAACAATAAATGACTGTTACTCTTTCCCTCTCCCTTATTTTAGAATGATCCTGGAAGAGTATAACAATCAGTAGCCCTAACTTCGACCAAAATTATTCGTAAGACGCCGGGTACGGCGAAGCTGAACCACGCCCCTAAAAATCGCAGCTCCTGACAGATACCGAGTCTTCAACACGCACTCTCTGATTTAGAACAACTATATCCAACAAATAAGGTAAATTATGAAGAAGTAGAGAATAATAACAGTGAACATTACCTAAGACTAATAAATAGCAATATTAACGGAATAAATAGATTTGAGTCTATTCATGTTGTATTTGCACAGGAACTTTCCCACTTGTAACGATTAAGTGGATTGCTACTTTACCTACGGCTACAGAAATCGAGTCGTGGCCTTATTTAATGCTGAAGACTCATGAGAAGTTAACAGAGGAGGGGGTGAGAAGCTTGCAGTGAATACTGCTATATCAGGTAAAACCTCCAATGAATAATAAAAAAACAAAAAAATAGGGGTCAAAGTTGGAAACTCGTTTGGCTTAGTAAAATTAAAATATGCATTAAGAAACTTAAATTCCAATATGGTTTGTCTCTTTATTAAACAGATATCACATACCGTCCACATCTAGTATAGAGAAGGTGCCTCACTCCCAACTCCAGTTTTTCGAATAGCTGCAACAAAATAATGGTGAATATATACTGCGATTTGCTTGGTTACTTAATAATGTATTATAACAAGACTAGGATGACAATTCTCTCAATGACTTTTGATCTTGTCTAAGAAAAATAAGCCCCTAATGGTTAGATAACATATGTAGACAAAATTTTTTTTTATAAAAACTCCCGCCTCGCCATATACCTATCTTCCCCCTGTTTCATCTATCATCTTGAGACAATGGTTACCCATCTGGTTTCTCCAGAACTCAGATATAGAATAATGTAGTCATTATTAATAAAATGAGTGCGCTCTGTTGGTTTCTGCGATTCTGTATTATCACGTATATGTAAATACAAGTCTGGCTAAGAAAATGATTTTATTTTTGACTCTTTTAGAGCGGATGTATAATATTTTTAATTATCAATGGACTGTTATGAACTGTTGTAATTTGCTGGTCACCCTCGGTTATTTAAAATAAGAGTTGCTGACTGTAACCTAGAAAGTGTTGGCCAAATATTTATCTAAAAATATTGTTTTATTCTGTTTAGAGAAAAAGTGGCTGCATATTCTAAAAAGTCCTGATGAAGACAAAAGATTGTCGAAACGCGTTGACACAGCCCAAGTCTAATAAAAATTTGGAGAAATAACTCTGAAACTGAATTTTAACTGTTTTCTTTTCTGTTCTGTTCTGATTTTATCAATATACCATGGAATTGTTATTCATTATCAATGTATCAAATTCATAAGTTCACCTGCACTAGCAGTTCTACTGAACTGGCGTTTCTGGACCTCAACATAAAAGCTGATCAGGGGGGTCTGACCACAACGACTCATTACAAACCGACTTCCAGGAACTCGTTGTTGCGCTTTGATAGTTTCCACCCCAGACCTTTGAGAGAGAACCTGCCATTTGGACAGTTCCTGCGCATTCGCCGGAACTGCAGCAACCTCCATGACTTCAAACACCAGTCCAAAGCCTTGGTCCACAAGTTGGGAGACC
Organism: Lissotriton helveticus; assembly: GCF_964261635.1. Taxonomy (NCBI): domain Eukaryota; kingdom Metazoa; phylum Chordata; class Amphibia; order Caudata; family Salamandridae; genus Lissotriton; species Lissotriton helveticus. The sequence continues at coordinate 38,586,488 of NC_136058.1, forward strand.
GTGGCTACCCATCCAGAATCATCACAAAATCCTGTAAACGAGCACGCAACCAAAACAGGGAGGCCCTTCTTGAGACCGTGGTCAGACCACCAGAAACACCCATCATGACGTGTGTCACCACCTATAACACCGCCTCCAATCAGGTCTCCAGCATAATTCGCAAAAATTGGAAGATCATCAATTCAGGCGCGAGGAACTGGGACCTCCCCCGCTTTGCTTACAAAAGAGCACAAAATCTGAAGGATCAGCTGGTAACCACGAGACCCAGAAAAACACAGCAAACCGGCCATACAATTTTAAACACTTGGGGCCTACCAGAACTAACAGGCCACCAACCATGTTACAACTGTAGCGTCTGCCACCTGACTACCCCTTCCAAAACATTGTCGTTGGAAGATGGTAAAACCTGGACACAACGACAATTCACGAACTGTAATTCATCTAACCTAGTATACCTAATCACCTGTCGCTGTGGCTTGAGATACATAGGCATGACGACCAGGAAGGTTAGAACCAGGATGACTGAACACAGGAGCACCATGCGCTGTGGTAAAAACATCAGCAAACTGACCCAGCACTTCATCGTGCAAAATCACACCCCGAATGATTTCACCTGGACGGTCATCGAACAATTCGCACTTTCAGCTTGTGATGAGAAGACTCTGCTCACCAAAGAGCAACGCTGGATTTATCGCCTTTCTACCCATATAGAGGGGCTCAATGATTCCATCCCGTGGAATGCTCTGGCGAGATAAACACTCCTATGTAAAGTATTGGTCAGTATCCCTGTCTGCGCTCAGACTCGTGATCTGTCCCTACTCTGTAATTGCCTTCTTTGCCTATATACCTTGCAATCGCTGTTGTTGCTTTTTAAACCTTAAAAGACCCACACGGGCTTCTTTTCCTTTTTTTGCCCCAGTTGCGCACGCACTCGCGCGCACATGCCACTACCAATGCTAACCTAGTCCTGGTACCATGGCGCATGCGCGAATGGATAGCGCTCGCACACACCTCTACCACGCATGCGCTGGAAACCTCACATCGCGCATGCGCAACGCGCAGACCGCTAGCTCCCAGCGCCCGCGCTCTAAAAAGGAAACGCGACCGCGCCCTCTCCCCTCTCCAGGTGATAACAATCAAACCGGCTATTTAAGCCCATACCTGACTCTGGCAAAGCTCATTCGGGACACTGGAGCAGGACGATAGGTCGCAGGAACCGCTGATCGGAAATACCGTGAGTAAGCTTGATCTCTGCACAACGCTCTGGGTAAGCAACAATTTCTCTCCACAGGTACTATCCTAACTGTAATCCTCTACAAACATTTAGGATCTTCTTTCCCTCCCTGCCAAGTGACCCATGAGGCTTTAACAGCAAGTAGCAAGTGTGAGGAATTATGTACCATACTTACCTGTACCTCACGCTATGCCTGTTTCGCTGTGTAGCCCACCACTGCCACTGCGTTTAATATTTAACCGCCATAGTTCACCTTAGCCATGGCACACTCATGGCATTGTTACTTGCCGCTCTAGGTCGCTCACGCACACCAGAAGCCGGCTATTTGTTGTGTTTTGGTTAATACCATTCTCAATGACTCTTTTTGTATGTCTGTACTGTCTTTGTGTTTTATGTACAGTAAAGCAGAGGGAATCCCCCTCTTACACGTACGGCACCTTAGCGAGTGCAACACTTTTTTACCACACACTTTCACTTAATATAGTTTATTTTCACCCACACATACTCATTTGGTCCTGAGGAAAGCCAGTTTTAATCAAAAGGCCTGGCTGAAACATGTAGACCACAAGGACGTAGGAGCCCCTAATATACTCCACATCGTCCACAGCCTTTTTATCTTGCTAACAGGGGCCCAGGTATTAAATTTACCTCTTACCCTCGGGAACTGGGACCACCTGTATAGCTTTTAAAACCTTTCATCTTCATTCTCACCAACACTGCACACTCAGTAAGAATACCAGCTCCTCAGTAATCTGGAGTCGCAGCACACCCGGGACACATTCGGTGTCACTGTGGTGGGCCCGATGATGAAGCATGACACCAACTAGGTTGGTGTGTGAGGGCTTCATGACCAAACCTAAGGGTTTGCCTACAGATATACCTTCTGAGTTTCCTCTAACACAACATAGCTAGTCCTATATTGATATCTCTACATATAACCAGGGGACCCGGACTGGCTTACCTAGTCCTCTCTCTCCCTTTTGATTTGCTGATAATTGGCAGCGCGCAGCTGCGAGAGACACCTGACTGATACAAGATGGCACAAAACACAGGCCTAACATTCACCGAGGATGACGTCACTGAAATCCTCGATGACCCCACACTCTTGGCAGATTTTAACACAGCAACAACAATAGCGCAGACTACAGATTGGGACACTCTCACTGAGAAAAAGCGAAACAGGATACGCACTATTTTGCATGGCGTTATCCTCGCACAATACCTGAGGACCAACACAGCGCCTAAAGGCTTACTGGTCACCAACGCTCCCAGAATATTCCTTGATGATGTCACCTTTAGGAAAGACTGGGCTCAGATAGCCTGGCACTGCACCAGGGACTGGCTCATCTTGATAATAAAAACTGCCAAACGCCTTTCAGACGCAGTTATAATAGAGATCCAGGCAACTGAGACCCACTTCAAAACCACTCTGACAGGATACAAAAAGAAATTGGAAGATCAAAATCGGGAGATGAACGATTACAAAGAATACCTAACCCAAACCAAGATAAAGAAATTCGAGAAGGATCTAAAAAACTTCAGCTATCTAAAAACTTATCCCTATGCTGACGACACGTATACTGCACCCACAAGAGGCCAGAACACGGACAGCTCAGGAGATACTAGTTCCATTTCCAGTGGCTCCAGTAATGGATCCCACAAAGCCAGAGGGAGAGGCCGTGGAGGGAAACAACAAGCACAACCTTGGCAAGGCCCCCCGCAATTCCAGAACTTCGGCCCTCCTCCATTTGGCCCAATGCCTCCTTATTATGGATATCCACCTTTATATCCGCCTGGCCAGGTACCATACTACCAGAACAACCCAAATCAACGATATCCTTTTTTAGGCCAAGGCCGCAGACCCCGTGGCAAGAGAAGGAATCCACCACAGCAAGTGCAGTGGGCGCCTCAACCAGCACAGTGGTCCACAGAAGAGGATCCGGTCAGTGCCAACACGAGGAACAAAGCCAAAGAGCAAGCGGGCCCCAGCAAATAGCTGAACCAACCAATACCGGCACCCTGGTATTCAACCTCTCCGACGTACCCCTCACCAATGAAGAAACCAATGTCCTGAACAAAGGACTGTCATTTGTCCCGACCATCAGACTAGATACTTTCAAACTCCATGTCGAACTGGCCGAGTTTTTTAGAAAACTCAAGCTAAAAGCGTTTTTCGAAAACAAGGAGAAACCTCTTGACTCAGAAACCACTAATGAGACTGGGTTGAAACTCAAATCCAACTTCACTCCACCACCTGCCACCGTGCCAGTGGAGATCAGTACCTTCGAGTTGGCAGTATACTCAGAAGTCGAGAAATTGCAACCCCAAAACCATTTCAACAATCTGTCTTTTCAAGATAGGGAGATCATCAAAAAACTCCAAAATGACCCTACCCGCATCATCAAACCAGCAGATAAAGGTGGAGGGATAGTCATCATGAACAAAATCGACTACGACACCGAATGCCGCAGACTATTAAGCGACACTCGTAACTATAGAAAATTACTGAGAGACCCATCCAAAGATCTACAAAAAAAGATCACAGAACTAGTACAGGAGGCTTCTGACGCAGAATACATCTCAAAGCAAGAAGCTGAGTATCTCAACACACGTGATGCAAAAGTACCCTACTTTTACATCATGCCCAAGGTGCATAAAGGGGTCACCCCACCACCGGGCAGACCCATAGTGTCAGGGATAAAGTCCCTCCTAGAACCGTTATCACGGTTCTGCGATCACTACCTCAACCCATTGGTTCAGAAAACTCCATCCTACGTCAAAGACACGAAGCACCTCCTTAACATCATCAAGGATGTCAGTTTCGATAGAGACAAACACCTCCTGGTGGGATTGGACGTGGAGAGCCTATATACGAGCCTCCCTCAGGATGCCACACTGAAGGTACTCCATGATGTCTTGATGGAGATTGACTGGCAACATCGTACACCCCGTCACTTCATCTTGGATTGCGCCACGCTGGCATTAAAAGAGAACTATTTCCAATACGAAGATACATTCTTCTTACAAACGAATGGTACCTCGATGGGCAGTGTCTTTGCGCCGAGCGTGGCGGGGCTATATGTCCACCACTTTGAGCAGACAAATATCGAAGCCCCCACGAACCCCTACTCAGCAAATATAACAATTTGGCGTCGATATATTGACGATATCCTCATTGTCTGGGAAGGCAATGAGGAGACATTGAAAGATTTTCTCACCTGGATCAATAGCCTTGATCCCTTTCTAAAGTTCACCTGCACTAGCAGTTCTACTGAACTGGCGTTTCTGGACCTCAACATAAAAGCTGATCAGGGGGGTCTGACCACAACGACTCATTACAAACCGACTTCCAGGAACTCGTTGTTGCGCTTTGATAGTTTCCACCCCAGACCTTTGAGAGAGAACCTGCCATTTGGACAGTTCCTGCGCATTCGCCGGAACTGCAGCAACCTCCATGACTTCAAACACCAGTCCAAAGCCTTGGTCCACAAGTTGGGAGACCGTGGCTACCCATCCAGAATCATCACAAAATCCTGTAAACGAGCACGCAACCAAAACAGGGAGGCCCTTCTTGAGACCGTGGTCAGACCACCAGAAACACCCATCATGACGTGTGTCACCACCTATAACACCGCCTCCAATCAGGTCTCCAGCATAATTCGCAAAAATTGGAAGATCATCAATTCAGGCGCGAGGAACTGGGACCTCCCCCGCTTTGCTTACAAAAGAGCACAAAATCTGAAGGATCAGCTGGTAACCACGAGACCCAGAAAAACACAGCAAACCGGCCATACAATTTTAAACACTTGGGGCCTACCAGAACTAACAGGCCACCAACCATGTTACAACTGTAGCGTCTGCCACCTGACTACCCCTTCCAAAACATTGTCGTTGGAAGATGGTAAAACCTGGACACAACGACAATTCACGAACTGTAATTCATCTAACCTAGTATACCTAATCACCTGTCGCTGTGGCTTGAGATACATAGGCATGACGACCAGGAAGGTTAGAACCAGGATGACTGAACACAGGAGCACCATGCGCTGTGGTAAAAACATCAGCAAACTGACCCAGCACTTCATCGTGCAAAATCACACCCCGAATGATTTCACCTGGACGGTCATCGAACAATTCGCACTTTCAGCTTGTGATGAGAAGACTCTGCTCACCAAAGAGCAACGCTGGATTTATCGCCTTTCTACCCATATAGAGGGGCTCAATGATTCCATCCCGTGGAATGCTCTGGCGAGATAAACACTCCTATGTAAAGTATTGGTCAGTATCCCTGTCTGCGCTCAGACTCGTGATCTGTCCCTACTCTGTAATTGCCTTCTTTGCCTATATACCTTGCAATCGCTGTTGTTGCTTTTTAAACCTTAAAAGACCCACACGGGCTTCTTTTCCTTTTTTTGCCCCAGTTGCGCACGCACTCGCGCGCACATGCCACTACCAATGCTAACCTAGTCCTGGTACCATGGCGCATGCGCGAATGGATAGCGCTCGCACACACCTCTACCACGCATGCGCTGGAAACCTCACATCGCGCATGCGCAACGCGCAGACCGCTAGCTCCCAGCGCCCGCGCTCTAAAAAGGAAACGCGACCGCGCCCTCTCCCCTCTCCAGGTGATAACAATCAAACCGGCTATTTAAGCCCATACCTGACTCTGGCAAAGCTCATTCGGGACACTGGAGCAGGACGATAGGTCGCAGGAACCGCTGATCGGAAATACCGTGAGTAAGCTTGATCTCTGCACAACGCTCTGGGTAAGCAACAATTTCTCTCCACAGGTACTATCCTAACTGTAATCCTCTACAAACATTTAGGATCTTCTTTCCCTCCCTGCCAAGTGACCCATGAGGCTTTAACAGCAAGTAGCAAGTGTGAGGAATTATGTACCATACTTACCTGTACCTCACGCTATGCCTGTTTCGCTGTGTAGCCCACCACTGCCACTGCGTTTAATATTTAACCGCCATAGTTCACCTTAGCCATGGCACACTCATGGCATTGTTACTTGCCGCTCTAGGTCGCTCACGCACACCAGAAGCCGGCTATTTGTTGTGTTTTGGTTAATACCATTCTCAATGACTCTTTTTGTATGTCTGTACTGTCTTTGTGTTTTATGTACAGTAAAGCAGAGGGAATCCCCCTCTTACACGTACGGCACCTTAGCGAGTGCAACACTTTTTTACCACACACTTTCACTTAATATAGTTTATTTTCACCCACACATACTCATTTGGTCCTGAGGAAAGCCAGTTTTAATCAAAAGGCCTGGCTGAAACATGTAGACCACAAGGACGTAGGAGCCCCTAATATACTCCACATCGTCCACAGCCTTTTTATCTTGCTAACAGGGGCCCAGGTATTAAATTTACCTCTTACCCTCGGGAACTGGGACCACCTGTATAGCTTTTAAAACCTTTCATCTTCATTCTCACCAACACTGCACACTCAGTAAGAATACCAGCTCCTCAGTAATCTGGAGTCGCAGCACACCCGGGACACATTCGGTGTCACTGTGGTGGGCCCGATGATGAAGCATGACACCAACTAGGTTGGTGTGTGAGGGCTTCATGACCAAACCTAAGGGTTTGCCTACAGATATACCTTCTGAGTTTCCTCTAACACAACATAGCTAGTCCTATATTGATATCTCTAATATTTTTAATTATCAATGGACTGTTATGAACTGTTGTAATTTGCTGGTCACCCTCGGTTATTTAAAATAAGAGTTGCTGACTGTAACCTAGAAAGTGTTGGCCAAATATTTATCTAAAAATATTGTTTTATTCTGTTTAGAGAAAAAGTGGCTGCATATTCTAAAAAGTCCTGATGAAGACAAAAGATTGTCGAAACGCGTTGACACAGCCCAAGTCTAATAAAAATTTGGAGAAATAACTCTGAAACTGAATTTTAACTGTTTTCTTTTCTGTTCTGTTCTGATTTTATCAATATACCATGGAATTGTTATTCATTATCAATGTATCAAATTCATAACTATATACACCATACATAATCAAGTGATATTCACTAACTCTTCTTTTTATAATGTTTTAAAAGAAATCGAAATTAAAAATATATTTTTTGATATCATAACAGTCTGTTGTACTAATTGTTCTTTTTGTGTATTTATCATAATGTGTTCACACAAATGTGTTGTGATTTAGCCAGTTCCTTGTAGCCTAAGTCTGCCTGGGTGTGTGCTTTTTCAAAATTGTTGTTTCCCTGACCCAGGAGTCGATCCTTAACAGGGGGTCCCTGATACTTACCTAACACAGATTTGTGAGACAGCCGTCAGTATTGGTATGGACATATATAAATATTTGCAGTTGGGGTGTACCAGCTGCGTCAAACCAGGAGACTTCAAGGGATTAAAGTTCTACTATACCACAAATAATGTTGTAGACACTGATGAATGCATTGGCAGGGCAAACAAGGCTATTGCTGAACCGAATATTATATTACCATAGGAGGCATCACAAAGTAGCTCCAAACATCTTTATAACACACTTGCACTTCCCTGGGAGGGTTCCGAAACAACGGTAGCCCAACTCTAGAGTATTACTTGATAGACTCTAAGTAGGTGTTGTGCAGAGCAGTCCACCTTGTAGAGCGACAGCCGTCACATCCATTAACAGTAGGTCACCCAACAACACCAAAGTGTCCTCCTGCAAAGGAGAGAATACTGATAATACATTCTTCATATTGTGTATGGTAGGGTATATTATTCCTTATATTTTCAACTGACCTAATTCTGAGGTTTTCGATTTGGGATAATACAGTACTCACATCAGCTAACACCACAAAACACTAGCTTACTGTTCTGCTTGTGGGCATACCTAGTACCTCTCAGATACCCATGCAGACACGCACATCACCCATTATACTGAGTATGGCTGTTAATACTCACTCAATAGCTTGAATCTGCCCAGAAGTACCCAATAAAAACGCAAAGCATCTAATTATCCTATCTTTTACTGTGAATGACTTAACCCATGATATAAGTAATAAAAAGATTCTAACATCTCCTAACCAGTGCCCTCAGAACACATTTCTCACATGACAAGAGTGAAAAACTCAAAAGAGCCTGGGTGGGGAGGCAGTAGCATGCCTGTCACGTATCAAGATCCTCGGATGGCACTACACGGCACACCCATGTTGCAAGGTAGGTGTGGCTATCCCGATCTACAAAGCCTTTCACTAAGAGTATTCAACACATGGGTTGACAAGAGGGGATAATATATACTTATCAAGGCCAAAATTCACTAATATACCTTGATCGTGGGGTCTATACACCCCAACAGGTGAAAAATCCCATCTCCTCCGTGAGATAGACCGAATCCTAATTCCATGTCCAAAGCCAATGTGATATTAGGAATGAACTGGAATATGGTCCTAGATCCATTTTTAGAAAAGACAGACCACAACACTACGCTCAGACCCAGGGAGAGACACCTCATGGGAATCAAAAAGACAAACTATTCATTAACAGACCATTGGTGGTTTACACACTCCAAGATTATACCTTTACCTCTTGAGTACATGGTACCAGCACAAGAATAGATTTTTATTTGATTTCTGCCTTCCTCATGCAGCACATATCTAAGATAGACATCATACCAAACAGCACGTCCCATCATGGCGCAATATAACTCTGCTCTGATATAGCATCTCATAGTCCTCAACACCTCTAGATTTAAATCACCAGCAGCTAAACATAAGCTGCAGGGGATTGTCAAAAGAGTCACCACTCTTTAGCCTCACCATAGGGAGAGGGGACAAGCCTGCATTTGTGGGGAACTAATTCAGACATGGTCAACCTGAAATGAGAAGCCCTCCTAAAACAAATAGTCCTGGAACAGCAAATATCCCTCCCCACTGCCCAGTACAGCTAAACCCACTATAGAGACACCCCAAACAGCTTGTGCAAAAAAATGTATCATATACGTTTTTCACTGTAAAAGCTCTATTTAAATTACAACAGAGGCACTATGAAAGAGGGGACACTGGCACTCGTGATAAAATGTGACACCCTCAGAGCCCAAATCAGATCACTTCTGGACTTGGTGAAGACTTAGAAGAAGGATCGACCTGCTAACCTGCTGCTGGAAGGACTGCCATGCGGCCTGAGGAAGGAAACCTGCTACTTGAATCCAGGACCACCAGAGTGACTCCATGTGCAAGCTGACTGACCTCCTGTCTGAGTTACAGGGGCATAACAAGCTCCAGAGCTCCTGGAACTTACCTGCCTGCTGGTCCCTGCTGAAGTGAGTCGTAGCCCCCAGGAAGTGTCCCTCCTCCCATCCGATGTCCTTGACCCTTGGGGTCAGATAAACTTACACTTTTGTGTAAGTTTATGGTTGTTTTCTATTAAAAAACATATTTTACAGGCAGTATCTTTACGAATGTGGAGTCTCCGCATTTAAATAAGATAGGACTGTCTTTTCTTTTGTGTGCGAAGACTTCACAGTCGTAAAGTTACTGTTTGTAAAATATCTTTGAGAATAGGAAAAAATCATAAACTTACACAAAGGTGTATGTTTACTTTTGTGAATAAGGCCCATGGTGTGATGCTAAAGTGCCCTCCTCCTACCAAAACCAAATACATGAGATTTAGAACATTTTCCAGCATAAACTGTTCTGATAACCAACAGGAGACTAGAATTTACCTGCAAGACGATTCATTGAAGGTGGATCACCAGTGGCATTGACTTTGCCACATCTCCCACTTCATTCTTCTCTGCAGCAATAAATCCTTTTAGCTGGACCTCTTGATGATGGTATCCTGCTTCGTGGAGCCCTCATGGGCTACAGCCTCGTCCCACTGGTGTATTTCAAACTCCAGACAAACTTCTAAGTCTGACCGTAGTAATCTTCTCCGGGCTGGATGGTGACCGGCACCCCATTGACGATGATGACCTCCTTGCCTAAAAATTCAGAATTTCACACTCTTAGCTTTTCCTGCCATCATTATTGGCTTTGCCGAGACCTTGTCCAATGGCTCCCCATCGACAATTACTCGTCATTGAATACAGCCTGGTGCCCTGCCCCGCTGAGACTCTCACTTCTCAAGAAATTGTTCCAAAATTTCTTCTAAGTCTGAAGGTAAGCCAAGACGGGCCCTATTCATCCCTTGTATCTGACCCATGCTCCATCACGGTCAGCCTTAACTTTTGATTTTGACCTGGTCTCGCTTGACCAAATACCCACGGTTGAAACTAGATTAAATCCTAACTCCAGTTCTAAAAATTGGGTTTTGTTAATTTAGGTGTTATTTTATTTATTAGAATGTACTCTATTTTTATAACTTGTGTGGGTGGGATTTACTTGTGTTGTGTTTTCACTTAATTACTGTTTGTATGCTGCATAAAACTTAACAAATTGTCTCTCAGTTTAAGCCTGTCTACCTTTGTGCCAAGCCACCAGAGGGTTAAGAAGAGGTTAATTTGGTGACTTTTTGTGGTTCATCCTGACAAGGACTGTGGTTGTTGCTTGAGTAGGTATTCCACCCTTCTCAACCAATAACCCAATTTCTTTCACAGGGCCAGATGCATGAAGCTTTTTTGGATTTGCATACAGTCCGATTTGCACAATCTGACCATTTGAGATCATAAAAAGGCTTTTTCGTATGTATCAAACCCAAACTGTGATTTGATAGCACATTACGGAATCATAATTTGGGTTAGACCTGTACCTCGAAACAACTTGGTTGCTAATGTACAATAGTAATTGTAACAGAGGCAATTTAATGTATTTGATCATAGGCCACTGTAACGTAACCTTCATTGATAAGACCACCACGAAGATTAAGACTTGTTATCTGGAACACAGAAATACCATCTACTCTAGGGGCAGCAAAACAAAAAAGACTAATTACTCTATCAAATTGAATCACTCTGTAAATTATATGAAATGGGTAGTGATTGAAAAGGCATAGGCATCCATTCTTTGATATTCCAAGATTTTTTTAAAGAAGGAACAATGGTGTGTTTTTCAACCCACATACCACGTCATTGGTCTGAATGATGACACCCATTGGCAATAGATCCAGTCTGATGCAAATTAATAATTATAGGGTGAAAAAAATGTGTTAATCCCTGAGTACAGTTATTTCACCTTATCCTAGTGTGTCACAGGAAGGGCACTCATTTGTAGATTTAGAACTAATCCTCTCCAAGACCGGGACTGTGTGATAGAACTTCCTTAAGTAAAAGAAGTAATTACATTCCAAAAGCTGAATACATCTATTTGCAAGCACCTTAACTTAAATTCCTATGTGCCAAGATCAAAATAATTCACATAAGTGACCTTCTATTATAGCACGATTCCAATATGGCGTATGCATTTGCACGCGCTGACACAAGACTTGAATAGTACCCTCGTAGATCACTTAACAGTTAGACATTTGTAGATTTACACTTGATTCACTCCAAGTTTGGGGCTAAGCGATCGGACCCCTATTGTTAAAAGTGTTCATGAAATTCACTCAACAAAAAAATAGGTCTGTTAGAAGTAGTATTAGTGTGACTTACATTATCTTTTAAACATTAAGATTAACATAACTATCTTTATAACAGAAGGAGGGTGGGAGCACACTGTCTCACAATCCCAGCACTCAATTTGCCCCAGTACATGATGGTAAAACCAGTGCATGATAACACTTACTTTAGTGGGGGGGGCCTGGTAAGCATCCATGCAAGATGTGGGCTCCTAACTGAGCTCTGCTTAGTCCGCCACTGCATTACCTTTACTCCTTGCCCCTAGACAATATTCCACTGACCTCTCATGAGATCTAAAATCTCACTATGGAGTTGTAACTGTATGGAGGGTCCCTGAGACTCCTGGCTCCTGCGGAGACTGTTCTCTTGCTCCACTACACTGCGACCCATAAAGTGGCATTGGCGCTTCAGTGATTGGTGGACTGAGCGTTCCGGATCTGATCTTATTCAGGCTCTTAAATTCACACAACAAATTACTAATGGAGTTTATCAGCGGTTGCATCACATACAGCACCCAGCAACAACGCTACAGCAATGAGGTGAGACCCCATTCCTCCCATACCCTCTGGAGTGGGCCCTCCTACCTGCTTCCCTGGCTCCTGCTATGTGCTCCGATGGGTGGAATTTGCAGCTTTCATTCCACGGCCCACATCAACGATCTCTGCAGCGCCCGTCCATCCAACCGCTAATACAGGCAGGGACTCTGCCTTACTTTCCATTTTACTCGAGTTGCTCCCTTGCTCATTTTGCAGTCTGTTATTTTGAGGTCTCATTGCACGCTTCATTTTTGCTGAATCGGCACGCCTGAACTTAGTCCAAACGTGAACCTTGTGACATCTAGGCCTCACAGTGTGCCCAACTTTACTACTGGGACTCTCTGATCCCTGTAGCCCTGTTTCTCTCACGAAGGATTAACAAAATATCATAAAGGATCAACACTGGCACCACCGCCCTCTCCTAATCAGTCACCACCAATCACATATCAAAGTGCTCTGACTTAGCCTGATGTATCTATCGGCCACAGGTGCCTTTGATTATAACACAAGTCTACCCCGGGTCCAGATTATAAGCCATACAAAGCTCATGCAAACCTTGTGCTGATTTTCTGCTGTCTTTGCTATAACCTGACTTTCTAAAAAGTATTTTGTGCTGTTTATTTTCATGACTAGACTTTCTGCAAAGCACTAGAAAGATTACACAGGTTCAGGGGAGAATATGCACACCTGACCTGAGACTGAATAACACGATTACAACAAACCTCTTATAACCCCCATGATCTGATAGACTGTCTGACTAATACTCACCCACAACCACTTAACTGGCGATACCACCAGTCTCAATGTAATCCTCACTAGTTCAATGCCATTTTCCATCTCCCTACTTGCTGGCCTTACTGCAAACATGGCTGACCAGAAGAACCATAAGTCACTCAAGGACAAAGACAAAAAGGCAAAACTGGCCTTAAAATGTATAAATATGAAGCTCTGAACTCTGACTCTCCCATCATGGAGAAACATGAGAGCCAGACCACCCTTGAAATGATTCTTAAAAAACGAAATTACATCCACAATATTGCTCAAAGTACCGAGACTAATACTGATATGCTACAGACAGGTTGCTGCAATCAGAAGAGACCTCAAGGAAATAAATCCGAGAGTAATACATGGTGGAAACTGCATAAGCATGATAGAAGACCGCTTGGCAGCACAATCTCCAGCATGAAATAATCTAATTTGACGACTGCAATAGGAATGGGAACCTGAGGATGTTTGGCCTGTCAGAAGGAATAGAAGTCCTCCGTTATTGCTTTCCTTGAAACAGCCCTTAGGGTTCCCTTTTGTAAACCTAAGAACATGGCAGCTCCACGTGCACTCATTTTTCTCCCCATGCGCTACCAGCATTCTGAACTCATCCTATCACAAATGAAGGAAGTCACGTCTCTCATCTGGCATGGATCAACATTTCCCAGAATTATACCTGAGACTACTGCGATTCCCAATTAAGGAAACCCGCAATTAAGGAAACCCTCCGCTTGATCCTACCAGAGACTGATACTTACCGACGTGCACATTGAGTCAGATGATCTGCCAACATATTACTCAGCCCTGTGAATCTTACCCCTCCCCTTACTCCTCCTCTTTCCTTATATTCTTGAATGTCATTCTATATCACAATATGTCACAATACCCCTGTCCATATCAGTATGCCTTGCGTACCAATGTTTTTCGTCACTCCACTATAATTCCACTCACTGCTATATGCCTATATATATATATATATATATATATACCCCTGAATCAATCAATGTATCCATGTTGTCAAATTGTAAATGTTGCGACGGGTCAGTGCCTTTCTTTCTGTTTTTTTTCTTATTGCACCTTGGTTGCATCTTGGAAGTGAATCCCAATACCCTATACTCTACACCTTGACTCTCGAGACTTTTTCTCCCTTTTGGAGAATGACTACCCTACACATGGTGTTCAATTCTTTCCCTTATACTACCTGGATTCTCTTGCATTGCCATTGTGTATGTGCCCTGTATAAACCCTTTTTGACCAATAAAAACTATATTGCCTTCCACAGCACCTCGCATGCCACAAATCTGTTGTATTCTAATGGCTGATTCTAATATCACTGTGCTCAAAGTGATTTCCTTGAACCCTGTAAAATGTAGAAAAGACTCCTTTTAGTGAGACGTGGTCTTACAGGAGATTAACATTGAATATAAAGAAGCCCTATCCTTCCATGCAGGTTGGGTCTCAGGCATCACCTGCTCTCCCACTATCTCCAAAAAAATGGGGTCCTTAAACCAATATCCAAAATCTACAGCCTTTCAATTATCTCTTCTGAACCAGATAACAATGGTAGATGGGTCATTACACAACTACAACACACTTCTACAGAAATCCCCCCACCACGGACGACCCACAATTTTGGAATAACCTTTGCGCCAAACTAACACTTCTCCCTCCAGAAGCACCGATTGTCCTCGGTGCCAATTTTACCATGCAAATAGACCCTCTCCTGGGCAGACACTCTGTTTTTTGTTGCAGATCACCTAGATCTCATAAAGCACTATATGCCTTTTGGGCGGCACACAAATTGACTGACATCTGGAGACTCCAGAACTCCGTTGGCAGCAATTTGACCTTTTTCTTGACCCCACACAACACCCTATCCAGCCTTGAATACCTCCTAGACTCGCGAGGCTGAGAGACTTGGTGGTGTCCAATTTGTTTTGTTCATTCCCACAGGTTGGGCTCGTTTTAATATTTCATTAATGTTTGGGAGGAATGTTGGGGAATTTTAATAACGTTATCTTAAACAACTTAGGAGTGACTCAGTGGAACATAAAAATACGTGTAACAAAAAAGAAATATAGGTGTGTCAGGTTGATAGCCAGGTGGTAGCAACCCAGAGAATTGGAGTGATTACGCCTAACTGGGAAGGGCAAGTAAACCTCTATGTTAAAAGGACCCTCACTCACCACTAGTTGGTGACATGCTTCATCATTGGGTCCCCGCTGGGGTGGCCGAATGCCCCCCCAGCGTGCTAAAACGCCTGATTTACAGCAGAGCGGGTTGGTGGTGAGTGTAACAGTGGTATAACTCAAAAAATGTGCAGAATAAGTGAGTGCAGAATTAAAAAATACACGGTTGAGACCCAAACAAAATATTTAATGTGGGCCAACCAGTATTGCGGTTAAAAACGTGGAAGGCGGACAAAACTAGGTTCTGAATTAGGAGACCTGTGTCCTCAATTAAGATATAAGGTCAACATGTTTCTGCTGTGAAAATGCAGGATCGCACAGCATTCGTCAGAACCACAGACAACTTGCACTCCGGTGGTATGTACGCGCTAAGGCACACCCTACCGTGAGGCACTTAGTGTGAAAAATGAAAAAAATATATAGTGAAATTACTCACGGATATTGCCCGTGCCGGCCCGCTGTGGATCACAGCAGCCAAAGTTACAGATAGAAGAAAGGAAATTCACTCCCTGGGTCAGGACGGCGCGGGCACTGTTCACGCGGTGTAAAATTTTCTCAGTCGCGGCTCCCCGCCCAAGACCTACACTTCAGGACCGCCGTCCGCCCGAATAATAATAATAATGATAATCATCGCTGGCCGTGCTTAGCGATAATTATATGATCGCCATCAATCTCTGGTATTTATCACCCTGGTAGCGCGTAATTAACAACACGTTACTTCAGGGCTATAAAAATTCCAGAGATAGCGAGGTTATCTCCCTTTTGCAGGGAACATCACTGGTTTTCCAGCGATGTTCCCTGCAAAACAGAGATAACCATGCTGATACGACCCACAGGTCGTATCAGCACAATCCACCCCAATGTTGGAGATGGCTAAGTCAGGATTTTAGCAGACGTTAAATTTTGGCGAAAGCTGCAGTTTTTGCCAAAATCTAATGTGTACTAAAATCATGTGGGCTACCTTGTAAATATCGCTATGCAAACATCAGCGATATTTGCAAGGTAGTCCATCTGGGGTACACCCAGTAACGCCCACTTTGCCTCTCATTGGAGATGCAAAGGGAGGCGTTGAGAAAAAGGGTGCTATCATGCGATTATGCATGTTAGCACCCTCCTGTAAACAGGGCGCTGGTTTTATCTCCACTTTTTTGGCTTTGTAATTTAAAAAAGCAGAGATAAAGCCCTTGTAAATATGTCCCTTAGTTTCCTGTTGTACTTGTACTTGTTTACCGACACATAGCTGTTTTCCAACTACTCCCTGAGGGTTAGCCTTTACACCCACCCCACACCCATCCAACAGAGGTGTCACTGGTCAGGTGACCCTGTCAATTAAAAGAAACTGGGCGCTCGAGCCCGGGACCAGTTTTAGTACCATACCTTGGTGTCCTTGTGTCATCATTTATCCGCTTTGTGGGCCTTGGGCCCAAAACACTGCAGTCTGTACCCCTATATCAACATATTTGTCAGTGACATTCTCTTTGAATGTCTACTGTGCTATGATTAGGACATTAGCTTCATTCAATGTAAAAACAGTACTTACAGAACAGAATAACTTATTTATCACCCCAGAACATAACACTTACATTTTGTGATCTACATCGGCTAACATGTACATTCAGATCAATTTAAATCTGTTGATTTTGGTATTAATTTCCCTTCTTGGCTTTCATTTTGGTTTTTGATCATCTTTGGGCTGTATGTTTTTTAAGTACTGGAAGATCTTTGTCAATGCTTGGTATGGCAGAATACACTTACAGTCTGAGCATTCTCCAGTGTGGCCTCCATTATTTGGAACACCCCGCTGCTGTCACTAAGCCAACAGATTTTACTGGACCTTTAAATTGAACAATTTCCCTTCTAATGTCATTTTTTTAAAAACACTAATATATTGTTAGTTTATTCTGTGGCTCCGGTTTCAGGTAAAAAATATTGTTGCTTCTGTCTATTTGAAAACAATTCCCTACAAACTGAACTGATTGTGATGCTATTTACATGGGTTTCATAATGGCAGAAATATGTTTTTATAAAAGTGCATCAGTATTTTAAACCCAGAAAATGTCTCTCTTCAAATTCATTATTACCTCTGACTATTTTTTAAAAAGTGTACGATTTCTTTGAAGATTTAGGGCTGGCAATATTTCTAGAATGTTTTAATATATTGTGCCTCTCTCTTCAAGCTCCTCATCTCCATTTCTCCCTCTGATGTTCAAAGTCAGAAGCTCTAATGTATTGAGTAGATAAAAGCCTTTCTATAACAGTACTACTTTTACTATTTGTAGATAGGAGAAGGGATTCATTGATATCCTCTACCAGCACTCTCTATAACAGCACCAGCAGCAGAGAGGAATCAGATGTAGAAGAAAGAATTAAAGGCAGTGGACATGAAGGTGCCAAAAGGACTTCTTCAGGATTAAATAATGATGCGGAAACAGAAGATCAGATTCAGACAGAGGATTCAGCAGATGAAAACTCACCAAGAAGTGGAGCAGGCGCAATAGATGATGAAAAGGAAGTCAATGGCTACGCAGAGGAATCGACAAAAAAGCATGAGATTCTGAATGAAGAAGAACCATCTGGTGATGCTGACCATAACTGTGACCGTGTTAGATCTAGGATTATAAATGATGTGAAAGAGGAGGTAATGGTACCCAGCGGGAAGCTAAATGAAGCACATAGTGTAAGCATGGAGTACTCTGAGGTTGAAGATGAAGGTGGTGAGTACAAGTCCTAAGGAAATCTTGTGACTTATGCTTGAACATTCTTGTTTCATGTTTTGGAATGCGGCTTAAAAGTGTTTTACTATATTTTGCAAGAGCATGCTGCATGTGAGCATGTAGTAATTCGGCAAATATTCCAAAGTAAGTAATCTATATTCATGCTAGTGTGCCAAATACCAACAGGTAAATTGCTTGCTATTCATATTATGTTTTTTGTCGCTTAACAACAACTGGTACATTGTCTTCATTGTAAGACTTTGGCTTTCTTGTTTATTCTCAATCACTGGTTACAATTAGTCACTGGTTTTATAAATTACTACATTTTGAAAGTGCTGAATACTTTAATTACATTTCACACGTTCAATGTTTATTTGAAAACTAATTACAAAATATATTTGACTGCTGTAGTTGTCAAGGCCAAGTCATCAGTTCAAGCCCTTCTTAGAGCAATGTCAGCCTGTAGGACATGTTCCACTTGCCTCCTCAGAGGCGGGAACGTGTAATTGAATAGCAATTGAATTTATGTAGCACTTCATAGCCCTAACGAGGTGACAAAGCACTTTAGTTCAAGGAAATGATGAAGAATAAACTGAATATGGATATACAACATACTTTCCAGGTTCTCATACCTGATGCTGAGCAATGAATACAGGATTGATGTCTCTCTTTGTATCAAACCAGATTGTTTGGATGCAGGGACCTTGTCATTTTTGGACTTGAGAAAATAGGTTTCCAGTCCTGCTTTTGATGCAGCAGGAGATTTTAAAGTGGCAGCCAAAATATCTCGAATTTACTGCCTAGATTATTATGTCTCTTTCAAAAAGTGTTCTTAATATGAAAGTTTCAGGCCCCAAGATTATGGTATATAACCACATCAGAGCTTATGAGTACCTCAGCCTACATCCTTTGAAGCAATTGAACTCTATTATAGATTGTTATTTCCTATTTTTCACTGCTTTCTGAATGCATTCTAGCATATCGCATTTCGCCATTTGTCATCTGTTTATTTAGGATCCTGTATTTCTCTTTCATTTCTGTAGAACTACAGACTCTAGAGCCAGTGAAACGTTGTAATACTTCCTTTTAGCTCTCCTCTGACTACAGGACTGTGTGTGAGAATCAATCATCAAAGTTCCTTACGTGTTGCATACGGCGTAGGATGGGAGAGGAACAGAACTCTCTTGCATTAGCTCTTTTAGCCCCAAAATGGTTTGAAGATGAGAGTTCATTGTTGAAAATACTTCTGAGTGTTCTTACCTTCCAACTATTACTGTATTACCTATAACAAAGCACAGTGGCGTCACTAGGGTTGGTGTCACCCAGTGCGGGTAACTCACGGTGTCACCCCCTCATGACTTACCCCATGAATCCATGATGGACCTCCTCGAGGAGATGTATTCATCTGTACAGCACCCACAGAGGGGGTCCTTCTTCTTCTGGGGCCTTTCCAAGCGCACTCCTCTACACCGGAGTCTAAAGCACTGCAGAGGTGTTACCCATCCTTTCATAACTCCTCCCCTTGCTCCTTGGAGGCCATGCGTTCTACTCCGAACATTTCCCTGCCTGCTTTCGGTCTTCCCTGCAGTGTTGCCACAATCCTGTCCACCCCAGCTTGCTATCAATACCCTCCCTGCTTCGCATCTGTCTCTCTCGCTTCCCTTCACCTGCCCTCCAGTCTGGCATGACACCAACCCTAGTGACGACTCTGCCGCTGTTGTCATAATTCCAGCCAGAGCTGATGATGTAAAATAGAGGCATTCCGAAGCCTTGTCATAGCACATAAGGTGGAGTATCGAATTGTGCAGGCACTCAACATTCATGCTTACTTGCACACATCGAACATGCACACATTAATCCCGAACACACACCGGCAGGCATACATTTCACTAAATGCAGCAGATATAAAATCACCCATATGTGCAGGTCATCAAATATACAGCTGAACAGAGACTAAAGGCTTTTCTTTACAATATGCAGCATGAGTCATAGTGATATGCGTGGAAGGGGACACAAGGTAATGTGAACAGGGACAGGGTGACGTACAGCAGAAATAGAAAGGATAATGACTTACCCTCAGATGAGCCCCCTGTTTGATGCACATTACAACGTGCTTCATGAGAGCATGGATTGCTGTGCATCAAGGGTGCCTCCACTGTTGATGTTGAGCATGAGATCAACGCTGCCCTGGCTGCTGCACCACACCTCTCCCACTGCACTGAGTGGTCTTTACATGAGGGGCTCAAGGCTGCATTCATCATGGAGGCTGATGGCGATATGAATTGAGGAAGCAAGCATGGAAAATCTGTCCACAACCGATAACCCCGCACCCCCCTAGTGACGCCACTGCTGTAATGTGCCATGTAATGTGCCCTTCCGGAGTTTGCCCTCCTTAATAAATATCACTGCCTGGGGTGCACTGTCCCAGCCAAGCGGTAGTCGACGCCAACATTAATGTTCCACGAAAGTGTCCCGTGGGAATAACAGTCCCCATCAAAGGGATCATTCATCGGCTCGTGGTTTAGGTAAGGTGCTGTTTAACCCATAACACCTTGGCTGGAGAAGAGCCACTCCCTGGCTGTAAACAAGAGACGTGTGTAGGGAACGTAGGCACTAACAAGTGTGTCAGGCTGAATGTCAGAGGTGCCAGCCGAGCACCTCAACTTGCAGAATCCGAAGGAGCACGCGGGAAGGTAGAGGGATTCCCGTTCACACAGAGTGCACGAGTCTGAAAAGCCCCCTTTTCATCCACTAACTGCAAGCGGGCGCTAAAATGGCTAGAGGGTTTCAAGAGGTGAAAAAGGAGGGTCGTCTTAAGACGACCATCCCAGTAACTTTCCCCTACTGTGAAGAGCAGACACTGAACTCAGCATCGCGTCTGCAACTCGTTATGCAACAAAGCTAACAAAAGGGAGATTCCTGAAAACACCCTCAATATATCTGGAAAATACAGCAGGGCAATGACTCCAAAAGCTTGAAAGAAGAAAACAATGTATGTAGCACAACCACGCTCACCCAAGTCTTACAAATAACCCAGTAGCGTGGACAGCATGCCAGGGTCCTTGATGCAAGGAATGAACTAGGCAACATGGTTGCTGTTTTAATTTAAAAAAAAGGTCCCTCAGGCCTCTGGGTTGGCGCCACTGCACCTGCTGCACTAATGGAAGCTGTGCCCCAGAAATACCCATCATATTTACAAGGAAGCTCACAGGAACCATAAGCATAAAAGGGACCAGAAATTAACAAATTCATTTTTCAAACCACCCCATGCTGCGGTTCCACTCTATATTTATGGCATGTGGTATGAAATAAAGGCGTATCTGAGCTGCTGGGAAACGGCTGCACTGCTTCGGTTGCAACGAAGAGTTTGAGGCAAGGAAAAAAGAATTCGCCTAAAAGGCTGGCAATGTAAGGAGGTGGGAAGTATATTTACTGCTCACGATTCAATGAAACGTTTACGTCATCATGGGACAAACCGCAGTGACTATTATGACGAAATAATGAACTTGTCCCAGTAAATATGACAAGTGAGGCTACAGAACGGGAAGTACACAGCGGAATGGGTTATGAGGGACTTTTGGAGAGGGTTGTTCAGGTGTGTGTGGAAGATATTTGGACTGTAGGAAGTCTCTGCGGTAGTGCAGTGTTTAAGTATGGATTCAGGCAGGCTGGTGAGTCACTAGTGTCCGAAAGGTGAAAAGTTAACGTGCCTTCGGAAAGCCCCCACGCTCTCACCTGTCATCTCCAATGACAACCCTCGAGAGCGAGGAACAGACAATCGGAGCGGAAGCGATCTTTTTGCAGTAAATAGTTAGTGCAAGTGAAAATGCTGCTGCATACAATCTAATTTAATGCTCTTGCACGTAGGGCTTCAATTGGCGGGACTTAAAGGAAACCCCTCCATGGAAGAAACCGCTGCCCTCACAGCAGGGCAGGAATCAAAGACTGCACTCCCAGAATGCACGAGCCGGAGCGCCAACTGCAGTTCGTTAAAGTTCTAACTACTCACATATTGTCGGTTCTCCTTAGTTCTGGCGTGAAGCACGGCCCGCGCAGTTCTTAAATTTTAAGCATGTGACTGTGTAGTTCTGGGCGTGGCGCATGGGCAGTGATGAAAAACGGTGGGTCCAGAAGCCACGTCACATGAGTGACGTTTCGAACGTCTGGCCGTCGGCCGCGTAAGGTTCGGCAGACACTAATATTTTTCATTTTGAAGTGGACAGAGAATCTGATTCCCTGCAGTCGTTTGGAGATGAAAGGATGCTCACTGACTGTCACGGTGTCACCCCATGTGATGGTGTCACCCGGTGCGGTCCGCACCCCCCGCACCACCTAGTTACGCCACTGACAAAGCAGTTTCTCTTATTACCCAATCACTGAACACAAGGGAGGTTTAGAGATTTGCCGAGTATGTTGTATTTGAATGTAAAGATGACTTTCAACATTTTATGTAATTCTATAGACCATTAGTTCTCTTTAACCAGCATTTATAATTTGCCTTTCATCTACAGGTTTAAACTGTACATTCCATCACACAATTGTCTTTAGGAAGGGTCGTAAGCCTGGATATTGGCAAAAGTGTCCATTGCAATGCTAGTAGGAACTTTAACAAGACTACAAGCCAAAATCATGTGATGACACACAACAAATTACAAACCACATTTTCTATAAGCTATTCTTTCAGGGCGTAAGAACCAGGCGTGGCTGGTTCAGGTGAGAGTGGTGGGCAGCGGTTCGGGCCGGGAAGGTGGGGGTAATTAACAGCTGATGGAACAGGGAAAGTAAAATTTAAAAAATGTAAAAACACTTACCTTGCGCTCGACCCATTGCCGACTTTGCGATGCAGTGAGCACAAGGTAAGTGTATTTTTATTTTTTTAATATTTTACTTTCCTATTCCGTCGTCTGTTGAATTCCCACCCGCCCTGCTCCACTGCCCCACGGCTCTCACCTGAACTGGCCGTGCCTGGTAAGGACAGCTCGTGAGCAGAAAGAAGGGGATCTACCTTCTGACATCTTCCTTATAGTCGCTTCAGCTGCCCATGACTCACGAAGGTAAAATGTAGATCAGAAAAATAGTACTCTATGATCACTCATATGACTGAAGGTCCAGAGTTCATATCTTCTCAACATTTCAGGGAAATCTAGAGGTAGCCATCTAGATGCAGCTATAAAATGTGCATAACGCCTATGATAATGAAAGACATGTGGAGAATCCAACACACTATACAATGTCATGACATTTAAGAAACCGCCTTTATCATACAGTCTTTGCCATGCAATGCCTTTACCATGGATCCTAACCACACATGCCTTTACCACGCAAATGTCTTTACCATACATGCCTTTAACATGCAAGGTATGTATACTTAAGGTAAGGACAATTTAAAAAATTGTTTTTCACAGCCACAAGCATTCTGTAGTTGCTTTTTCCACTCATCTAAAATGCAAGTTGGACAGTACAAAGTGTGCATCCAGAATTGCAACTGACTCAGAAGAGTGGTCTGTCTTGCGCTGGCCCTACAGTTGTGGAAGGAGATCCTAAGAATGCGGTCCCTTTTAATTCATAAGATGTTCTCAATATCAAATTATGGGAGTTTACTCAAATACATAGGTTTCTTGATGAATTATAAGAATGATCTGATAAAGTTTAAAAGTGGAGTTCTCAGAAATTCTATAAAATATTCAGCACATAGGAAATCAAATCTTCCAGTTAAGTAATCACTCCCACTATTTTCCGTATAATTGTCTCTCATTACTGGTGGGCAAGTGTCAGTCTTTATTTTCCTGTTAATAGAGCAATCTGCTCTGAACTATTGGAGTTCATCTCCAAATGTAAACTTTCTACCAACAAAGATGGCTGAAAGTGCCAGTAATTGATTTAACAGATTAATTTGCACTCACTTAGAGAGACTCTTGTTAATGTAGCCACAACCTTCTGGGGTGTAAACTTTGCTTAAAAGCTTAAAAACCTTTCACAACCCTAGAACTGTTGTCAAAAGACATTAAGCCACATTGCCCTCTATTACTTGTGTGGTACTTCCTGCTACATTGACATACTGTTAGTGAAATGTATAGCCAATACAATATTCTTTGTATTCCTTTTTTGCACATAATTATTCCTTTTAACTTCTGTCTCTTGATACTAAGGCTTTGTAGTTTGCAAATTGTTGTAAAGTCATAATAAGCTTCCCAGTTCTTGTGACTAGGATTTTTCATCAGTAAGCATGAGCACTGCAATACTTTGAACCTCTTCTTTTGTTGTAATGGGTCTTGCCTTCAACAACAACTGTGTATGTAATTCATACAAAAGTACAAAATGCACGGTTGTGCTGACATAGCTGAGCCTCAGAAGCCTTTCCTTGAAAACTGCACTATAAAGAAACGCTGGAACAAAGCAAAGCACGAAAATAGCTGGTCAACCATCTTTCTACCTTCATCCTGGCAAAAAGTAACTTAATGTCCCTTTGCCTAATGCATCAAATTGGATCTTGAGGTCTGGTAAGAAAGTTGTTTCCTAACGTCTACTTGTGTAGTAGAAAGCTCCCACTCATTTCTAAGAAGCCAGGATACTGAACCCATAGAAGTAGGGCAAATGGAATAAAAGGGACACAACGTTGGTGAGGTTCTAAAACATTGTCATAATTCAAGAGGAAATCAAACATGGAAATTAAGAAATGGCCAGAAAATAGGCAGCGCTCCTAAAAGGCTGAAACCAATATAGAGAATTCAACACAATATGCCGCAACATTGCAATATTTTCTTTAGCACAAATCTGTCCACCCTTTAGGCTATTTTTGGCTAATGCTGAATCTTAAACAGTGTCCACAGCAAAAAGCAACTGCCTGATCAATTTCTAGTTATTTTGATTTAATAGCTGGACTAGTATGTCACTCACACCCAATATAAATCATTCTTTGCCCTACCACAGTGTTTCAACACATTATAAAATGCCAGGTATTTCATAGGTTTTTCAAGTCGTGCAAGCACTAAGAAAAGAAAATACGTAGAATACTGAACATATGGTGGTGGTTTCTTCTGCAGTGTTTCTTTCCATTTTCAGACTATGAAGGGTGTTCTTTTATAAACTGTCTCTTTTTCGTGACATTCTGGAGAACCCCCTAAGTTCGGGCATAGTTCTCTCACTTCGCTTTTTTTGAAAGACACATTTTCTATCAAAGAATGTGCACTTGAAAGTCTCTCATAAGTCCCATTCTTATATGAAAGCAAATCAAAGAGGAGAATGAGACGTGAGAGCTCTCTTGCATTCCTATATCAATATCACATAACAACAGAGGAGTGAGCAAGCTACATAGTTCATTAGAGATGTCCCACATATAGAGTGTGAAAAAAACACCTTTATGTGCTCTGGAGGCGTCAGTATGGGTTTGGGCACGGCGATCACCCTTGACTAATCTGTGACTACAGAGCTCGACCCCCCCTCTCAAGCATCCTTGTAGTAAGAGACTAATGATCGACAAAAACTCAAATGGAGTAATGCAGAAATCCGTAAGTAACGCACTGTAATACTATCACATGCCTTAGCACCTTCACAATTCTGGTCCTGAGGAAAGCCATACTGACCCCCAGAGGCAGCATATACATTATGGCTGAAACATGTCGACCTATATCAAGGATGTAAGAGGTCATTAGTTCCTCGCCACACATCCACCATTGCTTTTAATCTTTGTCCAACAATACCATTATTAAAAAATACACCATATTAGTGCATAACGTAGAAGACAATTTTAATTCACCTCCTTGTCTCATTCAAGATAACCCCCTCCCACCCCCCCAATAAATTCCAGCTCTGCTGTAATCAGCCATCAAAGCACATCCTTGCCACGCCAGGGGTCTTGGGTGGGGCACCAGTGATGAAGCATGCCACCAAATAGCTTCGTGGGTGAGGGGTTAAAAAAACCTAAATACATTATTTTCACACTCTATGTGAAGAACACCTCTAAGGAAATTAGTAGCTTGCTCCTCCTCTTTTGTTTTGGGATTTTTTCACAGTCAAAATACCTCTATACTTAAACATTTTTCAGGATACACTGTTATCAGATTCAATATTCTAAGTTTGTAGTTTGATCTGTTTTCTCAGGTCACCATTCACATCCTCCGGTATGCTAGTCTGTATTTGTCTGTCTTCTGTTATTTACTTCATTGAAGGATTGTCCAAGTTTAAAGAAACGTAGATTGGATCTGTAACATATATCCTTTTTAATAGCAACCCTCATCCTTCCTTTGGTTTTTTAATGGTGGGATTATCTGGCAGTGATGCAGTGGTGGTAATTTAGGTCTCTGATATCGACTTCTAGTGATTGTTTTTATGATTTGGCTGTATAATCAATCAATATAACCTTATTTGATCATTAGAAAATGATCATAAAAGACAAATTACACACAGAATAAAATCAACAAGAAGCATTTAAAAAATCACAAGTCCAAAGTACACCTGCAAAAAGTGATCTGTACCGACCTTACATTATAAAACTCATAATAGTGCATTAAAAAATGAAAGATTATCATACAGATAAAGTGCTACATTTGCGAGTAGCGGATTTCAGAAAGCAGCCTACATAGAAACAGACAAAAGGGTTTTCCAACATTCGTAAATAAGTACACAGCAGGCCTGTACTGTCTAAAACCATACAATTTAGGAACAGGTTTCAAGTATTGTTTAGATAAAATTGCATAGTGCTTACAAAAAAAGCTAAAATGTTCCAAGGTTTGTGCAGAAGACTCATTATATGCACACATAAGAATAGACTCTTTATCGTATTTCCCTAGTGGAAAACAGAGCAATGCTGTAATTGTTCCTGGATGAAATGTGGCTAGGAGAGCTCTTCCTCAGAAGCTGGGGACCCACGTCAGATAAGGTTCCAAATGAGATGTTGTTTGAACCATGACATAGTCCAGCAACTTCGGTTTCTTTAGTTCCTCTTTCTCTCTGCAGGCCATTTGAAGTTCCGTAATTAGCACTTTAACTTTATGGATGTCTTCTTTTACAAGGGAGAATGGGGAGGAAAATCATTCCACTCCAAGGCTTTGGTAGTGATTTGCACATACTTTAGCCATGGTATGGACATACCCTTTTCACAATTCAAGCAGTCTAAGATAATCTTCCTGTTAAGTGATAAATGGCTGTTAGTGCAAAAAGACACCCATAGCATTAACGGGGCAGCCTTGACCAGGTCCAAAACATAGTCCAGCCCCAGTTCCTCATAATTGAAGAAATAAGGTGTAGAGGGAGGGAGGTCAAGCAACCATCAGTAGAATCTGTTCTCCACCTGGACTTTAGTATTGTCTCGATATTCCCAAATAACAGAGCCATGTGTCAAAACTGGTAAGCATTTCTGCTTATAAACCTCAAGAAGTGGCTTGGCGTACTGACTACATATTGGGCAAGATCAAATAGGGCTCCATGGACTTATATTTATAGCCATAAAACTGTTAATTAGTGCCCTTAACCCATTTGAAGTATGAGAGATCAGGACGGCATCGTCCTTATGCAGCAGTGCCGGTACAGGAATCTTGCTGATCATGGGAAGATCCTTACGTGTAATCTGCAGGCTTGCATTCAGGCCATTTATTTAAATATTTAAGTCACTGCTAGAAGTCTTGTTGGCAAAGTATTCGCCGATTGTCTGAAGTACCCAGGAATTATAATTCCCCTTCAGGCATGCGCACAACCCAGTGATGGTCCATCCCCATCCTTGGACTCTAGGCCTGCTTTGCTATATTCAGATGCTGTGTTTGTAGTGTTTCCATCTGCCATGATTGTTTGTGAATGCTTGTGTTAAAGACCACGCCTCAAGCCACTAGTGCTTGTGGTACCCATCTAAATTCCAGAAAATACATTACTGGAGACGCTCTTCTAGAGAACAGAGATCCATGCTTCAACCACTTACTCTGAAATCCAGAAAGTCCCCTATTTCATGCAGTCATGAACCCTTATTTACCTAACAGCTAGACATTCGCTAGCCTGAATCACATACTCCCATTGAATGCAACCTGCTACAGATTATGTCAGGATCGTCCCCACTACATAGAAACATGCACCTGAGCTCCCTGATCACTCGGGTGATCTGTCAAATGTGGCATGATTTGGGAACAAATGCAAAAAAATAGAAACATTCTACAGTATTTTTTTTTGTAATCAAACTCACTTAATTCATTCCACTCTTTCCAACCAAATATTTCACAATTATTACATGGCATGCTACGCGAATGACTTTCAATGTGGCAGTCAGGTATTTTCAGGTACAATGTGTGGTTTGCATCAGTGCACCTTTCTCTGCATACAGAGCTTCATTTATGGTTCATTCTGATGTCCGTTTATCCACGTTAAGGTGGTGCCTTCCTTCCATCATAGATACATGTCACGAATGTCTAATTTTTAAATTGAATTCTGTAAATAGCTTTGCACTAGCATTCATGCTTTGTCACCAACATATTGTTTTCACAGATGGAGCACAACACATAATGTGTGTAGAACTAGACTATTCTGTGCACTGTTTCTAATGACCGTAGATGTAACTATTCATTTGTTTTATAGTCATATTTACAAACAGCATTACTCCTGCAATTCTAATCTGGTGCTATTATAAAGACTATGTACAAATTGTGTTTGTTGTTGTGATACATACCGTCTCCTTAAAAGACTGTCCTCCATATTTAATGTGGTAATGGGACAACAGGCGGGCTAGCTACTGTGGCTGCTAAGTTATACCTTCCTTGGCAACTCAAAAAATATAGATGCCTTCTTACACATCTACATGAGATTATGTCAATTTATGGCTACCCAATGTCGTTTAATCCTTCTTTATTTGTGTCTGAACATTTGTGAGGGAATGAACAAATGCAGTGGTTGCCACTAACTATGTGGTGTGATGATGGACACATGACTTTTGGTGCCATCTCAACCTCTTAATGTAAGTAAGAAAAAAGCGTTTGTGTTAGTGCTAAGGTAGAAATGCAATATCCTGCCCCAACAGTGCTACAAATTTTACCCACTTGCTGTAAATCTGAAAAATAATGTTTGTGCACATTTCTTTGATGTGGCAAATAGAGTTACATGTTGCTTGAGAGGTCTGTAAAGCATTGCTTGGATACCACAATTACTCTAACTAGTTTATTAGCACAATACATTTTTTTGTGGAAGAAAATGTTACATAATCACAAACTTGTCCAATGCCAGAAGGTTCAAGCTTCAGCCAGCAGCACTTTCCATCAATACCCAATACCTCCTCATCTACGTTTTTGGCATGGTCTGCTTGCCTTTTTAGCTTGATGTACTTATCCAGCACCACCACTTGCTAATTGAGATTCCATATGAGGTTACTTCCCAGCTCTGTTAACTGTGACTCTCTATGTTCATTATGAATACATAGTGTTTCAATGAATGCTGTTTGGTCTAAAAACGATAGACTGTAATTTCCAGTGTTCCAAAAAACGTTTCTTCTCCAACCACTTGCGCAAAAGCGTGTGTTCAATATTGAGTTATTTTCCTAAATTGTGATGAACCTTATCCAGTAGAGCTATGTGGTCGCTAAGGAAGTGAAGATGTGAATTAAATCCCCACAGCTTTGGTTGATTTGTTGTGCTTGTTAAGTTTTTGATTCTGTGCCACATGGGGAAGAGTGCATCTTCTGTAAGACATCACCATAGCTATTCACTGTCACAACAAACAAGGTGTGCTGTTTTCAAGCTAGGCCAGAGCCATTCTATAAGTGTCTGCTCTTCCCTTGGGTGTTCTACTTTGTCAGTTGACTTAGTGAGTGATGGTAAATGTTAGGGTGGATTATTAAAGGATAGATCCCCATGGGCAAGCTCGGCTCCTGTTGACTTTTTCTGTGTGCCTCTTTTAGACCTGGTTTATTCACCACAGTTTGGAGATAAATATTATTGTGCCATGATTTTGATTACCTTAGAATAGTCTCTGCATTTTCTTTCTAATTGCTTTTCTCTGAGGACTATAATAATTTCAGGACTTTGTCCAACTTTGTGTAGCTTGCACAGTGCAGTTAGTCGAAGAAAGATGTCAAAGACTAGCTTTTCAGGACAGCGTCCTGGTAGGGCAGGTTAAGAGATCATTCTGAAACTCATTTATGTAAAATAATTCACAAACAATATTCCTGTAACATTGCATCCTAGCCAAGGCCTGTAAGATTGAATTGTATGGTAGATTGCTTTTTTTTGCTTCATCTGCTCCAGAGCTTTCAGGAGATGTTTTACAATAACCTTCTGCCTACAATGATGCTCTATATATCTGTGATTCATTTTCCTGTGGTTCACATTTTCAAAACCTTAAACTTATGTCTGATGCAGGACTAATAATTATTCACAGCTATGGGTTGTTTGACAACCGGAGGCCACTCATTCTTGGTGCACACACCCCTGAAGATTTGTATAAGCTTGTTAAAACATGGGCTTCTGATTCCTGTTATAGGACCTCTATTAGAAGTTGAGTTGTTTTTAAGTATGTTTTTAAGGTTTACTATAGTTCCTTCCGTTGGGATCCTGGACTTATTAGCCAAAATTCTTCTCTTGCTTCAGTTGAAGATGTCTTTATTAACTTCTCTCCTTATCTTATGCATTCTGCTAGAGTGCTTCATTGGTCAAAACCTCCTTCTCTCAAAGGACCTTTTTTCAAATCATTTTAATATTTCTCCAACTCACTTAGATGAGATAGCACACATTTACTGCTAATCCTTTTTTGGATTTCCTTAACATACTTTGTAGCATAACTTTAAAAAGCTTGCCAAATGACCACTTTTGAAGGCGAGCCTTCATTGATAATAAATTGCTTTAATAATTGGAAGGTACTGACTCTGTCAAATAGCGTTTATTAGAACCTATCTATTCACCACTGCCTAAACATTGCTTTTGCACTGCGACATCTAGAATTACTTCAACGTGATCTAAAAAAACGTCTGGAGAATGTTATTCTTTTTCCCAATAAAAGATTTATAGAGACAAAAAATGTACCCTTGACTAGCTCATTCGTTGTTTATTTGATGTATATACATATTTATCAAATAAACAACAACAGAGCCAGTCAAGTATGCATTCTTTTTGACGTCCCGCATTGATTTTTGGGTCACCTCGCTGGACGTTCTTACTTGGCTCACCTCTGCCATGCACATGGCACACACATTTTTGGACCATGCCCCAGTTCAAATTTGTATCCGCCTACCTTATTCCCCACAGCGTGCTTTCACGTGGCGGCTTCCTCTGAATGCCCTCCGTGATCCCGTCTTTTGCGATGGGATCCAGACATCGATTACCAATTATTTTGATTTAAACATCAGTTGAGTGGATCCACGTCCACCTTGTGGGAAGGCTTTAAAACAATAATAACTGGCAAGTGTATTTCCCAGCAGGCCGGAGTCCTTTGATCCATCCGCTCCACTTTGAATAGGGTGGAATCGGAAATTAAGGCTTTGGATGCCGCTCAGGTGGCCCACCCCGGGCCCGTGACCCTCGCGCGTTTATGGGAAAAGCATACTGAATTTGCTGAAGAGGCTGATAGGGAGCTCGCTTTCCTTGGTAGGGGGGCCCGAGCCCGTCGTTATGACGAAGGCGACCAACCTGGGAAGACCTTAGCCAACTTCCTACGCCCCCTGTGCCGCGTCATATGTGGCGGCTCTTCAGGATGGCGGCCCTACTAGAACCACCTCCCCTGACAATATCAAGTCTCGCTTCATGGATTATTATTTGCAGCTTTACACCGCCGGCTCCCCTCCCTCTAAGGAGGCCTTTGAACAATATTTAGACACCCTCGCATTGGTGTGGCTAGAGGATTATCATCGCAAATACTTGGATGTGCCCTTCACGAAGGAGGAGATACTAGCTGCCATAAACATTCTACCTAGTGATAAGGCCCCCGGTCTCGATGGCCTTCCAGCCTTCTTTTATAATACTTTTGCTACTAGCCTGGAGCCTCATGTGGCGGCCATGTATAACAACTCCTTTGACAACGGCCTCTTCCCGCAGTCACTCTGCGAGGCAATGATAACGTTACTCCTCAAGCCGGACAAACCAGCTGATTTTTGCATTTCTTATTGCCCCCTTTCTCTTATTAACATTGACAACAACATTTTTGCTAAGTTTTTGGCCTCCCCCTTCTTCCCCTCATGCCCCTCATCGCTCTTCCTGACCAGTCTGGTTTCATCCCTGGCCGAGCCACCTCGCATAACCTCAGGACTATCTTTTTCGGTTCTTCATCAAATCAACCCGAGCCTTCCCGCTGTCGCCGCTCTGCTAGATGCAACCAAGGCGTTCGGTACGTTGGAGTGGCCTTTCCTATTTTTCCTCCTGCCGCGTCTTGGATTTAGCAATATGTTCATATGCAAGATATCCCTCCTTTACACCTACCCTTCCGCCCGTCTGCGTATCAATGGTCAGATAACAGACCCCATTTCGATCGAGCGCGGCATTCAGCAGGGATGCCCGGATCCCCTATGCTCTTCGCCATCGCTATGGAACCTCTTGCAGCCAGACTTCGGCAACACCACACTCTGAAGGCCATAGGCTTTTCGGCCCGCTCCCTCCTTGTCTCCTTGTATGCCAATGACAACATACTATATGTTCGCCATCCCCAAGACAATCTCAGCCCACTAGTACGAGAGATAATACGATTTTGTGGATTGTGCGGCATACAGGTGAATTGGAGTAAATCAGTGTTGTTCCCTCTAACCGACGCCACTAAACCCTTTACACCTGATTTTCCCTTTGTATGGGCCTTTGGTCCCACCCGCTATTTAGGCATTTGGCTAAGCAGGGACTTGGATGACCTTTGGAGGGCCAACTTTGGGCGTGCGGTGGACTGGCTCGAGTCTAAAATACCCCCCTGGAACCGACTTCCACTGTCCCTCGCTTGCCGCATAGCCATTGCCAAGATGGTGGTACTTCTGAAATTCCTCTTATCTATTTTTAAACACCCCATTCTTCTTACCGCTCATTTCTTTTATAGACTTTGTTCCTTGATCATTTCTTTTGTTTGGGCTGGTAAACAGCACAGGAATGCATACGATATCCTTACCCTCCCCATGGCAGTGAGCTGTATGGGCGCCCCTAATTTCAAGCTTTACGCTTTAAATGCCCCGGCCAGTTTCCTCCCTTTCTGAATTCACCCCTCTCCTTATCAGCCACATGTGGGGGTTGAAGCCGACATTGCAGCTCCCTGGCCGTTGACCACCGCTATGTTCGCCCGGCGAGTCGCCTGCGTGCTGAGGTGAATACGGCCAAGACATTACGTTGGGCCTGGTCTGGACTGCGCCGTCACTCCAATGCTCCGATGCTATCGGCTAATGCCCTGCCGATTCTACGACATCCCGCTTTCCCTCTTCTCCAGCCAACCGGCATGTCAAAACAGGCTATCCGCCTGGGGCTGACAACATTGGTGGATCATTATCCGGGCAACACGTTCTACTCTCTTCTTGATTCTTCTGGTTCAATGGACACATTGCTTTTCTATCAGCTGCGCGCCATCTGTAAGGAGTTACACTCAATGTTTCCCCAGCCTCCTCCTTCGATGCCAGCTCTTGATTTTATATATACATCCCCCTCTCCTTGTAAATTGGTAACTAAATGATATGCCCTCACGCTGTCGTCCACCTCCATCTCTACTGAACGAGCACGCTTGACTTGGGGCGAGGACCTGGGCATGGATATTGCCAGGCTGACTGGCTCTATTGCTGCAACCAGACAAAGAAATTATCTCCTAATTATCGTCTTCGTCTTATAGATTTCAAATATTTGCATAGATTATACCGCACTCCTGTTAAGCTCCATAAATTAGGACTCATACATAACGATAGTTGCATGCGCTGCTCCTGCCACGGATTTTGCTCATCTGGCATGGTTGTGCCCTAAGGTGTTAGAGTTCTGGCTGGCGGTCTGTGCCACCATTTCTGAGATTGTCTCCGTCCTGGTACAGCTGGACCGATGTCTCCGTCCTGGTACAGCCGGACCAACCGTTGTGCCTGCTTGGTTTTGTCAAATTTTGTCCGGACCCGTCTCGTCGCCTAATTGCTATGTTGCTCGTTCTGGCTAGGTGCAGGGTGGCCATATGTTGGGGTCGAAGGCTCTATTATCAGAATTTTGGGGCTTACTACCTGCGCGATCCCGTCCAATAGACATATGGGGCCCCCTGGTTACAAACCTTCTCTCCCGACCTCACCTGAGTCGTGCTGCCTCCCCCTGGGCTCCCCGCCGGCACTTCGTCCGCGGCAGCCGCTGGTGCTGGTCAGTGACTGCTCCCCCTCACGTCCCTTCTTCCCCGTTTGGCAGTGCCCTCCACGATTTCTATAGCGGTGACCTCATCTCCTCTAGCATTACGTTCCTGGTGGTGCCTTTTCCATGCTGTACAGAATTAGGCCTGGATATGATTGTATTATCATTCTGACTATGATATTTTGTTAATGACCTGCCATGTACGATGTTCTGATTTGACACTGAAGTGCAAATTGTACATGTGGAATTTGTCAATAGAGGCTTTTGGAAAAAAAGTATGCATTCTTTTTGTCAAATAAACAACAACAGAGAGGTGGTACAGTTAAGTCTACTTTATTCCTAAACAGCTCTGAATGAAAACTTATTTGTATCTGTTATTTACCCTTTTCACATTAGCTGTAACAAACATATTCTTCATTTTTTTTAGTGCAAACCAACTTTCACTGTCCTTTCCCTTTGACTTGTTTTCCTCTCCTCACGGCTCCTCCATTAAGTAGTCTTCCCTTTTTACTCATTGACAGTGTTGCAAAGCGGGAAAATTCTTCAGGAGACTGAGGCCCTGCAGGTGGGGTCTTGGGGTAAAAGTGAAATTAAACATCTCTCTGTTGGGTTGGGGAATAGATGAGAAGAATCCCTAACAGTTCCTTAGTGTTCTTTTCAACAGCATAGTTATTTTCAGAATATTCGGTCTCTTTATCGTACCCCTTTTGATAGAGTCAACATTATCTAGTTCTGTCCTTTTCTTGCTTCTGCGCCAGTCTTCAAGATATCTGGGGTCATATTTCGGTAAGGATACACTGTCCTTTTTTATGCCATGGTGGATCTTTGACTACGTGTAGCGGGTAAAAACAGGGCCAGTGTGTCTTATTACTGATAATGTGCTGCCCAGAGTGCAACTGTGAACTCTCCCTGTCCTAGTGGCAGTGCAATAATAAAAGGCAGACTGGGTGATTAAAGCAGCTGGTCCACCTTTCTCAGTGACGCTACACTTTAAAGAGAGACAGAGAACCCCCTGCAGGTGGGTGAAGTGAGTGACTGCACTCATCTGTAGAGGGATGTCTGTAAGGAATCAATGGGGTCCCCTTTTCCACCTCTAGAGGGGGGATCTTGGGGTGGGGGGGCACACAACCAGTGCACCTCTAGATGGCCTCTTTGTTTTTGCGGCTGTATCCATTATGTAGTGCAGGTGAAAAGGAAACGTCTTTCCCTCATTAGCATGAGGTAAAACACGATTAGGAAAGTGCTTGTGTTACAAGTGTGCTGGCACTATCTGTTTTACAGAAGGGGCAACACAAGAGTCTGCATTCACTTTTGGAATACCAAAATGCCACAGGGGCGTAGAAAGGGGACATATAAGCTGTGTGTGCCTTGTGAGCTGCAGTTTCAGTTACTTCATTACTCACCTGAAATCTCCATTCAAATTCCCCTATGAGAACTTTAACAGAGGAAGCTTGCATACAACAGTGTAACTATCTGGGAAATTTTTTTCTAAAGATGGTGGCTGAATTTCTCTGAGAGGCTGCCTTTTGTATTTCTCTAACAAACCTTCGTGCTCGGACTCAGCTTTTACTGCATCTCAATCTGCATGATGAGGGTTTTTGGTGAGGGATTTCTTATCACTCTCTATACACAATTCTGCAATATCTCCTTCTGCTCGCCTTTACTCAGTGGTGGAATCGTCACTGAATTCCATCTCCCTGCTCTTTATGGACTCTTTGATTACTCTTCAGCAATAAAAAATACATGTTTTCATTTTTGTAGTTGAAGAATAAACATATATTGCTCTTTTGCTTCACTGGGAAGAAATAGTGTGTTAGGAAAATCATTACAGTGTGCATCTACGAGAATGGTGGAAGCACTCTGATTTTTGAAGTTCCTGACTGAAAAGCAGTAT
Source organism: Lissotriton helveticus (assembly GCF_964261635.1). Classification (NCBI taxonomy): domain Eukaryota; kingdom Metazoa; phylum Chordata; class Amphibia; order Caudata; family Salamandridae; genus Lissotriton; species Lissotriton helveticus. The sequence continues at coordinate 38,622,566 of NC_136058.1, forward strand.
GGAGCAGTTTATGCGACTTCCAGGGGTCATCTTTTCTCCATGATAGTAATGCTCAATGTTTCCCTCCGATGGTAATTGTTCTCACTGCTTAAACTGTCATGCCTCTTAACTGCAGGTTTGTAGCAACATTTGTAATAAACCTCATCTTTTGGGAAAAGGGGTTCCTCCTTGCATCTCATTCCTGCTGCTACTCGCCCATCAAATTTGCTTATACAGTATAAATTACCTTAGGGGAGACATCACAGAACTTCTCCAGGTCTTTCTGAAACATGTCCTTTGATGGGAGCTATAAGGAAACCATTATCTTGGAAACAATTATATGTTCGCAATAGACAGATAGAAATAAAACTACTTACAGGCAGAGTGAGGTAGCAGCTTTCTTTCAGATATTCCTATAAAGTCAACAAGTCTCTCTTTCACCCAAACAGATTGAGTTGGCACAGCTCCACAATGTGCCTTGCCACTAAAATAAGAAGAGAAATGATGGGACCTCTATTATCCACCAGAGACCCAGGTTATATAATACAGAACTTGGGCTGCCACCATGTGCGCACTGGTGCCTTACATATGGCTTTAATTTAGCTAGAACTAATGGAGCATTTATAGATTACAACTCACTTTACTTTTCCCAGTGCGCCATTGGTCTGGCATCTACTTCCTGCACAGCATATCATACAGCAAAGCACTCCTCCCAAGAAGCCACTACCCACAGAGTGACGGCTCACAGAGTGCATTCCAATAGACACATGACCTTCAAGTAACAGTTGAAATGTTTACATTCTTGCACCATTGGACTCCTCCCTACCTACTGGGTTTCCAGCTTTCTGGAAGCAAAGATCGATCTGGAATGATAACTGTCAGATTATCCTTTTGCATTCACTTCTTTTCAGCATAACGTTCCTTCTTCCAGAACCGACCTTCTCTATAGCATCATATTCTGAGTGTTATAACTGTTTTTTGCTTTGGGAATGCTACCTCAAATTAACAACCATCGGTCTGTGGAACTCATAGCCTTGCAAATAACTATTGAAGCCAATTATTTAAATAACTATACAATTATTGATACCATCAGAACAAGCGTGGTTTTAAACTAAATCAGAAAAACCACTAAAATATTATATGCAACAAACTGGAATTTCATCTTCCATATCCTGATTTCACATTGTTGCAGTAGGTTTAACAAGGTTTATTTTATTGTACAGTTAATAAAAACTCACAATTTTAAAACGTACAAATTTTAAAAAGTCAGGATCTTTTTTAAAACAAGTAAGGTGCAATAGCTCAAGTATTAAAAAGTATAAAAGTCTCAGCTTAGGTTGCATAAGAATCAGTGGGGTTTTCGTGGCCTTGATGCTTTCAAATTCAAAGACCATGATAGCCAGGGGTGTTTACTTTGTTATTGTTTATCTTTTGCTTGAGAAGACTCTCTGGATTTTTTGTTTAGTCTTGTGGCCACTATATCAAAGTATTTTGTTGTTCTGCAGTTTAGCTGAGTTTCATCAGGATTAAAACAGAGCATCACGGCCTGCCTGCAGCTCGTTATACCCTTCTGGTTCCATAAACCCCGAAACAAGGAGCGCCTTATGTCCCGGAGGTTTGTGCAAATGCGGATAATGTGTATAAGGTCCTCTTTCGCAGAAAGACAGAGGCGGCATTGATTTGTGGGATTTTCCCTTGTCCATGGTGCCAGGTGCGGAGCTATAGGAATTCTGCCCATGCGCATGTTAAGGAACTTATTTTTTGTCTTCTGTGTGAGGCCCGTCGTTAGGTACTCTTGTGGTTTTAGAGCGCTGTACCCATTCAACACGACCCATCCGTGAGCTCTCTTAGCTAGGGTGGCTTTGTCCTCAATTGATGAGACCATCTTGGTGACTTTTGACACCACTTTTTTAAAGGTGCCGGGGTCAGTTGCCGACTCCCATAGGTCTGCAAGTCTTAAGATCTTCAGTGATTCCATTAAGTAGGTCCTTGCAGGCGAATTGTCTCTGATGGTTAGTTCGGTCCAGAGGTGGGCGTTTAAGGATCCGTGGTCGGCATCTCTGATTTTCCGCCAGCTTTTTAGATATGCGCCTCTTCTCTCCACCGATTGTTTCTGCAGGCCGAATTTGAGGCGAATTTGTGCGGGTGATGAGTTGGTGGGGAGATGAAATATTGCCCTGTATGCTCGACTGATGGTTTGATCTAGTGTTGTTGCATCTTTGCCTCTCATGGATTCGCTACCATAGGTAAGCATGGGCTGTAAGCAAGCTCTTAATACCTGTAGGAGAGGGCCCAGTGACCGGTCAGGGAGTGCTTTCTGCAGAGGTTTTATCGATAGGTAGAATGTCGTGCCCTTTCGACGAATGGACTCTAGTTGTTGTTTGAAGGAACCATTGCCGTCTATTGTGACGCCTAGGTATTTATAAGAGACTACCTGGTCTAACCTCTGTCCGTCCAGGAACCATGCGGGTTTCCGTTTTTTGTGATAGTTTATTGTCATTACTTTTGTTTTGTTTAAGTTAATTGTTAATGAGTTGGTTTTTGAAAATGCGTTGGTTTTGTCAAGGAGATGTTGGAGACCGATGGGGGACCGACTGATGAGGACTAGGTCATCTGCATAGAAGAGGTTTGAGAGCGTGATGTTACCTAGTCTTGGGGCATGGGATTTAACTGTCTCCAGTTCGCCAGGGAGGTCTGCGAGAAAGAGGTTGAACATCATGGGGGCTAGGACGCAGCCCTGTTTCAGACCTTTGCTGGTCTTGATTTGTCTCGAGAGGTGCGAGCCAGAACCCAGTTTGATCCTGACCCAGGTGTCGGTGTATAGCATTACTAGCTGCTGTAAGAGTGGGCCTGGGATTCCCCATCTGTCCAACTTCCGCCAGAATTTTTGCCGATCTACGTGGTCGAACGCAGCACTATAGTCAATAAAGAGCTCTTGGAAGCTTTTGCTGCGTCGGACAAAAGAGTTAGCGCCATGATATTTGTCGAGGTGCCCTGGCCGCTGCGGAATCCAGTTTGGGTTGCTGGGATGATGTTATTTGCTGTTGCCCAAGATGTTAATTCCTCCAAAATGAGGCCTGCGTAGTATTTTGCCTCTGTATCGATTAGGGCTATTAGGGCTATTAGGCGGTAGCAACTTGGGTCGTTCCTGGCTCCCTTTATGTAAATCGGGCTTATTATCGAGCCTCTCCAGGATGTTGGTATATTTGCTGTTTCTCTTGTTGCGTGGAATACTGGTGTCAGGCTGTTGCTCCAGAAGGCAGGGTCTTGCTTATATAGTATCGGCGGTATCCCATTGGGACCGGGGGCCCCCTCAAGTTTGCCCTTTAGAATTAGTTTTCTTAACCTAACTGGTGTATCCTGGAGTGAATTTTCTTCTCGAAGTACGGTTGGGTCGAGTGTTGGTAATAGACATTTAGCCTCAGTTGGGGTTTGGTCCTCGGTTGGTTTCCATCTGCGGGTTTGGTTCTTTTTGTGGGAAAATGTGCCAAGGTTGGCGGGGCTCTGGCACACTGCGTCTGACCTGTCTCCCCCTGTTGGCTCGACCGTTGCTGGGTCGGCTGTATTGAAGTGAGTTGATAGGTAGGTAGCCCAGTCAGATTCGGAGATGTTGGAGTTGATGCCTTTGTGACCTGGTTGTTGGAGGCTGTGAATGATCTTCCAGAAGCCGGAACTATTCTTCTGTTTGGAGTTGTGAATGATTTTTACCCAGAGGTCCTCGTTTAGCTTCCTTTTTCTTTCCCAGGTCTTCTTTTTTAACAGTGCTTTTAACTTGCGGAGATTCTTTTGGGTGTCCTCGATGTTAGGGTGTTTTTGGAGTTCTTTGAGAGTCTTTTTTATTTCTCGCTTTATGTTTTTTGTCTCTGCAGTTGTTATTTTGCCGTGTGTGATCCTGGCGATGTTATTGCCTTTTTGAGTTTTTATCTCTGTTGCGTGTTTGGCTCCTAGTTCCGTTGCGAAGTCTACCCAGGCGTCGAGGGGGTTATTGTTTGAGCTGGATGTCTGGTGTATAATTATTTTAGCGCTATTTAGAAGTTTCTCAGGCTCGGTGGGCTTGCATCTTATTCATCTGTAGTTGGTGGTGTGTTGCAGTAGAAATATAACTTGTCATCCTCATGTGAACAAGAACATATAGATCTCTAACTATCGATTGATACACATTTCAAAATATAAATAAAGCATGTGAGGGGAGAAGACAGTGGTAGAAGCAATTTAATAACCTTTCGTAGTCCAAGCTGCAAAACTATAGGAAAAGCATCGACATTTCAAGAGAATATAGCCAATTTCTCTCTTTCAAAAATCTCCTTTTCCAAATGCTATAGAAATCATACTAACATTCCTGGACTGATAGAAGTGGAAAGATACAGTGTTTTAGACATACAAAAGATTAGACTCAGGGCCTTATTATGAATTTGGTGGTGTTGGATCAGGACCGACCGCACTGCCAAAACTGTGTAGGAACTACCCACCAGATCAGTTTTCTCCTAACTGTCGGGCAGTACTTTGGCGTTCCCAGGGTGTTGCCTATGAAATATGCACTACAAAAGGAAAGTCAAAGGCAGTACATGCACAGCATGGACTGCTGCAGTCCATTCTGTGCAGATACTGGTGTGCATGCACACAGTGGGGCACAACATGTGCCCCCTGTGTGCATCCACATGGTGTGAGGCCCCATAATATGCTTTGCAGGGCTGCTGCAGCCTCAAGACTGCTGCACCACCACCAGGGATCTCTGATCCCTAACAGTTGTGGTGGTCCCAGGGTGGGCCGACCACCCTGACCTTAATAGGGCTGTCAGAAGACCACCACCGCCCCAGCGAGTCTGGCGGTCCGTGTACCACCAAACTCCGAATAAGCCCCTTAGACAACTAGCACTGCCTCTTCATTTAGTTACTTAAAGCTCCCTGTCTAATAGTAAGAATATACAAAGTGTGGCCCACTGCATATCTATACCCCGATTTGTGATTCTATTCTAAATATATTACATCAATTAACCATTAAAAAAAATAGTAACCACCCTACTAGCAGATTCAATGTGGTTACTTCAAACTAACCATTTGAAAAGGAAAATTGATGAAGAGATGGGTGTGACAAAAAGCAGCATTTTTTTTAATGCCAGACTTGCTAACCATGTCAAAAGGGTTTTTAAACTGATTCGTTGTAGGCAATAATGCAGATGTCCTTGGCCAGACCCCTGGAACTCCTTGGTTTTTCAAGGCAGGCACCTACGTTTTCGATTGTTTAAGCTCTGTGCTGATACACTCTATCTTGTCTAAAGACATTTGAATGTGAAAGTGCATAATTCATTCTTTTACGTTTTGGGACCTCACCAGCTCTTATATAGTTTCATCAATCATGAAATCCATTTCTATGGAAACAATCAAATAGCACAAACATGAGATATACTTTTCCCCATTATTAGAGGTTCCAGTTTTTATTATTTGATTCCTTTGTAATTGCTTGCCAATCATTCCCTGTACATACTGGGAATGGAAAAGAATATCTAAAAGAATCTGAAGCAAAACACTTTAGTTAAAAAATGAGTGAGATATCGTCCTGATTGCTCATAACTTCACTGCATCATTTCCTACATCCATGTATTCATTTTTTGGTATTCATTTTTGTTTTACCTTTTATTGTAGATTGTCATGTACTGTTTGACACATTCCATCATAATGAAGATCATGAATTATTAAATGCAGTGATAAATGAATGAACATGGGTTCTCAACTTCTGGAGTGTAGACAAATAACAGTCCTTACTGCACTGTTGCGGGTCAGGTCGAGACACCTCCTGACAGGCAGTAGACATTCTGTGTGGGAAATGTTGAGGACTGGAGACAGGAATTGAAGATGTAGGACACCAGGGCCCTCTTTCGTTCTTCAGCACATATGCAAGATGTTATAGCACACTCTTATTTAGGAAAAAACAATAATGCACTCTCTAAAGGTATTTAATTGATAATCTATGGACAGCTGCCTCTGGAAGTAACCTTTGGGTGTGTAATGACAACACAGAATTAAGTACATAGAAGGGAGAGAGGTGCACAGTAAGAACAGAGCACAAAAAGTAATATCCTAAAAAGCGGAAGCCTTATATTATTCAGAGGTAGATATTACAAATCTGTCAACTGTAGTAAGAAATCAATGAAAAACAAGTAAGAAATGCTTACACATATAGGAATATCACATAATTGTATTCAGGAACAAAATGCCTTGTGGTTATGATAGTGTGCCTCAATATCAGTGGCTCTCTCTTCCAGAACATAGTCAGTGCTTCAAAGTTTTCAGAATTCAGTGGGAGATAGTTGTAGGTCAAGTCTCCAGGAGAACTCTCACTAAAATGTGCCTCTTACATTCAGGGTCTGTAAAGTGATACTGAGAGATACTCCGCCTTTCTACTTTCAAACAGCAACTATAAGTGTTCCAAACATTTATTGACAGAGGGAGATGGTTTCAAAATTCTCTATTATCCATTGTTGGAGAGAGCAGGGATTGGAGTCTAGTGTTTAGCTGCAGGTATAAGTGCTGGTCCCTTCCCCCATCTTTGTTACATTGTTGGTTTCAACCAAATGCTGCGCCCCTGCAGTTGGCCATGCAAGAACCTGATGTATTTTATAAACACACTTCTTCCCTCAGTCTAGAGTCCTTACAAACAAGAACTGATGAGGTGAAGTCAGTTTACAATTATTTTTAAATTTGAATGTGTGGGAATTTGAAGGTAAGCATTGGTATTTGTGGATTTGTGGATCTGTACCTTAATATGGACTTCAGACTGTAGCCAAATTAGTACATTCCTGACATTCCTTCAGCAACTGTCACTCTTTTTCAAATAAGTGTATATGTGTTTCTATGTTTTCAGGTCTAAGGTTAATGGTTAAAGTTTGATTAGCAGATTGCTTTTTTTATACAGGGCATTGTCAGATTGTGACAGATGCTCTGTATTGGTCTCTCTACGATGATGGTGTGGAGTACATCACCATTATAGGCTGTTTTAAAACTTTGCCCTGATTTTCTATAGCTAGTGTATTTGTATACATTATGCAATCAGTCCCTTCCCAGACCCTTACACTCTGGTATAGATATCTTTCTGCTGACGTGTGGTTATATTACACCCCCTAAAATAGCTCTTTTCCTACAGTTTATCTTTCAACAGTATGATTTAAGATTTAGTAAGGTTGCATTGTCATTCATATCACTCATAAGAATCGCCATTTAAATTTTACTCACTGCACTAAAATATATGTGCAGTTTGAAGATCTGTAAATCAGTTAATTCAACAAAAGACATTCTATTCCAAGTTATTTTTCAATACCTAAATGTGGTTGATAAAATGTGCATGTAGAATAACCTTACTGTTTCATGAAGACCATATAAGGAACAGAAGTATATGCATTGACATTTTAGTCACCATTCACAAGACAAACCACAGCAAATAATTTTGTAATTTCATATCCCACTGATGCTAATGTGCATATGGGCATATCTCTAATGAACAACTGCATCTCAAGTTTGTAACTTGCTCCAGCTCTATGCTGATTGTTGAAATGTGTTGTTGGGCTCCATTCTTATGGTGACTGTGTGCAGAAACAGTGACTCTTATCCATGATCCAAAAGACTCTATACCAAACCAAAAGGGTGGAGGCGGAAGGGATAGGGTAAAGACAAGCACTTTTTCCTTCCATTTGAATGACAAAGTGACAATAAACAAAGAAAGCCAATAGTCCTGAATACAACTTTTGTATCTGCTGTTTCTTCTGTTTGCATTGTACAGTGAAATGTACTGTAGTATATGTATTATAGACATCAATTTGCTTGAGGCTTTATAGTTTTTATGTCTATGTGCAGAGTTTAATATGTGATTTAGTACCATTGTTGAATGTGGGGAGACCAATTCTTCGAGAGAGGTGGAGCTTTGAATGGGTCAAGATGCCCCGCCCTGAACAATGGGAATAAATAGCATATTACAGACAACTGACATGCATATGTAATTTATGCCTTGCTGTTTATATGCCAATAAGTCATAAACAAGGTGGGTTAAGTCCACGGTGTGAGAAACAATCTCATTAACAAGGGTTTTTGAACATAGTTCTATTTTATATATCCCTGCCAAGTGACTGTAATATGGAATCTATGAGGCCGTGCTGTCTCAGTTACATAAACTGTACTATGATAACTATGATAACTGAATTGTTGTACCTTTTCACTATAATGATACATATCTAAATGTACTTTGATTGGCATACTTGCTCCAAATAAAAGGTTCTGTTGGACCGTACTGATTTCTACTTGCTCGGCATAAATTACTTTTATTGCACCACGCTTTTGCCTTTATAAAATTAAATGACTTGCTTGTTAGTTTATTTAATATACTGTATTTTTTGTGTTTACATTCTGCCTCTGTTTTCACTGTCTTTTTATTGTTATGGCATGATTGTATTTGCTCTGTTTAAAAATTTTGTGTGCCATTTTCCCCAAAGTGTACAACACTATCATTGTTTGAATGCAGCAGTGTTTTCTTCTATATAGATGTAGAAGTGAGACTGGCTCTACTGTTTTGCTTTTTAATTTGATAATTTTGTAGGTTACCTTTAGCATGTTTTTAATGGTGTTGCATGACTCAAATAAAAGATTGTGGTGAGACTGCTTTGTCACTGCTGGCTCATTTTATTCCAGAACTGTTTGGCATGTAGTCTATGATTTTGCATGCAATAATATATTTTGCACCATTTTCAATGTGTTCTAAGCAACCTTTGTTTTAGTATGAAGCTTTGTTTTTCTGTTTGTATAAAGTAGTGGAGACACAGCACTGAGCATAATTGGCAAATGTTTAACTGCAGCACGAATTAATGAAGTTAAAGTTAAACAGAATGGTGAAAGCCATATGAAAAGTGTGGGAAAAGGTTGGCACATTAAGTTGGACTATTCATTTTAAATTCTGTATCTTTTATAAATTATCTGCAAACAATGCAACATTTATTTTTCCACAGAAAGTATAACATTGTGGGTTTCCAACTGTGGTTCCAGAAGGTAATGAATTCATATGGCGACCCTTATCATAAATACCAGGAAGCCTCCTACGATTGTGTGCAGATTGCATAACAGCCTGCTATTTCAGAGCGTCGTTTTCATTATCTACCTATACATTTTCTGCCTCTGTATACATTTCATGCATAAATAAAGCAAGCACAAGCATCCAAAAGGAATGCAGTTCTGAAGCATGGCAGAATCGACATATAGCAAGACCGGTTAGTATTATGTCTTACACTGAGATACTGGTTTATCTGGGGAACAGCCATTACAACGCGGTTTTTACCACGCGTTGCTATTACATCGCATGCGTTACAACGCATGGTAAATACCACGCATACTATTACATCGCATGCGCATTTACAATGCATGCGATGTAATGGCTATCCACGTTGTTGTGAGGAAACTGAGGCTGTTTCCTCACAACGACGTGCACCTCTAACAACGCAGGAAGTAGGAACCGGGAGCAGAGAAGTGACGCTGGAACCACGAAGAAAGAGGTTTGGCTGATTGTGCTTGGGGTGGGGGTAGTGTTTTAGGGTTTAGGGTAGTGTAGGTGTGGGAATAGTGTGGGTAGTGTAGTAGTGTTTTTGGGTTTAGGGTGGTGTGGGGGTGGGAGTAGTGTGGGTAATGTTGTAGTGTAGTAGTGCAGGTAGTGTAGTAGTGTTTTAGGGTTTAGGGTAGTATAGGGGTGGGAGTAGTGTGGGTAGTGTTGTAGTGTAGTAGTGTTTTAGGGTTTATGGTAGTGCAGGGGTGGGAGTAGTGTGGGTAGTGTTGTAGTGTAGTAGTGTTTTATGGTTTAAGGTATTGTAGGGGTGGGAGTAGTGTGGGTAGTGTTGTAGTTCTGTAGTGTTTTAGGGTAGTGTAGGGGTTGGAGTGGTGTAGTAGTGTAGTAGTGTTTTAGGGTTTAGGGTAATATAGGGGTGGGAGTAGTGTGGGTAGTGTTGTAGTATTTTAGGGTAGTGTAGGGGTGGGAGTAGTGTGGGTAGTGTTGTAGTGTTGTAGTGTTTTAGGGTTTAGGGTAGTGTAAGGGTGGGAGTAGTGTGGGTAGTGTTGTAGTGCAGTAGTGTTTTAGAGTTTAGGGTAGTGTAGAGGTGGGAGTAGTGTGGGTAGTGTTGTAGTGTTTTAGGGTTTAGGGTAGTGTAGGGGTGGGAGAAGTGTGGGTAGTGTTGCAGTGTTTTAGGGTTTAGGGTAGTGTTGGGGTGGGAGTAGTGCGGGTAGTGTTGTACTGTAGTAGTGTTTTAGGGTTTAGGGTAGTGTATGGGGGGAGTAGTGTGGGTAGTGTTGTAGTGTTTTAGGGTTAGGGGTAGTGTAGGGGTGGGAGTAGTGTGGGTAGTGTTGTTGTGTAGTAGTGTTTTAGGGTTTAGGGTAGTGTAGGGGTGGGAGTAGTGTGGCTAGTGGTTTAGGGTAGGGTAGTGTTGTAGTGTTTTAGGGTTTAGGGTGGTGTAGGGGTGGGAGTAGTGTGGCTAGTGTTGTAGTGTTTTAGGGTTTAGGGTAGTGTAGGGGTGGGAGTAGTATGAGTAATGTTGTAGTGTAGTAGTGTTTTAGGGTAGTGTAGGGGTGGGAATAGTGTTGAAGTGTAGTAGTGGTTTAGGGTGGTGTAGGGGCGGGAGTAGTGTGGGTAGTGTTGTAGTGTAGTAGTGTTTTAGGATTTAGGGTAGTTTAGGGGTGGGAGTAGTGTGGGTAGTGTTGTAGTGTAGTAGTGTTTAGGGTAGTGTAGGAGAGGGAGTAGTGTTGTAGTGTAGTAGTGGTTTAGGGTGGTGTAGGGGTGGGAGTAGTGTGGGTAGTGTTGTAGTGTAGTAGCTTTTTAGGGTTTAGGATAGTGTAGGGGTGGGAGTAGTGTGGGTAGTGTTGTAGTGTTCTAGGCTTTAGGGTAGTGTAGGGGTGGGAGTAGTGTGGGTAGTGTTGTACTGTAGTAGTGTTTTAGGGTTCAGGGTACTGTAGGGATGGGAGTAGTGCGGGTAGTGTTGTAGTGTTTTAGGGTCTAGGGTAGTGTAGGGGTGGGAGTAGTGTGGGTAGTGTTGTAGTGTTTTAGAGTTTATGATAGTGTAGGGGTGGGAGTAGTGTGGGTAGTGTTGTAGTGTAGTAGTGTTTTCGGGTTTAGGTTAGTGTATGGGGTGGGAATAGTGTGGGTAGTGTAGTAGTATTTTAGGGTTTAGGGTAGTGTAGGGGTGGGAGTAGTGTGGGTAGTGTTGTAGTGTAGTAGTGTTTTAGGGTTTAGGGTAGTGTAGGGGTGGGAGTAGTGTGGGTAGTGTTGTAGTGTTGTAGTGTTTTAGGGTTTAGGGTAGTGTAGGGGTGGTAGTAGTGTGGGTAATGTAGTGTAGTAGTGTTTTAGGGTTTAGAGTAGTGTAGGGGTGTGAGTAGTGTGGGTAGTGTTGTAGTGTTTTAGGGTTAGGGGTAGTGTAGGGGTGGGAGTAGTATGTTGTGTAGGTGTAGGGGTAGGGTTGTCACATACCTTGCAAACTTTAACCACAAGTATAGCTTTACCACGCATGCCTTTTCGTTGTATTGGCATGCGTGGTAAAGGCATACTCATGGTAAAAGTATGCAATGTAACGGGCAGGCCCGGACTGGCCGGTGCGGGCTCCGGGCAATCCCCCGGTGCGCCGCAAGGGTGGGGGGCAGTTATGGGGCCCTGTGGGCCGTTTTTGTTACGGGGCCGTTTTTGCAGCGTTGTAACAAAAACGGCGGAAAAACAGCTCCATCAAAGAGAGCGGTCGCACTCTCCCCCCCCACCAACCCCCTCCCCCCCAACCAGAGCACTTTGCCAGGGCCGGTTTTGGTTCCCAGTTTGGCCCTGGTAATGGGATGTCGTTGTCATTGACATCGCGTAGTAATACCTACGTTGTAATGTAAAGGGGCTCTGCAGAAGCCACTGTGGTTCTCTTGCCTTTCTTTCTGTTCATTTACTGAAGTTGTGTATTCTGAAGGGCAAACACACGCACATCACAGGCGCTTTGGCGTGGTGCGTTAGGAGGCTGGGTAGAGATGTTTGTGAGGATGGCTATGATAATGTAGGTGGCGCATAAAAAGAGGGCTTCTTAGTTAAAGGGGTTTTAGTGATGCTATGTTCAATGTGGACAGTGACAATAATTATGTGAAATAACTTGCTTCCTAAACATCCAGCAATGATTAAAATGAATGCATACCATCAGTGCAGTTTAATGTACTTTAATATTTTCTGTCTGTTTCATATTGTCAGTACTGTGTATGCAGATACTTTACAGATTTGGCCTTCCGAGTAATGCCTACAGGCGGTGCAGAGTTTCATCTGGTTAGGCCCCTCGATCTAGTAAAATCCCGTCAGGTTTATAGAATGGTCATCATATTGTAAATCATCTCCACTGAAATTCACTCTAGCAAGGGCGCAGGAGCTTTATGAGACAGGGAAAACTACAACGACATATGGTCCTTCTAGCAGCAGCTAAGCAGTGCCAGCCGATGATCTTCACTGAGAAAAGAAACAAGCGTTCGCAATGTCTTGAGGCCTGGCTTGCAAATGAATGCGATTCTTCAGTTAGTTGTGAGTTTAGACACACAAATAATCATGTATGCACTCTTTCTTGCATCTATGCATATCTTAATCCACCTATCTACTAATTCTTTCTTTAAAACAATCACCCATCCACAATAGAACACAAGCTAATTCAACAAGCAGATGCACAATATTTTGAAAGAATAAAAATAAGAGTATGACACCCATATACTTGCAATAAAAGTCTGATAAAATTAAACAGAGCAGTAGGAGGCCATAATTGAATGGTATTGTGCATAGTGTATAAACAGTGGCACAACAATTCACCTTTGAATACCTTTTGGCATCAACACATGTTTTCACAATTAGGGATTTATTACGACGTCCGTCTCCGAAATGGAACTAACCGACCTCCAGCCGGCGGTCCTGACCGCCTCATTATGATGCAATAGCAAATGGTGTGGTTGCATTCAGACATTTCCCAATGGGAGCATGTGTTACAGCCATAAAATGTCCATAGTACTTTCTCCTATAGGGAAATGGGAGGGGGTGTTAATCTCTCCACCCTATAGCAGTCACCTTAAGTTACCTGCCACGTGATGCAGGAATTAACAGGGGGGCACCATAAGTGCCCCCTCGGCCACCAACCATAGACCGCAAAGGAAGGGGGGCCCTGCTAGGGCCCCCCAAACATGCTTTCCGACAAGGTTGCCTTGTTGGAAAGGCTAAAGACTGGATAGACAGAATGCAGAACAAATCAAAACATTCACCCGCAGTCAAGAGATCTGGGTTAAATCCATCGTTCTTTTTCTCACCATGCCACACCAGTTTAGACCTGTCGATATGCAAATCAGCCTTGACCCTGTGCCTCATGGGAACAGTCCGGCCCGAACTGCCAAGCTCACCATGCCACCCCAGTTTAGGCCTGGCCATATACAAATCAGTCTTGACCATGTGCCTCATGTGAACAGTCGAGCCCAACTGCCAAGCCAGGTCCTCCCTGGACCGGAAACAAGCATCCTAGGACTGGTTTCGGGGTTTCACACCTCATCAGCCAGGATAGCTTGATTCCAGTGGCACAGTGAGCCCGGGACCCACGTCTAGGCATACCCGGCGCACTTAGGGCGAGAAAGCAAAATACACACAATTGATGGATCGAATGCAGAACAAATCAAAACATTCACCCCCCAGTCAAGAGATCTGGGTTTAATCCATCATTCTTTTGCTCATCATGCCACCCCAGTGTAGACCTGGCCATGTGCAAATAAGTCTTAACCCTGTGCATCATGGGAACAGTCCAGCCCTAACTTTCAAGCCAGGTCCTCCCTGGACCGGAAACAAGCATCCTAGGACCGGTAGGGGGTTTCACCCCTCATCAGCTGTGATAGTTTTATTCCAGTGGAACAGTGAGCCGAAAACCCACGCCTGGGCATACACTGCGCACTTAGGGCGAGAAAGTAAAAGAAACACAATTGATGGACAGAATGCAGAACAAATCAAAACATTCACCCCAGTCAAAAGATCTAGGTTAAATCCATCATTCTTTTGCTTACCATGCCACACCAGTTTAGACCTGGCCATATGCAAATCAGTCTTGACCTTGTGCCTCATGGGAACAGTCCAGCCCGAACTGCCAAGCTAGTTCCTCCCTGGACCGGAAACAAGCATCCTAGTACCGGTTCCGGGGTTTCACCCCTCATCAGCCAGGATAGCTTGATTCCAGTGGCACAGTGAGCCCGGGACTCACACCTGTGCAATACCGGCGCACTTAGGGCGAGAAAGCAAAAGACACACAATTAATGGACCTGAGGTCGGAGGCCTTACGACCGAAATTGTAAAAGGGCCTCTAAATGTTAGGCCAACTGCATGTGTTGTAATTATGTAATCTGATCTAAATTTTCCTAGGGAACCAATCAGGCCTATAGACTTTATATTGACAGTCTTGCTGTATTGAGCATAAGGTTTCCCTGCATGCCCAATGGATGTCTTGTGTGAAACCTTAAGCCTTAGTCAGAATAAGGTTTCCCACAAGGCAGTCATTAGGCATACAATCATACAGGTACACATCTGTACACAATTACAGTTGAGAAAACAATATACAGCTCTTCCAAAGCAGGCATAACAATGATTATCTTTGTTGCAAATGTTCTACCCCAACCCTCCTGCCCCCATCCCCTCACCCTCATGGTTTGTTAGAGGAAGTATCCAATACCAAATCACTTACCTATTTCAACAATTTCTGGGCATCCTTGTAAGAAAATTTCTGTTGCTGTATTTTAGCACATTTTAATAACAATCCAGCCTTAAAGGCTTCTGGCTTCGACATATGATCCTCTCAATAAATATGGCAGTCCTGCTGCTTCGCCAAAACGTTTCCTAGTAAATATATCAGACTCTTTAGCTATGACATAACTGTTCCTGAGCAACGAAACCAGATATAGATTATATCATTAGCTTGTCACTATGACCAACCCAAGCCTACTGGATTGAACATAAGCTTTCCCACAAGGCATACATCAGGCATACTATCCTAAAAATTACAATATCTGTACAATTGAAGTTGGCAAAACAATATATAAGGTTAGCGATAATTATCATAATGAAACTGTTCTATCCCCATTGTTTGTCAGAGGGGATAGCTAACTGTAAGAAATAGTGTTCTAGGTTGACTGGGGTGTGAGCCCTGGTAAAGCAGCAACCACAATCCTTGTCAGGGTAAGACACAAGCAAACCCCAGATTGAACTGTGTTGAACCCCCTGGTAGTTTGGCACAGAGCAGTCAGACTTAGTTTTGTAAAGCAGTTGAGCAATACTTCAAATACCTAAAACAGGGAATCCACACAAGAAGATCCCACACCGGATTAGAAAAATAGAACAACATTTTATAACTAAAACAAGACCCAAACAACTAAAATCCAATACGTAGAACGAGAGTTATTTAAAAAAAACTGCAATATAGTATCTAAAAGCATAAAGCTCCAACCGCGCTTATCTGGTTGGGCTGTACTGGGTCAAAGTCAAAGGTTCCGGCCGACTGCGATGGAGCACGGGCTGGAAACAGTCCCAGATTAGTCCTGCTGAAGGTTTACCTTCTCGGGTTCCATGCCAAAAGTGCAGGTGGCGTTCATGAATAGCCCAAAAGCGTGATTTAAGAGCCCGCTGAGCCACAACAAGGGTCCAAGACCTAAGAGGTGCAACTTGGGGGTCAGTAACTCACTGAAAATGGGTCCGGAAACTTTTGGGGAGCCTTTTATGTCCCTTTGGAGTCCCGCACACAAGCCCTTTGAGTTACCCTGGGGTCCGGGGTTCAAGATAAAGTTGTAGGTTCAGTTTTTCTTCCCCAGGCAAGAGGGCAGCAGCAGGGCAGTCATTCCTTTAGAGCAGCAGTCCAACAGAGTGGCAATTCTTACAGCAGCGCAGCAGTTTTTCCTGGCAGACTGTCCACAGGTCCGGAAGTGTACTGAAGAGTTGGTGTCTGAGGTCTTTCTTTTATACACTGTTGCCCTGGTGCTGGAAGTTAGGAGAAACTTCTAGACAGTGGCATTGAACTGCATGGAATTTCCTGCCTCCCTTGCCCTGGCTCCAAGCTGCCTGAAATGACAGTGCAGGGTTGTTAGTCAGTTTGTGTGGAGGGAGAGCAAGTCTGTCACTTACACCCAGCCATGTGACCCAGTCCAGGCTATAGGCTCAAAAGGATTTTGGGCAGAAAAATTCCAACTTTCTAAAAGTGCAATGTAAAAAAAACAATTTGATCAAAACTGACTTTACCACTTAATAGGGCTTTTCACCCCAATTCGAAAGATACAAAGCATTAACTGGTTATCTCTATCCATTTGGAAATTACACTTTTAAAATAAATAAGGTAACACCAATGCTATCCTTTAGGAGAGAAAGGCCTTGCATTAGTGAACAATGAATTTAAGAGTTTCTCACCACCAGGACATATAAAACTTTAAAGTATGTGTTCTACCTTTTAAATACACTGCATTCTGCCACCTGTGCTGTCCATGGCTTTCCCTAGGGGTGACGTATATGTATAAAAAGGGATGGGTTGGTCCTGGAAAAAGGTTTATTATGCCAGGGCGAAATGGCAGTTTAGAACTGCACACACAGGCTATGCAATGGCAGGCCTGAGAAATTTTTAAAGGGCTACTTAAGTGGGTGCCGCAGGCCCGCTAGTAGCATTCAATGTACAGGCCCGGGTATATCTATTACCATTTTCATAGGAACTTAAAAGTAAATTACATATGTCAATTGGGGATACGCCAATATTACCATGTTTAGAGGAGAGAAAACAATAACTTTAGCACTGGTTAGCAGTGGTGAAGTGTGCAGAGTCCTAATGCCAGCAAAAACAAGATCAGAGCAAAATGGAGGAGGAAGGCAAAAAGTTGGGGGAAGACTACCCTAAAGCTGACCAGTCTAACACTAACAAAAACCATTTGCGTAGTATGGTAATCTATGAGATTTCTTGTAATAAAAAAACTTTCTTAGTGCTGTAACACAGGGCGATAGCCACCCATAAATGCATATTCCTGTTAACATATGATTTTCATCATAAAGAGGTCAGGCCTACTGCCTATGTTGTAACATTTCACAATAAACAGGTTAGCCTTTATGTTATGTTATGTTAATATTGATTTCTATAGCGCACGGCTACTCCATTGGAGTGTCCCGGCGCTTTTATTGGCAGCTCATAAGAAGAAAAAAACATAACACAGAGAAGAATCAAAACATCGAAATACAATGAAGGCAACATACTAGAGGGTAAAAAGCCAGGTTTTAAGGCCCCTCCTGAAGGACAGCAGGTTAGAGGTACGACGTAAGGCCAATGGCAGAGCGTTCCAGAGCTGTGGTGCCCTCAGTCTAAAGGAACGCCCCCCAATACGGGCTTTCTTTACTCGGGGGACCACCGCAAGAAACAAGGATTCAGATCGCATAGATCGAGCCGGGCGGTAGAAAGCAAGCCTGCGTTGCAGGTATTTTGCTCCCGAGCCAAAGAGCGCTTTATGAGCCAGAGTCAGCGCCTTGAAGATTATCCGCTTCCGGATAGGCAGCCAATGGAGCGACTGCAGAAGGCCGGACACTCTGGCTCGCCTATGAAGGCCAAAAATGGCACGTGCAGCGGAATTCTGCACCACCTGCAGCCGCTGTACAAGATATTCCGGAAGGCCCAGATAAAGGACGTTGGAGTAGTCCAATCTGGAGCCAATTAAGGCTTGCACCGTAATCCTCCTGTGCTCTTCCGAGAGCAGAGGAAGAAACTTCCGGAGCATCTTGAGAATGCCGAAACATGTGCCCGTAAGACCGAGGATCTGAGATCTCAGCGTCAGACCATTATCGATCTTAATTCCCAGATTTTTTGCCAGCTGGGACGCATGCGCTGGGGGAACATGGTTTACTCACTGGTTTGTCACCATAACCAGGTCACACCTACTGTACTGAGCATAAGCTTTCCCACTAGCCAAAAGTGTGGAAGTTATAAGCACTCTTTTGCAGTAGAAGCACACACCTTCCGCCTATCGAACACTCATAGAGATGAAGATCAACATGTGGGCAGAGTCTAAGCCTCTCTTCTGTATTGCTTCGTAGATCTCTTTTTCTGATGATCGTATAAGGTGTAGTCTCAGATGTCAAGCATAAATTATTAGTAGTGAAGTAGCTTGTTTTTTGTCCTTCTTCAAATACTGATGATGATGATAATTATATATTTATAAAGCGCTACTAATACCCTGGGGTGTCTAGGCGCTACCTTCAGATAGACAGAGCTATATGGAATAGTTAAGACTCATCCTTTAAAAAGCCGGGTTTTTAGGCCCTTTCTAAATTTCAACAGATTTGTTTCTTTTTAGGTTTAGATTTCTTCTATTGATTTGCATACATGAAACATGACATACAGAACCAACTTGCGCTATGTCCATCAAGGTACAGTCTGATGGCATAATTTTGCTGTTGGCAATTATACAATAACAAAAACCCTCCCACCCGCCTCCCCCTTCCTCTAAAATCAACTGATCAATCTTACACAGTGCATGCGTATCTTAACAAATGGTGTTCCAAGGGGAAGAATACCTAGTGTGGGGCAAGAGTACTTGAGGCAATTTGTTTAGGTGGATCTGCAAGGCGCAATAGGCTCAGGTATTTGGGGCACGTGAGTTCCGTGAACTCAGATACGAATAATTTGAGGTAGGGTTCCCAGAGATCATGAAATGAGGCTCCCGGGTGAACAAGAGATAGCGAAATTCTTTCCATACCCTGTATCCCCCAAAGCCCGTGAAGCCATCCTAACCGAGTGAGTGCAGTCGAAGTACCCCAATGGGAGAGTATATTTTGCAGCGCTGCCATCGACCTACCTGTCTGAGATTTAAGTGGAAATGTGATTGGGTTCGGAAGGCCCAGGAGAATATACGCCAGAAGGCGGGGAATTTAGGTGTCAAAGTGGGACTCTATGTCGTCCAGGATCTGCTGCCAATAGCCCGCAAAAGAGGGGCAGTCCCATAACAAGTGGATAAGAGTACCCAGAGAGCCACATGCTCTCCAACATTGTGGGCCTCGCGAGGGGTTACCTCTGAGGAGCCGGGGAGGGGTCAAGTACCAGTAGGTAACTGTTTTTGTGGCTGTTTCAATAGAGGCGACATTGTGAGCCATGTGTCTGTCCCGATAATAGATATCTGACCACTCTTTCTGCATCAGCACTCGGCCCAGTTCCCCTTCCCACCGTAGCTGACCCGGCATTTTCCCAATACTAGGGATATGTTTGATGAATTTGTAGAAGTCTGATGTCAGTCGGGCGTCCGTGTGTTGTGTAAGTAACCACTTCTCAAAAGGTGTGAGATGTCTCGCTGCGCCCTCCCTCACTTCTGTGTGTAAAACCCAGCGACGGATCTGCGTGTAATTATACTGTTCTGTTTCTGGTATATCCTAATCACTACGAAAATCGAAGAAGGAGAGAGGCCCTGTAGTATTGAAGAGATGCCTATGGAGCTTTTCCCCTCCCTTGTCCAATGCCTGAACACCACCGAGTCCAGCCCTGAGGTAAAAGCAGAATTATGGACTATATGCGTGATAGGTGACAGGAAAATTGTAAGACCTCTAGAAGCAGCAACCCTGTCCCAGGCCAGGAGCGTAGGATGGGTTACCTTGGAAAGATACAAATTCCGGGGTCTTGTAGCTCGAGTAAGGAAAGGGACTCCCCACAGAGACTGTCCGGCAGGGGACCTGTCTATGAACAGCCAGTGCTTCTCAAATTCCAGACTTGATCACTCAACCAGCGACCTCATCTGGACCGCCCACCAGTAAGCCTGCAAATTAACAATCCCTAGTCCATCATCGGTAGGATCCCTATGTTATGTTAAAATTCTTGTAAAGCGCACATACACCCAACGGTTTCTTGGCACTATGGGCAAAAGGAGACGGGCAGAAAGAAGTGAGGGTAACAGAGAGGGGGAAAGGAAAAAGCCTAATCATGTGCTTTGCGGAACAGATAGTTTTACAAAAGAGATCTAAAGTAGACATAGGAGGTGATAAGTCTGAACTCCAAAGGAAGTGCATTCCAGAAGGAAGCGGCAATAAACAAGAATCTGAGCCCACCATGCTTCTTGCGTTTAAAGGTGGGCGTCGTGAGCAGAGCAAGGTGGGTAGACCGAAGGTTGCGTGATGGTGAGTAATGATGGAGGAGGGAGGAGATGAAGGCAGGGCCGAGCCCGGCCAGGGCTTTAAAGATGATACAACCCAGTTTAAATTTGCAGCGCTTGGCTACCGGGAGCCAGTGGAGAGTTTTTAACAAGGGGCGAACATGCTGGTGCCTGGGCTGGTGAAAGATCAGTCTTGTAGCCTGGTTCTGTACCAGCTGCAGACGGTTCAGCTGGTTGGCAGGGATACCAACATAAAGGGAATTGACATAATCTATCCTTGAAATTACAAGGGCCAGGAGTGCTAGGGTGAGGGCTTCCGTGATGAGAAAGCGAGATATCTTGCGGATCTTACGTAGGTGGAAAAAACTACTAGAGGAGACCACGGTGTTAATGTGGGGCTTCTTCGAGAGGTCTTTACAAATGATAACCCCAAGGCTTTTAGCAGAATCAGCAGGCCGGGGAGGAGGGCCCAGGCATGGAGGCCAAAAATTGGAGCTCCATGGGTTGGAGGCACCCCCTATCAAGTCCAACTTGGTCTTGTCGGAGTTGAGCTTCAAGTGGTTTGCTCCATCCAGTCGCTGAAAATTCCCCCTGACCACTGCTTTCAGAGCGTCCCTCAAGGTTGCAGTCGAAAAGTGGATGAAAATTGTGGATGGAAAACTCCCTGCGCAATCGAGCCCGCTGATCCCGCCATATAAACCTTTCTATATCCCTCTGTAGTATAACTCCTGACGGAGGCACCAGTGGAAGTGTTTGGAACACATAAAGGATCTTAGGGAGGATCGTCATTTTTATGGCCGCAGTGCGGGCTAACCATGACAGCAAATGTGTCCGCCACCACCTCAAACATTCCCGGACCTGGCATAACAACGCTGTGTAATTCGTCGAGTTGGTGGATTGTGTATTAGGGGAGAGTTGCAAGCCCAGATAAAGGATGGAAGCTTTGGCCCAGTGTATGTGATAAGACCGCTGTAGAAGATCTAGCGTCTCAGGTTCCAGGAAGAGATTGAGAGCTTGTGACTTATGCTTGTTGATCTTGAAACCCGATGTTAAGCCGTAGCGAACTAGTTCCGCCAACAAAGCAGGGGGAGATTCTCTGGGTCACTCCAGCGTGGCCACAACATCATCCGCATAAAGACAGAGTTTGTGTTCTGATCCACGAAATGTCGCCCATGTTATGGAGGGATCGTCCTGAACCCGTTGAGCCATGGGCTCCATGTAAAGAGTGAATAAAAGTGGCAACAGAGGGCACCCCTGCTGCGTACCCCTTTGAGTGGGAAAGGAGTTTAAAACAATTCCATTCACTCGTAACCAGGCAGTTGGGTTGGCATAACTGCTATGTATCCACTCAATAAAACGGGGTGGGAGGCCAAAATGACGCCCTAAGGTACTGCCAGTGCAGCCTCTTGAACGCTTTCTCGGCGTCTACAGAGAATAACATCTGCTCGGCCGGAAAACTTTCGGACCTATACACCAGGTGCAGAAGTCTTTTTGTATAACCGTACACTGGCGCCTGAGGACAAAACCTGACTGATCCGGGTCTATCAGTCTGGGTAGATGGGGAGAGAGTCTCTGCGCTAAAATCCCAGTCAAGATTTTTAGATCAACATTTAGTAGAGAGATAGGGTGGAAGGATGCGCACCTGCGCTTATCTTTGCCTGGCTTAGGGATAGCCATAATCAGGGCTTCCAACATCGAGGACGGAAGAGGTTTAGAGGTCCCAATCAAATTGTAAACCCTTACCAACAGTGGGGCCAGAATGTTGCAAAATGTTTTGTAAAAAACAGAGGCGAATCCATCCTGGCCAGGGGATTTATGAAGTTTTAATTTAGATATAGCAGAGATAACCTCTTCCAACTTGATAGGGGCTTCAAGCTACTCTACTTGGCCCAGGACTAGCTTGGCTGTGGATACGCCCTGTAGATATTGAGCCTGGCCCCCTCAGACAAGGTCTGGCCTTCATAACGGGTCGTGTAAAACTGCCTTAACGTTTCAGCTATTTATTTATTTATCAGAAGTTTGATCCCCTCCGTACTGATCTATTACCATGGGAATGTGGGAGGCCTGTTGTTGGGCACGTAATCTATTAGCCAAAAGCTTCCCGAATCTGTCTCCCCCAAAATAAAAGGTGTGTTAAAGACGAAGGGCGGCATATTCAGCTCTGTCTACATCTAGACCTGCTAACTGGGCCCTAGTGGCCGTGAGCTGTTTCCATGACCCTGGGTGCGCCTGTTCTCTGGTGAATGCGCTCTAGTTCTACAACCTCCCTCATGAGCTGCTCTCGTTTCTCTCTCCTAAGCCTGTTATCTGCTGCTTCTATCCCTGAAAATTCCCCCTGACCACTGCTTTCAGAGCGTCCCTCAAGGTTGCAGTCAAAAAGTCAGGTGAATCATTGATATTATGGTTTTGGTGACCTGCTGTACCACCATGGGGCGTTCCAGCATTGTCTCATGTAAACGCCAAAAACGGCGAGAGGATAGAGGAAAGGGTAATGACAAGGACAACCTCACTGCTGAGTGATCAGAAAAAGGGACATGGGAGAATCTCAACCTCCTGTATCTGCTGTGTCAGTGTATCGGAAGTCAATATATAGTCAATCCTGGCGTACGTTTTGTGCGAATGGGAATAAAACGTGTACTCTCCAGGAAATCGGGTTATGTGATCGCCAAACATCCGTGAGCCGGGCCTCAGCACGCAGCCGCGACCCTTGTCTAGAGAGGGCCCCTGTCTGCCCCGTACGTTGGTAGACCGATATAAGCATCCGAGTTGTCCAAAAAGGACAACACAGCGCACCGCTTTGTAGGGTTATTAAGGCCCTTAACATTAAGGGACAGAATTTTAATGTCAGCCGACATAATAGTGGAAATGAGAGAGCAGTCTGAAAATCTGTGGGCCCAAATCAGCTTCCACGCCATGGAGCCCCAGGATCTCATCTGCCCGCAGTTTCATATAAACAGAGTAATCGGTTCTCCAGAGACTGCCAAATCTGGAAGGAGGAGGAAGGGACCCCATTACCCCTAGAAGAAAACAAACTACAAAGAACAACATTGAAGAAAGTCCATCAAAGTCCCGGGCAAGGTAGCCCCATGGTGAGACATGGGATGTACAGCAGGTGCCACCACCCTCCGCGCCCAAGACCCAACCCCGTAAGCCAGATAGGACCCCTCCAGGAAGAGTGTCAAATTACTGGACCCATACTTCTTCAGTCTGCAGTGGCAGAGTCCTCCACCAAGGTTGCAATGACTGATTTGCGCTCTGTAGCTATTTTCTCAGGATCCGGGCGAAGAGACCCCTCCCACCCGGCTCCATTCAGCTGCTCTATCTCGATGGGCATCGGTGTGTCCCCCAATCCGGGGCACCTGGCTCCTCCTCAGGTAAATCAAGTAGCGATGTGGCCTCCTGTAGTGAGCGGATCTGGCGGAGCTTACCCTCCCATTTAAAGATGACCTGGAAGGGCTGGCACCAGGAGTGGAAGACATCTTTCGAGTGCAAGAATGCTGTGACTGCTCGAAAGTCCTGCCTTTTCTGTAGAGTACTGGCAGCGACGTCTTGGAACAAGAGGGGCCTGGCTGAGTGAAATTCAAGTGGTTGCTTGGCTTGTGCTTCCCGGTGAATTTGGTCTTTAAGTTGAAAGTCATGGACGGTTGTTAAAATGTCCGGGGGGTAGTGCAGTCATCGGTCTCTTAGGCCTTACGTGATGTGTCCAGTCAAGTTTAATCTGCTGCTCCAGGGGGGGCCCTAAAATGTGACTGAAAAGCTCCACCTCAAAAGATTCAATGTCTTGTCCATCGAGGCCCTGAGGAACTGCCCAGATTCTAATGTTATTCCGATGGGAACGGTTCTTGAGGTCCTCGGCATGGGCCTAAAGATCCAATTGTTGGTCTTGGAGGTGAAGAACCTCTTGCTGAAGCTGGTTAACCTCCTCATCCCTCGATGTCACTTGCATCTCCAGCGTATCGACCCTTTCACTGACCGCATCTCGCGGAGTTCCGTGGTTAGCTCCTTCTTCATAGTGTGGAATTCCCCGGCAAGGGAAGCAAAAAGTGACTCGAGGATGCCACGGGTAACCGGTCGATCCACCTCTCCCTGGTCACGTTCAGTTGGGAGCCCCCTGGGTGGTGGTGGCGCATCAGCTCCTCCCGCGCCAGCCTTGACTAGGAGGTCCTTCACTGACCTCTCCTTATTGGATTTGTTGGTAGCCATGGCAGACAGGCGTCACCCCCTTTCACGTGCCGCAGCGTAGAGTCGCAGGTAGAGTCCAGAAGTGCTAGGCCCACGGGGGCCTGAGAGGGAAAACAATCGAGGGCTGCAGGCCTGTAGGTCACTGCTTTGGCAGTTCCAAGTGTCCCAAAGCAGCCTGTCAGGCACTCTGCAGGTGTGTCTCTCCCGGTCTAACCTTTATCTGACTGAACACCCCACCAGATGCTCTATGGGTTTCACTTAACGGTCTCGGCTGCGTTCCAGTGAGTCACAGATGCTTCTCCTTTGAAGGCGAGTGAGTCACCCAATGCACACCCGGCCGCAGCGTGCATCAGGGACTCACAGCGCAATATACCACTGCCCTCAGTGTCCAAAGGCCAAACGCGTATCAGATCGAGGACTCCCAGCTCCACTCTCAGGCCTAAGATCACTGGCCCCTGGATGTGGATCGACTGCTCTCTCACGGGTCCAGCGAGGCAAGAATTGCGACATTACCTAATGGTTGCAAAACCCGGCGAGGCTCCCATGCCACCCGCCACAGGAGCCCATGCCCCCTCTATGCAGCTGTAGGTGCCCAGATTATCTTACCAGGTGGGGGCAGGGTCCAGTTAACTCCACCATGCAGCCTTCTACTCGAAGTGGCGGAGCTCTTCGTGTGTTGCTGTGGCCTACACGGGCCCCCTGGTAACTCCTTGGTCTCTGGAGGAGGCAAATCCAAATTGCGTCCTCAAAACCCCTCTGCACTGCGTGATCGGCCTCCAGACCCAGGTCACCTGCCCCAGCAGCAGCCTGCACTCTCAGCCAAGTCAACCCCACGGCCTGCCAAGGGCGTCACGCCACCGCAATAGGGAAGGGCCAAAGCGCCAGTGGATCGAGGTCCCTCAGACCGTTCCACCAGTCTCTCCTCCTTTTAACCAGCAGTGTCGAGCGGGCCCCACATTCCGGCAAGGCCAGTCAAGCTAGGGGCAGTCGCCTCTTTCGGTCGGCTGGTGCACACCGCGGGGGGCTCGACACTGCTGCGGGACGTCTCCGAGCTCTGAAGTCCGAAAGAGTCCCAATACTGCCCAAGAGAGAAGCTCCAATGAGGTCTCTGCTGCACCGGCCCCTCCCACTAACTCGAGCCCGAGGCAAAGGCACAGCGGGCGTTGCTTTCAATCCGTCCTCGGCATAGTAGCATCTTTCACGCCTTAATCATGCTCCAGATCTGATCTGGGAGAGTTCCGGCGGCGTCTGGCACTGCGTGGGGTCTGCTGGAAGAAGCTATGGAGCTGGGACCCAGGCAAAGGACCAGAGCAAGCAGCTATGTCCTACTCGGCCGCCATCTTGGCCACACCCGCATTAGTTTCTTTTTTAAGAGAGATTGACAAGGAGTTCCAGAGTTTGGCCGTAGTGACGGTAAAACTCCTGCCACCCCAGTTGACCCTGCTCACTCTAGGGACTACAAGATTTCCATGCTCGGCTGATCTAAGGGATCTTGGCGGAGCGTATGGCTTAAGAAAGCCCGACATCTGCTCTGGCCCTAATTTGTGCAAAGATTTAAAAGATATGCAAAGAGATGTGAACTGGCTCTGCTTTGACACTGGCGACCAGTGCAATGGACCTTAAAAGCGGGTTCAAATCTTGTGGTCCCCAGGAATACTCTAGCTGCCGCCTTTTGTGCAATCTGGAGCTTTTGGCTACAGCATCTTAGTGTGCTGGTGAACAGGTCATTGTAGTAATCCAATCTGGATGAGATGAGTGCAGATACCACTGTTTCTCTTAGATCAAAACTGATCGAGGGAAGTTTTTTCTTTAGAATTTAGAGGATAAAGAAACAGGCAGAGGTAATGTGATTAATTTGGGCTTCAAATGACAATTTTGTATCAAATATCACTCCTAGGTTTTTAGCTTTGCTTGCTGGTGTTGGCAAAGGGCGGAGTTGAGAAGGCCACCAGCTATCTGTCCAGATAGAGGCGCTATTGCCAAAGAGGAGAACCTCGGTCTTAGAGGAGTTGAGCTTTAGACAATTGTCAACCATCCAGTTTCCTATATGACTCATGCAGTCATGGAATCTGGTGGCTGTCGAGTTAGCTGGGCTATTCACAGAGACAATTATCTGCATATTGTCAGCATAAGATACTAACGCAAAGCCATAACCTTTGATCATTTTAGCCAAGGGGGGTGACATATAAATTAAATAGCGTTGGCCTCAGGGAAGATCCCTGAAGGACGCAGCAGGGTAGTGAAAAGGAGGGTTAAACATACTCTTTCAATGCTACCACTTGAGACTGTTCTGACAGAAAGGAGCCCAGCAGGAAGAGTGCTTTATCCCTGATCCCAAGAGAGGCTTGACAGTTTATCAGCAGCTCGTTTTTAACCGTGTTAAACGCTGCCGATAAGTCTAGAAGGATCATGGCAGCACTCCCCCCTCCATCCAGGGTCTGTCTAAGCTCTTCAGTGGCGGTAATGAGAGCCAGCTCTGTGCTATAATGAGCGCAGAATCTAAATTGAGATGGATGAAGAATGGCGTTATCATTGACAAAGGAAGATAGTTCCATATTAATGGCTTTTTCTATCACCTTTGAAGGAAAAAGGGAGTCTTGATATGGGTCTGTAGTTGATGGTGTCCTTAGCACCTAAGTTAGGTTCTTCCAATACTTCAATTATGGAAGCCTTCTTCCACTCCTTTGGAAAGCACCCCAGCATGATCATTGAGGTGAAAGTGGCAGTGAGGGGGATAGCTGTGGTTTCTGGGGACAGGTGTAGAATTCTGGGAGTACATAGATCTGAAGGAGATCCTGATATGATTGAGATGATTTTTTTTTATGTCTGCTTTATAGTTAAGGTAGAAAAAGATGAAAGGATTGGTATTACAGATCCTGCTGAGGGTTGTACTTTGTTTTGCTGAGTTGGAGTCTGTGCCAGGCACTTATCCTGAAGCAGGAATGTGTCATAAACAGACTTGACCTTATGCTAAAATGATTCGGCTAAGGAGTTGCAGAACTGTTGACTGATATTAGAATCCTGTGATACTGGAAGTTTGGACAGGCTTTCGACTGTGGTAAATAAGACTTTTAGACATACATTGGCTGCTTTGATTTTCTCAGTAAAATGATAGGCCTTTTCCTTCAAGATAAGGTTCTTATATACTTGGAGGGACATTTTTTATTCTGTTTTGGTTTGTAGATAATCATCTAGTCTCCATTTTCTCTCTAATCTGTGACATAGTTGTTTCTGAGCTCTGAGAGTATCGTTGAACCAGGGTTCTGAAGGAGAGCACCTGGATCGCCGGCCGTTACTGTGAGGAGCTAATTGCAGCATTGCAGAATCTAGACAAGAATGATAATTTGCAGCTGCTTGATCAGGATCAATAGAAGTAACCGGCAGAGTTTGGAAAAGAAGAGGGTTAAGTTTAATTAGCTTCTAATTTATTCCAGGGGCGACCAGTAAAAGAAATACCTTTTGTTGCAGTGAGATTTAAAAAAGGACTGCTTCATGATCAGACCAGGTGAGAGGGAGAGATCTGGTCCATCTAAGATGTGGATTATCAGAGAAAAACCCCATCCAGACAGGGCCCAGCAGTGTGTGTTGCATCGTTTACTAATTGACATAGTCTTGCACTGGCCATTTGATCGAGAAGCAATTCAGTGTCATGATCCATGACATTCTCCATATGAAAGTTGAAATTTCCCCAAATGGAGAAATTAGAGATATCCGCCTTACATACTAGAAGATGACATAGATTGTCAGTATATGAAGACTCAGGGCTAGGTGGACAATAAAGTAATATGCCATTAAAGGAGTATTGACTATTTAGTTCAATCTTAAAATCCAAGGCCTCGCAGTGTAAATTGTCCGGGAGAGCTTCGAAACAAGATTTAAGGCCCGCTTTAAGGATTAGGATTATTCCTACGCCTTTTTTCCTACTGTTTCAACTCTGTGAATTTTGAAAACTCTATGTATAGCTAGGAGTAGGTCTGGTTCAGATGAAGCATCAGCCCACGTTTCTGTGACAAAGGCAAGTTCTTTTTGGTGTGATTCTAGAAATTCACGAAAATGCAATTGCATTCTTTACTAAGGACCTTGCATTTATGAGCGCACAGGGGATTTAAGATCTCGGCTCCCCTTTGGAAGGAGGGGTGAAAGAGGGAGGTCTAAAAGGAAGGTGCTGAAAAATGAGATAACAATGAGACAGTGAGATAAACCGTGAGTTGAATAGGGATCATAACATGGGCCAGAGCAAGTCTTACCCGGTGGTTTTAGTCTCAGCAGGACTTCCCTGCACTTCCCTAGAGTAGCAAAGTGTAGGCATTGAGGAAGAGACATCTGGGTTAAAACCAGCAGCGTGGCTGACGCTGAGCGTGAACGGGTTTGCTTTTGGCACTGAGTGGACGCGCTTTTAGTCCAGTTTAAAAACACCGGCATCTGAGGGTGAGTTGGGGACGTGGCCACAGGCGCTGCTGCACACGCAGGCAAAGTAAGAAAGCAACAAAATATTGAGGGCAAATTAAAAGTAAACTGGGGTCTAGCTACTCCGGCTATGCTCACAAGCTCACTTATGAGACGTAGCTACTGTAAAAAGAAAACAAGCTAAATGAAACGTGAGCAAGATTAAAAGCATAAAATCACCAGAAGGTCACCTCTCCAAGATGGCAGCTGCTATTGGGAGCCAGGCAACTCCTCTGCACTCTAGTGCCTACAAGGATAGGAAATTGAAAAGCAGGTAAGTGGAGTCCACAATGTCACTGGTGTCCCTGCTCAAAGCCAAAATGCCTGAATCAAAAAGTTTAAATGTAATTTGCAAAGAGGAGAAGCCATGGCTTGTGCTTTATTCTTCTGTACAGGTTGTGTGTTCAAGGGAGTAGATTAGAATTCCTTGGTAAAAGTTCTTTTTGGAGAAATGGCTGCAGAGGTTTATGAAAATAATTGAGTCTAGTGGGATTGACATTTGTTTAGGTCTCGCCTAGCGAAAGCAGCGCATGTGCTGCTCTTGCTATTGAAAGTACCTTTTGGAATCGATTCTGCGGAGGGCTTGCATCCGTGCGTCTGCATGGACAAACATGACTGCGCTTGCTATTTGTCCATAGCAAATAGCATGCGCGTGTCCATAGTCCGTATGGACTGTGGACAGCCCGACACCATTTTGCATTTTGGTGCCCTAGCAACGGAAGCGTGGAAGGTGTCCTAGCAACAAAAATGCTGTTTCCTGTGGAACTTGGTGCGTGCCGCTTTCACTACGCAGCTTGAGATCCCAACTGCACAGGTACTTGCAGGGCAGGAATTCCTCTAGCTTTTATTATTTTCAGTGGTCTTTCCTGCTATTTTGTTAGTTTGATTTATTTGTCGCAGTTTCTTTTAGCATGTTTTAGCATTTTGCTTTCTAAGGAAACCGCTCTTCCTTTGAGATAAATTGATCAGGAGAGTCGTCTTGAGACCATAAAGTGCAGCATTTTTATGTTTCCTGTTCTTACACAAAACTAATAACAGGAGGTTACATTGCGCAAACACGTTTGTTGACAAATTAATTTTAAATTGCCCAAAAATGAATACGTTAACCAGGTATACAATTATAAAGATCTCCCAATGCTAGATAGTTGAGAAGACATAGACCGGTCAGATGGAGAGAGGTAAATGCTCACCGCTGATCTCTAATACCAACTGTAACCAAAACTAGCTCACCTCACTTTTCCAGCCTTACTAAGAGCATTGAAACAGCAGAAGTGTCAGCAAGTGCTACATCATAAAACAAATGTTTTTTGACTCAGGAGAGTTTACGGGTAACTGTACACCCAAACGAGACACAAAGAAGAGAGATACATTACATAATTTATTGTAGGTCTCAAAATTAGACTCTGTCTCTTAAATTGGGGTTAGTTTCCTAGATAAAATCTTACTTCCTCAATGGTCGCTTACTGCGATCGATTTCTGCAAATTAATCGCTCATACATAAAAAGAACCCATAATCCTGTCCTGAATCAGGCTTTATTTACGTTGTCCTGACAGTGATGAGTCACTGGAAGAAACACACTGAATGCCCCTGCGGGCTAATCTCTGCACACAGCGTCAAACAGAGAAGCATGTGACTGACGTCAGACTCGTAACAGCGCGACTGTTGGCAGGGATTTGTGGAGGGTCAACAAGACGCTGCAAACAAGAGCGGCACCTTACAGCGATAAGCCGCTGCTCAAGCAGGCCGGCTCGGTGGTGAGCGGGCGCAGGGCAGGGGACACCCGGTTTTTGTGGCTTCAGCACCACTGGTCCCAGGGCTGTGAAGACGGTGAGTGCGTCACTCTCCAGACAGGAACCGCAAGCACAACCAGAAGGCACCAGAGGCCACGTTTGTCACCTCTTACGCTTATGAGTGTGGTGTCTTTTCATTTGGAAGCTATGTTGACACAGCACACATATACTGTAGTGGTTATTTGTGTCCTGGCTTGATCACCGCAAAAATAAACAAGGGATGTCGGCCGGGCTGGCATGCAGTGCACGCGCATGGCAGCGTGCTTTCGCTAAAACAAGGGAAGTCGGCAGGGCTGGCGCGTAGCGCACGGGCGCGCGCATGGCGGCGTACTTTCACTTTAAACTACGTTTAAAGTGAAAGCACACCGTGTTTAAAGTGAAAGCACGCATGTTTAACAAGATGGCGGTGGACTGTCCACTGTCCTTACATGCACGCGCATGCTGTTAGGTTTGGATAAATGGCGAGAGCAGCCATCTTTGTTCATCCCTATGTGTGCATGTAAGGCTACTCATACTCTACTACTCACTCTCTACTACTCTCTACTACTCACTCTTTACTACTCACTCTCTACTACTCCCTCTACTACTCACTCTTTACTACTCTATACTACTCACTCTCTACTACTCTCTCTTCTACTCACTCTACTACCCACTCTACTACTCACTCTCTACTACTCTCTACTGCTCTACTACTCTCTACTACTCACTCTCTACTACTCTCTCTCTACTACTCTCTACTACTCACTCTACTATTCACTCTACCACTCGCACTCTACTACTCACTTACTACTACTCACTCTCTACTACTCACTCTCTACTACTCACTCTCTACTCTCTACCTCTCTCTCGCTCTACCTCTCTCTACTACCCTCTACTCTCTACCTCTCTACCTCTACCTCTCATAAATACAAATATATGCATGTATACATGTACATATGCATGTTATGTACATGAAAGTTTGAAAAACACTAGTAAAAGCAAAGCTAAAAAGCCACCTAATTACAAACAGAATTGCTTTAACATAAATGAGGGCGAGACCTATTGCATTTTCAATGCTAGTTCTTCCTTATTACAACAAACAAAAACAGACATGCCTACTGTCTCCCATTGGCATGAAGTTTCTATTCTGTTTAAGAGGAAATCTAAATGCAATACATCCGTAAGAACTTCTAATGCACATCTCCCTTTGTGGTAGGTGTTAGAACTGGGGGTCTCTAGTTGGCTGAGTCCAAATAGGGACCCTGGCTTCTAGTCACGGAAAGGAGGGACACCCTCCTAGATAACCCCTGCTCACCCCCTTGTAGCTTGGCACGAGCAGCCAGGCTTATCTCAATGGCAATGTGTAAAGTATTTGCAACCAAACTCCTAGTAACACAGTGATAACACCACAAATGGACACCACACTGGTTTTTATAAAAATAGCGGTATCTTTATCAAAAGGAATACGATTAAACCAAACAATAGAAATCCAACATATGCGTATTCATAATCTTTCACTTTGCCAGTTATTAGGCCCGCAAGCACTTATAGGTTCTTGCGGTATTAAGGAGCAATTCACAATGATCTAATGCAGTCCTAATGCAATGCTGTGCAGCTCGTAATGCAGTTTGTTATGTAGTAATAACACAGTCCTTAATGCATGTACTAATACAGTTCGTAACGCAAGAATAATGCAGGTCGTATTGCAAGAATAACACGATTCCTAATGCAGGAATAATGCAGTTCGTAATGCAAGAATAAGGCAGTTCTTAATGCAAGAATCAGGCAGTTCGTAATGACAGAATAATGCGATACGTAACGCAAGAATCAGGCAGTTTGTAATGCAAGAATAATATGATTCGTAATGCAAAAAACAGGCAGTTCGTAATGCAAGGAATAATGCGATTCGTAATCTGCGCGGTCAACACAGGCCCCCACTAGGCCCCAACACCAGAGACAACGGTTACGAGCTTAAAGGGGCGACCCGGGTTCTGCTGGGCTGGTACGGGCCCCTCACGGACTCCGCGCGTCTAATGCGGTGCAGTGGGAGAGAGCCCAGAGCCCTCCTCTACTCCTCCTGCACACTTCCCCAGGCCACACACGCTTGCGGCTCCCGACTGGAGTCGAAGCCTTACCTGGGGTGATGCTCTGCCTCGCTCTCGGCTCTCTCCCCACTCGTCGGACATCCTGCTGGGTGGCCCGATGACTTTGCAGCTCCGTTGTTAGACGACGCTGTCACCGGATGGGTTACGGCGCTGCCTTCTCAGTCGTTGATGATCTTGGGCAGATTCCTCTTTGTGAACAACAATCACAATCCCTTTTACTTTGCAGCTTTCTTAGCTCCAATAAATCCTTTAGCACGTTGCGGCTCAGGCCGGCGGCGGTGATCCTTACTCACAGCTTCAGTTACGATGACGGCTGGGGCCACAAACAGCAATACAGCAGTGTGGACGATGTTTCACGCTGAGGGGGCAATTTGATCACAGCGCACCTCGTAAACAGTACCACAGACCACACGCAATCTTCCAGAAATCCTGTAGCAGGTTTCAGCTAGGGCCGGTGGCGGTGATCCTCACTCCCAGCCTTGTTACGATGATGGCTCGGGCGACAAGCAGCTACACAGCAGCGTGGACGATGTGTCACACTGTGGGGGCAGTGCGATCACGGGGCACCTCGTAAACAGTACCATGGGCCACATAGCAGTCTCAGGCTTGCAAAAGCACCACGCACCAAGCGTTGCTGAGACACGGTCGGAAACTTTTATGTTCCTGAGTTTCGGCAGAAGGGGACCAGCTCTCCTCGGGCCCTTGGAGACACGCTACTTAAGGACCCAGCACACAGCAAAGTCCTCACAAGCTGGGAGACATACCACACAGCAATGTCCCTTGTCCTCTCCTTAGTCAAATCAGCAAACTGCTGGCCAGCCCAGAACACACATCAAGGGCAGTCCTTCTCTTCAGTCTCTTCAGCTGTTCTTCTTTAGCAGAGGTTCCTCTTGAGCACAAAGTTGGTTCAATCCTTTTTCAGTTTAGATTTCAGTCTTGAGTTCAGGGGTTTCAGCTCTCACACTTATACCCCTAAATGCCTTTAAAGTCTTTGTGTTCAGGGGGCTCTGACCCCAGTCCAAACAAGACTTGGGTGTTTTCCTGCCAGTGCACACCCTCTTCCTTTGATAGTGCAGGTCTGGCCCCATATGCTCAGCAGGAGGTGGAGCCATCCTTTTGTGGCAGCAACACAGCCCTGTTCACATCCAGGGGGCTACTCCTTCCCCCCACATCAAATGCAGGCCAGCCTGACACTTCCCTGACCCTGTCACATCCAAACCCAGATGGTCAATACACAAACAGGCAGTGGCACACAGGATGGTTTAAGACAAGAAACCAGCCACTTTTAAAAACGTGGTTTCTAAGCACACAATTTAAAACCATCTTCACAAAAGATGTGTTTTTAAATTCTGAGTTCAGGCACACTAAACTCCATCTCTTCTTCTTATGCCTATGGGAAGATATGCTGGAAACATGGGACACGGCATTCCTCATTCTGTCCTGTGGGCAAGATGGCCTTACAACAGTGAAAAACGAATTTGGCAGTATTTTACTGTTAGGACATGGTACACACCTCAGTACTTGTCCTACCTTTCACATACACTGCACTCTGCCCAGGTGGGTACCATGGGCCTACTATAGGGGTGTCTGTTGTGCATAAAAAGGGATGGTAAGACCTGGCAAGTGGGTGCACTTGTCAGTTAACAACTGCGCGCAGGCACTGTGCAGTGGAAGGCCTAAGATCTCTTTTTAGGGCTACTTGTGTGGCCCGCTAGTAGCATTTGCATTACCAGCCCTGGCACACATAGTGCACTTTACTAGGGATTTTACTGGTAAGACAAACATACCAATTATGGACAACCAATTACCCTAACACTTTATACAGGGAACACTTGCACTTTGACACTGATCAGCAGTGGCTAAGCAACCAAAGCATCTAAGTTGACAAGATTATGTCAGAAAAAGGTCTAGGAGGAAGGCAAAACGTTTAAGGAGCTTTAGCCAAAAAGGGCCAAGTCTAACATCAGGCTTAACCTTGATGGTGGTTTAACCATTTAGTTATGTTCTGCAGACTACCTTAAATGATCTCCAGTGCCACACAGTGACATTTACTCATTGACATATTAATACCAGAAACACATTTGTCACTGCAAATCAAGACCTATCCCACTTAGAAAAATAACCAAGTAAATAGCTGTCTTTGCCATAAGGTGGGTGTTTTAACCTGCACAGGTATTATACCCCTCCAATGACGATCCTTCTTTGAATATCCACATTGCTGGCTTCAGATCCACAATTGACTCCAAAGTTACGAGTAGGTGTCTCTTTGATTTAGCAACGCATTTTCCTGTTGTCACGCTGACACATTTCCTAACCTTTTCTATTAGTTTTTTGAGACACTATGATTACAATGATCATCTTGTAACAAGCTTGGTGATGAATTGTATCAATGTGTTATTCAAATGTTGCTTCATTTTGGAGAACGATATTCTTTGACTCTTGAATTGAAATGCATTCATGTAGAGCTCACAACCTTCTCACACCCTTCATTTGTTATAAAGCAGTTATGGGATGCAATACTCTAACTCTATTGGCCAGTTGCCCTAGTGAAACTTCTTTTCAAATAGCAATTTCTTTATTTATTAGGTGTGAAATATACGTGATTCGTTCTTCAAATGTGTGACTGAGGTGTCAGGATATCTTTTGATAAACAATTAACCATCTTGGGACAAAAAAATGGCTATAAAGTTCACACATTATGTGACCCCAGTATACATTAATTGCCTATTTTACCTATGGAAGGAGTTCTTCACCCTAGAATTCTGTGGCAGTGTGCCCATGAGTTCTGGGGTAGCACTATGCACGTACAGTTGATTGACGACTTACTAATCATTGTCAGTGCACTCTGAAATGTGATTGGAAGGGTGCAATTAAATGAGTATTTGTTTTGGCCCCCAAATACTGATAGAAGGGGTAATCTTTAGAGATTCCTACAAAGCCAGTCCACTGCACTTGAATTAAGTAAATTGTAAGGTTTAGTCCATAATATGGAGTTAGCATATGATATCTTTATAAGCAATTTCTGTACATGCAAAGCAGAAGGAATTCTGTATCATTCATAGAATAAGCAGATCACGCATTATGCAACAGGAGAACATGGATAAGGCACACACAGCCAAACATTTGTAACCCTTTGTGCTGCTGCACGTCTATCTATCTATCTTTCTATCTATCTATCTATCTATCTATCTATCTATCTATCTATCTATCTATCTATCTATCTCACTTTTTGTCTTATCGTACTTTATTGTTCAATTAATTAAAATTGTTACAATATGCTATCATTACAGTTTACTATAAATGAGAAAAGTGAAGAGGTTAAAACTCACAGGGTTTGCTAAAAAACTAAGCATAAAATAAAACCTTAAAAACTATTATCCATGCTGGAACTAAAGTGCTGATGCGTCGAACTTTGGGAGATGTTTCATCATAGTCGCTTTTGTTAAATGGCCGACTGATAACTTCTTGTGTCTTTAATGTTTTGTGTTAGTGCGGCCCGAAGTGCATCAATGAATTTCCCTAGTCGGGCCATAGTTTGCACTGTGTTAGCAGAGAAGCACAAGTCTGACGCTTCTCTGCATCGACCAAGGCCATGAGACCTGCAAATTGGAAGTACCAGGCGGTGCCGCTCACTGGCTAGCATTGAGTCGCAACACAGCAGATGGAGCCAAGTTTCTCGATAGTAACTGCAGAGACGACAGGTGACTAAATTGTCTTGCCTGGCCTAAGAGGATTAAAGTCCATGATGGGCAGTGCTAGAAGTCTCATATAAGTGATTCTTTTACGGGCCGGAACTGACAGAGCTTGCTCAAAGTAGGGCTGTGGTTTTCCTGGGATATAAGAAGAATCCAATGGGAAGAGGTTTGGTTGATGGTGTAGACTTTCCATATCCCTTTCAAAGGATATTCTCTTGACCTGTGTGTTCACCGTCTTTTCAGGCTGTTAACAGGATATCCTGATTGTGCAAGTGTTGGGCTTCTATTTCGAGTAGACTTATAGCTGCTGCAAACTGGACCTGCCATGGAGAGCCTTGCTCTTCAACGATTTTTTTAATTTGAGCTTTCAGTGAGGATGGAGGGGCACGCAACGTGCTAATATAGTATTTTAATGTGTCCCCTGAGCAGGTGATATCCGGAAGAGTGAGTCCCATCTCCAGCCTTACTCTGGCTCTCCTTACCTGTCCTGGGAGAGTCAGAACCTTCTTGTAGGCAGAAATTTGGAGGTTCATGAGGAGCTTATTATAGGCACCAAGAAAAACCAGGTGACGATAGTTAAAAGATGGAACAAGTTTAGCTCTGGCGAAATATTGAAAACCTAAATAACGTGATACCGAAATATTGTGTCAAAAAAATCGATCACAATAATATTGTTTTCCTATACTTATAATCTAAATAAAAAAAATATCAAGAAATAATATGGTTTTACACTAATATCAAAAAATATATACGAAAATATTGTTTTTTAAACATAAATAGTTGAAAATAGTAAATATTAAATAAATTAACATCTAACAGTGATATCATGTAAATTAAATATATTTAAATAATATATAAAATATATATTAATATATATTTGTTTAATCAAAACACATATATGCATGTTTGTATGTTTAAGTGCACATATATAATGTAAAATACGTTATATAATAATGATTTTCATTAATATTATAAGTTAATAATATAAGAAGAATCTATACATATATATATATAATATATATATATACATATATATATATATGTATATATATATATATATATATACATACGCACACACACTTGGTATATTATTAACATTATTAACATTTAAAAAAATAGAAAAATATAATATACATTAAAATCATTATTAACTGGAAACATTTTTATCCCAATTTAATTACACAAAAAAGTAAACAATATTAAAAAAATGCATTATACAAAAAGTAATACACAAAAACATATTAATAATATAACTTTGAAGAATATTGACAACATTAATACTTTCTATGAATAATACATATACTATTCACACTCCAGCTCCAGTCTGTGCAACAGTAGAGAAAGTGTTGCACTCTGGAGAGGTTACATTTACTAATCCCACTCCGGTCTGTGCAACAGTAGGGAAAGTGTTGGACTCAGGAGGGGGTAAAATGTCCTATTCCCACTCCAGTGTGTGCAACAGCAGGGAAAGCGTTGGACTTGGGGGGGGTAAAATTTATTATACCCACTCCAGTTCGTGCAACAGTGGGGAAAACATTGGACTCAGGAGGGGTAAACAGTACTATTCCCACTCCACTTATTGCACCAGTAGGGAAAGCATTGGAATAAGGAGGGGTAAAATGTACCATTCGTACTCCAGTCCAACAGCAGGGAAAGCTTTGGACTCTGGAGGGGTAAATGTAATGTTCCCACTTTAGTCTGTGCAACAGTAGACAAAGTGTAGGTCACAGGAGCGGTAACATGTACTATTCCCACTTCAGTCAGTGCAACTGCAGGGAAAGCATTGGACTCAGGAGGAGTAAAATGTACTATTCCCACTGCATTCACTGGTATAGTACAGAGAGAGTTCTTCACTTCAAATAAATAGAATATTTTAACAACTCTGTTAAATTCCCAAAAATATAAAATTCTAATACCAAAATGAAATATCATAATTTTTAATCATTATAATAATTAACACACATATTATGTATATACTTAAATAAAAACTATATTACAACAACCATAAGTCAACAATTAAAATGTATTAAAAATAAACAAAGTATAAAACAATTAATAATAATAATGATAAAACCACTTTTAAAGCGCCTGGTTACACTAAAGACAGTGTGTCCCCGCGCTTAGAAATGCTACTGCTCCCTGAAGAGGCCGAGGTCCGGGGCCGGTCAGGGTCCTAGGCTACAAAGAAACAATTAGTGACTTGGAAAAAGGTAGGTTTTTAATTTTAGTCTGAATCTTGTTTCTGAGGGCTCCATGCGCAAGTCAAGAGGGAGACTGTTCCAGTGCTTACTCGCAAGAAAGCGAAAGGAGCTACCTCCCATCCTAGTCCTGCGCACGCGAGGGAGCTGAAACAGCATCGCTCCAGCTGATCTAAGATTCCGGGTGGGGCGATGGATAGTGAGAAGATTGCGCAGGTAACTTGGCCCTTTTCCCTGGGCAATGCGATGGGCAAAACAAAGAGCTTTGAACTTGATGCGCTCCTCGATAGGGAGCCAATGAAGTTTTCGTAATGCTGTTTTTCCAGATGCCCTGCGTGGAAGGTTGAGTACCAGGCGAGCAGCCGCATTTTGGACGCATTGTAATTGGTGTAAGCCTTTTCAGCTTAGGCCTAGGAAAAGAGCGTTGCCGTAGTCCAAATGAGGAGTGACTAGGGCATGAATAAGTATCTTCCTGGCACTGATGGGGAGCAGATCGAGGACTTTACGGAGTGTTTTTAATATTCCAAAACATTTACCCGTAATTTTGCTAATCTGTTGCTTAAACGAAAGCTCCGCATCCAGCCAAATTCCTAGATTCTTAACAGAGTCCGCTGTGCGGGAAATCGCACCTAATTCTGTTGGCCACCAGGCCTGCGACCAGGCAGAGGGGGACTTACCAACCACCAACAGTTCTGTTTTATCGCCATTAAGGCGTAGGCAGTTGTTGTTCATCCACCCTGCCACAGACCGCAGGCAGTTGGAAAAATTAGTGGCATCCTCTGCCTGATTGTGGGTAAGTTTAATTATTAGTTGGGTATCGTCAGCATATGTGACGATATCCACACCAAAAGCTTCCACAATACGGACTAGGGGGTCCATGTAAAGATTAAATAGCGTGGGGCTCAGGCTTGAGCCCTGTGGAACCCCGTGTCTCAGTTTGCGAAGAGACGATTTGTAGGGAGGGCAGTGTACCTGAAAACTCCTGTTTTCTAGAAAGGACTCTATCCATTCCAGGGCTGGTCCTACTACTCCCAAGTCTGAGAGGCGAGACAGCAGCGTTGAGTGCAGCACGGTGTCAAATGCTGCACTGAGGTCTAATAAAACCAACGCTGCCGTCTGCCCCTCATCTGCAAGTTGTCTCAAACATTCTGTGGAGAAGAGAACCGCCGACTCTGTAGAGTGACCTGCTCTAAACCCTGACTGCGTGGAATGGAGAAGAGAGTTTTCCTCGATGAAATTCATGAGTTGACAGTTCACTATCTTCTCCACAACTTTCCCACAGAAGGGGAGGAGAGAGATAGGATGGAGATTTTGTAGCTGGGAAATATGTATATTGGCTATTTTTTTCAGGGGTATAACTTGTGCCATTTTCCATACATCAGGCACGTGACATTCCTGAAAAGATAAGGTGATCAGATGTTCAATCTGCTCAATCATACAATCAATGACTCCTTTACAACGATTGGGGGCAATCACATCAAGGGAGGAGCCAGACTGGATGCCGTTTACGATGGTGAGCAGGTCTACCCTCTCAGGAACTATAAAATGAGTCAGATGGACCTTGGTAGCAGAATCACTACTCACTACCGAGTATTTAGTCGGCGTGCTACCTGTAAAGGTGGTGTGTATTAAATCCACTTTTTTTATGAAAAAATCTGCGATGTCATTGCATAATTCATTAGTGTATGTATCTTGGGCCTCAAGTCTGGTTGAGTCCGTGAGCTCTTTATAGATCAAAAAGAGTTCCTTGGTAGGATTTTTAGCAGATTCAATACGTCCTTTAAAATGAGCGCCTTTGGCTGCTCTTACGAGTCTGTGATATATTTTTAATTCTCTCTTATAGTTCAGCTTATCCTCTGGATTATAATTTTTCCTCCAGCTCCGTTCAGTCTTTTTACATTTGGCTTTAGCTTCTTTAAGTTCTTTAGAGAACCAGGGAGCAGTTTTAGTTTTCCTGACGGGGGGCATGAATGTCCATGGTGCTACTGTGTCCAGAGCCCTAGACACCCATTTCTCAGAGCATCCCATGCCTTAAGCAGGTTTTCGCTGGGAGGGGGTGATTCTTTAAGTAGGGCGGATTTAAAGTTTTACTGCGTGAACTTCTTCCAGTTTCTATGTTTCAGAGGCTTGGTTTTGGTCACACTGCAATCCTGGGGGCCAATTTCAACATCGAAAGGAATAACGAAATGATCTGACCAAATAATTTGCAATGGTGTGGCAATTTTAATTCCTTCCCAGTTGGCAAAAACGGGGTCTAAGAGGTGGCCCAGTTGATGCGACGGGGCTGTGGATAGAAGTTTAAGCGACCGAGATTTCAGAGCATCCACCACAGCCTGTGCCTCCTTACAATTAGGATTCTCAAAATGAAGATTGAGATCTCCTAATACAAGAAATTTCTTATACCGAAGTGTATACTGAGTTATCAGCTCTGTCAGTTGATTGCAGAACTGTGAAGTCTTACCAGGAGGCCGGTATAACAGGAGTCCATTAATAATATTTTTGGGGTTAGCTTTTATCGTAAAGAAACCACCTTCACAATTGAGCAACGTAGTCTTCTCTAAGGTACAATGTAGGTCGCTTCTATAGATCATTGCCAATCCCCCACCTATTTGCCTTTCTCTGTCAATTCTGAGCAAGCTGTATCCTGCGGGGACAGCTTCCAGGGTTTCGGGAGTTGAGGCTTCATCTAACCATGTCTCTGTTAGGAAGAGCACATCGAGATCGCCCTCTAGTACCAAATCATGTATCTCTAATTTGTGCTTTTTGAGGGATCTACAATTTAATAATGTCAGCTTCATATTTATCAGTATCACCTCATCATTCCTCCACCCACCAGTGGAATAACGGCAGGTCGCACAGTGTGGCATTGGAGAGTCCATTATCATAGTATGTCGGCAGCTATCATCAACATTGGGGCAGAGGGCAAGTAGGTCACAAGTAGTATACCTGATTTGTTTAATATTTCTAGCATTGGAGATGAAATGGGCAGGGGTACTGGCTCAGTGCCCCGGTCGGCCGCGGACGGGCGCAGACTGGCTTGCCTTTGGCGCGCCGCCGGCGCCCGCTGCGCGGACGGAAAGGTGTCATCTTTTTATCCAGTGGGAGGAGGGTGGGAAGCGTCCAACTACTGGACCGCAACCCTATCCCTTCCCCCAAGATGGCGACCCTCCTAGCCTGCAGGCGTCAGCACCTAAATCGGCTGCACCGGTCAGGAAATGGGATCGCGGGGCCTCGGAGCAACGTAAATCTCACACCGAGGGGTCCGTAGTGCAAGCAGATAAAAATGAACTGCTTAAAATATTATACAATTTTTAAAAATAATTCTGCCAACAATCAAGTAAATGCCCGCGGGCAAAGGGATAGCAAGGAGAAAGCCCCTGGCTTCCGCCTCAGGGGTGAACAAAAGCAAATCTGAGCCCTGACTGAAACAACGTGATTAAATACCTGGTCGGGCGGGCGGGAAGCGTCCAACTACTGGACCGCAACCCTATTCCTTCCTCCAAGATGGCGACCCTCCTAGCCTGCCGGCGTCAGCACCTAAATCGGCTGCACCGGTCAGGAAATGGTATCGAGGGGCCTCGGAGCAACGTAAATCTCACACCGAGGGGTCCGTAGTGCAAGCAGATAAAAATGAACTGCTTAAAATATTATACAATTTTTAAAAATAATTCTGCCAACAATCAAGTAAATGCCCGTGGGCAAAGGGATAGCAAGGAGAAAGCCCCCGGCTTCTGCCTCAGGGGTGAACAAAAGCAAATCTGACATAACATATTAAATATAACATTTAGTTTTGAAATGAATGATTTCTTAATTTATGATTACTCAAATAACTTACCCCAATTCCTCTACAAAGTAAACAACACATATCAATTAATCAATCAAAACATCACATATCTAAAAAAAATAACTTTACAAATTTGATAAGTTCACGATTAACATAATTATCAATTAAATAATTGATAATAAAGTAATAATTAATTATCAATAAATTATTTATTGATTAACTTCCCACCCTGAAACCCTAAAAACAAAACAACTCGCACCTAACATATAATTTAAAAAAGTACCTTAATTACAAAATTTACATAATTAATGATCAATTAATTAATTATTAATCATTTAAATTAATTATTAATTAATTATAAATAATATACTTCCTCTCCTATATCCCTAGAAACCCATCAACCTGCTCCTGACATATCATTTAAAAAATATCTTAATTGCACAATTTACATAATTAATTACCAACTAAATATTATTAGAATATTCAATTTTCTTACCATCATGCACCCCTATAAACCATTACATAATTTTCAATTGAACATTTATAAATTACAAATACATTATTTATTAATTTACATTAATTTACTTCCCACCCTATACCCCTACATACCCCACAACCTGCACCTAAAACCTAACTGAAAAAATAAATTAAGTACCTAAGTTACATAAAAATTACAATAAACAATTAAATTAAAAAACAACTACAAATTGCTAAACAATATTAAAAAAACATTAGCAATAATTATACAAACCATTTAAAACCTATACAAATAAAACATACTAAAATACATAAACATAATTACAAAATGATAATATTAACAACGATATTTTTGTAAACGATATTAACAACATAGATACTTTTAACATCAATATTAACCATAGATATTTTTGCAAGCAATATAACCCATATAGATATTTTTTACATCAATATTACTTTCCTTAGAAAATCGATATTCTTGTCAACAGTATTCCTGTATGACGATATTTTTGCTTCACTATATTAAAAACACGATTTTTTTTGTATCTTGATATTTTCATTTCGACATTATGGGCCCCATTAGGATGGCGGGCGGACTTCGTCCGCCTGCCATCCCGACGTAAAACTTGACCGCCCGCCGCCTAAAGGGTGGCGGTCCCGTGGGGGCCATTAGGATGCAACCGCCACACTGGCGTGCGCATCCCGCATTTTTAACATTGTGGCGGGCGGTGCTGAAAGCCCCGCCTGCCGCAATGCTAAAAATGCACATTGCGCACTTCAATGCACAACGTGACAGGCACCGTGCGGTGCCTGCTATGTTGTACAGTGAAGTGCAGGGGGGTAACATAGGTACCCCCCATGTGCACCCCCCACCCCCCGGAGTGCCTGGGGGCCCGCAACGGGCCCCGACAAAACATTCTCGCATGCCTTTCCCGCCACGGAAAAGCATGTTCCCGCCTACATCCTAATATGGATGGCGGTGTCTAACAGGCACCGCCACCATATGAACCC
The DNA here is from genome assembly GCF_964261635.1 of Lissotriton helveticus. NCBI lineage: Eukaryota > Metazoa > Chordata > Amphibia > Caudata > Salamandridae > Lissotriton > Lissotriton helveticus. Next base: position 38,666,351 of record NC_136058.1, read on the forward strand.
CATATGAAACTAATATGTGACATTTAGGCCCCCATTACAATGAGGGTCAGACAGCGGCGGACAGTCTTTCGTCTGCTGCGGTCCCCCCCGCCATAGTAATATGGCGGGGGAACTGGGTGGCGGATGGGGAAGGATGTTGGGCGGATCGCCACCGCCTGCATGGCGGTGGCGATTTGCCCGACATCCTAATGGGGCCCTATGTCTGAACAACCTTGCCAAGATGTGCACACAACTGGATAATGTCTCACATTTTGGGTGTTTAATGCCCTTTTGTGGTGAACAGTATAGGGACATTAACATGGGACACTTCATTATTGGCACTTGATGTGCTGATAATTTTACAGTTTGAGTTGGTCCCCTTTTGAGCCTTTGAAGATGTTCTTAATTTTTAAACGAGGACATACTTTCCTATTCGGTTATATATTTATTATAATGCTAAAACATACCCCCATGCCTCTACATTTCAGGTATTCAATAGATTATGATTGAGGAACATTTACATACCTGTTAAAGGATGCTTGGTGTGTGGGAGTAAGTTGTCCCAAGCTACATTTCAGGAGCACTTGATGCATGCCCTGTCTGACTAACTTCAAAAATCTTTCTGAAAAACAAGGATTTATTTGTTATTTATTTATTCAGGCAATTTGTAGAGCGCACAAATACCCATGGGTGTCTCTGTGCTAAGGACTGCTGAGTGGAGGACTGACTGGGAGCGAGTGAATAACTGGTGAAGAGCCAAGTTTTTAGTTGCTTCCGGAAGGAAAGCAAGGTGGGAACGGTCTTAATGTGAAGGGGGAGTGTGTTCCATAGTTTGGCAGTGGCGACCGTGAGACTTCTGTCGCCCCAGGAGGCTTTCTTGGTTCTGGGGATAGAGAGCAAGTAAGCTGCTGACGAGCGAAGGGGTTTACTAGGGATGTAGGAGCAGAGAGTTTTTTTCAGGAACTCAGATACTGTGTTGTGAATTGCCTTGTAGGCAATGCATAGAGCTTTGAACTTTGCTCTGCTCCTGATAGGCAACCAGTGATACTGACGTATCACCTTGGAAATTGGTTTAAATTTAGGGGTGCCTGATAAAAATCCTTGCCGCTGCGTTTTGCACCATTTGTAATTTGTTAAGGACTCTTTCTTGGGCATTGATAAGTAGACCTTTACAATAGTCTACCTTGGACATGACCAGCATGCTATTAAGAGTCCTGACAGCGAGCCTAACTCTCACGGCCACCAAGTGGGGGACCAGCTAGGAAGGAGGATGCCAAAAATCATCACCTCCGTCTTGTCTGAGTTTAATTTAAGGCAGTTTTTTGCCATCCAAGGGCTTATTGCAAGCATTCCCTCTTGGAAGTTTGCCGCGACTGTCCCTTCATCGTTATGAACCTGTAACACTAGCTGGGTGTCGTCGGCATATGAGGTTAGTGGCATGTTGTAGGACTTGATGATCCTTGCCAAGTCCGACACGTGTATATTAAAAAAGGTCGGGCTTAGCGATGATCCCTGCAGAACACCGCATGGGAGTACAAACGAAGGAGAATTAAAGTCGCCATGGGATACTGATTGGGTGCGGTTGGCTAAAAATGAGGCCAGGAGGGCCTTGGCTCGGTCTCTAATGCCTAAGCGACACGGTCTATCAGGGTTACGTGATCGACCATGTCGAATGCTGCTGAGGGATCCAGCAGCATCAGTTCCGTGGCACCCCCATGGTCGAGAATCATCCTGATGTCATCGGATGCCTTGATGAGATCTGTTTTGGTGCCGTGGCCTTTTCTGAAACCAAACTGGGTGTCATCCCGGAGGGTGTTATCTTCGATGAAATGGGCCAGCTGAGTGTTCATCAACTTTTCAAAGATTTTTGCAGGGAAAGGGAGACATGCAATGGGTCTATAGTTTTTGGTTTCTGTGGGGTTGAGGTTATTCTTTTTTAGTAGTGGTTTGATGACAGCTTTTTTCCAGGTGGACGGGTAGATTCCTGTTTTGAACATTGAGTTGCAAATGTTCGCTAGGATAGGAGCTATAATGTCTGGAATCAGTTTCAGCATAGTTGGGGGGCACGGATCATTAGAGGAGCCAGATTTGATGGTGGAGATAAAGTCGATGATTAAGTCTACGGTGACCTGGCTATATTCTGAAAAGATTGGGGTAGAATTATTATTGGTGGGGCTGTGATCCAGGAGGTTGGGAAGGTTTTTTCATTGATAGGGGCGAGGCGCGTATTGTTGGTTGTGGCCTGTGCTGAGAAGTTAGCATAAATGAGGCAGACTTTTTCTTGGAAGAAAATGGCCAAGGAGTTGCAGAGAGTCTGTGAGTGGATTGTGGGAAGTATGGTCCCTGATCCTGACATTTTGGTCACAACCTGGAACAGCTGTTTGACAGAGTCTTGTGCTGTTTCAATTTGGTTAAGGAGGTACTTGCTTTTCTCTGCAATTAGAAGGAGTTTGTATTTGGTCATGGCCTCCTTGTATTTTTTCAATGGCGTTGTAGTCTCGATGCCAGCGTCTTTCTAAGTTCCTGCATCTTTGTTTCTCCAGACTTAAAGCCTCGGAGAACCAAGGGGCAGATGGTGCTTTACTGTTTTTTGAGGCATTTTTTAATGGAACCAAGGCATTGAAAGCAGTGTGAAGCCAATGTGTGTAGTCAGTGGCTGCTTGTTCAGGGTCGTGCAATGGATTTTGTGGAGTAGACAGCAGGTATGCTTTGAGGGCATGCGAGGAAATGCTATCCCAGGCCTGGAACTGTTTGGGGGGGAAGAGATATGGCATGACTAGGGGTGTGGTTTTCTATCCGAACATTAAAGAGTACAGCCGAATAGTGCGTCCATGGTAGAGGGTGGACGTTCTCTAAAGTAATTTGCTGGTAGTTAGAGAATAGCCCGTCTAATGTGTGGCCGGCAGAATGTGTGGGCTTTGTTACTAGTTGTGGGAGTCCTACCGTCTCCAGTTCTGCTAAGAGAGCTGAGGTATTGTGGTCGCTGTGGGCTTCAAGATGAAAATTAAAGTCTCCCAAAATGGAGAAGTTAGATTCTCCTGCTAATGGTTCTAGTAGGTGCCCTACAGATGAAATGAATTTAGCTCGTGGTCCAGATGGACGGTAGAGAAGGATGCCTTTAAAGGAATGGGAGTGGGAGAGTGTTATTGTGAAGATAAAGGCTTCACAACTTTTGGTGGGGATTAAGTCTGCTATGACTGAGTATTTGTCTCAGTAGATGAGCGCCAGTCCCCCACCTTTTTTGCTAGGTCTGTCAAATCTACAGACGGAGAAACCGTCAGGTGTTGCGATGGAGAAGTCTGGTCCCGAGGATGGGTCACCCCAGGTTTCTGTTAAGAATATGAGGTCTAGTTTATAATCTTCTATGAAGTTCCGTATTTCATACTTGTGTTTGGGGAAGGATTGAGCGTTTATGAGTGCAGCATGCAATGTTCTGTGTTTTGTAGACAGCCAGTGGATGGGGTGGGTGGTGGCCTGTCATTAGTGTTTAATGTGAAAGGGCAGTTGGGGCAGCAGGTGGTGGGCTGGGTAGGTAAAGTCTCCAGGTTGAGACAGGGGCAGACCTGGTTGCTATTAATGGCCTCTTGAATATTTTTTAGTTGCCTGCTGGTGTAGGTAAGTGGTATGCTGTGTAAATCTGGATTGGCATGACCAGGGGGCATGGCCCTGGGCCCGGTCCAGGCGCGGAAGAGTGCAGACGGGCTTGCTTTTGGCGTGCTGAAGGTGCGCCTACTGCACGTAGAGAGAGGGATCATTTTTATGGGAGAGATCAGCTGAAGGACAGCTGACTTGCCTGAGCCTATCGGAAGTTGTGAGTCACTTCCTGTATGTGCTAGGAACTTCCCGCCACACAAACCGAAAAATTGGCGTTGGACCGGGGAGATGCGCAATTCAAAGCAGATTTTAAAACAAGTAAGTGCAAGCAGTAAATCAGCAGCTGATTGCAAATCTGAGTGATAGAGAACAAATACCTTTTTAAAAACAAGTGAATTTAAAAGTAGCACGGGTGCAAGTAAGGGAGCCCTGTCCCAGGCGCTCCTGGTCACTAGGTTGGTAGAGTGATTGTCTCACCTCAAGGATTGAGTTTGTCACTTTCCTGTTGTTTATCTATGGTTGCTCACTTTCTGGGTTTGGAAAAAATATAGGGCCTAATTACAATAACGGTTGAACGAGTGTCCGACCGCTATCACAGTGGGTTGGAAACCGACTGACATGTAGTCGGCTGTTCCACCTGCCAAATTTATATGAGGAAACATCCCCTTTTCCATTGTGGTGTGTGCTGCAGCCCAGAAAAGGGCCACAGCACAAGCTGCAGTGGAAAAGGGGATATTTGAAATATCCATGCCCCATGTGCCAGGCACCTTGTGGTGCCGGGCAGCCTTGGCATGGATGTTTGTGGGGCTACCACAGTTGTCACCGGGCCTCATAGCAGAGACCCGCGGGGGACGGGGGCACTGCTAGGGGCCCCCAACTTCCCTTTCCAACAGCCTTTTCATGGTGGTCGACCGTCATGGAAAGGTTGTCGGAAAGAGACATCACAATCCCTACAGCGATACCTGCACAGGCACCACCCCTATTGTATGACGGGCTCCTTGAAACTGTCGGACACGTAGGTCAGTCCCTCTGACCGCTGTCGTCGGACTGACCGCATCATGATGCGTTGGTCGGACCTCTATGCTGGATGGCAGTCTGACCTCCACCAACGGACTGTCGGTGGCAGTTTGACTGCCATCCTAATCAGGCCCGTAGTCTTGGAGACGTGAAAATCTGACTCTTTCATACAAATTAGAACGTAATTCCAACAATGTGTATGCTTAGTTCTCTCATTTAATTCAACCTAATTCCAAAGAGTGTGATAACAAAATTAATTCCCAGAACATAATTCCTCGAATCCTAGATGGAATTTACTGCTGCAGCAAGTATGACTATTTCTCATATTCGTAAATTAAAGTTAGTGATAAGTGCTGGGACATATCTGTTACCAGCTGAGGAGTATGAGGTAGCCAAGGGAATGGTGGCAAAAACTGTAAAGCTGTTACACTGGCAGCTATACTCAATGCTGTTACAACATTGCATGGGTAAACTAATATTTCACTGTTCGGGGAAATACAGTCTTTGATGCTGCCAAATTTGGTGCGGATTTGTTAAAGGGAAACATTTTATAAGTGTCCCAACATGTTAAGAGCCTGATTGCAAAGGTAACTTTGAAGGGTTTTGCGTTACCAGTTTTTGGCCTTGTGTGCTGCTGGACCTTCTACTGTTTTTTTAGTAGTAACTCTGGGCCTTATTACAAGTTTGGTGGTTCAATTGACCTCTGAACGTGTGGTGGCGGTCCACCCGCAAATTAGGAATGTGGTGGTTGACCGTCATGGGACCTCTATTGCCGCCAGGGATCCACGATCCTGGGCTGCAGTGCAGCCGTCTGAGGCCCCTAATATGCTGGCAGTGCCGCTGGAGCACCGCCAAGCATATTAGGAGTTTACCCACCGCAGCACTTTTCATGGCGGTGCAACTGCCATTAAAAGTGTGGCATGAGGAAACAAAGCCCTTTTGCCTTTGCACAATGGGGTGTATGCGGAGGGGCACATGGTATGCCACCCTGTCTGCATGCATCCCTGTGTTCCTGCATGGAATGAAATGCACAGCATTGTGCATTTCGGTCTGTTCAGGAACGTGCTTTGACATTCTCATTGCAGTGCCAAATTTAAAGGCACTGCCTTTGGAACGCCAAAGAACTGCCTGCCAACGACTTAAATATGTAATCTGGTGGGTGGTCTGTTTTGGCTTTGGCAGTGTGGGAGCGTGGCGGTACCCACTCTCACACCAACCTAGTCATAATAAGGCCTACACCCAGATTGTCCCTCACATTTTAAGAATAAGCAAAAGGTGATAACCGTACTCAAAAGTGTTAATTAGGCAAAAGTGTCAGTTATCTATATGAGCTACGCCCTTTGTCAGTAGCCAAAAGCAATAAGGTCACTCAAAAGTGTAAGTTACCTTTGTGCACCAGTCCCTATGTTTTTGTACAATGGACAACTGTTGAATCAAAGTGCAGAATTTCAAAATAGATCAAATCAAAACAAATGTAAAAAGTGCATAGGTACCTGAATGGGGTTTCCCAGGACTAGCAGATATGGAAACCAGTAGATCCACTAAAAGCATTTATGCATTAATGTAGGTTATATATCCTTGTGGCTCCTTATAATAATTGTATGTTTTTTTCAGCCAATATTGAGTTATAGGCAAAAAAGCAACCATTGAATGGGTCTCGGTTCATTCTGTTTCCGTGAATGTTTCCAAACATCATGCCCATTTTTGAAAACAAAAAGGAGGGGCTATTTTACAAAGGCAGTCCTGAATACATGAAGTAGTACTCCTGTAGTACTACTTAATATACCTTTAAATACCTTTACGAAATTGGAATAATTTGAGAATATTCAGGAGAAAATGTATATGCAATTAGTACAAATATAAGGAATGCCCCTACTTTGCGCTTTTACTAAGAGGGATTTTGAAATTTGAGGGCAAATTCTCAAAACGCATTTATCAGTGTATGAAGTATTTTTTCTTTAATAATGTTTCACACACTCATAAATCCCTTTGCAAATCTGTTCTAAAAAAAATCCCAGTATTCTCAAACATCATTGGCTAAAAATCCTCTGAAAGAGTAGTCTTATTTTCCTCCATTTGATTTCTAGCAACATTTTAAAAAATCAAAGTAGGAAAAAGAATACAAAAGGATTGTTTACGATTGATAAAACATGAAGCATCAGAGTACCGCATAGTTTTCAGGACAATAAAATCTGTCATTTTTAAGATAAAAAGAAACACTGCTGATGGTTGAACATTGAGAGGAAATAGGAAAACAAAGAAGAAGCACAGACGGGTATTCGATTCTGAATTATTCATAAATAGTTTACTCTTGTGGGGCCGGATCATAATGGGCTTTGCTGGCACACTGGAACTGAGTGCTTCTTTTATACCCTGCAGTGTGAAAAGTGAATTTATTTAACTCAATATTTCTCAGAGGTAGAGATGTATTTCACATTCTACAGTTCACAAAGAGAATAAAGCAAAGTTTGCTCACTGTTCCTGAACTGTACCATCTGATAATAAATCACTAACTCAGAGAAATATCTGGTTAAAGTAATTCACGTTATACACTGCATGTGGATAAAACAGACACTAGGCTCTGCGCATTATCAGCAAAGCCCCCTTAGTCCTACCAACCAGGGAGATATGTTTAAAGGATAGGCCTTCATGCCTGACCAAGCCCCTGGCCTGAACAGAACCAACATACCCCACCCTTTGCACAAGGTTAGGGTATTTCACAAAATCCTCTCTGACCCAGGTGTATAGGTCTAGCAGGTTTTTTTAGAACCCCACTGTGAGAAATTAGGTTACTGGTTGAATAAAGGGCACCCTTGGTCAAGCAACAGCCACAATCCCAATTAGGGAGAACGTCTAAGGTCACTAAATGAACCTGTGCTCAACCCTCTGGTAGATTGGCACAAAAGCAGTCAGGCTTAACTTAGAGGTAATGTGTAAAGTATTTATGCAGCACACAAACAGTAATAAAGGGAAAACACAACACAAGAAAAATCTTACACCAATTTAGAAAAATAGAGAACGGTTTAAGAAATAATATGAAAACAAAACAACAAAAATCCAATCAGTAGAATTTTTGAAGTTGAAGGTAAAAACTACTGCCTAAAAGATCAAAGGGCCAAATGTAGACATCGCTTGAGACTGGGGCAAAGTTTGAAAAATATGTTTGATGGTGATGGAGCTTGGGTCGGGTACCAGAAGTGGATTGGTCCTGCTTGGCGCTTACATCCGGACTTAGATCAAGTTTTGAAGAAAAGTTCTGAACAGGTAAAGTTCAAGGGGCAAGGCTTGAGGCGGTGTATGAGGAGTATGAGGAGGGAGCATTCTCGAGGAGCCACTGGATGAAGTCTTGGTGAATATTTCAACGTTTGGACTTAGTCACTTATTTAGAAGTCAAAAATCTTCAGCAGGACGAGGCAGGAGGCTGTAGCTGATGAGACTTCCAGTCATGGAAACCTCTTTGGTATAGAACCGCAGAACCGAACTTGCTGCTACAGAAAAGGGAGGTGGCAGGAAGTCAGGCTGACCGGCGATGCACCATGGTCAGACAGACAAATAGGTAGGTCCCCGTCTTCTCTCGGTTCTCAGAGCAGTTTCTAGCCAAACTTCTATAAGTACCAAGTTTTTGGTTTTGGCTATCTGGGCACTTTAAGCACAACCACCAAGGGTCCAGGACTGGAGGAGCACAACTTGGGGATTAGGTCTTAGTCAGGCTGAGTCCAGGTGCAGGGTCAAGATTGAGCCTTTTCTGTCCCTGAGGCTCTGATCAGCCAACTAGCCCTTGTAGTCACTGTGTTAGTCCTGGAATCATCATGAGAACAGGACTCCAACAGCAGGGCAAGCCTCTGAGGCTTCAGGCAGCAAGACAGTGGTTACAGATGCTTCAAGACAATCGTCTGAAGTACACAGAAGGCCACAACAGAAGGCAGCCCTTGGAGAGTCCTTCCACTGGTCCAGAAAGTGAACAGAAGAATGGGGTCAAATGGTCCCACTTTTATACCTGCTGGCCTCCTTTGCAGTAGGAGACGTTTCTAGAGAATTACCTCTGAATCCTTGAAGTTTACTGACTCCCAGGCCCTGGCTCCTATCCGGTTGTATTAACTATGCAGGAGTGACATGTCCTTTGTGTGAAGGCAGAGCACAGCCTATTCAGTTGCAAGTGGAGCTATGTCCAGCTCCGTTCCTCCATCCTGCCAGCTGATGACACATCTGGGCACCTAACCCATCTGTTGTGTGGCTGTCCGGGGGGAATAAACAAAGTCCAATTGTCAGCTACACCTAGGGGCCAAATAAGATGTTGGATGGATCACCACTGACAGGCTGTCCGTGGTGGTCTGTCTGACATAGGAAGCAGCAGTCTGACCTCTGTATTACCATGTGGTCAGTCAGACTCCTGCAGGCTGGGGGAAATACCGATGCCTCCGACAGGATCCGAGATCCCGTCAGGGCATAAGTCGGACAGATAATCCCCAAATGGTGGTGGTGTCTGCTCAGCCACCACTGTCAGGCTTATGATGTCTGTTTCTGACAGCCTTGCTATGTCGGCCTTTCCTAAATGAAAAGGCTGTCGGAAAGTGACTTTGGGGGCCCAGTCCCATCCCCCGCTACCTCCACTATGAGGCCTGGGGAGCATCAGTGATAGCCCCCAAACAACCATGCCCTGTGGCAGGCACTGCATGGGGCCTGCCACTCGGTGCATTGAAGTTTTGAAAGTGTATTTTTTCTATTGAAGCTGCTTGTGCTGCAGGCTGCAGCACAAGCTGCAATAGAAAACATACACTTTCCGACGGCTGTGGGGGTGGTCGTGTCATATAATGGGAAGCGGGATAGCTGATTCCTTGTTGGGTGATCCCGTTTCCGCCACACGGTAGGGCACATGAAATAATCGGCCCTTTAGTTATGTAACCAGGAGCAGCCTGCCAGCACCAAATAGTTGGGGAAGAAAATGCTGACTTTCTAAAAGTGCAAAATACACAAATACCAAAACTGATGTGCGTTCAACAACAAAATCCCTTTTCGGTAGTGGTCCAAAATGTAATTACTGTGATCCCATTTTCTTCTACTATGTACATTTACTGTTTTAGAGCTCTTGCTTAAACATTTTAACAACACGTCATGAACATTAGACCACAATACCAAAAAATACAAATAAATTGCTACATTACTATTTGAAAGGTCATATCAATAACAAAGAGATTACATCATGTTTGGCATCACAAAAAATAATGCCAACACATAAAGAAATATTTCACGAACAACAAATTATACAGAGCCAAAATATGTGATAGAAAATGATGTCCCAGTTTTGTTGTGAATGTATTTCAGTTTTGTTTTTTGTGTATTTTGCAGTGTATAGTGGTCTAAACATAATGACAAACAATAGGCCCAACCCCTAGCCCATTATCTAACTTTGTAAAAGTGGCATTTTCAACCTTGTAATTGAAAATTCCACTTTACCATGAAAATGGGTTTTTAATGGCAATGTTCTCTTACACAAAACATGAACGGTCTGCCTGTTCCCAATCAAACGTTAGCACATATTAAATGTAATAAGGCAACCCAAAGTTATCATATGGGAGTGGTAGGTTTCACAGTAGCAAAAGACTAATTTAGGAATTTTTCAATAACAGGAAATGTAAAAGTTCATGTCCAACCTTCTAATTACAAGGCAGCCTGTCCTCTATGGGCTACCTAGGGCCTACCTTAGGGGTGTCTCTAGGCAATAAAAGGGCTTGGCAAGAGGATTATATTGCAAAGTTGAATTGGCATTTTAAACTGCATTCAGGCTGCAATGGCATTCAAGTGACATGTTTTAAAGGAACTCCTTAAGTAGGTGGCACAGTGAGTACTGGTGGCCCACTAGTAGCATTTAACTTACAGGCCCTGGTTATAACAATTAATTATACCAATCAGGTGTAAGTCTTTGCCATGTTTTAGGGAGCAAGTACAAGTATGTTAGCACTGGTTAGCAGTAATAAAGTGCACAGAATCCTAAAGCCAACAAAAACGAATTCAGCAAAAAAGGAGGAGTGAAGTCAAAATGTTTGAGTGTGACCCTACAGAGAGGGCTAAGTCCAGCTCTCACCTTGGCCAATCGCAGTGTGGGAACCATTTATTGTCAACAAACAGCTAACAATTGCCCATGGCAGTTCCCAGTGCAGCTTTCCAATCAAGTTCAAACATGGCAGTTGGACAGGGACATCTGTCAACTTTGCTGGTCATCCTTGCTCTACTGCTTCTTCTGGTACATGGAAGACCAAAGCATCTGGAAACTAACCCATGGGCCTGTTCACTATTTTGGTTGGATCTCCTCTCACTAGTCTTCTTCATCCTTCACCCTCCAAATAATCAGAGTGAAGGGGGCTAAGGACATGTGACAAACACTTCAGTTCCCTGTTCACAAATATGAACTGGGTCAGATGAAAGCTGCTCCAGTGACTTTCTTCTTTATTTAAATGTTTATCTAGCAGAACAATACCCAGGACCTTTGGTGAAGTGGGATTTTTGGGGCAAACATTTCTCCCAGCCCTTTAGTAAGGCCCAGATGGGGGCACAAGTTGTGTCTATGGGTTATGACAACCCCCAAGGATTACTAACAAATATATACATTTAAAAAAATAAATAGGAATGCTTTTTGGGGCTTTTCTCCTACACACAATCAAACAGTAATTAAAAAATACAAACAACCCTGCCAGTGCACAACAATTCCTTAGTGCAGATCCCTCTAAACTACACAATGGGATTTCAGTAACCCTTCTCCAACCTGATTTGGCCCTGCAGCACCCCAAGCTTTTCTAGCAGTGAAATCCATTCACAAAGCTGTGTCAATTATCCTTGTTTCTGTTTCCCTTTAAATCCGATTTATGAAAATGGAAGTAGGTGACAGCAAGCCACTTTCCACCCCGATGCATCTGAAATAGAAAGGTGTTAACCAGTGGCAGATGGTGATCTTTGAAAGTGGTGATGCATAATGCCCGTCAGGAGTTCACCTCATTGTATTCAAAATTTGCCTTTAGAATACTCTATATGTGCAATGTTATGTTATTTGTTAGGGGTGTTTACCACAAATGAGCCGCTCCTAGTATGATGACCTAGGTGCTACAGTGTAATAGTTGTTAGTTTGTTAGTGCAGGCATCTCACAAAAAGTGAAAGACTGGTCTCACACACCACCTGGTGTCATGCTTTATCATTGAACAGTCTTCGTCCTCTATAAACTTGGTTTGATAGAGGGCAGGCATACACCTGAAGACAGGGATGCACTTCTAAAGCTAAGTGGGGGCCCTTACAAAAATGTGAAGTTAAAATGCCATTACAGATGTCATATTTATTTTAATGTAACTGGCATCTCTACGGTGTTTTAAAACAATGGTCGGTGTGATGGGGATTCTATTGTCCCCCCAACGTACTATAAGTGGTTAACATGTTTCTGCCTGCTGGCCCCAAAGGGTCTGTGGCATTCATCAGGACCTATACTGCATAAACGGGCTCCGCCCTTACCGTGCTTAGTAGGTGAGGGTTCCACTTGGTGGTGAGGGCAGTTTAACTTGCCACCGTGTATGCGACTAAATTTAACGCCTGTAGGAAAAGAAAACAAAAGTAAAGTCTAGACAAAAGTGATACAATACCAAGTCTGGCAAAGGTCATCCTGTACGCCACATACTCATGCAAGTAATAAGTGCATGGCTATGAGTGCATCCAGTAGTGTCATTCATCTGTGCACATAGAAAAAAACGGGGAACATGGTTCCCAATGCTTACCCTAAAAAATGGGACCTACTAGTCCAATAGGAGAGTGAGGAGAGGAGACCCCTTTGGTCAAGCGCTATATAAGGAGGTGAAACAAAAGAGAAATCCCAAGGGGGAATTTAAAAGCATGTCCCAGGATGATCTGGGTACTGTTGTTAAAAATTGATGTCACCAGCTAGTCAAACGTATTTGGCAAAGTATCGAGAATAGCCAACACATTCATCCATCCCATCCATACTCCTACTGTAAATGGGGAGAGCTCCCGTCTCTAAACCTGCATCCGATCTCCTCGCTTCCTCGCTGGTGAAGGAGGGAAGCACCCTCAGCGCACTATTTATACCCTAAAGTGTCTAAATGCGGTCGTTAATTAGGCAGGAAGAAAGGAGATCTGGTTTCAGGGACCGTGCTTACAAAGTTTTGCTTGACCTGCCTGTTGCTTGCTGAGGACTAATGCTGTCCTGGATCATGTGGCACGATTACGGGCTGTTAACGCTGTTTGTATCTGGTAGCTGTCTCTCTCTAGCACAGGCGCATCCGCTCGAAGGGGAGGGAGCGTGTTCTTCTTGCTCTAAAGCAGGGGTACTCATAGTACGGCCCGCGGGCGGGTGGCGGCCCGGCAAGCCTTCCCTGGCAGCCCGCGGACCTTGCACACATCATACCAGTGTTTTAATTCTTTTTTTTTTAAAGAGTGTCTGCAAACTAAGTTACAGCAGCGCGACTCCGAGACTCTGCTGCTCTGTGGGGGCCGACCGGGGGATTCCTGCCATAGTTGGAGTGGAGCTGCAGGGGCGCTAAGAGGTGAACAACACAGCCTCATTAACATGCTAATGGTCTTTTAAAGACCTGTTAATGTGCTCAGTGCGGCTATGTGTGTGTGTGTGCTCCGAAGCTGTCTCAGCCCGGGCTGACACAGAGGCTGGGTGACATGACAGAGGGAGAGGGAGGGCGAGGGAAAGAAAAGGAAACTAAGTGAGGAAGGGAAAGGGAGAACGGGTGAGGGAGTAAGAGAGGGAAGGAGGGAAAGGGAGGGTGGAAGCAGGGCGCAAGTCGAGGTACCAGGCGGGTGGACGGCGTCACCCCACTTATTTTACCGGGAGCTCGATAACTGGAGCAAATGGAGCAGCACATTCACTATTTGGCCTCTCTGGGGTGAGATTGGAGCTCATTCAGAACGCTGCTCACGCGCTGGCGTCTCTGATGCAATCGCATCTAAGGGGTGAGCGAGAGGAGGCAATGAATCTGATGGTGCAAGCCACCTTTCGTGACATCACTTCCTGTTGTGACGTCAGCGTCCCCCCACTTCTTTTTTTAGGAATTGTGCCCTGGGTGGAAGGGAAAGGAGGGTAAGGGAGGGAAAGGTAGACAGAGTGAGGGAGGGAAAGGGAGTGACAGTGAGGGAGTGAGGGCGGGAAAGGCAGATCGGGTGAGGGAGTGAGAGAGGGAAAGGGTGGGAGGGAAAGGAAGGGAGGAAGGGAAAGGGAGGGGGAGGGAGGGAAAGGGAGTGACAGTGAGGGAGTGAGGGAGGGAAAGGGAGACCGAGTGAGGGAGACAGAGTGAGGGAGGGAAAGGGAGACAGAGTGAGGGAGGGAAAGGGAGTGACAGAGTAAGGGAGTAAGGGAGGGAAAGGTAGACAGAGCGAGGGAGGGAAAGGAGACATAGCGAGGGAGGGAAAGGGAGACAGAGTGAGGGAGTGAGGGAGGGAAAGGGAGACAGAGTGAGTGAAGGAAAGGGAGTGACAAAGTGAGGGAGTAAGGGAGGGAAAGGGAGACAGAGCGAGGGAGGGAAAGGGAGACAGAGTGAGGGAGTGAGGGAGGGAAAGGGAGACAGAGTGAGGGAGGGAAGGGGAGAGAAAGTGAGGGAGGGAAAGGGAGTGACAGAGTAAGGGAGTAAGGGAGGGAAAGGGAGACAGAGTGAGGGAGGGAAAGGGAGTGACAGAGTAAGGGAGTAAGGGAGGGAAAGGGCGACAGAGCGAGGGAGGGAAAGGGAGACATAGCGAGGGAGGGAAAGGGAGACAGAGTGAAGGAGGGAAAGGGAGACAGAGTGAGGGAGTAAGGGAGGGAAAGGGAGATGGAGAGAGGGAGGGAAAGGGAGACAGAGTGAGGGAGGGAAAGGGAGTGACAGAGGGAAGGAGTAAGGGAGGGAAAGGGAGACAGAGCGAGGGAGGGAAAGGGAGACCGAGCGAGGGAGGGAAAGGGAGACAGAGTGAGGGAGTGAGGGAGGGAAAGGGAGACAGAGGGAGGGAAAGGGAGTGACAGAGTGAGGGAATAAGGGAGGGAAAGGGAGACAGAGCGAGGGAGGTAAAGGGAGACAGAGCGAGGGAGGGAAAGGGAGACAGAGTAAGGGAGTGAGAGAGTGAAATGGATGCAGGGAAAGGGAGGGAGGGTAAGGGATGGAGGGAAAGGGAGGGAGAGAAAGGGAGTGACAGAGTGAGGGAGGGATAGGGAGACAGAGTGAGGGAGTGAGTTAGGGAAAGAGAGACAGAGTGAGGTAGTGAGAGGTAAAGGGAGACAGAGTGAGGGAGTGAGAGAGGGAAAGGGAGGGAGAGAAAGGAAGGTAGGGAAAGGGAGTGACAGAGTGAGGGAGTGAGAGAGGGAAAGGGAGACAGAGTGAGGGAGTGAGAGAGGGAAAGGGAGACAGAGGGAGGGGGACAGAGTAAGGTAGAGTGAGAGAGGGAGGGAGAGGGAGGGAGGGAGACAGAGAGAGAAAGAGAGCGAGAGAGAGATGTGTGTATGCCGGGTCTGGTGGCTCAGTGGATGAAGGTGTACGCTGCAGGGACCAGTGATCAACCTCATGGTCAGTTTTTTTTTGTTGCTCAAGCCCCGCCCCCTCCCCCACTGACCCCGCCCCCACTGTGCAGCCCTCGGACACAAACCACAGTGTAAATTTGGCCCCTGAGAGAAAGTTTGTGAGTACCCATGCTCTAAAGCATGCACGTACGTGTACACTTCTCTGCAATGCTGCTGTGGTTGATGTAGCGTTTGTTAAAAAGAATCCAGCAGCAGCCTCCGCCGCAGACGCGGTAACGTCTCTCTCACAGATGTGCATGCACGTAATCGTACTCTTGTCTGGAAAGAGTTCTAAGCTGCTTATGCCTGATGCAGTGTTTAAAAAGATGAACGCAATAATCCCGCAGCATTCCTAGTGAACGGAGGGTCATGTTATGACGCTTCTGAGTCGGTTACACAAGGTGGCGGTCCTCTCCACTCATTAGTAATATACTACGCCTGATGCTCCGCATGGTTGAAGGATACAACAGTAGTGTAGTGGGCTAAAAGTAGCGACTTATCAGTAAGTTTAAGTGGGGGCAACTAGGGTGACATTGCTGCCCGAGTAGCTCAAACGATGTTCCTGTGTTCACATAAAAATATGAAAGCCATTCTTTGATCAGTGTATTTTGTAAAACGGACTCTGATGGAAGGGTCTATGTTTTGCATTTCTCGTCAGTTTGAGTTTAAGGACAGGGTCAGCCACTGTGTGGTCACATACATTGTTAGGCCATTTGGAGCAAAGGGATCTCATCATTGAGCTCCTTATCCCATGCACGGAGCCTGTGAACCCACCTCTGATCTCTTATGTGTAGTGGTTTAGTAAGATCGTTTTTTATGGTTTTTCATGACTTCCAGGATTAACCATCTCAGGTCGCTATCTTTGTGATTAGATTCCAAAAAATGTCTGGTGAGTTTTGTGTTTGTGTTTTTTGCACCGTATCGTACTACGATGTTCATTGATGCGGATCTTTATCTTCCTGGTGATCATTCCAACATACATGAGACCGCAGGGGCATGTCAGGAGATAGACCACATTTTCGGTTTTACAGTTGCTGAAGGTGTTGAGTTTCCAAGGGTTCCCTGTGCCTATGTCCACCTCTTTAGTAGTCATGGTGAGTAGGAACGCCACGCAGTTACCACATGCAAAATGACCCGTGGGCCTCTGTGTGTTCCATAGGGTGATCTGGTTGTCCACTGTTTGCGGGGGTCTTTGGCATTTACTAGGACGTCTCAGATGTTTTACTTCTTTTGAAAGCGAAGAGTGGGGGTGCCCATTGCTTGTCAGCTCCATCCAATATTTGCCAGTTCTTCTTGATGATCTTTTGTACAGTGTTTGAGATGGGGGTGTGTGTAGTTACACATACTACGCAATCTGGTTTCTCCTTGTTACTATCCTTTAACAAGGCCTCACGGTTATTATTCCTGGCCCTCTTTTTGGCTCTGTTAATAATTTTCCTCGGGTAGTGACGGTCCAGTAATTTTTTTTCACGTTCCTCTGCTTGTATAGTGAAGTTCTGTGTCTCTGAGCAGTTCCTGCAGACCCGTAGGAGCTGACCTACTGGTAGGGTGTCACGCAGCGCTTTAGGATGGTAGCTCTCGTATAAAAGGAGGCTGTTCCTATTAGTTGGTTTATTATGTACCTGTTAGAACTGGCTATTTCTGGTAGGCTAAGGCTGACGCCAAAGCCAGGCAGAAACCACCATTCTAGTCAGGGCAAGGGAGTCACACGCCAAGATAACCCCTGCTCATCCCCTTGGTAGCTTGGCACGAGCAGACAGGCTTATCCCGGAGGCAATGTGTAAAGCATTTGCGCCAGCACACAACAGCAACAACATCCTAGGCACACCACAAAAGGAACTCCACACAAGGGTATATAAAAATAACTTCTGTATTGTCAAAACACATCAGATAGAAATCACACATGTACATTGTGCCAACTGGCACGGGAAATATTCACAAGGGATTTAGGACAGGGCCACCTGGACCACTGTCAGGAATCAGCACTTAGCAGAAATAGAAATACTGTCAGAAATAGCACTTTGTAGATCATAGAATATAGGATATAAAATCACTGTAGCACAAATTAGCAAGTATAGCACACAACCAGTTACTACTGGTAACAGGTAAGTACCACCTACGCAACCCTAACCACCTTAGGAGAATGTCACGCAGGGGACCAGGACCTCACTAGGACCACCTGTACTGGAAAGAACAACACCCTAAGAATAAAATACATTTAGGGGTATCAGCAAGAACACATTACACATGATGCATCAAAACACATTCAGAGGTGCAGGAAAGGAAAACACATGATGCCTAAAACATTCAGAGGTGTGAGAACAAGGCACATGATGCATCAAAAACACATTCAGAGGTGCAAGGACAAGGAAGACACATGATGCATAAAAACATTCAGAGGTGCCAGAACACAACTCAATAGCGCAAAAACACATGATGCCTAAAACATTCAGAGGTGCAATAAAACCACACAATTGGGCAAAAACTTACATAAGCCACCACCTGTGGCAGTCCCTAGGCCAACTGGCCATGTTGGGGCTAGGACTCCCTGTGTCCCAATGTCAGGGGCCTAAACGTGGCAGCTGCCCACAAAGTGCTGGGCAGCTGTAGACAATCCCAAGCGCCTAAATGGTGCAGCTGCCCACTAATTGCTGGGCAGCTGGGAATCAAAACTGCGACAGGGTCCTCACTGACCCTAGAACAGAACTGCGCCCAATTGTTGGAGCCACACAGGCTCTGACACAACACTGCGCAGAACGTTGGAGCCACACAGGCTCTAAAACAAATATGCCCCATGGAGCCCTCAGGCTCTGAAAACAACTGTGCCCCCCCCCGGGGACTCGAGCTCACTGGATACCCCCGTGGAGCCTCTCGTGGGCTCTGAAACACTAAAATGGCCCCGCTGAGCCTCATGGGCTCGGTATCAATAAGATGCGGGCGGGAGCCTCTCGGGCTCAAACAATGATGCCCCCAAGATGTTGGAGTCCCACTCGGGGAACTCGAAATATCTCAATATGCCCCCACTGTAGGAGGGGCCGCGGGGCCCTAGACACATGCAACCCCTTCGCAGGAGTCCCTTGTGAGGGGACTCGAAATGCACCCGGAGCCTTTCACTAGGCTCAAAGACAAAGTAATGCCCCCAGAGCCTCAACCGGCTCTAAAACAAGTAAGGCCCCCACGAGCCTTTCACTAGAGGGGAGGGGCGGGCACCGGCAATGTGCCCCGATGCCCCCCTCCATTCCTGGGCACTCACCGGTCTCGCAGCGGCTGCTCCTCTTCCGCATTGGGACTCACCCCTTTGTCACGGAACCTCCTGGGCAGCAGCACCACTCCGGCGGCCGGGCTCAGTCCTCCTGGTGCGGGGCTCTCCTCTCCTCACGGGAGCCCCGCGAGCGCCTGCAGCCTCCCTCCCGCAGCCAGCATTTCCGGTCTCCCTCTCCACACGGGAGACCGGCAACAAAGAAGAAGCAGGCTTCTCCCGGGCAGGGGGAAGCGGAAATGACCACCTCGAGGCCCTGCCCACGTCGCCACAGAATCTGCCTAGCTTCCTGTCTCGCAGGGCCGCCAATGGCAGAGCAGCCCTGGGCAGGGAGGCGGGCACAGCGCCCCCCTCACACGATCTCTGGGCCGGCGGCGGTGAGCTCCGTAATTGTAAATATGCAGCGAGGCGGGCACTCGCTTTGGGGCCCAAAAACCAGCAATAAAAACGGGCGAATGCCGGGTGGGCACCGGCGGTGGACATAAAGCGCTTCCTCAGCGCTAGTGGGAAATAAAGCGCTCCAAAGCGCTAGAAGGGCAATAGATACAGCGCTCCCCAGCGCTATAAGTACAATACAGCGCTTCCAGCTACAACAGGTCCTGGGGGGCTGCAAAGAAAGGCAAAAGGGTCCCAGGACTAAGGCAGAGTCCTCCAGCAATCCATCAGGTATCCAGGGGCTGGGCAGGGCCCAGGGATTCCCCTGGGCCCAAGCAGCAGCACGCCCCTGGCAGGATTCAAGTCAGAAAACAAGAACCTTTTGTAAGGGGACACAGCCCCTTTTTATACTATAAAATGCTTTGTCTAAAGGGTGCAGGCAGTGTGAGAATGAGCTAGATCTGGTCATAGGGAACTCCTTTCAGTGTGAGGGGCAGAGGCGACAGCCGCCCAGCAGGAGGTGGAGCCAGCATTGTGGCAGGCAGGCACAGCCCTGTTCACTCCCAGGTGCTATCTCCTCCCACCACTCTAGTTGCAGATGCAGTCATTCAAACAGGGGCTGACTCAGACAACCTCCTGGGAGCTCCCCAGCTCCTGTCACCCTCAAACCAGTCAGTCAATCCACAAGCAGGCCCAGGAACTCCTGGAGCCAGGCGCCAGCCAATCACGTGCCAGCAGACTCACTATACACGCACACCCATGTCTAGAAGTGGCACTTCCACACTAGACACACTCATGCCACATACATCATTACGCAGCATTAAATCTCACGAGTTTGCACATACCAAACTCGACCCTGCACTCCCCACACATCAGGAACTACCATGGTCACACATATTCCCCATGCATTCCTATGGGAGGGCAGATCACTCACCACACATACACAGAGAGCTCACGCACTTTACACTGTACCACAGTGAAAAAGTGCGCAAAGGTCTAAAATCACCAACACCAGGTTCCAGAAACAGGCTAGGAAAAAGCAAAAAGTTTCGGGGTGAACCTGCCAAAAAGGGCCAGGTCCAACACAACCTTTGTACTTATGCCCACTTCCTTCATGCTAATGTCTAGATCTAGAAAAGTGGCGTGCTGTTTGCTGATGGAATGGGTAAATTTCAGATGACTGTCTTTTGTATTCACCCAGTCTATAAAACTTTTTGCTGTGTCCTCCTTGCCTCTCTATACCGTGAACACATCATCGATATAACGCTTCCATTTTCTCATTTGTTTAGCAAAGAGGTTGTTGGAGTTGAAAATGTAATCCTCCTCAAATTGGTGCACATACAGACATGCCAAGCTGGGGGCGAATGTGTTGCCGATCAATGTACCAGTGATCTGATGGTAAATAACTTCTTCGAATTGAAAACAATTCTCCGTGAGGGCACTCTCTAAGCACTCCATGATGAAATGTGGAGGAGTGAGGAAATCCAATTCCAGTTTTAGTAGGATGTCTTCAACTATTGCCAGGCTTCGTCTCTGTGGGATGCACGTGTACAAGGCCTCGATGTCCATTGTAATAAAAATGTCTTCTGTGGTGTTAATGTCTAGGTCTCGAAGAAGGCACAAAACATCTTTGGTATCTTTAAGATAAGATGGCGATTTCTGGACTATTGGTTTTAAAAACCAGTCGCAAAATTGCGGGGGTGGCTCTAACACCGATCCAATGCCTGAGACTATCGGCCTGCCCGGAGGTGGCATCCTCCCTTTGTGAATGTTGGGGAGTGTATACAATCTTGGTGTTTTCGGGGTCTCATTGATGAGGAAATCAGCTTCCTGTTTTGTGATCCGGTCCTGGCAGTGTGCTTCATCCATCATTATTTTGATTTTGTTGATGAGACGTGGTGTTGGGTCTTCTGTATGAATTTCATAACTGCTGGCATCAGAGAGTAATCTGTTGCACTCATCCCTGTACATTGTTTTATTCATCAGCACAATTGCGCCCCTTTTTGTCAGATGGCTTGATCATGGTATCTGAGTTATTCTTCTGGTCTTCTAGTGCTTTTCGTTCTGCTCTAGTCAGGTTTTGGAAACCTTTTTCCTGTCCAAAATTAATCTGTTCCACTTCCTTCAGAAGTCATTGTTCAAAGGCCAAAATGTGGCATGGGATAGCCTGGGTAGGGGGTACAAATGTAGATTTTTACCTAAGGCCTGTATTTCTCACCGCTGGTTGTTGTCCTCCTTTGTCTCCGAAGTGGTTGCCGAGTTTAATCTTCCTAAAAAACTGTGCTAGTTCGATATTGAGTATGACAGAATCGTTCAACGGTGTGGGGACGAAGCCTAGGCCTTTTGAGAGAACTGATTCCTCGTTTTTAGACAGGACGTGGTCACTCAGGTTCACAATGTTCGGTACTCTAGGCTTGTCGATGGGCCGTTCCCTCTCCCTCTGCTCCTCGTGCCCATGGCCACTGGAGGTTGGTCTTCCCATTGTACCCTTGGGCACTGTTTTTTCTTTCCTCTTCCCCTTCCACAGCCTCTGTATAAAAAGGGCTATGGGCCTTGTGGGAATCCAAACCCTGTAGGAAAATACGGTTGTTACCAGAACCCGAACTGTGGCATGGGTGGCTGCATCATCGGATTGTGATAGTTCTGCTGTTGTCTTGTTTGACGGCCATCAGTGCTCTCATCTCTGCTGCTTCCGCTCGTGCTCCTCTCTTCTCCCGAACTGAAAGTCCAGTTCTGTGGAGTGGGTCTAAATTGTTGTTGCCTCCTATTTTGTTGTTGTTGGGGAGTTTTCTCATAGTACTCATCCGTAGTATATGGATATATGGTCTCCCAGCTGAATTTCTAGACATCTTTTTTGAGCTTTGTCAGTTTTGACTGGGTGAGATACTCCTTGTAATCAGTGTGATCCTTATTTATTTCATCCAGCTTTTTCTTAAGCACTTTTACATGCACCATGGTCTTTAATCTGCTCTCACTTTGTTGAATTTCTACCCGGAGAGCATCCGCCAACTCTCTGGCGGTATTTATGATTAGGACTAGCCAGTCCTTAGTGCATTTCCATGCAATTCTAGACCAATTGGTCTGGAATTCCTTATTGTTGAGATACAGTCTTGGCTCGTTGGTAACCACTAAACCTCTAGGTGCACTGTTCTTCCTCAGATACTCTGTCATGAAAGCTCCATGCAAGGCCATTCAAATCTGCTCCATCGTCTTTGCAGTGAGTGCTTCCCACCCATCCGAATTCTGGACTACTTGTGACACCACCTTTTCTGCTAGTAAAGATGGCGTTCTTAGGATTTCTGCATAGTTCTCCTCATTGAACGCTAGTTTGGTATCCATGTTGCTAACAAGGAAACCTGTTCTGGTTATGTTCAATTCAAGATTTTGGGTTGAACCAACAATTTGGTCTGTGATTTAACCCTATAAATGTTCCCACAGCTGTCTGCTGTACAAAAGTGTATAACCACAAAACCTCAGGGGAGACCTGAGGAAGGGAACTAGAGGCACGGAGTGCTAGGAGAGGCAGCCTCCAAACTATAATGTTTACCACAAATGAGCCGCTCCTAGTATGATGACCTAGGTGCTACAGTGTAATAGTGTTCGTTTGTGAGTGCAGGCATCTCACAAAACGTGAAAGACTGGTCTCACACACCACCTGGTGTCATGCTTCATCATTGACCAGTCCTCGCCCTCTAAAAACTTGGTTTGATAGAGGGCAGGCATACACCTGAAGACAGGGACGAACTTCTAAAGCTAAGTGGGGGCCCTTACAAAAAATGTGTAGTTAAAATGACATTACAGATGTCATACTTATTTTAATGTAACTGGCATCTCAACGGTGTTTAAAAACAAGGGTCGGTGTGAGGGGAATTCTATTGTCCCCCCACTGTACAATAAGTGGTCAACATGTTTCTGCCTGCTGGCCCCAAAGGGTCCGGTTTATTCATCAGGACCCATACTGCATAAACGGGCTCTGCCCTTACCGTGCTCAGTAGGTGATGGTTCCACGTGGTGGTGAGAGCAGTTTCACTCGCCACTATGTATGCGACTAAATTTAACGCCAGTAGGAAAAGAAAAGAAAAGTAAAGTCCAGACACAAGTGATACAATAACAAGTCTGGCAAAGGTCATCCGGTACGCCACATACTCATGCAAGTAATAAGTGCGTGGCTATGAGTGCATCCAGTAGTGTCGTTCATCTGTGCACTTAGAGAAAACGGGGAACATGGTTCCCAATGCTTACCCTAAAAAATGGGACCTACTAGCCCCATAGGAGAGTGAGGAGGGGAGACCCTTTGGTCAAGTGCTATATAAGGAGGAGAAACAAAAGAGAAATCCCATGGGGGAGTTTAAAAGCATGTCCCAGGATGATCCAGGCCCCTTTGTTAACAACTGATGTCACCAGCTAGTCAAACTTCTTTGGCAAATTATCAAGGATGGCCAACACATTCATCCATCCCAGCCATACTCTTACTGTAAGGGGTGCCCCTTTATAACAAGAATTTTACAATATACCCGCACTAGACGTTTGCTATTGATATTCTATATACCATTGGTGGCCTGTATATCAATAATTACCTCCAGTAATTCAGATCCACCGTGTTATCAAGGATTGCTTCCCCCAACCCAACCCCTTTGCCTCTAATATGCCATAGCTGCCCTCTCTGAGGCAAATAATTGCATCCAATATATTGCCACCAGCATTTTGCCATTGGTGTCACCTTACGTCAATTATTACTTCCAATGTTACAGGGTCTGCATCATACCTTGGGTGCCCTCCTTTATGCAAACAATTTCCTGCAATGCCCAATTGTCAGCATTTTGCTCTGGGGGCTCCATGCCAAGACTTTCATTCAGTATGCAAGTGCATGCATTTTTCCACTGGGGCCGCTCTGCTACAAATTACTTCAAGTATGGCAGGGCCTGCATTTTGCATGGATGCCTTTCCTTATGCCAATAATTATTTCCAATACACAAACAGCAGCATTGCACCATGGATCCCACCATAAACCCAGAATTATATTGAGTATGCAATGGCCAGCGGTAGATTCACAATCATAAAACATGCAAACTAACACACTCTTCCGCTCACTTATACTCACTCCCACTCACATTCACTCTCTCCCTCTTCTCTCACTCTAACTGACGTTACCCACAAATGTACTCATATTCACTGGTTCTCACTCTCACCACCACACACACTCACTGACTCGGTGACCTAGTGCAACTGCACCTGCTACATCATTGATACATCTATATCCCCGGCACTCTTTCACTTCCTCTCATAAGCTCCAATCACTTCTAAAGCACTAACACTCCTTCACTCACTCCTCACACTCACTTTCACTTATTCATACAGACTCAGATTCTCGCAAACTTCCACTCTCATTGACACTCTCAAACATACTCTCACACATACTTTCATTCAATCTCATTGACTCTCGATCACTCACAAACATACTCACAAGCACATACCCAAATGCACAGAGAAAGTACATTTCTGTTTACTGACATTGCTTCCTTTGCTGGCAACTCAGAGTCTCTATGCCAGTAGTGGAGCAGGAATCTGTCACTGGACATTGGAACCAGCAGGCCATGATTGCCAACGGGGAGCCAGACAGATCAGCAAAGTAAGGTTTGAAAAGGGGAAGACTCGCCTCAATCCTTCTCCCACCTTCTTGATGGAACTGAAAGCACAGCCCTAACAAGCTGAGATAGCTCTGCAAATCCTACCCCTGCTCTCTGTAGCTTCTTATTGGCCCCAGGGATGCATCGATGTGTGCCCTGAGAGCCACATTTTAGCAGATATATTTGTTCGGTCTTAGGCCTGCAAAGCAGGTCTGCTAAATAAAATAGATTGTGCCCATTTGAAGGGAATCATGGTTGAACTACGCCCCTCACATATCCAATATCCAGTGCTGTGCTTTTTTAACAATGCTCTGTAAATGGATCCTTCCTCAACCCTCTCCTCCTCCTCCTGTCATCAATGGCCTGAAGACGAGACAGAGTGAGCTGACCTGTGGACTGTCAGTGTTCATGAAAACATGAATACTGCTAAATTAAATAATAGGCAGTGTCAGGAGACCATGGGTCATAGTGTGGGTCCTCGCAGGAGGAAGGCATAGGCTCTGAAGCCCCTCAAAAGGAGCCACCATTGGCATAGACCCACTTGCTTGACTTTGCTTAGCAGACTTATCTGAACACATTGCAAGTTTTGTAGCCTTCCATCTTTTCACCATTTGAATTGTTCATTTGCTGAAGTGATAAAATACAGCTTGCACTTCATAGCTTAGTTGTATTATATTCGCATCTGTGTGGCACCTCAGCCACCTGACAAGGCACTGGAATTAATTTAGGGATTGGTAGTATACTACTCTGCTATGGATGCAAATGTTTGTGTCTGTCATGGGCTTATATGGGTAGTGAAGGATTTCATGTATGAGGATTAAAGTTCCACTCCTTTACTATGCTTGGGTACTGCACGTGTACATGATTTTGAAGTGAAAATGAATATGGGGTTGAAGGATTGGACACTTAAGCATAAATGTTAGCGTGTCGATGCAGCGAAAGTCTGTGAGTTCATTTTGGCCCATGCAGATATCTTGTGGTGTACATTTTTGGTCGAGACATCTCAGACCTAGTCTCTGAAGGTGAGTTCTTGTGCCTACACAAGTGAGTAAGAACAAGAGAGAAAATGGCAAGGTCCTGAATGTGGATACGTATCATCTGTTGTGAGTTCTGACCCCATAGGAAGCCCAATTGTAGAAGTGGCAGGGTGCAAACAATTTCAGTTGGCCATTATGCAACCAGATATAGTGTAGGTCTAATGTGTCCACTGCAGAGCCAAAAATGCACATTCATTATAGGATCACCGACAACATATGCCTGGGGAGTCCACCCAGGAGTGTCTGAGAAACAACCCACAAGAATGAAATATTAAACCACAAACTCAGATGTAAGCTCTGAGGAGTTGACCCTGAGGCTGCACTGAGTAAGAATAATCACTTTATGAACAGTCACCATACATGGGCAGAGGAGTCCATCATGAAGTAAATAGAAAAGTGGTTGTGGGCCCATCACCAGCAAAGGCTTTCAAGAGGCCATCCATGTGTGACAACATAAGTCCCTTAATAATGTGCCTAATAATACAACCAGTCATGGTATGTGTTTCGCAGTACAGCCCAGGAGTGAAAAATGAAATCTCCAAGGTATCATTGAGATGGAATTGGGCTGTCAGAATTAGTGTGGCCCGTGGGAGCCGATGGAGGCCAAGCCACACCAGCAACTTGCACTTCACCCAGTGGAGGTGTTTTCACAAAACAAGGGCATTTGAAGAATACATTTCAATTCAGGTAAGTCCTAAACAGATCAGATAAACAGTATTAGTAGCACAGCAGATTCCACTTTGTGCTGGTGATGCTGTTCATACACAACACAAGCAGATCAAGAGTACATTTAAATTCAAGTGGGTCTTAACCAAGTTAGATATTTTTACATTATTAATACGGAAATTGCACTCCATGTGGTTTGTACTGTTCACGCAAACATCGACAGCTCAATAATACTTTTCATTTAAAACCTGGGCAGTTCAAGAATAGATTTCGATTCAGGGAAGTCTTAAATCTAGTTTAATAATTTGATAATAGAAGTACAGCCATGTACATTGTATGACTACGGCACTAGACATACAGAATGTGGGCAGATCAAGACTACATTTCAAATCAAGTGGGCCTTAAACAGCATAAACATAGTGGTACAGTGGTAATATCTTATTCTCGTCATACAAGTTCAACATACTTATGATTCAAGTGAATCTTAAACAGAAAAGTCAGTCCTGCACGCCAAAGCACATTCCAGGTCATAGACAGATTTGTTAGGCACATTGAAGTTGGACAGTGGTGCGATGCTGTAACCCCATCAATCAAGTTACACCTTATGGCAGAGACCTGCATATGCAGACAAGCATTTAAAGTATACATTTCCATTCAGATAACCCGTAGGAAATAATGTAATTAAAGTAGTGCAGCAAATTACTCTTTCCTCTGCTTGTGCTTATCTTATTAAATATGGGCAGATGAAGATTCAAATCCAGGTGGGCCATAAACAGATTGAATAGTATAGGTAGTACCACATGGTGACGCCCATGCAGATTACAGACAGATTACGTCGGCCAGGTGAATTATGAAGAGTGAAGTGCATAATAGGTGAAGTTGTTCTGTTCCTGGCAGTGTATCAGTCTGGTAGTTCAATCCTTCTGTGATGATCTCTGTGAACGTGGCACCATTTCAAGATAGCTGTGGACACCAGGGTTATATTACAAACACAGAGCATGTAAGGTAAAGTCATTGACTATGATTTGGGACAAGCCAGGTCTTCACTGCTTTCCTGGTGCTTATCTTTGCTGGAAGAAAGCTCCAAAGTTTAGCTTCTTATAGACAGAATCAGGTGACACTAATGTATTTATTCTAATACATGCCATGAGCCAGCCTGGAGTGAGGTGTTTTCTTCTAAGAATAGCTTTATAGATTAAAACGTGGTCTTTGCCATCAATGACCATTTGGGTAATGCACAGGGTCTTCAAAGTTTAACACTTGAAGTGCGTGTGAGGCATTGAGCTGTGGTTGCATAGATCAGTGTTTCACAACCGCCTTACTGCACTAATTCGGATCCTTTGCGATTGTCACAGTATTGGCTGGCAACCACCTCGTAGAGTAATTTTGCATAGTCAAGACATGACACAAGAACAAGAGAGGTGGTCACCCAGACCGTCTGTGTGAATCTAAGAGCTGGGACAATTCCCGCTTGGTATGCATGGTACAGAAAGTTTTTTGTGACCTTTTTTGGGGGAACTGCAGAAAGATTTTAAACTATGATCACTCCGAGGTTTCCCTGTCTTGTTTTGATGCTGTTAAATGTTGATGGTGCTCCAAATTCCTTGGGCTAGACTGATGAGGTGCAATAATTCTTCCAATCTCCGCATGTTAGGACCCATGCTTTTGATGAATTAAGCTTAAGGTGAATAATGAAAGTGTATTAGCCAATTACTCGGAGCAGTGGCATAATCTTGATCTGGCAAGGTTCCTTTCCAGTTTTAGAATGCTCTGAGTTTCATTGGCGTGTTTGCAGTATATAAGCTTGAAGTATTTGGTGAGACCAGAGAGTGAACTAAACTAGACATTATAGAGAAATGGAAGATGATTGACCTTTGAGGTACTTTCACCTTGATTCTGAAAAGTCAAGTATGAGCGAAGCAAGATGATGCTGGATTTGTCACAGAGATCCAGTCAGGGTACTTCCATTCATGCCAATTTCCTGTAGTCTCTCTAGTAGGCAGTGGTGGTGAACTTGTTTGAATGCAACAGAAAGGCCCAGTAGAAGTGCTGCATCACCTTTCCTGTCCAAGTGAACTTCACAACATCTCTCTCGCAGATCATCTATAATCCCATTACTCTTCCAGGGCAGAACCCATTGTGATGATCTGAGAGCAAATGTATTCCTCATTGAAGTTTTTGATGAGTGAATGCTGCCCTTTCACAATGTTTCCTAAGTTGCAAGTTTTTGAAAATCGGTCTGTAAGTGTCAAGGGATGATGTGTTGTGATTTTTCTTGATGAATGGCCTCATGTAAGTTGTCCTGAGTTCTCAATAAGGAGTTTTGCCTATATGGAATATTGTTATCCCTGGGGCTGCTGCAGCATTACATAGGATCGCGTTGTTGAATGATTGTTGTAGACAGGGGTCTAAAGGAGAAACAACATTGTGATAGTGAGGTGAAATTCTAACTACCAAGAAACCAAGTTCATCGCTATTTCAGATGAAGTTCTAAAATTATAGCTTTGGCTAAATATTGGTCTCTTACATACTCTCCTATGTAGTTAAAAGAGATTGTGGACTCTTTGTAGGGGTGCACTTCATGGTTTGAATTTCTGTGAGAATCTGTAAAATCGCTTCTCAAGCTACTCTATGAGTTTTTCTACCCATCCATCTGTGCCATTACTCCTTCACAGTACAACAGGGGGTGGTGGTGATGGACGGAGCATCTGAATCAATCAAACACTCACACCCAGTCAAAAGATCTGGGTTTAATCCATCACCGTTCTTTAGCCCACTCTGCCACCCCAGTTCAGACATGGCTATATGCAAATCAGTCTGACCCTGTGCCTCATGGGAACAGTCCAGCCTGAACTGCCAAGCCATGCCTTCCCTGGACCGGAAACAAGCTTCCGAGGACCGGTTTCTGGCATTCCAGCCGTCTTCAGCCCGGCTTGCTTGAATCCAGTGGCAAAGTGAGCAAGGGACTCACGTCTGAGCATACCCTGCCACACTTATGGCGGCCAAAAGCAGTACAAAAGGGGGTGGTGATGGACGGAGCATCTGAATCAATCAAACACTCACACCCAGTCAAAAGATCTGGGTTTAATCCATCACCGTTCTTTATCCCACTCTGCCACCCTAGTTCAGACATGGCTATATGCAAATCAGTCTCACCCTGTGCCTCATGGGAGCAGTCCAGCCCGAACTGCCAAGCCATGCCTTCCCTGGACCGGAAACAAGCTTCCGAGGACCGGTTTCTGGCATTCCAGCCGTCTTCAGCCCGGCTTGCTTGAATCCAGTGGCAAAGTGAGCAAGGGACTCACGTCTGAGCATACCCTGCCACACTTATGGCGGCCAAAAGCAGTACAAAAGGGGGTGGTGATGGACGGAGCATCTGAATCAATCAAACACTCACACCCAGTCAAAAGATCTGGGTTTAATCCATCACCGTTCTTTATCCCACTCTGCCACCCCAGTTCAGACATGGCTATATGCAAATCAGTCTGACCCTGTGCCTCATGGGAACAGTCCAGCCCGAACTGCCAAGCCATGCCTTCCCTGAACCGGAAACAAGCTTCCGAGGACCGGTTTCTGGCATTCCAGCCGTCTTCAGCCCGGCTTGCTTGAATCCAGTGGCAAAGTGAGCAAGGGACTCACGTCTGAGCATACCCTGCCACACTTATAGCGGCCAAAAGCAGTACAAAAGGGGGTGGTGATGGACGGAGCATCTGAATCAATCAAACACTCCCCTTTTGTATCGCTTTGTTCGCCCTAAGTGTGGCAGGGTATGCTCAGATGTGAGTCCCTTGTTCACTTGGCCACTGGATTCAAGATAGCCTGGCTGATGAGGATTATGAATCCGAAACCGGTCCCAGGATGCTTGTTTCCGGTCCAGGGAAGACATGGCTTGGCAGTTCGGGCTGGACTGTTCCCATGAGGCACAAGGTCAGACTGATTTGCATGTAGCCATGTCTGAACTGGGGTGGCTGAGTGAACTAAAGAATGGTGATGGATTAAACCCAGATCAGTTGACTGGGGGTGAGTGCTTGATTTGTTCAAGCGCTCCGTCCATCATCCCCTTTTGTATCGCTTTGTTCGCCCTAAGTGTGGCAGGGTATGCTCAGACGTGAGTCCCTTGTTCACTTGGCCACTGGATTCAAGATAGCCTGGCTGATGAGGATTATGAATACGAAACCGGTCCCAGGATGCTTGTTTCCGGTCCAGGGAAGACATGGCTTGGCAGTTCGGGCTGGACTGTTCCCATGAGGCACAGGGTCAGACTAATTTGCATATAGCCATGTCTGAACTGGGGTGGCTGAGTGAACTAAAGAATGGTGATGGATTAAACCCAGATCAGTTGACTGGGGGTGAGTGTTTGATTTGTTCAAGGGCTCCGTCCATCATCCCCTTTTGTATCGCTTTGTTCGCCCTAAGTGTGGCAGGGTATGCTCAGACGTGAGTCCCTTGTTCACTTGGCCACTGGATTCAAGATAGCCTGGCTGATGAGGATTATGAATCCGAAACCGCTCCCAGGATGCTTGTTTCCGGTCCGGGGAAGACATGGCTTGGCAGTTTTGGCTGGACTGTCCCCATGAGACACAGGGTCAGACTGATTTGCATATAGCCATGTCTGAACTGGGGTGGCTGAGTGAACTAAAGAATGGTGATGGATTAAACCCAGATCAGTTGACTGGGGTTGAGTGTTTGATTTGTTCAAGCGCTCCGTCCATCATCCCCTTTTGTATCGCTTTGTTCGCCCTAAGTGTGGCAGGGTATGCTCAGACGTGAGTCCCTTGTTCACTTGGCCACTGGATTCAAGATAGCCTGGCTGATGAGGATTATGAATCCGAAACCGGTCCCAGGATGCTTGTTTCCGGTCCAGGGAAGACAAGCGCTCCGTCCATCATCCCCTTTTGTATCGCATTACTCCTTCACAGCCTAAATATTGAGATTATATATCTCATCCGTTATTTGTCACTCTTCACCACTTTGGGAAAAAGAAAATGCTGAACCAAAATCACATCATATGGCGATAACCATGCAACAAATTTCGGAAATTCCCCATTTCTTAAAAATGTAAAAGACTCTTCCACTACAAGGCCACCAGGATATTCCAATTACTCTGAATTCGTTGAGACATAAATAGTCTGTACTTCTGGGCCTGAACTCAGGCTGGGCCCTGGCTTAGACGCGCACCAATGTTAGAACTGAATTTGTTTGCAATCATGGCCCATACACTACAGCATTTTTCTCGTTCAAAGAAAAAAGATATCTCGAATTCATACAAGAGAACATTAACCTGCAAGCTCCATTTCAATCTGAAGTTGAGTATTTCAGAAAATATTTGTGCGCTGAAACACTCTCAAAACTGTGAGATCCTAGTGACATCTCCAAAATGAAGCACACTGGCAACATTTAAAAAAAAATATTTAGATGCAGTTTTTATCACACTTGTCCCTTATTTTCATGTTTTGAAACCAAATAATGAAGTCATCCAGCACAGCTAATGTACTTTCTTGTTAAGATTGGACTGTAATAGTGTTGTCTTCACACTTTAATGCTGATAACTATTTGAATTGAAATCGGATTACATTGAGTATCTTAAGAGGATGTGGCAGTCTGAAGTCAATGACAGGAAAGTGGTACCAGCCCTTAAAGATTTTAAATTACTGAGTTTATTACACACACCAGGAGAATATCCCATTAAAAATATTTGTCAGTAAGTATATTTATATTAACAGAGATTACCTATCTTCTCTTTTCTTACTATCCTGACATTCTTGGATCTCTTCATCTACTTTTTATTGACCAGAACCTTACTAACCATCACATTTGTTTCCTTTCTTTTAAGTCTAATTGTAAAGGAAACAAGGATATCATTAACAACAGACAAAATATTATGCTGCAAGAAAATATATGTTAAAATGTATTTTGCATTAACTGATAGCACACCATTATAACGTTATCACTTCTAACAGGATTCTAAGCTCCAAGGAGCATGGCACAAAGTAAACCTTACTACTAGGTTGAGATGGTAAAAGTTTCAACTCAATAATCTGTCTGGAAAATTCAATTTTTACTGCATATATTTGTGTCTATCTTAGCAGTTTTACAACTGTTTGATAATATATTCCCACTTTATACTGGATGCACAATGCCAAATGGCCAGTAGGAACCAAGACAGCGTATTTCAGTGAGATATCACTGGAAAAATACATCAATTGCCTGATTACTAATTTTCAATTTACTTATTAACAGACCAAACCTAGCCTAACCTCCACTCTGATTATGTGTGTAATCTCTGCATGCTTTTGATCATAATTTCTCTGCATGCTTTGATGTTCATTTTGCTGCATGAAATCTTTTTTAGTTTACAGCTGTGTTCTCTAAACATACTGGGGAATTTAATGTGTTATAATGCAGTTTTACCAAAGGGTGATTTTAATGAACCTTGACCATTGTTAAAGTGCTTCCAATTTGAAATTTCCGTTCCCTTTTTTGTGAATCCTTATTTCAAGATTCCAAGTCAATTCAAGAGAAAATTGCAGAGGCAATTGAAAACACAGAGATTCTCAGAGCTGAGCCAGAACCCAGTGATTCTAGTACAGATGAGGAGGATAATCTGATGAGTACTGCTCAGGAAAATAATGAAGGTAAGCTCAAGGAGACGTATTTCTGTATTTGAGAGAAGTGGATGTCCCGGTGAATGAATGGCGTCACTTTTATTCAGATTAGTGATATAGCTTCATGTTTCTGAATATAAACTTTGAATTGCAAACACATAGGTGGCATAACTTGCTGACCAGACATAGTTAAGTATTGTAGGACAGTAGATTATTATTTAGAATATTCAAGTGTCCATCTAAACAGATAAGGTCATCCTGTGCTAGATGCCACACAAATTAAATTAAATATACATATGCTAAATCCCTCGTAATGTGACACAAAGCAGTCAGACTTAAAACAAAGCAAGTTTGCGAAGTATTTAAGCGGTGCAGAAACAGTACAAAAAGTCTCATAAAACTCAATCATGCTTCACAACCTATTTTAAAACAAAGATACACAGTTTATGACTAAAATGACAACAATCCAATCATGGAAACCATAGAAATTAATTTTTGAAGAATTAAAGTGAAAAAGTAGCAAGAAAAATGAAGCACCCAAGGTAAGTCACAGTAAGTATTGGTTGCAGTAGACCAGGAACAAAGTGCAATTTTAGGTAAACCTTAATTGACTAATTGACCTCAAGTTAGATACCCGAAGTGGATTGATCCCAGTGAAAGTCTGAAAGGGCTTCTAGGTCCTGATTCAGAAAGTGAATTTGTCACTTTTTGATAAAAAAAAATTGACAAGTCTTCCAAGTCCCATTGCATAATGGGACTTTGTTAATATTTGAGAAAAAAAATCCTTTTCACAGGGACCATATCTGAAACCTTAGGTACTACCTTGTAACCGAAGACCGTATACCTGAAGCAGGTTGGTACCGCTGGGAATCTGGAGCTTTTCAGGTTTATTGCTGAAAAAGTTATAAGGGCTTTACTAAGAGTTTGGCGGTCCATGGACCACCAGACTTGTGGTGGCCTGGCGGTCCATCCACTGCTGCACTGGTGGTACGATCGCTGTATTAGAAGTTTGGGGTTGGACTGAAATTTGACTGCCGCAACTGCTAGGGAACCGCATTCCCTGGGGTTGGCATGGCGGTCAGGCGTGCAGAATATGCTAGTAGTGCTGCTGCGGCAGCACAATGCATATTTTGAGTTTTCCGACTGCCCGCCTTACATGGCAGTCAGCACTGCCATGTAAAAGCTGGCAGTGGGGAAACACAGGGGTTCTACAGGACCTCCCTTGCCCCATGCAGGTAGGTGCATGTGCCCCCCTGTTGCAGGCATCTCCTAGTTCCAGCACTGCATGGACTTCATAGTCCATGCAGGAATGGACTCTGGCAGGCAGGCAGCGGTCGTGTTTGGCAGTGCGAGAGCGGGTCTGTGGTTAACCTCCCTGCTCCTGCACTGCCAAACTCGTAATAAGGCACTTAGTCCCAACTCAGAATGGGACTTAGTTTTGGCGGTGCAGAGATCTCTGCACAGGATGAAGCTCAGATCCAATCTGATGTAGAGGTACTTCCAGTTAGATACTTTTTGCATCAGGTACCCCTGAAGCTCTGAAAGAAAAGTTTTTAAAAGATCCGGTCTTTCTTCTTATGCCCAAATATCAAATTAAATCAAATATAACTTTATTCGATTGTTAAAAAGCAATCATAAAAGTGTACATAAAAAACATTCCAGTTAAAAAAATTCATTAATCCATTTTACAATCTCAATGAAGTACAGGGACAAGAAAAGATAACAATAAAGTGCTTCAGAGTTCATAATGTCATAAACCTTAAAGTGCATCATATGAGCATACTTTTTCTGCTATGCATCACGTTTTTCAAAAACAAGGTGATTTGCACAACACATAAGTGGTTATCTGAGAATTGGAGGCTAAGCATCGCCACACGACATTGCCGATGGCCCATCTCTCTAAGCAAGGGCAATAAAACATTGTGTCTAATTAAGCCATAATATTTACAAAAGAGAACAACATGTAATGTACTCTGCGGTGATACATTATCACAGGGACAGGGAGGTAAATCATGGATGCAATTGTTTACTGTTGGAAAACTAACAAGTCTGTGGAAAATTCCAAATCTAAAACGGGACAGTATAAGTCTATCATAATTATCTGGCACATAGATCAGGTAGGGTTGAATTTTAAAAGTTGATAAAATCATTTGATGGTGCAAGACAGTGGGCTTTAAAAACTCAGATGTAACTCTTAGGAATCCAAAAGAGCCAAACTCTCCTTCTTTAGTTCTTTGCGCGAGATGGCTGAGATAGTAAGAGGATTTAGAAAGTAATCTAACTTTTCAATATCCGTTACAAATTTGCATACATAGCTCAGCCATGGTATCCTCATAGCTCCCTCTAGCTTTAAGATATCTGTTATAATGTTTCTATTAAGCTTGGTTTCATTCTCTGTCTATAGTCTGTGCCATAATAGCACAGGCACCAGCCTAATTAAATCAGATATACAGGCAAGAACTAATTCTGCATAGCAGCTATAATTCGGGGTGCTCTTGGGAACTGCAAGGATAAACTTTAAGAAGGAGTTTTCCACCACCTGGATAGGTGTGGGGTCAGCAAGGCCCCACACTCCACTACCATAAGTTGCACCAGACACACATTTGGCTTTATATATCTTAATTAACTCCACTGGAGGTCTGATGCCTAATTTCTTTGAGAAATTCTTCCGGGCGGCAGTCGAGCGAACCAACGCGAGTTTTTTCGCTGTCACTTCCTGCGACCAAGAATCACTCTGAGTGAATAAGATACCCAGGCACGAAAATTGCTTTATGGATTCAAGCTTCTGGCCTGCTATAAAAATGGCACTCTTGGGTTTATGGTATCTGCCACAGTGCATGGTAAAAGTTTTAGATGTATTAACTCTTAAACCCAACTCCTTCATGTAGAGGAAAAAGCTATTCACCACACGCTGGAGTCCCACTTGAGTACGTGACATCAGCACAGCATCGTCAGCATACAAAAGCGCCGGGATTGGGCGGCCAGCAACATATGGGGGTTCTAAGCTATTATCGCACAGGTCTTTTTCCAATCCATTAATGTACAAATTAAAAAGGAAGGGGGCCAGAACACAGCCCTGTCTGACACCACTCCTGATTAGAATTTTATCAGTGCGTTCCCCCTTCAGGCCATAGCGAACGCGGGCTGATGCGTCGCTATAAAAACTTTTAAGATAATAAATAATATTTTCAGCAACCCCAAGTTGTCCCAATACTATCCACAGTTTGGAGTGACTTACACAATCAAATGCGGCTGAGTGGTCCACAAAGGCCAGGAACAGGTTCCCTTTTTTGGCCCTTGTGTACTTCCCGATCAGCATTAGGAGGTTCAAACCTTGTTCCACTGTACCCAAACCAGAGCGAAAGCCATACTGTAGGTCAGATAAAATAGAGTTTTCTCTGGCCCAAACCAAGAGCCGATCCAGAATTATCCGACCCACTATTTTTGTAAAAGAATCTAAAAGGGAGATGGGTCTATAACAACCTGGGTCATGTCTATCCCCCTTTTTATAAATGGGCACTATTACAGACTCCACCCAAGTAGGCAGAAATTCCGAAGTGCAGCTGGCATTAAGCACCTGGACCAGGAGGGGGCCCCACAGACCAGGAGTAGCCTTAAAAATGTCTCTGGGGACACCATCTGGGCCGGGGGCCTTTCCACCCTGGCTTACGTGCAGTGCTTTTTCTACTTCCTCCAAGGTGAACAACAAATTTCTTGAAGCAGGGTATGCAAAGATGGTGGGTAGGGAGCTTCCCCCTGCCTCACCCTCATATACTTTAGTAAAGTGTCTAATCCAATCCGATTCGGGAATTGCCATTTCCAGTCTGGGGCCAACATCTTCCCTGAGAAAGGGTGTTCTGATAATCTTCCAGAAGCCCGCACTGTTGTTTCTACTGGAAGCTAGGTGCAAGGCTTCCCAAGCTTCTAATTTCAATGTGTTTTTTCTATCTCTTATAGCTATTTTGTACACTTTACTTATTCTAGTAACTTCCTCGACACACCTAGGTTTCTTATGTAATTCCTTCTTTAGAAGTGCATAAGCTCTAGTACAACTAGAGTCAAACCAACCTCCTTTTTGTTTACTATTTTTGATCTGTCTCGTAAGGGAGGTCCTAATTTCATTGGAGATGGTCTGGAAAGATGCAAGAATCATTTCAGGAGTAGAATCTTCCCCTAAGCAGGTCGCAAGCTCATGTCTACATTTACCAACCACTATTCTAAGTGTTTCCGGCTGGTCTACCATAGCCCATTTCAATGAGTAACCGTTTAAGCTACCAATAGATATATTTTTGTTCACACTATCCCTTTCTTTACTGTTTTTTAAGGTGGACGATTTTGGAAACAAAATGGCCACACAGAGCGGGAAATGGTCGCTTAAAGCAACATCAGATACCCCAAAGGAATAAATTATATTATCATACTTATTTGATACAATAGCGTAATCAATAGTAGAAGCACAACTCCTTCCATTAAATGTTGAATGTGGGGAAGATGGTATAGTACAGATTTCATTAGCAAATCCCAAATCGAAATTGGCAAGTAAGTTATTAAATTGATCCCCCTGAAAAGAGTGATTAAAGTGCGGGTGACACAGGCCATCTTCACAAAACATTCCGCACCTATTATCCTCTGACATACTACACAAGGTGCAATTAAAATCCCCAAACAAAAGTATCATCAAATCATGTGTGAAGATTTTGTCCTGCAGAGACAGAGCTTTGAGCAATTTACTTAGAACACTAGATACTTCGCCAGTGGGAATATTATTATAAAAATTAAGGAGAGCAATCGGAGTATCAGAAGCCATAACCAATATTAACATTTGAAAATAAGTATCTATAACAGGCTCTATTACTCTTGTTAAATTCAATTTGTTTGACAAATATATGCTCAATCCACCCATAGCTCTTCCGTGCAGGGCCTCAACAGCTGGAGTATGGAACGTCCTGAAACCGTTTAAATGGACCGAATCCCGACTCCATATTTCTTGAAGGCAGAGCACATCTTGGGTCTGAATAAAATTCCCCCAAACTGGGTAGCGATTTTAGATCTAATGCCCGCAACATTCCACGATGAAATTTTGCATAGTATCGAAGCCAGCGGGGGAGTAACAGAAACAGCAGCAATAGTACCAACTGATGAAGGAATAATCCTATGCTCCCTTCCAGCCTCTAATCCATCATCTATGACCTCGGGACTCCCAGTAGAATCCGCACTCCCTACCATATTGATGGCTTTATTAGGGGCTTTTCCCCAGTCTGCCTTTACACTTTCCTCATTACTAAGAATGTAAGAGAGGTCAATTTTAGCACCTGGAAGGTTAGTGGTGGTAATACCAGACTGCAGTCAGTCAATATTTTCTAATCCACTAAGAGCATCAAAAGGATTAGAAGTTGGAATACCATATCTTCCATCCCACAGTCCGTCCTGATTTAATGATGGATAAGGAGGAACAGGGCACCTAATTGGTTGAGGTGGGCAGTAAAAGAAACCGAGGGGGAGAATATTAACAAAATTGGGGTCGATTGACCCAGTATAGCCCCTCTCAATTAATTTACGAACCAGTGGCGGAGTCCGAAATGTAAGAATTACACAGTCCCCACACAGTGGTTTATTTGATGTGCCCAACCAGCTCACTCTTCTGACCATCTTAAATTCCAAGAAAAGGGAATTATTAAACCCAAGTTTAGTTGATAAAAAATTGAGGGATTTGTTTCTTAGAGTCGACCAATGTTCAAAAACGTTAGGGGGTAGAGGAGGAACAGTGGCTAGTATATGGCGTTGCTTCAGGAGGCAAATTTAAAATAGGGAGGCTTGGGATTGTCTTGGCCTCTCTTGTACCTTCAGTTCTTCTATTTAAATTTAAAGTTTCATTAACAACTACTTGAGTTGGTGTAGACAAGCCGGGTACATTAATTCCAGATTCCCCCCTTTGTTTATTAGGCTCCAATCGTGCATTAACCACGGGGTTTTTAGTTTGGATTTGGTTTACTGAGACCCGTAGGGAGTTGTTAGGATTTCCTTTCGGGTCAGGAAAATTTAAATGAGGTACTATGGGAATTATTTTTTCCTGCATATGCTGGTGGTTCCTAGTGATCTTTTCCTCCAAATT
Source organism: Lissotriton helveticus (assembly GCF_964261635.1). NCBI lineage: Eukaryota > Metazoa > Chordata > Amphibia > Caudata > Salamandridae > Lissotriton > Lissotriton helveticus. The sequence goes on from NC_136058.1 coordinate 38,705,151, forward strand.
AGTCAACCTTGCTTCAATATTCATAACCTTTAGACTGATAGGTCTAAAAGCGTTGTTAAGAGAGTCTCCATTCGTTCCCAGAAGCACGCCTCAACGGCTGGGGCTCTTGCACTAGTTGAGGGAAATACAATCTCTGGTTGATTATTAACTTTATTCCCTTTTGCTCCATTAGATTTAGCAACAGCCTTTTTTTGTTTATTACCACCAACATTTTTTAGACCTTCTTTATTAATATGTTTTGATTTGCGTCTAGCCTTCTGCCCTCTAGTTGTTACACACGGGCTATCACTATTTACGCTTAACAGTGATGCAGAAACAGAGACTGGGCTTAGCGGCGCGTCACAACCCCCCTTTTCTATAGGATCCTCAATCAGAAGTGGAGGGTCAGAAATTACATCAATTGGGAATATCATGGGGGTCAACGATAACCTTGTTAAAGAAGGCAGGGGTTCAGAAGATACATTAACCATCATAGGGACAATATCGTCAGTTGGTGGAATAGGATGAGCCCCAGGCAGTGCAACAAAGGATGGAGCCAGTATCGAGTCCTGAGAGTTCATTGTAAACATCGATATATTTGTGGTAGGCAGTGGAGGAAGGGTACCAGCAGGGAGCGAAAGGCGCCTCTCTGTGCTTTCAATGGCAGAGGCCACCATCCCTATAATTTTCTGCAGCATACGGTCAATTGCTGTCAAACTAGGTAGCGGAGGATTTAAAACTGCTCTTTGTTTCAGACCAGGGGCAGGTTGTACAGGAATAGTCTTCCCCATTCTTTAGCACTATAGTTTGCAAAACATTATAGTTAATATTAGCAGCAATACACTACGGTCACCATACGCCAGGAAAATCAACACTAAAAATATGAGTACGGAAAAAAACTCTTATAAAAGAAGCTCCTTTTTAAAAAAGAGATTAAATCCTAACACAATATTTGCTACAATGCTAAAATGCTAAAATACCAGTTTGATACCTGAAAGGCATTAAGAGTTAATATATGCAAGTCCGCAGACCAAGAGGGGTGGCCCAGCCCGGCCTCTCTCGGCCACTAACGGCCACAAACGGTCCCGCCCTTGTCCCAGGCTTCTCCCGGGATGCTCCCGTGACGCGGGGGATGACGTGCTGATTTATGCGCCTCCTGGCGCGGGTTCAGCGTTGGCGGCAGCTTCCGGCCGCAAAGGCACCCGGTAGTTGGAGTCTCTGCACCCATGGTCCCCCCCCCCACGGTGGTCGCGCTCTGCTGGAAAAAGCTGCGGCGGCAGGGGGAGACCAGGTGCGACGATGTGGGGCACGGGCTCGGTGGGAAAGAAATGCGGGCTTGGAACAATGCCCCCAACAGGTCCAAATGTGCAGCAGGGAAAGCAGCAGGCAACAGGTAAGTTCCCCCGCTCCGCCGAGGATGACGCGCTGATTTATGCGCCTCCTGGCACGGGTTCAGCGTTGGCGGCGGCTTCCGGCCAAAAAGGCACCCGGTAGTTGGAGTCTCTGCACCCACAGTCCCCCCCCCACGGCAGCTGCGCTCTGCTGGAAAAAGCTGCGGCGGCAGGGGAGACCGGGTGCGATGATGTGGGGCACGGGCTTGGCGGGAAAGAAATGCGGGCTTGGAACAATGCCCCCAACAGGTCCAAACGTGTAGCAGGGAAAGCAGCAAGCAACAGGTAAGTTCCCCCCAATGCTCAAATAACCACAGGAGTATAATTCTCCCCAGGACCTCATAGGAAAGCACATAGAGACTCCCTGGATATTAAGCAGAGGCAAAGAGTATTGACCAGTTGCCACTGGTTTACTGGGATTCTACACAGGAATGCTCTTTTTAGCTTTTTTGTGTTAATGTAGCTACCCAAAAGATCCCTCTTGTAATCCTTGGAGATCTTTCTGGTCTTTGATTTCAAGTGGAAGGGGTTTAGGCTCCTCAGGTCTTTTTCACAGGTCACAAATGACGAATGCAGCAGGATCAGCCCTCCTGTTATTTTCCAGCAGTGTTCTGAGGAATGCTGTGTGAGGATCTAGCTTTGAACGTTTCACCTGCTTGTATGTCAAGGACAATTTAAGTAACACCTAGTCCCTCTGACCAATGGAGTAAATGCTCCCAACCCCTGGCTTATTTACATTTTCAAAGTTCCTGTTCGCCTTTCTGCAAACAGGTCCAAAATGTTATGTGTCAGGGTAAAATTCATGATGACCAAAGTCTTCAATCACACTAAACTTGAGCTCTGTGAACTGGTGGTGTGTCAAGGAGTGTAATGTGGAAAAGTACTAGTGGCCTTCTATATCTAACACAATAATGTAGTTCGAAGCAGGCACTTGACCCACAAACTCAAATGAGACAGAAGTCCAGTAAGACAAAGCAGGGTCCTTCAGTAAACAAACAGGAGCTGCACAAGAATTGTAATCTGGACCTTTTTGATCCCTTTGAAAGGTGTTTACGGTTTTACATGAGCCTCAGACAGGTCTGTCATGCAGGATTTGTACTGTTGTGCCAACAGGAGGTGCAGCAGCCCCCAACCAGAATATTCTGCATCACACCTGCCATGCAGGTCAACCTGTAAATCAACACGGTCTATTGTGTGGCTACTGAAAGGAATGTCACACCACTTACAGGCTAGGCTTCAGCTGCAGACAATGGGCATTAATATGACTTTGGCAGTATTCCAATGGGACCGCCCCAGTGGCGGTCCCAGGAAGACTGCCAAGGCCATGGTGAGCATACCCGCCGGATTATGAGTTTAATCCAAGGTGGGCGGTTGGTGCTGTGGCGGTCTCACGATAGTCTCACAGGAGAGCCATGAGAGTGCCTGCAGCACGTTCCTGCATGGTGTGGCATGCATAATGTTGTGCATGCGACACCATGTAGGAACAAGGGTGCAATTCCAGGGGGACACAACCTGTGCCTTACCGCACACCCCCCAGGCCCAGATTCAGTTGGGAGCCCTGTTAGCCCCCCCTCCCTCACCTGCAAGACCACGTCAGTTTTCATGGCAGGGTCCCTGCTATGAAAAGGGCCACTGATATGCAGGTTTTGTATGCTTGGTGTTGCCGGCATGGGCACTGCCAGCATATTCAGCCTGTTTGCAGATGGTTGACACAGTGGGATCCTTGATCCCAGTGGAGGCGACAGTTTCATAGCGGTCCCAGGACCGCCGTACCCGTAATAAGGCCCTTTGTCCACTTAGCCTGCAATGGCCTGTGCACGTAAATTCAATGTTTCTGATGAATGAATTAGACTTTTTTAAAACAGTTAGAAAACATTGTTTTATGTTTTCTACTGGATAATGCAGAAATAGTGAATCAATCTGCTTTACCAATTTTTCATATGGGAACAGCAAAACCAAATACAGCGAAAATAACTTAGGATGATTTGTTCACTGTAGGCACATGTTAACGTTAATCTAGGCATGTACTTCTTCAAGGCGCAATGAACCCTTCCTTGTTGGCAACTAGATAATTTTAGGAGTGACTCACTTAGAATTTAGAAGCAGGTTTTTAAGTCTGTAAAACAGTTTATTTTTACATGTCTGTCTACAAAAGATGAGCATTTGCAGGCTGCAGAGGACCAGTTCTCAGTGGAGGTCAGTGGCATGTTTTCAATACTACAAGGTGAAAGGAAAAATAAGGTGCTTCAGTCCTTAAGTGATAGTTAATTTTACATGCCATAGGTGTAGTTTTTTCACCATACACAATGGCATCATGGTAAAATTAAATATGCCAAATGGCAGCTCAAGCCAATTGTGACATTTTTTGGGGTCAGAGCACATACACTGGACATTGAGTAGCAGTATCTCAGCGTTACAGTTCAGAATTGCCAGCATATGAGTCCCCCCAAAAAATGAGAAACTGGGGTGACTATCCGAGAAGGGGTCCCTTGCATCATATACTAATACATATGTATAACTCTTTGCTGGTTGTTAGGGACCCAAGCATTTTGTGACATTAACTGACATACTATTAACTTCCCGAATAGGGGTGGAGATACCACAACTCATTTTAAAGACCTTGTCATGACTACTCTTTTTTTCCTCCTAATACTAAGGTGCAGATATTTGACCATACTACATTATAGTTTGAAAGGGGCTTCCAGCTGCAAAGTGAAATTTAGACAAAACAACTGCCCATGGGTGGCATGCATTATGTATAAGAATAAGATCAAAATCTCTGCGGGGGCTTCACTCCCCCAAACACACAAAAAGAAAAAAAAACACCACAAGCTTTTGTTCTTTTCAAACTATATTTACTGGTAGTGTAAAGACAGTCTTGATTCAATGTATATCCATTACGGGAGTATCTAGAAAAAGGTTCCACAACCTTCTAAATGTAATTCATTTCTATGAGCGAATGTATTGTCAGGGAGCGACGTGCAGCTGCAACTGCTTCCCATATATGCGTATGGTGAGAAATTGGGCTTTTGGTTGAATGGTGGAGTGACCCATGTTCAAGCAACATCCACAACCCCTGTCTGGGTCAACCACAAAAGTCACAAATTAACCTATGCTTAACCCACTAGTAACTTGGCAAAAAATCAGTCAGACTTAACTTAGAGGCAATGCATAAACTATTTATGCAGCACACAGTAATAAAGTGAAAACACAAGCAAAATATCAAACCAATTCAGAAATTTGACACCAAGATGACAAACATCCAATTAGCAGATCTGGATTCATGAATTTTGAATTTTTAAGGTAAAAACTAACGCTTAAAAGATCAAAGTGTCAACTGCTGATATCTAGTCATACAAGACTGGGTCAAAGTCGAAAAATGTAGCTGACTGCGATAGAGCGCGGGTCAGATATAAAGAGTGGATTGAGTCCAGTCAGCACTCACCTTCAGACTTAGAAGAAAATCTGAGAAAATGTTCTGAAAATGTAAAGTTCAGCAAGGCTTCGCTGCAGGCAGTGTCCGAGCAGGGCCCATCATCATTGGGGAGCTGCTAGATGACGCCAAGGTGAATATGTCTTCATTCAAACTCTTTTTTGGAAGTTGAAAAAAGGGGCAAGGCTACAGGTTGGAGCCGATGCAAATTCCACGAGCCCGGATTTTCTTGTGGTGAAGACCCGCAGAACAGGATTTGCTGCTGTGGAGAAGAATGTGGGGCTGCCCTGAAGTCAGGCCGGATGCATCTTGGGTGGATAGACAAGCAGGTTGGTCCCAGGAAGCTTGTTTCCGGTCCAGGGAAGACATGGCTTGGCAGTTCAGGCTGGACTGTTCCCATGAGGCACAGGGTCAGACTGATTTGCATATGGCCATGTCTGAACTGGGGTGGCGGAGGGAGATAAAGAGTTGCTAAAGGTCAGGCTACCGACCAGATTAAAAGATCCTTAAGTATTGCCCGGCGGTGTCGCCTCCTAAACCCACAAGATATTAATCAATGAAGAGGCAGGCGCTGGAGACTGGAAGGCAGGAAACAAGGGTTTTTATTCTCTCCGGAGGAGAACACATCAGTTCGGACAGCGAGTATCGTCACGAGGTGCTCTAACCGCATCTCTGAGGCCTGGCCTCTTATACACGGGTTTATTGCTTTATTACATACAACACATTCTTGGCAATGCTTTGATGTACGGAAAGACATTCTCGGAATCCCCGCTCCAAGCCCGTTCCCACACACATATACAGTAGAAGTCCCCACCCCGGTCACAACAGGTGATGATTATCGCGCAGCGGGACATTCCGCCGATTCACGGAATGTGGGGGGTTTGATCGGATCTCATAGGGAGGGGGCTTTGATCAACTCGAGGGTCCTTCAATGAGGGAAGCTTCCTACTGTACGGGGGGGGGGCAATAAACAGTATCGGCAGAGCTAGGTGTCGGTCTGGGAACGAGGAAGACAAACGGGCACACAGGAAAAAGGGGTTTGTATCAAAGGGCCTGGGACCATGAAAGGAATGAAGGGAAGTGTCGCGCTGGGAACAGGATGGGGTTCCGAGGCAGAGCCGCGCAGAAGAGGGGTTTATGACCCAAGACATGTGAGAGTAGAGGGGGGGTTGTCAGCGCGCGGGGGGGGTTGCCTGCGAGGTCGGGAGAGAGAGAGACGCTGGCTATCGGCGAGGGGCAGGGAGGCCATGGTGTACAAAATGGCTGCCGCTTACGCGCACGAATGGGCCCAAGGAGAGCAAGATGGTGCCGATAATGTTGACATTTTCAGTCTAACTTTTAACAGTCCTCCCTTTTCAACATATCTAGCCAACTTGCCTACTCAATGTCAATCTTCATCAAATTCCCAACCTCGGCGTCATATAATGCTCCCATGCGTTCGTTTCCAAAGTCCACGGTCTTAGGGCAAATACAGTTTGCACATAATGAACACAGGGGTGGCAAACATTGAATTCCTAAGCATAGGCCACATATTACTACTACAGGAATTAGGATAATGGTGAACAGTCTCCAGCCCCAGTTCTTAACGGTGTTCCAGAACCAACCACCAAGCGACCATTCTTCCTGTTCCTGGTGGACTTCCGAAGAGAGTCTGTGAAGATGTTCGATGGCTTTGTACACTGAGGGCGAGTTGTCCGGTATGTATGTACAGCAGCTGGACCCAATAATGCGGCATGCTCCACCACAGTCCGCAAGAACCACATCTAGGACAAGGCGGTTCTGTAGGGCCACCAAGCGGACCGCTTGGAGTTCGGCGGTGTTGTTGGCAAAGATACCAGCTGTGATGTTCATTGTTGTCTCAACTGCCTGAGTCAAATGTCGGATGGCCCGGCTGTTTGCCATCGGGCCCCAAAGAGGAACAAGTCCCTTCATAGCATCGAGGAACTGTGCTCCTGTTGAGTCGGCTTGCTCAATGTCCTTGGCTTGTTTTTGCCTATGATGATTCGCTGGGGCCACATAAGTCGGAGGAAGGACGAAGGAGATGAAACAAGTGCCCCCCCAGCCTTTGGGGAGCCAGGTGTAGGCCTTTGTGCCGCAGACAAAATACATGTTTGGGGATGATACAAAGGAAGGTGGATCCGTAGTGTCCAAAGTTCTGGTAAACCGGCAAGCACTGCGGCCCACCAGCTGTGTCCCATGTCCTTCTATGCACATGTGGCCTGTGACGTTGACGACTGATAGGGCCACAGTCAGAGTGGCAGCCGTTCGTTTCCGCAGGTAGGAGAAGGTGGGTCTGGTTGGATTGTTGAACACCTGCATTTCAATTCGTTCTTTAGCAGGGATGTCCATGTGGATGGAGTCGTTGGAGGTCTGCGGGCAGAAGTGTGTCTTTGTTTTGTTTCGCCGGACCCCGTGGGAGAAATGCGTTACGGTTTTGCTGGAGGTGGCATTGTCCTTATAGCTTTCTTGCAGGAGGATCAGCCAAGCAAGGCAGGAGCCATGAACTGAGAAGGGTGAAGGGATGAATGGTATCGAGTGTCCAGTGGCGTGGGGTAGCAACCCACAGATCCAACAGTTGGTGGCATTGGTGGCAAGATTGTGCTGGTGAAGGAGCTGTACGAAAGAGTTATTCCAAAACTCCTTTCGCCTCTCTCTGAGTTGGGGAGAGAGCGAAATCAGATAATGTTCCTTCGTGGTGGTAGGCTGAGCAGTGGTCAGGAAAGTTTCGTGAGCAGGTGCATTTTCTTCCACAATCCAGAGTGTGGTCATGAGGAGAAAGCAAAAAAGGATTGCGATGAAGAGTGCAATTGTCTTTGAGCTGTGGAGTCTGTCTGTTCTTGGGTTTCTGTAGTGGGTATTTCCTGTTGTCTCCATCATCTTCTTATTTGGCGCTTCCATCATCTTCTTATCTGGCGCTTCCATCATCTTCCTTTTCAAGGTGCTCGGTAGTGGGCAGAACCACAGACTTAGTTTAGCTTCTCTCCAGGCAACCCTTGATCGCTTTGGGTCACCGTGTTGAGTTTCAACTTAGTCTGTGGTCTACTTAGCCGAAGCTCCCTCCTTTCGACGCAGGAAATACCCTTCTCTGGATGGCACAGTGGGATCAGGGAATTTTGAAAGTTCAAGTGCTTCGGTATCAGGATAGCAGGTTAGTGACGGTCGGTCCTTGTTCAGGAGCTCTTCTTGGTCGCCGATGTTTTCTGTCGTGGCCAGGGTCGGGGAGACCTTCTTACAGTGGTGCGCGTGCAGCCAATGCCTTTTCCCCTCCACACGAAGAGCCGTCCGGGTGGTGATTAGCACTTGCCAGGGGCCCGTCCACCGGGGTTCCAAACTTTTCGCCCGCTGAAAGTTTCGGATCAGCACGAAATCCCCGGGTTGGATGGCGTGACCCGGACCCCTGGAAGCATCGGGGATGGCCTGCTGCACCTGCTGATGAATGACAGACACAGTTTCAGTCAACTTATACAGATAATCAGACATTAGGACGTCCGGGACGTCATGAATGGAAGTTGGCCTTGGTGCAGACCAGATACTCATGGGTCGGCCGAAAACAACTTCATAAGGGGTTAAGTGATGTCTGGTGGGGGTGGAACGCATCGATAGCAATGCTATTGGGAGGGCGTCTGGCCATTTCAGACCCGTTGGAGCTACTATCTCTCTGCAGCATTTTCGGACCTTTCTGCCCGCCTACCTGGGACCTCGGATTTACTGTTTCCTGCCATCTCGCCAGCAATCTTCCTCCGGTCTCCCCCGCCGCCGATGCACTTTCCTATCTATGCGCAGCGGCCGAGAGGGGAGACCACAACAACCAGCAGGCACAGCGGCTAACTCCGCCCACCACACGATTTGGCGCCAGGCGGCGCATCTTAAGGGGCGCAGAGTTCCCGCGTCGCGGGACGCGCGCGGGCTAAGCCCGGGCAAAGGGCGGGCCCTCTGTGGCCCTCAGAGGCACAAAGAGGACGGGACGGGCCACCACTCTTGGTTCCATCATAGTATAAGGTACCGGATCCACACTACAAACTATAATGTCCATCTGGGAAGAGCTGAACGACCTTTGTGGCACAAACTATATCCCAGATGCAATAACCCCCCCCATAGCGGCCAGAGACACTGATTTAGTATATTTCTCTCCCCAGGCATCTCCCGTTATAACCCTCTCTCCACTCAATAAATGTAGCTCCTCTCTACTTGCTCCCAACCCAGCCTCATTCACGTTGGATAAAGCAGAGACTCGACCAAATGACTCCGCATCCCCCCTTCAAGTGACCCTCCTGGCCCAAATAGAGCGATTGTTCATCACTGCTCTATCTCCACTGGTAGCAAAAATAAATGACTTGGGAGACAGGCTGGCCAGAATCGAAAAAACTGTAATTGGGTCATATCCATCAACTGGTAATACTGTTATACCCACACGTTCTACCCCCTCTAATATCCACCATAAGACCCGTGAAAGGTCTAACAATGCTCCCAGGAAAATTGAAACTTGCAACTCCCCTCTGATACCACCCACTCATACTGGAAAAAAAGCGACTTGTAATTCTGACCATGCCCCACATAGAGCTCATATGATCCCCCTAGAGAGAAGACATCGTATTGATCTACCCCCCGAAGCTGCCCCATACGTCACTGTTCTCTCTGGGGTCCCCCCTCTCAGTTCGGGCAAACGCGAGCTACATCAGGACCTACTGAACAAAGCCATTTTTTGGCTCAAAAACAATAGATCATTACCACCTACACTAGACGGCGGGATAATGAGCGTCAGAAGAGTGGGGTGGCTTGGTCATCTACCCAAAAATGTTTCGGGGGACCTGATCTTAATTAAATTTAAACATAGGAACATTGCCCCCTATTTGAGATCTACCAAACCCAAACTTGGAGATGGTTCCATCTGTATCTGGGACCTGCACGATTTCTATCCTGGTCCCTGAGCACCGAATCACCATAACATCGGGTGAAACAGGGGGGATTCTGTGTATCTTGGGTTATTACTTTGAATAGTAGTTTTTGTTATACTATTTTAGTTGGGTTCAAATCAATTCATATTTTAACTATGAAATGTATTGTTGAGATATTTTTGTATGAAATGCACTTCATTTTGCTGCTTTTATGGTTTTTAAACTAAAAAGCCGAATAAAGCTTATTTTGATTCTTTTGATTCTTTGAGCTACTATCTTGGCCAGTTTAAGTTTTAGTGTGGCATTGTGTCGCTCAACAAGTCCAGCGAACTGGGGGTGAAAGACTGCGTGAAATTTTTGCTTGATGCCCAACCCCTTTAAGATGAACTGGATGACTTCGGCTATGAAGTGGGGGCCATTATCGCTCCATAAAATACGACAAAGGCCGTAACGGGGGAAAAACTCCTTTAACAGTACCTTTGCAGTGGCCATAGCAGTGTTGTCACGGGTTGGATATGCTTCCACCCATTTGCTAAAGGCGCACACCACGACAAGTACATATTTCAGGCCTTGACACCTATCTAGCTGGATGTAGTCCATTTGCAGGACCTCAAATGGGTGGTTTGGGACCCCAAATCCTCCCCGGGGCACTACAGTTCCTTTCCCGGGGTTGTGTTGCAGGCATATCAAGCATTGTTGGACCAGACGTTTGGCGGAATCTGTGATTTTATCATTGTGCCAAACTCTGGAGACAAGTTCAATCATGGGGGCTGATCCTATGTGGGCAGGGGAGTGAGCCATAGCCAGTATGGGGATCAAGTATGAATCAGGTAGCAACCACTTGTTTGTGTCTCTTGTCCGCCAGCAGCCTTCATCGTCTTTTAATCCCACCCGTGTCCATTCAGTCAACTCGTGTTGTGTGCTAGCCGTTTGAATGTCTTTAATAGTGTCTCTAGCGTCAGTCCATTTTTCTGCTTGTGACCTGGTCACGTACATATGTGTTGTCGTCCTATTTTCAGCTGTCGTTCGGGCAGTGATGTCGGCTAGCGCATTTCCCTGCCCAATGATGTCCGTCACCTTTTTGTGTGCCTGGCATTTGACGACTGCAAGCTTGTTGGGGAGAAGGACGGCCTCGATCAAGGCGGAGACTAGATCCCCGTGCAAAATGGGGGTGCCGTGTGAGGTCAAGAATCCCCATTCCCTCCAAAGGAGCCCAAAATGGTGAACCACCCCAAAGGCATACTGGCTGTCGGTGTAAATGTTCGCTGTAGTTCCTGTTGCCAGGATGCAGGCTCGGGTCAGGGCAATCAGTTCCGCTGCCTGGGCAGATCGTTGCGTGATACGGGCTGTCTCAACTACAGTTCGGGCCGTGGTGACTGCATAGGCAGCGGAAGTGGTGCCATCGGGGAGTTTGATGCAAGAACCGTCCACCCACAGCTCTCCGTCAGGATCAGGGAAAGCCGTGTCTCTAAGGTCAACCCTACTTCTAGTCTGTTCGTCCGTAAGAGTCACACAGTCATGTACAGGGTGCACATTGGGATCGTTCTCTGGCAAGGGTAACAGAGTTGCCGGGTTCAGTGTGGTGCATCTTTTCAGGGCGATATGGGGTGCAAGCAAAGTCAGTTCGTATCCAGTCAGTTGTGCACTCGTCAGATGTTGCGTCTTGGTTTGGTTCAGGAGGGTGTCGACTGCATGGGGTACCAGTACCGTGAGGGAATTCGAGAGTACGATCCCCTCACTCTGTCGAATAGAGATTGCAGCAGCAGCTACAGCTCGAAGGCAGGCAGGCAAGGCTCTGGCTACAGGGTCAAGAGTGGCAGAGAAGTAAGCGCACGGTCGTTGCTTTGGGCCGATGGCCTGGGTCAGGACAGATAAAGCGCACCCCTCCCTTTCGTGAGTGTAAAGGGAGAAGGGCTTTTTGTAGTGAGGGGTACCTAGGACAGGGGCTGAACAAAGGGCATCTCGTAGTTCCGTGAAGGAGGTTTGACACTCAGGGGTCCAAGGGAGTGGGAAAGGGACGTCTTTACCTAGCAGAGAAAGCAGTGGCTTCACAACGAGGCTAAAGTTTGGCAACCACTGTCGGCAGAAGGAGGTGAGGCCTAATAGGGAGCGTACCTGCTTCTGGGTCTTAGGGACAGGAGTATCGAGAATGGTTTGGATTCGATCAGGGGTGAGTTTTCTTCCTTCTTTGGACAAAAGGTGGCCTAGGTAAGTGACCTGGGGTTGGCAGAATTGCAACTTCTTCTTGGAGACCTTGTGGCCATTTTCCGCAAGGAAGTGCAGGAGTTGAATGGTGCCTGTGACTGCTAATGGAGTGGTGTCGGCTGCTAAGAGGATGTCATCGACATATTGCACTAACACCACTCCGTCGGGTAACTGGACTTGATCCAGTTGTCTCTTGAGGGCCTGGCTGTAGATGCTAGGGCTTTCTGTGTAGCCCTGGGGTGCTCGGCAGAACCTATATGAGCGTTTTTTTAGGGTGAAGCCGAAGAGGTATCGGCTGTCTGGGTGGATGGGAATGGAAAAGAATGCGTTTTTGAGGTCAATGACAGTGAAGGTGGTGGCAGTAGAAGGAATCAAAGTCAGGATGGTGGTGATGTCCGAGACCACAGGGTACTGGGGTACCACTACTTTGTTGATCTCTCGTAGGTCAATGATAAAACGGTATGCTTTCTCATCTCCCTCTCCCTGTTTCTTGATGATGGGCAAGATAGGGCTGTTGCAAACGTTGCTAACTACTTCCTCTACCACTCCTGCGTCTATCAGTGACTGGATAATCTTAGCTAATGCCTTCTCGCCCTCGGGCGATATCCGATATTGTGGAAGTTTTGGGAGAGTTGCGTCTGGTCGGACAGTAATGTGCACTGGGTCAATCAGCATGCGCCCTACGTCCGAATCCGCCTTGGCCCACAGATACGGAGGCAGAGTGTCAAGTAGGGATGTGTCAGCGTCGGAGATGGAAAACATGCGTCGGGGAGGGCAATGTCTAAGTAGGACAGGGTTGTCGTAAAGGAAAACTCGAACTCCGTCTTGAGAACATCTGATCGTCGCTCGGAAGTGTTTCAATAGGTCAAGTCCCATAATGGCGTCAGGGCTATTGGACTGGACTGGTCAGGGCTATTGAACTGGACTTGATCCAGTTGTCTCTTGAGGGCCTGGCTGTAGATGCTAGGGCTTTCTGTGTAGCCCTGGGGTGCTCGGCAGAACCTATATGAGCGGTTTTTTAGGGTGAAGCCGAAGAGGTATCGGCTGTCTGGGTGGATGGGAATGGAAAAGAATGCGTTTTTGAGGTCAATGACAGTGAAGGTGGTGGCAGTAGAAGGAATCAAAGTCAGGATGGTGGTGATGTCCGAGACCACAGGGTACTGGGGTACCACTACTTTGTTGATCTCTCGTAGGTCAATGATAAAACGGTATGCTTTCTCATCTCCCTCTCCCTGTTTCTTGATGATGGGCAAGATAGGGCTGTTGCAAACGTTGCTAACTACTTCCTCTACCACTCCTGCGTCTATCAGTGACTGGATAATCTTAGCTAATGCCTTCTCGCCCTCGGGCGATATCGGATATTGTGGAAGTTTTGGGAGAGTTGCGTCTGGTCGGACAGTAATGTGCACTGGGTCAATCAGCATGCGCCCTACGTCCGAATCCGCCTTGGCCCACAGATACGGAGGCAGAGTGTCAAGTAGGGATGTGTCAGCGTCGGAGATGGAAAACATGCGTCGGGGAGGGCAATGTCTAAGTAGGACAGGGTTGTCGTAAAGGATAACTCGAACTCCGTCTTGAGAACATCTGATCGTCGCTCGGAAGTGTTTCAATAGGTCAAGTCCCATAATGGCGTCAGGGCTATTGGAGGAAAGCAAAAACGTGGTGTCAGTGGTGTTGTTTTCTACGTCAAAGAGGATCGGGCGGACAAAGGGTTAGTGGAGGGCGTTCCATCGAAACCTGTTGATGTTATAAGTGAGCCAGACAAGGGTGCCCCCGGAATCAGTCGTTTAGATAACGCACTACGTGTTGCGCCAGTGTCTACCAGAAATGGAGACTTGGTACCCAGGACCTTAGCAGTGACGTAAGGGCCTTGCTGGTCAACATAGAGCTCGACTGGATCCCTCCCTTGCCCTTGGCAGTCCTATGCAAAGTTGTGGGTGTCATCATAGTCAGATTGCTGGTATTGGTTCTGTCTGGGTCGATCAAATGTATTTGGTCTGCCTGATCTGTCGTTAGTCGTGTCATTTGGGGGCCCTCGCTGTGGTCCCTTATTTCTCGGCCCATTTGCTATGTCCTTGGGGTCTTTGTTTCTGATCATGTCCAGAAGAACTGGGCACTGGGATTTCCAATGGCCAGTTCCTTTACAGAAAGCACACTGGTCCTCTCTAATGTCTGTACGTCCACTGTGGGGAGTCGAGGTACGGTCCTGGGACTTAGGGGCGTTCGTCTGATAGTTTCCCCGGTATTGGTCTCGTCCTATAGTCACCCCTTGCAGTTGGGCCATCATCACCCTCTCTTTCAAGTCCTTCTTCTTTCTCTCTGTTGCCCTATCGTTTTCATTTTTCTGATGTTCATAATATTGAGCCATCTGGAGGATAGCCGTAGGTTTGGAGGCTGCCCAACTACTCTCGCTAGCCTGCAGTTTCTGGGAGACCTCGGATGACAGACCCTTAACATAATTCTGGACAAACAGATGGTGTCCGGTTGCGGTGGTCATGTCCTGGCCGCTGTAATCGGAGAACACCGTTTTGAACCGGGAGAAGTATTCCGATACATCCTCCTGGGGTTTCTGGCGACAGGCCGTTACTATCGACCAGTCCACTTTCTTTTCTGGAATCAGGGTTTTTAATTTCTGTACGATTTTATCTGGGAGGTCTAAAATGGATTTCAAAGGCTTTTGTCCCGGTCCTCGTTGTTTGTCAATTTCCTCGAGTTGTACCCAGGTATGTCCGAGCAGCTCAAGGTGGTCGACTTTCCGGATTTGCTTCCACACATCAGCTGGTAGACATAACCCGAAAAACAAGTCGATGTCAGCCAGGGTCATAATCGTTGAACCTAGGGCTGTACCCAATTCAGTATAGAAGGCAGTGGGGTTTTTACGTAGGTCAGGCAGAGATTTTCGGAATGTCAGAATCTCTTGCCGGTCCCGTGGCTGGTAGACCCAGTTGTACACTACTCTTCCTTTTGCATCTTGGTGGTTTGCATCATCGTGAGTCCCTGCACCTCGTGGAGGCACCCAGTAAGGGGCAGCCTCTCGTATTGGCATCATGGCGTTAGGTTGCTCAGTTTGTGGTTCGGTCGCCACGGATGTCGTGGGTTTAGTTCCCGATTCTCGTTCAGTGAGGTGGCGGAAAACCTCAAGCGTACGCGTAAGGAGGTCCGTCACATCACACTCGCCCTCATCCCCGATATCGACCTTCCGGTACAGAGTCGTTAGGCCCTCGGGACCTTTGTCTCGATATCGGTCCTCGTATGCGTTCAAGACATGGTAACACAGTCGTACAGTAAAGTGTCGTCTGTGACTGCCTGTATATGATTTAAACATATCCGTGATGTACTCTTCACCTTCCTTCCTTTCTACCAGTGTTCTTACTATCTTGTCGATCCCTGCTCGCTCATCTTTGCTTAGTCTGTTTGTTCTTGCGGAACCGGCCCCTCGGGTCTCAGGGTCGCCTAACGTTGTTGTTTGCGGAGTATTTGGTACAAGGGGTTCGGCCGGCACAGGGACCATGGGGGCCGAAGCTGTGGCACTACCCTCATTTGCACCTGGGGGTGGTGGGTGTTGTGCTAAGGGTTGGGAAGGGGCATATGGAGGGGGCATGTAGATGGTCGGAGGGCCTAACAGCAGATCATCGCTCGCTCGTTTTTGTCTCGAGGATAAATCAGGGTAGAGCATGGAGGGCGTTCTAACCGGGCACTGGCTTGATGTTTCCATTTCTAGTTTCTGTTTGGCTTTCTCTCTTTCCTTTATCTCTCCTTCTAGCTTCTGAGCAGCTAGGTGGGCTGCTTTTCGCAGCTCTTTTTCCAACCTACTCTCAATTTTCCTTTTATGTTGTTCAGTTTCTTTGCGCCACATGCCGAAACTATCAAGCATAGTGGGCGTTGTCTTATTTTTACCTAGGGCCGTTTCTAGCGCGTTTATTTTGTCATCATCGAAGGATCCTATCAGTGGCCACTGACTTTCTCCATTCTTTGTCGTATATTTATGCCACAGTTTGTTATAGGCTATAGCGATCAATCCATGCTTCATGAACATGTCCTTATTAGGGGTGCCTTCCGGTGGAGCCGGATGGTTCATCTCTAATAAGCGGTCCGGGCTAAACAGGCTACCGATCAGTGGGGAGAAGACAGACATGACGGCTCGCAACGAGGGACAAAAAGTCAGCACTGCCTATCTTATCACTGTGTGCAAAGACTAGACAGAATATTTCTATTCTACGTTGTTTGCAAGCAGTGAATACCTCATGAACCAATATAAAAATAAAAAAACAATTCAGTGGGGAGAATAAGCAGGCTCGCAAAAGGTCTGCGTTACCTACCCTTTCACTATCTGTAAAAAGGGTGGGGAGAGGGGCTCTTTCCTGTTTGCAGACAGAGAATCTCCAGAAAAACAGTCTGTGAACAATAGTTCAGTTTCAAGTAATTAATCAGTGGGGGAGAAAGATAGACACGACAGTTGTATTACCTATCCTCCACCGTTTGCAAAGGGAGAGCCTGTTGTTTCTCCGTTTGCAGACAGAGGATCTCCAAATAAATTAACAAAGAGTAATACTAGTATTTTCTAGACAATTCAAATGACCATTTCGTAATTCGTCGTGTTTACACGACCTTACCCGGACCGCATGGACAGTTTCTTGTCTTCCGAATCCAGAGCCCGATCGTCCTCTTTTCCTCGTATTCCTCGCGGCACTCCTGATGGTTCCCAGTCAGGACCGTAGATCACTCGAGAGAGGTCTGTTCGGAACCAGTGAAGTTCGGATAATCGGCTGTCAGACGAGGGTCTATCGGACAGGCGCGCTCCCGATCGTTGCAGTCGTTCACTCTGTCGTCAGGACCTCTCCCACTGGATCCACGAGTCACTGATGGGCCCCACATTTGGGACGCCAATTGCTAAAGGTCAGGCTACCGACCAGATTAAAAGATCCTTAAGTATTGCCCGGCGGTGTCGCCTCCTAAACCCACAAGATATTAATCAATGAAGAGGCAGGCGCTGGAGACTGGAAGGCAGGAAACAAGGGTTTTTATTCTCTCCGGAGGAGAACACATCAGTTCGGACAGCGAGTATCGTCACGAGGTGCTCTAACCGCATCTCTGAGGCCTGGCCTCTTATACACGGGTTTATTGCTTTATTACATACAACACATTCTTGGCAATGCTTTGATGTACGGAAAGACATTCTCGGAATCCCCGCTCCAAGCCCGTTCCCACACACATATACAGTAGAAGTCCCCACCCCGGTCACAACAGGTGATGATTATCGCGCAGCGGGACATTCCGCCGATTCACGGAATGTGGGGGGTTTGATCGGATCTCATAGGGAGGGGGCTTTGATCAACTCGAGGGTCCTTCAATGAGGGAAGCTTCCTACTGTACGGGGGGGGGGCAATAAACAGTATCGGCAGAGCTAGGTGTCGGTCTGGGAACGAGGAAGACAAACGGGCACACAGGAAAAAGGGGTTTGCATCAAAGGGCCTGGGACCATGAAAGGAATGAAGGGTAGTGTCGCGCTGGGAACAGGATGGGGTTCCGAGGCAGAGCCGCGCAGAAGAGGGGTTTATGACCCAAGACATGTGAGAGTAGAGGGGGGTTGTCAGCGCGCGGGGGGGGTTGCCTGCGAGGTCGGGAGAGAGAGAGACGCTGGCTATCGGCGAGGGGCAGGGAGGCCATGGTGTACAAAATGGCTGCCGCTTACGCGCACGAATGGGCCCAAGGAGAGCAAGATGGTGCCGATAATGTTGACATTTTCAGTCTAACTTTTAACAGTGTGATGATGGATTAAACCCAGATCAGTTGACTGGGGTGAGTGCTTACAATGTTCAACACTCCGTTCATCATCCCCTTCTGTTTTGCTTTGTTTGCCCTAAGTTGGCAGGGTATGCCCAGACGTGGGTCCCTTGCTCACTTTACCACTGGATTCAAGCTAGCCTGGCTGATTAGCCAGCAACTGGTGCCAGGATGCTTGTTTCCGGTCCTGGAAGACATGGCTTGGCAGTTCGGGCTGGACTCTTCCCATGAGGCACAGGGTCAGACTGATTTTCATATGGCCATGTCTGAACTGGGGTGGCGGAGGGAGCTAAAGAATGATGATGGATTAAACCAAGATCAGTTGACTGGGGGTGAGGGCTTGCAATATTCAGCACTCCGTCCTTCATCCCTTTTGGTTTTGCCTTGGTCCAGGTCTCCTCTCAGTTTTCAGAACAGTTTTTTGCCACACCATTTCTAAGTCCCAAGTATTGGCTATCTAGTCAACTTTAGCACCGCCACCAAGGGTCTAGGACTAGAGGGGCACCACTAGGTGGGTTAGGACTCACTCAGGATGGGTCCAGGTGTGGGTACAAGATGGTTGGAGCCTTTTTGTGTCCCTCAGGCTCCGATCAGGAGGCCAGTTAATGATCCCTGGGAGTCACTCTGGTTGTCCTGAGTTCAGCAATAGAACAGGTCTCAAACAGCAGGTCAGGCCTCAGAGGGTTCAAGGCACACTTCAGGCAGCAAAGTATTCCTTCCAGGTGCAACAAGGCAGTCCCCTAGAGTACACAGGCCACAGCTGTAAACAGTCACATCCTTCTACAGGTTTGAAAAGTAAACTGAGGAATGGATCTGAGAGTCCAATTTTTATACCAGGTGCCTACTTTGACGTAGGAGAAGTTTTAGAGAATTCTCTTGTAAGTGCTTGACGTTTCCTGGTTCCCTTCTCCAGACTCCAAGCTGACTGCATCAACAATGCAAGGGTGACAAGTTCTATGTGTGAAGGCAGAGCCCAGCCTATTCATTTGCAAGTGGGGCTTTGCCCAGGTCACCCTCATTCTGCCAGTTGAATGACCATCACTCTCCCACCTAATCCTTCTATTGTGTGGCTGTCTGGGAAGAATAAACAAACTCCAACTACCAACTACATCCAGTCATGTGACCCAGAAGCAGGCTGCAGGCACCAAATAGTAAGGGCAGGAAAATGCTAACTTTATAAAAGTAAAAGACACACAATTGATGGACGGAATGCAGAACCAATAAAAACATTCACCCCTAGTCAAGAGATCTGAGTTAAAACCATCATTCTTTTGCTGAAAAACAGCGTTGCTCTCGCACACAAAACACATAGGGTTTGCAACTGGTAAGCAATTAAATTCGAAACACAACAACAGTATCACAAAAGGACAGATGCAGATTCTTGGATGTGTGTCTCAAGGTGGGTTGTTTAATGAGTCCACAAACAGCCGACACGTGTTTCGTCGTGTGGATATAGTTGGTGAAATTCTTTAGATTTTCATATTTGAGCGGTTAAGGGCTTCTCCGCTCGCTCTGAACGCACCATACTACCACTAAGCTATCAATATCCCCAGACGTATACACTAGGCAGAGCGCCTTAATCTTACTGAGTTTTTGTGTCTAAAAACCCTCATTGCTGCATCATTCTTTTGCTCACCATGCCACCCCAGTTTAGACCTGGCCATATGCAAATCAGTCTTGACCCTGTGTCTCATGGGAACATTCTGGCCAAACTGCCAAGCCAGGTCCTCCCTTGACCGGAAACAAGCATCCTAGGACCGGTTTCAGGGTTTCACCCCTCATCAGCCATGATAGCTTGATTCCAGTGGCACAGTGAGTCCGGGACTGTTGGCCTGTTCCCATGAGGCACAGGGTCAAGACTGATTTGCATATGGCTGGGTTCACACCGGAATGGCATGGTGAGCAGAAAAACAATGGATTTATGCCCATATCTCTGTACTGGGGTGAATGTATGACATTGGTCTGCATTCACTCCACCAACTGTTGTTTTAGGAACTTTATAAAAGTGGCTTTTTCAAACTTGTAACTTAAATTCCGACTTTACCATTAGAGAGGATTTTTCTATTTGAAATATCTCAGACACTAAATAGGAAATACTTACTTGTTCCCATGTGTTAGAAATGGGGTTTCTGTTTGGCACCGATATGCACCCTGTCCAAGCAGGAACCACAATCCTAAGGGGTATTTCACAACACACCCTAAATTATCCTGTACTCATCCTCTGATAGCTTGGCACAGAGGAACCAGGCGTAACCTAAGAGACAATGTGAGCAGCATTTCAAATAGTAACAGCGTGAAAACACTACAAAAAGACTCCACACCAAGTTAGAACAATACAGAATATTGTTATAAATAAAACAACACCAAAACAACAAATATCCAATACGTAGAAGTTGAGATATACATTTTTAAAGAATGCTATAAAATAGCACTTTTTGGAATATCTGGTTGCTCCAGGGAAAAGTCAAAAGTATTGACCAAATAAATGGACCCAGTTACGCCAGCTGAACAAAAGTACCTTGATACGGGCTGCATCACCGTCAAAGATGTGAGGTGCATCCTAAGCGATGCAGTGGTGTCAAGGCACGCCGTGGACAAAATGCGTTGATTTTTTCTACACAATGGAGACAATGTGTTGGTTCTGAGTGTGATGCGCTGGTACTGAATGCGATGCGCTGCTCCTGAAGCAGAGGATACGTTGGTTTCGAGGATGATACGTTGGTTCCAAAGGTGATGCACTGGGTCCGCTCCATGCAACGATGAGTATGTGCCAGTTTAGATTCATGAAAAGGAGAAGATGAACCAGTTCTGATCCTCGCAACAGTGAAGGAGCACCAGTTCCAACCCACGCAAAGGTGAATATGCGCTGGTTTCAATGAGGATACGTGGGTTGGTTTGAAGAAGCCCATTAGGGCTTACTTCCAAGGGTCTAGGAATGGGGTGGCACCACTTGGCAGGACAGACTCACAGATGGCTTGCCAGAAAGCCCTTAAAAGGCATTCTTGGTGCAAGTGATGCAGGTCCAGCCCTTCTCACCCAGGCAGGGGGACAGCACGCAGCAAGGCAGCACAGCAAGGCAGGAGTCAGCAAAGCTGCAGTCTTGCAGAGTGGCAGTCCTTTCAGCAGCACAGAAGTTCTTCTTTCTGGCAGAATCTTCACAGGTCTAGAAATGTGCTGAAATGCTGGTTTCAGAGGTCCAGTACCGATACCCAATTATGCCTTTGAAGTGGGGCAGACTTCAAAGAAAGGTCTTTGAAGTGCACAGAGGTCCTCCCATCCTGCCCTAAGTCCAGATTCACTACAGTTGGTATGCAACCCTTTGTGTGGGGACAGGATACAACCTTTGTAGGTGTAAGTGTGAGGATTTGTCCAGTTCCTTCCCCATCCTTCCAGGATGGCCCATCAGGATGCAGATGGCCCATCAGTCACACCTACGCTCCCTTTGTGTGTGGCTGTCTTGAGGGAAAGCATAAAGCTGAGCTGTCACCCACCCCAGACGTGTATTCAGAGACAGAAAGCAGGCACAGAATGGCTAAAGTAAAAAAAAAATGGCAACTTTCTAAAAGTCCTAAACTATATAGGTTTTGGCCCACAATCAGTAAGGCTAGGCCATGGAAAAGTTATAATTATCAAACAGATGCCAATACTGATAACCATTCAGTCTTACATTCAGACCCGATGATCACACACATAAATTGTTATGATCATTTGATTTTTTTATTTAAAAAATGTTTTTCTTCTTTATGTTTTAGCAACTTTAGATTTAAAAAAAACTCATTAATCTCCAATTTGCGACAATTCAGTCACTTAATGACATTACAAAACACAGGAACAAAACACTTACATTATGTACAACAGTGAACACATCACACAAACAGTACATATAACAAATAAGAGATCATAGTACTAAACAAATTATTGCCCTGCTTCTGTACAATTCAAGTTTTTTTAGATACACAAATCGCCCCTGGTATTTACAATCCAAAGAAATATTTCGCTTGTTTTTTACAAAGGCAGAAACCAAACAGTGACCCTACTGAGCTCAAACAAATACAGTTATAAATCTCTAAAGTGATTTCAAAATGAGCGACAGTGGTATTGCATATGTAGAACACTTGTTTGGTTATAAGACCCCGAAACAGGTCCTAGGATGCTTGTTTCCAGTCCAGGGAGGATATGGCTGGGTTCAAACAGGAATGGCATGGGTAGCAAAAAATAGATGGATTCAGACTCAGATCTCTGTACTGGGGTGAATAGATGATTTTTTTTACAGAGTTTTATATCGCGCAAACTTGACCTGAATCGGGTATCAGAGCGCTTTACATACCACCAGTTGCATTTATACTATCCATCAATTGTTCTTTTTGCATTGCCACCCCGAATGAGACTGGTATGCCCAGACGTGGGCCCAGTGCTCTCCATGCTATTGGAATCAAGCTATCCTGTCTGATGAGGGGTGACACCCCAAAACCAGTCCTAGGATGCTTGTTTCCAGTCCACGGAGGATGTGGCCTAGCAGTTTGAGCTGGACTGTTCCCATTGGGCGCAGGATCAAGATTGATTTGCATATGGCTGCGTTCAAATTAGAATGGCGTGAGGAGCAACAGAAACTATGGATTTAGGCACAGATCTCGGTACTGGGGTGAATGTATGACATTGTTCTGCATTCTCTCCATCAATTGTTCTTTTGCATTTGTCAACCGAGTGGGATGGTTATGCCCAGATGTGGCTCCCTTGCTCCCATGCCACTTAGAGGCAAGCTATCCTGGCTGATGAGGGGTGAAACCCTGAAAATGGTCCTAGGATGCTTGTTTCCAGGCCACGGAGGACCTGGCCTAGCAGTTGGAGCTGAACTATTCCCATTGGGCGCAGGGACAAGACTGATTTGCATATGACTGCTTACAATTTGGAATGGCATGAGGAGCAATAAAACTATGGATTTAAGCCCAGATCTCCCAGACATTGCATACATTTCTCTACCGTACCACATAATAGCTGTATTTTAGGGATTTCAAATAAAAAAGCATAATGCAACATTTTTCAGATTTTACGGAATTTTTCCGAGGCCTATTTATGAAATGTGATGATTGTATTGAGCTGAGCAACCATATATGCCCTCATGCACTGTACCTGACCTCACACACATCATTAATGATAACACTAGAGAAATTGCGTAATACATCACCATTGACATTGTTGATGGCATCACCAAAGCAAGCATACTTTGTAGTCATAAATACGGCCCCTGATAACAAATGCAGGTGGGGGCCTCATCCATGCGTGGACACAATGGAGGCCAGTGGTTATCATGTCCAGATGTCTGACATGAGGAGCATGTGATCACTACCTGTCCTATGTGTACTGTGTCCTGATTGGCTTTGTGTTCCTAACTTCATATGACATCTGACGTTATGCTGTTTTTAGGAATACACACACCCCTCCTGGCATATGTGCTTTATTGAGGCCAATCTCCCTGGTCCATTGTGGTGTTGCCGTGCTTATCTGAGGGATTGACCTGAGTTTTCTGTTCACACATTTGTCTGCCAGCTCTGTGCCACCTCTCCAGTGACCTGTCAATCAGTAACCTCAGGTCTAGGTCTCAGCGCTTGCCTGACTACATATCTCTGAGTTGGGGTTGATGGAGAGTTCATGACGGGTAAATTCGATAATAGAGATGTAATTTTGTTCTTACATATGAATATATCATTATAAACATTGGCATCAGTTCAGTTCATTAGTCTTTATTTCGAAATAAAATTCATAAAAGACAGCATACAATACATGAAATATTAAAATAGGGCATTCATCGCTATTTAAAAAAGTTATTAAACATTTGAAAAAGACTTTACAATATGAGAACTTGTTACATTGTTGTTTAAAATTAATCAAGTATTCCATTTTCTAATACGAGTCAACCAGGCCCCGCCTAAGAATTTGGCTACACCAACCACAACGAGCTCAGATCTAATAGTACGAAATTTCCACAGAGCTTCGAGGTGTCCCCTGCTATTCAATCCACTACATAGGGGTTGGAGCCATTTTAAGCGCAACACTTGATAGGCTGGGCAAGCAAAAAACAGATGGCCAGTGCTCTCTACATGATCCGGGCACCAGGGACATTTGTTATTTGCATTACCTGACCACTTAGTAGCAAATGCATTGATGGGGAGTGATCCAACGCGAAATTGATGGTACAGTTTCCTATCTAGAGTTTTACAAATCACATCCCAATAAGGCTCAAGAAAGGGTGTCAGTTTATGAGTCAAAAAGTGCCCTGTTAAGTTGGTTAACGGATGCCCAAAACAGGTCTTTAAAGTCTTGTTTAGATGGAAAAATAGAACTCCCCGGGTTAGTCCACAGGTGATGTAACCCCATTTGAAACAAAGTGTGTTTAACTTCCTTAAACCAGGGAATTCTTGCGGCACCCAACAATGCTTTTACCTCCGCCAATTCATTGGGGAAGAGGCTAAGCTCTGTGGTAACCCAGAGCCGACGCCATAATGCCACCAGGCGAAAACGGGCCAACTAATTTAAGGGTCTACAGCCTAAATCTAGCAGCAATGGTTTAGTCGGTGTGGACTGTGGAAGCCCCACCAGATTACGCAAGAACTTATTCTGGGCTTTAACCAAAGTAGACAAATCCTTATAGCCCCAAATATCAGCACCATACAGGGTAGCTGCCTTTGTTTTAGCTTCGTAAATTTTGAATGCTGGGGCAATACGTTTGGTCAATGATTTCTTCTGTTCCTTTAGTAAACAACCTGTGAGACGAAGGAATTTGAGATTTAATGCCTCAATCTGGGGTTCCCAACTAAGTTGGTAATCCAGGGTCACACCCAGATAGGTCATTACCTTCACCTGTTCAATCAACACGCCATTCAAACTAACAGAGCTTGTGATCGGGTTTTTATTACTGAAGACCATGAATTTTGTTTTATCTACGTTAATCTGTAGATCATTAACCCTGCAAAACTCTGCAAACCTATTCAAGGCTGTCTGCAACCCACTACGGGTTTTGGAGAGAAGCAGGGTATCGTCAGCAAAGATTAACATCGGGTACTTAGACCCCCCCAAAGAAGGTGCATCTGTCTGAGTGTTAGAGAAGAATTTGTCGACCTGGTTGATGAAGAGGAGAAACAGGGTGGGGGCCAGCACACATCCCTGGCGCACCCCACGGTTTACCGGGAATCTGTGAGTCACCTGACCCTGTTTGCCCCATCTCACTCGGGCGAAGTTGTCCTCATGAAGTCTCATGACTATATCCAGGAGTTCAACAGGTAAACCCATACGTCTCAGTGAATCCCAAAGTTTTGCTCTTTGCACCAAATCAAAAGCCGACTTAAGGTCAACAAATGCAGCATAAATAACCCCTCCTCCCAAGAAAACATCCTTCCAGTAAAGCATAGTAAGTCTAAGCACCTGATCTATGGTACTGGTGCCTGATCTAAACCCTGCTTGCATGGGGGATAATATATTTTCCTGGTCTATCCATCCCTGTATTCTTACAAGGACCATCCTAGAGATTACTTTTTGAAGAGAGTCTATCAGGCTTATGGGGCGATAATTATTTGGTAACGTGCAATCACCTTTTTTATATATTGGTAAGATCTCAGCCCCTTTCCATGATTCAGGGATCCTGGCCCCAGCTGCAATGGCATTGGCCAACATTGTTATATAGGGGACCCATACGTCGAGGTTCGATTAAAAAAGATCTGCAGGGATGGCATCCAATCCCGGTGTTTTCCCTGACTGGATGGTGCCCAAGGCACGTTCTGTGTCTAAAAGTGAAAAGGTGAGAGCTGCACCAACACTAAGAGGAACCCCCGATGCGGGCTCGTTCTGTACAGAGGGCCCTTCACTGATGTCTTCAAATTGAGCAGAGTAAAAACCCACCCAATCTAAAGCAGAGACATAATTAACAGGTATTTGGGAGTCCGGATCCCTACCCCATTTGATAGTCTCCCAAAACTTCATTTGATTTGACGAATTACACGCCAAGAGGAGTTCAGACCAAAAGTGGTCGTCCCATTCCCTCTTGGCTGACCATAAAGCCTGTTTATAAATTAGCCTAGCATTCTTGATATCATTAGTGGCCCTAGATTTAACTGCAACAATTAATTTGCCATGTGCATCCCTACACTTCTTGTTATACCACCTTTTAGGAGTATTAACTTTCTTAAACCTTGATGGCTTGGTAAACAAATTTTTTAATTCCATAAAGCACTTCTCATGGAGTTCAATAAATGGGGAGTCAACCCCAGAGGTAGGTTGTAGGTCCATCATGTTACCCATTGTTCTCATTACCACCTCCTCAATTTCTTTGATAAGTAGAGGTTCTGCTATGACCCTAGGCCATTTTACCCATATTCTATCAGTACACAAGATGGCCTCTGATGTCGGGCATGCTGTTACAGTGGGTCTCCCTCCCATATCAGATACCCTTAGGCTCAGTATCAGAGGATCATGGTCACTCTCTGGCCTTACCTCTACCACCATATCTACCACAAGTGACCAAAAGTCAACTTTAAGCAGTATGTAGTTGATTCGGCTCATACTGGTCCCGTTGTTGAAAGTGGGTTGACCGTGCTTGTCAGAGGTTGTGCGCCCATTAGCTGCCCGCAACCCCCACTCCATACAAAATCCCAGTCAATGCAAGGCTGCCTCAGTTCCCCTGACACCCTTGCCTATGGTCAAAGGCGGAATGTTCCAAGCAGTGTCCACATCGACACCCACATCCTCATCTATACTAAGAATGGGTTCGAATGAGCAGTTCAAATCCCCTGCCACCACGATAAAATGATCATAGCCTAAGTTCCTCAAAAGCAGATCAAGGGAATTCAGAATCGGTTGCTTACAGCCACCCTGGCAGCCACGGGCGTAGATATTAATTAAAACAATGCTCTCGTTGTTACCCTTGCTTAGGTTAATACATAGGAGGTCGGGATTATCTACTAAAATTTCCGTAGATTGATACCCCAGAGAGTCTCTAATCCACACCACCAGTCCTCCAGAAGCTCTACCCTTTGGGCCCTGTATAGCAGGCTTATAGTGATTTAAATACCCCGCTCTAAATAAAGGGACTGTTGCCCAGGTCTCCTGGAATAGGACAATGTCATGGGTGTCGATGAATTCTGCCCAGTCATCATTGTCCAAACGGTTCTTTAACCCGGCTATGTTCCAGGAGACCAATTTAAGTGGCCCTGCTTGACTACAACCAGAGTAGGCCTCTGGTAGACTTACATCTTCCACCCTAATCTCAATAGGATTGATCACAAGGCTTGGGTCCATTTGAGATCCTTCTATGGAGGTAAAACTATCTGAACGTGATTCAGGTTGGGTGGGAATAGAAGTCACAGAGATGGAAGTGTGTTCCAGATCGTGTATGGAAACATTTGCCTTCCGAAGTCAATCAATGTCTTCCAAGCAATCAAACTGATTGGACATTGGTGCCCCTTCCCACCTGCGATTATGGCCTTGCCAACCATACCCTCTCCCGCCCCTCCCAGTGTTTTGGACTAATGACCACTTCCCCTCTAAATTTAGATTTTGCCGGGGGGAATAAAAGAAGGTAAGAGGCCTAACAACAATTGTTGCATCTTCGCCTTGTACATCCCATGAGCATAGATGTTGCGCTGTACATGGATCGGCAAAAGACACAACAATACAGTCACCCAAGATGGACTTAGGTGTTGGGCCTACCCAAGGTACCCTACGTACCATTAGAATGTTACTAGTTAGATGATTTGGTAACTGTCTATTTGTGTTCAGCCAATGAATAACCTTATTTTTTAGTGACAAGAAGTTCTCCTGGGATTGTGGCTCCAAAGCGGGCACACCGGCTAACACTACAACGTATGGCCTAGCATCAGGCGGTAGATCTATGAAACCCCCGCGAAAGTTGTGTGTGTTTCTGGGACCTTGGGGGTATGTCCTTTGGATCACAGTCCTAATAGGTTTGCGGACATCGACCCGAGTTCCAGATTTTGTGGAAGTTATGCCTTGGGCAGGACGAGGGGGGGGGGGCATTAATTTGTGGGATGATAACTGCAGGGATACAATCCTTTGTACAGGGTTTTGGTATAGGCCTAGTTATAGACAGGGGCTGAACGGGTGATGATACAGCTAGAGCCTGTGGTGTACTCTCGACTCCCAGTGTGTTTTTAATTTCCATTTGTTTAAGGCTAAGACTAGCTAGTGTAACAATTGTCTTATCCATCTCTAGCAAGTTATTTTCAATACGTGAGAGTCGGAGTTCAAGGGGTGCTAAGAGCTTTTTACCTTTACTATGGAAACCTTGAAATCTAGGTCTAGAACTCATGACCTATGCGGATGATTCGCAGATTATTTTTTCTCTTACCAATTCGGACCCTTCATCCCCCTCTGTGCTGAAACTAGGTCTTCATGAAGTCTTCAGCTGGATGTCATCGAACCAGCTGAAGCTAAATGGGGAGAAAACGGAGATCCTTCTCTTAGGCAAAAATAGAGACCTTTGGCAGGATACTCACTGGCCGCCATCCCTGGGCGCCTTTCCCATTCCAGCTACCCATGTCAGAAATGTAGGGATGCACATCGATGACACATTATCGATGAAACAGCAGGTTAACAAAGTAGCTGGTACTTGCTTTACCATCCTCAAATGGCTGCGGAAAATTATCTGGATGCTGCCTGTTGATACCCAGAAGACCGTAGTCAATGCCCTTATTACATCACGGCTTGACTACGGTAACATCCTTTATCTGGGTTCCAATTTAGCCGTGATCAGACGGCTCCAGCTAGTCCAGAATTCCGCAGCCAGGTTGCTGTGTAAAATCCCCAGGAGAGCAAGGATCTCTAAGTACCTCAAGGACCTGCATTGGCTCAGGGTGGAGAACCGGGTTCGGTTCAAAGCCCTGAGCTATATGTTCAAAATAAAGGCAGGTACCGCACCAAAGTACTTGCAAGAGTTAGTTAGGCCCTACACCCCTGCACGTAATCTCCGTTCCTCAAATGGAGCAAATTTTGTGGTACCTAGATTTAAACTGGCCAGAATGGGAGGGAGATCCTTTTCCTATCTGGGACCCGTCCTTTGGAACTCCCTTCCCCCAGCTCTTCGTAAGGAGGAAAATTTTGCCAGCTTTAAGAAAAGCATTAAAACCTGGCTCTTCAATAAATAATCTGGTCTCTGGCCGTTTTCGCTTTCTGTGTTGCTGGCTTCTTAGTCCTGGCGCCGGGAAACCCTTTGTGGGTATCTGCGCGCATTATAAATGCAAAAAATAAATAAATAAATAAATAAATTTTTAAGTGTCTCCCATACAATTTTAAGAAAATCTTCATTACCCTCCTGTGGATCACCTGGCAGTCCCTCGTTCACACCCTCAGCAGGATGTGGACGGGTTACACCCACAGTTAAATCTAGTTCCACACTATCTATACTGACCCAGGTCTCCTTGGTCCTTTAACAACCATTTAATTGGGAAACAACATCACCCACCCTATTTAAAGCTGGGACTCTGCGATTATTAAAAAATTGGGCTCTGGCCGCTTTGGCCTTTTTCCGGGCATAAGCTGATCTTGCTAGGCGTTTCCTTTTTTGTATTGCATCCCATTTATTAACACTTAAAATCGGCTTATTAGTCTCCGTTTTTTTTGGGATGCCTAAATCCAAAGCAGGGTTATTTGGCACCAAGATCTTTTTAGGTTTAACAGGCGGTGGCGATAAAATAGAGGATTGCTCCAGGAGTGCGGTTGGTGGGGAATGATGAATAACCGCCTCAGTTATTAACGGCCTGGGACCAGCCAGGCGCTCAGGGGTTTTAGCAGAGGCAATATTACCTAGGGATGATTTTTTTTTTGACAGAGCTAAATCCTGGGATAGTCTTCGTGCAGCATCTAACTCTAAGGACACTCTATTCTGCATTTTGGTGATTTCAGAATCAATAGCCATATTGGTCCTAGTGATGAAATCATCTAGGGTCCCATTAAGCATTTTCCCTCCCTTTGCTGTTTTGCTGCGAGTACCCTGTGAGCACATGATGAATCTATAAACAAACAATACTTAACAATTTGAAGGGGAACAAGGTTTAAACAAGAGGGGTAGTCCAGTCCAGTCCTTTCCGTCCTCGAACGGCCTAAAACGGCCCGCTCTTTGCCCGGTCTTCGCCCCGAGCTGCGTCCCGCGCTGCGGGAGATTAGGCCTTAGAAAAAGGGAACGTAATGGGCGGGGGGCGGGACAGCAGGGAGAGCGGACCGGAAGGTGTCACTCGGTCACGCAGGGACTCCTGGGATATGGAGTCCCTGCACCGCTCGCAGCCCCGCTGTCTGCCACAGCCCAAGTCCAGTACTGCTCCCTGGCGTGCAGCCCCTCTCACTCTGGCGAAGCGGCACCCGCGGAGCGGGTGCGGCGAGGTCCGGCGTCCGGGACAGAAACGGGCAGATCCTCCTCCAGGCCAAAAGCTCTTCGCAGGTAAGGGCTTAATAAATAAGTGGTCCCACAGTGGAAGAGGAAGTGGGGGTTTAAAAGGCTCCAAAGGGCGGGGGGCGGGACAGCAGGGAGAGCGGACCGGAAGGTGTCACTCGGTCATGCAGGGACTCCTGGGATATGGAGTCCCTGCACCGCTCGCAGCCCCGCTGTCTGCCACAGCCCAAGTCCAGTACTGCTCCCTGGCGTGCAGCCCCTCTCACTCTGGCGAGGTCCGGCGTCCGGGACAGAAACGGGCAGATCCTCCTCCAGGCCAAAAGCTCTTCGCAGGTAAGGGCTTAATAAATAAGTGGTCCAACAGTGGAAGAGGAAGTGGGGGTTTAAAAGGCTCCAAAGGGCGGGGGGCGGGACAGCAGGGAGAGCGGACCGGAAGGTGTCACTCGGTCACGCAGGGACTCCTGGGATATGGAGTCCCTGCACCGCTCGCAGCCCCGCTGTCTGCCACAGCCCAAGTCCAGTACTGCTCCCTGGCGTGCAGCCCCTCTCACTCTGGCGAAGCGGCACGCGGCGAGGTCCGGCGTCCGGGACAGAAACGGGCAGATCCTCCTCCAGGCCAAAAGCTCTTCGCAGGTAAGGGCTTAATAAATAAGTGGTCGATTTTTATCTATATTAACATTCCCCCTCTTGTTTAATTTTCACCTACATTATCTAATCCATACTTCATGACAGTCACATCATTGGGGGCGTGTTGTTCTTCAATTTTGACTATTGCTATTTTCCTAGTTACCTGCATCCTACCCGATTTGAGGACTGCGTTTTAACAACAGGAAACCCCCAGTTGTAAGAAACCACACTAAAAGCAATAGCAATAAGAAAACAAGCAGCAGTGATGTGCACAGTCCGGACAGCCACCTTGGGAGCCATAAAAACCAACTCGGAAACCATTCCTGCTTCCTGCTCAGGGGTCCCTCCCACCTCATGCATGCCTCGTTATAAGTGGTACAGTGCTTGGATGGCAAGAGTCAGAGTCCTACTGTCGATGTCATTCCCTGGAAAAAACATGCATCAGGACACACCGATTTTGGCACATACCTTTCTCTCCATTGCGGTCTTAAGTCCAACACATATTGATGTTGCATCACCATGAGGCAGATGGGGCTCAGTTGTGCCTTGATTGAATTGAAGCTGAGTTCAGTGCTGTTCATCATCCTGAGCATTTCTCACCTGGATTTCTGCAACCAGTGGGTGTTCGCATTTGTTTGTAAGCTGAAGAAGGGTATGAACCCTCCTCCGGATACTTGTGCAGCAGACAACAGTCTAAATTCTTCTAGAATATCCTGTACTGAGCCCAACCAAATTAATCAGAAGTTCTTTTTTCACAAGCCTGATGCAACAGAGACATCTTCTTCCTTAGTGGGTGTTGGTACAAAAGTGACAGTTCTTCTCCAGGAATGACTAGGGTCGGGCTGTGTATGGTGAGGAGGGAGCAGAGGCTACACCATCCAGGGACAAGCTGAGTGTAGACAAACTTGCTGCACTGCCAACAGGTATTGATCAGTGTGAACGTGCACCATTGCATGTCTGTAATGTGTAGGACTGTGCCACAGTTTTCATATTTGCCTAGTGAAATTGTTTCTTTACCTCTGAAACACAAGGAATACCATGTAAGTTTTCGTACAATTAAGGATTGCCCCATTCCT
The DNA here is from genome assembly GCF_964261635.1 of Lissotriton helveticus. Lineage (NCBI taxonomy): Eukaryota > Metazoa > Chordata > Amphibia > Caudata > Salamandridae > Lissotriton > Lissotriton helveticus. The sequence continues at coordinate 38,736,935 of NC_136058.1, forward strand.
TCTTGCCATGTATTTCCACCCAACATGATATTCCAGATTTCCTGACATGGGGTATTTAAGCTGTTGTTAAATCCTCCCTTACAAGACTCATTTCTGTTTGTGCCATCGAGAAGGATGGCCCTACACTGAAATTCCATGTCTGGGATCTATTTGATATTAAAGGAGGCTGCCCCAGATATGCTACGGGCCACCCTGGGACCACAGATGGAAGCAGCAGCACACGTGTTTGTGCACTGGTTTGGTGGTTTTCCTAGCTCTAAGAATGTATTCTCTGGAAAGTCTCTGGCCAAACAGTATCCTCCCCTATTGTGCCCCTCCTACACATCATATCTAGCTCAGTTTGAATGTTGCTAGGCTCAGTGAAAAGGTACAGCGTTGTTGGACTGGTCTTGTATCGGGTCAGATTCACGACTACTCTATGGGGTTTTACGTTGTTGGGTTGTATTTTTGCCATAATCCTATATAGGTATACGTTGAGAAGGCATTTTGCTTTTTCCGGGGCCACCTCTTGGGACAAGTTAAACCTGTCTGTGCATACTGCATGTGGTATCAGTGAAGACACGTAAATGATCTGGCTGATGTCTTGTAGCCCACAGCGGTCATGTGCTGATACCAGGTGTTGTGTAAGAGGGCACTGTGTAGTGTATGTGGAATGATAGTGTTGGGTTTAGTCTAAATATAAGTGATATGGGAGAGGTCCCTATGCAAGCGTGGTGATAGCTTTGGGTGGACTTCATTTGACTAGGCAGTTATTTTGTAATGAATGGATGCAGCAACACCAATGGAAAATAGAGGGTGCATAGAAGTGCAACAATGTATAACTTATTGAATAGTGCCGGTCGGGGGATTAATCCAAGGGAGGTGTTTGTAGTCATCTTATGTTTGGGGTCATATTGGCTTAAAAGGTTTGAAGCAAAAAAGTTCACAGTATAGTTTGTAGTTTCTCAATTTTCACACTATAGCTGTTGTCGGGTGTTGATGTGACAACTGAAAAGGTGGTGGGTGCACTTCGATGTTTGATTGACGGCTATTTGACTAACAGCTACTTTCATTTGTTAGTTCAGAAAACAGTGCATTATTGCATGTGCCGTTGTCAATCACATTCCTTGGGGGTTCCTGTGCTTCCCTTCAAGGAAGTATTTTCTGCGGTCCATTCACACAATTTTAGTGAGGTACCAGAAGGTGGCCCCAGTCGGATATCTATTTTGGATGGGTCACCTTAATGAATGGGAACGTATTAGTGATTTATAAGTTGTTATACCTGTCCCTCTCCGTACCTAGCTGGGAGTTAGACTGCTGAAGTATTATTTTAGCTAGGCATCCAAGGATGTGTGCATGGGGTGCTATTGGTGCGGGTGGTATCCTTCCAAAACTAAAATGCACTGTATGATGTATAATGAGGGGACGTGTCACAGTTTGAGTGCTGTTGGTGATTGAACGTACCCTGATATTTTGTGTGTACCCCTTTAGTCCCTGGTGTAGGAAGGTAGGATATGACTGCATAGTTACCTCCACTTTTTGCCTGGTGTTTGCTGGTTTTTGACTAGTCTGACTGGGATCCTGCAAATCAAGACCCCAGTACATCTGCATTCTCCTTAAAATGTTATGCCATGTAGTTTGGTACATTCCACATTGGATACTGGGGTACCCTTATAAGTCCCTAGTATATGGTGCCCATGTACCCGGGGCATAGGTACCCCAGAGGCCTCCCTTGGGCTGAAGCATGTATTATGCCACCCATGAGAGGTAATGCAAAATGGAACCAAGGTCTGCCATTGCAGCCTGTGTAAACTGGTACTTGCACCACTTACTTTAGATATAGGTTCACTATATCTATAGGTTACTACACTTAAAACGTATAGGTCACCCCTATAGCAGGCCTTAACAATACTGAAGGCAGGGTGCTGCGTTCAACATGAGAGGGTGCCACAGCATGAGCAGGGCCCCTCTGCAGCCTTCAGAGAGGTGCATTATAACCTTGCGGTAAAAGCTATCTCAAAAACGTCTGAAACAAAACATGTCATGTTTGGTATCAAACACCTTGGAATCATACCTCCACACCGGTAACCGGTGTGGGAGGTATGATTTCACCCTGCTGAAGCGAGCTTCGTGTGGTCACTGGTCATACTGGTGCCAGCCTTCTCGACCCAGGCAACACAAAATGGTTGCTGCCGACCAGAGACACATTTCCGCCCTCCTGCTGCTGAACTAAGCTCGAGCAGGGGAAGGCAGGACAATAGGCATCCTGTCACAGGGAGGTGTGACCACCTCCCAGACAGGATTTAGTTTATTGGGGCTAGGTGGGTGCACCTCCAAAGTGCCTGAAAGTCTGCATCTGGGGCCCACTTGGTGTCCCTGTGCATCGTCCAGCTCAAACCAGTTATGGGAGCCGTTGGCTCCTGCTCTGGCATGAAACTGGACAAAGGACATGGGAGTAACCTCCCCTCTATCCTAACCCTCCCCTAGGAGGATCACCTGAATCTGTCCAACCCTCTCCCATGGGTACATAAGGGCTTACCTTGCTGTACGACCTTAGATATGAGGTGGACAAGATTCTGAACAAGAAACCACAGACCTTCAACCGTCTGGACACTCTGGAGTTTGATGGACTTAGACTGGGCCCGACTTCGTATCCCTCTCTGTTCAAATCATCATCTGTGCCCTTGCACCATACAGGCTCTGTTCAGGACCTGTGGAGCATTAAGGACATCTGAAGAATCTCCCTTGGGGTGAGGAAGTCACTCGCCTGCATTCGCAGGCACCGTACCACAACTGACTGGTCTGCTGATCCTGAGCTCCTGCTGACTCGGAAGGCTTCAGCAACACATGAGGTAGGTTCCGAAGTTCCTTGAGGTCGATCGGTCCTTTCACCTAGTATGAGGCCAGTATCCCTTGTGGGGACTGCAAATCCCGAACCCCTGTGCACTGCATACTTTTGCAAGCGCATATGCTTCTTGGCAATTCCCGAACTTGTGCATTGGACTCCATATAGTCCTGACCATGAGCAGTATTTCCACCAAAGAACTCCAGCCTCCTCATACCGAGTGCTCCGTGGGCTGGTACTTTGTGATTTTGCTCTAGGTCCCCTCGAGACTCCTGTTCCATCGGCCTGTGGGTCCTCCTGAGGGTCATCTTAAATTCTGTTGGGCTTTCCTGGTTGCTTCAGACGTGCCCTGACTCCCCATTGTTTGGGTAGTCCGGTCGCCTGGACCTTGCTGGTCCACACCATAACCTGCTTGACCTTCCTGCGTGGATTGATGTTGCCAAGCCTTGTTCATGCTCCAGCCAGACACCGACCCCTCAGCACTCGACATCCTTTGTGGAACAGCTCACATCTGGCTCCTTGTCATTGTCTCCTGGTCCTTGTGGCTGCAGAGTCAAGTATTCCTTCTTCGCACCTGAAGCACCCGAAATCAGTGGGCATTCATCCACTGAGACCCTGGTCACCCTGAAGTGACCCATACTCTGTCCCCTCTGCTTTCAGGTTCCTTTCAACATGAATCCAACCTTGGATTCCAATGGACACTTTCTTCCTTCCCGGCAGCAGCTCTTCTTTGCAACCCTCCATTGAAAACAATGGCGGTTCCCGACACCACTTCAGACCTATGCACCCAGCTCCCCTGGGATAGGTAACTCGGGTACTCCGGTATCCACGGATGGGGTGGCTCTCCAACCTCCTAAGTTCCAAAGGGTTTCCTTGAAGTCCATCGAGAAGGGTCCTTAAACTTTAAAACTGTAACCACAACTTTCCCATAGAATTGTACGGAGCCCACGGTCATGTTAGTACACTGCACCCGACCCTGTTTACTCACCTCGGGTGGTTCCTTGGAGTCCCAGCGATTCAGCGATTCTACGTGTTCTAGACACTGTCTCTACTCCAGTTGTAGTTCTTATACCACTATTTTAGTATATGGTTTGGTTTCCCCCAGGAGCCCACTGTGTATTGTGCTACTTAAAACTGTTTCTTTGCTTAAGTATTGTGTGCTCTGTGTTGTATTCTCGTGTAGAGCATACTAGAGAGTGTTATATAAATAAATACTGTTAGACCTGGCATCATTGGCGTGAATCTCTCTTCCATTTTGACAGATTGCCTCCTCTGTTTTGATATGTTTTTGCTGGTTTTTATGCTTTGGGCACTGTGCTTCTGCTAATCAGTGCCACAGTGCAAGTGCTCCCTATGTTAAATTAATGTACTAATTGGTTATTCCATGATTGGGTTATTTGATTTATCTGTCAGCCCCTAGTACAGTGCACCATGTGTGCCCAGGGCTTGTAAATCAAATGCTGCTAGTGGGCTTGCAGCACTGGTTGTGCCACCAACAGAAGCAGCTTGTAAAGTGTGTCTCAGGCCTGCCATTGCAAGGCCTATGTGCAGTCTAGCACTGCCAAGTCTGCTTGGCCAAGTGCACCCACTTGCCAGTCCCTAAATCTTCCCTTTGCTTCATATTAGACACCCCTATGGTAGGCCCAAGGGCAGGGTGCATTGTAAGTATAAAGTAGGACATGCTCTGATGTGTGTAGCATGTCCTAATAGTGAATTACAGCCATTTCCGTTTTTTCACTACAGGCTACCTGTTCTCCATAGGCCAGAATGGGCAGTTAGATTATTACATTCTTATAATCCTAACTGACTCAGGGAACATGGTAGAAATTCGAATTTAGTATGCCTGAACTCAGATTAATAAAATACATCTTTTAGTAAAGTTGGTTTTAATATTCTGTGTTTAAGAAAGTAGGTATTTTCTTGCCTAAACTGTCCAGGCCTGCCTCCGCTAGGTTGTGTATTCCTTGTCTGGGTTTGTGAGTGACAGGGCTGGGGGATTCCAGGAGACAGGCTGGGGAAGCCCAGTGTTGAATAGAGAGATCTGCATCTAGAAGGGAGGGAGGAGTTGCACCTGGGACCTGAATAGGGCTGGGCCTTCCCTCTACAATGCTGGCTCCACCCCCTGTGGCTTGTCTGATGCCTCTGCCCTGCACTGTGAAAGGAGAGAAGGAATCCTGTCAACAAAGTGCTCCAGAGCTGTATCTTCCCTCCCCTGTGCTGGCCCCGCCTCCTGTGGGGTAGCTGATGTCTCTGCCCTGCACAGTGAAAGGAAGGAGAGAGTCTTGTAAACAAAGTGCTCAGGAACTGGTTTGGACTAGGCAGAGGCCTCTCTGCCTTCAGAGAACAAAGGATTTTGGGGTATAAATATTGGGACCCTGATCCCAAGAAGTTAGATCACTTCTGGAACAAGAAACCTTTTTCCAAGGAGAAGAACCAAGGAAGCTGCAGGAGTTTGACTGCCCCTCTGCCAGTGTGCTGCAGTGGTTGCTTCATTGCCCAGGAAAGGAGAAGGAACTTTTTAAGGACTTTCATCATCTTCAGAATATTCTCCAAGGGCTTGAACTGCTTGCATCCTGCTGAAGTCTCACGGACAAAAGACTTCATCTCCAGCTCCCCTCTGAATTTCCTTGATGGGAATTTTTAACTCCAGACATTTGCGTGTCGCTGGGAGCTGGAAGCGCGACGCATTGAGAAGAAGCGTGTCGCCCCCGCAGCTGAAATCGTCACATCGCCGGAGAAGCAAGCCTTCGCCGCATCTCCCTGGAAGCTTGTGTTCATCGAAGCTGCCTGCTGACGCATCACCGGAGAAGCATGACGCCATCGTGAGAGTTGCCATCGCATCACCGGAGAAGTGTGTCGCAGGGCCTGTTGTAGATCCAAAGTACAGAGTCATCGCAAGGCTACCAGGGCGTATATGCATTGTCATCACGTCGCCGCATCAAGGGCACCATCTTCTCGCATCGCAACCGGATCATCACATCGCATCAAGGTGCTATCTTGCGCACCATAAGAGGCCTGCATGCCGAGAATCTAGCCATCACCTCCGCACCGGTATGGATTACGACGCATCCCCTACTCTGTGCAAGCATTGAGGCATGACGCATCATCTCCCTCGGATCACGGAACCAAAGCATCTCCTCTTTTGTGAGCCTTTTGTTTACTTTGCGTTACACATCCAGGTACTTTGTTGAGAACTTTGTCGCATTTATCATCAACTTGAACTAAGTAACTTTGATCATCTTTAAAGCAACCTTAAGTGTAGTATTGTGTATTTTTGTCATTTGTGGTCTTGTGTTAAGTCTATATAAAGAATACTTATTTTTATAAAACCTGTGTTGTGTCCATCAGTAGTGTTTTGCCTGTATTACTCTGTATATTCATAAATGCTTAACACACTGCCTCTGTGATAAGCCTGTCTGCTCGTGCCAAGCTACCAAGGGGGTGAGCAGGGGTTATTAAGGAGTGTAATCCCCTTATCCTGACTTAGAAGTAAGGGTCCCTATTTGGAGAAAGGTGAATATCATTGCCAACTAGAGACCCCCAGATCTAACAAGTACATATTTTTATAACTATTGTGTGGTTCTCCTTTCATTTAATTGATTCTAAACGTGATACTGTGGTAAAACAAGCTGCTTTACATTCCTTCAGGATTAAGCCTGAGGGCTGCTCTCCACAGCGACCACTAGGATAGCTTTCTAAAGGTTAACTTTGACCTCATACATCATAAGGGTCGTTGAGACTGGTGCAAGGAGGCCACTTTATTTAGTGGACAGCATATACCAGGCCACCTTCTCAAACCTGGCATGCAGCATTCTCCGTGGCACTCCTTTGTGGCACCAGATGTCTTGACTGTGCCCTTTTTCTAGAGACTTATTTTTGTTGATTTGTTGGGCGCTTCCCTAGGTCTCACGTGATCTGCTATATCATTTATCATTAAATGGATGGAGGTGGTTGAAAAGTTGTTCGGTGGCCTCCATGTACCCCTGCTTATGTCATTTTGAAGTGTCTGAGGTTTGGCTTGCTGTTTTATCCAGATAATGTACGTAAAGCCTCGTGTGCAGGCTGATTGCTAGGCTTGATACAGGGGTGAGCACATTTTGTGTGCTACTCTTGTTAGGAGCTGAGGGGAATTTTTAGGACCCCCATCTTTCAGGCCTCCCCCCCCCCCCCACCCCCCAAACCCCTTCGCCCTTGGACTATTTCTATTCCTGTGTATTTAAATCTGGCTTGGGCGGAGCTCCCGGAGTTACACTCTGCGGAATTCCGCAGGGTTACCGGAGTTCTCAGCCCGTTATGTACTTTTGCACTAATAATTGCAGTTAGGCAGCCTTATAATATTCTTCAAATGGCCACTTGAAGGCCGTGTTGCCCCACATTCTTACTTTAAGCTAATTTCATTAGAGGTGGATATAGCTATTTTTGAATGCTTCACTGGTCTGACATTGCGTCAATATTTATCAAGGACCCCCTGAGTGCATGGAAATAGAGTTCCTAGACCAGGGAAAAGCAAATAATTTGATATGTATCAATCTAGGCAACAGAGCGTAACGAGAGGTCGAAATGAACTGAGCTAAAACATTGTTTTTTTGTAAAAAAGGGGAGTTCAATTTTATTCACAAATTATTAAAACACATTGAAATAATAATACACATTTACAATTTACATTAAACACATGTAACTCAATGAATTGAGAATACACAACAACACTGTTAAAAAGAAGCAAATAATTCAACGAGATGGAAGTTACATAAAATGAACACAATTTTTAAGAGAAAAATGTGGCTAAATTAATCTCTACGCGCGTTTCGGCGAACCAGCGCCTTCTTCTGGAGCAGCCACGATAGTATCTACAAAAAGGAAAATATCATATAAAGAAACATTATATACAATATTACTCTTGTTGTGTAACATAAAAACACTTCAGAACAATCCAATGTTATTGTAGTAGTCTCAGACTTTCCATTTTGTTTTGACCAAACGTTTTTATATTATAACATTACTATTAAGGATTTCATTTCCTTGCCTTGAAGGTAATCATACATGCGTAACTGTGGTAGATCATTGAACCCATAATCTTTTATCTGCACTAGTGGTCACAGAAAGAAGACAGTGTCTTATAATCATAGATTGACTATTCCCAATGTTGTAAGTTTAAAGGGTTTTTACATTGGATGGTTAATAAAGGGATTCTGATATTTGTATCTCTCTAGTTGAACCTCTAACTAGCGTGAACGATGAAGTAGAGAACACTAGAGATGGTCGCAGTTATCAGGAAGTTATTCTAGCAGGACCTAAATAATAATATGCAATGCATCTATATCATAAATAAGGTCACTTACTTTAAAAACACGAAATATATTGCTGTAATTCGATGACGCAATCTGGTCTGTACGTCCAACGAGTACCCTTTCTTTTGTTTATGTTATGTAGATATTCTAAACCATAAAGAAACAGTAAATGAACATTTGAGCCCTTATTATTATAGCCTAGTCTTATGATTTCTTCATGGCCAATACTTAATAGACGAACAAGATTGGTGTATTACCTATTTTAATTGAGGTTTGCAGATGGATATTCCATAAACAATGATGTGATTCGTTGGTCTCGAATGTTGATTTAAATTTCTATATTTCCTAAAGAAATTATAGGATCTTTCAATATATTCGATCTTTCAACTTTTGATTTTTTAATTTTAACTAAACAATTAGTAAGGATATAGTTTTTTACTTTAGAAGATGAAGGTACCTTAATTAAGGAGTAGGGGTTCATTTAGACCCGACGCCCGGAGTTAAAAAGTAGTGGCCGCAGTAATGCGTATTTATGTGAAACTGGAAAGGTATGATCCTCCTGATGTGGGGATAGTTAATTGTGATGATTGCCTACAGAATGGATAGAAAGAAAACTGGCATAAACATCTATACTATATAGTCACAGGGTAGCAATTTCTTAACTAAAACTCTTAAGGAGAGGAAGGACTGATGGTTACCTTTTTGGTTGCGCTCAGAGGCGGTTGATTCAGATGATTTTAAAATAACTCCCTGTCTGTAAAATAGAAAAAATGGTAGGGAAGTTATGTTACTCGCTCATTATTTAAAACTTGCGAGTCAACTAAAGAGTGACTAGATTGAAGGTGCCGCATTAAGGATTTCTCCCAGGACTCACCCAATAGATATCAACAGGGCTCCAAAAATCCGGCGGCGGGACACGGGGGTTCTATGCTCCTTCCACGAACGATGGCAACTGAAAGCTCTATCAACTGCTGTTTCTATACCCTACTTGATTGGATAAGTAAGTGCACCTGACCTGTGTGTGGGAATGGAGAAAGGACCACCAATTGCAGGGAAGTAGAAAGAGGACTCGATTCTCTAAAGGGATAACCAAGATGGCTTCCAAGTACACTGTCACTTGAGTAGACATAGATGATGGTGTGGAGCGATTAGACTCACCTAACTCAACAGAAGAGTAAAAACGGAGAAGGGAGCCATATTATCAAGGGGCACTAAGGTCAATTTTACCTATTGACCAAATACAAATTAGGAAACTCTATGTACATAGCGCAACAAGAATGATTCCAAATATAGCCATAGGCACGTTATGTATTGAGTAGCGATCTACCTAATAATTTGCAAAAGAAAGGGTCAAATCGTGCGGAATCTCATAAGGCTTGGAACTCTGTTTGATACCACTATACGTGTAAACTTGAAGAAACTCCAGATTTTCTATACTTTTAGTAATTATTAGATCAATGCTTCCCAGATCTAATGTTGCTTAAATCAACATAAACGACAGTGTGGAACGCAAGGAAAATTCCACCTAGTCAGGATAATGGAAGATAACACGAGGAAGTTGCATCTTAGGTGGGCACTGAACTCAATTGTTATTGTTGTAAAAATCAAACCAGGGAATTATCAGTGACACACCGCACGTGTATGCGGGAATAAATCTGGACTCGTTATAAAGCGGTATGCGCTCTATTTTATGGATGTGAAAATCAAACCATAAAGAGAATAGTGCAACTAAATAGTATATTTGACAGAACCATAGATGTCAACATGATGGAAATCTATATCATTTACTATTTTAAAAGATTATACATAAATAATATGAATTGACAGAAAGAAAGAATGGTTATGGTAGTAATAGCTAGAAGAGGAAGAAAGGGGACCCCAGTGTATGTGATATAATACGTGATATCACATGAGGAGAAATACTTTGGAGCTTCTTAATAATTATTTTACTCAGGACACACTATACATAACTGTCAATTTATAAACGGAATGGATCTTCAACATTACATCAGATAGAGCCAAAACAAATATTCCTGAGGTAGGAAAAATCTGCGGTTATTCTAGCAAATAGCGTGCTCCCATGGCAATTCACTATTCATTCCTTCCCGAAAGGTGTTAAAGACAAATATCCAGAACACCTCCCTCTTTTTTCTAATTGCACATCCACCATTGGAGTCTGAGATATGAATTTTTTCCAGCACTCTCCATTTGAAGTCATCTGCTTGGTGTCCCTTCTCCAAGAAATGCTTCACCATTGGGGCAGCAAGTTTGTGAGTTCTTATCGCCGAACGATGTTCGTTTAGCCGTGTTTGTATAGCACGGGATGTTTCTCCTATATACCCGAGGAGACACGGACACTGTATGAAATAGATCAGATTTGAGGATCTGCAATTCCACATTTCTTTCGCCACTGTTGTATGGCCATTGTGTGTGAATTCTTTGCCTCTTATGATGTTGGTACAAGAGGAACATGAGGAACAAGGGAAGGTTCCTTTTATTGGATTGCCTGATACAATCGACCTTTGTACTGAATGATTTCTGTCAGATGTAGGTTGGAAGCGTGAACGAACGATATGTTCCTTAATATTTCTGTTCCTCTTGTAGGCAAAAAGTGGCTTAGCTAATTTCAATTCTGGAGTACAGTTGCTGTTTAAGATGTGCCAGTTTGAATTTATGACTTGTTTAATTTTAGTGTCCAGGGTAGAATGTTTAGTTACACAAACCACCTGGTCAGTAGTTTTTGCAGGTTTTGGTTGGAGCAAGTGATCACGGTCATAATAGCGGGCACGCTTATAGGAGTGTCTCACTAATCGGTGAGGATAGCCTCTCTCGATGAATTTGCTTCTCATCACCATTGCCTGTCTGTCGAAATCTGCAAGGCTTGTGCAGTTGCGCCTGACCCTTAGAAACTGGGAGAATGGGATTGATTATGAATGATGCGGGCATCTTAAAAGTTGATCTGCATACGAAACCTACAGCCAGAAACACCCTACTGCATTACAGTAGTTTTCACCCTAGGTCACAAAAAGATTCAATCCCATTCTCCCAGTTTCTAAGGGTCAGGCGCAACTGCACAAGCCTTGCAGATTTCGACAGACAGGCAATGGTGATGAGAAGCAAATTCATCGAGAGAGGCTATCCTCACCGATTAGTGAGACACTCCTATAAGCGTCCCCGCTATTATGACCGTGATCACTTGCTCCAACCAAAACCTGCAAAAACTACTGACCAGGTGGTTTGTGTAACTAAACATTCTACCCTGGACACTAAAATTAAACAAGTCATAAATTCAAACTGGCACATCTTAAACAGCAACTGTACTCCAGAATTGAAATTAGCTAAGCCACTTTTTGCCTACAAGAGGAACAGAAATATTAAGGAACATATCGTTCGTTCACGCTTCCAACCTACATCTGACAGAAATCATTCAGTACAAAGGTCGATTGTATCAGGCAATCCAATAAAAGGAACCTTCCCTTGTTCCTCATGTTCCTCTTGTACCAACATCATAAGAGGCAAAGAATTCACACACAATGGCCATACAACAGTGGCGAAAGAAATGTGGAATTGCAGATCCTCAAATCTGATCTATTTCATACAGTGTCCGTGTCTCCTCGGGTATATAGGAGAAACATCCCGTGCTATACAAACACGGCTAAACGAACATCGTTCGGCGATAAGAACTCACAAACTTGCTGCCCCAATGGTGAAGCATTTCTTGGAGAAGGGACACCAAGCAGATGACTTCAAATGGAGAGTGCTGGAAAAAATTCATATCTCAGACTCCAATGGTGGATGTGCAATTAGAAAAAAGAGGGAGGTGTTCTGGATATTTGTCTTTAACACCTTTTGGGAAGGAATGAATAGTGAATTGCCATGGGAGCACGCTATTTGCTAGAATAACCGCAGATTTTTCCTACCTCAGGAATATTTGTTTTGGGTCTATCTGATGTAATGTTGAAGATCCATTCCGTTTATAAATTGACAGTTATGTATAGTGTGTCCTGAGTAAAATAATTATTAAGAAGCTCCAAAGTAGTTCTCCTCATGTGATATCAGGTATTATATCACATACACTGGGGTCCCCTTTCTTCCTCTTCTAGCTATTACTACCATAACCATTCTTTCTTTCTGTCAATTCATATTATTTATGTATAATCTTTTAAAATAGTAAATGATATAGATTTCCATCATGTTGACATCTATGGTTCTGTCAAATATACTATTTAGTTGCACTATTCTCTTTATGGTTTGATTTTCACATCCATAAAATAGAGCGCATACCGCTTTATAACGAGTCCAGATTTATTCCCGCATACACGTGCGGTGTGTCACTGATAATTCCCTGGTTTGATTTTTACAACAATAACAATTGAGTTCAGTGCCCACCTAAGATGCAACTTCCTCGTGTTATCTTCCATTATCCTGACTAGGTGGAATTTTCCTTGCGTTCCACACTGTCGTTTATGTTGATTTAAGCAACATTAGATCTGGGAAGCATTGATCTAATAATTACTAAAAGTATAGAAAATCTGGAGTTTCTTCAAGTTTACACGTATAGTGGTATCAAACAGAGTTCCAAGCCTTATGAGATTCCGCACGATTTGACCCTTTCTTTTGCAAATTATTAGGTAGATCGCTACTCAATACATAACGTGCCTATGGCTATATTTGGAATCATTCTTGTTGCGCTATGTACATAGAGTTTTCTAATTTGTATTTGGTCAATAGGTAAAATTGACCTTAGTGCCCCTTGATAATATGGCTCCCTTCTCCGTTTTTACTCTTCTGTTGAGTTAGGTGAGTCTAATCGCTCCACACCATCATCTATGTCTACTCAAGTGACAGTGTACTTGGAAGCCATCTTGGTTATCCCTTTAGAGAATCGAGTCCTCTTTCTACTTCCCTGCAATTGGTGGTCCTTTCTCCATTCCCACACACAGGTCAGGTGCACTTACTTATCCAATCAAGTAGGGTATAGAAACAGCAGTTGATAGAGCTTTCAGTTGCCATCGTTCGTGGAAGGAGCATAGAACCCCCGTGTCCCGCCGCCGGATTTTTGGAGCCCTGTTGATATCTATTGGGTGAGTCCTGGGAGAAATCCTTAATGCGGCACCTTCAATCTAGTCACTCTTTAGTTGACTCGCAAGTTTTAAATAATGAGCGAGTAACATAACTTCCCTACCATTTTTTCTATTTTACAGACAGGGAGTTATTTTAAAATCATCTGAATCAACCGCCTCTGAGCGCAACCAAAAAGGTAACCATCAGTCCTTCCTCTCCTTAAGAGTTTTAGTTAAGAAATTGCTACCCTGTGACTATATAGTATAGATGTTTATGCCAGTTTTCTTTCTATCCATTCTGTAGGCAATCATCACAATTAACTATCCCCACATCAGGAGGATCATACCTTTCCAGTTTCACATAAATACGCATTACTGCGGCCACTACTTTTTAACACCGGGCGGCGGGTCTAAATGAACCCCTACTCCTTAATTAAGGTACCTTCATCTTCTAAAGTAAAAAACTATATCCTTACTAATTGTTTAGTTAAAATTAAAAAATCAAAAGTTGAAAGATCGAATATATTGAAAGATCCTATAATTTCTTTAGGAAATATAGAAATTTAAATCAACATTCGAGACCAACGATTCACATCAATGTTTATGGAATATCCATCTGCAAACCTCAATTAAAATAGGTAATACACCAATCTTGTTCGTCTATTAAGTATTGGCCATGAAGAAATCATAAGACTAGGCTATAATAATAAGGGCTCAAATGTTCATTTACTGTTTCTTTATGGTTTAGAATATCTACATAACATAAACAAAAGAAAGGGTACTCGTTGGACGTACAGACCAGATTGCGTCATCGAATTACAGCAATATATTTCGTGTTTTTAAAGTAAGTGACCTTATTTATGATATAGATGCATTGCATATTATTATTTAGGTCCTGCTAGAATAACTTCCTGATAACTGCGACCATCTCTAGTGTTCTCTACTTCATCGTTCACGCTAGTTAGAGGTTCAACTAGAGAGATACAAATATCAGAATCCCTTTATTAACCATCCAATGTAAAAACCCTTTAAACTTACAACATTGGGAATAGTCAATATATGATTATAAGACACTGTCTTCTTTCTGTGACCACTAGTGCAGATAAAAGATTATGGGTTCAATGATCTACCACAGTTACGCATGTATGATTACCTTCAAGGCAAGGAAATGAAATCCTTAATAGTGATGTTATAATATAAAAACGTTTGGTCAAAACAAAATGGAAAGTCTGAGACTACTACAATAACATTGGATTGTTCTGAAGTGTTTGTATGTTACACAACAAGAGTAATATTGTATATAATGTTTCTTTATATGATATTTTCCTTTTTGTAGATACTATCGTGGCTGCTCCAGAAGAAGGCGCTGGTTCGCCGAAACGCGCGTAGAGATTAATTTAGCCACATTTTTCTCTTAAAAATTGTGTTCATTTTATATAACTTCCATCTCGTTGAATTATTTGCTTCTTTTTAACAGTGTTGTTGTGTATTCTCAATTCATTGAGTTACATGTGTTTAATGTAAATTGTAAATGTGTATTATTATTTCAATGTGTTTTAATAATTTGTGAATAAAATTGAACTCCCCTTTTTTACAAAAAACCAATGTTTTAGCTCAGTTCATTTCGACCTCTCGTTACGCTCTGTTGCCTAGATTGATACATATCAAATTTTTTTTTTTTCACTGGTCTGACATTGCAGACATATTTTTTATTCGAGCTGTTCTTCTTAGCACACTGGTGCTGAATCCGCACAACACGTCACAGACCCACAGACATCAGGTGCTTCAAATATACATAACTTTTCTCTCAGAAAAATGACTTGCTGAAGACGTGCTTCATATTAGGGTTGCAGATGACTGGAAAGAAAAGAAAACTCCATGAAGGCAGGAGGCTATGAGGTCAGTTTGCTTGACATCTAACCGACCTGTTGTAAACAAGCATCGAATTGTAGCTCAAGTAAGGAATACTTCAGTTCGTGGGATCATGAAAGGGATCCTTTTGTTTATTTGTGAACCACTCTTTATTTCTCCCCCTCTCAGTGCTGACAAATCACCCAAGAACAGTGGCAAGTTAGTGTGTGCTGCTTTATACTTACCCAAGTAATTGTATATTTTTGCAGTTAGTTGCTTAAAAAGTATGGTACCTATATGCATTGCTAGACAACCTGGATGCAAAAAATCCAACCTAAAAAGATGACAAGGCATGGATGCCAAAAAGATGTTCGGAAACGTCCACTGTGTCTTGTGCCCCATTCCTCAAAAGCCTCCATAATAACCTGAGCGTCACTCTAAGAACAAAACAGACCATACTCCTGGGAAATCAATTATTAAACATGTGCAGGAATTTAAAGCACAGGCAAAGCTTTATAAAAGTTATGAAAAGCAATGAAATAACTAAAACCCATAGACGCTGCGGGCCCCTGCATCTGTGTTCCTGCTGGGCTCTTAGGAATGCACAGGAGGGTATGCTTGCAATAAACATACCTGGCGCTGGGCAGTGGCCGGTTTCTCCCTTCCGTCCAAGAAACCTGGCAGCCTGCCCAGCTCTCGAGGGCACTGAAAACTCACAGCGTCTGCTCTGGGCAGAGCTAAGGAGGTGCAGCTGTGTCACTCACTGCACCATACACCAAACACCAACTGAAAATCTCGACTCAGAGTGAGGACTAACAACGCGGTATGCATTATTAAGGAGATGAAATTAAACAACAAAACAGACTGAAAGTGCACGCCCTGAGCATAACTGGCATTCTCTGAATGAATTTGAGTCATGTGGAGGAATGGTTTGGGCTGGAAACCGATAGTCATGCATGCGGAGGAGACGTACCTGCAGAGCTGCATGCTTGCTCGTCAGAATGTGGGTTCAGGCGGCTAGTCTACCCCAGCCCAGAGCATGCTCATGTGGATGCAGCTGTGCCCTCTGGAACCGTTTGGGAGCATGTGGAGAGGAGGGCTGCTGCATTTCAAGGTGTCCTACGTGATAGAAGTGCATTAGAGGTAGGCGCCGGTAAACTCTGCTCCGCAGCGGTCAACGGAGTCTTTGATGAACTGTGCGCCCTGCAAAAAACACAGTTGATGGACAGAATGTAGAACAATGTCATACATTCACCCCAGTACAATGATCTGGGCCTAAATCCATCGTTTTTTTGCACTCCACACCACCCTGGGTTAGACACTGGCTATATGCAAATCAGCTCTGACCCTGTGCCTCATGGGAACAGTCCAGTCCGAACTACCAAGCTATGTCTTTCCCAGACCGGAATCAAGCATCCAAGGACCGGTTTCTGGCGATCAGCCTTCGTTCAGCCTGGATAGCTTGACTCCAGTGGTGTGGAGAGCCTGGGACTCACGTCTGAGCATACCCAGCCCGCTCGGGGTGAAAATTGCAAAAAACACAGTTGATGGACAGAATGTAGAACAACGTCATACATTCACCCCAGTAAAATGATCTGGGCCTAAATCCATCGTTTTTTGCACTCCACACCACCCTGGGTTAGACACTGGCTATATGCAAATCAGCTCTGACCCTGTGCCTCATGGGAACAGTCCAGTCCGAACTACCAAGCCATGTCTTTCCCAGACTGGAATCAAGCATCCAAGGACCGGTTTCTGGCTATCAGCCTTCATTCAGCCTGGATAGCTTGACTCCAGTGGTGTGGAGAGCCTGGGACTCACGTCTGAGCATACCCAGCCCACTCGGTGTGAAAATTGCATAAAACACAGTTGATGGACAGAATGTAGAACAATGTCATACATTCACCCCAGTACAATGATCTGGGCCTAAACCCATCTTTTTTTGCACTCCACACCACCCTGGGTTAGACACTGGCTATATGCAAATCAGCTCTGAGCCTGTGCCTCATGGGAACAGTCCAGTCGGAACTACCAAGCCATGTCTTTCCCAGAACGGAATCAAGCATCCAAGGACCGGTTTCTGGCTATCAGCCTTCATTCAGCCTGGATAGCTTGACTCCAGTGATGTGGAGAGCCTGGGACTCATGTCTGAGCATACCCAGCTCACTCGGGGTGAAAATTGCAAAAAACACAGTTGATGGACAGAATGTAGAACAATGTCATACATTCACCCCAGTACAATGATCTGGGCCTAAATCCATCTTTTTTTTGCACTCCACACCACCCTGGGTTAGACACTGGCTATATGCAAATCAGCTCTGACCATGTGCCTCATGGGAACAGTCCAGTCCGAACTACCAAGCCATGTCTTTCCCAGACCCGAATCAAGCATCCAAGAACCGGTTTCTGGCTATCAGCCTTCATTCAGCCTGGATAGCTTGACTCCAGTGGTGAGCAGAGTGCGGAGTTGTAAAACTCCGAGAACTCCGCTGGCAGAGTGGAGTTTGTCGCCTAGCACTAATTTGAACCTATGGTTGCTAGCTGTGGATAGGAGCTTCTAAACAGCAGCACGTTTCTGTCATTATTTTGTAGTGGCATTACCCGGCGAAACATTTTGGGTGATTGGAAAAATTTGAGGTAAAGGAAGGAAAAACATGGAGAATCCGAGATTTTTTTAAGATCAGAAAGTAGTCGAAATAAAGTTGATGGACTAGGAAAGTTGGTTATTCAGGTGGACCTCCCCCTCCTGACTGACTCAGCACCATGTGGCACTTCGCACCCTGTTGGATCTTGTGATGTGGAGGTTGAGGGGTCTTCACTACCCCAAGTGTACGGGAACCCTGGCTCCGGATACAGGAGGACAGCTTTGTTTTGGGTAGGGGCTCTTGGATTTCGGGGGCCCTGTTGGGGCTCTATGCCACCAAGGAACATTGGCCCTGGGCCGGATGCCCGAGAATGGGGACCTTTTTACCTTGTTCTTGGAACCCGTCCCAATTTGATTTGGCCTTGGGGACATAGGTTCCTGCTTTTAATGACTTTTCGGGAAGCCACCCCGCCTCTGCTCATCTGGCTGCCCTCCCCCTGGGGTGTGGCCAGCCAGCAATGGCCTGGGGATCAGCAGCTGAGTGCGGCCTAAACTCTAGCAGGTGCCCTAAATGGCGAATTCTTTTGCGGAAAACTGATTAACAATGTACATATAGCAACCATGAAACCCCGAACGCAGGCCAAGGCTTGAATTCCTTACATTGTCTCTTTGGTCTTTCTTTTTAATTTTTGGTACAGCTGACTTTTAGATGTAGATGAAATGGGTAATATCCATTATGGATTTCTAACTTACTGCTCATTTGGGTTCTGCGTTTGTGTGAAGGCATTACCTGCCCAGACTGTTACCCCTCCCAGCTGTGGTTGTGGCCCCGGGCCAGGTTGGTCTAGATTCCCTGTCTGTTATTTGCGGGACGCGCAACAGTAAGTTCTGCTGGCGCTAGCTGCTATTACTGATTAATTTTTTAAATAAAAACTGAGACAGGAACTGTTGCTTTTTTAAATTCTTTTAAACTTGCTCACCTTTCTTGTTGTTGCCGCCCGCTCCCCGGTCCACCACGCGTTCGCCCGCTTGTTGTGGAGGGAGCGGCGGTCTTGCTTGTTTCCGGGAGGAGGCGGGGGAGGTGGAGCGCCGACGCCAGCAGCCAGCTGACTGCCGGGCTTTAAATCCCATGCCCCTCACTCCATGCAGCGGGTGCGCGCAGCGGGCGCGCCGGCGGCACGCCGAAGGTGCCCCAAAGGCAAGCCTGTCTGCGCCCGTCCGCACCCCACCGGGTCCAGGGGCAACAACCCCTGCTTCATTTGGCAAAAAAATCAGGAAATACTTGTCTAAAATCTTACTGAGTATGCAAAAGTGGTCGAATTCGGACTGTATCATTCTTAAGCCAGGCATCTCTATTCTTCCTTGCCCCTGCTGCAACTTTACATGTAGCTCCCTCCTAAATAGGAAACAGCTACTTAATAATGTTGGTAACTCAAACCCTAGTACATTGCCATCAGTGTGGGGGAAAACAAACGACAGCTCATCGTACAGGGTGTACTTTTTTAAATTTAAATTGCAGATCTCTATCAAAACACAAAGAAGATATCTTTGACCTCTTGCAAAACTCTCAATGTCAACCAGACACAATATTTCTCACCGAGACTTGGCTACACGAAAGTTCAGGGCCAGACATTGCTATGGCCCTTCCGGCCAATTATTCTATCGTTAGGAAAGATAGAGTAGACAAACCTGGGGGTGGCATTGCAATCATTTAAAAAAAAAAAAAAAGGATACTTGTGTAAATGGGAAGACGGTGGTCTTGAGGGCTGTGAAGCCGGTCTTTTTAAGCTCCTTCGTACTCCGCAATTTACACTTACAGGCCTCCTAGTGTACCGCCCTCCTGGCCCAGTGGGACGTTGGGTAACTAGCTTCCCAGAAGTCATTTCCCCCTTCTTCCTAATGCTGCGAACTTCACTATTAATGGTGATCTTAATATACACCTAATGACGCCGCATATAAGATTGGCTCCACTCTTATTAATGCCTTAGAAGCCATGAATATGCTTCTTTGTAATTCTGGTTCTACCCACAGGGCGGGTCACCTGCTTAACCCTTTTTTTTCTAATTTACCCAATGTCCTATGTCAGACAGCTCTCCCACTAACCTGGTCCGATCACTTTCTGGTAGAGTTTAAGGTAACAGCTGATGCCATATTAAATAACTCATTCAATCCTTTACTCAAACAGAAGAATAGAAACTGGAAAAAGTTGAATATTGACTCTCTTAACCATCAGCTGGCATCAAATATGCCGTATATTCATTCCTTAGGAATATCGGATGCTAATACCATCCAAACTTGGATTATGGATTCTGTAGGTGCATGCCTTCCTTTATCTTTTATGAAACTGAATAACCATCGCCCTCCTGCCCCATGGTTCACAGAAGACCTAAAGTTTGAAAAAACTAGGTGCAAAGCTCTAGAAAGACACTGGCGTAAGGATTACGCCTCTGAATCCAAACATAATTATAAAGCCGCCAAAAGAAATTAAAACTCCTTATGTAAAGCCGCACATGCTAAGTATGTAAATTATTCCATACTATCTGCTCAGAGCAATGCCAAAGTATTGTTCAAACTAGTTGGTGAACTTTCGGGATCTTCTTGTCAACAAGCACCCCAGGCACTTAATGAAACACATTGTGAAGTTGTGGCTACATTTTTTATTGAGAAGGTTGAAGAGATCTATACGGAACTGAAGATGGCAACTACTAAGGGGGAACAACAAAAGAATAACACACCTTATAACTCTAATGATAATAAGTAAAAGGAGGCCCCTGCTTTTGTTTCCTTTCCCAAAATCATGAATTGGCAATCACTGGACCCTCTGTTGTTTAATGGTATACTGAACGGCCTGAAATCGGGCTCACCCAAGGACCCTTTACCATTTCAGATCCTTCATAATATAAAGCCCATCATTTTACAGCCCATTATGGAAGTACCTAATGCCTCCTTGAAAGTGGTCGTTCTTCCTGAAGAGTGGAAACATGCGATGGTGGTTCCCCTGTTGAAGAAATCTAATGCTGATCCAGCAGGGGAAACGGCGGCACTTATCTTGTTAGATTTAAGTGCCGCATTCGATAAGGTGTCTCACCGTACCCTTCTAAAAGTTTTATAATCGCTGGGAATTGCAGGCTTAGCTCTGGACTGGATCAAAGACTTCCTTACTGGAAGAACCTACCAGGTTTTCTCCTCTTCAGCTAGTTCAAAGATCTATGGATCCCCCTATGGAGTACTGCAGGGCTCGATTCTGAGCCCTGTATTATTTAACCTTTATGTTAGCCCGCTGGCCACCATAGCAGAGGAAGCTGGGTTGTCTATCTTTTCTTATGCTGATGACACCCAGCTTCTTTTCTCTCTGTCTGCTAATGATACCTCTAAAGCTTCTTCCTAATAGACAGGGCTGCGTAAAATAGCCGGTTGGATGCACAACAACTGGCTGAAACTCAATGGGGGTAAAACAGAGGTCCTGATCATACGGAAAGAAAAAGATCTTTGGGGCCCACGTCATTGGCCCCCGGAAATGGGTCCACTCCCTCAACCAGTCCAACCCGCTCGCAACCTGGGTGTAATGATCGATGATCAACTTTCCATGAAGCAGCACGCCATAAAAACTGCTTCCATCTGCTTTACCATCTTGAGGTGGCTCTGGAAGATACTATGGATGCTGCCGGGATCTACCCAAAGAAATGTAATCCAAGTATTGATAATGTCAACATTGGACTATGGCAACATCCTTTATCTAGGAGCCAATAAGAAGGTAATTCGCAGATTACAGGTTGTACAGAACTCTGCGGCTAGGATGCTCTGTCATGTTCCTAAAACATCTCCCATTTCAGGCACCCTTCAGGACCTCCACTGGCTGAGAATTGAGAACCGGACTAAATTTAAAGCTTTGTGCTGCATGCATAAAATTAAACTAGGTACAGCTCCCCATTATTTATGTTCCCTGGTCCAGACTTATCACCCAACATGCCTGCTCAGATCATCATCCCAGCCTAAATACTCAGTCCCAAGATTCATATTTGCTCGCCTGGGGGCCGCTCCTTCTCTTATCTGGCACCCATGTTGTGGAACACTCTCCCTATCCCTCTCCGGCATGAAACCAGTCATGTAAGTTTCCGCAAAAACCTCAAGACCTGGCTATTTAACCAAAAACTTCGTTCTTTCTGTCGCTCTTGTCCTTGGTGCCGGGAAACCTACGGGTAGCTGTGCGCCCTACAAATTTAATTATAATAATAATAATAATTTCTGTTGCCACATGTTTGTCTACCTGATACTTGTTGCAGTGGTGCGATGGCTTATTGACCTCCCTGCGGTTGAGTGTATAGTTCATGTGTGTCTCCTGGGCCTGGTTTAGTGAAAGGAGATTCTGTGGAAACTGGCCCTGGCTCATCGACCTCTGTTTGTGGTATGCTTTTAGCTGGCATTGGTCTGCCACATGGCCTATTCAGTGACAGTAGTAACATTCCCTAAGGTCTGGTAGCTGCCAACCACCTTGGCCTCTGCTGTTATAGTTATGTTCAAACCTTCTGGAGTTTTGTGGTTATGCCCCCTTCAAGACTGGTACTATTTGAACGTTTGCAGCCAACGTGGCCCCCTTAAGGGCAGTCTTTTTCAATTTGTGTTGGACTACCTTAGCTGTGTCTCTCAGGGCTTACTCCTGGGGTTTGGTATCTAACCCCGCTACGCCATCCAAACTGCTTTGTATCTCGGTGGGCAGCACCTTTTTGAGGATATTATAAAAGAATGCAACTTGCTGGCCAGTATCTGTCAATGGTTGTCCTGTATCTTGTCCCCAACATTCCCTCATCCAATCCAGATAATCGGTTATAGTTTCCCCAGGTTTATTACTCTCAGCCATTACCTTTCCTACATCAGGCGGTTCAGGAACATCTCCCTCAGGGCTGTCTATATTTGAAGCTTCTATGAATTGAATGTGCTCCCATCATGTTTGGTGTTTGTTAGCGTGATTGCTGGAATGCGAGCACAGGCAAACACTGTGTTAGTCTGCTCTGCGATGAGACTACTTAGCAGACTTTTGACATTGCCTATTGTTAGGTTTATTCCTGTGGTGTTCTTCTCAAAACATGAGGTCCTTTTCCCCGTTACATCCAGCAATGGCAGCAGTTTGGTCCTTAGTCCTACTTTATCCATCTAAGCCCCTGGCACGTAGATGGTCCCTGACATAGCGCTCCCAATCCTGCATGTAGGAGAAGTTCAACTTGGGATCTCCCTCTCCGTGCTAGGTGCAGTCTTCTGTTATGGCAATATCTTTGGGTTTGAAGAATCACTCCTCCAGCGAAGGTCTATCATACTGGTCCTTTCCCTTGGTCCAGCAGGCTTGCAGGTGGCAGAATGGTTGCGCATAGATATCATCTTCCTCTTGGGCCACTATCTCTCTTGGGGTCAGTCTATCAATCTTGAATGTCTGAGAGGAGCAGCGGACATCTTTTTTGCTGCTTCCCTCATGTGCACGCATGGGTGCCATCTTGTTTCTCCTGTCACTTGTTTGGGTCTGTACCAGGCTACCTTGGCCTCTTATTTCCTGGTAAGCCCCTCTTCTGAGTTGATAATCTTTTGAGGTTCGGATCCCAGCCAAAAGCCTGTCATCCAGTTCTCCTTCTGATTTCTTTACAATCAATGACCTCTAACTATCCCAACCCTCCTTAGGTGGAGGGTGCACTGCTCTGCTGGCTCGCTGTGCTTCCATGGTGCTCTATCTCTCTCTCTCTCTCTCTCTCTCTCTCTCTCTCTCTCTCTCACTCTCTCTATATCTCTCTCCTTAGTTCACGCCTTTCCTTCAAATACCATCTAAGTTGCTTCTTTGCTCTGAGCTATGAGCTGGGTTTTTTATTGGAATTTGCCCTCATATTCGCTTCCTGTCCTTTCTTCACCTACCTGCACAAACCCTGTAGCTCCACTCTCATCATCGGATCCCAGAGGACTGGGACCTATTTCTTCATGCCTTGTAGTTTTATCCCTGTCCAGAACTGCTACAAACCTCCCTGTTACTCGAGTGCGCTAGCCTGAACTGTTGGAAGTACGTGCTCTTTACACCGCTGGGGTTAGACGGGCTGAATGCAACGACGGGGGGTCGAACCTTGGGGAGCCTGCATACTGAACTGGGGTGGAGCGGGGAATGCCCGGGTCTATGAGCCTGTTATACTCTCATGCTTTGACCTAACAGTTCGTTGTTTGGTTGGGGACCCTTAGATTCCCTCAACTGATGAGTTGATGTATCCTAATGCTGGGAGAGCAGGCATCAGGGAGAGCACCTCCATACCTACATATGTCGGGGAGGGTGTGAAAGCCTTGATTGTTGTCTGTGAGATAGGATTATCGGTCTGGGCCTCCTTGAAGATGGCCCACAGCTCTAGTAGTGCCTCTCTCTTGTCCTGCGTATTTGGTCCATATGTGTTCTTATGTGTTCGTGTTGATAGTTCTCTACTTTGGCAAGGGAAATGTGTGTGCCTTAGTGAGTGTGCAATTACTTTTTTCGCCTATGTGGGGAACTTGATTTGCTTGTGTTTTAGTGACGATTCCATGACAAGTTTTTTTAGAGGACAGATGCGCCCTAGTTTCTCTATATTTAGGGATTTTTAGGGATTCTTGTAGTTTTGCTCTAATCGTGGGCAGACTATATCGATGGGGTTTACTATGAGCTCACTTCTAGCTACAGATTCATCAGCATGAATATTTCGCAAATAACAATGCACATGACACATGAAGGGTCACATCCTAGCAGAAAGTGTAATTGTTAAGCAAGTGATTAGAAATTTGGGATCAAAAAATAAATTTTGACTTGGGCATAAATAGCACAGTTTTGATTTGGCATCCAATAACGATTGTGAGAAATAGCAGCACCTTCATATACCACATTGAATCAACCACAATATACGACACTTAGGACAAAACACAGTTGCATTAACTGCGGCGGCAATTACGCCGCAGCGGTTTAGCGCAGAGGGTGGGCCCAACGGCCAATGGACGTGCGCAGCACTACGAAAGTAGTGCGCGCGACGGCCGTTGGCCGTCAGAAGCAACGAAGGGGTTAATTACCAACACCCCAACGTCAAATATACTGATATGTGCATTTTTAGAAATGAATTTACACTTCCAGTACCAGAAAGTTTTCATGGAAATTACAGCAATGATGAAAGAAATTAAAAGAATGAGGGGAATTTAGGGCCAGGGTGTTGCTGAAAGTCATGCACCTACACTCTTGTCATAAAATTGATGCTGGGAAATCGGATTGGTTGCAAAGCACCCAGAGTCGGAAGGACAAAGCGAAAGGATGATTGCTGTGGCATGTGAAAAGGTGGTTGTAGGACATGGTTTTCATGCATGCCCTGTACTCACAAACCTGTGGGCATTGCTAAACACTGTGTATAGAAGGCTCTATACACAGAGGCTTAGTACAGGGCCTATCTAAAAGCCACACTGCAACAAGGACTCATCCTTCACTCCTGAATTCTGTATTCCGAAGGATCATATGCCAATATATGTTTTAAAGATTTCTAGAGCACACAATTTCCACAGGTCACAGGCCTGGCATCTGGACAAACCTCACCTACATTACACTCAAAACTGGTAATGGCAAATATGCATTTAATTGGAAGAGAGAGGTTTTTAATCTGCATCGGAAAGCATAGCAGTCAGCCAGAATTCTCAACTTTACTGATACATTATTTTATGAGCAGAGTGCTTAAACTGAGTAGGATGCCTCCCCTGTTTTTAATCTCCTGAATTAAAGAGTAGTCAATAATTTCATAGTGGATGAAAATAGAGAATGCAGGACCAGTTTGTTCCTAACAAAGTTGAAACCCTCACTGTGACACACTCTGCGTACCAATATGAATTGCATACATTGCACCACTGACATACGTTGATAAAGGCCTTTGAGATGTAGAATGAGACTTGCTGTTGCATCATTATGAATTGGTTGCAGAGGATGTTGGAGACATTTTAGACACAAATGCTTTTGCCTAGAAATAAGGAACGCACTTCTTGCTCCTTGTGTGGGAAAGACAAGAGAGAGCTTATACACTACCCGTTTTAACGGGAAGTACTAGTTTTAAGATGTTTATTTGAGGGCTCACAGTAGAAGACGAATCACTAAGCATTCATTGCCTTTTGTCCTGGGCATGAGAGATTGTTTCGGTCCTAGGTTATCGGTGCATCGCTTCTATTACATCCACTGAGACACATCAGCTCGAAACATTAAAATCTCTTGATTTTGTGTTGTTGTGCTTGATCATGTTTGAAGCTATCTATTAGTAATAGCCTGTCAGCAAAGATTAAGTGTGTCTGGAGTCTGGACATGCAGGGTTCTGCAGGATAGTCACCTGTGATACAACTGACTCAAGCGGATGGAGCAGTGGAAGAAAGTACACATTCATTATGTGTGAGAAAATGCCCTTTTTTTGCTTTGTCACTGACATTTCTTGCTGACATCTTTTGCTGTCCAGTACCCAGTGTATGTGCTCTGACCCCCAAAACATGAACACATGGACTAATCCCTGATTGCTCTATTTAACTCTCCTGTAACGCCATAGTATATGGTTTAAAACTACACCCATGGCATGGAAGTTTAAATCTCATCTGTGGATGGCAGAAATTATTGTGCCATCCATTAGTATAACAAAGAAAGCATGGTTTCAGACCTACCAATGTAGCCCAAGTGCTGCAGATTAAACCTTAAACCCAACCTGTCAAAATAACAACTTTGACAGGGGAAAAGACTACCTTTTAAATATTGAAAGACACCCTGAGGCTGGCCTTATAGCCAGAGCCACTGAAACGTATGCAGCAAGAGAGGGCCAAACAGTTGGCCAGGGTTGAGTAAATTATGCGGCAAATTATGCTAAATATTGCAGCATATTCTTTAATAATATTACTTCATTATTTCACCATTTTTAAACTTGGTAACACTCAGTGGGCATTGGTTGCACCTCATTAGGACCACTTTATAATCCAATTAAAGCAAAAAGCAACAGAGGCTACCAGTCCAGCTTTTCATCAAATTTTTTGTAACTTTTGAACAGTATGAGCTAGAAACCATTTGTTTTGTTAAAATCTGCAGATTATGCAGCAGATGATGGATTTAAGTGGCAAATGTTGCAAATCTTGATTTATGCAAAAATCGCCATAGCCACACAATCGCATAATTCCAGTTACCCTGCTTATAGCCCACAAGTTAGGGTGCCTAGTATTTCAAAGCAGGCATGTAGAAATGTAATAATGGCATGTCCCTACAGTGCTAAGCCCCCAAGATCTATTTTCAATGTTGAAGGATCTGATTGTCATATGAGGAAAACTAGAGTGCAGATTAATATATTAATTTTAATAATTCAGTTTTAGGACAAGCGAGAGAAAGTAGAAAAATGGTTCCAGAACCACAGTTTTTAATATTTATCAAAAATTCATTTTAACTGTGAAGATAAATCTTTGATAACTATTAAGTAAAAGTCACTATATAAAGTTACATTTTCCATTCCTGAAGCTCCTGGAAACTATTTTGTTCTGGATTTTAATTTACTTCTAAGGGGCAAAGGTGAGACCTGTCCATTCATAGTCAAGTTCGAAGGGGAAATTGGAGGAAGGGAAGCCCTTGACCTTTAGGCCCATTGAAGCAGATTGGGCACTAGGTCAGTGGGTGTGTCAGCTGTCTCAGAACGAGGTTGGCAATGCTGAGAAAGAGGAAACTACCAATTTTCTTGACTGTCCCACAGGCTCCCATCAGGAGCAGAAGGACTGTCACGTCTTAGCTTTGGAATGGTGCAATCTGAAATAGTTTGTTGAATGACAAACAGGATGTGCTGCAAAAGTGGGTAGTTGTGCCATCAGGAACTCTTTCCACATTGTTGGGTAGTGGCAAATACATCCTGCTAATTTGGAACCTCACACAGATGCTCAGCAGAACAATTTCTGGACCTGCGGAAGAAGGATTGTACCAGCTGTTTGAGACCTGTGAGAAAACCTTAAGGGATGGGCCTCCTCCCACTTATACCCAGGACCAAAACAAGTAGGCCTCAGGGGATAGTCGGTTGAACTATTGTGTGAATACAGGTACATCAAAAGCTGCAAGAGACCTTTTTCTTGCAATGACCAGTGACTAATTGTAACTGGAAGAGGGTTGCATCCTGTTGATGGCCTCCGCTAGAGAGAGTCATGACCGCTAAGTGCTATCCTTGAGGTCCCGGGAGACTTAGTGGTGTCTATAGTGACATATTTTGAAATCTCTGGAAAATTTGGACTTGGAAAATTGTGGACTTCCAGAGGACCGGGACGGCTCATCCAAGTCCATGTGCACAAGGTGTGACCTAACTGGGCGGAAAATCATGTTGGTCCCACTCAGCATTTTGCTACCTGAAACTCCAATTCAGAGGACCCACACAGCAGGCTTATCTAACTTCATTTCAATTAATACAACCTACTGCCTTGCCCTAGTAGAATAATCACAGTTCCAAAAAAGAGACTAAGTCCAAAGGTAGAAATCTTGCCCAGGTGAAAGTAGTCAACATATCCAGATGACAAGAGATCTTCCCAGGGTACGAATTCTGATGTTTACTGCTCAGAGCTATTCCAGCCAAAAACAATGGCTTCAGTGGGCCCTTTCTCAAAGCCTACCTGACTTCGAAGGGACTTCGCTGGATACAGCTTGCTGCCTTGCCCTGCTGGAGGATGTTGACTTTGATTTCAGAGACTAGGGGTATAATTTAGAGTTTGATGGATGGGTTATTCTTTCACAAATGTGACAGATATCTAGGCTATCCTGTTTTGGGTTTAAATCTATAATAACTGATAAAACCCCATTGACTGGAAACAGTCTCATTAGGCTAAACATATATACACCGATAAATACCTGCACAATAATAAACTAAAATGCAATTGAAAAAAAAATGAGAGAGGCTTTTTCTTTCTTCTTCAGGGGGCCATAACATTGTAATTTTATTATAGAAGGTAGCAACAAGAAATACTGGTCTGAGATTATTCTGCTTGAGTTGTGTGACTTAGGGATGTCAATAAAACACTGTTTCTTCCAGTATGTGCTTAGATTTAAGATGCAGGGTTTAGAAGCATTTTTAGAGTTGATCTAATGTTTTATACACTTTTTATACACTGTAGATAATCTGGAAATATTTCAATCATATTTGATCTTTTGGGAGTGTTTAATTATGTTACTTATTTGTGAAATGGCAGGCTCACAAGAATCTTGGCCAATATGAACCATACGTTTACACACAGACACAGAATGGATAAAACCCTTTGATACATCAGCCACATTTTTATAAGAAGTCAGTATTGGTAGCAGGTGAACGGCCAAAGACCCCAGGAATTAAACATTCAATGCAAGGGGTAGTGACAGGTTATTGTGAAAGGAGCGCTGCCACCATGAACATGGGATAGTGATGAAAATATGACACAATATATTCCACATACCAGCAAATATCATAGCTGCAAGGTGCCCCATTGTTATGTGTGATACCTTAAACTAATTCTGGCTTTTTACACAACTGTACTTTATTACTGAGGCTTTTGAACCCATATTTACGATGGTTACAGAAATATTTCAACTCCCTGAATACAAGGTGATGTCTGTTGAAAGGTAAGGACTGAGTTAAAGTGAGATATTTGCCATGGGGACACTTTGCAGCTATGAATGACAAATACCAGCAGCACCATCTTAATGTAGTCAGGCAAAGAGTGTAGAAAAGCAGTGGCACACATGCGTCAAGCATCAAGTTTTAGGTGCCTTAGGATACAGGGCTAGATAATAGCATGGTAAAATGTAAGGTTTCACCAGGTACTGTTGCCAGGGTTGGCCAATGTCATAATATTCAGTAAGGAGTGGGTAAACGACCTTAGGTGTGGCCAGGAATGTGTTTGTTAAAAACATTTGAATACAGCACTCCTACTTTTTTTGTCCATTAATAGTCCTGTAAACCATACAGAGTCATGGCAGAGTGAGTATTAGAGTTAGTGAAATGGGAGAGAGGGTGAGATGTGAGTCAGAGTGCAATACACTGATTTTCCATGCTTAAAACAGTCTAACATAAATCCATTAGATATGCTGCCAATGGGAAGGCACTACATACCCTCCATTACTTCTCCTTTAAATTAAATATTTGCTTTATAAAAACATGTTTCCTAAACAGTGGAATACACAGTTTTTGTCTATTTTGGGTGTTGGGTAACTGAATAAACACTGATGAGCACTGATTTCATAAGGTTTGGGGAAAAAACACTGAAATCCACACAATACTACCCTGTAGATATCACATCTGCCTCATTACAAATGCATAATATCCAATGGCACATGTAATAAGGTGAACAGGATATCCATCTACTATACTATAAAGCAGGTCGTAAGTCAGAAGGTGAATACTTTGTCCGGAGAAAACTTGTTTGCCATATTCGATCCATGTTTCATTGCAGTCAGCCTGAAATCATGACTAGGTCCAGGTTACATTCAAACTGGTCTTTCTATTGGTACTTTTATTACTATTGTAAGTGCAAATGCTTATTTAAAATTGGAATGTTGTCAGTAACAAAGGCACTCAAGGATGTGAGAAGCAGACATGTGAACATGTGAGATGCACTTTAAGATGAGGAATGCTACATATATGTGTTTCCTATAGAGTAGGAAGGCCCTAATTCGATATTGTGTCCTCATCACCACCCTTGACAAAGATACATTACCGAAGTAAGGTGGTGCTTAAGGCACTCAATTAATCGAATAGTGTCTTTGAGTGGGCAGTTCTTCCATTCTATTGTTCTTTGCCACCTGTCATTGGTTATACAACATGGAATCTCATGAACACAGTGATAGCCCTAATTACCAAGCATTTGGTACTAATAAGTAGCAAATTACATTGTATGAATGTGACATATCTTAATCTTGAACCCTGACTATTAAATTGCTATTCCATTTGAGAATGCTTGAAACAAAATCAACTTATGTTGTGAACAAATAATATATCTTCTGTTATATGTCTTTTACAGTGCATGCTGTGCAGAACATGGCAGAGGAATCTGTGACAGATGATTTTTGCTTGGAAGATGCCCTTGATACTGAAGACCAGTTAATGGATAATGATTCTCAGACCAATCAACTATTGATGAAAGAATCATCAATGACAGAGAAGGACGAAGAAAACACTATGGACATTGTAACTGAAAAAGAAGCAACTGCCATGGAGACAATGTCAGAAAGGATTCCATCTGAATTAGAGGAAACAAAAGAGCCAGTGGGAAAACAGGGATCAAAACTAATGTCGATGATGGAGGACAGTAACAAAGAAATAATTGAGGAGCAAATCATTAACCAAGAAATGGAACCTACAGAAGCGAGCATGAAACAGGAAATGCCAACAGAAGAAGGGATATCTACTGATGATGTAGAAAGCAAGAAAGAGGATGCTGTTAAAATAGAAGAGGAAAATTCAATAGTAGATCCTGCTCCCAGCTTGGATACACACAATATTCTTCCAAGAGATCCGTTTGAGGCAGCGGAACCTGTTGTTGAGAATGACACTACTGAAGTAGATATTGATGGGAATGGAGTAGTGGAAGATATAACTTGTAAAGAAGATGTGGAAGAAGAGAGTAAGGAGGCACTTGAGGATGTATCACAGATGGTATTCGAAGTGGTGGATAACACAGAAGTGAGAAAAGAGAATGAGGCTGCTAAAGAGGAATTATCCTTAAGTAAAGAGGTTCCTAATACATCAGAGAAAGAGGCACTTGAGGAGGAAGGGCTAGTAAACAATTTACAACAAACAGAGCATATAGCATCGGAATGTTTTGAAGATTTAGAGAATGCAGTAATTTCAAGTGATGATAATGAGCTAATTGATTCAAACAAAGTAGGTGAAGATAATATGCTAGTTGCGGAAAATACAGACACTAAGGAAGTAGAAGTTGAAGAGGTAGGACTCGATCGAAATGGGGCTGAGACGGAAAAAGGATCCAATGAGGAAGTTTTAGCAAATATGGAAACACTTGAAAATGTAGACAAAGAGGGTTCAAGCAGCATGTTTGAGCCTGCAGATGATAAAGTGTCAGAGGATCTAGTGTCTGAAAAGGATATTATGACTGAAGACTTCATCCAGGAGGATGCAGAACTTGGAGCAGAATTATTGCCAAGCGAAGGAGGGGTTGTTTGTGATGCGCCACTACAGAAGGAAGAAGGAGCTATAGAAATTGCTTCAGATAAGAAGAAGTCTAGTTTGACTGCTTTAGAAGAAGGAGATGATGATAAAGAAACCACAACTAAAGCACTGGACACAGAGGATAAAGAAGCATGTGATGGGAATGGATCTGCACAAGAAACATCAATGGCAGATGTACAAGAACTCGCAGAAACAGCTCTGCAGGTTCAGGATGAAATGATAGACATCCAAGTACATGAGAATGGTGTAGAAAGGGAAGATGTGCCAGAAGGGGCAGAGCAAGCCATTCACTCGCTGTGTGATGATGAGCAGGTTTGCTTAGACATTTCTCCTGAAAAGAAGGAACCTCCCCTAGATGAGGTCCTTAATGGAGGGCAAACAACAACTGAGACCATCCCTGAAAGGGTAGAAGCAGATGCAGAAACAATGAACAAACAGGAAGAGGAGGAAAGACCATCAGAGGATCAAGAAACAATTGTAGAAATAGACTCTGAAGAAAATGAGCAAGAGCCTGCCGAAGATGTTTCAGCAGAAGAAACCAATGAAGTAGCACAAGAAGAGG
Organism: Lissotriton helveticus; assembly: GCF_964261635.1. Classification (NCBI taxonomy): domain Eukaryota; kingdom Metazoa; phylum Chordata; class Amphibia; order Caudata; family Salamandridae; genus Lissotriton; species Lissotriton helveticus. The sequence goes on from NC_136058.1 coordinate 38,769,278, forward strand.
TTCAAATAAATGCGACAGTGACAGAATATTCATCCACAGGTGACAGAACCTCTCCTGAGGCAGCAATAAATGCAGATGAAGTAGGCCATGAAATGCTACCAGAAGTTGAGGAGACAGTGACAGAGACACTAACCATTGGGATAGGTCAGCAGAACACCACCAAAGAAGCAAGTATTAATGAGGAAGACAGTCCAATTGTAGAACCAGTAATAGGAGAAGACATTCTGCCAAATGAGGAGGATGCCTTGACAGAGAAAGATACTATGACAAAAGCCCGGGAAAGTCCAGAAAACCTCAAGGAGTTAACTGCACATGATGAGGTATCTGTGGTAGAGGGATTAACACCAGAGGTTGTGAATATTGTCCCGGAAGCAGAATCGACAGAGGAAGTAGCAGAATCAGAAGAGCATTTAAAGGATGATGAAGATTTAACAAGGGAAGAAACACCTAAACTAGGGGATACATCTACTGCTGTTATGCCGGACAAAGCAATTGAAACAACAGTAGAAGAAGAACTGACATCTGGAGAGGCAGCATCACAAAAAGAAGAAACTCTAACAGAAACCTCAGAAGAGATGGCACTTACTGAGGAAGTTACAACAGAAGAAGTACTAAATGAGGGTGATAAAAGAATCAGTATTGAAGAGGTTGCAGCCAAAGAATCTGTATCCCAAGAGAGTGCCATATCCGGGGGAACCACAAACCAAGGACATGCAATGGATGAAATTGTAAAGTTAGCAGAGCTGATTGCAGAAGAAAGCTCTGAAAATAAAATAATGGAAAAAAGTGAGGATCTAACAGTCGAGACAAATGAACCAGAATCTGAGGAAGCAGAGGAGACACATGTTCCTAATGGAAAAGGACCTGATGAAGGAACAGTAGAGCATGATGACCATGGAAAGGAATTAATGTCTGAAGAGACAGCAGCAGGAACATCTGTAGGCTTATCATTTGATAATGAAGGGAACACTAATACAGTAGTCTGCAATAATCTAGATGTAAATCCAGAAGAAATGTTAAATCAGACAGCAGAAACTATGGTGAATGAGTTAAGTCCTGAAGGGGAAGAGACAACAAAGGAAACAGGCTACAATGCTACAGACAAAGAATCTGGAGAAATGACATCTCAGACCAAGGAGGAAGAAGAGTCATCATCACAAGGTCATTCTAATAATATGCAAGCCCTAACAGGTGAAGAAGTAGGTTCAGGAACTCTCTAAGCAGGTTAGTCTAGACTTCATCATCATATGTGAGAAGGTTGTTCAGAATATGGATATACTAGGGGTGTGACATAAAGGTTTTACCATATGACTGTTTTGTACCATGAAAAAGTTGTAGCTTGCTCAAATTTATAGTATGTGTAATTGACAAAGGCACAATGCACGTCTTTTTATTCTGCATGTGGAATCATGCAAAGAAAGGAAACCACGTTACAAAAATATAGGACCAGATTTAAAAAGATTTTATTGGCTAAAAGTGGTCGCAATTTGCAAACCGTTTTTAATTTTAGCAAAACTAGAGTATTTTGGGAATTGAGTTATTTACTAAATTGTCGAATCGAAACATATTGAGTATTAGTAGGTTGCAATTTAACCTACCTCGTGCATATTAATAAGGTAGGTTGCAAACTGCTACCCACTATGATTCACTGCCAGCACATGGATGGTGGCCTTCTGAAGTCATCAGTCCACTATGTCTGTGATTATGTTTAAATAAAGCAATTGTTTTTTTTAAATAAATGCAGCCATTTTCTCTTCATGTGTTTAAAAAATAAAATTGGTTTTACAAACATTTATTTATAGTTTAGGCAGTGGCCCTTGGTAACACTGGCTACTTAAAAAAACATGGTTTTGTCTATACTCACAAAGGGAAAAGGGCACCTTGGAGAGCCCTTCCTCTTTGTGAATGGGTTCCCACTACCTTTATGTAGTTTGCACCAAATTCATGTTTTCAATCTGATTTTGGTCACCTACATCTCATTGTGAATCTTTATTTTAAAAGGACTCCATAAATGTGCCCCTTCCAAATTGTGGTTCAGTATATACTTTCAACACCATATTTTGATTAAGTAACATTTGACAGAATTTCAATTTGGGCTTTTGACACACTAAAAGGCCATTTTGCAGTTGCAAATAATCTAGTTTTGCGAATCGTAAAAACTTTCGTACATCAGGCTTATATTTTCCATATGAGTGTACAAAAGTAACCCATTCCAGGGGAGTACCAAACGTTTATCTAGGGACATGTGATGCTACTTTGGTAATTACACAGAAAAGTCAAACTTTTTTGGTATATATAGTTATTATAGTTAGGACCTAGTATCCATAGGAAAAGCGTTTTTTGTTTTCTCAATAACTTTGGCGCCGTTTGACGAATCTTTGCAAAATGTTCAAAACTAGTGATCAGCTCCGGTCAGCTCCTGTCTTGAAAGTTTCGGGGTGATCCGCCAAGTGAGGGCCGAGAAAAAAGGGGGGTCCCAAAACGCATTTTCCCCATGTTATTTTCCAAAGGAAACTTTAGACAAAGCTACAGTCCGAACTGCTGAACGGAATTACACCAAATTTGGCAAAAGAGTCATTTTGGTTAAATGGTGTAAATCCGTTCAGTAGTTCCAGAGAAATTAGAAAAAGAAAAAGTTTCGATATCTGGGGCAGCGGTGGGATCGCAAACCCTCCCTACCACAAGCTTCATTCTAATTGGCTGCCATCACTCCAACCCAGGAAGTGTTGGCAGCTATCACAAGAAAACAGTAGAAAAAACATTAAAAAAGAAGAAAAGGGGGCAGGGTAGAAACACCCTGACGCCCTAGGCCTGCTCAGGGGGTCCCACTGGGACCCACAGGGCCAAAAAAAGCATTAAAAAAAAAATAATTTCAGTGGAAAGCGCAATGGGGTTGCGAATCCCACCAAAATTATTTTAAAAAATGAAGCGCATGCTCCCAGGCTTCGTTTAATCAAAGCCCCCGGGTGGGTCAGGTTCTGGGGGCACTGTAAATTAGATAGCAGGGGCCCATGGGGGACACTGCAGCCCCGGGGACTGCCACCTCCCAGGGGCTTTTACAAATAACCGCGGGGACGCACAGACCCTCGCAGCCCCGGGGAGCGCCACCTCCACGGGGTTTTATTTTTTTATAAAATAACCTGTGTGGGGGGGGGGGGGCTTGAGCCCCCTCACTCACCCCGGGGACCACCACCTCCCAAGGGCACTAAAATTGTAAATGTGGGGGTCCATTATGGACCCCCGAGCCCCGGGGACTACCACCACCAACCCGGGGCTTTGCAATGGTTGGGAGGGGGCCGCGTGGCCCCCCTCCTGGGGCCCTCCATGGCCCTGGGGACTGCCACCCCTAGAGCGGGCTCCTGCAGGTTTCGGGGTGCCCACCCCAAGTACTGCTGTTTGCTATGGCCTCCCGCCCTGTCATAGCAAACTACGCTTTGGATTTTGGAAGCGAGAGTAGGTTTCCTGCTCTCGCTTCCAAAATCCAAAGCAGATTGCTTTTCCACAAGGGGAGCTGCATGTCAGCAGCTCCCCTTGTGGAAAAGCAATGCCGGCTCCCGCACGGTCCCTAACAGAGAGGCCAGGCCCCGAGGAATGGCTTCCCCCAGGGCCAGGAGTGGCCTGGGAGAAGGGGCGAAGCGACCCCCCCTCCCCTTTACAAAAAATGTTTTTTTAAAAGGATGGCTGGCCTCGGGCCATAATTGGACTGAGGAATGGGGGCCACACGGTCCCACTCAGCATGATTAATTAATAATAAAAGTGTGCCAAGCAGCCCCCACCCAATTTTTTTTAAATTAAGGAACTGGCAAATTGCCGGAGGCCTCGCCCCCTCCCTGCACCACTGTGCAAATGCAGCTAGTGGCACAATTTAAGATGGGTGTTAGAACTGGGGGTCTCTAGTTGGCAGGGGTAGGTACCATTGTCCAAATAGGGACCCTTGCTTCTAGTCAGGGTAAGGAGGAAACCCATTGAGATAACCCCTGCTCACCCTCTAGGTAGCTTGGCACGAGAAGTCTAGGCTAACCAGAGGCAATGTGTAAAGTATTTGTACCAACACTCACAGTAACACAGTGAAAACACCACAAACTGACTCCACAACAGTTTTAATCTAAACTACACAAGACCAAAAACGACAAAAATCCAACATACACAGTTCAAGAATATGGTTTCAAAAGAGTTCTTAAGGTTTGCGATAAAATTCTTCAGGTTGCGATAAAATAATCTAGGTTCCGATAGAATAATCCACAGATGCGTGAAAAGTTCACAGTTGCGTCACGTTTACTCACAGTACCTTTCAGTTGCGACAAAGTTCCAAAAGCAGAAGCTGGTGCGGTGGAAAACAAGTGATGCGTTGCTCCTGAGACCCTGGGGAGGCGTTTGCGACAGCCCCGCAGCAGCAGCGGGCGTGTTGCGATGACTCGGGTCTGTATGGGGAGGAAGGCCACTTGTATGGATTCCGGTGCGGAGGTTCGGTAGGAAGTTTGTTCTCGCAAAGGCACGATGCGACGATCTCGTAGGGGCTGCGACGATCTCCGGGGCAACGATGCGCAATCCAGCGGTGATCCTCTCTCTCTCAGCTCCTCGATGCGATGGCTTTGGATGATGCTCGCAGCGACGTGATGCGGTCCGCAAGCAAGCTGTGCGGTGATCTCACCCAGCAACGACAGGCTCTGCGACGACACTCGCAGCGATGTTCGACTTTCCCGCACCGGTCTGGTGCGTCCCGCAAACGAAGTATGCGACGGCTCTGGCAGCGGCGTCAGGCGCTGTGACGATCTCGACCTTTGTAGCGGCGGGAAACTTCTCGCACTGTCGGGGTTGCGCTCCGCAAGCGAGCGATGTGACACTTTTCAATTGCAAAAGTCTCTCAAGCTTAGTTTCAAGCTTCCCAGCACAGGTACAACTTCCAGAGGCCCCACAACTGGATCAAGCACTCTAGGAAGGACAGAACTCTCTCAGCAAAGTTCAGGAAAGCTGGGGGTGAAGTCCTTTTGTTCCTGGGACTTCAGAACAGGGAGCCAGCTCTACTCAGGCCCTTGGAGATTCCTTCAAGACAGGGGACACAGCTCAACAGCAACGTCCTTCCCCTCTCCTTGGCAGCAAAGCAACAGCAGGTCAGTCCAGCAGAGCAGAAGCAGGACAGTCTTCCTTCTTCAGTTTCAGCTTTCTCCTTGGCAGAGGGTCCTTCTTGATTCCAGGATGATCTAATTTTCTGTTGTCAGGGGTCCTGTACTTATACCCCTTTGTTCTCTTTGTGCAAGTGGGCCCTGAGCCCGGTCTGAACCAGTTCTGGGTGTCTCCTGAGTACTTTGTTTTCCTGACTTCGCCTTTCCTTTCAGAGTGAGGGGCAGGGTCGTCAGCCGCCCAGCAGGAGGTGGAGCCAGCATTGTGGAAGGCAGGCACAGCCCTATTCAGGCCCAGGTGCTAACTCCTCCCACCACTCCAGTTGCAGATGCAGTCATTCAGCCTACGGCTGACTCAGCCAGCCTCCTGGGGAATCCCCAGCCCCTGTCACTCTCAAACCAGACAGTCAATCCACAAACAGGCCAAGGCACACAGAAGGGTCAGACAAGAGAACAGCGACTTTCTAAAAGTGCTGTTCTCAAACACAGGATTTAAAAACAAACTTTCCTAAAAGACGTGTTATTAAATTCGGGGTTCAGGGATACTAGATACTTATGTCCCATCTTGTTCCTATGGGAAGAAATGCTGGAAGCCACTGTAGCCAGCATCCCCCATGTTAATCTATGGAGCAAGATAGCCTTACAATAGTGAAAAACGAAAATGGCTGCCATTCCCTATCAGAGCATGTCACCTGCACTAGTACATGCTCTACCTTTTACATACACTGCACCCTGCCCAGGGGGGTACCTTGGGCCGTCCATAGGGCTGACTGATGTGCACAAAAAGGGAAGGGTTAGGCCTGGTCAGTGGGGACACTGACCAGGAGGACATGGCAGTTTCTAAACTGCACACAGGCACTGCAGTGTCAGGCCTGAGACATCATTTTAGGGCTACTCCTGTGGGTGGCACAATCAGTGCTGCAGTCCCACTAGTAGCATTTGTCATCACCAGCCCTGGCACACCCAGTGCACTTTACTAGGGACTTCATGGTGATACAAATATGCCAAACATGTATATCCAATCAGAATAACACTTTACATAGGGAGCACTTACACTCTGGCACTGATCAGCAGTGGCAGAGTGTCCAAAGCATCTAAACCAGCAAAAACGAAATCCAGCACAGCATCAAAAATACAGGAGGTAGAGGCAAAAAGATAGGGGGAAACCACGCCAAAGATGCCAGGTCTAACACGTGTCCCCTCCAGCTGAAAGTGGGGAGAACTACCCACCCTCTTGGGCGTTCTCTTCACTAAGGTGGAAAAACCTGGACAGACCATCAGCGTTGGCGTGTTCTGTGCCAGGGCGGTGTTCCACCATAAAGTTAATTCCCTGTAGGAAGATGGACCACCTCAACAGTTTTGGGTTCTCACCCCTCATCTGCATTAACCATCTGAGGGGCCTGTGGTCGGTCTGAACACGGAAGTGAGTCCCAAACAGGTAGGACCTCAGCTTCTTCAGTGCCCAGACCACAGCAAAAGCTTCCCTTTCAATCACACTCCACCGCCGTTCCCCGGGGAGTAGCCTCCTACTAATGAAAGCTACTGGCTGGTCTCCATTCTCCTCAGTGACTTGTGAGAGGACTGCTCCCACACCATGCTCTGAAGCGTCTGTCTGTACTATGAACTCACTGGAAAAGTCAGGCGCCTTGAGCACCGGTGCTGTGCACATGGCAGTTTTCAGGGTTTCAAAAGCAGTCTGGCAGGCTTCAGTCCAGTCCACTCTTTTGGGCAACTTCTTGGAAGTGAGTTCTGTCAAGGGGGCGACAATGGTGCCATACCCCTTGACAAACCGTCTGTAATACCCGATGAGTCCTGAAAAGGCTCTCACCTCTGTCTGGGTCTTAGGGGGCTCCCAAGCCAGAATGGTATCAATCTTTGCCTGTAGGGGCGCCACCTGGCCGCTCCCCACCTGGTGTCCCAAATACACCACAGATCCCTGCACTATCTGGCACTTGCTGGCCTTGATAGTGAGGCCTGCCCTTTGCAGAGCCTTCAACACTTCACAGAGGTGTTGCAAGTGTTCCTCCCATGTGGAGCTGAACACAGCAATGTCATCCAGGTATGCGGCACTGAATTCCTCCAGCCCGGACAGTACCTGGTTAACCAGTCTCTGGAACGTGGCAGGTGCATTCTTCAACCCAAAGGGCCAGACTCGGAACTGGAAGTGCCCCTCTGGCGTTGAAAATGCTGACCTCTCTTTGGCCCCCTCAGTTAAGGCAATCTGCCAGTACCCAGAAGTCAAATCAAATGTACTAACGTACTTGGCAGTTCCCAACCGATCCACGAGCTCCTCAGCTCTGGGGATAGGGTGTGCGTCAGTCTTCGTGACCGCATTGAGCCCACGGTAGTCCACGCAAAACCGGAGTTCTGGAGGGGACACTGACCAGGAGGACAAGCCAGTTTCTAAACTGCACACAGGCACTGCAAGGTCAGGCCTGATACATCATTTTAGGGCTACTCCTGTGGGTGGCACAATCAGTGCTGCAGTCCCACTAGTAGCATTTGTCATCACCAGCCCTGGCACACCCAGTGCACTTTACTATGGACTTCATGGTGATACAAATATGCCAAACATGTATATCCAATCAGATTAACACTTTACATCAGGAGCATTTACACTCTGGCACTGATCAGCAGTGGCAGAGTGTCCAAAGCATCTAAACCAGCAAAAACGAAATCCAGCACTGCATCAAAAATACAGGAGGTAGAGGCAAAAAGATAGGGGAAAACCACGCCAAAGATGCCAGGTCTAACAGTGGGGAATTAGTTCCCCTTGAATCCTGAGAGTCCCTGGGGGCTATCTAGCCCACCAGGTACCTCCAGTACACTCCACAGGGCTTTGTTGCAGAGAGGTGGTCCGAGGTCAGGCCCCTTTTTACACCTCTCTGCAACGCAGCTGTGTGGCGCTTACTGGAGGTACCTGGTGGGCTAGTTGGACCGCAGGGACCCCCAGGATTCAATGGGACTTAATTCCCCAACTTAAAATGTACCACGGGGTGCGTTTGCACAGTGGTGAAGGAAGGGGGCGGGGCATAATGTGACATGTGTGCAAACACGTCCTGTGGCGTGTTTTAAATTGGGGGATTGAGTCTCCTTGAATCCTGAGGGTCCCTGGGGGCCTACTAGCCCATCAGGTACCTCCAGTAAGCACCACAGAGTTGCATCACAGAGAGGTGTAAAAAGGGGCATGGCCTCAGACCACCTCTCTGCAATGCAGCCCTGTGACACTTACTGGAGGCTCCTGGTGGACTAGTTGGCCCCCAGGGACCCTCAGGACTCAAGGGGACTTAATCCCCCAACTTAAAACGCACTAGGGGGCACATTTGCACAGCGGTGAAGGGAGGGGCGGGGCCTGATATAAGAAGTTAGCAATCCTGCTGTGTGGGACTTACTGGTGGTAATAAAAGGGATAGTTTGCCCCCAAAGTTGACGTTGGGGGCTAACTACTCCTCCTGTTACGTCCAGTAAATACCACACAGTGGGATTGCTAAGAGGTGTTTCACACGCCATGCTCACCTTTCTTCACCACTCTGGAAACGCAACTTGTATGTTATAGTTAGAAATTAGCATTTAAAAAACCTTGGTAATTCACTGAAAAAACACAGGTTTCAGGGACGTTACGTTAGGGGTTAGCATTAAAAAAACTTTGAAATTCACTGAAAAAAACATAGGTTTCAGGACGTTATAGTTAGAAATTAGCATTTAAAAAACCTTAGAAATTCACTGTAAAAACCATAAGTTTCAGGGACGTTATATTTAGTTGGACATTTCTCTTGTACAAAACCATAGAATTTGCCCCATAAGCCAACTATAACTCACGCACCCACAATGCACTTCTGATTACATCACATATTACATCATTCATGGCATGGTCAGTGACATCACTGATGATATCTCAAATGACATCACTGATGAAATCATCCACATGAATATCTGATGCACCTCCTCACACTCCAATATAACCTTTGATACACCCACTGTAAAATACAGACTACCATTTTCGAAACCATCGACACACCAATACCAGTTACTACAGACGCACTCACTGATTCCTAGGTCTACACACACATCCACTTTCACCCATAAAGTCTCTCATACATGCAGTCACTCATCAATACAACACTATCATAAGCACTCATACACTTATACAGACACTCACACACCACCACTCATCCATGGAGTAACTCAGACATCTAGTCAGTCATGCAAAGAATCAATCACTCTTCCAATTATTGACCAATACAGTTATACACACACCACATCACTTATTCAAACAGAAACAAATGCATACTGTTAGAACTGGGAGTCTCTAGTTGGCAGAGGTAGGCACCACTGTCCAAATAGGGACCCTTGCTTCTAGTCAGGGTAAGGAGGAAATCCTCTGAGATAACCCCTGCTCACCCCCTTGGAAGCTTGGCACGAGCAGTCAAGGCTTATCAAAGGCAATGTGTAAAGTATTTGTACCAAAACTCACAGTAACACAGTGAAAACACTACAAACTGACTCCACAACAGTTTAGAAAAATAAAGGTATTTAATCTAAACTCCACAAGAGCAAAATGATAAAAATCCAACATACACAGTTCAAGAATATGGTTTCAAAAGAGTTCTTAAATTTAGCAATAAAATTAACCACAGTTGCGTCACGTTTTAGCCACAGTACCTTTGTTAGCGATAAAAAGTTCCAAGCACAGAAGCTGTAGCGGTGAAAAACAAGCGATGCGTTGCTCCTGAGGCCCTGGGGAGGCGTTAGCGGCAGCCCCGCTGCAGCAGCGGGCGTGTTGCGGTGAATCCGGTCTGTATGGGGAGGAAGGCCTCTTGTATGGATTCCGGTGCGTAGGTTCTGTAGGAAGTTTTCTCCCGCAAAGGCAGGATGCGATGATTCTCGGGTGTTGCGACGATCTCCGGGGCGACGATGCACGGTCCAGCGGCGATCTTTCTCTCTCAGCTCCTCGATGTGATGGGTCTGCGACGATTTTCGCAGCGACGTGATGCGATGATTTAACCCAGCAATGACAGGCTCTGTGACGATGTTCGCAGCGGCGGAAATATTCCCGCTAACGAAGGGTGCGACGTCTTGAGGCAGCGGCGAGAGGCGCTGCAACGATCTCGGTCTTCGTAGCGGCGGGAATTTTCTTGCTCGGCCGGGATTGCGATAAATTTTCTGTAGCAAAGTCTTTAAAAGCTTGATTTCCAGCTCCCCAACACAGGTACAACTTCCAGAGGCACCACACATGGGCCAATCACTCCAGGAATGACAGAGCGCTCTCAGCAGAGCTCAGGGAAGCTGGGGGTGAAGTCCTTTTGTTCCTGACACTTCAAAAACAGGGAGCCAGCTCTTCTCAGGCCCTTGGAGATTCCTTCAAGCAAGGGGACACAGCACAAAGCAAAGTCCTTCCGCTCTCCTTGGCAGCAAAGCAACAGCAGGGCAATCCAGCATCACACAGCAGGACAGTCTTCCTTCCTCAGTTTTAGCTTTCTCCTTGGCAGAGGTTCCTTCTTGATTCCAGGATGATCTAATTTTCTGTAGTCAGGGGTCCTGTACTTATAACCCTAAAAGTCTTTGTTCCCTTTGTGCAGGAGGGCTCTGAGCCCGGTCTGAACCAGTTCTGGGTGTTCCTTGAGCACTTTGTTTTCCTGGCTTCTCCTTTCCTTTCAGAGTGAGGGGCAGGGTCGTCAGCCGCCCAGCGGGAGGTGGAGCCAGCAGTGTGGAAGGCAGGCACAGCCCTATTCAGGCCCAGGTGCTATCTCCTCCCACCACTCAAGTTGCAAATGCAGTCATTCAGCCTAGGGCTGACTCAGCCAGCCTCCTAGGGAATCCCCAGCCCCTGTCACTCTCAAACCAGACAGTCAATTCACAAACAGGCCAAGGCACACAGAAAGGTCACTCAAGAGAACAGCTATTTTCTAAAAGTGCTGTTCTCAAACACAGGATTTAAAAACAAACTTTCCTAAAAGATTTGTTAGTAAATTCTGAGTTCAGAGATACCAGACTTTTATGTCCTATCTTGTTCCTATGAGAAGGTATGCTGGTAGCCACTGTAGACACCATCCCCCATGATAGCCTATGGTGAAAGATAGCCTTGCAGCAGTGAAACACTAAAATGGCTGTAATTCACTACCAGAGCATGTCACCTGCATGAGTACATGCCCTACCTTTCACATACACTGCACCCTGCACAAGGGGGTACCTTGGGCCTTCCATAGCGGTGACCAATGTGCACAGAAAGAAAAGGGTTAGGCCTGGTCAGTGGGGACACTGACCAGGAGGACATGGCAGTTCACAGACTGCACACAGGCACTGTGGTGGCAGGCCTAAGACACCATTTTAGGGCTACTCATGTGGGTGGCACAATCAGTGCTTCAGGCCCACTAGTAGCATTTGTGATCACCAGCCCTGGCACACCCAGTGCACTTTACTAGGGACTTCTTGGGGATACAAATATGCCAATCATGGATATCCAATCACAATAACAATTTACACAGGGAGCACTTACACTCTGACCAGCAGTGGCAGAGTGTCCAAAGCATCTAAACCAGCAAAAACGAAATCCAGCACAGCATCAAAAATACAGGAGGTATAGGAGAAAGATAGGGGGAAACCACACCAAGGATGCCAGGTCTAACACATACTTACTCTCTTATGCAATCACTGATACAAGTACACACTCATCCATACAGCCACTCTCACAATCACTGACTCTCACGTATAGTCATTTATATACTCTAACTTTGACATACACTGCCTTTTACATATGTAGTTACTTGGACATGTACCACTGAGACATCCATTCTCTCATAACACACCCATGCACACACGCACCCACCCATACAGCTGTTTGCACATGCACTCTTGTACCCATACACTCTGTGAATCAACTACTCACACATCTATGCACAGAGTCACACACCTCCCGCCCGCCCACACACACACACTCAGGCACCCATACAAATACTCAGGAAACAATCAATAGCTCATATACACACTCATGTAGCTACTGACCAACCCATGCAGCAGCTTACACAACAACAGACAGACTGATACAGACATTCACACAGTTTAGTCACTAAACCATGCATTTAGTAAGACACACACAATAACTCACTTACATAATCAGTCACGCACCTACAAAATCCTCCATCCACACACTTACACACCCACTCATTCTTCAATACACCTTGGAATATATAAATATATATATATAAAACATATTTAAACTTTACAGAAACACACAGTCACTGAGTGATGTCATCAGCGATGTCATCAGTTATGTCATTTGAGATGTCATTAGTGATGACTGACCATGTCATGAATGATATAATATGTGACATCATCAGAAGTGCATTGCGGGTGCGCAAGTTATAGTTAGCTGAACTAACTATAACAGGGCAATTTCTATGGTTTTGTACGAGAGAAATGTCCAACAAACTATAACATCCCTGAAACCTATTGTTTTTTCAGTGAATTTCTAAGGTTTTTTAAAAGCTAATTTCTAACTATAACGTGCCTGATACTAATGGTTTTTTCAGTGAATATATCTATGTATATATATATATATATATATATATATATATATATATATATATATATATATATATATATATGCGAACCAGTCCCACTCCAAAAAGAAACGGGTCCGACACATGCTCAGTGGCTCGAAGGAGATTTATTGAAAGGTTTCCCAGTGATAAAGTCTTGTAGTGGTGAAAATAAGGGCAGACGCGTTTCCAGTCTTTCGACTTTCCTCAGTGCGCGCTTCACCTGGAGTAACAGTTCTGCCTGAGGGGCTCGTTTAAAAAAGATGGATGGAGCTTCCCTTATTGGTGCAGGAAACTCTGGGCCCCACCTCCCACAGCTCGCCACTCCACCTCTCCTGCTGAAATCCATTTCGGGTTTTGTTGTCCCACGCTGTGCACTCTGATACAGTGATCAAATCCTGCAAACACACAGTGGTGTCCCATTTCTGGCTGCGTGTTTCACTCGCCGCCGTCGATAGTCTCAGCAGGGCTCAATGCTGTTCTGTCTCCTTCGTGCCACCTTAAGCAGCATACTGCTGCTTCTTCATTCCCCAATTAGGCTTCAACTCAGGTGAGTGTTTCCGACCTTTTGGGGGTGCCCTGCGCTATGTCTTCTAAACATAACACCACCAGGCTGCAAGTTATGCGCGGAGCTCCTGACCGTGAAGGCGTGCCGGTAAGTCGGTACTTGCTCCCGACAAAAATGCGAACCAGTCCCACTCCAAAAAGAAACGGGTCCGACACATGCTCAGTGGCTCGAAGGAGATTTATTGAAAGGTTTCCCAGTGATAAAGTCTTGTAGTGGTGAAAATAAGGGCAGACGCGTTTCCAGTCTTTCGACTTTCCTCAGTGCCCGCTTCACCTGGAGTAACAGTTCTGCCTGAGGGGCTCATTTAAAAAAGATGGATGGAGCTTCCCTTATTGGTGCAGGAAACTCTGGGCCCCACCTCCCACAGCTCGCCACTCCACCTCTCCTGCTGAAATCCATTTCGGGTTTTGTTGTCCCACGCTGTGCACTCTGATACAGTGATCAAATCCCGCAAACACACAATGGTGTCCCATTTCTGGCTGCGTGTTTCACTCGCCGCCGTCGATAGTCTCAGCAGGGCTCAATGCTGTTCTGTCTCCTTCGTGCCACCTTAAGCAGCATACTGCTGCTTCTTCACTCCCCAATTAGGCTTCAACTCAGGTGAGTGTTTCCGACCTTTTGGGGGGGCGCCGCGCTATGTCTTCCAAACATAACACCACCAGGCTGCAAGTTATGCGCGGAGCTCCTGACCGTGAAGGCGTGCCGGTAAGTCGGTACTTGCTCCCGACAAATATGCAAACCAGTCCCACTCCAAAAAGAAACAGGTCCGACACATGCTCAGTGGCTCGAAGGAGATTTATTGAAAGGTTTCCCAGTGATAAAGTCTTGTAGTGGTGAAAATAAGGGCAGACGCGTTTCCAGTCTTTCGACTTTCCTCAGTGCCCGCTTCACCTGGAGTAACAGTTCTGCCTGAGGGGCTCGTTTAAAAAAGATGGATGGAGCTTCCCTTATTGGTGCAGGAAACTCTGGGCCCCACCTCCCACAGCTCGCCACTCCACCTCTCCTGCTGAAATCCATTTCGGGTTTTGTTGTCCCACGCTGTGCACTCTGATACAGTGATCAAATCCCGCAAACACACAGTGGTATCCCATTTCTGGCTGCGTGTTTCACTCGCCGCCGTCGATAGTCTCAGCAGGGCTCAATGCTGTTCTGTCTCCTTCGTGCCACCTTAAGCAGCATACTGCTGCTTCTTCACTCCCCAATTAGGCTTCAACTCAGGTGAGTGTTTCCGACCTTTTGGGGGGGTGCCGCGCTATGTCTTCCAAACATAACACTACCAGGCTGCAAGTTATGCGCGGAGCTCCTGACCGTGAAGGCGTGCCGGTAAGTCGGTACTTGCTCCCGACAAATATGCGAACCAGTCCCACTCCAAAAAGAAACGGGTCCGACACATGCTCAGTGGCTCGAAGGAGATTTATTGAAAGGTTTCCCAGTGATAAAGTCTTGTAGTGGTGAAAATAAGGGCAGACGCGTTTCCAGTCTTTCGACTTTCCTCAGTGCCCGCTTCACCTGGAGTAACAGTTCTGCCTGAGGGGCTCGTTTAAAAAAGATGGATGGAGCTTCCCTTATTGGTGCAGGAAACTCTGGGCCCCACCTCCCACAGCTCGCCACTCCACCTCTCCTGCTGAAATCCATTTCGGGTTTTGTTGTCCCACGCTGTGCACTCTGATACAGTGATCAAATCCCACAAACACACAGTGGTGTCCCATTTCTGGCTGCGTGTTTCACTCGCCGCCGTCGATAGTCTCAGCAGGGCTCAATGCTGTTCTGTCTCCTTCGTGCCACCTTAAGCAGCATACTGCTGCTTCTTCACTCCCCAATTAGGCTTCAACTCAGGTGAGTGTTTCTGACCTTTTGGGGGGGCGCCGCGCTATGTCTTCCAAACATAACACCACCAGGCTGCAAGTTATGCGCGGAGCTCCTGACCGTGAAGGCGTGCCGGTAAGTGGGTATTTGCTCCCGACAAATATGCGAACCAGTCCCACTCCAAAAAGAAACGGGTCCGACACATGCTCAGTGGCTCGAAGGAGATTTATTGAAAGGTTTCCCAGTGATAAAGTCTTGTAGTGGTGAAAATAAGGGCAGACGCGTTTCCAGTCTTTCGACTTTCCTCAGTGCCCGCTTCACCTGGAGTAACAGTTCTGCCTGAGGGGCTCGTTTATATATATATTATATATATATATTACCTACTGGCGGTCACCAGTAGGTAGTTATAGTTAGTACCTAGTTTCCAAAGGAAATCCGCAACATTCTATTGGGAATAACTTTGGCGTCGGTGGACGAATCTTTGTGAATATATATATATATATATTATAAACCAGCCGCGGCCGGCAGTGGGAGGAAATGCAGGGCGGTGACGTGGGGAGGGGAAGGGGCAGGGTGGGGGCTAGTAATGTATGGATTACGGAGTTTTACAGGTAAGTAAACATTTAAATAAATAAAACGAATTTCGTTGCGCGCACTGCATCGCATTTTGGGATGCAGTGTACTCAACGAAATTCTATTTTATTTGTTTAAATGTTTACTTACCTGTAAAACTCCGTAATCCATACATTACTACCCCCCACCCTGCCCCTCCCCCTCCCGCTCCCCACGTCACTGCCCTACATTTTCTCCCACTGGCGGCCGCGGCTGTTAGAGACGTACTTCTCACTGTATATTTGGGTGCCTTACTTACACTGAAATCCATGTGGCGTATGGTGTCCATATAGTTATTTCCGGTTAAGTGTAGCATGGGATGCAATTTGTAATAAATCAAAAAATCTCCTCAGGAAAAATGAACACTATAAAAATAAAAAGTAAATTTCACCATTTTCTTAAACTTTCACAAGCATAATATATATGCAGCGCCTATGAAGAACACATATAGGGTAAAAACATTCGCTGTGAATTCAACAATGTGTGCAAATACAATAAAGAGACATACGTGCTTTGCCATCTGAATACTTTACACATGTGGTACCCTTCATGAATATCAAATAACTAGTAAGCCATGAATTGGTGCAAAAGAAGCTTACACATTTTATACATCTCACCGTTTGTGAATATGCTCCATTATGCATTCAACGAGATGTTTGCATACACCAAACATATAGTAAATCGATTTGTAGCGTTGCAAATTAATATTCATCTTCATGTGTCCGTTGTTTATGCTGACTAGAACGGTTAAGTATTCGCAGTTGCTCCTGAAAGTAAGAGCTTCTGTATAGTTTTATGTTGTTGTAGGACAGGTAGATGATTGCAGCGTCAAAATTTTTGTTTATGTTTTTAAAGCATACCTTCTGCACCATTTTCACTAATAGTTCTGAACGAACAACGTATTTATGAACTGTCTATTGCATTTGCTCAGTGTTAAGTATTCTTTAACTCTCGTGCTCACGCAAATTAAGTTAGCTTTTCGCCCTAGACAGCTGCCATGAAGTTTGCTTCACGCTAATTTTCGCACTTTTTAAGACACACTTTATGTTTTGTTTTTTAGAATGCTCTGAAAATTGCCTTATTTTCTGGAAGACATGGAGTTCGCCGAGAAGGCATAGCTGACCAGCGGAATAACTATTTTAAAATGTCACTATTATTTCGACATATTATTTCAATGATCTACAAAGAGCACCGTTTGACATCGTGACTCTGTTCTCTTAGTTGTGTCAGTAAAAACCACAAAGAATTTGTATGCTGTTTGTCAGTTTTTGAAATGTTAATTTAACATTTCAAAAATAGAATATCAGGGGTTATGAAAAATGAACTGCTGACTAAGCTCTTTTGATGTACAGGAGGTTAACTTAACCTTTTCTTTAAAGAGAGTATGAGAGTCCGAATTACTGCTGCACTTTTGAGAAAGTTTATTTTATTTGTTGTGTAGCATTTTAATTAGTTTTTTCCCCGCATTCATTGAATCTTCTTTGAAGTCACACAGAATTTAAACCTACTTGAGGCCCCATACTTGCTTGGTAGAAATGTAATTTTTTGGTTTGGGAATAATTATATCATGGGAATACGCTAGTGAAGGCTGGTTGAAGGACTATTACCCGGGTATTTTAGTAGTGTGTCTGGAGTGCTGCTGCTTGGTATTAACATAACGTTGATGGATTTAGCTAAACATCGGAACCATTGGTAGAAAATATACTTGTAGCTAATGTATGAACACGGCAAACATGGTATTAAATGAATATTAGATGGCGTACTCTACTTGGTGAAAATACTTGGAGCCATAAAGTGAGCCATGAAAGTGCTAATTTAAGATCACTCTCTTCCACCATTTTTGGGGTCAATATTCTAAATAGTTAAAGAGATGGAGGAGTGCTATTTTACCACATTAGATAGTGGCAAATGGTGCTTGGCACAGGAAGTTTAAAAGCATGTACTGCTTTTGGCTATAAATGTGGCAACATCTGTTGGCATATCTAAAGTAAACAACAGAGCATGATATAACACAATACACAAAGCAGCATAACTACACAATTAAAATATTACAAGGCACAATACAACAGAACTGTCAAAACAGAATGAAACACAGCCACACCACAACAGAACAAGCATTCCGGAATTTCTTTATCACAAATTACCACTTCCTGAATCCTGCTTTCATAATAGGGTGGTGAAAGGTGTTTACGCTACGCACTAACATAACTTACTGTTGATAACAAGAAATAGCACTACTCAAAATGTTATGTGATCGGGCTACTGCTCTCTTGGTTGAAACAAACTTGCCTAGCCAAGATGGTTACTTGCAAAGCATTTTTTCCTTTGTCATAATCTGCAAAAACATGAGCACATAGATGACATATTGTGCAACAGCTCAGATAATGTTTTTTCCTTTCACTGGTTTTATTTGCTGTTTAATTTTGTTTGTTTTATTAACAGTTTACAAACCCCACAACAATATTTACATGCTTAATACAAACAATAAAGGGGTTTCCAAAAAAGAGCTGGAGTATAATTTATAGAGTTTAACTCGATAGGCAGATGTAGCCTACACCTGAAAACTCAGTAGTAAGTCAAGTGTAAATCGTTCTACTGAAGGGTTAGTCTTTGTGAACTGGGTCCTAAACGTTTGTAAGTCAAAAAGATTCTCAAGCATCCTTCGATCAATACAACATCTCACTATTGGTAACTGATTGAATCTGAGAAACATTTACTGAGTTATGCTTATTTTATTTAACAAAAATCAATTAGTGCATGTGTGTGCATTCTTTAACAAAGGTAGCCCCAGACTCAGAAACCTAAAAACATAGTACACTAGTCTGCCCCAGTAAAAGAAAGCCAAATTAATATTTACATCTTCAATCAGTTCATAATTTCACAAAAGCATTAAGGGGCACAATAAAAGTCATGTGTGGAAATCAATGTATTAATACCTCACAAACAGGCTAAAGTAGTTTACCTGAAGTGGTATTACCAAACCATTCAACGTTTTGAGTTGTGGAATGGGGAGTAACCCAACAGTGGGTTTTGCATGCTGATTTCTGCAAATGTTCCCCTCGTTCTGATGACGTTTCTACTGATATATTACTAAATTTTTATTTCCGAAATGTGTTCAGGGAACCTCATGAAGGTGCAGTTCGTTCTTCAAAATATACCCTAACTACTGCCACTCGTCTAATCCGGATTTTTCAGTATCTGAAAATGAAAGCCCACAGCTACAATAAAATGGGCAATCAACAAAACATGTTTCAAAATTTCAGGCAAACTGTTGAAAAACCCACGAATTATTTTCTAAATCAATGTTTATCCATGCTGCTATAACCATCGCTAGTGGAAAAAGATGACAAAGAGGGCCCACAAAACCTCTACGAAATGTAGGCAAGTTACTTTCTATCTAGTACCGAAAAACCTCACTGAAGATGAGCCAATTGTTTCTGTCTTTGACTGTTCTACAAATATGCATTACATAACTCATCCTTTGAGTAAACTTCAAGCATGTGTTGTTCTTTGATTCACTATCACTAGTAGCATATGCTCCTGCTAGCAATAAGTTTTAATCTGTTTACAATGACGTTTAATGCTGTGAAGTTATTGCACCTAGACACTGTAGGTCAATGCACTGCAGACCTCCTGCATTGCCTGGAGTTCACATATCAACGCCTTTTCTCAGGATTGCCATTTACTTGGTAAAAGGAATGAAGGTTCTCTTTTTATGGGTAGGGACACACAACCAATTCAATATTTGCTCTTGGACTGCTTCTATCATATCTAGGAATATATTATTTTGAACATCAGCACAAAGAACATGGGAACGTGTGGGCCTCAGCTTTAAGGCTGCCTTCTGACGCTACTTTGCCTAGCACATGCTTGCAGTGGCCCTTATGTATTAATCCTCTGATAAAATCTAGTGAGGATTATGAGAATGCCTTCTAGTTTGGTGTTTTAATACCAAGAACACACACGTCTTTGGCACAAGATCCTGCCAGTTTATTTTATTAGGTGTATTTATTTGATGTAGATCTAGTGGCTTGATACAAAAGAAAATTTAACAATTTGTACCATTAGGTGCTTGTAATCAGATTTCAAATGGAAGGCTCTCAGCTTTCAGAAAGGAGTCCAGAGTTTTAGGATTATTAATTTGGTATACTTTAATTGCCACTAAAATCTTAAAAACCTGTGTCGAATTACATTTTTCTTAGAATGGAAAGCGCATGCCACACATTAATATTAATATTTTCTTATTTAAAGAAGGAAAAATCAGATGTGAGGCAGATTTAAAAATAAGAGTTCAATCTGTGCAACACGGGGTTAGTTCATAAACGACAGCGGGTTTTAAATATGTTCAGACAAGTGAGGTCAAGACTGGTGTGTTATTGAAAGATTCACAATTTTGTATTGCCAGTATTCTAGTAACTGACAAGATTTCATCATTGTATGTCATTTACCAAAAAGAATGTGCATAGTTCATCAAGCTCAACTACCACATTGTCTAGTAAAAATTGTCTACATAACTGAAAATTTTGCAGGAGTTTGTACGTTTGAAAACCGAGTCATTTTCATTTATTTTTCAGCCTTAGAAAAGGAATAAAGATATACTGTTGCCTAAATCCTTCTAGAATGGACAATTTCCAGTACCCAGCAGTGCCATGAAATTACAAAACTGTGATTTGTGTTTATGAAATGCATGTGAATATCAGTGTTTTTCTGTTTAATATCTTCAGATCAATCACTGTTTTGATGTAACAAATTCAGCTACGCTTGCAAATTGTCAGTAACATTATATTTGGGCAGTGTATTGTTTTAGTAGTTCAAGTTAAAGTATTTAAAGATATGATTGACTTCACAAACTCATGTCTGGGGTTCTATTTAATGTCAAAGTTGCAGTTGAATGCTAAAGTCAGATTTGGCATTTCCTTTAAAAGTTTTGTAATTTCCTTAAACAAAACCCCTCAAGCTAATTTATAGAAGGAAATGTAAAACAGTAAATTATCTACATGTTCAAGACATTTCTTGTTGAAAGCTTTAGTAACTTATATACACCTTTCTAACATTTTCTTTAAATATCAGGATATTAATTTAAAGGAAGATTAGGTATATCACAGTAGCTGAAGCCAGGTAAGCAAATTTCAAATATATAAAAACACACAAAACTTTCGAGGGTGGCGTTTTAGCATGAAGGATTTTAGGAAGTGCCACATTACAGAAAAATCACTGGTTTTATTTCACATGAGAAGATATACTAAAAATTGTGGGGCATATTATCAAGCAGAGCGATAGGCAATTATCGCCGCTTTAGCGGACGTTTTCGGCCGCTAAGCGGCGATAATTCTATCGCCCTATTAGCAAGCTGTCGGTAACTGATGTTAGCGACAGCTTTTAGGCGATAGCGAGCGGTTTGGGGGCCGCTTTGCATGTCAGCGATGTTTATCGCTAATGACATGGAAAGTGGGCGTACCAAACCAGTTAGCGACTGAAAGCAGTCGGTAATGTCGCTATCGCCTATTAGCAAGGCAGGCGTAGCGATGGAACTATTCACGCTAAGCGCGAATATCTCCATCTACTAACACCTGCCCAGACCAGTTCTTAGCTATGTTATCCAATGGGAGGTGGATAACATGGCTAAGAGCATTTGGTCGCTAATGCGTGAATATTGCTGTATTCTCAGCGATATTCACGCATTTCGCCGCTATCGCTGGATATTTTAGCACAATGGAGAAAAACGTTGCTAATAGCATGTTTTCTCCGCTAACATATCCAGCGATAGGCAGTGATAAATAAATATGCGCTAAGCGCATTTTGCGATAAATATCGCTATTCCTTGGTAATATGCCCCTGTGTTCTCTTTTCCAAACATATTTCCACAGGGGGCCATGACTGTATGCTAGTATCGTACTTTGTCCAGTGAAGCATGGAAGTTATGAATATACTAGGGGTAGCACCAGATTTCACTTTGAAGCCCTTGGTACTACCCATGCTCAGGGGTAGTGGAGACAGTGATAGAAACAGAAAGTTTACTATTATCTATGAGCCCTTTTGTTTACTGTCTGTAGTTTCCACACCTTGTCCATTATCAGCAAACTGGAGATTACTGAGGAGCTAGGGCTGTTATAATGGGTCACCATTATGATGTTGTCGTGGTCACCCTTTGCCAAGGTGCCAAGGTAGGAGTCCAATCTTTGGCTTTCTCTTGTGTTAGATTAATACTTTCCTACTTCTACCAGTGTTCGGAAGATTGCTATATTTTACACTAAATGGTCCATATTTCGAATCAGGGAAGAAACACTAGCTTTCTGACAATCCACAATTAAATATATAGAAGATCAGTGGATGAAATATGCCTCTCTCAAATGAATTGCTTGGTATATAGCTCTGTTAAAATGTGTGAACAGTTTCTTTACAAATTATTTTCTTTTCCGGAGGTGATCAGTGAATAAGTCTACAGGGTCAAAGTCTAATTTCAAATGTGTAGCTGAGAATATATTTTACTAATATGTGACATTGTTTGTTAAATCTCTCACTAATTATCATGTCCATTCAAGATATCAAAATAATTTTACCTGTTGAGCACTAAGCACTTTTACAGTTCAGATAGAGATATTTACATTTGTGTTTTTTGATTTTATTTTAAACATGTGAACAAGCGATATAAATTAAGGCTATTTTTCTAAATCTGAACTTCAAATTGCTTCAAACTAATCTTGAGCAACACCAATTAGACGTTCCTCCATTATGAGTAATTAAGACATTTGTTTTTGACTGTGTTGTGAATGAGCTTCTGTGCTACTCGTTATGTACTTTGTTCATTAAGATTGTCTGTACTAAAAAAATGTTCTTTCTTGATTACATTTCTTCAGTATGTCACTACGTATTTAGATTAGAAACAACCAAAAGCATTTATGTGGAAGTATATTTTGTCAAAATAAATTGTTTGCTGTTTCTTTGTGTTTTCTTTTATGGTACTGGATCATTTTTCCTGTTTCCAAATGGTAATTTTCTTAAATGTAAAAGGACTCATTTCTCCCAGTTTGGCGAGTAACATGATAATATTAGAAATTAATGGTTAGTTCAGATGATGAGTCTTTCTAAATTTTCCTAAGGTTTTCATGTCATACATAAACTATATTTGTATAGTACAGAAGCCCAGATTACATCCTGACAAAACGTGTACTTTGATTGTGCACCCATATAAATGCAGATGCCGGCATGTTTAGACCCTCATCTAAGCTCATCGTTACAGAGGGAGGTATATGAAAGAACAAATGCTCAGTGTTGTCTTCAGATTTCTTTGAATAGCAATTCATTCCTGGATTGACAAAAGAATAGGGCAAACTTTATTTCAATGCAAGTCCGAATAGGGTGGAAATCAGAAGCACCTGTTATGTTGATTCAACCCTCATTGTTTTTTATGCTAGAGAAAACACATTAATTTTATGTTGTTCTAATTTTTTTTTATTTCTTGCTGTTATTAATATTGCAAATCATCAGATAGATTGGACTCAACTTTTATAATTATATTGTGCATTGAGCAATCGGAAAATGGCTGCACTAGCACTACACTATTAAAAGATAAAGGCATAAAAATATATAAAAAACAGACTCGTTCAGATGTTCACTGGCCACTTGGCATACTGTCTACTGTATTCCTTATCAAAATTTGATGAGTATTGTAAATTAATCTGATGCAGTGTGTAAGGTAGTGATGTATTAAGCAGCTGCATTTCTTAGAGCTGCTAAAGTAGGAATTGTATGACTATCTACTACCTTAAAGTAGTGGCAGGAACGTAAATAGTCGTTGCCCATAGAATACCCTCAGACACAAATTACTTTTTGAATATTGTTAAGCAATTCAAAACCTGTACACAAATTAAAACTGCTAAGAATTATTGCTTCATGTTATCTATGCGATTTTTGTGAGCTTTCCCCATATAGTAAATGTTTCACTCCCAGTACCAATAACTCAGCTGCCAGATATCTATTCACCTTCATCAAATATATGTAGATTATCATAAACATGGCTTATTTGGGCAAGAAGAATACAGCCTCCCCCTCCCACTCTGTATTTAATTTGAGAGACATTTATTAAGGACAATGTAAACAAAAAAACATTTCAATGCCTATAGATCTGGCTCTCATATAGTTATGCCCACAAACCGAGATAAGCCCAAATGAACAAACAATATCTGTGCTGTTTTTTATGTGACCTGCCTTCTGTTCTTGTACACAGTTTTTTACCCTAGCTTCCCGAACTGCATTGCAACAGTACAAAAATCTCAGGGAATGCAGACTGCTGCTAATAGAGGAATAAAAAGAAGGCCACAGAAATAGGACTTACAGAAAGAAACAGGTTACAAGAGACACACCACAACCAGTGTTAATTTGTACATGCCCGTGTTTGTCTGCATTATTTCATTAAAGGCAGTACAATTGGCATTGCAAATACTTGTTGTCAATGTGTTTACATTGTACCATGCCTGCCTCCCTCTTAACTAATATTAAGGAGTCAATCTAAAAACCCCAGTACTTTGAAATTAATGAAGAAGTAGCCTAAAAAATGCAATATGAGAGGCTTAGTAATTTGCGATTTACAAAGGAGACCTTAGATATAAGATACTGCACCTGTTACACTGTATGGGTAGTGTCTAAGTGGTGCTATGATCAGGGGAGAAATCATCCTGATCCCCCATCAGTGGAGAATATCCACACAAACAAAAAAAAAAAAACGATCTGCCCCACTATTCCTGAACACCCTCAGTAACTAATTGAAATTGAACTAGACTACTACAATATTGATTGAGTCTCATCAGGTTTTCTAAAACACATTAGATGGATTGCGATCAAATATATGGAGACGCTTTTGTAGATTTTGAAATTCTTTATTCTTTACAAAATTGATCCTCAAGAAGTAGCCAACGCTTTTCGTTCTGACTTGGGACTTCTTCAGGACTACAAAAACACAGATAAATATATACACTTAAAACACTTCATGTTCACAAAACTCCATTGAAATGCACAGACAATATTTACAGACAGGAGTGCAAGACTCATTATATACAGAACAACCCAGCATTATGGATAAGATCTTTTTAAATCCACAGAGACAATTGAATTATCCCAATCTCTTTGAATAACGATCCATTGATTAATGCCATGAATTCCTTGAAGGAACTTTCTAAGTAGTTCCTTCAAGAAATGGCTCATAATATTTTGATAGTAAAATAGAAAACAAGCAACACCCTGCCAGGGTTAATTCAATGGTCCCATCAAGGGGATCCAAGGGGTGAGGGGGGGGGAGACACAATTTAAAGCTTCAGAGCCAACGACATATCATGTGAGTTCAGACCATCTTATTGTGAAAATAGAATTTTTTTTATTGATTAAATAACATTTCATAAATATAATCCATAAAAACCTTAAAAAGAAGGGCTCCTCTGCATCGACTTGCCTTCACCCCTAGCCCGCGGCGAGGAAGGACGTCAACACTACGGCTCGCTCTGGCCCATTTATCCAGATCCGTGTGTCCTGCACTTCGAGACACCCCTGTGGATACTAAAGAGCCCTGTTATCTCACCCGGTAGAGACGCGCGGCGCTGATTGAGGCTGACTGCAGGGAGCCCCCGGTCTGCCCCAGACCTATCAACCTGCTCAACCTGGATGGGGAATCTGACTGTCAAATATCGCCTCCTGAATGCGGGATCCTGCCCTGACGGGAATCGTCTATCAGCTACCTTTAAACCCGCGACCAATGTTCCTCCACCGCCCAGAGCCCTTCGTACTGGGACACGCTGCTGCCTAAAGAAATAAGAAAGAGACGCCTTGGCCGCTCAGCGCAATATAAGGACCCTCTTAAATCTGAAGCGACACCAGCTCATAACCATCTAGGTCTTTTGAGAATTACCTATCTGCAGGAATCCCTCCTGAATCAAATGAAGTGTATAAGAAGTTAAGACTCCGCAGTGAGAAAAGTGTGTGTATGCCCCCCTCCCTGGTCGTCCCTGCCCTGATGAAGATGCAGCCCAAACTGGCATTGCATTGAAACGCGCGTTGGCGTGATCCGCATGGATGGTCTTGAGTGCAGATTACAACAATTTACTGCACCCCTACCCTGTCTGCCTCCATGTTGTTGTTTTCTCTAGTCCTAGCAACTATGGAATATGATTTTGCAGGCCCCCTGGTTCCCCTATGATTGCGTGTGTATGACTGCATTATCCCTACAGTGTGTGAGACTGAGAAGTGCATGTATGTTTAGCGAATGACTGTGGGAGTGTGTGGGACGTGAATAAACACTTTTCCCTGTATGAATCTTTAATTATGACACATATCAAGCTTTATATCTGCCCTGTGTTTGTACGTTTGCTCTGAAGTGTTTTATGGATTATATTTATGAAATGTTATTTAATCAATAAAAATTTTCTATTTTCACAATAAGATGGTCTGAACTCACATGATATGTCGTTGGCTCTGAAGCTTTAAATTGTGTCTCCCCCCCCCCCCCCTCACCCCTTGGATCCCCTTGATGGGACCATTGAATTAACCCTGGCAGGGTGTTGCTTGTTTTCTATTTTACTGTTTTTTCCCCTGTTTTCCTGCCAGCATCCTAAAAAAGGACCCTCCGGGGAACCCCCTTCTATTTTGTTGTCATAATATTTTGATATTCATTCAGGTTGATGAGTAGCTTACATTTCTAGGTGTTGTATCCTGTGATGTTGTGTTCTGTAAAACTAAGAAGAAAAGGTACAATGTATTGGTTGAAAAAGATATGTTGTTTTAATGGAGCCCAATCTGAGACAATGGAATTTGTCACTGATTAGGATTCCTGGATTGGTAGTCAGGGCTCAGTGTTTGTGCTATTTGAGGGTGCGTTTGGGTGAAAAAAGGGGGGAATATAACCTATTTGCTGTTCCTATATGCATCATGTAGCCTTAAATGATAGGAAGTTCTGTTTGTCTTAGGTGTGGTGACCATAATAAACTAATGTGAAAAACATGAAAACATGTAGGCTACTGCTGTTGAGAAGCAACTACAGTATGTGATAACTGCAATATGCAGATATGCGGTATCACTCAGTACAGAGAGAAAAGTTGGTAGTAAAATTTCACATTACAAGCCAAAAGTATATCTATGAGCTTGAGCTTACTTCATCTGGTTTACAAGCAAAAAGAACGGATGATAGATGGAATCCTGAACAAATCATACATTCACTCCAAGTTACAGATCTGAGTTTAATCCATCATTGTTTTGCTCACCACGCCACCCCAGTTTGGGCCTAGCCATATTCAACTCAGTCTTGACCCATCTCCCCATGGGAACAATCCAGCCCGAATATCAGGCCAGATCCTCCATGGACCAGGAACAAGCATTCTGAGACCGGTTTCAGGGCATTACCCCTCATCAACAAGACTAGCTTGAATCCATTGGCACAATGAATATGGGACCTACATCTGGGCTTACACTGCCCACTTAGTGTGACAAAAACAAAGACAAAAGATGATCGATGGAATCCTGAAGAAATCAAAAATTCACCTCTGGTCACAGATCTAGGTTTAGTCCATTGTTATTTTGCTCACCACACCACCCCAGTTTGGACACATCCATTTGCAAATCCATCATGACTCTACTTCCCATGGGAAAAGTCCAGCCCAAACTGCCAGGCCAGATCCTCCCTGGACCAGAAACAAACATCCTGGGACCGGTTTTGGGTTATCATCCATCATCAACCAGGCTAGCTTGAATCCAGTGGTACAATGAGCAAGGTACCCACGTCTGGGCATACCCTTCTAACTTAGGGCAACAAAAGCAAAAACAGATGATGGACGGAATGCTGAACAAATCAAACATCTATAATGTTTTTGCTCACCAAGCTACCCCACTTTGGATCCAGCCCTATTCAATTCAGTCTTGACCCTGCGCCCCATGGGAACAGTCCAACCCAAACTGGCAGGCCAGATCTTCAGTTTAACGGAAACAAGCATCCTGGGACCAGTTTCGGGGTATCACTCCTCATCAGCAAGGCTAGGTTTATTCCAGAGACACAGTGAGCATGGGACCTACGTCTGGGCAGACATACCCTTGCCATTTAGGGTGACAAAAGCAAAAAGAACAGATGTTGAGTGGAATGATGAACAAATCAAACATTCACCCCCAGTAACAGATCTGGGTTTTACATTATCTGGCTGACAGCACATTACATTTCAAAGTCTTCCTTAGTACAGCATCAGGTTGACTGTAGTATCAAATTTAGTAGTAAAATCACATGTTGGCACATAATCGCCCTTTCTGCACCAGGAAGCAGAAAACATTTGGCAGCAAAATCACTATTGGTACAACACCACAAGGTGTAAAAACTAATTTAGGAGCAAAAATCTAATTTAGGTGACCAAGCACAGTTAGGTACAAAATCAGTCTCGGTGAGCAAAGGTTTGGTATATTCCTTTCAGTATGGGGAGAGAATGCAGTAGTCAGATGTTGCACTGAATATGAAACATCAGACCTCTCCTCAAAAACAAAATGCTTGACGCATCAGACCCAATAAATTACAGGCACATTGCAAAAGGGCCATTCTTAGGAAACATGTTTGAGAGAGCAGTGTTTACTCAGCTTTCTGGGGGAATATTGGGTTTTTCCATTTGACTCTAAACTAGTGGGTGTGCAGCACTGATTGTGCCACCCTCTTAAGTAGTTCCTTAAAACATGTTTCAGGCCTGCCATTGTAGCCTGTATGCAGTTGAAACTGCCAATTCCACTTTCCAAAATAATCCCCTTGCAGAGCCTCAAACTCCTTTTTTATTACATGGAAGCCACCCCTAAGGTAGTCCACAGACAGCCCATACGGCAGGATTCAGTGTAATTAAAAAGTTGGACGTCTCCTTTTAAGTTTTACATGTTCTGGTAAAAATTAATTTTTCACTACTGTGAGGCATACCTCCTCCATAGAATAACACTGTGTAAGTTATTACATTTAATAAGTGATAGCATGTACAAATGTCATATTTGGTACCCAAGGATTTGACATTTAAAATCCTCTTTAATAGTCAAGTTGGATTTTAAGTCACAATGCTGAAATTGTCACTTTTAGAAAGTTGGCATTTTCTATTCTAACATCCTTATGCCGGCAGCCTGTTTGGAGGGTCACATGATTAGGTGTAGTTGGCTTTTGTGTAGTCTTCTCAGATAGCCACACAATAGAGAGACCTTGTGTTGACAGGATGGGACAACCAAGGAAGGATGGGCGGCGGAGCTGTACACAGCAATATTTGCACTTCAAAGACACGTCCTCAGCTCATACACAAAGAACTTCACACTAGCCTATTGTGCCTGCAGACAGACGTGGACCTGGACAGGGAGGCAGGAAATTCTAAACTTTTCTGTGGGGGGAGGGAGACTCCAGAAATGTCTTCAATGTCAAAGGGGTCCCCAGGTATAATTATAGGACGCTTAGGCTCCAACTTCAGCTCTCTTCTGGACCTGCGGAAGGACTCTCAGAGGACTGCCCTGCTGCCTGTGACCTTCTGTGTACTTCAGAGGACGACCCTACTGAAGCCAGAGGACTGCCCTGCTAAAGCCAGAGGACTACACTGCTGTCTGAAACCTGCCCTCTGCCCTTATAGGACTTTACTGCTGCCTTGGACCTGATTTACTGCTTGAACCTAAGACTTCCAAAGTGACTCAAAGGGCTAGTCCTGATCAGAGCCTCAGGGACAGAAAGCGCTCCAACCATCTTGAACACTAACTTGGACCCAGCCTGAGTGAGTTTTGACCCTTCAAGTGGCACCCTTCCACTGAGCCTTGGAAGTGGTGCTAAAGGTGCCCAGATAGCCAAAACCCAAAACTTGGGTCTTAGAATATTTTCTGCAAAAGTGCTATGAGAACCAAGAGGAGACAAGGACCTACCTATTTGATGATCCGCAGAAGGCACATCCCTAGTTGGCCTGATCTTTGGCACCTCCAGCTACATTCTTCTCCGCAGCCGCAAACAATGTTTTGCGTCTCCTCGCAGAAGAGGTGTCTGACCTAGTGGAGCCCTTTTTGGCTACAGCCTGCAGCTTCGAACTTCCTTTTTTTTTTAATGTCCTCATCTCACCATGTCAAGTCGTTGTGGATCTTTTTGCAGCCTTTAACTCTATCTGGGGACCACAAGGCTTCCCACATTCACTTGGGTCACCTGACCTTCCCCTTTTAGTCCGGGGACATGGTGTAATCATTGGACCAACTGAATTAGTCTTAGGTTTCGCCCCCAACTCATTAGAGGATGCCAGATGTTAGATAGCTTATCCTCTACGGCCTCATACTCCAACCGGGCCATAGTGAAAGCTGCTTTAACCCAATCCTCTCTTTTCGGGGGGAGAGGGTCTTTCCACCTCCTACAGATTTCTCTCCTTGCCAATAGGATCAAATATAGCAGCAGACCTTTATCCTGCCATGAGGCATTCTGACAGAATAGGCCGTCATCCCCGAATAGAATCAGGGGGGGATTTGCCTCCACTCTGGTCTTGACTATTCCCAACAGAGTGTCCCCGACCCCTTTCCAAAAGAAGTCTAGCACTGTACAATCAAAAAAAATGTGTATATCCTTTGCTAATGGAGTATAACATCTTGGACATTTGGGTGGAGGCGTTGGAGCAAATTTTGCTATTTTATAGGGCGTATAGTAAAGTCTATTGATGACAAAAAGGTGGTTCTTTTTTAAGCAATCGGGTTTTATAAACTTATATAGTGTCTTTAAAGATGGTTCAAAGAGGGTCTTGGCCTGCGTTTCCATGGGGGATTGACTCCATACCGCTTCTGAAGCGGGGATCCCAAAATCTTCGGTTTTTAATAAGTGGTTATACCAGATAGATATTTCCTTCTTAACTAGTGCGGTGGATTGACACATCCTCTCAATTTCTACGTTTCCTTTTATCTCACCCTGCTCTGCGACAGACCAGGAAACTAATTGAAGATATTTGAATCTTGATATTCGAATCCCTATCTTCGCCCTCAGATATTCCCATGGATGTATACCATCTTCGTCAATCAGGTCTGACCACATAGTGATTCCAGCCCTCTTTATTGGCACCGCTAGGGTATCTTTTAGACATTCTGGGGTTCCAGGCGAGTCCCAAATAGGAGCAAGATCTGAATAGTAACCAATCCCCCAACTGGTCCTTACCCTGTACCACACCTCCAGGGCCGCCCTTAGAACCTTCAGGCGTACCCGCTTAAAGAATCTCGGGGAACAGAATTTGTACAGAAAAGCTTCTCCCCAGCCACCTCCTTCTACTCTCACCATCTCACCCAACACTCTGCCCCAGGTTGACCCATCTGGTTTAATGAGTAGCATCCAAATGCTCTTAAACTGAAATGCTGCTGCATATAGATTTATGTCGGGAAGAGCTAGCCCTCCTTTAAGCAGTCTGCGCCTAAGCTTTTTCCAGGTCAAACGAACCCCTTTATCCCCCCATAAGAAGCTCCCTATCTTGCTCTGCACCTTACTTATACTCTTTTTTGGGAAAGGTAGAGGAATGGTTGAAAATAGATATGTAAGCTTGGGGAGAATAACCATTTTCGCAAGGTTGATTTTGCCATATATGGTTAATGGGAGATTCCTCTATCTGCTAAATAGACGGTCAATTTCTCTAGTGACCCTATTTATGTTTAAATGGGGGATTTTATCCAAATCCTTCACGATGTAGATTCCTAAATATCTGAACTCGGAACTCACTTTGCCCCTCCATTGATTCAGATTCCAGCACATAACCTCCGTTTTTGATCCATTGACCTCATAGCCTGACATAGACCCGAATTCTACCAACTGCTCCTCAATCTGAGGTATCACTGCGGCAGGATTGTTTGTATATAAGATCAAGTCATCTGCATATAAGGCCAATTTAGAACTATAGGTCCCGGACTGGAATGGAACGATTGATTCTTTTAACCTAATAGCTTGAGCTAAGGGGTCGATATAGAGGTTGAATAATAGCGGGGAGATAGGGCACCCCTGTCTAGTTCCACACTGTATGCTGAGGCTAGATGTTAATAGACCATTGAGGAGGATCCGCGCCGAGGCACCTCTGTAACAATTTTGTAAGGTCTGAATGAATGTGGGGCCAAACCCCATCTTCTCCAAAACTGCCCAGAGATATACCCAGCAGACTCTATCGAACGCCTTAGCTGCGTCCAATGTGACCACAGCCAAGGGATCCGTTCTTTGTATTGCTAGGTCTATATTCCCAATCAGGAGATGGGTCTGATCTTCAATATGCCTTCCTGCCACGAACCCCTTCTGTTCTGTATGGATCAACCCAGGGGCCAGTTTGGCCAATCTACCAGCTAGAACACCCATAAAGATCTTATAATCGGCATTCAGCAAGGAGATTGGCCGGTAGGAGTCTGCCCGTAAGGGATCCTTGCCTGGCTTCAGGATCAAGACTATTATTGCCTCTTTCCATGAGTTAGGCACTCTGCCTACGGGGGAATAGACTGAATTAAAGATTATTTCCAGCATAGGGGACAGTTCTTCTGCTAAATGTTTATACACTTCACTCGGAAGTGAGTCCGATCCTGCAGCCTTTTTATTTTTTGATTTCTTAATCTGCTCAATTATCTCATCCAGAGTAATAGGAGCATCTAAACTGGTCCGGCCCTCCTCAGACAGTATTGGTAAAATTTTGTCGCTTGTATATTTTCCGGGGATGGAGCTGTGTTTTCTTTATATAGATCTGTGAAAAGTGAAAGGAGGCAGATCTGCATATCCTCATCCTTGCACGATATGTCTCCATTACTATTTACGATTAGTTCTTTTATATCGTTTTTTGTTCGATCTGCTCTGGCTTTCCATGCCAATAACACTCCAACCTTCTCCCCGTACTCAAAATTTTCCATTTTCCTGGAATCCCATTGGGCTTTATATTTTGCTTCTAATTTTCCCCTATACTGCTGTCTTGCTTCTTCCAGTTCCTGCAAATTTTGTAAAAGTAATTCTGAGTCTTCACTATTCAGACTGAATCTGTCTAGTTCTAACTGCCTAATTTTCCCCTCAATACCCTTCAACTTCTCAGCCTCTGCCCTGTTCTTAGAACAGATGATACCATGTAATCTCCCCCTTAAACAGGCCTTATAGGCGTCCCAGATAAAATCCCAAGTTGAAGACCCGATATTCTGTGGAAAAAATTCTAAAGAGAACGACTTAATAGATTCAATTACTTCTATGTTAAGAAGCATTGACCTTTTCAATGTCCATCTGGACTGAAACTGCTGACTACTGCTTAAAAAAACAAACTGTAGGGGAGCGTGGTCTGAGATATGGCTAGGCTTGACAAGTATTTCCTTGATGTTGACCAACGATTGTCTGTCTGTGCAGACATAGTCTATCCTAGAGGAATGTCTGGATTTCTTGCAGTTAAATGTGAAACCCTGTCGAGCACCTTCTTTAGCTCTCCAGACATCTACTAGATTTAAGTCATGGATCAGATTTAATAACGTTCGACAGATCTTAGGGGCCCCTATATAGTGGCTCACGTTAGACGTTCATTTATAAGATTCAATAATTAGTTGAAATCTCCCGCAAGAATGTATGGTGGAGACTCCAACGTCAACGTTGATTGTAGTTTAAGCAGATATGAGACATCGTCAATATTGGGGCCATAAAAAGAAGCACAGGTTAAGTCTATGTTATTTAATGTCATTTTGACAACTAACCATCTCCCTGATGTGTCTATTTGGATCCCCTTAATAGAGCAGGAAATACCTTGTTTCACCAGTATTGCTACCCCTCTACTATGTGAGGTCTGATGAGACTCAGTAAAATATTTTATCCAATGCGCTTTGGAGAAAATTAACCGACTTTCTGTCAGACTGAGATGGGTCTCCTGTAATAAACATACTTGTGCACTAGACAGTTCCAGGTACTTAAGGATTAATCTCTGTCTAGATAAAGGTGGTCTGCCTCCCCCTTAATGCTAGGTCCCCTGACATCTCTTCGGTAGCCTACACTTCTTGTATTCCTGACTATGATGAGATGAGGTTATTTTTTCTTTTTTTTCCCTATGCTCCCCACCCAAGTGGCCCCCCCTCCCCCAGGTCCCAGTGCCTATACCCTTTTATCCCATGAGGAACCCTCAGCTTCGAACTTCCATAAAAAAGACTAAGGGGCCTATTTACAAGGCCTTTGCACCGCTAGTGCATCACTTTTTCACAAATTAAAAATGATGTACCGGTGGTGCAATGGGCTGTATATAAGATCCTTAGTTTGAACTTATCTTCACCACAACTTCATCTAGCAGCTCCACGAAGATGGGGCATCCTCCTCAGACTCTACTGGCTGCTTTGCCCATCTGAGCTTTGCCTTTTAAGACATTTTTCTTGAAAAATTCTTTTAAGTTCGGAGGTAAGTAAAAACCAGCCCAATGCTCTTCGTGTACCCAAACCGTGCTCCATCGCATTTGGCCATAACTATCAATTTTACCAGGTTTCATTAGACTAGACGTCCATGGTAGGATTGATATTTTAGGTACAATTTTCCACTATAAGCTTTGAGAATTTATGCCTTAAGTTCTGCTGACTGGATTTTTGTTGTTTTGGTATAAAATTATGTATTTCAATTTACTCTAATCTTCTAAATTAGTGTGGGGTTTTCCTTGTGTAATCTATTTTACTTTATTACCATTTGGGTGCTGCATAAATACTTTACATATTGCCTCTAACTTAAGCCTGACAGAATTTGTGACAAGTTACCAGAGGGTTAATCACAGTTTAATTTAGTGACTTTTTGTGGTTCACCCTGACAAGGATTGTGGCTGTTGCTTGAGTAGGGTATCACCTCCATCAACCAACAACCCAATTTCTCACATTGGTGCTCAGTGGTGCAAACCAGTACTTGTGTTTGTGCAGTACCATACAGTCATCAGTGTAACACTAAAATACCATTTAATCATTTGACACCAGATTCAAACTTTAAAAAAAATATTCTCCTTGATTGGTCGTTTTTGCTTTTTTCAAGTTCATTCGCATTCTACCTGACTGTCTGTGTCTCTATCTGCAAGTATGGCGTTTGAGCTCAGCAATCTAGAGAGCTACACTGCAGCGGAACCCAGAGGATTCTGCAAAGAGAGAGGGCTTACAGCAAAGAGGAGCTCCAAAAAGGAGGAGGTCCAAGGCCGCGGTGCCAATGAGGCATTCCCAAGGTTGCTAGACATAGCGGAGGAGGCTATAGAGGAGCAAGAGGAGGACCTGGGTGCAGGACCTGAGCTACAGCACCCAGAGGAGGAGGACAACTCATCACCTGGAGAGTACACCCTTGTCAGTCCTGAGAGCAATGTTTCTTCCTGTGGTCTGTCCCAAGAGGAGCTCGAGGACAGAAAAGCTGAAAAGGAGCTCAAGCTACAGCTGGCCCAATTACAAGAGACCTCTTGAAGAAAAGAAATTCACCCTGGAGGAAAGAAAAATGGCCCATAGGCTGAGTCTCAGAGAGCTGGAAATTAGGGCCAAGCAAGTAGAGCCCAGATAAATTGGTGGCCGTGTATCCTCAGTGCCTCCTGGAGATGTGAGAGCCCCAAACCTGAAGACCTGGTGCCCAGCTATGTGGTAGGAGTTTATGTAGGCAAGAAGATTTTTGCTTATGAGGTAGCCCTTGGTATGCACAGGGTCCCAGAAGAGTATTGGGAGGCTAATGTGTAGAAACACATACCCACAGTGGTGAAGGGCACCATTCTTACACTAGAGGTGAGAGACCAAATGAAGTATGTTTCTATGAAGGCCATCCTTTTCTCCAAAATTGGATTGACCCCTGAGAGGTACCACCTCAGGTTCGGAGACAGTCACAACTTCCAAACCAGTCTTGGGCAAATGTCTTCGACTATTCCAGCAAGGCCATGAGTGGTTGGATGTGGGGTTGCAGCATTGATGATTTTAGTGGGCTGTACAACCAAAGACTGAGGAAGCACATTCTCAATATCCGTTTCACAGAGCTGTGCCAGCACCTAGTTGACAGTAAGCTCACTGATCCCATGGAGCTTGCTAAGGAGTCAAACTCTTCATCAGTACCATAGTGTCCAAGAAGGCATCTATGGAGAATTCCCAAAAGGTAGGTCAGGGTCCACACCAGAAGAAAGGTGGGGTATAAAAAAAAGGATTTCTCTCAAGGCCCCCAAAACAATTCACAGGGAAAGGGAACCCAACCCCAGTCTTACCAAATAATCCATGACTTCTGGAATAAGAAGACAGGTAAGCATGTCCCTAGGTGCCAAGAGTGCTCCAATTTTGGGCAAGTGAAAGGGGACGCCAAGTGAGGAGATAGCCCCCGTTAGTGTTGGAGAGAGAGCAGAGGTTACCCTGGTGTTCTTGCGTGACACGGAAATGATGCCCAGAGCCCACATGCCTTCCAATACTTCCAGGTATAGGCAGTGGATCACCATTAATGAGCAGAATGTTGAGGCTCTGAGGGACACAGAAGCCAAACTGACTATTGCAAGGTACAAGCTTGTGTTCTCAGCTCATATCATACCCAAAAAATTCCACCAGGTTGTGGCATTGGGATGGGGTTCAGGTTTTCTTAAGGTAGTTGTGAGCCCTTCCATGTCTATAGATGGTCTGATACACAGTTATCTGAAGCACAATGTCAGAAAGGAGGTGGAGCTCAGGTCAAACCTGGAGATATTAGAGTTACCTGAGTGAGTCTGCATGCCAATCAAGCCCATGGCTGCCAAGAAAGGAAGTCAAGAAAGCCAGAAGCCTGAAAAGTAGCTGAGGCAGCTGCCAAGAAAGAGAAGGGCAGGGGGCATTCACAGCTTCCCCTGAATCTCCCATAGTCCAGATTGATGGGGCACCTGAGGAGCCCACACTGGAGCCTACTGGAGAGGACATTGCTGCTCTGAGTGAATTCATGAGCTTGCGGGAAGGCAAGTTAAGGGTAGGGCCAGCTGGGTGGGGTTCTGTAAGGTACAGAAGGAGTGCCTTACCAAAGAGAGCTTGAAAAGACAAGCTGAGGCCAAGGCATGCTGTTGATACCTCTGAAGATCACCTCCCATACAGAGAGAATTACCTCCTAAATTAGCCTAAGGTTCCTGAGCCTGAGGCAAAGCAAATGTTGGTGGTCCCCCAGTGCTATATGGCCTTCATACAAAGACTGTCTCATGATGTACCCCTCGCAGGACATCTGCTGCAGGACAACACATTTGCAAGGCTTGTCACCAACTTCTATTGGCCTCTGATAAAGACAGTCTCAGATTGATTCTGTCAGTCACATCCCACTAGCCAAACCAGAAAAGCAGGGAAAAAGCTCAATGCTCCCCTGGATTCCCTTCCTGTCACTGGTACACCCTTTGAAAGGGTGGGTATCGACATTGTTTGACCCTTGGACCCAGAAGTTGCCTTTGGCAATAGGTTCATCCTGGTTTTGGTGGATCATGCCACCAGATACCCATAGGCCATACCACTGAGGTTTGTTACTGCACCTGCAGTAGCTAAAGCCCTGATGGGGATTTTCAGCCGGGTGGGGTTCACCACGGAAGCTGTGTCTGGAAACTAACTACATGTCACCCTACATAAAGTCCATGTGGGATGAATGTGGAGTAACTTACAAGATCTCCGCACTCTAACATACTCAAACCAATGAACAGGTTGAAAGATTTAAGACAAACCTTCAAGGGCATGATTATGAGCCTGCCTGAGCCCAAAAGGTAAAAATAACAGTTGATTGACAGAATTCAGAACAATGTCATACATGCACCCCAGTACAGAGATCTGGGCCTAAATCCACAGTTATTTTGCTCACCATGCCATTCCAGTTTGAACCCAAACATATGCAAATCAGTCTTGACCCTGTGCCCCATGGGAACAGCTCAGCCCGAACTGCCAAGCCAGGTCCTCCCTGGACTGGAAACAAGCATCCTAGGGCCGGTTTTGGGCTTTCAGCCCTCATCAGCCAGGATATCTTGATTCCAGTGGCATGCAGAGCACGGGACTCACGTCTGAGCATACTCGTCCCACTCGGGGTGACAAATGCAAAAACAACAGTTGATGGACAGAATGCAGGACAATGTCATACATTCACCCCAGTACAGAGATCTGGGCCTAAATCCACCGTTCTTTTACTCACCAACACCATTCCCTTTGGTATGGCTTTCTTCGCCCTACATTGGCAGGGTATGCCCAGACATGGGTCCCTTGTTCACTTTGCCACTGGATTCAAGATAGCCTGGCTGATGAGGGTTAGGAACCCGAAACCGGTCCCAGGATGCTTGATTCCGGTCCAGGGAAGACATGGCTTGGTAGTTCGAGCTGGACTGTTCCCATGAGGCACAGGGTCAGACTGATTTGCATACGGCCATTTCTGAACTGGGGTGGTGGAGTGAGCTAAAGAATGATGATGAATTAAACCCCAATCAGTTGACTGGGGGTGAGTGTTTGCCCTAAGTTGGCAGAGTATGCCCAGAAGTGAGTCCCTTGTTCACTTTGCCACTGAATTCAAGATAGCCTGGCTGATGAGGGTTATGAACCCAAACCCGGTCCCAGGATGCTTGTTTCCGGTCCAGGTAAGACATGGCTTCGCAGTTCTGGCTGGACTGTTCCGGTCAAGGGAAGACAGGGCTTGGCAGTTCATGCTGGACTGGTCCCAATGAGGTACAGGGTCAGACTGATTTGCATATGGCCATGTCTGAACTGGGGTGGTAGAGTGAGCTAAAGAATGATGATGGATTAAACCTAGATCTGTTGACTGGGGGTGAGTGTTTGATTTGCTCAAGCACTCCGTCCATCAACCCCTTTGGCATCGCTTTGAGCCCAAAAGGTGGCAGTGGAATGTCCTCTTTTCTTGCATACTGTTTGCATATATGGAGGTACCTCAAAAAGGAGTTAGGTTTTGCCCATTTGAACTCCTCTAAAGTCACCCTGTATGGGGAGTTCTCTGTCAGGTAAAGGAGGGGTAGGAGCAAGCTCCACAGAAAACCCCCAGTATGTGGTTAGCTACACGCTAGCCATCAGAACCCAGACTAAAACATTCTGGAAGAAGGCTTGTGAGGATTTAAAGGCCAGCCCGGAATTTGGGAAACTCTAATTCTACCAGAAGACCAGTCTGGTTGAATTCCAGCCTGGACAGAAAGTGTGGGTAATGGAGCCTGTGGAGCCCATGACCCTCCAAGACCATTGGTCAGGGCTCTTTGAGGTGAAGTAGAAAAAGGGGGAAGTCACATACTTGTGTACCTCATGACCCCCAGAAATCCCCCTAAAGGGTTTTCATATGAAATGCCTCAAACCACACTTTGGGAGGTCTGAGGTCTCCATGCTCCTGGCAGCAGATGATGGAGAGGAGAAGGAGAGTGAACCCCTCCCCAACTTCCTGTCCTCCAAGGAGCATGATGGGTCAGTGTGTAGTTCCTATAAAAAGTATACAGGATCTGCACGTTTAGACAACATACACTGTAGGATTGGTGTCAGACGAACTCTGATCCCCCCTACGGGTATGTTGGCCTTCTTGTACCAACTATCTAACAGTGCTACTAGAACCTCCTCTTACCAAGGAGAGAATAGTTCTTGGAAACTATCCAACATGACAACCCTGATCCCTGAGGACCGTGGAAATAATATACTACTTTTGGCTCAGTCACTCATGCTTACCCAGTCTGTCTCAGAGGAATACACGGAATAAACACGCCGGGCGTTTTCAATAAGAATTTATTGAACAGGTGTTATTCTGGTGTAGAATAAATGAGCTGCAACAACTGTTAGACAGTACAAGATATAAATGATTAGCAGTACAATAAAGGTAAATGGATGGTATAGCTCCGCCATTTTACTATAATCGTGAATACATACGAATATATAAAATACAGGATAAAAGATGGGTACCACTACGATGCCTCCCTAACTAGATGTACCTAAGTGTACCTAGCATGTATGTAGGTGTTAAGCCAAGAATCCCTCTAGGATTTAGTCAACCCTATTACCTGAAGTGAGAGACTGTGGGACCCCGTCCGTGTCTCGGGTTGTCTCGAGAGATGTTAGACCCTGCAAGCTGGAGTGTCTGCGTGCAGGAACCTCATCGTCTCTGGTCAGTGTGTCGGCCGGGAAGTCTCGGTCTCCACTATCTTATTTTAGCAAGATGTGATGTATATATACCCATAGGTCTCCCCAGAGGTCCTACCTTGCTGTATTTCTGTGTTGGCCTAAGGATGAGGTTGGGCATGAACTTTGTACATAGATTTTATTCAGGAGATGGTTGTCTCGCTGTGCTTCCAAGAATCTTCATGTATAATTAGGCTGTGGGGTTTTAGGTTTAAACCTATAATAACTGAT
Organism: Lissotriton helveticus; assembly: GCF_964261635.1. Taxonomy (NCBI): domain Eukaryota; kingdom Metazoa; phylum Chordata; class Amphibia; order Caudata; family Salamandridae; genus Lissotriton; species Lissotriton helveticus. The sequence goes on from NC_136058.1 coordinate 38,809,189, forward strand.
AAAACCCCACTGAAAGAAAAATAGCCCTCACCGGTGAAAACATATAAACACTGAAAAAACACTTGCACAACCACAAACTAAATGCCATTCAAAGAAAGGAAAAAGAAAGTGAAAGAGTCATTTTGTTCTTACTGAAGGGGGTCAATAAAATGTAACTTTGTTATACAAGATTTCGAACTAGGGAAAACGCGCGTTCTGAATGCAGTGGAATATTTAGGTAAAAGGTCAGTCCCTTTAAACTGTGACAAGTGTAATGTAGGGAGAGAATATAGGTGGCGTATAATGAGATTACCGGGGCCTAGGTTATGATACTTATATGGATTATAACAGTGGAAGGGATCAGTCTCTCTCCTACCCTGACTCCAGAGCAGGAAAGGACTGCCCCCAATTGTTGGGTCTGTTTGCCTGTCTGTTCTCCTTCGCCTCTGGGCTTTCACGCCTGTGTGCCCAAGATGTAGACACTGGAGACAGTATGCCTGTGAAGAACAACATTTACAGGTTGTCTTATAATGTGAGGGCCAGTATGAAGGAGAATTCTCGAAAATGCTGGAATTGGGGGTAATTGCACACTTTGAAAAACAAGAAGAAGGGCTCGTATATTCCAAAGGGACAGAGCACCAATATACCGAAATGTTAAAAACAAACGTTCCCTTTGGAAATGCTCTACATAATATCCATGCACTTATTCACCACAAGCATTCACTATCACAATAAGTCCTGTTAATACTCCGCTCTGGATGCTAAAGCACTTATAAAGATATTTAATTGGTATTTAATTGCCAAACCACAATAATACATTATAAATATGTGCAAATTAACAATTTTTCTTAAAAATGCATACAAAACATGTTAAAACCTATATGTGTCACAATTGTACAAATTCATTACACTACCCACTTCTTGGGAAGGAATATAATGAGACAGTTATATTTGTCTCGTCACTGTTAATTTGAGATAATAGACAGCACTCTGCAGCATAGGTAATTTCCTGTCTTTGTGTTGCTACTGTCTTTTAACAAATTTAACAAAGTTTCAAGCATTGACGTGTTTCGGTGCCGTAGCCTCGATCAAGTCTCCTTCTTCAGGACGAAAAGTTTGATTCACTCCTTTCCATTATTGCAAATGCCACAAACATTTGATTCTTTATGTACCTAGGTCACAAAGAATGAAAATGTAGGTATGTATATATAAAAAGGTTTCAACCTTTACCTAATACATTCATGATGGTACATGTTTAAAACTAAAATCACACACAAAAGGACATTTTCCATCTTTACCCCTTTGCACACATACCATGAGGGACAACTTTCAATTTCCACTATTTAAAAACATATCAGGCTATGTGATATCTTCTCCACAGTTCCCACAGTATGCATAAGTGCTCCAAACATTCCTACTCGGGTTTACCTTCTATTTAACGCCCATGCCCAACTTCTTTCATCCTCAGTTATAGCCCAATCACCATTCATGTCCCCATCCACTTCACAACTCACTAGTGCAAAAGCACTCAGTTGATGGTTGCTTCAGTAGAAATTCTTTTATATGATACAGTGTTCTCTAAAGTGGAGACATAAAGATAAATCTCATAATAAGAACTATTGTTATCCCTGATATTTCAATCTCTTTACCTATGAATCTCCACTGTATCCCTGCATGGGGATTTCCACTATTCAGTCAGTGGTCCAGTTCTGGTCAAATTGCACACTCCAATAGTCCCTGGTCCAGCCTAGTAGTGCTGGTAGTTAAAGCGGCCCCACCAGGCACTGCTACAGAACTCAGGTTCTGCATGTACTATAAGGGCCTCAACTCAGTCAAAAATACTGATGATCACCCCATCCCCAGAGCTGATGAGCTAATAGACTGGTTGGGTGCTGCCAAGTTCCTGAGCACATTTGATCTCACCTCAAGGTACTGGCATATTGCCCTCACTGAGGGGACAAAAGAGGAATCAACGTCCTCTCTTACAGAGGGCCACTTCAAATACTGGAATATGCCCTTTGGATTGAAGCTTGCCCCTGTCACCATTAAGAGATAGCTGAACATGATCCTGGTTGGGAAGGAGGCGTTCTGTGCCACCTACCTGGATGATAAAGCTGTCTACAGCTCCATCTAGGAAGAACACATGTATCACCACCAGAAGGTGCTTCAGGCTCCGTAATAGGCAGGTCTGACTATCAAGGCCAGCAAGTGACAGCTAGGGCAGGGTGTTGTGTATCAGGAACATGTGATGGGCGGAGGCAAGGTGCAGCCCCTTCAGGCTAAGTTTAAGACCATCCTGGCCTGGGACCACCCAAAATTCAGACCAAGATGAAGGCCTTCTTGTTCCTCACTGGCTATCATGGGAGATTTCTTAAGGACTATGACACCAGTGTTGTCCCCTTAACTGAGCGGACTTCCTAGAAGCAGCTCAAGAAGGTGATCTGGAAAGAGGGCTGCCAGAAAGCCTTTGCACGTCTAGGTAGGCCATGTTTATAGCCCCTGTACTCAAACCACTGACTTCTCCAAAGAGTTCATAGTACAAACTAATGCTTCAGACCATGGCATAGAGGCTGTATTATCACGGTTGAATGAGGAGGGCCTAGACCAACCTGTAGCCTTCATTAGCATGAGGTTACTTCCCAAGCAACAGAGGTAGAGTGTTATTAAGAGGGAACCTTTTGCTCTTGTCTGGGCACTGAAGAAGCTGAAACCATACCTGTTTGGCATTCATTTCTGAGTCAGACCACAGACCTCTCAGATGGCTCATGTAAGTGAGAATCCTGAAGTGCTGAGGTGGTGCATCTCCCTACAGAGAATGGACTTTACTGAGGAGCACAATCATGGGTCAGACCACTCCACTGCTGATCGTTTGTCCTGGTTCTTCTGCCTTAGTGATAAGAACTCCCAGGAGGTTGGGTGGTTCTCCCCACTTTTAGCTAGGAGGTTGTAATGAATGTGACTTCTCACCAATAAGCCACACTCAAACCCTGCACTCCCACTCTGGGAGGCAAATTTACTACTGCACCTCCAAATAATATACGTTTGCACAGCACTCCCACTCTGGAGGCAAAAAGACAAATTAAGGTGCTTTTTAATATAACACACACAAGTTTATTAATGCAATGTTTAGAATGGTAGGCCAAATATATCAGTAAATGCAGATTCCCAAATGTCAAATGAATGATTAAATAAACAATTGAAATAACATGCAGTATGTACAAATAGCAAAGAGTAGACAATATATACAAGAGAGAGTGGTTAGGAACACCTCACCAATTGAATTTGCGTCATCCTTGCCAGCTCAAGCTGGCGAAAGTCAGTAAACAGCCCTGGAAGGAGTTTCAATCAGGACTCTAGTTCCGTCACCTCCACAGCAATACGTCTATGCTGTATGTGAACTTCCCACCTGGCCCCTGCAGGTTCCCAGCTTAAATATCATTATTAAACGTAGGACAAAGCTTCTAGAAAACCTCACACCAGTCTCATTGGAAAAAAACAAGCAGGTTGTACCAGTCTGGGTCAAGGTCAAGACGGAGGCTGGCCAAGCTCCTGTATTTTGACTTTGAGGCAGAGTTGCACATTCCACAGACACTTCCACAACATATTCCAGTTTACTCTGATCGGAGAGGTGCGAAAAACTAGTGAGGAGCAGAAACACCTTGAATATGAATGGCAAGCACTGCTGTGCATGCAGAAGTAAGACAAAGTCAGAAAGCAAGATGACATGAGACCATGTCAAAGCCAATAGTCAGAACTCATAAGTCTGTGCACGCAGAAGCAAGGCAAAGTCACAAAGCAAGATGGCATGAGGCCATGTCAAAGTCAATAGTAAGCACTTATAAATGTATTCCATGACAACTCTCATTAAAAGACAACAAGATTACAAGACAGAAGAGAAGCATGCATATGCAAGACCGTCCTACATTAAGGCTAGGGTAAAATAACACAATAAAGTCAGTTAAAATTGTGGTAGTTGAAGGCCATCATAGGGTGCCCAACCACAAGAGTGGCTCCTTCACTACCGAGGTACACATGTTAGACCTTTCAGCCTTAGGGTGTTCTTCCCCCAAACCCTTTCCCTACTACTCTCCTATTGCTGTTAAATTTGTTTTTGTTGGCCTTAGGACTCGGTGCACTTTACCACTACTAACCAGTGCTTACATGCTTGTGCTCACTCCCTAAAACATGGTAAAGGTAGTGGCATCTTTAATTTACTTATAAGTCTCCACTACAGTGTTATACTGTATACCCAGGGTTGGTTAATGTAATGCTATTAGTGGACCTGCAGCCCTATTGTGCCAACAACTTAAGTTGCCTCTTATAACATATCTCAGGCCTGCCATTGACGTCTCTATGCAGTATTAAACTGTCAATTCAGTTTTGGCAAAATAAACCCCAGGCCAAGCCGTAAACTCCCTTTTTACTACATATAAGCCACCCCCTAATGTATGCCCCAGAAAGCCCATAGGGCATGGTGTATTGTAATCAAAAAATTGGAGATGTACTTTTAAGTTTTACATGTCCTGGTATTTGAAAACTCACAAATGTGTTTTTCATTACTGTGAGGCCTACCTCTCTAATAGGATAGGGTCACATTGTTACCTTTAGTAAGGGATAACATTTGTTTGGAAGCAGGCTGATATGTCATGTTTGGTGTCTATGGAATAGAAATGTAAAACCCTTTTTAATGGTGAAGTTGAATTTTAAGTCGCAATTCTGAAAATTCCACTTTTAGAATGTTGGCCTTTACCTGTCTTAACCATCCGTTCCCTGTTTCCTGGGTCACATGACTAGGTGTAGTTGGCAGTTGGCATTTGTGTATTCCTCCCAGTCAGCCACACAATAGAGAGACAGTATGTTGACAGGAGGGGCCATCCAAGGCAGGTTGGGTGGATGGAGCTGTGCACAGCTCTACTTTCACTTAAAGAAAATGCCTCAGCTCACAAACAAAGAGCTTCACACTAGCCTATTGTACTTGTAGACGGACAGGGACAAGGGCAGGGAGGCAGGAAATTTCAGACAACTCTGTGGGTGTAAAACTACAAAAGTTCCTTCCACTTCAAAGGGGGCCCGGTATGAAAATAAGGCTCTCAGACCTACTCTTCAGTTTACCTCTGGACCTGCAAAAGCACTCTCAGAGGACTGCACTGTTGCACCAAGAGGACTGCCCTGCTGCCTGAAACCTGCCCTGTGCCCTCAGAGGACTGCCTTACTGCTTGGGACCTGCTTTCCTGCTTGAACCCAACATTTCCAGAGTGACTCCTAAGGCTAGTTGTCTTGCTTCCTGATGGGCACCTCAGGGACAGAAAAGGCTTTAAACATCTTGAACCCGCACATGGACTCAGCCTGAGGGAATCCTAATCCTCCCAAGTGTTCTTTGCCTCGGCCTTGTGTGACTAGATGTCTGTGGTTTGCAGTTTGACCTTTTAGGCACTATTTTCTACTTTAAACTTCGAAAATTCTTAACTTCGGTTCTACTGATTGGATTTTACGTCTCGGCTGGGCAGCACATGTCAAGGTATTTGTATTTGTAGAGCACACTGTCACCAAGCGGTTTCCTGGCGCTATTACTCATACCGCTGAGGAAGCCATCCTGGCTTTCCCTGTGAAGTGTCCACTCCTGGGCACCCCCAGGGTGAAGCCAGGCATCCTAGCGCTGTTGGGGCCGGTGTGGAGGTTAAGCAAGCTATTGCCCAGAGTTGCAGCGTGGGGCCCATGTTTAGAATAGGCACCGAGGCGAGAATTGTCAGGTCCAAGGAAATTGAGCCCAAGACCCGCCGAGGCGGGAATTGAACCCTGGTCCCGGGCCAGAGCTCTGCATCAGGGTGTGCCGCTCTAACCACTGAGCCACACTCCTCCACATGCGCTGTCTCGTTGACAGAAGCTTTATGCAGCATTGTGGGGGAAGCACCACCCACTTTGTGCCCATGCTTTTGATTGGCTCAACTCTGAAATGCTGCATTCTGATTGGTTGCCGTCCTATTAGTCCCGCCTCCTTACTGCCATGATGTCATTTTTGTCCTTCCATGGCTATCAGCCCCTTTACTTCAGCAACTCTTTTGTTCCCCTGCCTCCCCCTGTTCCCTCCCGCAGTCCGTGACTTCTCTGGCCAGCACCACCCTCCCACCCATTCCAATTCCTGCCTTCTTCGGCGCCCGCATTTTTGTTTACTATGCGATAGGACTCGCGTAAATCAGAGTCCTATTTCATTTGTAAATGCTTTTTTTTCATATCATTGGCTGCCTTCATTCACACTTTCTTTTGCCTGACCTGTCCCTCTCGCATGCGTGCGATGTTATGCATTGTACGCAAGTGTGCCAAAAGTCTGCCGGTCGCATAATTCGAGTGGCATGGAGACATTTGTAAGTAAGGCTCAGACTTCTGCTACACTCGGCTGTGTCCCCGAAGGGTGCGGTCTTGGTGTCATTACTGCATTCCTGTGCTGAGAGACAACAGTTCTCAGCAACCGGAAGGGACTGAGTTATCAGCCCGGCTTGTAGCCGCAGGCACACACTGGATGTTTAGCCAGCCTTGTTTTTAAAGCACAGATCGAGTTTACACTTCTAGAAGGCTGATGTCAGGCGGACAATACCGAGCTGTTGTTTGACCCCACTAGGCGTTACTTGCAACATCTTGCCAAAAGATCCTTTGCATCTCGGAAACCTTTTATGCGGATGAGAAAAATCAGGTTCAGCGAAAACTATGAAAAAAAAGTACTATATTTCGGAGGCGCGGAGCACGGTGTGTCTCTCTGTACTGATGTGTGGTGGTTTTGTTGCTGTTACTCAGGCATGAAAATTAGGTATTATTGTTTTAATCACCAAGTATCCTTTCAAGCACATGAACGGGGTTAAAAAGACTACACAAACATGGCTGGGCTGCTCAAGCACAAAAATACCTACTGACCCCTGGCTCTGTCCTGCTGAAGCCCGCACCCCGAGGACGTGCTCGGCTAATCGCTGAACCACCAGTGGTGGCTGGTGACATTTGAAAGTGGTAGGGCGTAAAATGATAATCATACTGCACCGTAGCGAGCGAGCGTGGAAACCAGGCTCTATCATGCCCTCCACCACCGACCCAGTACTACCAAGGGGCACCGTGACCAGGAGGATACTCCATGCCTGCCTGGCCACAGCAGGATGCCACCCATGAACCCACATTACCAGGGCTACTCCCGCGCTCTACGGCGACGACCAGAGGGCCCCCATCGACGTCACGGTCACCCGCACCACCGTCATCGCCCGACGCCACGGTGGTGTTCGCCAATCAGCCAGACTATGAACCCACCCCATTACGGCTACTCCCTGCTACGGGGACGACCAGACAGGGCCCCACCATAGCCCTGTCTAACCCTGTGACGACTATGTGGGGTTTGTGAGACGCAGAAGATGCCCACCACGTCATTGGTCCATGCCCACTCTAACGCTCGTCTTGAAGGAACCATGATGATGATGAGAACACTGCGTTGCACTTTTTTGCGTAGTGTAGTACAGCAAGGGGCCTAGCTAGCAGTTAACACATTTGAAAACACCCTGACCCTCGTGACCCTCCATTTATAGACAGCCAGTCAGCCTGGAAGGTGGAAGCTACACACGACACTCGACCACTTAAGTGTCACAAACATCACATGCATCCGACTTCTTAGTTTACTAGGTTCGTTCGTTAGTGCTGCGACCATCAAATGCCAAGAAACGTATCTATTGCCCCATCATCTGAGTGACACTGGATCAACAAGACCTGGTATAACGTTGGCCGAATAGAACTTTGCCCCACCAAGAGGGTCTTCGCTGGGTAGTGCCCCAGTTGTCTCAAGAGTGTACCAGTGCCCGGGAGCAACAATCAATGCCCTAATAGAAACTAGCGCTGTCCCACTTATAGCAGCATATATAAACCACAGCCACCTGTTTAGATTTGGCCCGCACTACATATAGAGGGAACAAAGAGCCCAACCGAGGCAAAGGCAGGGACCAGCACGCTGGCACACTCAACAGTCTCCTTCACGCTGCTTTACACATGACATGGGTGTCCACAAGAACCGAGCCCCCATCATGCACGTTCATCAGTCACACGCTGCACTGCAGTGCCAAATGGAGCCCAGCTCATGCACACCCCTAAGCCAAGTATGACACCGGCCAGGGAAGGGTGGTCAGACACAAGCAGCAACACAAATATTGGTGTCAACCACGCCGCAGGGGCAAGGCCGGGGCAGAACTGGGCATATTAGCTTGTCTTCACTTTATCAAAGCATTCCAATCCGGGCCCATGCGCAGCAATCAAGATGACGCCCATTACCCCCAGTCGGATACGTGTGCTGCCTCCCTTGTTGTCTGGTGTTGTAATCCGAGTTGGATTAACACCAGACAAGGGAGGCACACGTAGTACACCATGCAGCAGCGGCATCCCTCAGTGGAGGCAGTGCGCAGCAACACTCGCCAGACGCCCCCCATGTATAAAATAGCGCTCGCTGTGGTAGTTCTCCAAGCTTCCATGTGCTAGCCTGAGGTCACCATGTGTACCCTCTAATAAAATGAGCCCAGGAGTGGCAAGGGCCAGGCAGGGGATCAAAGAGCAAGTTAGGGATGAGTAGCAGCTGTCTCCCGTGGCGATATGAATGGCGTGCTTTTATTGTACATGTTGTCTATTATTGATGCAATTTTATAAAGCGCCCGCACTGCACAAAAGCATTAGAGAGCTTTACAAAAGAAGCAGCGAGTCACATATAAATAAAAAGCTACAGACGCTTTACATAAGAATGGTTACATTGCAAGATGATGAAGTTACGAGTCGACCAATGAGGATGACGCTCGCAGGCATCAATGTGGATGAGACTTGAGTGCGTGCGTAGAGACAGCACAGAGCATAGGAAATTGCTGATGTTCAACACATTCATAGTGGATAATTCACTTTGAAGGGGGGGGGCAGCGCAATGCCAATGCAGCCAGTAATATATTATTACAGTGTGTCGGATTGGTCAACATTTACTACTCAACTCAACAACAACCACCAGTTTAACTTACGTGGACGCGGTAACTCGCATAGATGTCTTCCGACCGACGCACTCGCAGCACAGACACAGACTCAGTCTCAGTGCACACTCCGCAGTCACTGTGCACCAGTACACAAAAGCAAACTTAAAGCAGGTCCACTGGTCCAGGCAGGCGGTCCTACTAGGCTGCAGCTGCAGCACCCATACAACACGACTCACTGGTCACAACGAGGAGTCACGAAGATGAGTAGGCACGTCACGCGCAGTGTGGTCCTGGAAAACTGAGACTGACTCTCTCTCACACACTATGACTCATCCGCGACTATACTTCTAGAAGTTCTACTTTCAGTTTCACACTTACTCTTAGTTGTTGCTGTGGTGCACGCGCTGTGACGTCCCGACTGATGACCAACAGCGTAGGGAAATGGCCAATCACCGACTACATGGCTGGATATACCATATGTGATGGGCCATTACTCTGCGAGCAGCCAACACCCACGCGCGGCACCATCCTGCTGCAGCAGCCAATCCTGGCGCAATGTGAACAGCGCCACTGCGCCAGGATTGGCTACAAGCAGGCTACTATCTGCCCTAAATGAGACTGGGGCCCCGGGTCCCTGCCTATGTATCTGAGTGCTAAGGGGGGGGGTGAGGGAAGGTCTACACTGTACGCATGCGCGGGCCAGTCAAAAAATGTACTACTCCGGATTTAGCATGCGCAGTCAGCACCCCGCTGCCTGTCTGTGTGCGCTGCCTGCCTGTCACTCTGCCGCAGCCCCGCCCCCCACGGCCCACTTCATTATGATGCCCGATTCTGTCGGGCTTTTCCCGGGAAAGGTAGCGTGCAGTGCGCTCGGCTCAGATTTAATTTTAAAAAGTCAGATTTATTTTTTAAAAGTCATTCCTCATTGCCAGTGCGGTCGTCCATGGCTAGTGGGGCAACGCCCCAACGCCCCCAATGGACGCACCGCCACTGAATAAAACAAGCCCAGGAGTGGCAAGGGCCGGGCAGGGGATCAAAGAGCAAGTTAGGGATGAGTAGCAGCTGTCTCCCGTGGCGATACGAATGGCGTGATTTTATTGTACATGTTGTCTATTATTGATGCAATTTTATAAAGCGCCTGCACTGCACGAAAGCGTTAGAGAGCTTTACAAAGGAAGCAGCGAGTCAGATACAAATAAAAAGCTACAGACGCTTTACATAAGAACGGTTACATTGCAAGATGATAAAGTTATGAGTCGACCAATGAGGATGACGCTCGCAAGCATCAATGAGGGTGAGACTTGAGTGCGTGCGTAGAGACAGCACAGAGCATAGGAAATTGCTGACGTTCAACACATTCACAGTGGATAATTCACTTTGAAGTGGGGGGGGGGCAGCGCAATGCCAATGCAGCCAGTAATATATTATTACAGTGTGTCGGATTGGTCAACACTTACTACTCAACTCAACAACAACCACCAGTTTAACTTACGTGGACGCGGTAACTCGCATGGATGTCTTCCGACCGACGCACTCGCAGCACAGTCACAGACTCAGTCTCAGTGCACACTCCGCAGTCACTGTGCACCAGTACACAAAGCAAACTTAAAGCAGGTCCACTGGTCCAGGCAGGCGGTCCTACTAGGCTGCAGCTGCAGCACACATACAACATGACTCACTGGTCACGACGAGGAGTCACGAAGATGAGTAGGCACGTCACGCGCAGTGTGGTCCTGGAGAACTGAGACAGACTCTCTCTCACACACTATGTCTCATCCGCGACTATACTTCTAGAAGTTCTACTTTCAGTTTCACACTTACTCTTAGTTGTTGTTGTGGTGCACGCGCTGTGACGTCCCGACTGATGACCAACAGCGTAGGGAAATGGCCAATCACCGACTACATGGCTGGATATAGCCATATGTGATTGGCCATTACTGTGCGAGCAGCCAACACCCACGCGCGGCACCATCCTGCTGCAGCAGCCAATCCTGGCGCAGCGTGAACAACGCCACTGCGCCAGGATTGGCTACGAGCAGGCTACTATCTGCCCTAAATGAGACCGGGGCCCCGGGTCCCTGCCTATGTATCTGAGTGCTAAGGGGGGAGTGGGGGGAAGGTCTACACTATACGCATGCGCGGCCAGTCAAAAATTGACTACTCCGGGATTTAGCATGCGCAGTCAGCACCCCGCTGCCTGTCTGTGTGCGCTGCCTGTCTGTCACTCTGCCGCAGCCCCGCCCCCCATGGCCCACTTCATTATGATGCCCCATTCGGTCGGGCTTTTCCCGGGACAAGTAGCGCGCAGTGCGCTCGGCTCAGATTTAATTTTAAAAAGTCAGATTTATTTTTTAAAAGTCATTCTTCATTGCCAGTGCGGTCGTCCGTGGCTAGTGGGGCAATGCCCCAACGCCCCCAATGGACGCACCACCACTGTCACTTTATTGCACATTTTTTCTTTTTACTTTATTTTGTACTTGCACAGGCACACCGCAAAATGTGTGTTCTCTCCATGCAGAAGTTTGTCTTTTACCAGTCTGGCAAAATGTGAAACAGAAATAAATGCATTTCCCCTGCTCCTACGCAGAAGAAGCCGGCGAGTCAACAACATTGGTAAAGCACGCAGTCTATATTCCAAGCACTTTACAATTTACACAAAGGCCCACCTAGTAACATAGCGAATTCCCAGTCCCGCTTTCGTTGTGAGCAGTAATCTTTGCAGGTTCCTTGGTCAAAGTGGTTTATTTCAAGCACTGTCAGTCTCCAAATGGAGCGTGCACACAACTGTTAGAGCCCTGGTGGGAGCACCCACGCAGCTGTTAGAGCCTTGGTGGGAGCACGCACACAACTATTAGAGCCCTGTTGGGATCCCGCACACAACTGTAACAGCCTTTGTGGGAGATCGCACACAACTGTTAGAGCCCTGGTGGGAGCGCGCACACAACCATTACACCTATACTGGGAGATTGCACACAACTGAGCTTGCATACAAATGTTACAAGTTTGTGTGAGCTTGCACACAACCATTACAGACATGTGGAAGCTTGCACACAACTTCTGGAGGCATGTATGTGGAAGCAGTTCAGTGTTGGGGAGTCCACCTTTGCAGGCAGGTCACACATGTAGTGTCGGGGACACAGGGGTGAGGAATGCCTAAGCCACGTAGTGGGGCCTAACTATATTCCAAAAGGACAACACGGACACTCTCTGCTAGTTAGGGCCAAAGACCCCGAGCGGTCTTCCGGCCGTTTATTTATACCCAGGGGCTACCCCGCCCCTGAGGTGCATGCGTGCATGTGTGCGTACGTAAACGGGCCGGGTGGCTCTGTTACTACATCCCTCCAAACTCACGGATCAACAGTCCCGGTCATGGGAGTCACTTAGGCGAACCCATTCTCCATGCATAGTCTCTCAGTCTCTGGCTAGGAGTTGGATTTGGCCTGAGGTGATATCTTTGGCTTCGACGGCTCTCCATGTCCTCGACTTCCTCGTGCCGTTCAGGGGGATTTCGGACTTCATTCGGGGTGTTCTCCGGGCTGGTGGTCTTTTCCGGTTCAGGTCTTGGCAGGGTTGTTTCTTCTTCTTCTCGCGGGCTTGTCGCTGACTCGTTGTCAACCTGTCCATGATCTTCATCCTCAGCTCCTACGGATGTTGAGCTGATATTTCCACGCTCTCGCGAGACGCGCTTGAACCAAGACACGTTCCGTGTCACAGCCCTCGTGCCTCTGGTCGCGGATACCATGGTGCCTTGCACATTTACGATCTCCCACACTTCAGGTTCAAAAGCAGGGTCATACTTCGAATTCGGATGTCTGTTTTTGAGGACTACTTTATCACCGACCACCAGGGATCTGGTCCGGGCTTTCCGAGCCCAACTGGCCTTATCATTTGTGCTTCTTCGTCGATCTTGGGTAGCACTTTGGTTCAGTTCAGGTGGGCACCACGAGGGTGCAGCTGGCACACAGTCTCTGGGCACTTTCTTGAACAGCAGATGTGCCGGGGCGCACCGCGTGGTTGAATGTGGCGTTTGCCGGTACGCACTTAAGAATTGTGACAGGCATTCTTCAGCATCTTCTCTTTTCTCTACCCCGATCTGGAGCGCGTGATTCAGAGTTCGCATAAACCTCTCGACTTCCCCATTTGCCTGGGGACATTGCGGGGTGATTTTCCTGTGATGGATGTCTCTTGCAGTGAGATAGGCCTGAAAGTCTCTACCTTGAAAGAGCTGGCCGTTGTCCGATCTTATTTCTTCTGGCAGACCCATCATGGCAAACACCTTTTCCAGGGCTTTCCTCACATGCGTGAACGCAGTGGAGGGCACCACTTCCACGATAGGGAATCGTGAGTAGGAGTCAATCAGCACAAGGGTATGTCGTCCATCCGGGAAGGACCCAAAGTCCACGCTGACCTTTGACCACGGCCTGCGACACGGATCCTTGGTTATCACTGGGTGGGGGGCCGGGTCCTGGCCTGTGATGGTGCACGAGTGGCAGTTGCTTACTTCTTCTTCCACCGCAGCGTCCATGCCGGGGAACCACACTTTGCTGCGTAGTCGTGCTTTCGTTGTCGACACGCCTTGGTGACCCTGATGGGCCAGGCACACAACCTCGTTCAGTAACTTGCCGGGGATTACGATCGCTGTTCCCCGGAGAACTATTCCGTGGGGTCCGACACTGAGCTCGCTCTGGGCTCTCCACATCTGTTGTCTTGATTTCTGTTCTGCGGCCGTGAGGGCACTGACTCCATCCAGAAAGTGTTTCCAGTTCCGATTTGTTAGGGTGGCCTTCACCTTGGTAAGGCACTCGTCCTCCTCAGTGGCTTTCCCGATGACTTCCAGCTTGAGGGCAGTTGGGAGAGCTTCCTGCGACACCATCCTTACGAATTCCTCGACCTCCTCCGTGTCTGCCGATCCCTGATCGGTGGCGGTGGTCTCAGGGTGTCTTGATAGAAAGTCAGCGGGATTGTCTGCTCCAGGACGATATATAACTTCAAAGCGGTAAGTCTGGAGTTGGACGGCCCACCTCTCAATCCGGGGAGGGGCCAGCCTGGCCGTTCCTGCAAATAAGGGTACCAAGGGCTTGTGGTCCGACATGACCTTGAACTCATGGCCGTACAGGTAAAGATGAAAGTGTTGGCATGCCCACTTAATGGCCAGGGCTTCCCGTTCAATCTGAGCGTACCTCATTTCGGTTGCCGTCAACGCCCTACTTGCATATGCCGTTGGCACCCACTCGTGCGCTTCTGTCTCCTGCGTGAGGACGGCCCCGAGACCAACAGGGCTCGCATCAACGACCACTTCCGTGCGCCGATGGGGTCTGAAATAGGCCATGACTTTGTCATCTATCAGTGCGTTCTTGATTGCCATGAAAGCCTCGTCTTCTCTGGCGGACCATGCCCTTGGTTGGCCTGACTTGGTTAGGACCAGTAGCGGCTCCGAGAGAGATGCCAGGCCGGGGATGAAGCGGCCACAATAAGTGGCCATCCCTAGGAAGCTTCTGACTTCGGTGGCTGATGTCGGCTTGGGAGCTGCGCGGATAGCTTCGGCTTTCTTCGGATCCACTTGAAGCCCTTCCCTGGAGAATATGTATCCAAAAAATTCCACGGATTCCATGTAAAAGGAGCACTTGTCCCGATGTAAGGTGAGACCGTGATCAGCCAGGCGTTGTAAGGTGGCCCGGAGATGTGTATGGTGTTCTTCTAGGGTCTTTGAGAAAACAAGTATGTCGTCACTTAGATTTATGACTCCAGACAGTCCCGAGAGTGTCTCTCTAATGGCGTTTTGAAACACCTCGTCGGCCGACGACACGCCAAAGCTCAAACGCTTGTATCTCCGAAGTCCGACATGGGTGGAGAAGGTAGTTATGTTGCGGCTGTCCGGGTGTAGCTCGAGCTGGTGGTACTCGGCGTTAAGGTCCAATTTTGAGAACCAGCGGGCACTGTTGAGGTCAGCTACGATGTCGTCCATCGTGGGCATCAGGTGTCTCTCCCTTTTCACCGCCTTGTTGGGTAGGCGCATATCTACGCACAGGCATATGGTGCCCGGCTGTTTCGGTTTTGGGGCTATCACCAGGGGCGACACCCATGGGGTCGGGCCCGAAACCTTCTCTATGATGCCCAATTCTTCAAGCTTCCGCAGTTCTTCTTCAACCTGCGGCCGCAGGTGAAACGGTACTCTTCTGTGTCTTAGGGCTGTTGGTCTGATGGTGGGGTCCACGTGGAGCTTGAATGTCTTCCCTTTTAGGCAGCCGAGTCCTCGAAACAGAGTTGGGAAGTCTCTCAGCATTGCGTCTGCGTGCAACTCATGCCACCAGTTGAAGATCCTCAGCCGTGTGGCAGCTGAGGAGCGTGCCCCGTCTTCCGCCCGTTACGTGGAACCTCGTCTTAACGTCTTGGTCATTACAGGCGGCTACTACTTCAATCACTCCACACAGTCGAAGTGGGTCATCACTGTCGTAGGTGTAGATTTTGGCTTTTGATGGAGATAATGGTGGGCGTGGAGACAATTGTTCGTATTGAGTACTATCCATTACATTTACCGACGCCCCTGTGTCGATGAGTGCTTGTACCGGTGAACCAGCTATGGATATTTCGCACATTGGGGGTGGCCTTCTTCTCGAACCTTCTCTCCCCACGAAAGAGACAAAGAAAACATCATCGTCATCGTCTTCGAGGCGAAACGCCGATCTCGATGCGTCGCTGCATGGTCCTGGGTCCTCTAGAGATAGCTGTCGCACGGCCTGTGCGGGACCCTTCCCACTCGTTCCGGGACGGCGGCTGCCGCTGCTGCGGCACATCTTTGCGAAGTGGTTCATTTTTCCGCAATTCGAGCAAACTTTGCCTCTCGCAAAGCACTTTCCCCCTGCGGGGTGATCCATGCCGCAGTTTCCGCATGAGGTGCGTGGCGTCGTTTGGATGTTCCCCTTTTGAGGTTGCGGCCGCCGCCGAATCACATCCACGTGCTCCTCCTTGATATGTGGGTCTTTCGCCGCCACTCCAGGTCGATCGAGGGCCGCCTGCATCTCATCGGCCCTGGCGTTGGAGAGCTCACGCGATCTCGCAAGAACAAGGATTTCATCCAGTGAGATACGCGGTTGCCTGAGGATGAGGCGTCTCAGTTGCACCGACCTGCAACCCTGGATGAGCTGCGCGCGTATCTCTTGTTGCTGGTCTGGAAGTTCGCAAGCCAACGCCAGCTTCCACAGCCTGGCGTAGAAGGTGTCGATCGATTCTGTTTCGCCTTGCCGTGCTTGGCGTAGTTTAAACCATTCGTAATCAGGATTCACTCTGGGGTCGAAATACTGATTTAATGCTCTGCCAGCTGCGTCGTTGTCATGGTCTCCGCCTCGGTCTGGCAGAGTTTCGAAAAGCTCGTAAAGCTCATCTCCCCCGTAGCACATTAGTAACGAGCGCTTTACTCTGCCGTCGGTCTCTCTCACGCCGACGAAGTAGTGGTTCAACCTCCCTATCCACAGGCGCCATCTTGCTGCGGCTGTGAACGGATCCGAGCGTTCGCTAAATGGAGGAAGAGGCGCTGCTAGGCCGCGTCCGGGAGGAGCTGGCGCAGCGGCTGCCGCAGGGTCCGCAGCATTCCCGGCAGCCTGAGGCAACACCGCAGCAGGAGGTCCGGCTGGCAGCTGAGCTTGAGGTCGTGCTGGAGCCGCAGCCGCGGCTCCGCCGTTCGCGGGCTGCACACTCATGGCGAGATGTACGCTGGCACGTGGTCGCGGCCTGCGAAGTGAGACTGTGCCTCGCTCTGAGGTAGGTGGGCGGGGCCTCTCTCCAGTGTCTCAGCACGTTGGTTCTCTGGTCGATGCGCAGTACTGCACTGGTCCCTTGCGTGAAAGACTTGGAGCTCCACCCCAAAAGCGCCGTGCAGGAGAAAGGCGCGACGTGTAGTGTGCACAGATACACTCTTCTTGGCCTCTCTAGCGTGGACACAGCTGGTGTGATGTTGCCAGCCCTCCTAGTGGGGTCTAGTGGGCAGAGGCACTTGCCATGGTTCAGGGCTCCCAGTGTGTGAGCTTTACGTGAGGGCCGATCTCTCCCCCCGACAGATAGCCGCCGTCCGCCCAATGCGTGAGGAAATGCAGGGCCTGGCAGACACGTCCGATGCGCACGTGCGCGAGCCAGAGGTTTCCGCGCGTCAGGCCCTTCCAAGGCGCGAGGGCCGAGACAGTCCCCCCGAAGCGCTTTACAGCTGGTGGCGTAGTGTGTGTCGGTGCAGAGAGCGTGCACACGCTGTTCAGGGGTGCGGCTGCGGACTGAGCCGAAAATGGGGCCGCAGGTGGAGACGGGCAGTGTAAGGTGCCGCAGACCTCGCTGGGGCAGAGGCGCGAGCTCACCTGTTGTGCCATGGCCCGGCACAGGGCAGACAGAGGGCACTGGAACAGGTACATGTGGTGGCGCCGCGCCGAGGGCTCAAGCGCGACAGGCGCGAGCCCTCCAGGCGGGAGCCAAACTGCCGGTCACTGCTGCGGGGCGAGGTGTGGGGTAGGACCCGCCTCGTCGCCAGTGTAGTGTCGGGGACACAGGGGTGAGGAATGCCTATGCCACGTAGTGGGGCCTAACTATATTTCAAAAGGACAACACGGACACTCTCTGCTAGTTAGGGCCAAAGACCCTGAGCGGTCTTCCGGCCGTTTATTTATACCCAGGGGCTACCCCGCCCCTGAGGTGCATGCGTGCATGTGTGCGTACGTAAACGGGCCGGGTGGCTACATTACTACAACACGTGGTGCTCGTGGACTAGCGGCCAGGCGGGGAACCAGGAGCTCTGGCCTGAGGACACAAAGGGGCGCTCTGGAGCAGAGGCCCCTGTGGGAGGCTCAGGTCTGGTGCAACGGCAGTGCAAGCGAAGGTGATGCAAGTGTGTTAGAAGGAGGCCAGGGGGCCCGAAATTCATAGGAGGAGCCGAGCTAGAGTCAGGCAAGGAGTCTGGTTTGGCGGTTGGGTACTAAAGCAATCCAGCTGAGTAATCGAAAGGACACAGCAACCATTCTGTGAACATGTGATACAGGCTTAAGTGAAAAATTGGTGAATTTTTGAAGGCTTGTTTTTGAATGAATGAATGAATTGTATCTTGTATCGCGCTAACTTAGCCCAATGGGCGTCAAGGCGCCTAAATCAAATACAGAAACAAGCCGGGTCAGACAGCAGTATCTCATTGGTACGCTCTGGTGAAAAACCAGGTTTTCAAGGCTTTTTTAAACAAATCGATGGAAGGTAAGATTTTTATATCCAACGGAAGAGAGTTCCAGAGCTGGGGAGCGACAACAGAAAAAGCTCTTGCTCCCCATCTGGTCAGTCTAGCACGAGGCACTACCAATTGATGTAACCCGGCTGTTTGCAGGCATCTCGTGGGTACATAACGGGTAAGCAAGGTACCAAGTGCATCTACAGGGCCAGCCGCAAGTGCTCTATATGTGAGACATAGGAGCTTAAAGGAAATTCTAAACTGGACAGGGAGCCAGGGGAGATCTCTCCTAGCAGTAGTGGCAGATGATGCTATAGGAAGAGCCAAGACGAAGCGCGCAGCGGCGTTCTGTACAGTTTGCAATCGATGGATAAGGCCCTTGTTGGACTCCACATACAAAGAATTACAATAATCGAGTCTGGATCCAACAAGAGCAATTGCAATCTGTTTGCGCGCCTGGAAGGAGAGATAATGGAGGATTTTCTTTAAGATCTTGATAACACCCCAGCAGGTGGCCACGGTCCTATTCACTTGGAGCGTCATGGAAAGTGAGGTGTCAAAAATAACGCCTAGGTTTCTGGCCGATTGGGAGGGAGTGGGGCAGATGCCAAGAGATGAAGGCCACCACTCGCTCGACCACATGTCTTGGTCTTTACCAAAGACCAAGACCTCTGTCTTGTCGCCATTCAGCTTTAGGGAGTTGAGAATCATCCACTCCGCCACGCGTTGCATGCATGACCTAAAGCTGAATGCGGATGTACTGACAGAGTGAGCCAGTGACACCATGATCTGGGTGTCGTCGGCGTAAGACACCACCTCCATCCCCTGCGATCTTACTAGTCTTGCAAGTTGGGCCACATAAATGTTAAATAGGGTCGGACTAAGAGCCGACCCCTGTGGCACTCCACATTGCAATGACTTGGCAGGGGAGAGGAAATCTCCAAGCATAACTCTCTGTTCTCTGTCATGGAGAAAGGAGTTAAGAAGACTCAGGGCAGGTCCAGTGACCCCTGCCTCCTTAAGCCGAGATGTTAAAATGGCGGGAGACAGGGTGTCAAACGCAGCCGTGAGGTCTAATAGAACCAGTACTGTGGTTTGGCCAAGATCAACTTTGCGGCGAATATTATCCACCACAACAGTGAGAGCGGATTCAGTGCTATGATGTTTTCTGAATCCGTGCTGCGAGCTATCAAGGTATTCACTAGTCTCAAGAAAAATAGAAAGATATGTATTAAGATGCATTTCTAGCATTTTTGCCGGGGCTGGCAATAAAGAAATAGGCCTAAAGTTCTTAAGATTGTCCGGGTCTAGCGATGGTTTTTTAAGGAGAGGCTTAACTATAGCCTTCTTCCATACCTGCGGGAAAGAACCCTGGACAATAGCCCCATTCATAATTTCGAGCAGGGGCGGAAGGATACTATTTCTACATTCCTTTAACTTTTTTAAAGGTACAGGATCCAGTGGAGAGGAGGATTTAGTCCTGTCTAAGAGGAGGTTAAGTCCTTCCAGTGAAAGAGTTGGAAATTGGGTGAGGGATACAGGGGAACCTTCAGCCAAGATATCAAGGTTGGCTATATTGAGAGGAACACCGTCATCCAGGGAAAGTCGTTGAGCTTCTAAAGAAGTATGGATATCCGTGATTTTATTATAGAAAAAATCCGAGATGTTATTACAAAGATCT
Organism: Lissotriton helveticus; assembly: GCF_964261635.1. Taxonomy (NCBI): domain Eukaryota; kingdom Metazoa; phylum Chordata; class Amphibia; order Caudata; family Salamandridae; genus Lissotriton; species Lissotriton helveticus. The sequence continues at coordinate 38,829,011 of NC_136058.1, forward strand.
TGCGAACTCACCACTGGATCTGGAAGTTGGAGGGAGCATAACGAATCAGCAATTTTGAAAAGTTCTCTAGATGAAATTAGAGAACTTGTAAGGTTGGAGAAATACTCCTGCTTTTCCGTAATCACTCTCTGTTTGTAATCCCGCAAAGCGGACTTGTGTTCCTCCCGGTCCTTCATATCCCAAGATTTCCTCCAGATTCTCTCCTTACTCCTACAACTCCGCCTCAAAAGTCTCAGATGTTCAGAGAACCAGGGAGCAGTGGGTTTTTGCCTCGTCACGTAGCGAAGAGAGGTAGGAGCAAGTTTCTCAACTGCAGTGGAGATGTGATCAGCAAGTTCTTGAGCTGCTTCACTCGCCTTCTTTAAGGAGAAAGGCTCTATGGCCCGAACATAGGGGGCAAGAGCTTCATCAGTAATATTTTTATAGTTTCTCCTAAGAACAAAAGTGGTGGCGGCCTGATTAGTCGTGGCTGAGGCAGGGAGGACAAAATCTAACGGCACTGCAAGATGGTCTGACCAGACCAGCGGCAAAGGGGGGCCAGCAGATAATCTTGGGTCACTGGAAAATACCCCGTCCAGAATATGTCCTGCCTTATGTGTAGGGCAGTTAACCAACTGAACGAGGTCACAAGCTTCCAGCAACTCAATGAGCGTAGAAGTATCCTTTGAACCAACATCCTCAAGGTGGAAATTAAAATCGCCAAGAATAGTAAGACGAGGTTTTCCAAAATAGGGTTCAAGGATTCTAAGAAGATCTACACAAAAACTAGCTCTCGAACCAGGTGGTCTGTATATCAGTATCCCGGTGAATGAGACAGAAGGAGCACACCAAATACAAAAGTATAGTGCTTCAAAAGAATCTTGAGGCATCGATAGGGATTTGATGGTACAGGAAAGAGAGGATTTATAGAGGATGGCAAGTCCTCCACCTCTACGAAGTGGTCTATCATGTCTATGAAGAGAATAGCCATTAGGAATGGCCAAAAGTAAATCATGGCCGGAAGAGTGCGAAGCCCATGTCTCGGTCACAAAGACCCAGTTTTTCACTGTAGTACATGAGGTTATTTGTCTACATGTGCTGTGAAATCTCCTAAAAGTATTAGCTTGTAGATATGAACTTTCCCTACCTCCAGTGACCTCAGGGCCTGGACATGAGTGAACCAAGATATCCGTGTGTTATGTGTCCTTTATATGAGGCCAGAATCGTTTTGTTTGGAGAAACACTGTCTGTTAAACCATAGACAGGTTAAGTGTTTATACAGCACACATCCTGAATGAAGTTTCTTCACTACTCTCAGATTTGATGGTAAACTAACATGCGGTAGAGTGAAATATTGTGATTTGTGCAGGATCACACAATGTGGTCCAGTAAAGAAGCTGAGATTTGAACCTGCATTGAACCAGTGGCACCCTGTGCTGCTGGGTGTCGGCAGGGGCAGAACGCACAGTGGTGAGTACCTGATCACCTCAGGGCAGAAGGACAGTAAATGTTTGTGGTCCAAGGATGGTTACAGTGTACTGGTCTGTGGAAGGAGTCAACCATCAGTTAACGGGGAGGGGTCGTCGTGCTGCAAGGCACATGTCAGTCATTAAGGGCCTCTTCGAGACAGCTGTCCTAAGCGCTTCTGGTACTCGAGTAGTACAGTCATTTAAACACTAAATGGTAGTGGGGAATAAGGAGAGAAAACTGCAATCCAAACAACAAAACACAAATATGGTTCTGTTATTAACTTGTATTTGAAACATTGTTGAGAATTAATTCGAAATTTTAAAGCTATTATATTGAGTTCAAATCAATATAAGGGTATATATAACATCTTGTTTTAATTTCTGAATGCATTCTCAACAGGCTTAGACATACAAGTTAGTAACAGAACAATTTTGACAGTATTTGTGGTTTTATTTTGTTTTTTAATTGTGGTTTCTAGCCTTACTCCCCACTACCCTTTAATGCTATTTGTAACATGTATGTCAGATGGATAACTGACATGGTGGCTCAGTTCGTGGGGTCACTGCCCCTGGGTTATCCATAATATTATGATGCGGTCCAGTCATGTGATGAGGTGTTCTGCGTGAAACGACTGTGATTGGTCTGCGTGGAGCTTTGGGCAGTATCTCGCAGAGACGTGCTGACGTCACTAGGGCGGCCTCCAAGGCCAATGAGCATATGGCCAGTGGTGGATGTCTCCTCTTGGTACCTTCAGGTCACTTCTCTCCTTGTATCCCCCTAGGGCAGTGGTAGCGTGCACTTGGGGGGTACAAGCTCTACCCCTGCTCGCTGTCACTACAGGACAGTTTGGGTGGAAGTCACTTCTGCCCTGCTTCTGTGTGCGTGGCTACCAGTGTGAACCTTTGGAAAAGACAAGATCTGAAGGGGTGTCACTATGAGGAGTATTTCAGCCAATCACAATGAAAATGACATTGTCATTTACAACGCCAATAGCTCTAACGCTCACAAATCCGAGACCGATTGCATTGCAAATGCTTGTTGTTGTTTTAGTGTCTAATAATGTCATTACATTTTATTAAAATGTCCTCTATTTTTCAAATATGGTGGGATTTTTCTTGTGTTGGGTTTTCACTTCATGACTAGTTAAGTACTTTACACCTTGCCTCTAAGTTAAGTCTGACTGCTTTTGTACCAAGCTACCAGAGGGTTAAGCAAATGTTAATTTAGTAACTTTTATCTTTCACCCTGACAAGGATTGAGGTTTGTGCTTGAATGGGGCTTCCACCCTCCTCAACCAATAACATATATCTACCAACTATTACACCAATAGGGTGCATGTGCAATACTATTATCCTCATGCAGGGAAAGAAATCCTGAATTATTCCTACTAATTTATGATGCAAGCACATAGTTTGGATTCCAGGTAAAACATCTGTCGAGGCACAAGCAATAATTTTAGCATCCATGTCAAATTTATAAACCATGTGAGTGTAATAAATAAAAAAGATGTGACAATTAATACTGTTTCTACAATGTAATCAGCCGTTCTACCCCAAGTAGACATGTTGTAATTTGGCAGCGATCGGGGTTAGCATCTAGCTGAAGCCATCTTGTTTTCGGCAGCCATCTTGTCTGCCATGTGCTACCATGTGCTCACCATGTGCTCTGTCCTACCTTTCTGTTGTCTGCTCTTGTACTCTGCCTGGAGACAGGTTATATTTAGCCTCTTCTACTCTGCACATGCTCAGTTGAGCTTGCAGCTGTCCATGCAGCTGTCATTAGTAGGTAACTGTCAGGATGTGTTTACTAGAATTAGCAACTGCTAGCTCCTCCCACGTGTTGATTGTACATTTTCTGTATGACCTTATATGTACCTAAAACCTTCTTTCTGTACTTGCACCGCCTTCTTTTGAGCCTCTTTGTTGGTATAAAAGGTCCATGTTCCTTCTGTTCAGTGTGCTACTTCATATACTACCGAAGGGTGTTGTGTGATTGTAGTTCCACCTCATGAGGTTTAATAAACTCTTTGTTTTATATTCCAGTTTCTGTGCCAACTTCTATTCTATTGGTCTGAGGACTTGTGCAGAGAAGGGTGAACCCCTAGCATTGGTAGGCCTTGCTGAGGCCTACCACGACAGACAAATAGGAAAAACTATGCTGAAAACTAGCCAGCATCTTCACATATGTTATGGAAAACATGGATACACTTTTAAGGGCCTTATATTCTGATGTGACACCATTTAAAAAATGTTGTAGTCTTTCAGCACCTTACGGTTGTTTGACTTCTGAACTCAAAAATGTGATCCAAAATATATCAGGGAAAAATATTAAGGATCAAACTATCAACTTTACGTACTTGTATTGTAAAGTACAAGAATATAGAGTGCTGAAGGTACTTTAAAATCACTTCATAAAATGTTATAAATATTATTAACTCTGACTCATCACACAACTCACTTTACTGCCATGATCTCCCATATTAAACCTTTTAAACTCTTCCCTGCTCTATGTGTCTTTTGTCCTAACCAATCCAACTAATAAACTCTAATGTCCGCCACTCCAATTAACAGCTTATATTTCCCATACTAATCCACCACCAATCCACTTTTGGAACTGGAGTAGCGTGCTACTTTGCCAAAAAGGGCTCCAATCCTTCGTCAGGAGTAGTAAGCGCAGTATAAATGCAATTACAATACAATACAATGCAATTACATAATAAGATTTTGTTTTGTGTGCCAGTCTGACGGTGCCCCTCCTTGCCTGAACACTATGATAAGTAAGCAAGGTGGTATTGGAGTAAGGGTTCCAGCAACTGAAATATACATCTATTTTGTGTGTGAGAGTATCCTCCTCTACGGAGGGTTAAAGTACAACTATGGCGAACATTGTGCTCCAAGTCTCGAGTTCAAAGCCCTCCCACACCCGCAGGAACCTGCCTGCACCTCATCCCTGGTGGCCCAGTGGTGAGTCTCTCTCTGCTTCCTGTTTCTTCTCAGCTCTTGTTCTGCTCTTTTTAGCCTTTTTCATTTTCTATTTGTATTCTGTATTTCTCTTCTACCCCTTATTCTGCACCTCTTTTCCTCCCGCCCTTGCTGCTGTTTTGTCCTGTGGCCGCCTCCTCCCAGTGTAGTGTGCCGTGCCCTCAGGTCGCGGTGCAGGCAGAGGCTCGTGACAGTCATCCAGTGGCATCAGTGAGACCCGGGGCTGTGGTGCAAAGTGATTTGGTGCTCGCCGCGGGGCTGGCAGGTCACAATGCCTGCAGCGGTGTCGTTGTTGCTTAAGCGCTGTCATCAGCTGATGAACTGGAGTCGATGGTGCCGGCACAAGTAGGCAAAGGCTGCAGTGCGGGATCGGGCGGTGCGCCATGTAAAGTACAAGCGGTACCCTCGCACCACAGTGCAAGCAGTGGCATCTATGTCGGCATGGAGCATCGTCATTGGTGATACCATGGCAGCGGTGCGAAGCGAGGAGGTGTGGAGTGTGGTGCCCACAGGTCGCAGTGCAAGCAACGGCTCAGTGGCAGCATCGGGTGGAGGTGTCGGTGAGACCAGGTTTGCGGTGTGGAGTGTGATGGTGCTCTTTGTGGTGCCTTCAGGACACGAAGTCGGCAGCAGCATTGTTGATGGTTGCTTTTTCTTCTGTTGCAGCACAAAACACACAGTTACCAGTGCTGGTAGCAGATGAACTTGAAGTCTTTGCTGTTCCTGATACTTCTTCAAGCCCTTGGAGAAACTCACACAAAGAAGTTGTAGAAAGTTCTTTCCAGTTCTTTCACTGCCCAAGATCGAAGCAGATACTGCAGGCCAACACAGTAAAGCACACAGCAAAGTGGTAGTTCCTCCTCGCAGCTTCTCCATTTCTTCTGCTTGGCAGTCGTCTTGGTCCAAAAAGAGTTCTAAGGTTCTGGGTTCTGTGCCTCAATATTTATACTGCATTTCTTTTTGTTCTCTTGGGCAGAGTGTCTGTGCTTAATCCAAACCAGTGTGGTCCTTTCTGGCCCAGCTTCACAGCAGGATGTGGAGACAGCTTTGTTCAAGGTAGACTAGGCGCATTCAGGTGCATGGGTATCTCCTCCCACTACTATAAATGCAGCCCAGGTCTATTCATCCCAGCCTTGACTCACCCAGGAAAGGCAGGACACACCTTGACCCCCCAGTAGCTGTCTGAAAAGAATGCACATCCCCAGACAGTCAATCCACAACCCAGCAGAGGCACACAGGATGGCTAAGCAAGAAAATACCCACTTTCAAAAGTAGTCTTTTGAAACACACTATGAAAAAATCATCTTTACTAAAAGATTTGTTGTTATATTCTGAGTCCAGGCATACTAAACTCTATCTTTCTATCTTCCTATCTTGCCCCAATGGGAAGTTACACTTATAAGAGGTTATGGAGGGCCAGATACCTTTTCAATAGTGAAAAACGAAATACACTGTATTTCATTATCAGGACATGTCACACACACCAGGACATGTCCTACATTTCACATACACTACACCCTGCCCAAAGGGGTACTTTGGGCCAACCTTAGGGGTGACTTACATGCAATAAAAGGGAAGGTTAGGGCTTGGCACGTGGGTGGGCTTGCCAAGTAGACATGGCAGTAAAAACATCACACAGACACTGCAGTGGCAGGTCTGAGATCCCTTTGAAAGGCTGCCCATGTGGATGGCACAATCAGTGCTTCAGGCCCACTAGCTGCATTTGATTTACAGACCCTGGCACTCTCAGTGCACTTTACCTACCAGTAGATCAATTCAATTCAATTCAAAAAAGCTTTATTCGGGTCATTAAAAATAACCATAAAAGCATATACATACATCATCAATATCAATTCTCATTACATTCAAATATGCCAATCGTAGAGTCACCAATTCATAATACAATTTACAGTAGTAGCACTGGCGCTTTGACACTGAACAGCAGTGAGAAAGTGCACAGAGACACTAAACCAGAAAAAAACCTGGAGGTCAGAAAGCAAAAAGACCAGGTCTAACAACCACTCCCACCACTGACGACACCTTAAGGATCATGATAATCATCCACCCTGGACCTCCTCGGACCCCTGCACCCACCACATTTTCAACCGTGCCTAGGCCACCATTGCTCACAAACTCTGCAGCATCATCAACTGCTCCATTGAGTCCAGCACCTTCCCTGAAGACTGGAAAAATGCAAAGATCAAGCCTCTGCTGAAAAAACCCTCTGCCGACCCAGTGGACCTCTAGAATTATAGACCCATCTCTCTTTTCCCCTTCCCAGCCAACGTCATCGAGAAGGCCATCAACACCCAACTCTCTGAATTCATCGAAACAAATCACACCCTGGACCCCAACCAATCAGGCTTCAGTTGCAACAACAGCACCGAGACTGCACTACTCGCTGCAACAGATGACATCTGCACTCTCCTCAATTGAGGTGAAACCACAGCCCTCATTCTCCTGGACCTCTCTGCTGCCTTCAAAACTATCTCCCACCACACCCTCTGCAAAAGTCTCCACAACACCGGCATCCACAGCAATGTCTTAGAGTGGATCCTCTCCTTCCTCACCGGCCAAACCCAGAGAGTCAAGGAACCGCCATTCTCCTCATAACCTACAGAGATCAGCTGTAGACTTCCTCAGGGCTCCTCTCTGAGCCCCATCCTCTGCACCATCTACCTGGCCCCTCTTGCAGCCATCGTTAGAAACCGCAGACTCAAAATTGTCTCCTACGCCGATAGCACCCAGTTGATTCTCTTTCTCACCGACGAACCCGCAGCCGCTAAGAGCAACATTTACAACAGGATGAAGGCAGTCGTTGCTTAGATGAAGGAGAGCTGCCTCAAACACAACACTGACAAAACTGAAGTCCTCATCCTGGGGACCTTTCCCTCCACCTGGTATGACTCTTGGGGGTCTGCAGCGCTTGGAGCACCCCACACCCACAGACCACACACACAACCTCAGCATCATTCTCTCCTCCTTGCTCTCAATGTACCACCAAATCAACACCGTCTCATCCTCCTGCTTCCACACACTCTGCCTGCTTCAGAGGATTTCCAACTAAATCCCTACTGAGTCCAGGATAATGGTCACCCATGCGCACGTCAGCAGCAAGCTCAACTACGGTTATGCACTCTATGCTGAAGCCACCCAAAAACTCCAAACGAAATTGCAGAGCATCTATAAAGCCTCTGCCAGACTTATCCTGGACCTCCCCCGCCGCAGCCATATCTCTGATCACCTGAGAAACATCCACTGGCTCCTAACAGCAAAAGAATCACCTTCAAGTTCCTCCCGCACTCCTAAAAAGGCCTCCACAACACCTGACCTGCAAACCTCAACCACTGCCTCTTCTTCCACACACCCACCATACATCTCCACTCCTCCCAACTGGCCACTATCCCATGGATCTGCAAGAACTTGGCCTTCTCCTACCTCGCTGCAAAGACCTGGAACTCTGCTTCTCTACATCTCAGGCAATCACCTTCACTGCCTCAATTCAGGAAGCACATCAAGACCTGGCTCTTTGATTGATGTGCAGACCCTCTCCCCATCACCTTGAGACACAGGTGATTAGCAGCACTCTGTTTGAACCCTGATTAATTGATTGATTGAACCTTTTAGGAGAGGGGGATAGTAGAGCCTTCTAACCAGGAACTAGATCCTTTTCCTAAAATAGATTACTTTGTACTTAGTATGATATTATTACCTTACCTAATTATAACCTCGCTTTAACCTTTGTTTTTCAGTGAATAACTAGTTTTTTTTTTTTGTACAGTAATATTTTATTAGCATACGTAAGGCCAACCCACTGCCATGCAAGTCCTTTGGACATCTGCTGCATGAGTTGGCCATAGGTCAGTGCCCAGCCCCCTGCCTGCGGCGTGAGGTTGAAAGCACAGACTTTGCCTTCTCATGGCAACCCACTGCAGACACTCAGGCCGTGCTGGCTCCCACAAGAGTATTGCTTGATTGCAAAAAAATTATATATATATACCAGTAAAAAGAAACTGTATGTAGGATTATTCCTTCTTAAATTTTAGTTAGCTGCTCACTTGTTCATCTGCACACAACCTCTGCACCAATTCCCATAAAAAAAATGTTTTTAGAGTATCACTTCAGGGTTAAATTCATATGGTTTAATTTTTATTAACTGTTGCACTAAGGCACTTTTTAATAACCTTCAGCACTGTTCATAGGTAGTATTTTAGACGACTTGATTTGGATGTTTAAGTTTTGCAGCATGGTCCTTGAGGTACTAAGGTTCTTTCAGCATTTGACATGTATTGGTTTAAAATATGCACAGCAAATGTGGGGATTGCAGGAAAACAATAAGGGGAGAGCCTTATATGGACAATGTGTATAATCTGTACAAAATGTATATATTCCCCAGCCATTTTTACCAATGGATCAACAAGAGGCTTTTTACTTAATTGTATATTTAAGCCTGTGGTTGTGTTTTATCTTGTATTTAAACAGATATTATTGCGGACCTTTTTTTATTGTATAATAGCATAAAAAATGTTACGCTATGCATAAATGAATTTACTATTTATCTTGCTGCTAAAATGATGAATGAGAAAACAGAACGATAGTCTGTTTTCATTGTTGTCTTTTGCACTGTCACTTTTAAAAAGGGAAAAAAATCAAAAACATGTCATATGATCAAGGGCTTCAGAGTCATGGCGGCATATTTGCGCTAAATAAATCTTCAAAGCACAAAGAAATTGCCCGTTTAGTTTTTTGCAAGTGACAGAAAAATAAACCTTGGTGTTTGAAGTAATCTACCCCTGAGCGTGCACCGTTATTATATTTTTTATATTTTTTTTATGAGTGGAATATATATATTACCTACTGGCGGTTGCCAGTAGGTAGTTATAGTTAGGACCTACTTTCAATAGGAAATCCACAACATTCTATTTAGAATAACTTTGGCGTGGTACATGGATCTCTAAGCTCAATTTTTATTTTTAAAAAAAAATGGCAGGGTACTTGTAAGCAGTGGAAAAGGTGAAAAAAAACTAGAAGTCCGTTTTGTTCATTATGTCCCGGGGGGCAAATTACGGGGGAAATTGTTAGAGCTATATTTCTATAACAGTATGTAAAGCTTTCCATTTTTTTTCCTGCATCAGTTGTACTCTCTACGCATGTGCAGCCTTGTTTGCAAGTGCACTTTTTTTTCTTTCTCTTCAAGTTCGCCAAGCAAACCTCTCCTGATTTTAGGTATTAAATTTGTCGCTTTCTTTTCCCGGGTCATGTGTGTCATCCGGTGGTATACTTTTTAAATATATTAATAAACATATTGTATGTATTTATTTGAAATGTAGTGTTGAGGCGCCAAACGTTGATTACATACTCCGTCCAACCGTCATTTTAGTAGTTTTACTCCGTTATTTTTATTATACCTGTTCCTTTCATTTTACCCTGCGCATATTTTTTCTGTGATCAATGAGATTTCGTGTCACAGATACCACGGTGTTTGTCCTTGGCCTCCGATCCTATCAGACTTGGTCACATGTATACCTAGAAACTAATTTGAAGGATGTAAGGCACAGGCATTACAACACGTGTTGGTCAACAAAAAAACATTATTAAGATTATGCGTTTATCATATGTGGTAAATGCATACTAGTTGTAAAAGCATGTGTGGAAAAGCGATATGCGTGCTAATGGTTTTGTGGTGACGATCACGCGTGCTTATGAACCGGGTCTGGGCGTGGTGGAGTCTAGGGTACCAGGCGGAGGGGCACACAGCTGCACTCATACAATATAGGAGTAATATAGGATTTATAAACTTAAAAAAAAATATTCCATAAAAATCCTAGATTAAGTCTTCTGTTAGTATGTTCATTAAATACATGAATATATGTTTTTAAACAATTAAAATATTCACAACTTTTTTGTACGGGGCGCCGTACATGACGTCACACGGAAGCTTTGATGCGACGTGTAACGTCAAAGGGTATTCGTAGCGTATGCTGAGAATGATTAGCAGTACAAACTATGGTGCGATCATTCTCGCACTGTCAAATCAGAGCACAGGGCGCGCTATGAGAATAGTTAGAAGTGGTCACTCATTGGAGATCCAATTCAGGTGTGTGGTTTATCCACAGTATCATAACGTTATTTTTTAACCTTGTTAAGTTTGAGGTTTGCATGAAATTCTATGCTATAGGAGGATATGGATGTTTAGGGAGCGCTTATCTGTATTAAGCTTGGTTATCACCATTTACATATAGGTGTCTGACGGATGGAAAAGAAGTCTATGTGAATGGCGAGGATTGCACAATAGTACCAGATCACTCCTTAATTTGTAGACACATACCATTGCATGGCTCTTATATACAAGATGCGCCTAATTTAGACTGAGTTTTGAAAGGTAGTCCGACACCTGCTATCATAACAACGTTCAGTTTACTGGAAACGGGAGTAATTTACTTTGAAATAATGGAGATTGTTGTGCAATGTTAGCAGGCATCGCTTACATGATTACTGTAACTGAGCGTGTGATTTTGATTAAAAAAAGTTGTGTTAACTCCTCCGCATGGGAAGCTGGATGTTTCCATCTGGCTGTTGATTTTGACCTTGAAAGCAGAGTCAACCAAATGAGTCGTATAAGAGCGCTATTGTATCAAAAAGAGGTTGCTCTTATATCTGGTACAGAAACATTTGTCCTTCATGTAGCAAACACCCGCACAGAAGTGCATGATTTATTAAATACAGACGTGCTCTTGAATTTTGGGGAGTTAATTTAGAGTATCTTTAATGTGTTCTTGACTACGGGGTTACCTTACTTTTTTAAAGTTAGAAGCAGTGGCCTTGTGACTTCTGTAGAAAGTATATTTGGTGTCTTTTTGGGATTTTTTCATTTGATTTTTTCCAGCATCTTTGGTGGATTGCGCTTAATACTCGCATTAGTTGCCGGTGTGCTTTTATTAGTTTGTTTACATAAATATGGATGCACATCTTGCAGCAGACGAGAATATGTCCCGGCTGTTGATGGTTCGCAACTGAATACTTAGTTATTACGGAGCGATGCCTTTGGCTACATTGAGTGCAGCTTATGGATTATCGTTTCGATTTTCCTTTTTCACATGCGTTCAACCTGTGTTCCATTGCCTGAGCTGTGATTTCGACTGGGTCCTGGATTTGTGTCTCTGCAGTACGGTGTCTCCCATTGCGGATTATGACCAGCTGATGAGCCCCTTATTGGTTCATGACGTGCTCTGTTCTGGCGGCGGGATTATGGCCTTAGCAGCGACACATGGAATAATGGGACGTTGGAATGTTTTTGCAGCGGCGCATGACTTCTTGGCACGCAGTTACATTGAAGATGACCCGGAGTTTTCCTCCGATGGTGATAGAGGCTCCGGTCGTTGAGGAACATGTATGTTCATTCCCACTATTGAATTAGATGGCTGAAATTTTTCAGAAGAGAACAATGACTTCCTGTTGGAGGCTGCTGCTACATACTGTGCTTTCACGCTGTTAGATTAAGACTCTTTGATTTTTCTACGTATTCTTTATTATTTAGTTACTGCTTTCTATCAAAGAGCGAATACATTTTTTTGGGAAATGTGAACTTGACTCTGCTTTTTAGGCTTGGACTCTACGTTCCTAATTTGCCCACGTTTATATCACGTGCTTTGATCAAGAAAGGGTGCCGTGGGGCTGAGCCTTGTACTCACATCCTGTTAAGTTAGCATGGGTTTATTAGAAGCTTACACGCTATTTTTGCTTTCCTACTCTGCTTTGCACACAACACGTACTAGTGATATTGTTTAGAGAAGGCTAAGTATTTTGCTTTATATGAGAATAATTTGGTATGCTAGATTTGTAAACTGCCTCGCTAGTTTTGTGTGTATAGTGAGAGCATGGAACATCAAGGTTATCTTGAATACTGTGTCTGTTATTCAGAATGATCCTCGCACGTTCGATCCATAATACATATGCAGCTGTGGCCACCTCTGATACTTGCGCGTTTCATACTGCATTGTGGAGGCAAAGTTGCACACAGTTGGAGAACATTCGTATCTTGACAGTTTGTGGAGCACTGAATGTGATCCACTACTGCTGAGTACCAGAGGTATGGGTCTGCCCATGTAATCCTATGAGACTTTCTGTAGTTATAAATTAATCTGCTAGGTAGGGAGGGTGAAATGTAGGTATATTTTAAATGTGTTTACCTTTAGCATTATAGGATGCTTTTTCCGTTTGTATTTCATAGAATAGTAACAATGCTGATAACCTTGTTTCCGATAATATGGTTGGTTGTATTTTCTAAGGTACTGTGCATGAGATTATGGCGTTAGAAATAAACATTTCAAAGTTGCACGTGTCTTTATTTACATCTTGTTTTGGACTGGTGTAAGACTATATTGAAAGAGTGTTCTTGTTATCCACTTTACTTCATGTAATCTAAGTCGCATGTTCTGGGTTGACTAGTCATTGGTCTTTTTGCTCTAGGGCGAAGAACCAATGAGTCACTGATTGCTAGTCTGTAGGGGGTTTGTGTAGTAAGGTGGCTTTTGGTACACCGTAATTCACTGAGGTCCTAAGTCTTTATGCACAGTTCTGTGTATGAGCAGAATTCCTGGAACAGTACTTACAACAAAAAGGCTCGATAAAGGGCTTGAACTTTGAATATGAATATAAAATAGAAGAATAGTTGATAATCACAGCTAAGGAATGCAGCAATTAGATGTGTGTATGTGTGGATGATGTGTAGACTGAGTGGAAGATGAAAAACGTGAAAAATAAGAAAGGTTGGAGAGACGCAAACTACCCACTGCATTGTCAGTGAAGTGGATCTTTGGATTTCCAGGTCATTACTTAGATAGGGTGTTGGATTCCGCAGTGGGAGCAAGAGAAACTAGTACCACATCTAATGAAGAAAGCTAGTGCATAAAGTACACACAGTTGGGCAGATTTACAAGGTTGTGGGAAAAATGATGCAAAAGTGGCGCAAGGGTCTTGTAAATCTGCCACAGTGTGTGCTAGAAAAGACGCAAAAAAGGAAGGAAGTGTGCAAATTACCCACTGCTATTCATTTTATTTTTTTTTAAAACGTTTTTTATTGCAGAGTTATATGCACAGTACATTTAGCATTACAAGATCTTTTCAGTACAGATTCCTCCTCCTCCCACTCCCGCACCTGGTTAGTATACACAGCCATTCAGCCCACATCCCGAAGGCCGGGCGGCGTCATTTGCAGTCTCGGTGCATATTACAGTGTCTACTATACATAGTCCTTGTATGAGGCAATCTGCTGTCTGCTTTTCGGTTTAATCTCCCCAACCCCCTCTATCACCAGGCAATATTCCTCCAGCTTCCTCAAGTCTGTACCCCTGAACTTAGCCTCCCCCTCCCCCCCTCAGTGTCCCCGCCTATGCCTAGCCCTGAGTAGCTCGAACCTGTGGTGATGGACAGAAGCATTCTGGTGTTTATGGTGTGTGTGTGTCTGGCGAGGGTGCCGGTACCGCGGCAACCTCAGTTGGGTCTTCTGGGTCCTCTTGGCCCAACTCCCCTTCCTCCTCTACTGAGTTATCTCGCAGTGCCTGCACCATCATTTCCCATGTCATCGCTGCCTCCTGGGCTCGCTCGTCCGATCCACAACGGGCCAGCTGGTACCTGACCGTGCTCTCAGCCGCCGCCCATTTTAGAAATTCATTCAGCCATCTCCGGTGCGTCGGTCCCGTTTTCGATTTCCAACACTTGGTCAACTCTCTTTTCGCTGAGATTAGGCCCATGTCAATGAATTTGCTCGACATTTTATTTTTGGGTGTATGTGGGAACCAATGCAGTATGCTGACAGCCCCATCGTACTGCAGGTCCCTATCTGTCACCTCATTCAACGTGTTGCCAATGTCCCTCCAATAATCCTGTAGGTGAGGGCAATCCCTCAGCATATGTATTAAATCCGCTCCTATCTTATTACATCTGGGGCAGGCCGCGCCCTCCACTCCGAAGTATTGTGTAATCTTGCCCGGGGTGAGGTAGGCCCTATGAATAATATAAAGGTGTATTAGCTGGAAGCGCGCATTTCTAGTGCTCTTTCTAGCCCTCCATACTAGTTGGGACCACGCGGTGTCCGGGATTTCCCTCTGCAGGTCCGTTTCCCATTTGGCCTTCAACGCCGCAAGCGGCTGCAGGGACTCACTTAGCATTCTCGAATAAAGGCACGTTACTGCTTTGAAGGTGCCCGCTGCCATCATTGTGTACTGACATGCTAGTGTCGTCGGTGGTTCGATTAATCCTTCCCCCAGTGTGTAGTAGGTAATCACCCCTCGGAAGGTCATTGCGCTCTTGCAATGTCTGGTACGGGGCCATCACGCCATCATCGTAGAGATCCCCCACCATCTGCAAGCCCGCTTCCTCCCATAGCTGGAGCCTCGACCAGTCACCTCCGTGTGGGAGTGCTGTCGCCATGCCCAGTGGTATTTCGGGTGCATATGGGTGCTTGACTCCCGCACGTTTCTGCGAGCCGTTCCAACATAATCGGAAAGTCCGTTCCTTTTGGGACAGGTCACTGAGCACCAGCTTTTGCTGCAGGGCAATATAAGCCAACACGTGGCGGGGGTGCCGTCGTCCCTTTCCTGTTCCGGTCCGCGAAACGCTCTCGCAACTTCTTGCGTAAACGTTTGCAGTTGGGCAGCCAAGTAGTAGAGTTCGAGATCCGGGACTGCCAGGCCTCCTTCGTCTTTGGGGCGGATCAGTGTTGCTAACGCAATTCTGCGTCTGCCCTTACCCCATAAGAATGATATAATCGCCGATCTTAACTGCCGGAAAACCGCTCCAGGCACCCAAATGGGGAGAGTCCTGAAGTAGTACAGCAAGCGTGGCAAGGCTACCATTTTTAAAAGAGCCACCCGACCGGCCACTGATAGAGGCAGGGTGGTCCAAAAGGACATGCTGGTCCGCAGAGCTCGGATACAGTGGCCCACATTGCCCTCCAGCATGTTCGCCGGCTCGTGGTATACAGGTACTCCTAGGTAGGTCAAGCAGTCAGGTTCCCATCGAAGCAGTGAGCGGGCTGGGGGTTGGACCTCCTCCTTCCGTAGGGGGAAGAGACAGGTTTTAGCCCAATTCACTTTCAGGCCCGACAAGGCGCCGAAGCGCGCCAGCAGTCTCTCCGCGCCCTCCACAGCCCTCTCTGCATCCTCCACATAAAGGATGATGTTGTCCGCATACAGTGAAATAAAGTGTTGTGCCCCTCTGAACTCCAACCCTTTATAATAGGTACCCCGCCTGGCCATCGCTGCTAGCGGCTCCACCGCTAGTGCAAATAGTAGGGGAGAAAGTGCACATCCCTGTCTGGTACCCCGATGCACCTGGTACTGGTGTGAGACCAGGGTGCCAACCCTCACTCTTGCTCTCGCCGCCGCGTATAACACTTTCGTCCAAGTGATGTATCCCTCCCCTAGGCCGAACCTCCGCATCACTCTATATAAGTACTCCCATTCTAGGCTGTCAAAGGCCTTCTCTATGTCCACAGCTAACACGGGGGGAGTCTCTGCTCCTGGAGGTGGGTTGTCCACCAGTCTGAGCAGTCTTCGGATGTTGTGTGTCGTGTTACGTGTGGGTATGAATCCAGACTGGTCTTTATGGACTAGGCCTTGCATGTGGTTTAACAATCTGGAGGCCAGCACAGTGCTCAGGATCTTGTAATCTGTCGTTAACATGGACAGCGGTCTATAAGATGCAGGGTCGGTGCTCTCTCTATGTGGCTTCAGCAGAGGAATCATTATGGCCTCACGCATTGATTGGGGGAGTATGCCTCTATCCTTGGCCTCATTGTATATTATTTGGAGCTTTGGGGCCAATTGGTCCAGATATCGTCCGTAGAACTCAACGGGCAATCCGTCTATACCCGGAGTTTTGTTACGTGCCATTCGCTTCACTGCACCCCTTATTTCTGCTATCTCTATCGGGCCTCCTAGGGCGTCTGCCTGTTCCTGTTCGAGCTGCGGCAATTGTAGCTCACTCAGAAAAGCGTCTATTGCCTCTCCCTGGTCCCCTAGCGCACTCTTATATAAGTTCTCGTAATATGCCCGAAAGCTGCCCAATATATCTGATTGCGTGCTACAGATGCGGCCTCCTTCCCCCTCCAAGGCCAGGATCGGGTGACCGCTCCTAGTGGGGTTCGCCAACCAGGCTAGGAGTGTGCCAGTTTTATCCTCCTCCGCGTGTGATTTTGTTAGGTACTTTCTATAATCATAACTGCGAAGGCGCTCCACCTCCACTGCCACCGCTTCCCTTGCTTCACTAACCTTCCCCTGAAGCTCGGGCTGGTTGGGGCGTGTTCGCTCGGACTCCCTTAGCTTGCGCTCAGCTTTCTCTAGGTCATCTAGCAGGGTCATGCGCACCCCCGCACATTTCCCTATACAGTGCCCTCTCACTACGGTTTTGAAGGCGTCCCACTCCACCGCTCTGGTTGTAGTGGAACCCTCGTTCTCTATAAAGTATTGGGAAATCCTTTCCTTTAGTTCCTCTCGGAAAGGCGGGTCATCCAGCGTGTCCGGCCGCAGCCGCCACGTCGGGATCAGCGATAACTCAGCCATCCAGTTCAGTGTCAGGAGTAGTGGGTTATGGTCGGATAGTGTGCGCGCTAGATATTCAGTCCCAGTTACTGCAGGAAGCACCGCTTGGGAGCATAAAAAGGTGTCAATGCGGACATGGAGGTCATGCGGGCTGGAGTAAAATGAATAATCCCGCTCCACTGGGTGTTGTATGCGCCAAGCGTCTGTTAGTCCCCATTTTCCCTGCCAATCTGCTCTGCATCTCGCTAGTCTATGTACTGGGGATGCATGCAGTGGTGGATGCGACCTATCTAGTATCGTGTCTGCTATGGAATTGAAGTCCCCTCCCATCAGAACAGGACCTGTGAGGTAATTGGCCAGTTCCCCGGATAGTTTTGTAAAGTAGTTTGCTTGGTCTACATTGGGTGCGTAGATACTACTGAGTACAATGTGTCGGCCTCTAAGCTTACCCTCGACTACCACAAACCTCCCTTCAGGGTCTACTATATGTCTGGTTGCTTGAAAAGGAGTGCCCGCCCGTATCCATATTAACACCCCTCTAGCAAAAGCAGAATACGTGGTGGTGAACAATTGCCCTCTCCATCTACGCTGCAGCGCGATTCCTTCCTTCTTCGTCAGGTGGGTTTCTTGTAGAAATGCTATGTGTACCCCTCTTCGAACCAAATAGGCATGAATCTTGTGCCTCCTTGCCATAGTATGCAGCCCCCTCACATTCCAAGACACACATTTTATCGATCCCGCATTAGCCATTGTCCCACAGTGTCCGGTTCAAATCAAAGGTGTATCGTCTCCTGGCATCAGGCGTGACACTGATCCCGCCCCCCCACTGAACTTGCCCTTCCTCCCTCCCCTTCCCTACGCCTTGAGTCACCCCAACTTCTCCAGGCCCCCCCCCCCAGAAGAGGACCTAACCCCGAAAGAGCAGCTCCCATCCAAACTGTGAACGAGCAAACGTGCTCACAAGTTCTTCTATTCCGCAGTCTGCACTACGGAGGCCTTAAGGGCCCTAAGGAGCGTGTACTAGGCACAAGCACTATAATCCCAGTTCCCATTCCCCCCGCCCCTTAATACGCAATAGCACTCACGATGATCCAGTCTTACAACCGTCTGCTCAGGTGCCCAAGGCGGGAGTCCCAATAGCATCCAGTCCAGGAAAAGCGCTAATGCTCTCTCTCTCAGCTCTCAATTATGTTCTCCGACGTCTGTGGCGTGATCGTTGGACCTCTCATGTCGCCAAACTCCGATTGTTCTGTCTCTGAGCCCGTTCCCTGTTCATCTGAGCCTGAAACTCTCCCCGATTGGGCAAGCGCCGAGCCCGAGACGTCCATTACTGCCTGCAACGCCGCTCTCCTCTCGTCCTCCGTTTGGGACTCCGTAGGCCTCCTGGATTTCCGGCTGCGGCCCCGGAGCCTCCGCGATTTCCCCACTAGTTGACTCTGCCGTTCCTCCTCCGCTCTAAACCGGGCCCCGTCTGTGCCCGCTTTGTAAGTGTCCCACCAGGCCCATGCCTCCGCCGCCGTGGGGAAGAACAGCGATTTCTCGTCCACTATGATTCGGAGTCTGGCTGGGAAAAGGAGCGAATACTGGATGCCTTCAGTTCGCAGTTCTTTTTTGATGGAGAGGAAAGAGGCCCTCAGCTTTTGAGTTTCGAATGTATAGTCCGGGAACAGCGTGACTCTACGATTGTCCACTTGGAAGGGGCCCGCTTCCCGGGCTCTTTGCAGAAGCCAATCCCTGTCCTTATAGTGTAGCAATTTGATGACCACCGGGCGAGGCGGTAGGCCGGGTTGCGGGGGTACTCGGTGTGCCCTCTCCAGTGTGAAAAAGGGCGAGAGGCCCTCCGGGGCCACCGCTGTCTTCAGCCATTCGGTCAGATACCCCACCATGTCCGATCCCTCTTTTTTCTCTGGAAGGCCCACTAGGCGCACGTTGTTCCTTCGACTGCGGTTTTCGGCATCCTCCGCTCACCTCTCCAGGGCTTGTATACGTTCCAGAGGCTCTGTGAGTTGCCCCTCCATGGTCTTGTGAGCCGGCGCTACGTCCTTCAGAGTATCTTCCGCAGCTTTGACCCTGTCCTCCAGCTTTCCGTGATCAGCTCGTAGGAGTCCCACTCCCGTCGACACCTGCACAATATCTTGATGTAGAGCGTCTTTCGTGGCTGCGATAGCCTCCAGGATGCGGTCCTGCATCTGCTGTAGGTCCGTCGGGGTCTGCGGAACGTCCTCAGGTGTTTCCGTGGGTGGGTGTCCGTCTCCCTCCGCTCCCCTGGGGTACCCCATCTTGTGGCGGGATGACGGTGCTGGAGTCCCAACAAGGTTCGCCGGTGTCAAGGCGCTCCACGCTACTGGCAATCAGGCGGGCAACGGTCAGGTAGGCCCCAGTTCGAGATCGATCGTGGGCACCTCGGGTTTCACAGTTCCCTCACGTTCCCGTTTCCCCCAGGGGCCCAACCAGATTAGCGTGGCGTCGGCCCCAAGCGCAGGCCCTTCCCAATGGAGTGGGCTGTCTCGCTGTGGTCCGGGTCAGTTTTCTCTGTTGGCGTCGTCCAGGAAGGCACCCAGGGTCCAAGGCCAGCGGCGGGGCACAGGGGGCGGAGGCGTGCCGGGCACACAGCGAACCCACCGCCCTCAAGGATCCACCTTAGCTGAGAAGTACTCCTGGGTTCATAAGGATACAGCTAGCGCCTGTGTTGAGGGGGCCCACGTGGTAGCCCAGGCCCACAGGGTCCGGCCAGCGTGAATGTCCAGGCGGCGAGTGAATTCCGCCGCGCGCTGCAACCCCGAGCCCCAGACCCGCCCCGGGCCGCCGCCACACCACAGCCCCCGGTGTCTTCCAAGCCGCCCGGGATGGAAGCAGGTCCGCCGCCACCGCGAGCGCTCCTGAGGTCCGCAAATGCCGGCAGCGTTCAAGGCCAGTGGGGTAGTGGGCCGGGGCTCGAGGCAAGGCCACCGATCGAGCCTAGGGCTCCAATGGCGGTTCTCCAATCCCCGCAGGAGGCGTAGTCGGGACCCCACAGATCTCCGGTGGTCGGGTGGGCCGGGTCCGAAGTAGGCCCCAAGCCAGGGGGTCGCGTAGTCAGGCGTCCCGGCGGAGGGATATCCCAGCGGGTCAGGGCCGCGCCCACCAGTCGGTCCTCCGATTAGCCTCCGTCCCTCACGCTGCTCCCAGGTGGAGCCCCAACAGCGACAGGGCGCAGCTCGCCAGGGTCGCGCCGGATACTCGGGGCAGTGGCTGTCCGCTTGGACCAGGTTCCGGCAGGGCCCAGAAGCCGGGGAGTCCCGTAGGTCTTCCGGTTAGGCGAGGGGCGGATAGAGACTCACCCAGAGCAGGGAGTCAGATCCTTGGGTCTCGGGCCCGGATGCGCCTCCGCAGGACCGAGCTGCACCGGGCAGGGGTAGGCTCCTCTGCGATATTGCCTCCGTGTCTTCAGGCTGCAGTCAACGCCGGTCGCGCAGTTAGGGCATCGGTGCGGTCGCCATTTTGGTCGGCGCCGGACGCTCCTCTCCTCACTGGTTTCGAGCCGTTTGCAGCGGCCAATCGGGCGCCGTCGGCCTCAAGGCAGTTAATGGGGTCCGCAGTCGGAGTTCCCCCCGGGTCTCAGGGGGTACGTCCGCGTGCCCAGTGGATTATATGCAGGATTAGCGGGCGGAGGTCGGGAGCCGCTTTAGGCAGCGACCATCTCCGTTGGCTGCTAGCCACGCCCCCTCTTACCCACTGCTATTCATGGGTAGTAGTTACCAAGAAGGCTGAATAAAGGGCCTGCACTTTGAATTTGAATTAAAGAAGAAGAATTGATAAGCTCAGGCAAGAATGGTAGCAAGTAGGTGTGTGTATTTGTGGTTGTTGTGTTGATTGAGTGGAAGATGACTAAGGTGAAAAATTAGAGAGGTTGCAGAGATGCAAACTTTCCATTTCTTTGTAAAGGAAGTGGGTGTTTAGTTTTCTAGTCCATATATATATTCACTGAAAAAAACATAGGTTTCATGCACGTTATAGTTAGGAATTAGCATTTAAAAAACCTTAGAAATCCACTGACAAAACCATAGGTTTCAGCCACGTTATAGTTAGGAATTAGCATTTAAAAAACCTTACAAATTCACTGAAAAACCATAGGTTTCACCCATGCTATTGTTAGCTTGACATTTCTCTCATACAAAACCATTGAAATTTCCCCGTTATAGTTAGTTCAGCTAACTATAACTCGCACACCTGCAATGCACTGCTGATAACGTCACATATTACATCACTCATCACATGGTCAGTGACATCACTGATGACATCACTGATGACATCTCAAATGACTATCTCGATCAGAGAGAGATGGGGATGTACCAGCACAACAAAATGATCATTGAAATGATCCGTAAATGCTTGATGAATAATGTGTTTTTGTTTGATACCAAGATGTACAGACAGAAGAGAGGCGTGGCTATGGGGGCATGCTTCTCCCCCAGCTATGCATGTTTACATGTTGGCTGGTGGGAGGAGCATGTCCTCAGAAGACACCACAGAGCATTTTTTGATACTCATATTGCCCACATGTGGAGGTACATTGATGATGTCTTTATTGTGTGGAAGGGCAGTACAGATCAGGCTAATGATTTTGTGAAATGCATCAATAACAATGACCTTAACCTAGCCTTTACCAGTAACATCAACAATACACACACCAACTTTTCGTACATTGAGGTCTCAATTTTTAACGAGACTATTGAAACTAGTCTGTACCAAAAACCAACTGCTGGCAATACGTTATTGCACGCGTCTAGTTTTCATCCACGCCATACCATAGAGAGTCTCCCATTTGGAGAATTCTTAAGAATTAGAAGGGCATGCAGTACGGATCAAGCATGGAAAGAATCACAGGAAATTGCCAAAGCTAGACTGCTAGCTCGAGGATATGGGGCACATAAATTGAAATTGGCTTTGCAAAAAGTCAATCAACTTAATAGGTCCAATTTATTGCAACCAGTTGCCACCTCCCATAGCACTGAAAACAGAGCAGGTTCAAGCTAGGCAAACGGTCTCAGCTAGCGAGAGCGGCAATTCAGAATGCAGATTCGTTATCACGTACAGTAAGCAATCGCATGCCATAAGAAAAATTATCAATGCACAGTAGCCCATTGTTATAACTGATGGGGTTCTTAAGGGAGTCTTGCCTACAAAACCCAGTATCACTTACCGAAAAGCATATTCTGTGCGGTCGGATATGGTAAAAAACAGTCCCGAACTTCTCAACAAAAATGCATGGTTCTCCACAAAGAAGGTTTTTTTTAAATGTAGTAGTTGCAGAGCCTGCAGGTTTGGTGCAAATACTAGTACCTACAAAAATGCATTTTCTGAGGAGTTGATCAAGATAAAAAGTAATTTTAACTGCAAAACAGAATACACAGTTTATGTCTTGACATGTATGTGCGGTCTCCGCTATGTAGGAAGCACAAAACTTCCAGTACAGGCACGAATATTACAACATTTACGAGCAACAGTTAATTCAGACCCAACATACCCTGTTGCTAGACACGTTAAATCTGAACACAATAACAATTTAAATGTACTATCTTATTTTGTTATTGACAGTGTCCCAGCAAACAAAAGAGGAGGCAACAGAGATAAAGCTCTTAGAAACTAGAAACTAGGTACATTTTAGAACTGGATACCAAGAGCCCCCGAGGTCTGAATATGTGTGAGGACTTGCATCATTATCTATGACAGTATGTAACATATAAAAAGTAGTGGGTTCCTATAGAGGTTTATGATGACAGTCTGATTGAGTTGCAATTATATACAGTGATGGCAGTTGGTTTTAATTTGTATATAGTAGTATTATATGTCTCCATCTGGTAGCTAGTAGATGTGTGTTTTATCATCAATTTATTCAAATTTTTGATTTTATACTATTTATTGGCACCAGTTTGCACAGATGTAATTTGCACTAGATAAAATGTACTTAATCAGTTGCTATGCACTAATCACTTTACTACTGGACTAAAACTGTTAGCAAATGTTCTATGAAATGAAGTTATATGGAACGCTGGTTCTTTTCTCCGAATAGGGTTCCCGGCTGGGATTCCCTAATTTTCATTTTCACTTAAGCACTTTATTCACTTACTGCACTTTTTCTAGCACAACAGCACTTTACATTAGTATAGTTAGCATATTATAAAATCTATATTAGATTCAGATATATTTGGGTTATAAATAGTAATGCATTAAGTAGGTAGAAAACGATTTTGTCATTTGCCATGAATTGCTATGATTTTAATAATGATCAGGATATTTATAGTTTTAGATATTGACTGGGCAATGATAACAATGTATTGTATTATTTATCCAAAATATCCGCGTTGCAATGTTTATGTATTTGTACAGGTATTATCCACATTGCGTTTGTTGTTAATATAGGAAAGTCGACTAACATTAAGTCTATTTTCTATGTCATTGGCTATCATCTATGGTCACGTGATATTTGGTAAAAAATGCTCTGATTGGTGGTTCACAATTTAAATGTAATGCACTCACAAGCACTTTCATCTGGTGAGCAAGGCGACAGGATCGCCGAAACTCGTCGGATTGTGGCACCCCTGATTTACTGAAGATTCAAACTAAAAATAAAAAAACTCTGCTGCATTAATTACCGGATTTTGGTGTCCGTTCTTCTCCTGGAGAATGCTGATGTGTACGGTGCGCTGTGGGATCGTTATCGTATATATATTTATATATATATGTTGGAAAAATATATATATATATATACATATAACAGCAAACTTCCTGCGCACCAATCAGGTACAGAAAGGGTCGGGACAATCCGGGATGCTTCAAATTTCGTTTATTCAGCAACAACAGTTACAAAAGCCGCCGCGTTTCGCCGTAAGGCTTGATCACGGTAACGTTTGCATTTTCCATCCCCTTTTGTTTATTCACCCAGTGATAACAATGAAAGTAGGACTAACATGTTATGCAACCCAGATTTCCTCGCCATCTTGGAGTGGCTAAAGACTCAACAATTCAGTAGCACATACCACTGTCGCCCAAGTGGGCTGTTGACTTCTACTTAACAGTCTCATAAGTCTATCTTTATATTTTCTCATATTTACAATCCTGCCCCAGTGGGCTTGTTGTTGATGAATTCACATATATATAATAATATTCACCATCAATTCATAATCTTGATAGACGATTGTATTCCATTCATAGCCGCCCCATAGGCTGCATAACCCTAATACACAAATAAAAAACAGAGAAAAAGAAGAAAAAAAGTGCTCACATACCAGTGCAAAAGATTTAAAAGAGAATTTCTTCTCAATAAAAAGTTTCTTAAACAATGCAATTTCATCATTTTATATACAAGGAATTAAGTTTCATACAATCATTAATAGCAATTATCACAGATGGACTGCCAGTTCTTCACTGGAATTTAAGCCTATCGGTATAAGAGTCTCAAAATCTATAATAAATTTGGACTCCAATACTCTTAGCTGATGTTCTCTATCACCGCCCCTTGACTGGGGTCTAATTGCTTCAAGAATTACAAATGCCAACAATTTGTCATTCTGATTATGACAACTCTTGAAGTGACGAGCTACTGGGTACAACTCATTGTTATTCCTTATTGCTCTCTTATGTTCTAGTACCCTTAGTTTTGCCTTCTTCTTGGTACTGCCAATATACAATTTGTTGCATGGGCAGATTAGGCAATATACACACATCTCTGTGTTGCAATCAAAATTTCCTCTGATCTCAAATTCCCTAGTACTATTGGGTATTTTAATTTTAGAACAATTTTTGCTGTAAGCACATGCTTTGCAGTGCATGCAGCAAGAGAACCCAGACACGTCCTACCATGTTGATTAGTCGATTTCACTATCTGGTTGTGGCTTAGTTCATCTTTGAGTGATAGACCTCTTCTAAATGTTATTTGAGGTGTTTCATGAAGGCATTTGTCCAGTGTGGCGTCTGTTTTTAATATATGCCAGTTATCTTTGAGAATTTTGCGTACCTGAAAGGCTTGGCTGGAATACGTAGTAATGAACCTGATTTTGTTATCATTTTTGTCCTCTCTAATTTTTGGATTCAAGAGTGCACTTCTATCCAATTCATCTACCTTTTCTACTGCTCTTTTGATTGTTTTTTAGCATACCCTCTCTGACTGAATCTTTCACACATGAGTTTCTTTTCTTTTGCAAATTCTTCGTCAGTACTACAGTTTCTTTTTGCACGGATTAATTCTCCATATGGAATGCTTTGAACAAGGCTATACGGGTGTGAGCTGGCCGCACACAGTAAACTGTTTCCTGCCGTAGCCTTTCTATGGAGTTTGGTTTTTAACTGATTCCCTTGCACCTGTACCTCCACATCAAGGAATACTATGGATTCACTGCTAATCTGAGAAGTTAATTCAATATTAAGATCATTGGCATTTAGCTTTTGAATGAATTCAGTTGCACTCTCATGATCCCCCCGCCAAATGACAAAAATATCGTGGATATATATATATATATCTATATATATATATATTCACTGAAAAAACCATAGGTTATAGACCATATATAGTTAGGAATTAGCATTTACAAAACCTTGAAAATTCACTGAAAAAACCATAGGTTATAGACCATATATAGTTAGGAATTAGCATTTAGAAAACCTTATTTTACTCACACAAAACCATTGAAATTCCATATATAGTTAGTTGCACTAACTATATATCGCGCACCCGCAATCCACTGCTGATGATGTCACATATTACATCATTCATGACATGGTCAGTGACATCACTGATGACATCACTGATGACATCTCAAATGACATCACTGATGACATCACTGATGACATCTCAAATGACATCACTGATGACATCATGACACACCAATACCAGTTACTACATACGCACTCACTGATTCCTACGTCTACACACACATTCACTCATTCACCCATACAATAACTCATACATACAGTCACTTATTATTACAACACTATCATATGCACTCATACACCTATGCAGACAGTCACACACTGCCACTCATCCATGGAGTTACTCACACACCAAGTCAGTCCTGTAAAGAATCAATCACACTTCCATTTCTTCATCTATACAGTTAAACACAGAACACCATACTTCAGTGACATCACTGATGACATCACTAATGACATCTGAAATGACATCACTGATGACATCTCAAATGACATCACTGATGACATCATGACACACCAATACCAGTTACTACATACGCACTCACTGATTCGTACGTCTACACACACATTCACTCATTCACCCATACAATTACTCATACATACAGTCAGTTATTATTAGAACACTATCATATGCACTCATACACCTAGTCAGTCCTGTGAAGAATCAATCACACTTCGATTTCCTCATCTATAGTTAAACACAGAACACCATACTTTTCACACATATACTAACACATACTTACTCTCTTATACAATCACTGATACAAGTACACATTGATATGCACAGAGTCACACACCTCCCAGCCAGCCACACACACACTCAGTCTTCCATACATCCAGTCATTCTTCAATATGTAAAACGTATTTAAACTTTACAAAAACACACAGACACTAGATGATGTCATCAGTGATGTCATTTGAGATGTCATCAGTGATGTCATCAGTGATGTCACTGACCATGTCATGAATGATGTAATATGTGACATCATCAGCAGTGGATTGCGGGTGCGCGATATATAGTTAGTGCAACTAACTATATATGGAATTTCAATGGTTTTGTGTGAGTAAAATAAGGTTTTCTAAATGCTAATTCCTAACTATATATGGTCTATAACCTATGGTTTTTTCAGTGAATTTTCAAGGTTTTGTAAATGCTAATTCCTAACTATATATGGTCTATAACCTATGGTTTTTTCAGTGAATTTCAATGGTTTTTTAATAGCAAATATCATAAGCTGTCGAATGTCAAGTACGTGGTAAGTAAAAACATTTTCGTGTTTATGCACACTGATCTGCTTTGATTGCTGCCCCCCACCCCTCATTTCTATTAGGAGTACTCTCTCTTTGCAGATAGTGAAGGGTAGTTAACGCAGCCCTTTGCCCCCTTTGTAATCCGTCGTGCCTGCTTCTCTCTCCATTTGATTGATTGTTCTCTTTGGTTCATTCTCTATTTACAAACAAGCACAGAGTCGCAATACTCTGTTTAGTCTTTGCAGATAGCGAAAAATCGTGTAAAAAAACAAAAGGAATCGAGCAAAATCAGTAGGCCACTAATGGGATCTCTTTTGACCTCGCTAAAATAGAAACATTAGGAACAACCTGTTGAAAATAGCAATGCGTATGTATATAAGCGGCGTTCATTTGTGTTCACAGTACCCCTTGTTGATTGTTTCAATCGAGCATTGAATTGTTCGAAGTTAATTCTCTTAAGGATCTTCTCTACCTGCAAACGAGGAAGAATAGGAATATTCTATCTCCCTTTGCAGATAGTGAAGGGTAGGTAACGCAAGCCTTTAACACGTCGTACCTATTTCATTCCTCATTGATTGATTGATTGTCCGAACATTGACTGTTTGGGAATTAGTTCTTTTTGGAAGTATTCCCTGTTTGCAAATAAACGTAGGAAAATCTTTGCAAGTAGTGAAAGGGTACGTAATGCGGACCGTTCTCCCCCGTTGTAATCTGTCATGCCTATCTACTCCCCACTGATTGATGCACCTTTTTCACCCGGACCATTTACTAGTGATACGTCATCTGGCCCGACCAGAGAGCACCCCTAGTGAAAAGGACATATGCAATAATAACAAAGTGATCACTGTATCCTGTTAACAGAAACTTTACCATGAAACAACCTGGAAAGAAAAAAATAGGAAAACGAAAATCAGTAGGCCACTGATGAACATGAACTTTTATTAAACAACGAACAAAGAAACGATAACATAACGTAATGATAAAACCTATTAATGTCCTAGAAACAAGAAAACGTTAAAATATGCCAGTGGTGAGAGACCAGAAAAACAGTAAGAGAAACCAAATCACCCCTCGCTGTCCCACCGCCTGCCACGCCCAAAAAATCGATAGACTAGGGAAAATGCAAGTCAGTAGAACATCCACCCCCACTCTGGAAACTTCCAAGGTGGGGCAGGGTTCCGGCTACGCCCAGCCGGGAGCAGCCCATATAAGGCAGGTCCTGCTGCCACGCCTCGGCCAGGAGATCCTAACGTAGGGTGTAGCCGAAGGAGAGGCCGAGGCCAGCGGGACCCGGCCAGGGGATTGCCTTTACAACGCTGAACAGTTGCAGGGGGGGGGAATGTCTCCTCGACCCTCCCCTCTCTCTCCCAGTCCGGCCGCGGTGGCCCTTGAGAGTTGCAGGTAGTCCCGCCACATGCTCTTCCGGTCCGACCACCAACGGTCGGGGGGCCGAGGCCGACGGGATCCGGCTGCAGCCGATAAACCAAGAAACCCGTTCATGGGGCCAGAGCCAGGGGCGTCCGGCCGACATCCACCGGAAGCCCGGCCCGAAGACGGACGGGACACTTCTTTCTTTTATAATGGCTGCGACAACACTGGGGGGGGATGTCTTGCACATGCCTCCGACCCCCCCCTCGTCCTCATCGCCTGGTCCGGCCATAACAAATCTCAAGCGAGACGCCGTGGGGTGCACTGGGAGGGAGAGACGGTGTGAACAGGCCTCTCCCGCCTCCCCAGGTGGAGACTTCCCAGCTGCACCCTCAGCGCTCCAGGCGCCCGGAAAACGGTTCTTCCACTGTGGCCATGCTGCAACGTCTCGCCCGGCAGGGTGGAGCCCGTCCGCTCATGTGACCCCGCAATCGCCGGTAGCTGCCGAACTCTCAAAATGGCGGTCGACCTGGCAAGAGCGGGCCCAGCATAAAGAAATGGCCCGGTCACTGGTTGACTCCACCACCGTAGTCCTCCACGACCTTGAAGATTCTAGAGGAGCCGCCGGAGTCTCCGACCCCCGATGGGGAATGACTGCCATGATCGCCCGTGGAGTGATGAAACTGTATCCGCGGGACGTCGGCGCTCCCATGCTGGCGCCAGCCTCACTTTGAATTACTAGAATCCTGCAGACCTCACTTCCGGTGAAAGCACAGTGTGACCCGGTAGGAAAAATTATTGCACCCCCTCCCCTTTTTGACTGATAGTTCAAACCACCGATCCTTTCCTTTGCCCTTTTAACGGAACTTTGGACTGCCTCCCCCTCTTTTACATTTTCTAGAGAAAACAAAACATTAACCACTACATTAGCATAGCAGTTGACACCAGAACTGTTTTGAAATTGAAAACCAACAACATCTTCAACAGAATCCTTTTTGTTTCTGCTGTGACCCTGCTACAGCACAGGCATTGTCCCCAGCAGTAATTCTGCAATGCCGGTAAGAATAGCTGTGGTGCCTACTGGACTCACTCACCCCCGCGGCGCCCCACGCCGTTTTTTGCTGGGCGGCAACTTACTAGACATCACTTTCGTGCCATCTAGATTTCAGCGCGTTCTGCTGCCTTGGAACTATTCGCACAACAGACCGCTACTGACAAGAATATTTCATTATTGGTGCTGTCAATTTCAATAAATCTATTGGATAATTAAAAAGAAATTGCCACGGTCTCTTCGTTGTTTAAATGTTTTTACTGTTTTTGTTTTGTTGTATATATTTATATGTTATTAAAGTTTTATATACCTACTACTTTGTTGGAGTGCTATATATTTTTAATGTGACACATAATTGTAAAAACTTTGATGTACAAAGAGTCATTCCTGGAATCTT
The DNA here is from genome assembly GCF_964261635.1 of Lissotriton helveticus. Lineage (NCBI taxonomy): Eukaryota > Metazoa > Chordata > Amphibia > Caudata > Salamandridae > Lissotriton > Lissotriton helveticus. The sequence continues at coordinate 38,858,738 of NC_136058.1, forward strand.
CCGCTTCAGGCTCGGTCCCCTCCCCAATCACAATACAGGATGGTTTTCAGATAGTAGGAACACGTGTGGTGTGACGGATCTCATCGAGTGTGGGCCTTGATCTACTATAACTCCTTTGAAGAGGGGTGATTCTTTACAGCTGGGGCCATAAACTACATCTGCAGGGCTAGCTGATAGCCTGGACAATCGGACACAGAGAAAGAGGAGTGTCAGAGGGTGCGGTAGTGAATAGGGCGAAAGGGAGGTGTCGGGCGGGCACAGAGTGTGATTCTCAGGGAAGAGCAGCGCAGATGGGGGGAGGTTTATTGCCCATGCATAAGACAGAGAGCGGTGGTGACCAGTGCCTAGGGAAGATGCTTGCGTGGGTGAGGAGCCATGCTACGAATCGACAGCGTGCAGAGAGTGGGTCTGGTCAAGACACCTAAAATGGCTGCCGTGCACGACAAAAGTGTGGCATTTCAAAAAAGGCAAGATGGCGCAGACAATGTTTTTCAACACTTCCTCATTTCCTTCGAATCGAACGTTAACAGACGTTGGGGCATATTACCAAAGTTAAGCGATATTTATCGCTAACGATGCTTACCAACCAATTTTTTACCACTAAGCATCGTCAGAAATTATCGAAGATAAACCTTACTATTATCAAGGTATATCGCAAATGCGATAATAAACGGCCGCAATGCATGAATATCGCTAAAAACTCAGCGATATTCATGCATTACCGAGCTAATGCTCTTAGCCATGTTATCCACCTCCCATTGGATAACATGGCTAAGAACTGCTCAGGGCAGGTGTTACTTTTTGGAGATATTCGCGCTTAGCGCGAATATCTCCAAAAGTTGGTAATAGGAGATAGATATCTTGCATGTTGTAATGCAAGTTATTGTGGTATATGGAACTCATACCATAATCTCTCAGAAAAGCAGAAACTGATCCTTTTGGGACCGCCTAAAAAGGCCTAGGGGGTGAGGGGTACTCTACTTTGCCCCCTTTTCACGTTCCGAACTATTTTATTTTACTCTCTTCTGTAATTACACAAAATACCAGCGATAAGATGCATCGGAGACACACAGTGAGAGAAAGGAGGCCGGAGATGAAGAAGAGATGTCAAATACACATTGGAGATAATATAGTGGCAGAAGGGAAGTAAATATGAGTAAACTTACCATGTAACATAAAAATGTTGCACTCTATACTATAAGTCTCATTTTATACTACAATCACTTCGCTACAACCTCATAAATTAAAAATAAAAATGAATAATGTCTCAAACAATTTTTGATTTCTAAATATAAATTTATTCTTCAGAATTTTCTAAATTTGAAAGAACTACTAACATGTCCTCATCAGCAATGTCCTCATGAAAAGTCTGCAATAATGATTCTTGTAACTCTATGGTCTCCAAACACTCGATAAATTCGCCATCAAGAGATTGATCAAAAAAATCATTCAAGTCATCTCCTTCTGACAATATTTCATTATTGGTGCTGTCAATTTCAATCAATGTAGTCGAATCATTCAAGTCATCTCCTCGTGACAATATTTCATTATTGGTGCTCTCAATTTCAATCAATGTAGTGGAATCATTCAAGTCATCTCCTCCTTGTGCCAATATTTCATTATTGGTGCTGTCCATTTCAATCAATCTAATGGAATCATACAAGCCATCTCCTCCTTGTGACAATATTTCATTATTGGTGCTCTCAATTTCAATCAATGTAGTGGAATCATTCAAGTCATCTCCTTGTGACAATATTTCATTCTTGGTGCTGTCCATTTCAATCAATCTAATGGAATCATACAAGTCATGTCCTCCTTGTGACAATATTTCATTATTGGTGCTCTCAATTTCAATCAATGTGTTGGACAATTCAAAAGAAATTGCCACGGTCTCTTCATTGTGAGCCATTTTATTTTGAAATTGCTTGCTGTAAATTGCAGAAAAAAATAATCACTTTCATTTATCGTTTTTAGTAATACATAATATAAAACTAACTTTATCAAGTATTTAGTATAACAGAAGGACTGCAAATAAATAACAGAAAACATTTTTCAAATTATCTTCAACTGTACAACATAGTTCCCCTTACAAATTAACAACTCACCTTTTTAAAAGTAGCAGAAGTGTTAGTACTGTGTAAATCAAACACCAGAAATTCACCACCAAAAATTCCTCACAAATGTACCTCAGACAGTAGTATCACAAAATGGCTGTGGTTTCCTCTCATTTGACATATATACATAACCAATTAACTTTCATCACACACAAATACAAAACCAAAGTAACATTTTAATTGGTTCTAAATTTCAACACTTTCAAATGTGTTTTCCCCATGCAATTTTCCATAGGACATTTACATACGTCTACAGCCTGAATGGCTGAACGGAATTACACCAAACTTGGCAAAATGGTACATCAAACCTAAGAGGTCAGGAAGGATCTACTATGCCCCCTTATGGTCATTTCCCCCTTCGCTTTGGCCTCCTCTTGTCTCTCAATCCTACCGAGGGACAAGATGGCGGCCGCTACGGACTGTTTGGAATGTTGACAGACGCCGGAGAACCAATCAGCTTCGCAAAGCTCCGTAACGCGAAAAGTACGCGAAGCGGAGCGCTGTTACAGATATATATCTTTTTTTGAACGTTAATTTCTCAAAATCCACTGGAGCACATATATTGAGACCTAGCAAAGGCACATCGGGCTAGCAGTCCCTAATATTTTGCCAAGTTTCGTGCAAATTCATTCACCCGTTCGATTATTATTATTTTGTTTTTTTTTGCCCCGCGGGGCCCTTTTAAAACCTCCACATCAAAACTAGGGGGTCAGCGAGGATCTACTATGCCCCCTTATAGTTATTTCCCCCTTTGTTTTGACCTCCTCTTGTCTCTCGATCCTACCGAGAGACAAGATGGCGGCCGCTACGGACTGTTTGGAATGTTGACAGACGCCGGAGAACCAATCAGCTTCGCTTCACAAAGCTCCGTTGCGCGAAAGGTCCGCGAACCAGTGCGCTGCCCGGTCCGCTGTTACAGATATATATCTTTTTTTAAACGTTAATTTCTCAAAATCCACTGGAGCACATATATTGAGACCTACAAAAGGCACATCGGGCTACCAGTCCCTACAATCTTGCCAAGTTTCGTGCAAATCCATTCAGCCGTTCGGGCTAAAAGTGAGGCCAACCGCCCTATGGAAAACTCAATGTTAAAAACACGTTTTGGGACCCCCCTTTTTTCTCGGCCCCCCCTTGACGAACCCCCCCCAAATTTTCAAGGGCTGCTCAGAAACAAAATGTGCCATTTTCCTGAAAATTTCAGCCAATTCCGTACACAAACGCCAAAGTTATTTGACATAGAATTTTCAAAAAACCCATAGAGAAAAAATCCTAACTATATATACCTACTGGCGACCGCCAGTAGGTAATATATAGATATATATATATAAATCACAATCGCAAACAGGCTGTTTGCAGCGCCTCTCCCAGCCTCTTAAAGAAGGCGGTCCGTCATGAGGCAGGCAGCCTCTACGAAAATACACCAACGCCGTGCTTCACACAGCGTACCTCAGCACAGCAATAACGGACGCCAAACGATTATAGAGTGCAGCAGTCGTGGATTTATTCTTTAGAAAGATGGTCAGCTAGCGAGAGTAACACTCGACGCGTTTCGGGATTTTCTCCCTTGGTCACGAGTGTTTGACCATATGGTTCATTGGTTAATATAAACATGTGACATAATGTGAGTGAAAACAGACTCAAGAAACAAAACTGTCGTATTTAAACACACAGAACGTTAGATGTAATGAGTCTGACACAAATAACAAAAATAAAAATAAACATAAAACAGATGCTTGCATGTCATTTGGGAAATGAAAATAATTGCGCAGGTGCGCTTTTCTATTGGCATAAACACATTCTAAATCACATTGGATCCCTCATCTAGGTTCAAAGGAGTAAAGGAAAGAAGTACTCTGCCACTTCTATATTTGCTTTTGTGTATGCAAAATAATAATTTCATGCCCAAGTGGGCAATTAAATACTCTATACAAAGACCAAAATAAATGGAATCAACCCTTTCCTGCCCACTGGGCAAAAAATAAATTCATAAACAATGAACCCAGGAAGTCCACATCTTAACTGGCAAGATGAAGCCCAAGTGGGCTAGGTAGTCCTGTAATTTATATAATTCAATGCCAATCATATACTGAACAAAATCCCTTCTTCAATTGGACATGCCTCATCTGAAAAACAATAAACAAAATGAAATTGTGTCACATAAAGAAATTCTAAACCTACAGTCAAAAATAGTTAAAATCATATACAGCTCTGCGGCAATTCATGGTAATGGACATCTTTTTCAGGCTTATTCAAAAGTACATGCTTCACCCTAAATGGACGGCTAGCTCTTCATCATGATTATGGCCTAAAGGGGTGAGTGTCCTGTACTGTATAATGAGCTTAGATTCCAATCTGCGTAATTCCTTCAATCTGTTGCCTCCTCTCATGTCCGCCTTCACAAAATCCAATACTACAAAACTCAACAAATTAGTGTTCTGTTCGTGGTGTGTATGAAAGTGGTGGGCTATGGGGTACGCTTTGTCTAGATTCTTTATCGCACGTAAGTGCTCAAGAATCCGTATCTTGGCTTTGTGGATGGTGCTGCCAATGTAGGCTAGGCCACAGGGACAGAATAATGCGTAAATAGCATACTCTGTATTACATGACGTGTGCTTCTTTATCACATACGGTTTGCTCTCAGCAGATAAAATGCAATTCTTTCTATTTTTGCTGTTCTTGCAAGCTTTACAGCTTCTGCATGTGAAGAACCCTTCTATTCCTTCTATTCCCTTTTTGGGGATTTCTACTGCTTTGCAAAGAGTATCTCTAAGTGACCTTGCACGTTTAAATGTAATTTGTGGACTAGGCCCAATGCACTTTATCAAATCTTTATCAGTACTCAGTACCGGCCAAAATGTTTTGAGACATCTGCGTACTGCTTGTGTTTGTTTACTGTACGTGGTAACACATCTTAAGGTTTGATTGTCTTCTTTGCTCAGTCTTTCCGCCTCCCGCCTATCCGTACTTAACAGTGATTCTCCGGAGCGTAGACGTACCTTATTAAGTGCTTTGTTGACAGTTTTTTTTGTTAAACCCTCGTTGCAAAAAACGTTCAGTCATAACTTTGCATTCGGCTTCAAAAGTAGTTTCAGTGCTGCAGTTGCGTTTTGCTCTAAGAAACTCACCAAGTGGTATACTTTGTATGAGTGCCATAGAGTGGCAACTGTCAGCATGTAACAGGCTATTTCCTGCTGTACTCTTCCGGTACAAACAAGTCTCAATTCGCTGATTGTCAATAAACACTTTAAGGTCAAGAAATTCAACCATGGTTTTAGACCAATTAAAGGTGAGATGAAGATTAAAACTGTTAACATTAAGTACATCAACGAATTCTTTGGCCTCTTCGAATTCAGTTGCACTCTCATGATCCCCCCGCCAAATGACAAAAATATCGTCTATATATATATATATATATATATATATATATATATATATATATATATATATATATATATATATATTAGCTACTGGCGGTCGCCAGTAGGTAGTTATAGTTAGGATTGTTTTCCATAGAGAAATTGCAACATTCTATTGGGAATAACTTTGGCGCCGGTTGAGGAATCTGCCTGAAATTCTTCTCAACTTTGCCTCGCTGCGCTCCGGTCCTTCCCTGAAAGTTTGGGGGGGATTCGTTAAGCGGGGGCCGAGATAAAAGGGGGGTCCCAAAACATGTTTTCCCCATGTTAATTTCCATAGGGCGGTCGGACTCACTTTTAGCCCGAACGGCTGAATGGATTCCCACCAAACTTGGCAAAATTGTAGGGACTGGTAGCCCGATGTGCCTTTGCTATGTCTCAAGATATGTGCTCCAGTGGATTTTGAGTAATTTAGGTTAAAAAAAATATATATATCTATAGCCGCGCCCCGGTACGCGCACCGGGGAGCGCTCCGGGCGCGCCACGCGATTTGCGCAGGGAAAGATGATTGGCTCTTGGGTGTCTGTAAACATTCCAAACAGTCGGGAGCGGCCGCCATCTTGTGTCTCGGTAGGATCGAGACACAAGAGGTGGCAAAAACAAAGGGGGAAATAACCAAAAGGGGGCAGGGTAGACCCCTCCTGACCCCCTAGGTTTGATGTGGGGGCCATAAAAGGGTCCCGCGGGTGAAAAACATTTTTTAATTTTTTTTCGATTCACCGGGGAGCGTACCGGGGAGCGTACTTTGGTGAAAAATAGTGAAAATAGTAGTGTAAAAAAATCATTTTGAGTGATTAGAGGTAGGGTAGCTCTGAAAAGAGCTTTTGGGTTCTGTGGCTGTTTTAGGTACCTACAAGTACGTCCCATACGCACCCACACGCACACAACCCCACACCCACACACTCCCCACACATACCTCACACACGCACACCTCCACCCACACCCAAACACCCCACACCCCCACACCGACACCTTACACATCCACACCCACACCCACACACCCCACACACCCACCTCACCCCCCCAACACACACACGCACACACAGATACGTCACAGACACACCCCACACACACACCTCCCTCCCTCCTTACACACACACACACACACCTCACAGATACACCCACACATCCCACACATACACACACATCCTACACACATACCCCCCACACCCACACACCTCCCGCACACACCTCACACACCCACACCTCCACCTACACTCAAACACCCCACACACCCACACCCACACACACACCTTACACACCCACACACACACACACACCTTACACACCCACACCCCCACCCCCACCCACATACCCCACATACCTACACACACCTATACACCTCACCCCCCAGACACATACACACACACACCTCACAGACACACCCTACCATCCCCCACACACACCTCCCCCCCACACATGGGGAAAACTCAGTGAAACAGTAAAATGATCATTTAAAGTGCTTAGAGGTAGGGTAGCTCTGAATAGAGTTGTTGTGTTGTGTGGGTGATTTAAGTACCAACATGTAGGTACCAATGCAGAGTCTTAAATTCAATGTACACCTTTTTTATGTAGATATCTAGCATGTTGTTACAGAAGTTATTGTGGTATATGGAATCCATACCATAGTCTGTCAGGAAAGCAGAAACAGATCCTTTAAGTACTCCCTGAGAAGACCTAGGGGATCATGGGTAGTCTACCCTGCTCCCTTATGATGTTTTAAAATTGCACAGTATACTGTAAGTTTTACTTTATACTATAATATAAAGATAAATCCTTTAGGTACTCCCTGAGAAGACCTAGGGGATCATGGGTAGTCTACCCTGCTCCCTTATGATGTTTTAAAATTGCACAGTATACTGTAAGTTTCACTTTATACTATAATATAAACATAATCATTTTGGTAGTACTTCATGAATTAGATATAAAAATGAATAATGTCTCGAACAATTTTTGATTCTTAAATATACATTTATTTTTTAGATTGTTTTTGAAAATTTAATAGAACTTCTAATAACACATTGTCGGAAATGTCCTCATTTTCAATCAGTGAATCTACTGCTTCTACACACTGAACTAATTCATGTTTCAGTGATTCATCCATAAAATCAAAGTCATCTTTGTCTTCAATAATTTCTTCAGCGTTGTTCTCCAGAACAATTTTGAAGGAAATATTCTGCTCTCCTTCCATTTTCTTGCTGTAAATTGCATACAAAATAAATATATCAGTAGAGATAGGGCACTGTTGGGTTTAAGTTCAGACAGGTAGTTTTGATTTTTTAACTGTGAAGTTATCTTTGGGCAGTGTATGGTATCAGGCTGTAAGTAGAAATATAAAAAAGTGTATGTCATAAAGCCTAAGTAAATTCATAATTATACAAGACAAGCCTAACTCCATCCATAACTATAACAGAGAAGCCTATCTCAATCTATAACTATTACAGAGGGATAGTATATAACTATCAGAAAATGTTTTCCAAATTAATTTAAAGTGCACAACATACTTCAGTTTCCAAAATAACATCTTACCTTTGAAAAAGCAGTTTAAGTTCTCAGTGAAAATCCTTTTGAAATGTACTTCAGGAAGTAGTAGTCAAAATGGCTGTGTTTCCCTCTCTTTCTTTATATACATTCATGTACATAACCAATCAAATGTCATGAAATAATAGTAGAAAATGAAAGTAAGATTTTAATTGATTGTAAATTCTAACACTTCACATGTGTTTTTGTCATGTAATTTACCTCAGGATATTTAGAGAGGGCTACAGGCCAAATGGCTCAATGGAATTCCACCAAATTTGGGAAAATGGTATGGACTGGTATGTAGTATGGCCTATTCTATATTTGGTGAAAGTGTCTCCAGTGTTTTTTATGTAAATTAACTTTAAAAAAAATTTGGGAGCGCTTCCCGGTGCGCGCACCGGTACGCGTACCGGCAGCACTACGGGAGTCCTCCATCTTGTGTTTCGGTAGATTTGAGAAACAAGATGGAGGACAAACAACATTGGGAATGGGTAGAAGGCACCCCCTGACCCCCTAGGTTTTCTGAGGGGGGCTTAGGAGACCCATATAGGCCCAAAAAACTCAATTTTTTTTTAATTTTCGCTGGGGGAGCGCCCGGTACGCGCACCGGGAAGCGTCCCGGGGAGCGTACTTTAGTGAAAAACAGTGAAAAAAGTTAGAGAAAAATAATCATTTTGAGTGATCAGAGGTAGGGTAGCTCTGAAAAGAGCTTTTGGGTTTGTGGCTGATTTAGGTACCTACAAGTAGGTTCCAATGCACAGTCTTATATTCAGGAGGAATATTCTATTCCCCTCATCTGAGAAGTGCACACCATCTCCTCTGTAGATATCTTGCATGTTGTAACACAAGTTGTTGTTGTATATTGAACCCATTCCATAGTCTCTCATGTAAGCAGAAACAGATTTATTCACATGTTTCCGTGCTTTCTCAAATTGTGGACAAAATTGGTTGGACCACTTCCATTTCTGTCTTTGGCATATATTGGAATATACCAAGGCAGTTTGAGGAAAAAGTGCCATCAATTGCTCAAAGGTGTCCTTTAAAAGCATTTCCAGACCTACCCCAGTCAAAGTGCCTAAGTCATTTCCACCACAGTGCAGAATTATGAGGTTAGGGTGTGGCAGATGCAAAAAGGTTTTCACCAATGGTATCAATTGATGACATCTCAATCCTCTCTGGCCAATCCATTTTATGTCTACATTTGGTAAGTTAAGGTTGTGAAAATTTCTGGTAGCTGCATACCTTTGAGCCCAGTGGATGTAGCTATGTCCAATAATCCAGACAGAATACATGGTAAGAGGAGGTTCTGGTGCAGTCAGATGAAGTGTGAGAATGAAATGGCAGTTGGAACAGTATGAGTTTGCAAAAAAAAAAACCTGTGGAGTTTCAGTGCTCTTCAATCACAAGTAATGATTGGTGGATTCAGATAGTTGAAAACTGGAAGTTAGGGTGCATGGTTCTGTTCTGTGAAAGAAGGAATTTGAATGGTTAAGAAAAAGTCATATAAAGAAAGATTGCAGCAGATAAGCTGGTGTATTGAGAGGTCAAACATCCTTGCTTAGTTCATTTGCAACATTGTAGAATAAACATTTAACCCTGAGAGCTCAGTGAGGAGGGAGTTGCTATGGTAACAGGTAGAAAAGGCTGAGGGGGGGAAGGGTGTTGGTTTGAAAATAGAGAGGGAAGAGTTTTGATTAGTTACCATGTGCAATATGTGTGTAGAATTAGAGGTTCTCTGTGCCATTCATGGTTGCAGTGCCTGGAGTGCATACCTTTTGCTCTGCTAAAGAAATATTGGTGTGTGTGTCTGACACTGTTCTCAATCTCCTAAAGCATTTGTAAAGGTGAGTAATGATTCATTTAATATACATAGAGACTTGTATACTCTATGGAGAAGATTTGGAAGCAAATTGTGGATTTTTATTGTTGCTTTGTGTCATGCTTTTTGATAATGCTTGGTAAAAAGGTTTTACTGCATAGAGGAATTGTATTTTGTAAAATTGTAAAGTTTCAGTAGTGACATGGAATTCTTGTACATAGGACCTGTGCTGTGTTTCTTAAATGTGATGTCAAAAACGATTTTGGGGGAAATGAATGGCTTTTACATTTTTGAGATGGAATAAATAGTGTTTGTATGCTGAAAGAAATAAATTTGACCTTTTCAGAATGATGTTACCTGTGTTAATTCAGTGTAGGAAGCACATTGAGTTTCGTTGCATAGAGGAAATTTATTTTGTAAAATTGTGAAGTTTTAGTAGTGACATGGAATGCTTGTACATAGGTGCTGTGCTGTGTTTCTTAAATGTGATGTCAAAAACGATATTGGGGAAAATGAATGGCTTTTAAATTTTTGAGTAGGAATAAATAGTGTCTGCATGCTTAAAGAAATAAATTGACCTTTTCACAATGATGTTACCTGTGTAAACTCAGTGTAGGAAGCACATTGAGTTTCTTTGCATAGAGGAATTGTATTTTGTAAAATAGTGAGGTTTCAGTAATGACATGGAATGCTTGTACATAGGACCTGTGCTCTGTTTCTTAAATGTGAAGTCAAAAACGATTTTGGGGGAAATGAATGTCTTTTACATTTTTGAGATGGAATAAATAGTGTTTGCATGCTGAAAGACATAAATTTGACCTTTTCAGAATGATGTTACCTGTGTTAACTCAGTGTAGGAAGCACATTGAGTTTCGTTGCATAGAGGAAATGTATTTTGTAAAATTGTGAAGTTTTAGTAGTGACATGGAATGCTTGTATATAGGTGCTGTGCTGTGTTTCTTAAATGTGATGTCAAAAACGATTTTGGGGAAAATGAATGGCTTTTACATTTTTGAGTAGGAATAAATAGTGTCTGCATGCTTAAAGAAATAAATTGACCTTTTCACAATGATGTTACCTGTGTTAACTCAGTGTAGGAAGCACATTGAGTTTTTTGCATAGAGGAATTGTATTTTGTAAAATAGTGAGGTTTCAGTAATGACATGGAATGCTTGTACATAGGACCTGTGCTGTGTTTCTTAAATGTGATGTCAAAAACGATTTTGGGGAAAATGAATGTCTTTTACATTTTTGAGAAGGAATAAAGAGTGTCTGCATGCTTAAAGAAATACATTTGCCCCTTTCACAATGATGTCACCTCTGTTACCTCAGATTAGGAAGTAGATTGTGCAGATGAGGTGAGGCATGTCCAGAGGTATAGAGGAGGCGACGCCTTTGTTCAAGACTGTAGTGGGAGAGTGGGCTTTCCTGGGGAGCATAGGTGGTGAGGCTTGTGTCTAAGAGTGCAGTGGACTAGGCTTCATGAAGCCTATCCCCGACTGCACTCTTAGACACAGGCGTCAATTTGACTCTTTACAATGATGTTACCTGTGTTTCCTCAGATTAGGAAGTAGATTGTGCAGATGAGGTGAGGCATGTCCAGAGGCATAGAGGAGGCGACGCCTTTGTTCAAGACTGTAGTGGGAGAGAGGGCTTTCCTGGGGAGCATAGGTGGTGAGGCTTGTGTCTAAGAGTGCAGTGGACTAGGCTTCATGAAGCCTATCCCCGACTGCACTCTTAGACACAGGCGTCAATTTGACTCTTTACAATGATGTTACCTGTGTTAACTCAGTGTAGGAAGCACATTGAGTTTGTTTGCATAGAGGAATTATATTTTGTAAAATAGTGAGGTTTCAGTAATGACATGGAATGCTTGTACATAGGACCTGTGCTGTGTTTCTTAAATGTGAAGTCAAAAACGATTTTGGGGAAAATGAATGGCTTTTACATTTTTGAGATGGAATAAATAATGTGTGCATGCTGAAAGAAATAAATTTGACCTTTTCAGAATGATGTTACCTGTGTTAACTCAGTGTAGGAAGCACATTGAGTTTCATTGCATAGAGGAAATGTATTTTGTAAAATTGTGAAGTTTTAGTAGTGACATGGAATGCTTGTACATAGGTGCTGTGCTGTGTTTCTTAAATGTGATGTCAAAAACGATTTTGGGGAAAATGAATGGCTTTTGCATTTTTGAGTAGGAATAAATAGTGTCTGCATGCTTAAAGAAATAAATTGACCTTTTCACAATGATGTTACCTGTGTTAACTCAGTGTAGGAAGCACATTGAGTTTCTTTGCATAGAGGAATTGTATTTTGTAAAATTGTGAAGTTTCAGTAGTGACATGGAATGCTTGTACATAGGACCTGTGCTGTGTTTCTTAAATTTGATGTCAAAAACGATTTTGGGGAAAATGAATGGCTTTTAGATTTTTGAGAAGGAATAATGAGTGTCTACATGATTAAATAAATATATTTCAACCTTTCACAATAATGTCACCTGTGTTACCTCAGATTAGGAAGTAGATTGTGCAGTTGGGGTGAGGCATGTCCAGAGGGACAGAGGAGGTGAGGTCTGTGCTCAAGACTGTAGTGGGAGAGAGGCCTTTCCTGGGGAGTATAGGTGGTGAGGCCTGTGTTTAAGAGTGCAGTGGACTAGACTTTATGAAGCCTATCCCCCACTGCACTCTTAAACACAGGTCTCACCTTCTTTGTACCCGTGGACAGACCTCTCTTCCACTACACTCTTCAATACAGACCTCACCTCTCCTGCACCCCTAGACAATCCTCACCTCATCTGCAACCCTGAATAGACTTTAACTAATCTGTATCCTTAGACAGGCCTCAGCTTATTTACACCCTTGGACATGCGTCACCTCATCTGCACCCAGTTACCATCAATTATACTCAATACATTGAGGCCTGTCCAGAGGATACAGATGAGGTAAGGCTTGTCCAAGGGTAAGAGGAGGTCAGTCCTCTCCACTGTACTCTTGGACACTGAATGCTTGTACATAGGACCTGCAGTGTGTGTCTAAAATATTATTTAAAAAACGATTTTGGTGCAAATCAATGAGTTTTAGATTTTTGAGAAGGAATAAATAGTGTCTGCATGATTAAATACATATATTTCATCCTTTCACAATAATGTCACCTGTGTTACTTCAGATTAGGAAGTAGATTGTGCAGATGAGGTGAGGCATGTCCAGAGGGACAGAGGAGGTGAGGCCTATGTTCAAGACTGTAGTGGGAGAGAAGCCTTTCCTGGGAAGCATAGGTGGTGAAGCCTGTGTGTAAGAGTGCAGTTGACTAGACTTCATGAAGCCTATCCCCTACTGCACTCTTAGACACAGGTCTCATCTTCTTTGTACCTGTGGACAGAGCTGTCTTCCACTACACTCTTCAATACAGGCCTCACCTCTTCTGCACCCCTGGAGAATCCTCACCTGATCTGTAACCCTGAATAGACCGTTTGCTTTTTGTCATTGCTTTGTTGTTTGGTAATAGTGATCTATAATGTGCTATTTTTTTTTAACACAGATTGAAATCAAGATTTCAAGAGTAAGGAAAGATGCCCTCGAGGCAAAGGAGAAAAAAACATGATTACCGCAGAAAAACAAAAACAGCAACGGAATTGCAGCACTCTTCCACAACAAATACTTCAAAAAACAGGAACAAAGCTCCTGGTAAGACAACTAAGTCTTTCTTACGGAACATATGTAGATAAAAAAAAAATGTTGGAGAGCATGTAGAAAAAGAGAATGAGAGAGTAAATTTGAAAAGGAAGGAGAGACCCTCAAAAAATTCTACAACTGGAGCAGGAGACAGTAATATGTATAGGAATAGAAGGCAGAATCAGTTTAGAGACATTTGTAAACGAATGTTTCGCAATAGGGTGGTTTTAAATTTGTTAAAAAACATTAGGAAAGGTAAACAGAGAGCTGCTTTTTATAAGAAAAAGAAAAGTGTAGAGAAGATTGTTGATCAGGCTTTTGAAGTTAAGAAAAAATTATTTATTTTAATAATCAATAGAATTAGGACACTTAACAAGACAATTGATGTTTTCAAATCAAACAGTAGATGGAAAAGAGAAATTAATCGGACTAATTTTTGTAAAGTTTTTCAGGAGAATGGATGCACAGTTCAAGTTGTGAGCCATTTTTTAATGAGGAGAGTTACTTCCAGGAGAATGATTTAGTGCATGCAGGTGACACCAGTGGTCGAGCGTATGAAGTGAAAGACGGTTGTCCGATTGAAAAAGAGAAACTTGTGCCTAGAGAACCAGAAGATGTGTTAACTGATGAAGTTTTAGGGAGTCGTACTAAGGGTCCAGTGTACACTTGGAAGTGTAGTCGTATTTGTAGTGTGCGACAGGAATCAATTGATTTGTTTTGTAATTTCTTACGTACATATAGTAAGAAAAGTCTAAAGCAGAAAGTGAAGTTGTTGCAAGACTTAGATCCTTGCAGAGTGAGAGAAAACACAGGTTTGCAAGGGCATTCCCTGGCTTGCCTTTCTAGAAAAATCTGTCAGAGTGTTATTCATCATTTTAGGATGTTAGCAGTGCATCATACCAAAATGAGGAAATTAGTGAGAATATTGTATTATGCAAAAAGTCCAGCACTTAAGCTTAAACAATTAAACAGTGCTCTTTTGCATGGAACTGAATTAGATGTGAAGAAGATTTGTGAAGAAATTGAGATTTGTTATTTTGGTGAAAAAGAGGACAGTGTAGAAATTGACATAGCAATTCAAGGTAATGTGGAAGACAATGTACAGATTTCAAGTACAGAAAAGTTTGAGCAGGAAATTACCAGGTTTAAGGTGAAATCAAGTGAAAGGCCGAATTTTACTTGTATGTGTTGTCGACGAAGTCATTATAAGCATCAAACTAGATTAGTTGATTTATACGTAAAAAGTGAAAAGATAAATAATTATGAGTGGAAGGATTTTGCAACTTATTTGTGGGTGGAAATTGTTTTGATTTGAGTTCTGATCAGCGTATTTGTAAATATTGTTATGATAAATTAAATCAAAACAGAATGCCTGCTAGAGCTGTTCATAATAATATGGAGTTGGTAGACATTCCCCGTGCATTGATGGATTTAAATACATATGAGTCTATTTTGATTCAATGTATCCATCCTTTTCAGGCAATTGTTCGCATGGAGCCTAAGATAGGGAAATTGCCTCCTACAGATTTGCAGAGAGGATTAAAGGGAAGAGTTGTTTATTTGCCTCTAGATTTAAAAAAAAATATTGATACAATTGTTATAGAAAAAGTAGAAGAGGAACCTTTAGTTATTCTAGTTAATGGGGTTCCGACAAAGAGTAAGAAAATCTGGCAAGATTTAGTGGATGTTAGGAAAGTCAAAAAGGCAACGTTGTATTTAGTCAAAAACAATGAGTATTACAAAGATGTATGTGTTGCAGCAGAGGAAACAGCTGCAGATGAAGACAGTGATTGTTCAGGCGGCCAAATTGAAAAAGTTGATGTGTCTAGAAGTGAAGAAATATATGAACATTATACTGTTCATCCTTTGCATTCCAAATAAGTAATGGGGAATGCAATTGAATTGTTTCAAATGAAAGCAGCAAAAGGAAGTCCCATTAGTGTATGGGAAGAAAGTTTGGAAGCTCGTTGTTTTCCACAGCTATTTCCAACAGGTCGAGGTGGACGATATGACGATCGACCACTTCAAATTCCTGCATCTGAATATCGAACATTAAGATTATATGCTGAAGATCCAAGGTTTTGTCAATGCATTCCCTATTTGTTTCATTTACTGTATGAAAGTGACTTGTCTGGGCTTTCTTATGCAGTAAACCATATGCTAAAAAGTGGATCACATCTGCAAAATGTTTCGGTGAGGGACTTTATGGAGAAAGTGAATCTGCAAGATAATATTTTGGAATCTCATTTAATCAATCTCATGGCATGTCAGCGTGGTACAAACGAGTATTGGTACCATTGTCATGGGGAATTGAAATGTATGCTAAGAAACTTAGGAACTCCTACATGGTTCCTCACTCTTAGCTGTGCCGAGTATGCATGGGATGACTTACTTCAATTTCTACGAGAGGCAAATGCAAATATACAAAATATAGAATTCAAAACACCTGGGGAACTGTGTTCTTTGGATCCAGTGAATGTATGCAGATATTTCAATCATAGATTTGAAGCTATGATGTCTTTTATTACCAACAAAAAAAATCCTCCCCTTGGAGAGGTTTTGGATTTCTTTTGGAGAAAGGAGTATCAAGCGAGAGGTGCTCCTCACATACATATGTTGTTGTGGATTAAAGATGCACCCAAATTTGGAACAAATTCGGATGAGACAGTGATGAGCTTCATTGAAGAGTATTCAACATGTGCTGTTCCGAAAACTACCGAAGAAAACAGTTTAAGGCAACAAGTTTTACGCTTTCAATCCCATCGTTGTGGAAAGTACTGTCGTCGAAAATTCAGAAACAAGGACAAGTTCTACACAAAATGTCGTTTCGGCTTTCCACGACCAGTGATTTCTAAAGGAAGAGTAAATAATTTGATGTCTTCTCTGCGACATACTGCAACGAGGAAATCACCAAAAAATACATACAATTTAAAAAGAAACGAAGAGTCCAAGTACATCAACGACTACAACCCAGTGATTTTGTCCATGTGGAATGCTAACATGGATATTCAATTCGTTGCTGACAACTCTATTGCTGTGGCTCGATATGTGACGTCTTACATCACAAAAAAAGAAAAGACAGAACTGAAGGAAATGTGGGAGGACATTTCACATGAAAAGAGTCTAAGCAAGAAATTATACAGTTATAGTCTGAAGATGTTGTCGCATCGAGAAATTGGAGCATATGAATGTTCTGATCGATTGTCATCAGCAAGTCTCTATGCCAAATCTAGAACCATCATTTGGGTGAGTCTAGGTCTTGCTGCAACACGAAATCGAGTTTTGAAATCTGTACAAGAAATAGAGTATTTGGCAGAGAAAGAACCAGAAAGTACAGATATTTTGAAGACAAACATGTTGGATACATACTATCCAAATAGAAGTAGTCATCTTGAGAACAGTTGTTTGTATGAAGTTCTGCAAAACTATATTTATAAGAGAACCATCAGAGAAGATATCAACAATGGAATATATGCTATCATTGGGTGTGAAGGATGTCTAGTGAGACAGAAAAAGGGCCATTTGATTAATCATCGAAAATTGAGTTGCGAAAATCCAGAGAAAAGGGAATTTTACTATTTAGCTCTTTTGCAACTCTTTAAGCCATGGCGTACAGAAGAGGAACTACTTGGAGATTTTCTCTGTTACGAAGATTCTTTTAATGCAACCAAGGATACCATAGAATGTCCTGTTTTTCCAAATTATCTGCAAATGTTGAACGAAGAAATAGAACAAGAAGCCACAATTGATGTAGAGATTGCTAGAGACAGTTCTCAAGACAGTCAGAGTTCTGCTTCATTGAGTCAGGATCCACTAGGAGGACCAATTATCCAAAATGAAGCTGCCACTGCCATGGATGAGGTGGAAAGAGCAATGGAACAAGCTCAAGATGATGTAGTTAACTTAGAAGATTTGGTGAACAACTAAACCTTGAGCAGAAACAGATATATGACGAAGTCACAGAACAGGTTGCACATGGATTCAGTCATGAGAAAAAAAAGTGCTCATGTACATCGTTTAAGCCTGTCCAACTGTACCTGAGTGCAGAAGCGGGAACTGGAAAAAGTTTTCTGATTAAAGCAATTGCAACTTATCTACAGAAAAGGACTGATACACCGCTGTCTTGTGTTGTTACCGCTCCAACTGGGCTGGCAGCACATAATATTAAAGGGATTACTTTACATCGTTTACTGATGCTGCGAGTGGAGCATGATAACAAATTGCAATATCACAAGCTATCTGGAGATGCATGTTCCGAAGTTTCGAGAGTCCTGAAGAAAATGAAACTTCTTATCATTGATGAAGTAAGCATGGTGTCAAATATAATGCTTGCTTTTGTGCATTTGAGAATGCAAGAACAGACTATGATGTCTTATTTGGAGGAAAACATATTATTGTTTTTGGAGATCTACTGCAATTGACTCCAGTGAAAGGACAACCTGTGTTCAAAATGCTCACGCATGAAGATACCAGGAAGTGCCTAGGAAGCATTGGAAACGTTAATATGTGGTTAAACTTCAAATATGCAGAACTGCTTCAAAATATGGGGCAGGCAAAGGATGAAGATTATAAAAATATTCTACAAGATGTAAGAATCGGAAAAGTGAGTCAGCAAGGGAAAGAAGCTTTACATGGACGATTAATTTCAAATTTGTACCCAAATGAAAACATTCTTCCAGAGAATATTTTTAAGAAAATTAACGAGAAGAAATCTGGCATATGTTTGAAGCCAACTCTGAAAGAATGTTCCATGTTCAACAACAAAATGTTAAAGTTAGAAAATGAAGAGATAGTGAAACTGGAAGCTATAGATAAAATAGAACATATGGGAGCAACAATTATTTTGTCTGAAAATTTGAAATCAAAATTGGATTCATTAGAGAAGACTATATCTAAAACTGCTGGTTTTGAAAAGACTCTGACTGTGTGTTTAAATTGTCGTATCATTTTGAGAAGGAATTTAAATGTTGAAAGCGGTCTGGTAAATGGAGCAATGGGTCATATTGTTGGTTTTGTGAATTACAAAAATAGAGATGGAATTGAAATTTTAAAAATTAAATTTGATGGCATTGATGAAATAGAACAAATTTGTCGTTTTTCAGCTAGATTTTTGCTTGTGAAAGACTTATATGTTCGCCGAAAACAGTTTCCTATTTGTTTGGCATATGCGGTGACAATTCATAAATCTCAAGGTTTAAGTGTAGATAGCGCTTTGGTGAACATTGGAAGTTCTGTGTTTAAAGAGGGTATGGCATATGTGGCATTATCACGAGTCAGAACTTTATCAGGATTGTACTTGATTGAGTGTGATGAAACAAAGATTTGTGCAGATCTAGATTGTGTTAAAGAATACAATAGGTTAAGAAGAGAGTATGCTCCACATTTGCCTCAATATCCTCTGTTTGAAAAACGTGTGGTAGGCCGAAAAAGAAGAAATGAGAATAATTGCAGTGAGGTAGTAGCAAAAAGACAAAAAGTAGCTGAAACTGTAATTATAAGGAGAAAGAAAAAGGATTCTGTTGAAGATGTTGTTGGATTTCAGTTTGAAAACAGTTCTGGTGTCAGCTGCTATGCTAATGTAGTGGTTAATGTTGTTTTTTTCTTCAAAATATACAAGAACAGGTTGTTGAAAATCGGGATCAAAGATTCTGTTTGTTGAATTCCGTGTTTGAGAAATGTAGCAGTGATAGAGCAAAAATAGAAAGTGTTTCAGAAATTCGAAATCTTCTAGACATATGTTGTGGTCAAAATCAATTTTCACAGAATATTCAGCAGGATTGTCAGGAATTTTTAATGTATATGTTTGATGTATTGGAAGATGAAGGTGTACATATAAAAAATCTTTTTAGCCTTTCTTATCAATGGCAGCATGACTGCGACAACTGTACTTTATCAAGTACAACTAGAATAGACACTGAAAGATTTATATATTTGACATTACCAGACTGCCAAATCAGTGCCTTTTAATAATCTAGTTAAAGCAGCGGATCACAATATGGTGTGTACCCAATGTAAGTCTGCAATGCTGTCCACATTATTTTGACAAAATTATGGTCAGTATGTCATTTTAATGTTCCAACGATGTAGACCTGATGGAACTAAATTGACAACTTCTATTAAAAATGTTGTGGCTTCTCAGTTATCAATATCAGGAAAAACCTTTGCAACTGTAGCTATTATTTATCATGACGGTCCTTCTACAACATCAGGGCACTACACATGCTATTTAAAAAGTTGTAAAGGTTGGACTCTCTGTAACGACACTCATTTGACTTTCAAACAACGTTTGCCTTTTGACTTAAAAAATTCATACCTAGTGTTTTTGGAACCAAAATTTAAGTTAAGGTAATTGGCCTATGAAGACGGGAGCAGTTATAAAGGTTATTTTGCTGTTTAAAAATATATTCTGAGTAAAAGTGATCCAGGTAATATAAAAAATTGACTTGTCATATAGGTACTGTAAGTGGATCTCATAGTAAGTGATATTAGTATTATACAAAATGATGAACATGAGTGAGTCAGAGATGGTTTTACAAATACTTAAATATTGTGAAAATGTTGTGTGAGCCTTTCTTTCAGAACGTCGGAAAAAAGGTAATTTCTGAGTTTCTTAGAATTAATTTGAAAATATACTCATACATCTGACACTATTTGGCCAAAAGGAAAGGTACAGGAATGAGTAAAGAGTCATGACTGAAAAAAAGGAGTATATGAAAATAATGAAAATATTTCAGATGTTCTTCGAGCTTTTCTTCTAGAAAGTCGATGAAATTGATTTTTTAGTGAACAGCAGAGTACTTTGCAACGAGAAAAGGACCTCCATGATATACTATTTGGCCTCAAGGAAAAGTAAGTCAATCAAAGATTAGTGTACTTTTGTCATTTGTCAGTATCTAAGGTTTTTTTTAAAACACAATCTTTTAGATTGTGTTTTTTTTTCCCCGCTGTCATATGATGAGTAATTTGAACTCACTGTTTTAAGTGAAATTCAATATATTTTGAGAACAGCAAAAATAAACTATGTAACATGTTGTACAAGTTATTCTATACTTTGGATTGTGTAAATTAAATTGTATTCCCATTGTCTGACACTCACTTTCCCTTTTCCATCCTCTTTCAGCTCTTTTTACTCACTTATAATGTCTTTCTCTCACTCTCTGTAACCCCCGTTCCTTTACTCCACTTCTTTGACAACCCCTCATTCTCATTTCAACTGTCTGCATCCCCTCTCTCCCTTGCATAACTTTTCAGCTTTCAGTCTCTCTGCTTTACTTCCCTTTTCCGTGTATTCCTCCTTTGCTCTTTTAGTAATTCCTGTTTACTCACTCAGCAGTATTGTCGCACTCTATCACTATAAATCACCCACTCTCCCTCGCTTATCTTTGTTTGCTCCTTTCTTTTGACCTCTTCTCTCTATTTTTCGTTCACTACCTCTATGTCCTCAGTGCCTCACTCTCCTTGTGTTATGTTCACTTGTGTTTATCTACCTTCTATCATTTCTTTTACAACAACTTCACTGCCCCTCTCTCATCGTTCTTCATCCCATTTCTTTTACTCTGGTTCCATTACTATCCCTCATTTCCTTTCTTTCAATGTCCTTCTCTTTACTTTCATCACCAAATTATTTTCTCTCAGTACCACTGTTTTAGTCGTCTTCTCCTCTCTTTCCTTTTTTTGCTCCCTTACTCATTTCCTTTTCTCACTCATTGTACTCCACCTCACTCAGTTTTTCTCTTAGTGTGTCTGTCTACTAACTTCCTCACTCCATTTTCCTCAATCGTTGTATATTATCCTCCCTCCCTTCATCCCTTCACTCTATGACTGTTCTTCACTTACTCTCAGTTATCATCTGTTCCTCATTCTTCTAAATGCATCCTTAATTAGACTCTTTTCTGTCTCAGTCATTATCTTTTTATTTACTACTGTTTCCTGATTTAGTTTTGCTAACTCACATTGTTTTAGTATCTTTCTTACCTTCAGTTCATTTCTCTGTTCTTCTCTTCCTCTCTGTCAGTGAATCTATATTCCTTACTCTTAGTAATTTGCTCTTCTTCTATTTCTTTTTCTCTCTTTTTGTCCTTCTACCTTACTTTATTTCCCTTTCTGTGTCCTTCACTCTTACTTTATTTCTAAATACACTGTTATGATTTGTAACCTCTTTATTTGTATCTTTTAATTTAAAATACATATTTTACTAATTATACCTTATTTTTTCTTCTCTCTTTCACAGATACAAAGTGTAGTAAAAACATGTAATTAAGTTTACATTAATTATATGGTAAGTGTGACTAAAAAAATGTAGTTTGTCATCACCCTTTGCTTTAACCTCACTAATATTTTCTCAACGAACCTCACTCCTGTTTCTTTACTCTGCTTCCCTCACATATTCTCCATGTTTACTCCCCTTTCCCAATTTTCCCTCTCATATTCAACTTCTTTCAGTTCCCATTCTTTACTTCCCTTACTCTCTGTTCCCTTCCTTTACTTCTTCACTCATTCTCTTTTTTTTAATTCTTTACTTCACTCCTACACACACACCTCATCCCCCTCCCAACACATACACACACCTCTGACATACACACCACACACACACCACACACACACCTCATACACACACACACCCCCACACACACTCTTCACACACACACACACATTCCATACACACACATACATCCCACACACATACCCCCCACACCCACAGACCCCTCACAGATATCTCACACACCCTCATCTCTACCCACACCGAAACACCCCACACACCCACACCCACAGACACACCTTACACACCCATA
Organism: Lissotriton helveticus; assembly: GCF_964261635.1. NCBI lineage: Eukaryota > Metazoa > Chordata > Amphibia > Caudata > Salamandridae > Lissotriton > Lissotriton helveticus. The sequence goes on from NC_136058.1 coordinate 38,881,079, forward strand.
CCCCGACCTACACCCACTGACTCCCTATAAGTCACACACACTGCATTACTTACCTTTCTTTGCTGTTTCACTCAAACCCATTCAGGCACTGTTTCCTTTACTCTCTTTGTCCTTTCTCTTTGTCACTCCCCATGTCTTATCCTAAATCAATTTTTCACCCTCTTTCACCCCTCTTTACTTACACTAACTGGTCTTTTCTCACCCTCCTTCACCGTTCTTCATTTATCCCATTCCGCCACTACCCTTCATTTTCCATTGTTTACTGTCCTTTCTTTTTCTTTCAACACCTACTCACATTCTCCCACTATCTCTACTTTAGTCTTCTTCCTCTCTCTTCCTTTCTTTCGCTCCTTTAGTCATTTTACTTTTCCCACTTTCACCCTATTACACCTTCTCTGTTTTTTACTATGTAATAAACAATCCTTCTGTGTTTCTCCCTGTAGCTCTCTTTCTCTTAACATTACTCTCTTTGTGTTCTTCCCTCATGCTAACTCCTTCATTAATTTAAAAAAAAAAAAAATTTGGGTGCGCGCCCCGGTACGCGTACCCTAGGGAAAAAAAATTGACAGAGATTCTTTAAAAATATAGGTTTATTTTTATAAATTAAAGGTAGTTCTAAAAAGAACTGTTTATTTTCTTCTTTTTGTTGTTTTATATTTTTTAGTGTTTTTTTGAACATTTTGTATTTTTTTGGCTTTTCAAAACAGTTTTATATTTTTTTTGTATTTTTTATGGGGAGAAACAAAAAAAGGGAATTGAAAATGGCTCAACTGGAGGAAAAAACAAAAAACGGAAAAAATGAGGGTTTTTTGGGGCATTTGTGATTGTCACCAGCAAGGACGACGAGCTTTACACTCTTTTCACCATAGGAGATGAGCTTGCCACAATGAATACATGTTATTCGGAAATCCTCAAATCTTTGTTGAATGCAAGGCATCGTCTCCGTTGTTTCTGGTCCCGATGGAGTGGGTTGCTTTCTTATGGAGGTGGTCCTTGAAGACTGGGGGAGGTTACTGGCCAGTTCCCTGAGCTCTGCACGAGAATAGTTGTTTGGATGCTTGCGGGTCATATGTCTAATCATGGTATTATTACCAAAAGAATATTTTTTGTTTGGGTTGCCCCTAGAGAGTTCCATGCCACAGATTAGGCAAGTTACCTTGGCCGCATTGACTTTTTTCTTGCCCTCTGGGATTGAAAAAAACTCCCATACAATGTGTGACCTTGGCTTGTATGGGGTATTGTGTTCAGGCAGCCATCTTCTCCCCTCCTCCTCTTCCTCTTCCTCCTCCTCCTCTTCTTGACCACCAATGTACTGTTGTGGTGGTCCTCTTGGTGGTGGAGGTGGTGGTGGTGGTGCAGATGCTCCAGCTGTTGCTGCTACAGTAGCCATTTCAAAGTACAAAATAATTCTCTTTATTGTTGAAACAGGTCTTCCTCAGTCAAAGGACAAAGTCAGAATAAGGAAAAAAGGTGGGGTCTTTCATCATTTGGAAAAACAAAACTGTCCTGAACCAATGAAAAGTGTTATTTTCAGGTCACATGACCCGGGCTTTCATCATTTGGAAACCAAAACTGTTCTGCACCAATGAAAAGTGTTATTTTCAGATCACATGACCCGACGCGCTTACGCTACGCACCCCGGGGCGCGCCGTCGTCGCGCTCCGGCGTGCGCCCGGGGGTGCGTAGCGTAAGCGCGTCAGGACGTTGCGCGATCGTATGCGCTCGCGTGCTTCCGGGTGCGCTTACGCAGTGCGTCATATGACGCATCACGCGGTTACGCGAAACGTCACGATGTTGTTTTCGTTCGCGAGAATAGCGCTAACGGGACGCTCCCCGGTACGCGCCCCGGGGCGCGCCGTAACATTGAGCTTACCCGTGCGTTCACCAGTACGCGCCCCGGGAGCGCCCCAGAGCAAAAAATAAAAAAATTACATAATTATACAATATAAAAATCGTTATAAACTTTTTTAACTTTTTATACCTATAGAGATTTGCTATTAAAAAACCTATGAAATTCACTGAAAAAACCATAGGTTTCACACCAGTTATAGTTAGGAAGTAGCATTTAAAAAACCTATTAAATTCACTGAAAAAACCATAGGTTTCACACCAGTTATAGTTACCTGGAAATTTTACTCGCATAAAACCATTGAAATTCCCACGTTATAGTTAGTTGGACTCACTATAACTTGCGCGCCTGCAATGCACTCCTGATGATGTCACATATTACATCACTCATGACATGGTCAGTGACATCACTCATGACATCACTGATGACACCATCCTTGTGACAGAGTAACAGACCTCCTTTCAGTGTAATGTAACCCTTGAAACACATATTCAAAAATAGAAACTAAAATTTACAAAAGAAAAGGAGATACCCATACCAGTTACAACAACCAATTCAGTAATTCCACCATCTATATACACATCCACTCATTCACCAACAGTTCTATATAGTCACTCATACATATACTCACTCATCATATGTAGTGATACACCTATACATCCTGTTACACACCGACAGTCATCCAAAAGATACTCTCACACATACTCACACATGCTAATAAACTATTGAACATCCATTTATTTGCATATACAGTTATACACACACTACTACTTTACTTCTAAGGAAACTTACACATACTTACTCTCTTAAACAATCACTTATAGAAACACATACTAATTTAAACAGGAACTCTTACAATCCCTCACTCTCACATATACTCACTTATATACATCAATATTCACATATACTAGATTAAAACATATGTAGTTACTGATAAAGACACTAGTGAGACAGTCATTCACTCACTAACACACACACATACACACTCATCCACCCATACAGTCCTGCACATATGCTGTCTTCAAAACACATACAAAGAGAGAGTCATTCATTCATGCATCTATGTGCTAAGTAATACCCCCACCAAACCATACAAACACTCATACTGATACTAAGAAAAACATCTAATAACCCATATACATACACATGTAGCTACTCACCAACCCATGCAGCCACTTATGCACAAAGTGAAACACTAATACATATATTTAAATATTTAAACATTACTCACTAATATATGTATTCACTAAGATACACTTAATAAGCCACTTAACCAATCAATTTTTTTTTTTTAAACATCCATGTAAACACTTATTTAAACATTTATTCTTCCATCAACTTTTACATATACATATGTAACACATATTTATTTTTCAGAAAGACACACATTCACTGGATGGTGTCATCAGTGATGTCATGAGTGATGTCACTGACCATGTCATGAGTGATGTAATATGTGACGTCATCAGCAGTGCATTGCAGGCGCGCAAGTTATAGTGAGTCCAACTAACTATAACGTGGGAATTTCAATGGTTTTATGCGAGTAAAATTTCCAGGTAACTATAACTGGTGTGAAACCTATGGTTTTTTCAGTGAATATATATATATATATGTATATATATATACATATGTATACATATATGCGCGCAAACTCCAGACAACGCCACTGCAGCTCAAGCGCAAGAACCGGAACAGCGAGGCAAGCAGGAGACGGACCACAGCTGAAAATTCACAGGTCTTTTAATTGCAGGAAAGGTGTGGGGCAAGAGGGCAAGACGCGTTTCGGGCTTACAAAGCCCTTGTTCACATGCCTTAAATTCACAGGTCTTTTAATTGCAGGAAAGGTGTGGGGCAAGAGGGCAAGACGCGTTTCGGGCTTACAAAGCCCTTGTTCACATGCAATGACAAAGTGATTTATTTTTGTTTTTATAATGCTGTGAAACCCGCCTCCCCGCCAATTTACTAATCAGGTCACATGGTCATAGGGATAGGAAAAAGACTATCCGAACAAAGCACAAATGGGAGAACATAATTGAAAGCTCCTTAAAACAAGACATATTTACAATGCGATAATTAAATAACATTGGCCATACTTGTTCATAATGCAATGTCATCTCTTTTCTGTATAATACAATATATACATAATTACTGGATAAATCCATGTGCAAGAAACGCATTTGTGCAAATGTAGCGGCCTGTAAACAGCGGGGGAACGGGAAAAGTTCGGGAAAGTGCAAATAACAAAATCACAATGAATCACTATCTGTAATTCTTGGAGTCATACATTCTATGCATAAATGCATTTCTAAGGGAGGGGAAAAATTGAAATAAAGTGCTAATAGTGCATGATGATATTGGCCTATGTATATAATGCATAAATGCTTAACATGAAAATGAAGGTAAATCTTGACCTTTCAAAAATGTCATATAAAAGCGCATATAGAAAAACATTTCATACTGGTATAAAAACATCATCATATCAAACGGTGAGATAAAAACACCCTATGTGAAATACGTAAAAAAGTTGAGATTTCACATCTAAAATAGTTAAATATGTAAATACAAAAAGTGCACTATATACAAAGAGAGAAAGCCGAATTCATTTATATTTACAAATAATGACTGACAAGGAACTTGACCAGCCACGGCTGTTTTCATAGAGAAACATAACCCACTCAAAGTAAATCAACATTGTCTAGCGCCTATTCCCAGATCACAGGGAACCTGACGTATCTGGGAAATAAATGGGATGGTGGGCCAACAAAGGAGATCTAGTTATATGTGTGGGCATTATATGTTTGATCAAGTCTTTAGAGAAAATGGCGTAGATCCTCAGTATTATTAAGCCCGTTGGGCCATTTACTGTCATATTCTAGGATCAGGCTTGATTCTAGTCGCCTCAGTATGAGCTCACGGTTGCCACCTCTTCTGAGTTTGGGGACTGCAGCTACCACATAATACGAGAGGCAATTAATGTCTTTGTTGTGGGTACTCTCGAAGTGGCGAGCCACTGGATATGTCTGGTCACAGTGTAGGATGGCTCGAATGTGCTGCAAAATCCTGACGTGCACTTGTTGTTTTGTACTGCCTACGTAATTAAGGCCACAAGTGCACGTCAGGACGTATACAGCAAACTCAGTTTTGCAAGTATGGCTCCCTCTAATTGGAATCTCACTCATAGAAAATGGAGTTCTGTAATGAGTTTTATTTATGCCAAACTTGCAGGCTCTGCAAGTTGTGCATTTACGGAACCCAGAAGGTGATAACCAATTAGGTTTCTGTTGCAATTCAGGGCTACCTTGGTCCAGAATTGAACCCATACTTTGTGCCCGCCTGAAGGTGACTAAAGGTTTGTTGGGTAACAGACATCCCAAAACTGTATCCGTTAGGACAGTAGACCAATGCTGGTTAATGATTCGTCTGATTTTTGTTTCTTGACTGCTGTAGTTTGTAATAAACCTTGGACAGTCAATGTTGCTCGATTCAATGTCTTTAGCCATTGCCTTGTTCTTATTCACAGTATTTAGCAATAGGCACGATCTAGAGCAATTTTCTGTTTTTGTCAAAGCCTGGTTGAACACTTGTTCAGAGTAACCTCGGGCTTTCATTCGGACTTTTAACTCAGCTACACATTTTTGGAAATCCTCAGCCTTACTGCATATTCTTTTTAGCCTTAGGATTTCTCCATAGGGTATGCTGTGGATAGTGTGCTTGGGGTGGAGACTGGAGGTGTGGAGAGTCGTGTTACCCGCCGTTGCTTTTCTATATAGAGTAGTTTGTATACATCTGTTATCATCCACATAAATCCTGACATCTAAAAATTCTGCTTGCTTGGCACTGATATTTGATGTAAACTTTAAGTTTAGGGGGTTGTTGTTTATCTCTGAGATGAACACTTTAGCCTCATTTTCATCCCCTTGCCAAACAATGAAGATGTCATCGATGTAACGGAGATATTTTATTATTTTCTCCCTTACCCAAGTCTTATGTGTGATGTTGAGGACCTGCTCCTCCCACCAGCCAACGTGTAAACACGCATAGCTGGGGGAGAAGCAGGCCCCCATCGCCACCCCTCTTAGCTGTCTCCAAATTTCCTTGCCGAATGAAAAGTAGTTGTTACCAAGACACCATTCGATCAAGCCCAATATCACCTTGTTGTGTTCATAGTATTCCGCCGCACGTTGACCCAGAAAATGACTGACAGCATTTAGACCACAAGAGTGGGCAATACTAGTGTACAATTGCTCAACATCAAGGGTGATTAACAACATATCATCTTGCCACTCCAAGTCATCTATTTTTGCCAAGAAATCACTGGTATCACGAACAAAACTTGGAAGAGAGGTCACCCAGCTTTGTAAGAAATAATCAATGTACTGGCCCACATTCTCTCCGCTGCTGCCTATAGCAGAGATAATGGGTCTGCCAGGAACAGGTGACACCCCCTTGTGAACCTTTGGGATTAAATAGAGACATGGCAAGACAGGATGTGCATTGTGCATAAATTTAAATTCATCTGATGAGATAAGACCTTCTCTGCGAAATTGTAGCAGTAGTTTATGTAGATTGTCATTCGCTTTAAGGTACTCTTTGTTGGTAGATTTTAAATAACAAGCAGGATCGTGTAATTGTCTTAATGCCTCTGCAGAGTACTCCGATTTGGGCCAAATGACAATATTCCCCCCTTTATCCGCTGTTTTTACTATGATGTTGGGGTTATCCTTTAGCTTTTTCATCAGTTCAAAATATTTAGCTTTTTGCACATTGTACTTCTTTTTCTGTATGTTGTTCGTTCTTTTATATAACTCCTTGATGTCTGCAATGATACAATCCTGAAAGACGTCAACCGCATCTTTGGTCATCATGGGCACAAAATCAGATTTTCCTTTAAACGGTGTGATGCCTGCACCTTTCTGAGTCATGTTGATTTTTTCTAACCTTTTCTGTGTGCTGGTATCAACCGCATCTGCAGTAGGTTGGGAATTAGTTTCAAAATTAAGATCATGCACATCGAGGAAAACTGGCACATCCGAAGCTGACAATTGGATTGTGCTTTCAGTATTGCTGGTGTTACAGTTTTCCTCATTGCCCACAGTAGATTTTACTTTTTGTAGTACAAAGAATTTCTTTAATTTTAGTTTGCGAATATAGCGATAAACGTCAACTCTGGTGGAAGCATATTTGAAATTTTGTTCTGGACAGAAATTTAGACCAAGCATTAAAAGTTGTTGTTCCGCTGTTGATCCGAGTTACATTTGACAGATTTATGATTGATTTATCTGTTTTTACTTCTTCTTTTTCCATGATTGGTTGGTTTTTTTGTTGTTCCATCCCCCTTTGTTTGTGCTTCCTTCTCCTTTCGCGTCTTTTTTTGTTTCTGCGGTTGTTGTTGCGTTTTTTTGACGCGGTCTCAGTGTGCGTAGTCTTTCGTTTACTAAAAAAGCAAGCTCTTCATCAATTTCAAAAATTGGCATTGGGAGGCCACTAGTACTTAAATCCTCATTTGAGCTGACTGATTCACCAGATGTTGAGGCTATATCAGAATTGGAGCTCACAGAGACTTGGTTTTGTGCCTCGCTTGATTGGGTTGTCAGGGTTACATTCTGAACTGCCTGTCCTTTGCCCCTGAATTGCTGACGCTTGGTAACATTGTACTTGCGGGCAAAAGTAAAAATTTGACCATTTGCATAATCCATTGCATCTCGTTGGAATTTGCTGACTTTACGTGCTTTGATTTTGTTGCCGTGTGTCTTGAGTCTTTCAATCATTGCTTCTTTATATATATATTCACTGAAAAAACCATAGGTTTCACACCAGTTATAGTTAGGAATTAGCATTTAAAAAACCTATTAAATTCACTGAAAAAAACATAGGTTTCACACCAGTTATAGTTAGCTGGAAATTTTACTCGCATAAAACCATTGAAATTCCCACGTTATAGTTAGTTGGACTCACTATAACTTGCGCGTGCAATGCACGGCTGATGACGTCACATATTACATCACTCATGACATGGTCAGTGACATCACTCATGACATCACTGATGACACCATCCAGTGAATGTGTGTCTTTTTGAAAAATAAATATTACTGAGTAATGTTTAAATATTTAAATATATGTATTAGTGTTTCACTTTGTGTATAAGTGGCTGCATGGGTTGGTGAGTAGGTACATGTGTATGTATATAGGTTATTAGATATTTTTTACTTAGTATCAGTATGAGTGTTTGTATGGTTTGGTGGGGGTATTACTTAGTACATATATGCATGAATGACTGACTCTCTGTTTGTATGTGTTTTGAAGACAGCATATGTGCAGGATTGTATGGGTGAATGAGTGTGTATATGTATGTGTTAGTGAGTGAATGACTGTCTCACTAGTGTCTTTATCAGTAACTACATATGTTTTAATCTAGTATATGTGAATATTGATGTATATAAGTGAGTATATGTGAGAGTGAGGGATTGTAAGAGTTCCTGTTTAAATTAGTATGTGTTTCTATAAGTGATTGTTTAAGAGAATAAATATGTGTAAATGTCCTTAGAAGTAAGGTGGTAGTGTGTGTATAGCTCTATATGCAAATAAATGGATGTTCAATAGTTTGTTTGCATGTGTGAGTATGTGTGTGAGTAACTTTTGGATGACTGTTGATGTGTAACAGGATGTATAGGTGTATCACTACATATGATGAGTGAGTATATGTATGAGTGACTATCTAGAACTGTTGGTGAATCAGTGCATGTGTATATAGATGGTGGAATTATTCAATTGGTTGTAGTAACTGGTATGGGTATCTCAATTTTTTTGAAAATGTTAGTTTTTATTTTTGAATATGTGTTTCAAGGGTTACCTTTCATTGAAAGGAGGTCTGTCACTATGTCACAAGGATGGTGTCATCAGTGATGTCATGAGTGATGTCACTGACCATGTCATGAGTGATGTAATATGTGACGTCATCAGCAGTGCATTGCACGCGCAAGTTATAGTGAGTCCAACTAACTATAACGTGGGAATTTCAATGGTTTTATGCGAGTAAAATTTCCAGGTAACTATAACTGGTGTGAAACCTATGGTTTTTTCAGTGAATTTAATAGGTTTTTTAAATGCTAATTCCTAACTATAACTGGTGTGAAACCTATGGTTTTTTCAGTGAATTTCATAGGTTTTTTAAATGCTAATCCCTAACTATAACTGGTGTGAAACCTATGGTTTTTTCAGTGAATTTCAATGGTTTTTTAATAGCAAAACTTTATAGTTATAAAAAATAATACATTTTAAGAGGGGGCGTGGCCAAGATGGCGTCGGAGTAAGACGCTTCTCCGAGCCTCTCCGGCGCCGATCCAACATAGCTGCTGATAGCTCGGTGTCACTGGCGCAGACTGGCCCCAGACCGTTGGCGGAGGTCTGCGAAGCAGCGCGGAGAGGTCCGGTGCCGTCAGCGGAGCGCTGAGCCGCTCGTGGCGGCTGCAGGAGCGGGGAAGCTGTGAGGCCTTGGAATCCCCGGACTAGCGTACTCTGAAGGCCGGCCGGAAGTTCGGTGTGGCCGCGGCAGCGGAGAGGGACTCGCCCGTTGCCCACCCGAGGTCCTCCCCATCCGCCAGCTACCTAGAGCGTGCCGCGCGATCAGCGGAGGGCGGTGCAGCATACCAGAGGACACACCGGTGGGTTTGGCTCTTCCGGCCGGAGGTGAGGAGAGGGCCTGGACTCGGAGGGGCACGGAGGCCCCGTAGTGCGGACCCGGAGGGGTGGTAGAGGCTCCGGGCGCATTCCGGTCGCTGCATGCCTCTGAGACACGCTGTGGGGCCCGGACACAATACGTGGAGCTGCACCCTGGCTTAGAAGGGGGGAGTGAGAGACGCCCGGCAGCCCGATCCGGGTGAGTGAACTTGGAGCAGGCTCGGCTAACTACGGAGCGGAAGAGCCCTGGGGGTTGCGGTTTGCGCGGGCCTAGGTGGAGTGCGGGCCCGGGGAGGCTGGATGCCGGCTCGACATGCATGAACATCCGGGGGGTCTGGTGGAGCCACACACCTCTCCCTGAGGCATAGATCGTGCAAGCCTCGACCACTTGCTGTGGCCTGGTGCAGGACTAGTGGAGAAGCTGGGGGTATGCACCTAGTGGTCTGGAGGTGGTCTGGACAGGGAGCGTGACGGCGCCATTTTGTCTGGCTCTCCTGGTCGATTTGAGTGATTCTCGCCGGCGCCTGGGTAGCTGGTAACTGTGTCACCCCACTGCACCATCCCATCAGGGACCTGCCATCGGTGGCTGGGGGCTCCCTGTTCCTTGGCTTTCGTGCGATCCTGTCGATTGGGGTCTCGGCGATCGAGGGCTCTCTGGGGGCTTCCAGCCTGGTGGAAAGAGGAGGGTGCCGAGTTGGGCTGCCTTGCGGGGCCGATCACTACGCCTGCGAGCCCGGGCTCCCATACCACTGGCCTTTGAGAGTGACTGGTGGGAAGTCCACCCGGAAGAGGGTTGCCCGGCATCATGGCTAACCAGGCCCGCAAGGGGCGTGTAGTGAAAGACGGAGCATCTAGATCCTCACAGCAGCCGGCTTCCCCGGGTCCCAGTGGCTCGCCGAGAGTATCCGATGATGAGGCCCCGGCAACCAAGGCTTTTATGACCGAACTTTTTGCCTCCATCAAGGAGGATATCTCCGAGCTGCGGGCGCAGCTGGCATCTGACCTCCGGGAGGTAAGAAGAGATGTTGATGGGATTGGCGAGAGAGTGGCGACTCTAGAGGACCATGATTTGAACACGGCCAATGATGTGCACTTACTCCAACAAGATGTCCTCCGTCTCACAGAACAAAACTTGGACCTGCAGGCGCACATGGAAGACCTGGAGAACCGATCCCGTCGGAATAACATCCGCATTAAGGCGGTGCCATGGGATGGCGAGGCGGGAGACCTGCGAGGCTATGTACAGGAACTGTTTCTGCAGATCTTGGACGAAGAAGATGTGAAGGACATCAGCATGGATAGAGTCCATCGAGTTGGTTTGCCCAGGAGAGGGGGGGGGCCGCCCCCGGACATCCTTGTCTGTGTCCATGATTTTCAGGTGAAGGAGCGCATCCTTCGTAAAGCCAGGGCCATCGCATCACTGCAGTTTAGGGACCATCGTCCTCAGCTGTTTCGGGACTTGGCAGCCTCTACGCTCCAAAAAAGGAGGGATTTTCGTCCAGTGACTTCCTTTTTGCGGGAACGCAACATCGCATACTCCTGGGGCCACCCCTTCAGGATCATCTTCAGATGGCAGAATCGACTGGTGCAGATACGCTCCCTCCAGGAGGCGAAGGATCTCTTGGGTTTGAATGATGCTGCACCGTCCCAGGGGTCGAATGCATCCCCATCTAGGCGGCGCCGACGATCCTCATCATGGCACAGAGTGGGGTCCTCCCCAGATAGGGGGCGCCCAGACCGCAATACCAGCCTGCAGGAAAGGGGGAACGCAGTGGCTTCAGTAGCTTCAGCGACACTGCCGGTGTCGCAGGCCAGTTCGGGAGCGGCATGACAGTGAATTGATTGATGGCGGATTGGCGCTGGAGGGGGCATCGGCCCCCCTGGTCTGGGAGAATGGATGTACTTTTGGAGAAGACTCCCCGGATCGTGACCTTGGGAGGTACCGAGTTGGTCTCCCTATTCTGTCCCCAGAGTGGACGGATCTCCGCCAATCTTGGACTACTGGGACTGTTGAGTATTATCTTCCATGGTTCTGTTTTGATTACATTGTCACTGTTTACCCTTCTTTCGGGGGGAGTGTTGAATGTTGGGGGGGTTGGGGAGGGAACTGTTGGTGGCGACTGGAGCGGTTGGTGGCGCGTGTGGAGGGGCAGGAGGGGAGTGAGTGTGACTGATGGGGGACGGCTTGATGTGTTGGCGGCTTTCCTAGAGGCTGCTGGTCATTCTGATGGTGCATGGGGGAGGTCGCGGGACGTTTATCACTGCTACCCTTGCAAGGAGGATTGGAGTCTGTGGGGTGGGGGGTCCCAGTGATGACTACAGAGTGTTCTGGTTTGTGGGATGGTCATGCCTGTTAGTGTAGGGACATGGAATGTTAAAGGCCTGAACTCGCCACAGAAAAGGCAGAAGGTGTGGAAGTATGTGGTTGATCACCAGTTGGATGTTGTGGGGCTCCAGGAGACTCATCTTGCGCGTAAGGACGAGTTGCGCCTTCGTCATAAGGCTTATCCCATTGTATATAGGTCTTCGGCACCCACGAAGCATAGGGGGGTGGCTCTCCTCTTTCGCTCTACGTTGCATTTCCAGCCTCATGACGTATGTGCTGACAAGGATGGTCGCTGGCTGATGGTGAAGGGGCTTGTTCGAGGGAGGCTCTGTACTTTTGTGGTGGTGTACATACCCAACGCTGGTCAAAATCACTTCTTGCAAGGTGTGCTGCGACGAGTGGGTGACTTTGCGGAAGGGAACCTGTTCCTCTTGGGGGATTTTAACCTGGTGTGGGATGCGAATGTGGATAGCTCTGGGACACATAGGGCACCCACGGGGTTGTTTTCTCCCTCCTCGCAGCAGTTGGCGGGTGAACTGGGGCTGGTGGACGGTTGGCGTTTCTTCCATCCTACGTCCCGAGATTACACTTTTTACTCGCATGTCCATCATTCTTATTCCCGATTGGATCATATTTTTCTTAGCCAGGCACTTAGAGGCGATGTCCTTGATTCCGTAATTCTTCCACTCTCGGTCTCTGACCACAGTCTCCTGGTGCTTAGCCTCCGGTGGTCGTCCCCTGGTGATGGGCAGCGGAAATGGTATTTCCCGGCCTCAGTGGTGCGGGACGATGTCTCTAGTAAAGCGCTGCGTAAGGCCATCAAGGAGTTTTTCGAGCTGAACCCAGTATCGGACACCTCGGTCTCTAACACTTGGGACGCAATGAAGGCGTCCGTCAGGGGCACATGCGTGGGCCTCAATGCGGCTCTTAATAAAGCCCTAAGTGCGCTGGGGATGCCCAGACGTGGGTCCCAGGCACTCCACACCACTTGGAGTCAAGCTAGCCGGGCTGAAGAGAGGTGTTACCTCGAAACCGGTCCGGTCCTCGGATGCTTGATTCCGGTCTGGGAAAGATATGGCTGTTGTAGTTCGGACTGGACTGTTCCCATGGGGCAACAGGGTCAGAGCTGATTTGCATAAAGCCATTATCTGACCCAGGGTGGTGTGGAGTGCAAAAAAACGATGGATTTGGGCCCAGATCTTTTGACTGGGGGAGTGTGTGACATTGATCCACATTCAGTCCATCACTTGTTGTTTTTTGCAATTGCCGCCCTAAGTGCGCTGGGGATGCCCAGACGTGGGTCCCACGCACTCCACACCACTTGGAGTCAAGCTAGCCGGGCTGAAGAGAGGTGTTACCTCGAAACCGGTCCGGTCCTCGGATGCTTGATTCCGGTCTGGGAAAGATATGGCTGTTGTAGTTCGGACTGGACTGTTCCCATGGGGCAACAGGGTCAGAGCTGATTTGCATAAAGCCATTATCTGACCCAGGGTGGTGTGGAGTGCAAAAAAACGATGGATTTGGGCCCAGATCTTTTGACTGGGGGAGTGTGTGACATTGATCCACATTCAGTCCATCACTTGTTGTTTTTTGCAATTGCCGCCCTAAGTGCGCTGGGGATGCCCAGACGTGGGTCCCAGGCACTCCACACCACTTGGAGTCAAGCTAGCCGGGCTGAAGAGAGGTGTTACCTCGAAACCGGTCCGGTCCTCGGATGCTTGATTCCGGTCTGGGAAAGATATGGCTGTTGTAGTTCGGACTGGACTGTTCCCATGGGGCAACAGGGTCAGAGCTGATTTGCATAAAGCCATTATCTGACCCAGGGTGGTGTGGAGTGCAAAAAAACGATGGATTTGGGCCCAGATCTTTTGACTGGGGGAGTGTGTGACATTGATCCACATTCAGTCCATCACTTGTTGTTTTTTGCAATTGCCGCCCTAAGTGCGCTGGGGATGCCCAGACGTGGGTCCCAGGCACTCCACACCACTTGGAGTCAAGCTAGCCGGGCTGAAGAGAGGTGTTACCTCGAAACCGGTCCGGTCCTCGGATGCTTGATTCCGGTCTGGGAAAGATATGGCTGTTGTAGTTCGGACTGGACTGTTCCCATGGGGCAACAGGGTCAGAGCTGATTTGCATAAAGCCATTATCTGACCCAGGGTGGTGTGGAGTGCAAAAAAACGATGGATTTGGGCCCAGATCTTTTGACTGGGGGAGTGTGTGACATTGATCCACATTCAGTCCATCACTTGTTGTTTTTTGCAATTGCCGCCCTAAGTGCGCTGGGGATGCCCAGACGTGGGTCCCAGGCACTCCACACCACTTGGAGTCAAGCTAGCCGGGCTGAAGAGAGGTGTTACCTCGAAACCGGTCCGGTCCTCGGATGCTTGATTCCGGTCTGGGAAAGATATGGCTGTTGTAGTTCGGACTGGACTGTTCCCATGGGGCAACAGGGTCAGAGCTGATTTGCATAAAGCCATTATCTGACCCAGGGTGGTGTGGAGTGCAAAAAAACGATGGATTTGGGCCCAGATCTTTTGACTGGGGGAGTGTGTGACATTGATCCACATTCAGTCCATCACTTGTTGTTTTTTGCAGATCTTAATAAAGCGCGGCGCAAGGATAGGGAGGATCTGGAGACCGAATTGACGAAACTTGAACAGGCTCACAAGCTCAACCCCTCTAGAGTGACCCTCCGGCCCTTGACCGCCATTCGAGGGAAGCTGAGAGCCCACTACAACAACAGGGCCGAATTGACCCTATTGAGATTGGGTAAGCAATCTTATTCCTGCGGAAATAAAGTGGGGAGACACCTGGCTCATCAATTACGGGATAGGCGGGAACGAGAATATATCGGAGGGATTCGAGATGCTGCGGGTGTACTGCATCACCGAGATGAGGAGAAGGCTGCCATTTTTGGCCGTTTTTATGCTGACCTCTATACTGGCGACGTCCTGGACGCACGGTCTCAGAGGGAGTATTTGCAGCGCCTGGCCCTTCCCCAGGTGTCCAAAGAGTGGAACGACGTCTTGGAGGCGCCGATCACCAGGGAGGAGGTGATCGAGGCTATCAGGAACTTGAAATTGCACAAGGCCCCTGGGCCGGACGGCTTTACCGCCGTCTTTTATAAGACGTACGCCTCTGAACTTTGTGACTTTTTGGTAGTCCTCTTTAACAGTATGGCTGACTCCGGATCCTCGGTGGGTTCCCAGGCCGAGGCGGTTGTGACGGTCTTACCAAAGCTGGGGAAGGACCCCACACGGTGTGCCTCCTTTCGCCCCATAGCACTCCTTAATTTGGATGCGAAGTTATATTCGAATATTTTGGCGCATAGACTGCAGGATCTGTTACCAGCGACCAGTCCGGGTTTATCAAGGGGCGCCAGACTCACGACAATACACGCAGAGTTGTACATCTCATTGAAAAGGCGGACAGATTTCGCATACCAGCGGTCTTGGTAGGGCTGGATGCCGAAAAGGCGTTCGATCGTGTTGACTGGCGCTTCCTGTTTTATACGATGGCGGCTTTTGGCTTTTCGGACAAGTTCATTACCATGGTGAGGGCTAACTTCTGCAGTCCTAGATCTCGAGTGGGAGTCAATGGCCACTTGTCTGCGTTCTTCCCGCATACCAGAGGTACTAGGCAGGGATGTCCCCTTTCTCCCCTCTTGTTCGCGCTCAGCATTGAACCCTTGGCGGCGGCGGTGAGGGAACATGAGGGCATACGGGGCATTCCGTTCTCGGGAGAGCAACATAAGATCACGCTCTTCGCGGATGACGTACTTCTTTCTGTTGCGGAACCGGAACATTCGCTGCCTTGTCTTAGTGAGACCTTGCTGCAATACGAGGAGGTGGCCGGATTCAAGGTTAATTATAGCAAGTCTTATATCCTGAATCTTACCCTGCCACAAACGGACGTGGAACGCGTGCGCACGCTGACCCCTTTAGCTTGGGCTGCTGGTTCGATTGTCTACCTGGGGGTACACTTGACTTCGACTGTGGGCACACTGTTCACGGCCAATTTCCCCCCCTTATTGGCGAAGACTCGAACCGAATTGGACAGGTGGAAACCTAAATTTCTGTCCTGGCTGGGTAGGATCCACGCGGTGAAGATGGTTCTCCTCCCCAAATTTTTGTATTTATTTCAGGCGTTGCCCATCCCTTTGGATGGCGACTATTTTCGGCGTCTCCGGACGCAGATATTACGGTTCGTGTGGCAAGGGGGCCGTGCACGCTTGTCCTTTGCGCTATTGCGTAGGCCGAGGTCCGAGGGCGGAGTGGGTCTTCCTGACTTCCAACTTTATTATAAAGCGGCACAGTTGAGGGTTTTGGTGGAGTGGTCGCAGCAAACGTCGGAGAAGCACTGGCTGCACATGGACCGGAGTGTGGCAGGGAGGTCTATATGGGATCTGGCATGGAAGCCCAAAAAGGACCGTCCCTTGAACGCCTACATAAGTACGCCCACGGGTACGGTGCTGAAGGTGTGGGACACCCTTGCCGGGGACGACCGATGGACTACGTTCCCCTCGCCTTTCACGCCCTTGCACTACAACCCAGCCTTCCCACCGGCGCTCCGGGAGGGGGCTTTCGACGCATGGAGGGAGGGAGGCTGTAGGGCCCTGACTCACCTGTTCCATGGTCAGGTTCCCCTCACTTTTGCTAACTGCATGAGGGACTACCGGGTTCCCCAGACGGACCGTTATCGCCATGCACAGCTGCTCCATTGGGCCACGTCCTCGGGGGTGCTAGAGGCAGCCACGAGACCGCCCTCACCATTCGAAGCTTTTCTACTGCGGACATCTGCAATGAAGGGGGTCATTTCCTTCCTGTATCAGCTCTTGCTCAAGTCGGCCATCTCGCCTAGGCCTAGATACATGGAGCAGTGGGAGGAGATGCTGGGGAGAGATATCACAGACACTGAATGGTCAGCATTGTGGCGGGATTTGACGGCGTTTAATCATTCGCTTCATCTCAGGGAAGCCCACCTTAAGACCCTTATGCAATGGTATTTGTGCCCGACACGGCTCCATCGCTTCTATCTGGCCACCTCTGATAAATGTTGGAGAGGCTGTGGGTTACTTGGGGACTTTCGCCACATCTGGTGGGACTGCCCAGTGATTCGGCCCTACTGGGAGGAGATCCTCTCGCATATTAGGGAAATTCTCCAGTATCCCGTAGAGGACTCTATGGCCTCCGTCCTACTGGGCTTGCGGGAACCCGGCCTCGAACACCAGACTAGAGCTGACAAAAAGATTTTGTGGCTTTGCCTGGGGGCCGCCAAGATTACACTGGCGGCTGCCTGGAAACAGAAGGAGGCCCCGGCGATTTTGCTGTGGCACGCACAACTGTGGAGGCTTTTGAGTTTGGAAAGAATGGCGGACATATTCCTTGGTAACTTTACGAACTTCCAATTTCAGTGGGGTCCCCTGGTAACTTTCCTCTCTAGGGGCTTGCCGTCCGCTGTTTGCCCAGCATCCCTGAGATCACTCCATCTGTTTCAGGTCTAATCTTATCCCCGGGAGGAGTTTTGGATTGACTGAGTCGCCACCCTGGGGGGGAGGGACTGGGGGGGGGGGGTTATGTGTTATGGGTTTATGATTCACCGGGGTACACAGAGATGGTTCTATAGCCTGGTTGATTGGGATATGTCGTACTGTGGATATGCCAACTCTGCTGTGTAATGCACAAGCTCTTCGACTGACTTATGGCACTGAATGACTATCACTGTATGCATATGCCCCGACCTAGCCTTGCCTATGTTTTTACATGCCTTTGATGCC
The DNA here is from genome assembly GCF_964261635.1 of Lissotriton helveticus. Taxonomy (NCBI): domain Eukaryota; kingdom Metazoa; phylum Chordata; class Amphibia; order Caudata; family Salamandridae; genus Lissotriton; species Lissotriton helveticus. The sequence continues at coordinate 38,898,707 of NC_136058.1, forward strand.
CCTCCCCTCCCCTTTTTTTTTTTTTTTTTTTTCTCTTCTTTTTCTTTTTCCCTCACATTGTACCCACCCGGATAGCGTTGTATTGTACCTTGGTGAATCTATTGTGTGTGATTGTTTTTCTAAAACTGAAAATAAAAAATTTACAAAAAAAAATAATAATAAATTTTAAAGCGAATTTTATATTGTCAAATTTTTTACCCCGGGGCGCTCCCGGGGCGCGTACTGGTGAGCGCACGGGTAAGCGCAATGTCCCTTAGGGTACGCGTACCGGGGCGCGCCCCCCCAAAAAAAGAAAAAAAAAATTTAATGAAGCAGTTAGCATGAGGAAAGGACACAAACAGAGTTATGTTAAGAGAAAAAGAGCTACAAGATGACCACAGAGGGATTATTTATTACATAGTAAAAAATAGAGAAGGTGTAATTGGATGAAAGTGAAAAAAGTAAAATGACTAAAGGAGCGAAATAAAGGAAGAGAGAGGAAGAACACTAAAGTAGAGATAGTGTGAGACTGTGATTGGCTGTTTAAAGAAAAAGAAAGGACAGTAAAAAATGGAGAATGAAGGGTAGTGGCAGAATCACGATAAATAAAGAACAATGAGGGAAAGTGAGTAAAGACCAGGTAGTATAAGTAAAGACGGGTGAAAGAGGGAGAAAAATTGAATTACGAAAACACATGTGGAGTGACAAAGAGAAAGGACAAAGAGAGTAAAGGAAACAGTACCTGAATGGGCTTGAGTAAAATAGCAAAAAAAGATAAGTAATGCAGTGTGTGTGACTTATAGGGAGTCAGTGGGTGTAGGTCGCAGTGTGGGTGTGTAAGGTGTGTCTGTGGGTGTGGCTGTGTGGAGTGTTTCGGTGTGGGTGGAGGTGAGGGTGTGTGAAATATGTGTGAGGAGTGTATGAGTGTGGGGTGTATATGTGTTCGATGTATGTGTGTGTATGGAATGTGTGTGTGTGTTTCAGGAGTTTGTGTGGGGGGATTTTTTGTGTGTATGAGGTGTGTGTGTGTGGTGTGTGTGGGGTGTATGTTACAGGTGTGTGTATGTGTTAGAATGGGGATGAGGTGTATGTGTAGGAGTAAGGTAAATAATTAAGAAAAAGAGAATGAGTGAAGAAGCAAAGGAAGGGATTAGAGGGTAAGTAAAGTAAATAAAAGGGATTGAAAGAAGTTGAATATGAGATGGGAAATCGGAAAAGGGGAGTAAACATGTAGAATAAGAATAAGTAAGTGAAACAGAGTAAAGACACAGGAGTGTGGTAGATTAAGAAAATGTTAGTGAGCTTAAAGCAAAGGGTGATCACAAACTACATTTTTTTAGTCATACTTACCATATAATAAATAAATTTTTTAACTACACTTTGTATCTGTGAAAGAGAGAAGAAAAAATAAGTTATAATTAGTAAAATATGTATTTTAAATTAAAAGATCCAAATGAAGAGGTTAAAAATCATAACGCTCTATTTAGAAATAAAGTTAGAGTGAAGAACACAGAAAGAGAAATAAACTAAGGTAGAAGGACAAAAAGAGGGAAAAAGAAATAGAAGGAGAGCAAATTACAAAGAGTAAGGCATATAGATTCACTGAGAAAAAGAGAGAGAAGAACAGAGAAATGAAATGAAGGTAAGAAAGATACTAAAACAATGTGAGTTACCAAAACTAAATCAGGAAACAGTAGTAAGTAAAAAGATAATGACTGAGACAGAAAACAGTCTAATTAAGGATGCATTTAGAAGAATGAGGAATACAAGATAACTGAGAGTAAATGAAGAACAGTCATAGAGTGAAAGGATGAAGGGAGACAGGATAATATACAACGATTGAGGAAAATGGACTGAGAAAGTTATAAGGTAGACACACTAATAGAAAAAGTGAGTGAGGTGGAGTACAATGAGTGAGAAAAGGAAATGAGTAAGTGAGCAAAAAGAAGGAAAGAAAGGAGAAGACGACTAAAACAGTGGTACTGAGAAAAAATAATTTGGTGATGAAAGTAAAGAGAAGGACATTGAAAGAAAAGAAATGAGGGATAGTAATGGAACCAGAGTAAAAGAAATGGGATGAAGAACGATGAGAAAGGAGCAGTGAAGTTGTTGTAAAAGACATGATAGAAGGTAGATAAACACAAGTGAACATAACACAAGTAGAGTGAGGCACTGAGGACATAGAAGTAGTGAACGAAAAACAGAGAGAAGAGGTCAAAAGTAAGAAGCAAACAAAGATAATCTAAGGAGAGTGGGTGATTTATAGTGATAGAGTGCAATAATACTGCTGAGTGAGTAAACAGGAATTACTAAAATAGCAAAAGAGTAAAATACGGAAAAGAGAAGTAAAGCAGAAAGACTGAAAGCTGAAAGGTTATACAAGGGAGAGACGGGATACACACAGTTGAAATGAAAATGAGGGGTTGTCAAAGAAGTGGAGTAAGGGAACGGGGGTTACAGAGAGTGAGAGAAAGACATTATAAGTGAGTAAAAAGAGCTGAAAGAGGATGGAAAAAGGAAAGTAAATGTCAGAGAATGGGAATACAATTTAATTTACACAATCCAAAGTATAAAATAACTTGTACAACATGTTACAAAGTTTATTTTTGCTGTTCTCAGAATATATTGAATTTCACTTAAAAGAGTGAGTTCAAATTACTCATCATATGACAGCGGGAAAAAAAAACTCAATCTAAAAGATTGTGTTTTAAAAAAACCTTAGATACTGACAAATGACAAATGTACACTAAAGTTAGATTGACTTACTTTTCCTTGAGGCCAAATACTGTATCATGGTGGTCCTTTTCTCGTTGGAAAGTACTTTGCTGTTCACTTAAAAATCCATTTCATCGACTTTCTAGAAGAAAAGCTCCAAGAACATCTGAAATATTTTCAATATTTTCATATACTCCTTTTTTCAGTCATGACTCTTTATATTGCCTGGAACACTTTTACTCAGAATATATTTTTAAACAGCAAAATAACCTTTATGAACTACTCCCGTCTTCATATGCCAATTACTTTTACCTAAATTGTGGCTGTAAACACACTAGGTATGAATTTATAAAGCCAAAAAGCAAACGTTGTTTGAAAGTCAAATGAGTGTCGTTACATTGGGTCCAACCTTTAGAAGTTTTTAAATAGCATGTGTAATGCCCTGATGTTGTAGAAGGACCATCAGAAACACAAATCAAGGAAATAACGGCCACAATTGAATCAGGCTCAGCATTAGATCCCTGTCCTCTAAAAGTCATTCGTCCGTTCATGGACTATCTCTCCCCTGACATTGTATCAATCTGCAACACAATGTTCAGAACTGGGATATACCCAGACTCCCTTAAAAACACCTTGGTCAAACCCCTACTTAAGAAAGCTAATCTGGACAAGGACCAACCAAAAAACTACCGCCCCATAGCTTGTCTCCCCTTTTTAGCCAAGGTAGTGGAAAAGGCTATGAACTCACAACTCTCAGAGTTCATAGAAAAACATCAACTACTGGACAACACCCAATTTAGTTTCCGCAAGTTCCACGGAACCGAAACTGCCTTAATAAAAGCTACAGAGGACATAAGAGTGATCCGGGACCAGGGAGGTACAGCAATACTCATACTGCTCGATCTGTCGGCGGCCTTCGACACGGTCGACCACAAGATCCTGGTCGACCGTGCCGAAAACCTGGGCATCCGCCACATGGCTAGAAGTCTGCTTTCCTCCTTCCTGGCCGGTAGATCACAGGTGGTCACACTGGGGCCCTTCCAATCGCACAAGCTGTCACTACCGTGTGGGGTTCCCCAAGGCTCATCCCTCAGTCTGACACTATTCAATATCTACGTGTCGGACCTGGCCTCTGTCATCAAGGCCTATGGGATGAGCCTTACCTCATACGCGGATGACACCCAGCTTGTGTTGGCCATCAACGGGAATGGAGACAAGGTAGCTGAAAACTTCCAAGAGGGCATGCGGGCGATCGGTGAGTGGATGGCCTCTAACTGCCTCAAGTTAAATGCTGAAAAAACGGAGGTCGTCATATTTGGTCATCTCTCCCCCGGATGGTCAAACACCTGGTGGCCCCCTATGCACGGACCACCACCTACACCAGCCATCACCGTCAGAAATCTGGGGGTGATTTTTGATGATAAATTAAATTTCATGGTCCACTCAAATAAAATAGCAGCAACAGCCCATCACAAACTCAGGCTGATCAAGAAAATCATGCCGTTTCTACCACCCTCAGCAGGTAAGACGCTAGTAAGCGCCCTCGTGCTGTCATCTCTTGACTACTGTAACGGCTTATTCATCAACGCCCAAGCAAGACTGACCAACAGAATGCAGACCATCCAGAATGTTGCAGCCCGTCTCCTGTCTGGAATCCCAAAGTTCTCACCAATCTCTGAGACTATAAGGGACCTGCATTGGCTCAAGATTCGAAACAGGATCAAGTTTAAAGCGCTGTGCATACTCTATAAAGCATTGCACAACTGTGGTCCACATTTCCTGAAATCCCATTTCAGATACCAGTCCTCCATAAGATCGCTCCGATCTAACAACCTTAAAATCCTACAAATACCACGAACAAAAACAGTTAACTGGGGCGATAGACGCTTCCTTGTGGCAGCTCCCAGGTTATGGAATTCCCTGCCAGCTTCCACCAAAGACAGCCCATCCCTGATGCATTTCCGCAGAAAGATAAAGACCTGGCTGTTTGATCAAGAATAGTTACCGGCCTAACCTCGGGAATACATTCAAAGTTTCTAGCGCCGAGACGCCTACGGGCAATTGTACACGCTGTATAAATCTCAAAAATAAATAAATAAATAAATCATGAAAAATAATAGCTACAGTTGCAAAGGTTCTTCCTGATATCGATAACTGTGAAGCCACAACATTTTTAATAGAAGTTGTCAATTTAGTTCCATCAGGTCTACATCGTTGGAACATTAAAATGACATAGTGACCATAATTTTGTAGAAATAATGTGGACAGCATTGCAGACTTACATTGGGTACACACCATATTGTGATCCGCTGCTTTAACAATATTAGTAAAAGGCACTGATTTGCAGTCTGGTAAAGTCAAATATATACATTTTTCAGAGTCTATTGTAGTAGTACTTGATGAAGCACAGTTATCACACTCATGTTGCCATTTATAAGAAAGGTTAAAAAGATTTTTTATATCTACTCCTTCATCTTGCAATACATCAAACATATACATTAAAAATTCCTGACAATCCTGCTGAATATTCTGTGAAAATTGACTTTGACCTGAACATATGTCTAGAAGATTTCTAATTTCTGAAACACTTTCTATTTTTGCTCTATCACTACTACATTTCTCTAACACAGAATTCAATAAACAGCACAATGTTTGTTCCCGATTTTCAACAATCTGTTTTTGTAAATTTTGAAGAAAAAAAACAAAATTAACTACTACATTAGCATAGCAGTTGACACCAGAACTGTTTTCAAACTGAAATCCAACAACATCTTCAACAGAATCCTTTTTGTTTCTCTTTACAATTACACTTTTATCTACTTTATGCCTTTTTGCTGATACCTCACTGCAATTACTCTCATTTCTTCTTTTTCGGCCTACCACACGTTTTTCAATCAGAGGATATTGAGGCAAATGTGGAGCATACTCTCTTCTTAACCTATTGTATTCTTTAACACAATCTAGATCTGCACAAATCTTTGTTTCATCCCACTCAATCAAGTACAATCCTGATAAAGTTCTGACTCGTGATAATGCCACATATGCCATACCCTCTTTAAACACAGAACTTCCAATGTTCACCAAAGCGCTATCTACACTTAAACCTTGAGACTTATGAATTATCACCGCATATGCCAAACAAATAGGAAACTGTTTTCGGCGAACATATAAGTCTTTCACGAGCAAAAATCTAGCTGAACAACGACAAATTTGTTCTATTTCATCAATGCCATCAAATTAAATTTTTAAAATTTCAATTCCATCTCTATTTTTGTAATTCACAAAACCAACAACATGACCCATTGCTCCATTTATCAGACCTCTTTCAACATTTAAATTCCTTCTCAAAATGATACGACAATTTAAACACACAGTCAGAGTCTTTTCAAAACCAGCAGTTTTAGATAAAGTCTTCTCTAATTAATCCAATTTTGATTTCAAATTTTCAGACAAAATAATTGTTGCTCCCATATGCTCTATTTTATCTGTAGCTTCCAGTTTCACTATCTCTTCATTTTCTAACTGTAACATTTTGTTGTTGAACATGGAACATTCTTTCAGAGTTGGCATCAAACATATGCCAGATTTCTTCTTGTTAATTTTCTTAAAAATGTTCTCTGGAAGAATGTTTTCATTTGCGTACAAATTTGAAATTAATCGTCCATGTAAAGCTTCTTTCCCTTGCTGACTTACTTTTCCGATCTTTACATCTTGTAAAATATTTTTATAATCTTCATCCTTTGCCTGCCACATATTTTGAAGCAGTTCTGCATATTTGAAGTTTAACCATATATTAACGTTTCCAATGCTTCCTAAGCACTTCCTGGTATCTTCATGCGTGAGCATTTTGAACACAGGTTGTCCTTTCACTGGAGTCAATTGCAGAAGATCTCCAAAAACAATAATATGTTTTCCTCCAAATAAGACATCATAGTCTGTTCTAAGAATTTCTTGCATTCTCAAATGCACAAAAGCAACCATTATATTTGACACTATGCTTACTTCATCAATGATAAGAAGTTTCATTTTTTTCAGTACTCTCGATACTTCGGAACACGCATCTCCAGATAGCTTGTGATACTCCAATTTGTTATCATGCTCCACTGGCAGCATCAGTACACGATGTAAAGTAATCCCTTTAATGTTATGTGCTGCCAGCCCAGTTGGAGCGGTAACAACACAAGACAGCGGTGATTCAGTCCTTTTCTGCAGATAAGTTGCAATTACTTTAATCAGAAAACTTTTTCCAGTTCCCGCTTCTCCACTCACGTACAGTTGGACAGGCTTAAATGATGTACATGAGCACTCTTTTTTCTCATGACTGAATCCATGTTCAATCTGTTCTGTGACTTCGTCATGTATCTGTTTCTGCTCAAGGTTTAGTTGTTTCACCAAATCTTCTAAGTTAACTTCATCATCTTGAGCTTGTTCCATAGCTCTTTCCACCTCATCCATGGCAGTCGCAGCTTCATTTTGGATAATTGGTCCTCCAAGTGGATCCTGACTCAATGAAGCAGAACTCTGACTGTCTTGGGAACTGTCTCTAGCAATCTCTGCAGCAATTGTGGCTTCTTGCTCTATTTCTTCGTTCAACATTTGCAGATAATTTGGAAAAATAGGACATTCTATGGTATCCTTGGTTGCATTAAAAGAATCTGCGTAACAGAGAAAATCTCCAAGTAGTTCCTCTTCTGTACGCCATGGCTTAAAGAGTTGCAAAAGAGCTAAATAGTAAAATTCCCTTTTCTCTGGATTTTCGCAACTCAATTTTCGATGATAAATCAAATGGCCTTTTTTCTGTCTCACTAGACATCCTTCACACCCAATGATAGCATATATTCCATTGTTAATATCTTCTCTGATGGTTCTCTTATAAATATACTTTTGCAGAACTTCATACAAACAAACGTTCTCAAGATGACTACTTCTATTTGGAAAGTATGTATCCAACATGTTGGTCTTCAAAATATCTGTACTTTCTGGTTCTTTCTCCGTCAAATACTCTATTTCTTGTACAGATTTCAAAACTCGGTTTCGTGTTGCAGCAAGACCTAGACTCACCCAAATGATGGTTCTAGATTTCGCATAGAGACTTGCTGACGACAATCGATCAGAACATTCATATGCTCCAATTTCTCGATGCGACAACATCTTCAGACTATAACTGTATAATTTCTTGCTTAGGCTCTTTTCATGTGAAATGTCCTCCCACATTTCCTTCAGTTCTGTCTTTTCTTTTTTTGTGATGTAAGACGTCCCATATCGAGCCACAGCAATAGAGTTGTCAGCATCGAATTGAATATCCATGTTAGCATTCCACATGGACAAAATCACTGGGTTGTAGTCGTTGATGTACTTGGACTCTTCGGTTCTTTTTAAATTGTATGTATTTTTTGGTGATTTCCTCGTCACAGTATGTCGCAGAGAAGACATCAGATTATTTACTCTTCCTTTAGAAATCACTGGTCGTGGAAAGCCGAAACGACATTTTGTGTAGAACTTGTCCTTGTTTCTAAATTTTCGACGACAGTACTTTCCACAACGATGGGATTGAAAACGTAAAACTTGTTGCCTTAAACTATTTTCTTCGGTAGTTTTTGGAACAGCACATGTTGAATACTCTTCAATGAAGCTCATCACTGTCTCATCCGAATCTGTTCCAAATTTGGGTGCATCTTTAATCCATAACAACATGTGTATGTGAGGAGCACCTCTCGCTTGATACTCCTTTCTCCAAAAGAAATCCAAAACCCCTCCAAGGGGAGGATTTTTTTTGTTGGTAATAAAAGACATCATAGCTTCAAATCTATGATTGAAATATCTGCATACATTCACTGGATCCAAAGAACACAGTTCTCCAGGTGTTTTGAATTCTATATTTTGTATATTTGCATTTGCCTCTCGTAGAAGTCGTCCCATGCATACTCGGCACAGCTAAGAGTGAGGAACCATGTAGGAGTTCCTAAGTTTCTTAGCATACATTTCAATTCCCCATGACGACGGTACCAATACTCGTTTGTACCACGCTGACATGCCATGAGATTGATTAGATGAGATTCCAAAATATTATCTTGCAGATTCACTTTCTCCATAAAGTCCCTCGCCGAAACATTTTGCAGATGTGCTCCACTTTTCAGTATATGGTTTCCTGCATAAGAAAGCCCAGACAAGTCACTTTCATACAGTAGATGAAACAAATAGGGAATGCATTGACGAAACCTTGGATCTTTAGCATATAATCTTACAGTTCGATATTCAGATGCAGGAATTTGAAGTGGTCGATCGTCATATCGTCCACCTCGACCTGTTTGAAATAGCTGAGGACAACAACGAGCTTCCAAACTTTCTTCCCATACACTATTGGGACTTCCTTTTGCTGCTTTCATTTGAAACAATTCAATTGCATTCCCCATTACTTCTTTGGAATGCAAAGGATGAACAGTATAATGTTCATATATTTCTTCATTTCTAGAGACATCAACTTTTTCAATTTGGCCGCCTGAACAATCACTGTCTTCATCTGCAGCTGTTTCCTCTGCTGCAACATAAACATGTTTGTAATACTCATTGTTTTTGACTAAATACAACGTTGCCTTTTTGACTTTCCTAACATCCACTAAATCTTGCCAGATTTTTTTACTCTTTATTGGAACCCCATTAACCAGAATAACTAAAGGTTCCTCTTCTACTTTTTCTATACCAATGGTATCAATATTTTTTTTTAAATCTAGGGGCAAATAAACAACTCTTCCCTTTAATCCTCTCTGCAAATCTGTAGGAGGCAATTTCCCTATCTTAGGCTCCATGCGAACAATTGCCTGAAAAGGGTGGACACATTGAATCAAAATAGACTCATATGTATTTAAATCCATAAATTCACGGGGAATGTCTACCAACTCCAGATTATTATGAACAGCTCTAGCAGGCATTCTGTTTTGATTTAATTTATCATAACAATATTTACAAATACGCTTATCAGAACTCAAATCAAAACAATTCTCCACCCACAAATAAGTTGCAAAATCTTTCCACTCATAATTATTCATCTTTTCACTTTTTACGTATAAATCAACTAATCTAGTTTGATGCTTATAATGACTTCGTCGACAACACACACAAGTAAAATTCGGCCTTTCACTTGATTTCACCTTAAACCTGCTAATTTCCTGCTCAAACTTTTCTGTATTTGAAATCTGTACATTGTCTTCCACATTACCTTGAATTGCTGTCTCAATTTCTACACTGTCCTCTTTTTCACCAAAATAACAAATCTCAATTTCTTCACAAATCTTCTTCACATCTAATTCAGTTCCATGCAAAAGAGCACTGTTTGATTGTTTAAGCTTAAGTGCTGGACTTTTTGCATAATACAACATTCTCACTAATTTCCTCATTTTGGTATGATGCACTGCTAACATCCTAAAATGATGAAAAACACTCTGACAGACTTTTCTAGAAAGACAAGCCAATGAATGGCCTTGCAAACCTGTGATTTCTCTCACTCTGCAAGGATCTAAGTCTTGCAACAACTTCACTTTCTGCTTTAGACTTTTCTTACTATATGTACGTAAGAAATTACAAAACAAATCAATTGATTCCTGTTGCACACTACAAATACGACTACACTTCCAAGTGTACACTGGACCCTTAGTACGTCTCCCTAAAACTTCATCAGTTAACACCTCTTCTGGTTCTCTAGGCACAAGTTTCTCTTTTTCAATCGGACAACCGTCTTTCACTTCATACGCTCGACCACTGGTGTCAACTGCATGCACTAAATCATTCTCCTGGAAGTAACTCTCCTCATTAAAAAATGGCTCACAACTTGAACTGTGCATCCATTCTCCTGAAAAAACTTTACAAAAATTAGTCCGATTAATTACTCTTTTCCATCTACTGTTTGATTTGAAAACATCAATTGTCTTGTTAAGTGACCTAATTCTATTGATTATTAAAATAAATACTTTTTTCTTAACTTCAAAAGCCTGATCAACAATCTTCTCTACAGTTTTCTTTTTCTTATAAAAAGCAGCTCTCTGTTTACCTTTCCTAATGTTTTTTAACAAATTTAAAACCACCCTATTGCGAAACATTCGTTTACGAATGTCTCTAAACTGATTCTGCCTTCTATTCCTATACATATTATTCTCTCCTGCTCCAGTTTTAGGATTCTTTGAAGTTCTCTCCTTCCTTTTCAATTTTACTCTCTCATTTTCTTTTTCTACATGCTGTCCATCATTTTTTTTTTAAAGTACATATGTTGCGTATAAAAGACTTAGTTGTCTTACCAGGAGCTTGGTTCCTGTTTTTTGAAGTATTTGTTGTGGAAGAGTGCTGTAATTCCGTTGCTGTTTTTGATTTTTCCCGGTTACATTGTTTTCTTGTCCTTTCCCTTGTGGGCATCTTTGCTTACTCTTGAAATAACGATTTCAATCTGTGTTAAAGAAAAAAATAGCACATTATAGACCACTATTACCAAACAACAAAGCAATGACAAAAAGCAAACGATCTATTCAGGGTTACAGATCAGGTGAGGATTCTCCAGGAGTGCACAAAAGGTGAGGCCTATATTGAAGAGTATAGTGGAAGACAGCTCTGTCCACAAGTACAAAGAAGATGAGACCTGTGTATAAGTCCACTGCACTCTTATACACAGGCTTCACCACCTGTGCTTCCCTAGAAAGGCCTCTCTCCCACTACAGTCTTGATCATAAACCTCACCTCCTCTGTCCCTCTGGACATGTCTCACCTCATCTGCACAATCTACTTCCTAATCTCAGGTAACACAGATGACATAATTGATCCTCATTTATAAAGCCATGCGTCAGTTTTGCGCTACTGAAGCGTCACTTTTTGTGACGTATTGGCATCATAAAACATGTGCCTTGTTGCACCATATTTAAAAAGTAACGCATGTAGGTAGATGCGTCATTTTTTAAACCTTTTGCACCACATTATACCTCTGTCAAGTGTAATGTACAGAGAGGGGTCATTTCTCCACAAAAAGCCTCGTAATAATGACGCAGTAAAATCTATGAGATTTCACTGCGTCACTTTTAGGACACTGTTACATCAAAATCTTGCACCTGCCTCACAGCAGGGATAAGACTGAGGCAAACGCTTTCACATGGAGCTTCACAATTTTACAAAATACAATTCCTCTATGCAAACAAACTCAATATGCTGCCTACACTGAGTTAACACAGGTAACATCATTGTAAAGAGTCAAATTGACACCTGTCTCTAAGAGTGCAGTCGGGGATAGGCTTCATGGAGCCTAGTCCACTGCACTCTTAGATACAAGCCTCACATCCTACGCTCACCAGAAAAAACCCAAACATGTACCTTTTTTCACCATATTTAAAAAGTGACGCATGTAGTTAGATGCGTCACTTTTTAAACCTCTGTGCCACAATATACTCAAAGATGTAAAAACCTTTCATTTTCCCCAAAATCGTTTTTGACATCACATTTAGGAAACACAGCACAGATCCTATGTACAAGCATCTGCCTCACAGCAGGGATAAAACTGAGGCAAACACTTTCACATGGAGCTTCACAATTTTACAAAATACAATTCCTCTATGCAAACAAACTCAATATGCTTCCTACACTGAGTTAACACAGGTAACATCATTGTAAAGAGTCAAATTGACACCTGTGTCTAAGAATGCAGACGGGGATAGGCTTCATGAAGCTTAGTCCACTGCACTCTTAGACACAATCCTCACCACCTACGCTCCCCAGGAAAACCCAAACATGTACCTTTTTGCACCATATTTAAAAAGTGACGCATGTAGGTAGATGCGTCACTTTTTAAACCTCTACGCCACAATATACTCAAATATGTAAAAACCATTCATTTTCCCCAAAATAGCACAGATCCTATGTACAAACATTTGCCTCACAGCAGGGATAAGACTGAGGCAAACGCTTTCACATGGAGCTTCACAATTTTACAAAATACAATTCCTCTATGCAAACAAACTCAATATGCTGCCTACACTGAGTTAACACAGGTAACATCATTATAAAGAGTCAAATTGATACCTGTGTCTAAGAGTGCAGACGGGGATAGGCTTCATGGAGCCTAGTCACTGCACTCTTAGACACAAGCCTCACATCCTACGCTCCCCAGGAAGGCCCAAACATGTACCTTTTTGCACCATATTTAAAAAGTGACGCATGTAGTTAGATGCGTCACTTTTTAAACCTCTACGCCACAATATACTCAAAGATGTAAAAACCATTCATTTTCCCCAAAATAGCACAGATCCTATGTACAAGCATCTGCCTCACAGCAGGGATAAGACTGAGGCAAACACTTTCACATGGAGCTTCACAATTTTACAAAATACAATTCCTCTATGCAAACAAACTCAATATGCTTCCTACACTGAGTTAACACAGGTAACATCATTGTAAAGAGTCAAATTGACACCTGTGTCTAAGAATGCAAACGGGGATAGGCTTCATGAAGCTTAGTCCACTGCACTCTTAGACACAATCCTCACCACCTACGCTCCCCAGGAAAGCCCAAACATGTACCTTTTTGCACCATATTTAAAAAGTGACGCATGTAGGTAGATGCGTCACTTTTTAAACCTCTACGCCACAATATACTCAAAGATGTAAAAACCATTCATTTTCCCCAAAATAGCACAGATCCTATGTACAAACATCTGCCTCACAGCAGGGATAAGACTGAGGCCAACGCTTTCACATGGAGCTTCACAATTTTACAAAATACAATTCCTCTATGCAAACAAACTCAATATGCTGCCTACACTGAGTTAACATAGGTAACATCATTATAAAGAGTCAAATTGACACCTGTGTCTAAGAATGCAGACGGGGATAGGCTTCATGGAGCCTAATCCACTACACTCTTAGATACAAGCCTCACCACCTACGCTCCCCAGGAAAGCCCAAACATGTACCTTTTTGCACCATATTTAAAAAGTGACGCATGTAGTTAGATGCGTGACTTTTGAAACCTCTGCGCCACATTATACTCAAAAATGTAAAAACCTACACTGAGTTAACACAGGTAACATCATTGTAAAGAGTCAAATGTATTTCTTTAAACATGCACACATTCTTTATTCCTTTTAAAAAATGTAAAAGCCATTCATTTTTCTCAAAATCGTCTTTGACATCACATTTAAAAAACACTGCACAGGTCCTATGTACAAGCATTCCATGTCACGACTAAAACTTCACAATTTTACAAAATACAATTACTCTATGCAGTAAAAACTTTTTACCAAGCATTATCAAAAAGCATGACACAAAGCAACATTAAAAAACCACAATTTGCTTCCAAATCTTCTCCATAGAGTATACAAGTCTCTATGTATATTAAATGAACCATAACTCACCTTTACAAATATTTTAGGAGATTCAGAACAGTGTCAGATACACACACCAATATTTCATTAGCAGAGCAAAAGGTATGTTCTCCAGGCACTGCAAACCATAAAGGCACAGAAAACCTCTAATTCTACACACATATTGCTCATGGTAACCAATCAAATCTCTTCCCTCTGTATTTTCAAACCAACACCCTTCCCCCCCTCAGCCCTTTCTACCTGTTACCATAGCAACTTACTCCTCACTGAGCTCCCAGGGTTAAAAGTTTATTCTACAATGTTGCAAATCACCTCTGCAAGGATGTTTGACCTGCAAATACACCAGCTTATCTGGTGCAAGGTTTCTTTAAATGACTTTTTTTAACCATTCAAATTACTTCTTACACAGAACACAACCATGCACCCTAACTTTCAGATTTCAACTATCTCATTCTACCAATCATTGCTTGTGATTCAAGAGCACTAAAACTCCACAGGTTTTTTTTTTGCAAACTCCTATTGTTCCAACTGCCATTTCTTTTCCACACTTCATCTGACTGCATCAGAATCTCCTCTCACCATGTATTCTTTCTGGATTATTGGACATAGCTATATCCACTGGGCTCAAAGGTATGCAGCTACCAGATTTTTTCACAACCTTGACTTACCAAATGTGTAGATTAAATGGATTGGCCAGAGAGGATTGAAATGTCACCAATTGATACCATTGGTGAAAACCTTTTTGCATTTGCCACACCCTGACCTTTTAATTGTGCACTGTGGAGGAAATGACTTGGGTACTTTGACTGGGGTAGGTCTGGAAATGCTTTTAAAGGACACCTTTGATCAATTGATGGCACATTTTCCCCAAACTGCCTTGGTATATTCCAATATATGCCAAAGACAGAAATGGAAGTGGTCCAATCAATTTTGTCCACAATTTGAGAAAGCACGGAAACATGTGAATAAATCTGTTTCTGCTTACATGAGAGACTATTGAATGGGTTCAATATACAACAACAACTTGCGTTACAACATGCAAGATATCTACAGAGGAGATGGTGTGCACTTCTCAGATGAGGGGAATAGAATATTCCTCCTGAATTTAAGACTGTGCATTGGTACCTACTTGTAGGTACCTAAATCAGCCACAGAACCCAAAAGCCCTTTTCAGGGCTACCCTATCTCTGATCACTCCAAATGATTATCTTTTTCTAACTTTTTTCACTATTTTTCACCATAGTACGCTCCCCTGTACGCTTCCCGGTGCGCGTACCGGGCGCTCCCCCCGTGAAAAATTATTTGTTTTTTTGCCTATTTGAGCCTCCTAAGACCTCCTTCACAAAACATAGAGGGTCAAGGAGTGCCTACGATACCCCCTTATACCCATTCCCAACGTTGTTTGTCCTCCATTTTCTGTCTTAAATCTACCGAAAACAAAATGGAGGAGTGCCGTAGCGCTGCTGGTACGCGTACCGGGGCGCGCACCGGGAAGCGCTCTAAAAAAATATTAAAAGTTAATTTACATAAAAACCACTGGAGACACTTTCACCAAATATAAAATAGCTCATACTACATACCAATCCCTACCATTTTCCCAAATTCGATGGAATTTCATTGAGCCATTTAGCCTGTAGACCTCTCTAAATACCCTGAGGTAAATTACTTCACAAAAACACATCTGAAGTGTTAGAATTGACAACCAATTAAAATGTTACTTTCATTTTCTATTTTTTTTTCCTGACATTTGATTGGTTATGTACATGAATATAAATGAAAAATGAGAGGGAAACACGGCCATTTTGACTACAACTACCTGAGGTACATCTTGAAACGATTTTCGCATTTTGTCTTCTTCACCTCTCCGTAAAGTAAGTTGATAATTTGTAAGGGGCACTTTAAGTTATTTTTTAAAAACGTTTTCTGATAGTTATTTACTGTTCCTCTGCTATAGTTATAGATAGAGATAGGCTCCTCTGTTATATTTATGGATTGACTTAGGCTTCTCTGCTATAATTATGAATTTACTTACGTTTCTTCACAGGCACTTTTTTATATTTCTACTTCCTGCCTGTTACCATACATTGCCCAAAGTTAACTTCACTGTTAAAAAATCACCTGTCTGAACTTAAACCCAACAGTGCCATATTTCTACAGATTTTTTTTTTAATGCAAATTTCAGCTCAAAAATGGAAGGAGAACAGAACGTTTTCTTCGAAATTGTCCTAGAGATGAACAATGAGGAAATCATTGAACCCAATGACTTGGAATTCATGGATGAATCACGGGACCATGAACTTCTACAATGTGTAGAATCTGTGGATTTGTTAATTCAATATGAGGACGTTTCTGACAGTCAAATGTTGGAAGTTATGTTCACGCAAAAAGAGGACATTTCGGACAGTCAAATGTTAGACGTTCTATCAAATTTTGAAAATGAATCTCAAAAATAAATTTATATTTAATAATTCTAAAATTGTTTGAGATATTATTCATTTTTATATGTAATTCTTAAACTACTACCAAATTGATTATAATGTAAAGTCAGACTTATAGTATACTGTGCAACTTTTTTGTTTTACATAGTAATTTTGCTCATAGATACTTCCTTTCTCCCACTATATTATCTCCAATGTGTATTTGACATCTCTTTTTCATCTCCTGCCTCCATGTTCTTTATGCTTTCCTGACAGACTATGGTATGGATTCCATATACCACAATAACTTCTATAACAACATGCAAATTATCTACAGAGTAAACGGTGTACATTGAATTTAAGACTCTGCATTGGTACCTACAAGTTGGTACTTAAATCACCCACACAACACAACAACTCTATTCAGAGATACCCTACCTCTAAGCACTTTAAATTATTATTTTAGTGTTTCACTGAGTTTTCCCCATGTGTGGGGGTGGGGGAGGTGTGTGTGGGTGATGTGCGGGGTGTGTCTGTGTGGTGTGTATGTGTGTGTCTGGGGGGATGAGGTGTATATGTGTGTGGGGTATGTGGGTGTGGGTGGGGATGTGGGTGTGTAAGGTGTGTGTGTGTGGGTGTGGGTGTGTGGGGTGTTTGGGTGTAGGTGGAAGTGTGGGTGTGTGAGGTGTGTGTGGGGTGTGTGTGGGTGTGGGGGGTATGTGTGTAGGATGTGTGCGTATGTGTGGGATGTGTGGATGTGTCT
Organism: Lissotriton helveticus; assembly: GCF_964261635.1. Taxonomy (NCBI): domain Eukaryota; kingdom Metazoa; phylum Chordata; class Amphibia; order Caudata; family Salamandridae; genus Lissotriton; species Lissotriton helveticus. The sequence continues at coordinate 38,915,932 of NC_136058.1, forward strand.
GTGAGGTGTGCGTGTGTGTGTGGGAGGGAGGTGTGTGGGATGTTTGAGGTGTGTCTGTGAGGTATCTGTGTGTGTGTGTGTGTGTGTTGGGGGGGTGAGGTGTGTGTGTGTGTCTGGGTGTGTGGGATGTGTGGTTGTGGGTGTGGATGTGTAAGGTGTCGGTGTGAGGGTGTGGGGTGTTTGTGTGTGGGTGGAGGTGTGCGTGTGTGAAGTGTGTGTGGGGAGTGTGTGGGTGTGGGAGTGTGGGGTTGTGTGCGTGTGGGTGTGTGTGGGACATACTTGTAGGTACCTAAAACAGCCACAGAACCCAAAAGCTCTTTTCAGAGCTACCCTACCTGTAATCACTCAAAATGATTATTTTACACTATTATTTTCACTATTTATTAAAAAGTGTTTCACTGAGTTTTCCCCATGTGTGGGGGTGGGGGAGGTGTGTGTGGGGGATGTGCGGGGTGTGTCTGTGAGGTGTGTATGTGTGTGTGTGTGTGTCTGGGGGGGATGAGGTGTATATGTGTGTGGGGTATGTGGGTGTGGGTGGGGATGTGGGTGTGTAAGGTGTGTGTGTGGGTGTGGGTGTGTGGGGTGTTTGGGTGTAGGTGGAAGTGTGGGTTTGTGAGGTGTGTGTGGGGTGTGTGGAGTGTGTGTGGGTGTGGGGGGTATGTGTGTAGGATGTGTGTGTATGTGTGGGATGTGTGGATGTGTCTGTGAGGTGTGCGTGTGTGTGGGGGGGAGGTGTGTGGGATATGTGAGGTGTGTCTATGAGGTATCTGTGTGTGCGTGTGTGTGTGTTGGGGGGTGAGGTGTGTGTGTGTGTCTGGGTGTGTGGGATGTGTGGTTGTGGGTGTGGATGTGTAAGGTGTCGGTGTGGGGGTGTGGGGTGTTTGGGTGTGGGTGGAGGTGTGCGTGTGTGAGGTGTGTGTGGGGAGTGTGTGGGTGTGGGAGTGTGGGGTTGTGTGCGTGTGGGTGTGTGTGGGACGTACTTGTAGGTACCTAAACAGCCACAGAACCCAAAAGCTCTTTTCAGAGCTACCCTACCTGTAATCACTCAAAATGATTATTTTACACTATTATTTTTACTATTTTTCACCAAAGTACGCTCCCCAGTACGCTCCCCGGTACGCGTACTGGGCGCTCCCCCCGCGAAAATCGAAAAAATAAATATGTATATATTTCGCCCCGCGGGACCTTTTTATGGCCCCCACATCAAACCTAGGGGGTCAGGGGGGGTGTACCCTGGCCCCTTTTGCTCATTTCCCCCTTTGATTTTTGCCACCTCTTGTGTCTCAATCCTACCGAGGCACAAGATGGCGGCTGCTGCGGACTGTTTCGAATGTTTATAGACACCCAAGAACCAATCAGCTTGCTGTGCGCAAGTCGCGTGGCGTGCCTGGAGCGCTCCCCGGTACGCGTACCGGGGCGCGGCTCTAGATATATAAATTTTTTTGAACCTGAATTACTCAAAATCCTCTGGAGCACATATCTTGAGACATAGCAAAGGCACATCGGGCTACCAGTCCCTACAATTTTGCCAAGTTTGGTGAAAATATATTCAGCCGTTCGAGCTAAAAGTGCGACAGACCGCCCTATGGAAATTAACATGGGGAAAACACGTTTTGGGACCCCCCTTTTATCTCGGCCCCCGCTTGACAAATGCCTCCCAAACTTTCAGGGAAGGAGCGGTGAGCCGCGAGGCAAAGTTGCTGAAAAATTCAGGCTGATTCCTCAACCGGCGCCAAAGTTATTCCAAATAGAATGTTGCGATTTCCCTATGGAAATCAATCCTAACTATAACTACCTACTGGCGACCGCCAGCAGGTAATATATATATATATATATATATATATATATATATCAGCGCTCCTGTTGTGCCATAGATCACAGGTCACTCTCGAGCGGGTGCTCCACACGCGATGGTACACGCGTTCAAAATTAAAGGCTCACACTCCATTTCCTTCGTTAGTGAAAACAAAGTTCAGCACTCCCGGGGTACAGGCAATAGTTCTTTATTTCGCCATTAGTTGCAGACGCGTTTCGGACGTGAGTCCTTCATCAGTGTTTACTTTGTGCGCCGTCCGGCGGCTATCTAAATACACCATAACGACACGCCCATCAGTATTCTTCAAATGGGTGTCGAAATCGCATGTATGCCTCTGCGAAAGGCGCGGCCATCTTGCAGCGCATAAATTATGCGCATTCACATATCTTTTCTACCGATCTAGCCGTGTATCGCCTTCATGGCCGTATGGCTGGTGTAACTTGATATAAGCCGTGGATCGGCATGTCACCAGCTACCCCCGCTTGCTCCATGCGATTTCGAACAATTACCAAATTTATGACTTCAACATGGGTATGTCCAGAAAATATCAACAAATCTAAATTTACAACAACAGCATTCATTCATTAGGAACACTGAAGCCTCTGTTTCCTTAACTTTCCATGATATCAGGTTACATAGCAAGATACGAAAACAATCAGATTAGTAAATAACCAGAGAACAATTTGAAGTGATTCATTCATTTCCCCAAGTGTACCATTAATTCCTCTCCACTATTCATCCCATGTGGATGTTTTGTTTGTAAATCAATAATATAGCGAGATTCCAGTCTATGCAGCCTCAAAAGTCTGTCACCACCCCTGGGATTGATCGGAACATGATCTATACCAAAATATTGTAGTAAATCCCTATTACTCTGATGTTCTTTGGCAAAATGTCTTGCCACAGGGTAATTTACATATTTGTTACAAATGGCACGTTGATGCTCCAAGATTGTAAATGTAAATGTAAATGTATTGCGACTTATATAGCGCACGTATCACCCGAAGGCATCAAGGCGCTTGCCTTGGGAACCCGTCCTGGCTTTTTCCCTGTGAGATAACCCCTACTGGGTATCCCAGGGTGAAAGCCAGGCATCCCGCAGCGGGTGGGCCGCCGTAGTGGAGATTAAACAACTATTGCCCAGAGTTTGCAGCGTGGGACCCCATGATTAGAATAGGCACCGAGGCGAGAATTATCGAGTCCGTGGACATTTTGGGCTCAGGACCCTGCCGCGTCGGGAATTGAACCCTGGTCCCGGGCCAGACCTCTGCATCAGGGTCTGCCACTCTAATCAGTGAGCCACACTCCTCCTCCTCCAAGATTGGCATCTTGACGTTGTTGATTGTGCTGCCAATATATTTCAGTCCGCAAGGACAGATCAGACAATATACGACAAAGGGGGTCTGACAAGTTATGAACTTAGTAATTTTTCTCGGCATTTGTATACCAGGAATATTGTATGTTAAAACCCGTTTGCTGTTTTCACAGGCCTTGCATTTAGCACAGGGAAAGAATCCCTTCATGTCTCTTAGGGTATTGCTTTTCTTGGGTTTGGGGGGCATAAGATGACTTTGTACCAATTTATCTTTTAAAGAAATTTGTTTTCGAAAGGTTTTCAAAGGACGGATAGGAACGTCCCGCCCAATAATGGGGTCCAGACGCAGCATGTGCCAATTTTTGGTTAGTATTTTTCCCAGTTGGTTGGCATCACTTGAGAAAGTTGTTACCATCCTAAATTTATTGTTGAGTTCTGATTGGACCTTTTGTTCTTTGACATTCAATAGACTCCTCCTAGATATTTTGAGAACTTTCTCAAATGTTTTTTTTTGAGAAGTATGGAGTCATATCCCCTAGTTTCAAATCTTACAATGGACTCCTTAGCTGCCTTAATAAAGTCGGAATCCCTTGAACAATTCCGCCGGAGTCTCAGCAACTCGCCGTAAGGTATACTGCGAATTAGGTTCCCAGGGTGACTGCTTTTGGCATGTAATATGCTATTGCCCGAAGTGGGCTTCCTATACAACGTTGTCTCAAGTTTGCCTTCATTAACAAAAACCTTCAAATATAGATAGTGCACTTCTTCTCTGCTTAACTCACTGGTGAAATTCAGGTTCAAGTTATTTCTATTCAGATCCCTGATAAAATCCTCTGCCTGACTGAAGGAGCCCCTCCATATCAGAAATAGCTCGTCTATATACCGACGCCACACAACAACATTTTCAGCCCATTTGGCATTATCACCTCCCAAGGCCACCTGCTCCTCCCACCAGCCCACGAATAAATTCCCGTAGCTGGAAGTATCTCACTGCCTCGACTCCCTGCTCGTGCCGAATACAAGTATACAGGCTTGTGATGTCGAGAGTTATTAGTATATATGTCTTATCCCACTGGATGTTCTCCACTTGTTCAATGAAATCTTTAGTGTCTTTTACATAGGATCTTAATATGACAACCAACTGTGCAAGAAATGAGTCAATGTACATAGAGAGTTTCTCAGTGAGTCCTCCCTTTGACGACACAATTGGTCTCCCTGGTGGTAAGCGGAGGTTTTTATGCACTTTGGGTAGCTGGTAAAAAGTTGGTGTTACTGGCTCATGATTCCGCAAGAATAAGTATTCATTTGTGTCCAGCATAGATCTATTACGCCATTTATCCAGAAGATCATGGTAAGTTTGTATACTTTGAGCATATTCATCTCTGTTATCAAGTTACACCAGCCATACGGCCATGAAGCCGATACACGGCTAGATCGGTAGAAAAGATATGTGAATGCGCATAATTTATGCGCTGCAAGATGGCCGCGCCTTTCGCAGAGGCATACATGCGATTTCGACACCCATTTGAAGAATACTGATGGGCGTGTCGTTATGGTGTATTTAGATAGCCGCCGGACGGCACACAATGTAAACACTGATGAAGGACTCACGTCCGAAACGCGTCTGCAACTAATGGCGAAATAAAGAACTATTGCCTGTACCCCGGGAATGCTGAACTTTGTTTTCACTAACGAAGGAAATGGAGTGTGAGCCTTTAATTTTGAACGCGTGTACCATCGCGTGTGGAGCACCCGCTCGAGAGTGACCTGTGATCTATCTAGGATTTTATCAGGGATCTGAATAGAAATAACTTGAACCTGAATTTCACCAGTGAGTTAAGCAGAGAAGAAGTGCACTATCTAGATTTGAAGGTTTTTGTTAACGAAGGCAAACTTGAGACAACGTTGTATAGGAAGCCCACTTCGGGCAATAGCATATTACATGCCAAAAGCAGTCACCCTGGGAACCTAATTCGCAGTATACCTTACGGCGTGTTGCTGAGACTCCGGCGGAATTGTTCAAGGGATTCCGACTTTATTAAGGCAGCTAAGGAGTCCATTGTAAGATTTGAAACTAGGGCATATGACTCCATAATTCTCAAAAAAACATTTGAGAAAGTTCTCAAAATATCAAGGAGGAGTCTATTGAATGTCAAAGAACAAAAGGTCCAATCAGAACTCAACAATAAATTTAGGATGGTAACAACTTTCTCAAGTGATGCCAACCAACTGAGAAAAATACTAACCAAAAATTGGCACATGCTGCGTCTGGACCCCATTATTGGGCAGGACGTTCCTATCCGTCCTTTGATAACCTTTCGAAAACAAATTTCTTTAAAAGATAAATTGGTACAAAGTCATCTTATGCCCCCCAAACCCAAGAAAAGCAATACCCTAAGAGACATGAAGGGATTCTTTCCCTGTGCTAAATGCAAGGCCTGTGAAAACAGCAAACGGGTTTTAACATACAATATTCCTGGTATACAAATGCAGAGAAAAATTACTAAGTTCATAACTTGTCAGACCCCCTATGTCGTATATTGTCTGATCTGTCCTTGCGGACTGAAATATATTGGCAGCACAATCAACAACGTCAAGATGCGAATCTTGGAGCATCAACGTGCCATTTGTAACAAAGATGTAAATTACCCCGTGGCAAGACATTTTGCCAAAGAACATCAGAGTAATAGGGATTTACTACAATATTTTGGTATAGATCATGTTCCGATCAATCCCAGGGGTGGTGACAGACTTTTGAGGCTGCGTAGACTGGAATCCCGCTATATTATTGATTTACAAACAAAACATCCACATGGGATGAATAGTGGAGAGGAATTAATGGTACACTTGGGGAAATGAATGAATCACTTCAAATTGTTCTCTGGTTATTTACTAATCTGATTGTTTTCGTATCTTGCTATGTAACCTGATATCATGGAAAGTTAAGGAAACAGAGGCTTCTGTGTTCCTAATGAATGAATGCTGTTGTTGTAAATTTAGATTTGTTGATATTTTCTGGACATACCCATGTTGAAGTCATAAATTGGGTAATTGTTCGAAATCGCATGGAGCAAGCGGGGGTAGCTGGTGACATGCCGATCCACGGCTTATATCAAGTTACACCAGCCATACGGCCATGAAGACGATACACGGCTAGATCGGTAGAAAAGATATGTGAATGCGCATAATTTATGCGCTGCAAGATGGCCGCGCCTTTCGCAGAGGCATACATGCGATTTCGACACCCATTTGAAGAATACTGATGGGCGTGTCGTTATGGTGTATTTAGATAGCCGCCGGACGGCGCACAAAGTAAACACTGATGAAGGACTCACGTCCGAAACACGTCTGCAACTAATGGCGAAATAAAGAACTATTGCCTGTACCCCGGGAGTGCTGAACTTTGTTTTCACTAACAAAGGAAATGGAGTGTGAGCCTTTAATATATATATATATGTATATATATATATATATATATATTCACTGAAAAAACCATAGGTTATAGACCATATATAGTTAGGGATTAGCATTTAAAAAACCTTATTTTACTCACACAAAACCATTGAAATTCCATATATAGTTAGTTGCACTAACTATATATCGCGCACCCGCAATCCACTGCTGATGATGTCACATATTACATCATTCATGACATGGCCAGTGACATCACTGATGACATCACTGATGACATCTCAAATGACATCACTGATGACATCATCCAGTGACTGTGTGTTTCTGTAAAGTTTAAATATGTTTTACATATTGAAGAATGAGTAGATGTAGAAGTGTCTGGATGAAGGATTTAGTAGGTGCGTGACTGACTGTATGAGTGAGTGATTAAATGTGTCTCACTGAGTGCATGGGTTAGTGACTGAACTGTCTTAATTTGTGCATCATTATGTTTGTTGTTCTGTAAACTGCTGCATGTGTTGATCAGTAGCTATATGAGTAACTATATGGGTTATTGATTGATTGCCCAAGTATTTGTATGGGAGACTGAGTGTGTGTGTGGCTGGCTGGGAGGTGTGTGACTCTGTGCAGATCAATGTGTACTTGTATCAATGATTGTATAAGAGAGTAAGTATGTGTTAGTATATGTTTCAAAATGTAAGGTGCTCTATGTTTAACTGTATAGATTAGAAAATGGAAGTGTGATTAATTCTTTACAGGACTGACTAGGTGTGTGAGTAACTCCATGGATGAGTGACAGAGTGTGAGAGTCTGTATAGGTGTATGAGTGCATATGATAGTGTTGTACAGATGAGTGATTGTATGTATGAATGATTGTATGGGTAAATGAGTGAATGTGTGTTTAAACATAGGAATCACTGAGTGCGTATGTAGTAACTAGTATTGGTGTGTCAATGGTTTCAAAAATTATACTCTGTATTTAACACTGGGTGTAACAGAGGTTATATTAAAGTGTGAGGAGATGCATTGTATTGTCACATGAATGATATCATCAGTGATGTGGTCATTGATGTCAAATGAGATGTCATCAGTGATGTCATCAGTGATGTCATTTGAGATGTCATCAGTGATGTCATTTGAGATGTTATCAGTGATGTCATTTGAGATGTCATCAGTGATGTCATTTGAGATGTCATCAGTGATGTCATTTGAGATGTCATCAGTGATGTCATCAGTGATGTCACTGACCATGTCATGAATGATGTAATGTGTGACATCATCAGCAGTGGATTGCGGGTGCGCGATATATAGTTAGTGCAACTAACTATATATGGAATTTCAATGGTTTTGTGTGAGTAAAATAAGGTTTTTTAAATGCTAATCCCTAACTATATATGGTCTATAACCTATGGTTTTTTCAGTGAATTTTCAAGGTTTTTTAAATGCTAATTCCTAACTATATATGGTCTCTAACCTATGGTTTTTTCAGTGAATTTCAATGGTTTTTTAATAGCAAATATCTTAAGCTGTCGAATGTCAAGTACGTGGTAAGTAAAAACATTTTCGTGTTTATGCACACTGATCTGCTTTGAATGCTGCCCCCCCCTCCCCCTCATTTCTATTAGGAGTACTCTCTCTTTGCAGATAGTGAAGGGTAGTTAACGCAGGCCTTTGCCCCCGTTGTAATCCGTCGTGCCTGCTTCTCTCTCCATTTGATTGATTGTTATCCAAGCATTTACTGTTTTAGAATTGGTTCTCTTTGGTTCATTCTCTATTTACAAACAAGCACAGAGTCGCAATACTCTGTTTAGTCTTTGCAGATAGTGAAAAATCGTGTAAAAAAACAAAAGGAATCAAGCAAAATCAGTAGGCCACTAATGGGATCTCTTTTTGACCTCGCTAAAATAGAAACATTAGGAACAACCCCTCATGAGAAATACGAAACTAGTGAGATGAACTGAGCTCCACACCATGATGGCTGCAAGACAGCTCGGCTCCGCCACCCACCCCGCCCAAAATAACGATAAACTCTATGCAAATATTACAAATATATACAACACACCAGCAAAGTAACAGGGTAAAACATTTTATTAAATAACTATTTACATAACTATTTTATACTTTTTGTTGCCCGATCCGGCTAGCTCAATCGATCGAGCATGAAACTCATGCACTCTGATAGTTCAAAGTTTTGAGGAGTGCTTGTAACACTGTCTGAAGCCTATTTGTACTTGCTACAGCTTCACTATTCTCAATGTAAGTGGGGGCTGTTTGAGGACGTGACTGCATTTGAAAACAATGTGATGCGGTGCCACCCTGAACCGCTTGACGGAGGCCCCCGAGGGACGGTGTCATGGCGCGGACTCGGAGGGGGCGCTTGGCTCCGGCCCCCTCCGCAAGTCGTGTTGCCCTGGTGTGGCCTGAGATCGCCCCCGACATAGGTGGCCGGCTCCCGGGGTCAAGCGGAACTTTTTGCCTTTTGGTGACTCTTCCATTCTTGACCTTGTCCCACAATCCGTTTCACCTAAAGACACGCTGTAGTGGGGCGCCCCTTTACCGTTTCAGTTGCCATTCCGCCCGCTTTTGCTACACTGTGCCTCTTCCGCTATTCAGCTGTTTACCGCCCGCTCTTTCGACTACAGCGTCTCGCTCACCATGTACTTGAGTTGCTCCCGCTCTTGCGGTGCAGCGATAGGCGGCTGCCACAGGACTCTCAAAATGGCGGCCGGCTCTTCAGATTTGGGCGTGGTCCACTAAAATGGGCCTGCGACACCTTGGAACTCGGACGCTTGTCTGCTAGAGCTTGGGCTCCATTCTCGAAAGCGTCCCCTCAGCCTTGAAGATTCTACAAAATTCTTGGGGGCCCCCGACTCCCGCAGGCTTCTGGTGGGGAGCGGCTAGCATGATTGCTCGTGGAATGGCCACGACGGAGCTACGAAATGGTGGTGCTCTCATGCTAACGCCAGCTTCATGCTGAAACATCCAGAAACACTTTAGACTACCAATTCGATCAGTTCTGGTAGCGCCCCAACGTGACCCGGTAGAGAAGAACTTGCCCTCCCCTCTTTGACTGATGGTTCTTGTTGCCTGTCCCTTCTGTTGTCATTTAACAGAACTATTTAGCCTGCTGAAAGGGGTTGTGTTCCGACCGCTGGTTGGTGGAGACATTTTGACTATATTCTGGACCTGCGTTGTCGCGTAATGCGTCATATGACGCGCCGCGTTAGCGCATCCGGAAGTGCTCCAGTGCGCGAAGCGCAGCTTCCCGGAAGCGATCCGGGGCGCGGCGCGCAGCGCGTAACGTAAGCATAACAGGTCATGTGACTTGTTAATAAAACTTTTCACTGGTTCATTTTACTTTTCTTATTCTAATGATGAAAGGCTTGGTCATATGACCTAAAAATTACGCTTTTTATTACTTTCGAACATTATTTTTTCTTAAACATATGTTATAATGTTCCAGGCTAATGTACTTTCCCGGAAAATTTACAACTGTCCTGCAAGTAAAATATATTCCTTTTTCGAGAAAAAGGGCGTTTCTTCGTCCCATGACGGAGCCGTTGAGCAAAAGAGGCTCGGCCTGCTGTCTTAGTCGCCGATACGCCTGAATATCAGATTCTTATCGATCACTTTATGTTGCAGGAGTAGAAAACACAACAGCCCTTGACCATTTATCTTTACTGCGTTCCTGCGTATTATACCTTTTACCCTTCATGTAATTGGACTGCTTTATTTCACTTGCCTTTTACTGATTCTAAAACAGTGACTATTATTAAAAACTTTACCAATGTAAATACTACTACCATGTTTTCTTTTAAAAACCTTTATTGTGAAAATGTCAGTATACAAATACGGGCCTATAACCACGTGGGCCGGCCACGGAGCAAACTGTAATCGTATATGATGAGTAGACATTTACACTGTAGAGGAACGTAACGGGCGGGCCATTAGGTTGCAAGAACTAAGGTGTCTAACAGTTGCGGAATCGGTGGACGTACATTTTATAATTAAAATACGACAGAGCCAGTTACAATAAAATTATCTAGATATACATTTGCGGGCAAGTACCATGGGTGACGTTAATTCGAACTTTCAATAGTACAGTAATCAATAACACATCAGAACTTAATATCAATAGGGATGTCGAAATATTCAATCAATTCTCGTCCCCGCCCGCCATGTGCTTCAAAACTGCATACGTATCTCGTGATTTCAAGGTTCAGCAACCAGTACACAACAAGGAGTTACGAGTCCCATTTATTCCGGCGCCATTTTGGGCGAGGACGGGCATGTCCAGGATATAGTCAAAATGTCTCCACCAACCATCGACTATGATGATGTTCATATGCTGTATTTATTAGAGTAACACTCATCTGTCCACATGAAATTAATTTGCCACAATCTAAACATGTCATTTTAATCTTTCCAAAGTTCTTCTAAATATTTGGGACCGTTTCCCTTGCCTCTGATGCTGTCAGTGCCACTTCTTTGGTGAATGTACTGGCAGGTCGGGGGTTCTCCTCCAAATCTCTCTTTTGTGCAGCACTATAATTAATCGGTGCCACCTCTCCATATGACGATGCATGGTATAGTTACCATAACTATATTTTTTTTCAGTTCCTCTGGAGAGTACATCGTGGCAGATGAGGCAGGTAACGTACCGGGCATTTACCTTTTTTGCATGTAGAGGAAAGGAAAAAAAATTCGAGCGTACGAGTTCTAAGGTGTCCCAGGGCCATTTTAGTGGACCAGGCCCAAATCCAAAGAACAGGCCGCCATTTTGAGAGTCCTGTTGCAGCCGCCTGTCGCTGTAGCATCAAGAGCGGCCGAAACTCAGCTGAATGGCAACTGAAACGGTAAAGGGGCGCCCCACTACAGCAGAAGAGCCTCCACCTGGGAAGGCCCGTTCACGCTGCCTCCCCCCCACCCCCCCCTTCGGGCACCCCTCGCCGTTATTCGGAGCAGCATTGTAGGATGGCCACACCAGTGCGGCAACTTGCTAGACACCACCTCGGTGCCAACCGAATCTCAGCGCCTTGTGGTGTCTTCCATTCCGAAAACATTGTTGTGCTGCCTTCGGCCTATTCGCCGCAAGTGCGCACGCAACTCAGCTGCATAGCGAGTGAAACACCAAGGGACGCCCCACTGCAGCCGAGGAACCTTCATCTTGGGGGCGACGCACAGCATCACATTGCTTTCCAATGCAGTCAGATCCTCAAACAACCCCCACTGACTGACGCAAACTCACAGGCCAACGGAGCGCCCCACGCCGACTTTCGGCGCAGCATTGTAGGATGGCCACACCAGTGCGGCAACTTGCTAGACACCACCTCGGTGCCATCCGGATCTTGGCGCGTTGTGCTGCCTTCGGCCTATTCGCACATCGGTCCGCTACTGACGCCATCTCACAGGCCAACGGGGCGCCCCACGCCGACTTTCAGCATTGTAGGATGGCCACACCAGTGCGGCAACTTGCTAGACACCACCTCGGTGCCATCCGGATCTTGGCGCGTTGTGCTGCCTTCGGCCTATTCACACATCGGTCCGCTACTGACGCGAACTCACAGGCCAACGGGGCGCCCCACGCCGACTTTCAGCATTGTAGGATGGCCACACCAGTGCGGCAACTTGCTAGACACCACCTCGGTGCCATCCGGATCTTGGCGCGTTGTGCTGCCTTCGGCCTATTCGCACATCGGTCCGCTACTGACGCCGCCTCACGTGCCAACGGATTTTCTACGCTTTTTATACCCTATGCCGCATAACAGGTCATGTGACTTGTTTATAAAACTTTTCATTGGTTCATTTTACTTTTGGTTTCCTAATGATGGAAGGCTTGATCATATGACCTAAAAATAACACTTTTCATTGGATGAAAACTTTTTTTTTTTCCCAAATGATGAAAGCCCCACCTTGTTTCTGGATGTTTCAGACTGAAGCTGGTGTCAGCATGAGAGCACCACCATCTCGTGCCTCCGTCGTGGTCATTCCGCGAGCAATCATGGCAGCCGTTCCCCACCGGAAGCCTGCAGGAGTCGGGGGCCCCCAAGACTTTTGTAGAATCCTCAAGGCTGAGGGGACGCTTTCGAGAATGGGGTCCAAGACCTAGTAGACAAGCGTCCGAGTTCCAAAGTGTTCCTGGGCCATTTCAGTGGACCAGGCCCAAAAAGGAAAGAGCCTGCCGCCATTTTGAGAGTCCTGTGGCAGCCGCCTATCGCTGCACCGCAAGAGTGGGCGCAACTCAGCTGAATGGCGGATTTTGGCACAGTGTACCAAAAGCGGGCGGAATGGCAACTGAAACGGTAAAGGGGCGCCCCACTACATCAGACGAGCCTCCACCTGGGGAGGCCCGTTCACGCCGCCTCCCCCCCCCCCTGGGGCGCCCCACGCCATTATTCGGAGCAGCATTGTAGGATACCAAAACCAGTGCGGCAACTTACTGGACATCACCTGGGTGCCATCCACATCTCAGCTTGTTCCGCTGCCTTGGGACTATTCGCACAACAGACCGCTACTGACGAGGCCTCCCCCCGCACCCCCCGGGACGCCCCACGGAATGGCAACTGAAACGGTAAAGGGGCGCCCCACTACAGCAGACGAGCCTCCACCTGGGGAGGCCCGTTCACGCCGACTCACCCCCCCCCCCCGGGCGCCCCACGCCGTTATTCGGAGCAGCATTGTGGGATACCAAAACCAGTTCGGCAACTTACTTGACATCACCTGGGTGCCATCCACATCTCAGCGCGTTCTGCTGCCTTGGGACTATTCGCACAACAGACCGCTACTGACGAGCCACCCCCCGGGACGCCCCAGGCCGTTATTCGGAGCAGCATTGTAGGATACCCAAAACCAGTGCGGCACCCAGGCAACATCACCTGGGTGCCGTCCAGAACTCAGGACGTTGTGCTGCCTTGGGACTATTCGCACAACCGACCGCTACTGACCATTGTTCCTTCTTTTTTCCTAAAAATGTTTAAATGTTTTTACTGTTTTTGTTGCGTTGTTTATATTTATAAGTTATTAAAGTTTTATAATCCTACTACTTTGTTGGAGTGCTATATATTTTTAATGTGACACATAATTGTAAAAACTTTGATGTACAAAGAGGCATCCCTGGAATCTTCCGCTTCAGGCTCGGTCCCCTCCCCAATCACAATACAGGATGGTTTTCAGATAGTAGGAACGCGTGTGGTGTGACGGATCTCATCAGGTGGGGGCCTTGATCTACTGTAACTCCTTTGAAGAGGGGTGATTCTTTACAGCTGGGGCCATAAAGTACACCTGCAGGGCTACCTGATAGCCTGGGACCGGCCTGGACAATCGGACACAGAGGAAGAGGAGTGTCAGAGGGTGCGGTAGTGAATAGGGCGAAAGGGAGGTGTCGGGCGGGCACAGAGTGTGATTCTCAGGGAAGAGCAGCGCAGATGGGGGGAGGTTTATTGCCCATGCATAAGACAGAGAGCGGGGGTGACTAGTGCCTGGGGGAGATGCTTGCGAGGGTGGGGAGCCATGCTAAGGATCGACAGCGTGCAGAGAGTGGGTCTGGTCAAGGCATCTAAAATGGCTGCCGTGCACGACAAAAGTGTGGCATTTGAAAAAAGGCAAGATGGCGCAGACAATGTTTTTCAACACTTCCTGATTTCCTTCGAATCGAACGTTAGCAGACGTTATCTCTCCCACACTACCGGTCCCCCTGGGCTTAAACGCCGAGATGGTAGGGACTGCATCCCGTGGAGATAGGCCGAGACGTCACTCGGCAGAAAAAAAAGTTAAAAAAAGTCTATAAACATACAATAAGTTAAAAGTCAATCATTCTTGTTTCCTTGTAGTACGCTCCCCAGTCCGCTTCCCGTTACGCTAACCAGGCGCACCCCACCAAAAAAACGATTTTTTTTTTTTTTTTTGCCCCGCGGAGCCCTTTTAAAGCCTCCACATCAAACCTATGGGGTCAGGGAGGATATACTATGCCCCCTTATGGTCATTTGCCCCTTCGCTTTGGCCTCCTCTTGTCTCTCGATCCTACCGAGAGACAAGATGGCGGCCGCTCCGTACTGTTTGGAATGTTTACAGACACCGGAGAGCCAATCAGCTTCGCTTCGCAAGGCTCCGTAACGCGAAAAGTACGCGAAACGGAGCGCTACCCGGGACGCTGTCACAGATATATATCTTTTTTTGAACGTTATTTTCTCAAAATCCACTGCAGCACATATATTGAGACCCAGCAAAGGCCCATCGGGCTACCGGTCCCTACAATTTTGCCAAGTTTCATGCAAATCCATTGACCCGTTCGATTTTTTTTTTTCTTTTTTTTTTGCCCCGCGGGGCCCTTTTAAAACCTCCACATCAAACCTAGGGGGTCAGGGAGGATCTACTATGCCCCCTTATGGTCATTTGCCCCTTCGCTTTGGCCTCCTCTTGTCTCTCGATCCTACCGAGAGACAAGATGGCGGCCGCTACGGACTGTTTGGAATGTTTACAGACGCCGGAGAACCAATCAGCTTCGCTTCGCAAAGCTCCGTAACGCGAAAAGTACGCGAAGCGGAGCGCTGCCCGGAGCGCTGTCACAGATATATATCTTTTTTTGAACGTTCATTTCTCAAAATCCACTGAAGCACATATATTGAGACCTAGCAAAGGCACATCGGGCTACCAGTCCCTACAATTTTGCCAAGTTTCGTGCAAATCCATTCAGCCGTTCGAGCTAAAAGTGAGTCCAACCGCCCTATGGAAATTAACATGGGAAAAACGCGTTTTGGGACCCCCCTTTTTTCTCGGCCCCCCCTTGACGAACCCCCCCCCCCAAATTTTCAGGGGCTACTCAGAAACAAAATGTTCCATTTTCCTGAAAATTTCAGCCAATTCCGTCCACAAACGCCAAAGTTATTAGACATAGAATTTTCAAAAATCCCATAGAGAAAAAATCCTAACTATATATACCTACTGGCGACCGCCAGTAGGTAATATATATATATATATATATATATCTCAAGGTTCACAAGTGTCCACACTTCAGGACGCACTCACCATCGGCAATTTCAAAATATAGGGCAGCAGCGTACACAACACTTCATCGGTATCTTTGCATCAGCCTTACGCGTTTCAAACAACTCCTTTGTCCTTGATCACAGGCAGCGAGTGGCAGTTAAATAAGCGGCACAGAAACTTGCTGTTTAAATACCAACCATATCTTTATTGGCCTCAGGTGTGGCCTCGCAGAATAGCATCAGTGTCTTATGGGAACAGTAGTCTTTGTGAAGTGCCACAATTCACATCAGAATTCGTGCTGCCAACTCGAAAATGTTAAACTCAATTCAGCCATAAGTGGGCTCCCCATGAAGTGTGAATTACGTTGCCAAATCCATCATAGCCCTGCCAATGGTCCGCTGCGGCTCGACTTTCACCGAGTCACCGACCCGCTCTCTATGTGGAGGTGCAGTCCCCACGGCTGGACTGCCGTGCTTAATCTCAAGGTTCACAAGTGTCCACACTTCAGGACGCACTCACCATCGGCAATTTCAAAATATAGGGCAGCAGCGTACACAACACTTCATCGGTATCTTTGCATCAGCCTTACGCGTTTCAAACAACTCCTTTGTCCTTGATCACAGGCAGCGAGTGGCAGTTAAATAAGCGGCACAGAAACTTGCTGTTTAAATACCAACCATATCTTTATTGGCCTCAGGTGTGGCCTCGCAGAATAGCATCAGTGTCTTATGGGAACAGTAGTCTTTGTGAAGTGCCACAATTCACATCAGAATTCGTGCTGCCAACTCGAAAATGTTAAACTCAATTCAGCCATAAGTGGGCTCCCCATGAAGTGTGAATTACGTTGTGTTGCAGCCTGATGTGAGCTGTTGAACGAGTGCTTCCTATGCATGGGCATCTGTGAACCTTGATTTATATGCGGCAGTCCAGCCGCAAGGAAGCACCTCCGCTTTGTCATAAGCGGGCCGGGGGTCTTGTGAGTACGAGGCTCGGTCCGGACCAGCAGCATGGCGCAAGATGTTTGTGCACGCAAGCTAAAGACTCAGAGTTAGCCCATTAATGGCTGGATTGTTTTAAATATATTGAGAGACATCGCTGCTGTAATTTTGAACTGTGAGCAGCACGTATTCTGAACTGCGAAGCGGTTCAAGGACTGCTGATACCAGAATGCATTGCTTTATCAAGAGGCCCACTGGGGTAATAAATTCAGGTGTGATTAATCAGCAGTCTGGTTTCATTTACAGCGATGTCCCTGCCTGTGAACAAGGACTGTGAAAGTCGGAAACGCGTCAGGCTACGTGGATTGAAAACCTGAGTTGCGGTTTGTGTTGCAGCCTGATGTGAGCTGTTGAACGAGTGCTTCCTATGCATGGGCATCTGTGAACCTTGATATATATATATATATATATTTATATATATTTATTGGTGGGCTGGTGGGAGGAGCAGATCCTATGGAACCAATCACAACTGATTCATTGACCAGATCAGTGTGTGGCTCAGATATATTGATGACGTCTTCTTCGCAAGGGAGGGAAGCAAGGAAGACCTTAACATCTTTTTGACAGTCATCAATAGAAATAGTGTAAATTTGAGATTCACCTATAGTAAGGAAAAAGTGGATTTCCTTGATATCAAAGTTTCACTTAAGGATGGCACACTACAGATAGCCCTCGGTTCCACTCGTTTTTTTGTACCCTTCTGCCCTCTGCGCCACTCGTTTTCCCCTCATTTTTTGTGCCCTTCTGTCTTATGCTCCACTCGTTTTTTTGTGCCCTTCTGCCCTCTGTGCCTCTCGTTTTCCCTTGTTTTTGTCCCCCTTTTGCCTTCTGTTCCACTCGTTTTGTGCCTTTCTGCCCTCTATTCCACTCGTTTTTTGTGCCCTTCTGCCCTCTGTGCCACTCGTTTTTCCCTCATTTTTTGTGCCCTTCTGCCTTCTGTTCCACTCATTTTTTGTGCCCTTCTGCCCTCTGTTCCACTCGTTTTTCCCTTGTTTTTGTGCCCCTTTCGGCCCTCTATTCCACTCGTTTTTTGTGCCCTTCTGCACTCTGTGCCTGTTAGACCCGTCTGCTTCTGAGAGTCCCCTCACCACTATGATTTCTTTTGTTCCCCTGCACCTCCCAAAATTTGTCGCTTTTCTTTGTCTACCAGGACTTTTTATGTGTTGTTTCATGGGGTTAGATGTTCCTTGACGCCCAGTTGCTCACAAGGTTTGTGGCACCTATTTACAAGGCACCTGGCGAAACCTGTGGCATTACAAACTGGGGTTGTCAACCTGTATATATGGCCCTAAAATGGTGAACACCCCTTTTTCCTCATGTGAGTGACTCCCATTGGAGCCTTCATGAACCCTGGCCTTTTGAGGTTTTGGCGCCCTTTGTTTGGCGCGCATTCCTGACAGGAATTCCTATATTTCCCTCAGGTTCACAAAATGGCAGCTCTAGAACCACAGTACGGTGGCTGGTAGTGTCCTAAATACACCTCAAGAGTACCATGTCATTGTCACAGCCAGAGAAGGTTCTAGAACCTTCTGGCTCGTGCCAGTACCCCAGGGCACTGGCTATATAAGGCCCAGTCCCTGGCGGCCATTTTAGATTAGATTGGATTAGATTAGATGAGAAGAGATTCCAGACTTGACACCAGATTGACACCTGCCCTGTTGACCCCTGAGGTGGCTGGTAGCGCGGGCAGTAGAGCAGCAAAGGGGTGCTGGCGTTGTTTCTGACTGGCGTTCCAGTCAGCTACGTGAAAAGTGTCCTAGCGCCTACAGCGCCTGCCCAGCGAGTGCCTCATTGCCCCGAAAGACTGTGGCCAGATTCGTGTGCCTCCCTGCCCCCCCCGGTGGTGAATTGTGACCGATTACGCGAGTCGCGAGGCGAGAGCAAGTTCGCCGCGACCGCGATCGTCAGCTGTGCCCCCTTCGCGACAGGCGCCTCTAGAGGGGAGCTCGGACGTCTCCGAGCCCCACCAGCGTAGAGCGCTTCCTGCACGGACTGAAGGTGAGGTGGTGCGCCGGGGCGGGGAAAGGCCGGCCTTCGTTGGGCGGGACTAGCGTCTCTGCCACTCCCCAGCGACCCGGGAGCTGTAGCTGTGGGCGGGAACCACCCTGTATGCGGAAGTCGGATGGAGGTCCGTGGAGCCCTGAGAACCCCGTCGCTGACGAGAGAAGTGCTGTGCCCGACTGAATCGTATCCCGATTGCAGCCGATGTGAGGTGGGCCCGTTTCTTCATATTGAATGCAGTGTTGTGAATGAACTGTGAACCGGCATTCATTTGACTGTGCGTGAAGGTTGTGTGACCTCTCCGGCAGCCCGTTCGTCAGTCTAAAGACTTTGAACTGGGGCCGCCTGTGTTCTAGCGGTGTTAAAGCCCGTAGGCGTGCATAGACTTCACCGGCAAAGCAGAGATCCTATCCTGGTGACAGCCGAGTGCAAATGAAGTATTCACTGTGTTTCCTTGCCTTGTAGATACACGCGCATACGCCCTGAATGATCCCTAAAGAGTCCCAAACCTTATTCTGTGCTCAGAGAAGCCGTATACATTGTCATTGAAATCAACACAAACTGTAAGAGTTATCTTTCCCATTTGAAACGTATTGCAAATGTGATGTTCCTAAAGTATTTAATTGGTGGCAGCGATACCAGAAGAAACACGTGGTTATTTATTTAAATGAACCAGTATTTATTCTGATATTTATTGTGATATTTATTTGTGGTACTCATTCCTGAAGTTATTCTATTTATTGATGCTATTTATTCCTGACCTTATTTATAGTACTATTTATTACAGAATTGAAACCCAGAATTGTATGACCAAAAGAAATGTGTATGTGCTTTCCCAGTCAACCCTATTTACAACAGAGAACTTTTATATAAAGGAATCGTATTTTTCTACAGCAGTGGTGTGGTGTCCTTCTTTTTGGTGTGGCTGTGCAGGGAGTTATTATTGGGTCAAAGCCGGCTTAACACTACAGCCTTCACTTGCCTTGTCACTTGAGCCAAGCTACCCCCTTTGTGCTGGGCTTGCCCATCGCAGGTCCAACAGTGCCACTCGCTTTTCCCAAATTTTTTGTGCCCTTCTGCCTTCTGTTCCACTCATTTTTTGTGCACTTATACCCTCTGTGCCACTCATTTTTCCCTCCTTTTTGTTCCACTTTTGCCTTCTGTTCCACTCGTTTTTTGTGCCCTTCAGCCTTCTTTTCCACTCATTTTTTGTGCCCTTCTGTCCTCTGTGCCACTCATTTGTCCCTCGTTTTTTGTGCCCTTCTGCCTTCCGTTCCACTTGTTTTTTATGCCCTTCTGCCCTCAGTTCCACTCGTTTTTTGTGCCCTCTGTGGCACTCGTTTTTCCCTCGTATCTGTGCCCCTTTTTCCTTCTGTTACCTTTGGTGTCCCTCACCACCCTAGCCGCTGCGTTTCCTGTGACCCCGCCCCCTGACTGCCCACTGCCCATTCGCTGCCTTCGCCTCTCGTCTCCCAGCTGCTCCTCCCTCCCACCTCCCCATATATGCCGGCCGCTGTGCGGTGAGGAAAGCGACCCTTCACCCTACCAGGTATGTCGCTCCCCCTCTGCACAGCACCACCTGTGCCTCCCTGCCCTAGCTGCCACTGCTGAGGAAGTTCAAGGCCCTCCACCACCCGCAGGCTGCCACCTGCGCATCATGCCTAGTGGCCAGTGGTAGGCCGTAAGTAGGTTTGTTCATCCTCCGCTTTATTGCTTTTATTTTCATTGTTGTGTCTGTGACTGTCGTTGTCTGTCTTCCCCCACTGCCTGTACGTGGTCCATGTCCCTTTTTCTTCCCTCTGTTCCCCTCGCTGTCCCGGTGCTCTCTCTACCCGGTCTTTCCTTCTGTACCCCTCGCTGCCCCCATGTCGCTGCCCGGTTTTCCCTTCTGTTCCCCTCGCTGCCCACGTGCCTCTCTGCCCGTTCTGCCTTCTGTTCTTAGCTGCCCCTGTATTTCTGTATTCTGTATTTTGCCTCTGTCCCACTAATTTTTCCGGTATTTCTGTGCCCTTTTTGCCTTCTGTGCCACTCGTTTTTCCCTCATTTTTGTGCCTCTTTTGCCTTCTGTTCCATTTGTTTTTTGAGCCCTTCTGCCCTCTGTTCAACTCGTTTTTTGTGCCCTTCTGCCCTCTGTGCAACTCGTTTTCCCCTCATTTTTGTGCCTCTTTTGCCTTCTGTTCCACTCGTTTTTTGTGCCCTTCTGCCCCCTGCGCCACTCGTTTTCCCCTTGTTTTTGTGCCCCTTTTGCCTTCTGTTCCACTTGTTTTTTGTGACTTTCCGCCCTCTGTTCCACTCATTTTATTGTGCCCTTCTACCCTCTGGGCCACATGTTTGTCCCTAATTTTTTGTGCCCTTCTGCCTTCTGTTACACTCGTTTTTTGTGCCCTTCTGCCCTCTGTTCCACTCGTTTGTTTGTGCTCTTCTGCCCACTGTTCCACTCGTTTTTCCCTAGTTTTTGTGCCCCTTTTGCCTTCTGTTCCACTGGTTTTTTTTGTGCCCTTCTGCCCTCTGTGCCACTCATTATTCCCTCATTTCTGTGCCCATTTTTCCTTCTGTTACCTTTGTTGTCCCGCATCGCCTTCGCTGCTGCGTCCCCTGCGGCCCCACCCCATTATCGTACAGGCCTCAGCCTGGCCCGCTAGTGCAAGGGGTTCGCCCTTCTGCACACGAAGTCCTTGGACTCAAAGGAAAAAGTTGGCACGGAAACTGGAATTGCAAAGCATAGAATTTATTACACTTCATGAAGTGGTGCTAAAGTTCAGACAGTACCCTTCGGCACTATGAGAAGTAGCACAAAGGGCTACCGGACACATAGTTTATTTATACCCACACAGGGGCTCAAGAGAAGGCGGTACAAACAAAAAAGCTAATTTTATGCCCATACAAGGTTATATTGAGAAGCAAGATCGATCAGTGGGAGGAGCTAACAATCATGGGGTCTCGGCTACCACATTCCAATCTAGGGCTAACCATTAGCAGATGGAGACCCTAACGGTCAGCGGCAAAACACAGAGATGCTATTATTAGACTGTTGCCGGGCAGATTCAAAAGGCCATAAGCAGAGAGGTAGGACAACGCACGTGGTCGACACGAGGCAGTATGTGGCAGACAAAATGGCCACCATGAATACAAAATGGATGCCATCCAATATCGAGATATCGATCAAAACTCGATGTCTTTTGCTAACGCTCAACTCAATCGACGTTAAAATACAACAGACGACCCTTTTAGCGTTAGCTAAAGACATAAGCTCTTTTAGGATAGTCTATGCATTCATCTCGTATATCTATGCTCATTATGTTGGTTACTTCTTTGTCCACTAGTTGTTGCGCTTTTACGGCTTTTCGTCTGGATGGTATACAGGCAGTTATGCACATAGAACACAGCATAGGACCACAGTGTATACATAGGCAACAGGTGAAAATCAATGCAATTGCAACACATAGGATAGTCAATAGTTTCCAACCCCAAGCGGAGATCAGAGCCCAGAACCATCACGCAAACGTCCAGGTACCATTCTTCTCACGGATATCAGAAGCTATTTTATGTAGTTTAAGAATTGCTTCATAAACGGAAGGCGAGTTATCAGGCACATACACACAACAACTACTTCCGATAATTTTACATGCTCCTCCTCTATCAGCTAACATAACATCTAGAACCATACGGTTCTGCAAAGTTACAATCCTAGCAACCTGTAGTTCCTCAGTAATGTTACCAAGTGCTACAACGGTTTCATTGGTGACAGCTTCTACTACTCTAGTTAATCGTCGTATTTTCCTGCTGTTTAGGGCAGCACCTACAAACGAAAACAGGCCTAAATTAAAATCAACATATTGCTGCAGACTAGTATCCGTTTGGTCAACATCGTCAACTCGAACTGTTCGTTTATATCGATTCATAGAAATATTTTGAAACAGTTTAAAATCACGGTGATAAGAGGCAGGTGCAAGAACAACAGGTGGCAATAGGAAAGATACATAACAGACTCCCGACCACCCTACAGGCAACCTATGATATCCATTGCTTCCACATACTAGATATGTGTTATGTGAAGCCAAAAAGGTACTATCGTTTATTCCATCCATATTTAAGACAATAACACATTCACTGGTCCCCAATGGAATTCGTCCAGTACTTTGTATGCAAAGATTCGCTTTTGTACGTGTTACAGTAATTACAGATTCATTGTTCATAGTAGGGTCTCTCGTATGAGTGAAAACATAGGGTGTAGAGACATTGTCCGGTCGATATTCTTCCCACTCCCATATAGTTCCATTCGCTTGAGGATAACCATGTTCATCTTGATGACACTCCTTATTTAAGCGAAAAAGGAGTCCACCTACAGTAGGTTTTCTGTTCGAAAAGAGAAGAGTATACCAGGCTCGACAAGAACCATTATGCAAAAAGGGAAGTGGAATAAATGGCGTTCCACCTTTCTTCTGATGAGCTGGAAGCATGCCACAAATCCAGCAATTTGTGGTGTTTGTAGCACCATGAGTGTGGTGCAACATCTGAACAAAAGTATTATTCAAGTAGGATTCCCGATGCTTGTGCTCATGATAGGGAAGAGTGAAATGCTGATGCTCTTCCGGAATCGAAGAAGTAGGGACCACAAGGAATTTCAGAGCAGGCCTCACTTCCTCTGTCATCCAGGTAATTACTGCAATGATTATTAAAACAATAAAAACACTTAATACACCCAAAATCCTTTTCTTAGTATTATTCATAGTCTCAAAAGTCTTTTCCAAACTAAAAAACAGAAAAAATAAAAATAGTCAATGAGCTCTTTAGCCTGGGTAGACGTTGGTTTCTTCGCCACAGACCAAGACAGGTGTCACTACACTACGCAGGGCTGATCCCCCTCCCTTGTCATATCGGCTCTCCGTTTCCACTACCCAGAGCGGTTGCTCAACCAGTCTTGCAACAAAAAAAACTAAATCTTCCTCTTTGATCTCAAGTCGTAACGTGCTGCTCCAGAAGTCGTCTGGTCCGGGAAGAACTCCGCAGATCCACCAGGTGATACAGCAGGGCCTTTCTCCGTAGATAGGATATCTTGGTGATCAGTCAAAACAGCAGGTTCCACCAAGGTCAACAATACCTTGCGGCAGTGGGTACTATGGACCCAGTTGCGCTTGTTGGTGATCCGGACTGCCGTCTTTGTAGCGAGAAGAACTTGCTCTGGTCCACGCCACCTTGGCTCCAAGCTGTTCGACCTTTCGAAGGACTTCACCATGACAAAGTCTCTGGGACGGAGACTATGGCCCTCACCTTGGGATTTATCCGGGAGCGCTTCTCGAACCTGTTGATGAATAGAAACCAAGCTGTCAGTTAATTGTGCCAAATAGTCATTCATTAAAATACAAGGTACATCATACACAGATCTTGGCTTCGGAACTCCCCAGACATTCATTGGTCGTCCAAACACCACCTCATACGGGGTAAGACCCGTTCGAGAATGAGGTACTGATCTAATGGACAACAATGCCAGTGGCAACGCGTCTGGCCATGTCAACTTCGTGGAGGCTTGAATTTTCGCAATCTTAAGCTTGAGAGTGCCATTGTACCTCACCACCAATCCTGCAGATTGTGGATGGAACACAGCATGGAATTTCTGCTTGATGCCTAATCCCTTCAGGACATACCTGATAACTTCCCCAACGAAATGAGGTCCATTATCATTCCACGAAAGTCTGCAAACACCAAACCTCGGGAAGAATTCCTTCAGTAGCACCTTAGCAGTAGTAATAGCCGTATTATCTTTCGTGGGGTATGCCTCAATCCATTTACTGAAGGCACAAACCACCACTAGAACATACTTCAAATTATTACACCGCTCAAACTGAATGTAGTCCATTTGCAGGACTTCAAAAGGTGCAGTTGGTGTAACAAAACCTCCAAATGGAACTCGCGTCCCCTTTCCAGGATTATATTGTAAGCAAATCAAGCAGGACTGCACTACTCTTGTAGCTGTGTTAGCAATCTCAGAATGCTCCCAAACTTGCGTAAGCATTTTCGTCATGGCAAGAGCTCCAACATGTGCCACACCATGTGCCATCTGAACCATGGGTTGCACGAAAGCTATGGGCAACTTCCATCGATCCATTTGCTTGTTTCTCCAGCAACCTTCATCATCTAACTCTCCTTCTTTGGACCATTGTTCACGTTCCTTATCAGAAGCTGTCTTCTGTATCTCTCGCACTTCCTGTCTAGCATCGTACCATCTTTCAGCTTGTGACTTCACTACATACATAGAAGTAGTAGTTCTCTGCATGGCGGTCTCACGAGCTATACGATCTACAAAAGCATTTCCTTGACCAATTTTGTCTGTGACTTTCTTGTGTGCACTACACTTCACTATAGCAATTTTCTTCGGCAATGTCAATGCAGATTGTGCACTAAATCTCCATGCATTATCTGCATTCCATGAGACGTAAGAAAGCCTCTTTCCTTCCAGAGTAGGCCGAAATCGTGCGCTACTCCAAAAGCATAGCGGCTATCTGTGTAAATGTTCACACATAAACCAGCGCTGAGCTCACACGCTCGCGTCAGTGCTATCAGCTCAGCTGCTTGAGCCGATTTCTGCGGTATGCGAGCTGTCTCCACTATAGTCTCTATTGTGGTGATTGCATATGCAGCCGAAGTCGTACCATCCTGTAACTTCAAACAAGACCCATCAGCCCACAATTCACCATCTTCATCTGGAAGGGGCGTATCCTGCAAATCAATGCGACCCTTTGTCTGTTCCTCAGTCAGAAAAATACAATCATGCGTTTCTTGTGACTGAGGCTGAGTCACCGCATATGGCAATAAAGTAGCTGGATTCAAAGTTGCACATCTCTTCAATGTAATGTGGGGGGCTAACAGTGTCAATTCGTATCCTGTAAGACGAGCGCTAGTCAGGTGCTGCGTCTTTGTCTGATTCAAAAGGGCATCAACAGCATGTGGTACTAACACTAACATCTTATGTGACAAAACTATTCCCTCACTCTGTCGAATAGATACCACTGTTGCTGCAACTGAACGAAAGCATCCAGGCAATGCTCTAGCAACAGGGTCAAGAACTGCAGAAAAATATGCGCACGGACGTTGCTTATCGCCGTGTAACTGAACCAACACTGACAATGCACATCCATCTTTCTCGTGCACGTAGAGTGTGAAAATCTTTGTATAATCTGGTGTGCCTAACACTGGTGCTGAACAGAGGGCTTGATGTAATTGTTGGAAAGCATTTTCACATTCATCTGTCCATGGGAGGGGTACAGGGGTATCCTTCGTCAAAAGTGCTAACAAGGGTTTAACAATGTGTGAAAATCCCAAAATCCACTGTCTACAAAAGGAAGTAAGACCCAAAAATGCACGTACTCCTTTCTGTGTAGTAGGAACTGGCGTTTCTAAAATGGCCTGTATGCGATCTGATGTCAATGCACGTCCCTCCTTAGACAAAAGGTGACCTAAGTAGGTTACCTTTGGTCTACAATATTGCAGCTTCTTTCGAGAGACTTTGTGTTGATGTGAATCAAGAAAAGAAAGCAAAGACAAAGTACATGTTTCACACTGCTCCGGGGTATCGGCTGCCAACAAGATGTCATCGACATATTGTATGAGATCCACACCATCGGGCAACACAAAATAATCAAGTTCTCTTTTTAATGCTTGACTGTAAATACTCGGACTTTCAGTGTAAAATTGGGGAACTCTACAAAATCGACACGATCGATTATTCAAAGTGAAGCCGAACAAATACCGGCTATCAGAATGAATAGGGATCGAGAAGGAGGCATTCTTCAAATCGATTACAGTAAACGTGGTAGCAGTCGGAGGAACTAGGGTAAGAAGTGTAGTGATGTCTGAAACCACAGGGTATTGTGGTACCACTATCTTGTTCACCTCCCGCAAATCAATAATAAATCTGTAAATTCGTGTATCTGAGTCTTTCTTCAAAATCGGAAGAGGAGGGCGTGGCTTAGCCAGCGAACATGGCGGTCGTCTAGAGCCGGAGCTCCGACCAGCCGAACACCATCCTGTCACCTTTATCCTGCCCTGGTCGCAACTTTCGTCTCCCGATAGCTGGGCCCGACCCCCTGATACCGGGTCCCCCTGTTTCTGCGGCTGGAACCGCCAGCGCTGTGACATTGGGCGGCGCCGCGCCCGGGGGGGACTTGGCGAGCTGGACAGCGTGGTGTGGCCTAAGAAGCCGGGGCCTCGATTGCTGCAGTGGCCCGCCGAGTGCGCGGGGCGGAGTGAGGCGATCCTGAGCGCCGGCTCCGAGTGCATCCGGAGTGTTGGCGCGGCAGTGCGGAGGCAGCCCCGGGCCCCGGGCGACCCCCGTGAGGACAACGCTGCGCGTGGTGGCTGCGGGGCTGGCCTGGCTGGTCCCGTGAACCAAGAGGATCGAGAGGGCGGCCGCCATCTTAGCTGCGGGTGATCGGGCTGCCGGCCTTGGAGAGCGGCGCATCCTTGTGGGCCGCCTACCCGGGATCGACGATACAGCTGCAGGAGCCTCAGGTCAGAGGGGGACACCGGGGGGGGGGACAGGTTGAGGTGGTGTGGTGCTGCTCGGTGGATCGGGGGTCGTGTCGGGCCCCGCGGCCCGCACCTGCCTGTCTCCCTGCACAGCGGGCTCCCGCGTCACCGGGGAGCCCCGGCCCGGTTGGGAGGTGGACGGGGCCGGTGCCCACAGACGTCCACATAGTGAGACCACCGGGGTGGCTGGAGTCCCTACGGCACATCGGGGGTCGACTCGGACCTCGGGCCGGACATTTGTGGAAGTGCTTGGCGTGAGGGGGGCCCCGCTCTCCGCCGAAAGTGGGCTCTGACTGGGGGCAAGACAGCAGCCGCCGGACCATAGAGTGACGTCCTGACCTGCAGCGAGGGGGTGTGGACTGCGGACGGCCGAGAGGGGCTCCACACACCGGTCCACCATGACCCGGGGTGGCAGCGGGAATCAGGGCAAACAGGGCCTGATCGACAAGTTTACCGAGGCTGCGGGTGCCAAAGGGCCACCGCCACCTGTGCCAGACAATGCGGCCCTCCTGGCCGCGATCACGCAGTCCAGAGATGCCCCGGACGTCAAGATTGGGGCGGTAGGCGCAGACGTCATGCTCCTTCGACAAGACCTGCGCAACGCTGTGGAGCGCATAACTGGAGCGCAGACGCGGATCTCGGCCGTGGAGGACGACATGACCACCCTAAAGAAGAGGGTCGTTGCCCTTGAACGGACACAACAGGGCCTAGTGGCGAGAGCGGAGGAGGCGGAGGGACGTGCCAGGCGCAGTAATCTTCGCTTCCTGGGCTTTCCAGAAGACTGCGAGAAGGGCAATGCCGAGCGCTTCCTGACACAGTGGCTGGAAGGGTGGATGCCGGCCGACTCCCTCTCCCGTTGCTTCGTGGTGTAGCGGGCACACCGAGCCTTGACGCAAAAGCCCCCGGTGGGGGAATGCCCCCGCCCCTTGATCGCCAAATTGCTTAACTATGCCGTCAGAGACGCTATCCTGAAACAGGCGAGGGCAAAGGGTCAGCTCATATATGAGAACTCTCCTATCCTTATCTTCCCGGATTACACGAGACTAGTGCAACAGCAGAGACAGTCCTTCACCGCGGCCAAGGCCCGCCTTCGGGGCCTGAAGTTGCCATATGCCCTTCTGTACCCGGCTCGACTGCGGGTTGTCTTCCAATCCCGTACCTTTTTCTTTGATACCCCGGAGGCCGTTTTCCAATGGACGGATGAGACTGTCAAGGTGCGCGTCAACACCGCCAGGGGTGGGGAATCGGACTCCTCGACTGGGGGGCCCTCCAACAGGGGCCCGAAAGATCAGCAGAGGTGCCGGGGTAGATCCCGGTCGCATCGCAGCTCGAAGTCACGATCCAGCACGCGCAACGAGGAGGCCATGCAGGATGCCACTGGGGATGTGCCCTGACTGTTGGGAGACATATAATCCTGCTTCCTTGATTGCTTGTTCCTTTCTTGTTGACCAGGGTGAATTAGCTTGGCGGGGAGCCACGCTTTCTCAGGGTTGGGAAGGGGCCACAGCCTAGTTTGACATGGGCTGTGCTGCGGGGATCCATTGGAAGGGGTGCGCCCTGGCTCCCCGTTGGGGCCGGGACCACTCCCTGACCGCGACAGGTGCTTCCACGTTTGGGAGGTGCGGGGTGGGGGTGGAGGGGGGTTTGTTGAGGTGTGAGTTTGACTTGGTTCCGGGGTGGGGTTTGGGAGGGGAGTGCTGCATCCGATCCGCTGTGAGTGCTGCTGCTAGTGCCTGCGATATGACTTGTATGATTCGTATGCCGAAACACCAATGTCGTCTGATGCTGGGGGCTCTCGGGTAGGTCCGGGTGGGACTAGAATACTGAGCTGGAAAGTGAGAGGAATGCTGGACAAGGTGAAGAGGGGGGCTGTGTTTGCCTGGGCCAAGGGCAGGGGAACCGATATCTTGCTCCTCCAGGAAACCCACCTATTAGGCACGAAGGCGCTATGTCTCCAGCGAAATGGCACAGACATATCATGCAGGGTTTGCGAGGGGATCCCGGGGGGTGGCCATACTGATACATCGGAGGGTTCCTTTTACACATAGGCGCACATGGCAGGACGCGCAGGGCAGGTATATCTTTGTGCAGGGCGAGTTAGGTGGTGAGACGATTGTTCTTGGTAATGTATATGCCCCGCCCCCGCTGCAATGGGCCCTGGTGGAGAAGCTGATGTCCCTCTGGGTCGATATGCCGACAGCGCTGTCAATTGTTGGGGGGACTGGAATGATGTCATGGATGTCTCCTGCGACAGATGGCGGGGTGCTGCAAGCGGGGCTGTGGGAGGGGAGGGGCAAGCATCGCGTCTGCGAGCCATGGTTATGGGGCTGGACTGGATCGACTCCTGGAGGTACAAATGCGGGGCGCGTAGGGACTTTACTTACTTCTCTTCTGCGCATGACTCGTTCTCGCGCTTGGATTACATTTTTCTCCCGCGAGCGATGGCGGGTAGGCTCCTGTCCGCCGATATTTTGCCACGGGCACTATCTGACCTCTCTCCGATTTCTGTGGTGGTCGACACTGGGCGTCCTAGACAGCCGTTCAGGTGGCGCCTATCGCCCTGGCAGTTAACCCAGCCTTCTTACCACGCCCATATTACCCGGGAAATAGCTCACTTCCTGTCCGCCAACGTCGACTCGGTGGCATCCCCCGCAACCTTGTGGGAGGCCATGAAACCCACCCTGAGGTGGATAGATATCTCTTGGTGCTCAGCGGCGCGGAGGGAAAAGCGTCAGGACCTAGTGCGGCGGGAGGCAGAATTGGTGGACCTGGAGCGCAGGAGTCGGGGGGACGATGGCGCGCAGCACAGGCGTAGTTTATTACTGGCACAGCAGCACTATACCTCGATCTTATTAGATGAGGCCCGCCAAGTGTGGCTGGCAACTCAGAGCCGCATATATCAATGGGGCGATAAGTCGTGCAAAATGCTACATCGCCTGTGTCAGGGCATTAGACATGCACAGCCTCTGCCTCAGATTGCCGCCCCTGATGGGGAGCCACTGTTGGAACCTGGAGCGATTGCGGGCAGCTTCGCCTCCTATTACGAATCCCTATATGCGCCCCGGGAGTGCCTCGCGGCCGACATGGTACAGCGATTTATTGATGACCTTCCGCCACGGGCTGTGTCGGATGAGGTCCGCGATCTGCTGGACCGGCCATTGACGGACGAGGAACTGGCCACCGCCCTGGGCGAATTAACTCCGGGCAAGGCGCCGGGCCCAAACGGATTCCCATGCGAATTTTTTAGGCGCTTTGCGACCCAGTTGACGCCCCATTTTCGGCCGGTTATTGAGGAAGCCTGGGAGAGGGGCCTGCTGCCGCCCGACTGGCGACATGCAGAGGTGGTAGTCTTCTTGAAACCGGGACGCCCCCCGGAGAAACACGAGTCCTACCGGCCTATCTCACTCCTCAATACCGAGGCCAAGATATTGGCGAAGGCCCTCGCCAACAGGCTTAAACCGCATATCGCGGACTTCATACACCCGTACCAGGCAGGCTTTATGCCCCAGAGGGCCACCAGGCATAACATTCGGCGAGCCCAGGTGGCGATCTCGGCCTGGCGGGGATTGGGTGAGAGAGTAGCGCTACTGTTGGCCGACATGGATAGGGCGTTTGACTCCCTGAGCTGGACGTACTTGTTTGCTCTCCTGGGTCGACTGAATCTGGGTCCCCGCTTCCTGGCGTATGTACGTCTCCTCTATACTGACCTGACGGCGGCTGTCCGCGTCGGCGGGGTTGTCTCCCGCTCATTCGGTATCCGAAGGGGAACGAGACAGGGGTGCCCCCTCTCCCCATACCTCTTTGCGCTAGCAATGGAGCCCCTGGCGGCGTGGGTGCGGATCGACGCCCAGGTGAGGGGCTTCCAGTGGTCACCGGGGGTGGCGGATAGAATAGCCCTATACGCCGACGACGTGCTATTTTTTCTCTCTGATTTGGATCGCTCAGGGCCTCGGATCCTGCGGATCCTACAAATTTTTGGTGAAACATCAGGGCTCTATATGAACCCCGGGAAGTCCACACTTTGGACTCTAGGTGGTCCGCATCCTCTGGGTGAGTGGACCGATGGACTGCAGGTGACGGCTGACGGGGTGAAATACCTCGGGGTATACCTCACGGAGGATGCCTCGGTGGCCCTGGAGCGCAACATCTCCCCGGTTTGGAACCGGACGCGCGAGGATATTAAGGCGTGGGCCAGAATGCCGCTGTCCATTCAGGGTAGATCTGCCATCTTCAAGATGGTTGCGCTCCCACGCCTACTGTATCAACTGCAGAACCACCCGGCGCTGGTCCCGCACACTTGGTTTCGACGCCTGAATGCGGCCTTGAGCAGCTTCTTGTGGGAAGGCGGTGCGGCACGAGTTGCGCTGCGGACGTGCTTCCGCTCCACATACACAGGGGGTCTTGCCACGTCTGATTTATTATCATATTACCAAGCATCGCACCTCCTTGTACTCAATGACTGGTGGTACGCGGACAGGGGGGATCCTGCATACGTGGTGGAGCGATACCTTATGGGCTCTGCCTCCCTCCATACGCTATTGTACTCGGCGCCCCTTCGGGGAGCTCTGCCGTCCGTCACGCGCGTGGTTTTCCAGATCTGGCGGCAGGCCCTGCGCAGGGTGGGGTGGTGGAATGTCTTGACCCTGGAGACTCCGCTGTGGCAGAATGGTAGACTGCCGCAACTGGCGGCCCTGGTGGGCTTTCGGCATTGGGACATAATAGGCATCTCCACACTTGGTGACGTTATGTCTGGGGGAACGCTCAAATCTTTTGCTATGCTGCGGGAGGAATTTGCCATGCCACACACCCAGTTCTATAAGTATCTTCAGTTCCGGCATGCCCTTGCCCCGTATATCCGTGGCGTGGAGGACCTGCCGGAATTCAGTCCCATTGAAGCCAAGGTCTTTATGGGGGAATTGCCAGACAAAAAGATCTCCCGTATCTACCAGACGCTGGTACACCAGAGCGCGTCAGATCTTGCCCACCTTAGGTCCCAGTGGGAGCGGGACGTTGGGGAGCTCGACGAGGAAGATTGGGTTGAGGCCCTGGGGGGGCCCAGGGGTACGGCTGTCTCCACGCGCTTGCGACTGATACAGTTCAGATACCTCCACCGTACATATTACATCAGACAGCGCTTGTGGAGGGTGGGACTGATTGCATCCCCGACCTGTCTTAGATGCGGCTCTGAGGTGGGTACGCTACTGCATACAGTGTGGGACTGTGGGGCTCTTCAGAGGTTCTGGGACAGAGTATTCCGATGTTTGAGTGAGGTGCTTGCATGGGAGTTGCAGAGGGACCCCAAACTGGCTCTCCTTCATGTGCTAGCTGGAATAGGGGGTAATCGATATAAGCGACACCTACTACTCTTGGGTCTGACACTGGCCAAAAGGGACATAGCGAGATCCTGGAAGGCACCTCGTGCCCCCACCGTCACAGCCTGGCAGAATGGTATGGATTACTGTATGGGTCTGGAGCAGCCGGTCTATGTCGCACGGGGGTGCCCCCTCAAGCACTATAAAATTTGGAAGAGGTGGGCGGACTACCGGGGCCTAGACTTGGACCCACCCGCAGAGGAGGAGGCCCTATAGTATGATTGATAGCCCTACAGCCTTTGTTCTGGCTTGCAACTTGCAGCGTTCGGCACGACATGGACGGAGTAGGCAGCAGCACGGTTGGGAGGGGGGGAGTTGGGGGGGGTGGACAGGGGCAGAGGGGGGGTTTTATAGGACATTTCTTTGTACACAATTTCCTTCTGACGTATTGCCTAAGAAAATGTTTGCATGATGTGCTATTGATCATTTGCCCTAGTGATTGTCTCTGGTGTTCAGAGCATTACGTGCTATATTTTTGTCATGCTTCCAATAAAATCTGTTTAAAAAAAAAAAAAAAAATCGGAAGAATCGGGCTGTTACATACATTATATGGGACCTCCTCAACAACCCCAGCTTGTATCAAATCATGAACAATTCGTATAAGTGCCTCCTCCCCCTCCTGTGAAATGCGATATTGTGGCAAACAAGGTAGCACAGCTCCCTCCTTGACACTGATTTGAATCGGAGGGATAACCATCTGACCTACATCAGTGTCTGAGGTAGCCCATAAAGATGCAGGAAGAGAAGCCAATGCAGCATCCTCTTTAATCAAACAGATTCTATCAGATGTAATGTAATTATCATTTAAAATGACACGCACTCCTTCAGGAAAACATCGTATTGTGGCTCTAAAGTGTTTCAACATATCAAGGCCAAAAATATTATCTGGAGTGTTCGGGGAGAGTAAAAACGGACATGGAGCATCAAATTTATCAACAGAAAATAAAAGTGGTTGGGACAATGGGCTAAGGGAAGGTGTTCCATCGAAACCTATCGAAGTAATAGTTGTGCCAGACAGGGGAGCCCTCGGAACCAATTGTTTAGACAAAGCGCTACCTGTAGCTCCTGTATCGACCAGAAACCGATCAGTAGAGCCCAAAACATGTGCTGTAACATAGGGACCCGTCTGATCTACTGGAACTTCAACTGATTCCTTACCCCATCCTCGGCAATCCTATGCATGAGCAGAGTCATATAGATCAGAATGAACATAATCAGATACTTGACATTGATTCCGTTTATCAAATGTGTTCTGTCTTTGTTGTGGACGGGAATTCATATCAGACCTGACTCGATCATTCATAGGACCACGAGGCGCCGAGAAACCTGACCCAGGTCTTCCCTGGCCCCGTTCTCGAGCTGCTTGTTGAGCCTGAAGCGCCGGGCAATCTCGCGCCCAATGGCCGTATTGTCTGCAATATACACATTGATTCGGAGCTATATCTGAACGGCCAGAAGAAATATTGGAAGGTGATCGGCCACTTCTATCATAAGATCTGTGGAGGCTCTGATCATATCCTCTAGGAGGTGGGCCATACACTTGAGCCAACATGACTTTCGTTTTTAACTCTTTCGACTTCTTGTCCTCAGTCCCCTTTGCCTCCGTTTCCTGGCGCTCATAATACTGAGCCATCGTCAACACAGAGGCCGGAGAGGACGTAGTCCAAGAACTCTCACTAGCTTTTAATCGACTCGCTATACCGGGTAACAAATTCGAAACATATTTATCTACAAACAGATGTCTACCGGTATCGTCAGTAAGAGACTGACCACTAAAATCGCGAAAAGCTTCCTCAAAGCAAGTAAAGAAATCAGAAACCGATTCATCAATCTTTTGTTTACAGGACGCTAAGACAGTCCAATCAATCTTTTTGGGGGGAATGACCATTTTTGGTTTAGTTAAAATGGCTACAGGAAGGTCTAATATCAGTCTATGTGGTTTTTGGGCGGGCTCTCGATCCGCATCTATGCGCTCTATTTCTTTCCATTCGGCTCCAAAAACAGTACGATCATCTATATTACGAACGGTCCTCCACATATCTGGGGGTAAAATAAGACCGAAAAACAAATCTATATCACATAAAGTCATAACACAAGAATTCAAGGCACCCTCGACCTCTTCATAAAAGGCAGCTGGATTTTTACGCGGATCAGGTAACGAACTTTTAAGTGCCATTACATCTGCCCTATTCCAGGGAGTATAAACCCAATTATAAATGAAATAACCCTTCGCATCGGCAGAATGTTTATCATCATTATCACCCGCTCCTTTAGGAGGAACATACAAAGGTGCGGCTTCCCGCATGGGTTTCATGACAACTGGTATCATCTTATCTGTCTCGAAGATAGGACGTTGTGCCACTCCGGACGTATTAGTCTGTGGAACGGCGTCCGCAGCCTGTTTCTGCTCCTTCAAATGCCTCGCCTCGTCTCGTATTCTAACCAGCCGTCTAATGAAATCGGGTGCCTGAGAAAAAACAAGAAGACCATCACGTATTTGTTTATGATCATTTGCAATATCAACAGGTTCTAAAATGTCGGAAGCTTTTCGATACATCTCAACTACTTCATCAGCAAATGAGGCAGTGAAATACAACTGTTCTTTCTCTGTCCAATTCTGCATATCAGCGGACAGTTCTGCAGCAGAACGTGCACCACGCAATGCTCTACGGGCAGCTTGTCTGATCTCGGCCGATCGTTCTACAGACAGCATAGATCGGGAGTCCCGCGTTTTCTGTCTATCCTCATCAGAGTCCACGTCATCCCCAGACGGAGCCGATGGAGCAATATACGGGGGTGGAGGTCGATCTAATAACAAAAAATCATCTTGTGGTTTATTAAGGACAAGATAGAGAGGCTGACGGACAGGATATTGGCCCGATATCTGTAACCTTAGTTCTTTTTCCTCTCGCTCCTGTATTTCTTTCGTTTCTTTCTTTCGTAACTCCAGCGCTTTCTCATACACAGTCTTTTGCTGTTCTTTCTCAATCAACGCTTGCTCACGTTTCTCCTGCTGCCGTACTTCTTTCTCCCACATTCGCAAACTCTCAAACATATCACGTCTAGACTTTCGCTCAAACAAACAGCGTTCCACATATTCAACCTTTCGCGCATCAAACGACCCATGCAATGGCCAACGTAACTCAGGATCCTTTTTTGTGTATTTGTGCCACAATGTGCTGTACATTATGGCAGAAAGACCAAACTTCACATACATATCTCGATTAGGAGTCCCCTCGGGGGGAGCCGGCTGTGATTCCTTAAGTCGTAAACTGGCGCCACCAAACAAGCAGCACATCTTACGAAGTGCGCGGCAAACAGGCATGCTTCAAAAAATAGTGCAAGATATACACTACCATAGGTAAAGAGCGCTTAAGGTACTTTCTTAGTACGATGCGCTATACATAGAAAAGGCGGAGAAAACTCCGTGCATCACCTGCCTATATGAATTGCAATCCATATATTGCTAAACATAGGACCCAAAACCTAACCAAAGTAGACAAGTCTATCCAAATACAAAGTGCTCGGGCAAGCGTTCCTAAAACTGCCTTACCAATACGGGAGCTTCCAAA
Organism: Lissotriton helveticus; assembly: GCF_964261635.1. Classification (NCBI taxonomy): domain Eukaryota; kingdom Metazoa; phylum Chordata; class Amphibia; order Caudata; family Salamandridae; genus Lissotriton; species Lissotriton helveticus. The sequence goes on from NC_136058.1 coordinate 38,951,928, forward strand.
TGCCAAAACCTACAACAAAGCGCCGCAAAGCGACTCTCTTACCAATTGTAGGCTGTCCAGATTCCAACTGCCAAGTTTCAAAAATTCGACCAAACGGTCACTGCACGGCAGACCAACAGAAGAGATCTCAGTCGACGACCGGCGCCACCGGGATGGTCGGATCAGAAAGTAAGGAAGAAACACCTCGGATACCAAGACACGGGTCTCATCTGGTAGCGATCGCAACCTCAGCAAAGTTCCGAACCTTCGTCGCGACCAATCCTTCAGGCATCCGAGTCGCCGATGAGCCCCACGTGCCGGGCACCAATTTGTCGTACAGGCCTCAGCCTGGCCCGCTAGTGCAAGGGGTTCGCCCTTCTGCACACGAAGTCCTCGGACTCAAAGGAAAAAGTTGGCACGGAAACTGGAATTGCAAAACATAGAATTTATTACACTTCATGAAGTGGTGCTAAAGTTCAGACAGTACCCTTCGGCACTATGAGAAGTAGCACAAAGGGCTACCGGACACATGGTTTATTTATACCCACACAGGGGCTCAAGAGAAGGCGGTACAAACAAAAAAGCACATTTTATGCCCATACAAGGTAATATTGAGAAGCAAGATCGATCAGTGGGAGGAGCTAACAATCATGGGGTCTCGGCTACCACATTCCAATCTAGGGCTAACCATTAGCAGATGGAGACCCTAACGGTCAGCGGCAAAACACAGAGATGCTATTATTAGACTGTTGCCGGGCAGATTCAAAAGGCCATAAGCAGAGAGGTAGGACAACGCACGTGGTCGACACGAGGCAGTATGTGGCAGACAAAATGGCCGCCATGAATACAAAATGGATGCCATCCAATATCTGGATATCGATCAAAACTCGATGTCTTTTGCTAACGCTCAACTCAATCGACGTTAAAATACAACACCATGACTGCCCATTCCCTGCCCCTGCCTTCCGCCTCCCTGCTGCTCCTCCCTCCCACCTCCCCATATATGCCGGCCACTGTGCGGCCACGCCTCTGGCGCGCCTAAGCTAGCCAGTCTCCGCCTGCCTGCGCCTGGACCTCGCCCAGCACCAGAACCCCTGGCCCCCGCCCCCACCTGGACGACCGCCGCCACTACGACGCCAGCACTCTGCACGCTCTCAACTTCGGACGGAGCCACACCTGCTTCAAGGCCACCCGAAACGCATACACAGCCCCTTCCCCTGCCGGAACTGCAGCTACACCAGCCTCAGAGCCGACGAACCACCCACCAAGAAAGACCCCAACCACCTCCGATGCATACTACTGAACACCCGCTCCGCACGCAAGCATGCCGTCGAGCTTTGGGGCCTGCTTGACACATAATCCCCGGACGTTGCCTTCCTGACAGAGACCTGGTTTAACGACTCCTCCACACCCGACATCGCCATAGCCATCCCAGATGACTACAAGATCACCCGCAGAGACCGCACCAAAAGAGTCGGAGGAGGAATCGCCATCGTCCACAAGAGCAGCATCAGGGTCTCGACTAGCACCGACGACACGCTCAGCACCATCAAACACATGCATTTCCAGTGCCACACAGACCCTAACTCCACCCTCAGAGGCACCCTCATCTACTGACCCCCCAGACCCTGCCCCCAGTTCAGCAACTCCATCGCCGACTTGATCAGCACGCACGCCCTGACCTCCACCGACTACATTTATTTATTTATTCATTTGTCGAGCGCATGGTTACACCAATGGTGTGTCCCCGCGCTAAGACATCGTCAGATGAGTGACTACCATTTTTGAGTGGGTCCTCCACTCCTCCACTCCTCCCTCATATGTATTAGAGAACAGCCACGTCTTTAGCTGTTTCCACACTTTCGCTGGGTTCGGATCTCATGGAGACCGGTAGAGTGTTCCGGATTTTGGCCGCCAAGTACCTGAAGGAACGGGCTGCTGTACAGACTTTAAAAATCTAGGGACCTTCACTAAAGCCATGTCAATGGACCTTAGGTTACGTCCGGGGATATATTTAGTCAGCAATGGTTGCAGGTATCTGGGGCCTTTGTGTGAGAGGATGCGATGGCAATAGCACATCGCCTTCAACATGGCTCTTTCTTCCACTGGCAACCAGTGTAGGGTGTCAAGAGCCTTCCTAGTGTTCGTTCTCCTGGGGAGACTGAGAACCAGACGTGCTGCAGCATTTTGCACCCTCTGCAGTTTGGCTAGGCCTTTTTTTGAGGCCCCTAAGTACAGTACATTTCCATAGTCCAATTGTGAGGTGATTACTGCATGGAGTATGGTCTTTCTGGCTTTGGCTGGTAGTAGATCTATACCTTTCCTAAGGGTTTTTATGGCACCATAGCATTTTCCCGCTACCTTCTGGATTTGATTGTCAAATGATAGTTTGGAGTCTATCCAGATTCCAAGGTTTTTCACCTCTAATTTTGGGTGGGGGACTTGGCCTAGTCATTCTGGCCACCAAGCAGATGACCAGATGGTGGGTGTCTTCCCTACCACTAATACCTCGGTTTTATTACCATTTAACCGGAGGCAGTGGTTTGACATCCAGTCAGCCACTTCTTCTAGACAGTTTTCTAAGCGGGTAGCTGCCTGATCTTTGTTTTGGGATAGCATTACAATTAGTTGCGTGTCGTCAGCGTAGGACACTATTGACACCTCGTGTTTCTCTACACAGCCTGCCAGTGGTCCCACATACAGATTAAAGAGCGTGGGGCTTAAAATTGATCCCTGTGGGACCCCTTGAGGGAGGGGGTAGCTATCTGACAGGTGTGTCCGTTGGGCCACTTGGAAGCTTCGTTCGGCTAGGAACTAAGTCAGCCACTTCAGGGCATTACTCCTAATGCCGCAGGTCTCTAGCCTCTGAAGTAGTAGTGGATGAGAGACGGTGTCAAACGCCGCGCTGAGATCCAATAGGATCAGCGCGGCTGTTTGCCCCTCATCCACATGTTTCCTCAGAGCCTCTGTCGCCATTAATAGTGCTGATTCTGTTGAGTGGGCCGTTCTAAAACCTGATTGTGAGGGGTGTAACAGGTTGTTCATGTTAATGTGGTCAACTAGCTGTTTATTTGTGATTTTTTCTGTGATTTTAGCCACGAATGGGAGTAGTGAGATTGGGCGCAGATTGTCTAGTCTGGTGTAGTCTAGTGTAGGTTTCTACTTGAGTGGTCTAACAATGGCCTGCTTCCATTTCCTAGGGACTATTACTGACTCGAAGGAGCGGAGGATGAGATCCTCAATGTAAGGTAGGATTGTATCCATCCCCTCCATCATTTTCTCAGGTTGCGCCGGGTCTCTGGGCGAACCGGATTTTATTCCTTTTATTATGGTTTTTAGTTCCATGCCTTCCGGTATTGTAAATTTCTCCAGGGTTACTTTAACTGAGGTCACTGTTTTGGCAGCGTGAACGGTAGTACCCAGCCGTGCCTCAGCCGGAAAAGTCTTGTATATTTTAGTTACTTTGTTTGAGAAGAATTCTGCTATCTCATTGCAGATTTCTTTGGTGTCTGGGATATCAGCTATCTTCTCTTTTTGGATTTTAAGGGATTTTAGAATGATGAACATTTCTTTATGTGAATTGTTAGATTTGTCTATTTTATCTGTTTAAAACTCACATCTGGTTTTCTTAATCAGTGAGTGATAGGCTTTCAGTTCCTTTTTATAATCTTCTTTGGATTTACTACAGTAAGTTTTCCTCCAGGTTCGCTCGGCTTTTTTACATATTTTCCTAGCCATTCTTAGTTCGTCATTGTACCAAGGGGCAGTTGCCTTAGGTCTCCTTGGTATTCTTGTGCTCCAGGGTGCAACTTCATCTAGAGCGTCTGTAATCCAAGCCTCTATCTGGTCATTAGCTATATTAATGTCTATGTCCAACATTTGTTTCTGTTTCTCAAGAGTTTGTGAGAACGAGGTGGAGTTGAATTTAATGATACATAGAGGTTGGAGAGATGCACTACTTTCTCCTTTAGTTATCCAACGTTAATTAAAGTGTCCACTTTTAACTTTGTCGGCGTGCTCGCTCTTCGCGCTCCGCCCATTCGCGCTGCAAACAAGTGAAAAAGACAAATTTGAAGCTCTCTATTTCTCAATACAGTTAACCCGCATTTCCTCCTTTACCGGCATTCTCTGCTATAGACACCCCGGTCCTAGGGCTCCTTTTGCCAATAAGATTCAAGAAATATTAGAGCCTTTTATTAATAGGCCTAATCTTACTCTACTGGGTGACTTTAATTTTCATCTGGAGAAGACAGAGGAACCGGACATGATTGTTCTTATGGAAAATCTTATTGCATGTGGACTGAGCCAACTAGTAGATGGTCCTACGCACCTTGCGGGTCATACTTTAGACGGTATCTTTTCTAATGATAGCAGGTTGACCGAATCGCCGATCCCTTTAACCTGGTCAGATCACTGGGCCGTTCCCTTCCGTCTAAGTACACCTTCCTCTACCATGTCCTCCAAAAACACCAACTCATGGGAAACCAGAAGAAATTACAATGAGGTAAACAATAGCTCAATAGCCCCTTTTCTGGCAGAAGGCAACTTCTCCCTCTTGCCTGATGCTAATGCTGCTGCTCTTAGCCTGTCCAGTGCATTATGCAAAGCTGTGAATACCCTAGCACCCCCTAAAAAACATTATTCTGCTAGGAAGACCCCTCTGCCCCTTGGTACTCGGAACGATTGAGATTGTTGAGACAGAAATGCCGACAAAAAGAAAGAGCTTGGCTCACCCGACCTAGTGCCCCCGAGAAGAGCCAGCATAAATAAGCCCTAAAAGACTATAAAAGGGCGATAATAGATGAGAAAAAGATTTATTTCAATAACACCACTGCCTCGATAAAATCCTCAAGATAGCTCTTCAAAATAATCGACTCCTTATCCTCACCTAAAAACCCTAATTCAGTGGTGGAGACACAGTCGCTTTGCAATAGTATTGCTAATTTTTTCCACACTAAGATAGTAGACATACATACTGCCCTGGAAATTTTAAATTTGGAGCTTAACACACGGCCAACACCTATCTCTTTTTTAGACCATCCTCCTATCAGCTCTGAGATCTTGGAAGCAAATCTCGGTTCCCGTTTGACACAGTTTCCTCTGATGTCGCTGGTAGAGCTTAATAATCTCCTAGACGCTACTAAGTCTTGCTCCCCCCGGGACCCCTGTCCTTTGAAAACTCTTAAGACTTGTAGAGAGACTGTACTTCCTGTTCTATTGGAGATTATGAACATGTCCATCACTAAAGGGAGTTTTCCAGTAGCCTGGAAGACTGTAGTAGTTAAACCTCTGCTGAAAAAGGCTTCCTTGAATCCCGATGTCCTGAAACATTTCCGGCCAATTTTTTTACTACCAGTCCCGGCCAAAATACTCGAAGCCCATCTTAACCACCACCTGTCCCTATATATGGAGAGGGAGAATCTGTTAGATATTTCCCAGCATGGACTCCGGGAGACCCATAGCACAGAAACGGCCCTCACGATGGTAGTCAACAACATCAGAGCGGAAGTTGACAAAGGTCGAACTGCTCTGCTTGTGTTGCTAGACCGAACAGCAGCGTTCGACACCCTGTCCCCTTCAATCCTGGTTGACAGGTTGAGGTCGATAGGGGTTGAGGACAACGCTCTGAATCTCCTTTTCTCTTTTCTTCACCAGAGATGGCAAAGAGTAAAACTGGGAACATTTCTATCTCCCTCCCAGGCGGTGCATTGTGGGGTCCCACAGGGTTCGGCTCTGAGCCCTGTATTATTTAACATCTATCTGACCCTTCTTGCTAAAATTATACGATCTTTTGGGTATCAAGTACTCTCATATGCCGATGATACTCAGATCATTGTCTCCACTTCCCGACCGACACAAGACTCTGCTCCTAAATTTAGAGCATGTATGGAAGAGGTGTCAGTATGGATGATACGCAATCATCTTAAACTAAACGAAGAGAAGACTGAGATCTTGGTCTTTGGTGGGAGCCATGAAGTGTGGAATGAGGATTGGTGGCCTGTCTCTCTAGGGGAATGTCCCCAACCTGCAGAGGCAGCCAGGAATTTAGGTGTCATAATTGACCCTGCCCTCTCATTCGACCATCAGGTCAATAAAACAGTGGCCACATGCTGTACCATTATTCGAACTCTAAAAAAGATCGCCCCCTATTTGTCCCCGGAGGCACGTAAACAGTCAACGGTCGCCCTGGTATCTTCCAGGCTCGACTATTGTAACGCGCTGTATGGTGGTATTAAAAGGAAATTGAGTCAGCAACTTCAGGTGATTCAAAACGCCGCCGCTAGGCTCGTTCTCAATCTGCCTAGACGCTCATCTGCCACCAAGGCGAGAAAAGAACTTCATTGGCTGCCAATTCAGGCCAGAATTTCATTTAAACTCCTCTGTCTTGCCCACAAGGCGGTATTTGGACCAGGGTCTGAAGGGATTAAATCCCTAGTTAGCCCCTATATCCCCAACAGACCACTTTGGTCATCCACTAAAAATCTGCTTACCGTCCCGAGATTCAACAAGGTGAGATGGGAAGGAAGAGCGTTCTCCTTCCTGGTGCCCAAACTGTGGAACACCCTACCGCCTGAACTCTCTAGCCAACCCTCACTGGTGATTTTTCGCAAACTTTTAAAAACATGGCTTTTGTCCCTGGCGTACTAATTAATTAATTATGACTATATCACCCTCTCGCTCTGTTATGATTTTTTTGTCTGTTATCTGCGCCTTGATGCCCTTTGGGGTTAAGTTTTCTGCGCATTATAAGACTCACATTCATTCATTCATTCATTCAAAAATGCAAAGGAGACACATTTCGGTCTCCGTCTAGCTGCACAACCTATTATAATGAATTTAATGGAGTTGAATTTAACACACTTTTTGGTAGTTATTGTTTCTCTATGATGTAGTGTTTTCCTCCTCTGAGAGGGCAAAGTAAAAGGGACTAAATAGTGATGGGACCACGGAACTGGCCATGGCCTTCCTATTTTAATCTCAGTGCAATTGGCAAGTATCGGGTCTAAAATGTGGCCCCCTTGATGTGTTTGTGACTCCACTATTTGTGTCAGATTTAGTGCGAGAAGGTCCTTACAAATAGCATTTACTTCTTTGTTGTCGGTCTCATCGAAGTGTATCTTTAGGTCCCCTAATACCAAAAACTTGTTATATCTCAGTGCTGGGTGGACTACTTTATCCTCCAGACTTGTCACAAATGTTGTCATTTGGCCAGGTGGGCGGTAGATGAGGAAACCCGCTATGGTGTTATCTTCTGTTATTGATAGCGTGAACAAGAGTGCCTCACAGCTATCTAGATCACTTTGTTGGGTCTCACATTTGATATCATCTTTATGGATTATGGCAATTCACCCTCCTCTTTGGCCTATCCTATCTCGCCTCATTAGGCAGTAGCCGTTTGGGATGGCGTCTATCACATCTGGTGTTTTGAGTTTTCATTCAGCCATGTCTCGGTCAGGAACAAGGCGTCTAATGATTTCTCCTCTAGTAGATCATTTATCTCATACTTGTGTTTAGCCATAAACCTGCAGTTTAGTAGAGCCAGCTTTGTTTTTGGTGCCCCCGTGGTATATGTATGGCAGCTAAGTGTAGTATTGCAGTGCCTGCATGTTAGTGCCATGTTGTCAATCTGTATTTTATGTCTACAAGTAGCTCTGATGGGTTTGTTTAGTTTTAATAGTGCCTCTTTAGAGTACTTGATCCTCTCTAAAGTCCCCACAGGGCCAGGGTTCCTGGCCCCTGGTCCCGGCCGGAGCGTGGACGGGCGCAGACGGGCTTGCCTTTGGCACGCCTTCGGCATGCCAGCGGCGCGCCCGCTGCACGCGAGCGCTGCACGGTCATGGGGACATTGGTTTAAGTAGAGGGGAAGATTGAGGTGGATGGAGCGCCTCTGCTGACTAGACTGGAAATGACCAGCTCTGCTCCGCCCTCCACGCAAACGGCACACAGCCGGGTTGGACCGGGGCAGGCAGGCTAAAATGCGGTGAGTGAAACAGTCCTCAGCCGTATGTTGTGCAAAATACACTTTCAGTGCAAGAAGCCAGTGCAATCAGAATATTTTAGAACAGTGATTAAAAACCAACAGATATTTCAGAGATCGTAGCGTTCACTCAGTAGTCTCACCTTGAGTGTCTATCCACCTCGGAGACCTGAACTTTCACCTTGAGAACAACACAACAACAACTCCACAACCCTGATCGATAACATTGCCAACCTCGGATTGAAGCAACTCGTCACAACGCCCACCCACTCCGCCGGCCACACGCTTGACCCCGTCTTCTCCTCAAGCCTGCACGTCTCCATCAGCCACACCACCGAACTCCTCTGGACCGACCATCGCTGCATCCACTTCCCCTTCCAGAAACCCACCACACACCACAGCACCCAACAGATCCCCCGCCGCTGCCGGAGCAAAATCACCAAAGACCAACTACACGCAAACCTCGCTCTCAGCCCACCCACCAAACCCTCCAACACCGACGACGCTGCCCAGAGCCTGAGACTGTGGATTGAGTACTGCGCCAACACCCTCGCCCACCGAAGAAACCCCCCCACATAGACACCAGCAAGAGGGCCAGCTGGTTCACCCCAGAACTCCTAACCTCCAAGCAAGCCTGCCGGAAACTAGAGAAGAAATGGAAAGTGAACAAACTCCGGACAGCGTCGCAGCACACAAAGACGCCATCCACAACCACCACCACCTCATCAGGGCGGCCAAGAGGACCTCCTTCAAAGACCGCCTCAACAACAGCGCACACAATAGCAAGCAGCTCTTCAACATCGTTAAGGAACTCTCCAACCCCAGCTCTAACACCAACGACATCCCGCCGTCGAAGCCCTGTGGACTCCCCCGCCACCTTCTTCTACCACAAGATAGCAGACATCCACGACAGCTTCAACACCCAGACAGCCCCAACAGACAGCAACACAACAGACCCTCTGCACACCATCGACCACGACCCACTGTTAGCCTGGGCCAGCGTGAGCATCGATGACACCATCAAGACTATGCGGACAATCCATTCCGGCTCTCCGTCAGACCCATTCCCGCACCACGTCTTCAACAGAGCAAGCAGCTCCATTGCACCCCACCTGCGCAACATCATCAATCTCTCCTTTGAAACCGCGACCTTCCCAGAGATCTGGAAACACACCGAGATCAACGCACTACTCAAAAATCCTAAGGCAGACCCAAGAGACCTCAAGAACTTCCGGCCCATCTCTCTGCTCCCCTTCCCGGCCAAGGTCATCGAGAAAACCGTCAACAGACAGCTAACCCAATACCTCAAAGAAAACAGAATCCTGGACCCTTCCCAGTCAGGGGTCCGCAGCAACCACAGCACCGAGACTGCCCTCATCGCTGCCACCGATGACATCAGGACCCTGCTGGACAACGGCGAGACCGCAGCACTCATCCTCCTAGACCTCTCTGCCGCCTTCGATACCGTCTGCCACCGCACACTATGTGCACGCCTCCACGCCACAGGGATCAGAGACAAAGCTCTGGATTGGACCACCTCCTTCCTCTCTGGCCGAACCCAGAGTGTCCACCTACCCCCATTCCGTTCCAAAGCCTCCGAGATCATCTGCGGCATAACCCAGGGATCTTCCCTCAGCCCAACACTGTTCAACATTTACATGGCCCCGCTCGCACACGTAGCCCGACAGCACGACCTCAACATAATCTCCTACGTCGATGACACTCAGCTGATCCTCCTCCTCACCAAGGACCCTATCACCGCCAAAGCCAACCTCCATGAAGGAATGAAGGTCGTCGCCGACTGGATGAAGACCAATCGTCTGAAGCTGAACTCGGACAAGACGGAGGTCCTCATCCTTGGCTCTAACCCTTCAGCCTGGGACGACTCCTGGTGGCCGACGGCACTGGGGGCAGCCCCGACACCCACCGACCACGCACGCAACCTGCAGGGACATCTTAAGGATTTTGGGGGCCCTGGGCCAAACATGTTTTGGGGGCCCCTTTTCAGAACATCTTTGAATTTATGATCCAATTTGAGCCCCTAATTCCCATGCCGTTTCCGCTTCCTCAGCTGCGTAAGCGATCATCATAGGCATTAGCCTACATATTCACGATGTAAATGGACGCGCGCAACTGACAGAGGTAGGATATAGTGTTTCCTGCCCTGCTACTAGGTTTTTAATACTTTTTAAAATTGTATATGTGTGGCTGAATTACTCTGTGCTTTTTAACAATTTCTCTTACCTTCGCACACATGCACTTTACTTGATTCTGCTTGCCCACACCTCCTTAGCTCCTCTGATTTGCATCTTGCTTTTCCCCCAGTCCTGGTCTGCCACGGCTGATACGCCAATTGTGCGGAGGGCAGGGGTTACTATCGGGCTCCCACTTCCGCCCACGCAGTTTCTGCTTCCTCCGCTGCGTTAGCGATCCAGTTTGCATCATACCATTAGAAGTAATGGGGTAGCCCTGTAACCCTCAGAACCTGGGCCAGGGAATTTGAACTAAAAGGTGGTTCTTTTGGGGAATGCAATTGCTTTGAAAACTTATTATATACAAAAGAAAAGAAATATCTGGTGAAGGACAAATCAGAAAACCAAATAGACACACTGACCACAATTTGCATAAGAAGGTAAACCTTTAGTATTTAACCTTTTTGCGTATTATTTCAAAGAGCATAGTGCAAGCTGTCCAGAACAACAATACAGAAAATAAGGGTCCATTAGGTGAGAATGGTGACTGAGTGCTCCAAATGATTACACAAGACCAAAATATATCATACATGTAAACAAAAAACAACACAAGTTATTCGACATATCCACTGTACAACACAATAGTTTCAAGAGAGTAATTTTTTTCTTTAATGGTTGAAAACTCTGTGTGGTTGGATATATAGACAGAACGTCGACGTTTCGACCCTAGATGAATGCAGTGATTTTAGTACATCTATGGTGGGTCTTCATCAGGACTGGAAAAATGTAGGACAGCCTATGAATGTAAAAGGAGGTACAATCAGGGCCTAGTTTGTGTTAATATAATAAAACAGGTGTTTAATTACCCATTTTTCTCATCTTGTTTTATATAGGTGTATCATTCGATTTATCTTCAACTTTTGGGTGGAGGTTGTCAGCCGACAACCCCCTTCTGCGTGAATGGCGCAAGGTAATCTATAAAATGAAACAAGCAGGGTGAAACTGAGGCCTCAGCTTCATATGGGAAGGGCTTCTCATAAGCGCAGGTGAGATGAGCTGTTTCCTACCTGTTTGTGAATTCCGAATCTTCTTCAATGAGCAGTGAAGAAGTTTGTGTAGGGTGGTGCCACCGTGGCTATTGCCTGGAAGAAATAGGTAATCCGGTCTTACGCATGGGGACCTTATCTTTTAAGTAATAATCATTAATTTAGCCAGTGACATACAGTAATGAATCCATCCCATTCCTAGATCTCACTCTTGAAGTAGAGGAAGAAAGAATTGTGATGAACTTATTTAAGAAACCAACCAATCGAAACACACTCCTGCAATACAACTCGCACCACCCCAGGAACCTGAAAGGCAACCTACCTTACGGGCAATTTTTACGTGTACGCAGGAACTGCACAAGAAGAAAAGATTATTTCAAAGAAAGTGATTTACTCATCGCGAAACTGAGAGAAAGGGGATACCCCAAGGGGTTACTGAATAGAGCCAGGAAAAGGGCCTCGTACAGACCACGTGAAACCTTACTGGTAGTACAAACAAAAAACAGAGAAATGGATAAACTAATATGTGTAACCACCTTTAACACAAGAAGTCACAAAATAAATAAAGTGATCAAGAAATATTGGAACCTTGTGGGCCCAGAAATCGGAATACAAAAGGTCCCCATGTTCTCATTCAAGCGGGCCAAAAATGTTAAAGACTATGTTGTGTCTTCATTTCTGGAATCAACTTCTGCACCTGACACCAGATCACAGTTAGGTCTACCGCCCATCACAGGACACCAAAGATGTCGGAGTTGCAAAGCTTGCAAATACGTACTAACTGGAAAAACCGTCACGCATCGTGGGAAGACATACACACTCGGACACTTCACGAATTGCAATAGCCAAAACATAATATATGCGAAAAGATGCCCATGCCTACTGATCTACATAGGTCAGACAACCCAAAAAGTGAAAAACAGAATTCTGCAACACCAAAGTACAATAAGGCACCGTTGGTAGACCACTACTCTACACTGGGACATACACAAATGGAATGGCTAGTGCTCGAGAAAGTGATCACCCATCAAAGTGGAGGCAACATCGAGAACCAACTTAACTACAAAGAATGCCAGTGGATACACACCGTTGAGGCAATAACTCACGGCCTCAATGAACAGGAAGAAACCTATGTACAAATGAGTAGACTGTAATCTAACGCTCAGATGGACTCTGTATCCCAAACCCACGCCCAACGCCTTGTCAAACACCAAGTACTAACTGAAGTCATCTGTGTTAGGTATGGTAATAACACACACTCACAAGGCCAAATAATTCACCTCAAGGGGGACCCTTTACATGTTTGATTAGGTTACTCAGGAATTGTGCCCACACATATATGATTGATAGTGATTCTTTCAGGACTTAAATATGCAACATCTCCAATTGGTATTGTCTTTTTTTTAGGCCAATTTAACCTATGCCTGTATATATTTTTGTTTATAAACCATGTTCGTGCAACGTACACATTCTGTATTCTGTGGTTATATTAACTAACCACTGTGAACATACCAGGCGAGAGTCTGTTCCTAGACTTGGGATTAAGCCCATATGTCGGTACATTAAGCACACCGCTCATAACCTCGTTCTATAGGCCAACCCAATGTGTCCCTGAAATTAAGTAAAACACTCCGTCCAAGCGGGTACATTCTGCCACAAACCTACTTACAACCCGAGCGTTCCCTCCTAGGTTATTATCACTATCTTTGTTCAGTTATTGTTCAAGGTTTTCTTGTATTTAACACCTAAGCAAAGATGCCTGCAGCACTGACATATATCAGATAGTGTATGTCCTGTATGTTTACACAGGAAAAGAATAGCTCTTGCGCATCCCCCACGCGCAACTGTAGAACAAATTCAGGTTCCTAAACACGTTGGATCTGACACGTACGCCATCGGAGGCGCATGTCAAATCGCGGGCAAACGAAGGTTCGGGTTGTCATTTACTGAACTGCACCCGACAGATTAAGACATTCCTGCTACTCCGCCCAAGTAAGTTTCCTAAGACAGAACTATGCGGTAGACGTTTTTAGCTTTCTATCTTCTTTACAGATGAAAGGAAGGCCTCTATGCAAATTATGCTGGGAGTTCCTCTGGAAGAGTAGAAGGCGATCCCCATGTGGTACCAACTTTTTGACCTTCACTTTTGGTGAAATTACAATTGATGTTGAGGATGGGTACTATACCCGTGAGCACAGCAGTGGTCTTGTGATTAAATAAGCATGTATCTTTACAGGGTAATATACCCGAAAATTTTGTATTTATTCGCAATGTAAATCAAAAGGTATTCAAAATGCAACTAACCAGTGTTGATATCCATTTATCAATTGTGAACTATACATTTAGATTATTGTCCATTAATATTGATTGAATATATAATTTGCAGAAATCATCACATTGTTCACTTTGCCAATGTTGATAAAGTTTTGTTCATTTTAATTGAGGAAGAATCACTGAGAGTGAAGTATTTTGTTTATGTTTATGAAATGCATCAATTGATGTATAAAAGTATGTGACATACTGAAAAACGGATTATGTGATAAAGATCGCAAGATCGAAACGCATCTGTTTAGTTTGCTAAACATAAATATATATACTAGCAGCCCGACCCGACGTTGTCCGGGTATGAAATAGAATGTGTGTAATGTGTGTATTCAGATACGGTCATTCGCGTGTTCCCCCGCTTGAGGACCAGCTGCAGCCCTGGTTGATGTTAGCAGGCGCGTGTCCCCCCGCTTGAGGCCCAGCTGCAGCCCTGGTTCATGTTAGCAGGCGCATGTAATTAGTGTAGTGATCTGCCGCCTGAGCCCGGCTACAGCCCTGGCTGAGGTTAGCAGGCGCGTGTAATTTGGTTTAATGTCATAGTTCAGTAACAGCGCGCATGAGAGGCTGCAGCAATTGTCCCCGCATACAAGCTCAGTCGCATGTGCCCCCGCTTGAGGGCCAGCGGCGACCGTCTAACAATTAGAATTGTGTGAGTCTTGAATGATTGTTTCCGGCTGTTCTTATTTTTTTATGACCCACACCGACGCTCTTCGGCCCAGAGTGCTTTTTAGACGCACCCAGGACTAGCCACACACTGCGTTTGGCACTTTCAGACGCACCCAGGCCAAGGCACACACTGCATTCGGCACCCCCAGTATGTGTGAGACAACAGGCAGTCCCCCAAGGGAGTCTTGCGAATGGTTACTTATCATGCTTCGAGGTGAACGCCTTTGTGCGCCCCCAGCACACGGCCACAGCAGACGATCTGATTAATGTACGACCCAGATGGCATGAAGTGCGGAACGTAGCACACGCCCCCAGCGTTTGTCACGCCCCCAGTGTGCCCCTTGATACTGCGCAGTTGCGTAATTGGCGATTCACATGGCATGAAGGGCGGACACACGCCCACAGCGCGGACACACGCCCACAGCGTTTGTCACGGCCCCAGCGTGTCACGCCCCCAGCGTGCCCTTTGATGCGGCGCAATTAAGACTCACATGTCATGAAGGGCGGAACGTACCACACGCCCCCAGCGTTTGTCACGCCCACAGCAGAACGCAGACACGCCCACAAGGGACTACTTTGCTGGCACGGTTCTTTTACCTTTTAAGTGTATATGGTGGCCCTCTGCATAGCCTATGTCCTTCTGATGCAACTACCCTTTCCAACGCTGTATTGGGTGTTGTGATTGGTGCTGTGGTTACTGATATTACCCGCCTCAAAGGTTTGGGCTCTCTCTTTATAATATTAGTATGGATATATATATATATATTATCTACCTATTATAGTTAAGACCTAGTTTCCATAGGAAAAGCGTTTTTCTTTACCAAATAACTTTGGAGCCGGTTAACGAATCTTCGCGAAATTTTCAAACTAGTGGGGCGCTTCGGTCCGCTCCTATCTAGAAAGTTTCGGAGTGATTTGGCAAGTGGGTGCCGGGAAAAAAGGGGGTCTCAAATGTGTATTCTCCATGTTAATTCACATAGGAAACTTTAGACACTGTACAGCCCGAAATGCTGAAAGGAATTACACCAAATTTTGCAAAAAGGTAGCCCTTGTTTCAGAAAGAACTATTAAATGGTGTAAATCCGTTAAGTAGTTCCTGAGAAATTAAAGAAAAAGAGGTGAAAAAATGCATTTCCCATAGGAAACTTTAGACACGGCTACAGCTGGAACTGCTGAACGGAATTACACAAAATTTGGTAGAAAGGTAGTGCTTGGTTCAGAAAGCCCTCTTTTTCTTAAATGCTGTAAATCCTTTCAGCAGTTGCTGAGAAAATAAAAAAATAAAAATATCGATATATAGAGGCATGGAGGATGCGCGCACCCTGCCGATCACGAGCTGCATTCTAATTGGCTGTCAACACTTCAAACCAGGAAGTGTTGGCAGCCATCTTGTGCCTCGGTAGAACCAAGGCACCTGAAAGCAAAGGCTCAAAACAAGAAAAGGGGACAGGGTAGAAACACCCTGACCCCCTAGGCCTGCTCAGGTGGTCCTAAAAGGACCCCCAGGGCCCAAAAAATCATTAAAAAAAAATAAAAAATCCGCCAAATTTGCGCTGGGTGTGCGAATCCAGGTGAGAAAATAAAAAAAACAGACCGCGGACTCCCACGCTTCGTTTAATTGAAGCTCCCGGGTGGGCCAAGTCCCGGGGGCATGTAAAAAAAAATTCTGTGGGGGGCCCCAATGCCCCCCGCACTGCCCCAGTGACCGCCAACCCCCAGCGCTTTGCAAAATATTTGCGGGGGGCACAGAGCCCCCCCAGAGCCCCGGGGACCACCACCCCCGGGGCTATGTTTTTTATGTGTGATGGTCCCCCAAAACCCCCCAAGCCCCGGGGTCCGAGGCTCTCAATATTAAATTTGCGGGGGCACATGGACCCCGTTGCCCTGGGGACCGCCAACCCCCAGGGCTCTTATTTTTTAAATAATACCCGTGTGGGGGGGCTCAAGCCCCCCCACACGCCCCGGGGCCCTCCACCTCCCCGGGGCTCTAATTATTCAAATTAGGGGATCCTTGACCCTCAAGCCCCGGGGACCACCACCTCCCTGGAGCCGAAAATGGCCTCGGGAGGGGGGCCACGCGGCCCCCTTCCCCATTTAAAATAAAAAAAATAATTAGGTGTCAGGCCCTGGACAGGTAAGGAAGGGGGGCCACACTGCCCCCCTTCTAAAAAACTAAAAATAAAAAAAAAGCCGGCATCGCGCTGGAGGCCTTGCCCCCTCCCACCAACACTATATATATATATATGTTCCACCAATGAACCCCTCCGGTCCAAGAAGGCACACAGCACTCTCCCCACCTCCGGTATGCATGCCTTTCTGTCACACGCGTTTACATCCTTCTTCATAATATTTCCATGTCGACGCGTTTCAAGGCGGGAACGCCTCTTCATCAGGACTCTGCATAGGAAAAAAAAGAAGATCTCACCACTCCATTCATTGCACGTTTTTATTCAATGAACCACGCCCTCAGTGGGTGTGGCAACATCATAACTACCAGCAGCATGCTGGTCTTTGAAGTCCCATGAGTGGTGAGTACTATTTTATCCATTTAGTAGGTTCTTGTTTTCCTATATTTGTTTCGTTGCTTTTGTGATTCCTATAGTAGGATAGAAGTTCTGTATCGCGTGCTTGATCGCCCCAGGAGAGTGCGCCTGGTAGAAAGGAAACGTTCCTCTCATCGGCCTCTCCGCGCTCCGCTGCTGTTTCAGCCAAATGTATGTAAATGTAAATGTAAAAGCCAGAACCGAAGACGGTGCTCTTCTCCGCGGCTAGGGGCAGCCGCGCAACAATGTTTCACCAATGAACCCCTCCGGTCCAAGAAGGCACACAGCACTCTCCCCACCTCCGGTATGCATGCCTTTCTGTCACACGCGATGACATCCTTCTTCATATTATTTCCATGTCGACGCGTTTCAAGGCGGGAACGCCTCTTCATCAGGACTCTGCAGGGGTTCATTGGTGGAACATATATATATATATATATATATATATATATATATTACCTACTGGCGGTCACCAGTATGTAGTTATAGTTAGGACCTTGTTACATAGGAAATCTGCAACATTCTATTGGGAATAACTTTGGCCCGGTTGAGGAATTTGCTTGTAATTTTCCAAAATTTTGGCCAGCTCCGCTGCGCTCCTTCCCTGAAAGTCTCGGGTAGATTCGTCAAGCGGGGGCCGAGAAAAAAGGGGGGTCCCAAAACATGTTTTCCCACTGTTAATTTCCATAGGACCTTTAGACACGGCTACAGCCCGAACCGCTGAACGGAATTACACCAAACTTCGCAAAATGGTAGATTCTGGTACGCAGATCACGCTTTTGGTTAAATAGTGTAAATCCCTCCAGTAGTTCCTGAGAAAATTAAAGTTGAAATCAATTATATATCTATAAGCGCGCACCGTGCGCGCACCTTGCCGTGCACGAGCTTCATGCTGATTGGCTGCCACTGTCTGTCAACACTCCAAAACAGAAATGGATGGCAGCCATCTTGTGCCTCAGTAGACTGAGGCACAAGAAAGCAGAAAAAAAAGTGTGGAACTCAAAAAGGGGGCAGGGTAGAAGCACCCTGACCACCTAGGCCTGCACAGGGACCCCCAAGGCAAAAAAATATTTAAAAAAAATCAAAAAATTGAAAAATCGCGGGGTGCACGCACAGTGCGCGCACCCCATGATTCCCCCCCAAACTTTTTTTTTGCCTTGGGGGTCCTTGTGGGAACCCCTGAGCAGGCCTAGGGGGTCAGGGTGCTTCTACCCTGCCCCCTTTTTGAGTTCTAAAACTTCTCGAGCACGAGCTGCATGCTCATTGGCTTTCAACACTTCAAACCAGGAAGTGTTGGCAGCCATCTTGTGCTCGGTAGACCGAGGAAAGCAGAAAAACAAACGTGTAGAACACAAAAAGGGGGCAGGGTAGAAGCACCCTGACCCCCTAGGCCTGCTCTTGGGGTCCCAAAAGGACCCCCAAGGCCAAAAATGTTTTTTTTTAAAACACGGTATGTTTATTTAAAAATTACCCCCCAGGGGGACCAAATTGTGGGGGCGTAGTGATAAAGAAGTGTGGGGGGTGCCCAATCCCCCCCACACTGCCCCGGGGACCGCCGCCCTCCGGGGCAAAGCAACGCAGCCCCCCTGGCACATACTGGAGGCTCCTGGTGGGCTAGTTGCCTCCCAGGGAATTAGTTCCCCCTCTGCAAACGCGCCCATGGGCTGCGCTGCAGAGAGGTGTAAAAAAGGGTGTGTCCTCATTACACCTCTCTGCAATGCAGCCCCCTGGGAAATACTGGAGGTTCCTGGTGGGCTAGTTGGCCCCCAGGGATCCCCAGTATGCAAGGGGAATTAGTTCCTCCTCTGCAAATGTGCCAGGGGGCTGCGTTGGTCACTTTTGTGACACAGCGGCGGTGCAAAAGATGCACCATGGTGCGTGTTATTTACAACGTGACGCATCTGGGAGATGCGTCACGTTGTAAAGCCCTGTGCCTTAAGAAGGCGTTATGGTGCAGGGGGGGATGTTCCTGCACAGGAACGCCTGCTAAAAATGGCTAAGTGAAATCTACAAGATTTCACTCAATCACTTTTAGGCCAATGCTATGTCAAAACCCTGCGCCTGATTGAAGCAGGCGTAAGGCTTGACGCAGCATTAGTTGAATGGGCCCCCCAGGAGCATTGCTGGAGCTGCATCGCGCATGCGACGCAACTCTAGCAATGCGACACCTTTACGGCACAGATGCGTCACGCATCTGTGCCGTTTTTGTCCCATTGTGTGCCACATTATAAATGTGGAACATCAGTGGTGGCGCTTGGGTGGTTTTGCTTGTCGTAGGTTACTTGGCGCATCAATGCTGATTTGCAGAGATGCACCATGTAACGTACATCTGCCTCATTGTTTCAGTCACTCTTTTACTTCACTTTCTTCAGTCACTATACTTCCTTTACCTCACTCATTTGCTCAGTCCCTTACTCCATTTTTGTCATTCATTTCAGCTAGCCATTTATACACTACACATTCATTCAAAAGAAAGATGACACAGTGCATAAGAAATAGAGCTCTTTTTTGAAAAATGAGTTAGTTCTGAAAAGAACTTTTTTTTTGGTTTTGTTATTTTGTATTTTTTTTTTAACAAAGTTTTATACTTTTTTTGGGTATTTTGAAACGCAAACTGAAATCCTGAACTTCAAAAGTGTTCAACAGGAACAACAAAAAACTGAAATTTAAAAAAATTATCGCCTTCTTGTGCACGCATGCTCCATGATGCGCTTTTCAACAAGCACAAGGCTTTGTTCAGAGTATACAAGAATTTCGTTGCACTTGTTGCACCTCATGTGCACCTTCTTTAAATATGGCCTCAGGTCCAGTTCGGCAGTTGAAGGAGATGGAGGTGTTGCCGATGAAGTGCTGGCCACAGCTGGTGGCACTTGTGTGGCCAGGGCTCTAGTGGATGCCTTCGCAAACTGCGCATGGTGCACTTGCCTCACATGTCTCATCATCGTGTGAATTGAAAATGAATATTTTTTCGTAGGTTTTCCCCTAGAAAGGACAGTGTCACAAATGGTGCACGTGACTTTAGGTGCATTC
This sequence comes from Lissotriton helveticus, assembly GCF_964261635.1. Taxonomy (NCBI): domain Eukaryota; kingdom Metazoa; phylum Chordata; class Amphibia; order Caudata; family Salamandridae; genus Lissotriton; species Lissotriton helveticus. The sequence continues at coordinate 38,971,687 of NC_136058.1, forward strand.
ACCTACTTTAGTCCTTCAGGATATCGAAAAAATTGCCAAATAAAAGATTCCTTCACTCGCCGTTGAGGAAGTCGATACTGTTCATCAGAATCAGATGATGATGATTCCTGTCTGGCTGCCATTTCAGTTATTTCTCAGAGAAGCTGGAGAGGGTCCTTCTTCCACGAGATTGAAACAGATAAAGAGGGAAATGGGTGGGGTTTTTGAAGATTCTAGAACTGAAACTACTATGAGTCACATGACTTGACGTGCGTGCTCGGGTGCGCGCACCCGGTCGCGCACGTCACTTTAAAATGGCGGTCTGCCCGATTTTCATAAAAGTTTAAAAACGTAAAAAGGAGGCAAAGTGGAGACACCCTGACCTCCTAGACCTTCTCAAGGGGTCTCAGAAAGGGTCCCAGAAGAATCTCGACAGGTTGAAAAATAGCGGGGTGCACGCACCCGGTCGCGCACCCCGTCTGAAAATGGCGTTTAACTCGGTTTACATAAAAGTTTCAAAACGTGAGAAGGAGGCTTGGTAAACACTCCCTGACCACCTAGGTATTCTCAGGGGGGTCCATTAAGGACCCCCAAGGCCCAAAAAATCCTTTATTTTTTTACTAAAAAGTTGCGGGGTGCGCGCACCCGGTCGTGCACGTCGGAATAAAATGGCATTTTACCCGATTTACATAAAAGTTTCAAAACGTGAAAAGGAGGAAAGATAGACAGTCCCTGACCCCCTAGAGTTTCTCAGGGGGTCCCAAAACAACTCCGCGGGCAAAAAAAACTATTTTTTTTTAAAAAGTCAAGTCATGTGACTCAAAAACAACATTTTTCATTGGTTCATAGTAGTTTCAGATCTAGAATCTTCAAAACCCCACCCATTTCCCTCACTATTTGCTTTATTCTCCTGGAAGAAGGACCCTTTTTGGAGCTGGAAGCAGAAAAAAGAACAGGATGGCAGAAGGACAAGAAACATCATCTTCTTCATCTGGCTCCCACATGGAATATCGCCAGCCAGCTAAGAAAGGGAAATCTTCTTTTATTTGGAAGTTTTTTACTTTTCCTGAGCATCAAAAAAAGGTAAATGCCCCTAAAGTAACGTGTACCCTTTGTGGTACTGTTCTTTCAAGGGGAAACCCTCTTAAAAAATACTCTTTTTTTATCCATACCATGGTAAGACATGTAAAAAATGTGCACCCTGTGCAATATGCCCAAGCAGCCACAAGAGCTCTGGCCCAGCAGATTCCACCAGCTGTGGCCAGCACATCTACAGCTCCACCTCCATCGCCAGCAACAGCAGAAATGGACGTTAGGCCATATATGCGGTGCAACAAATGTTTTGATATTATTGTTTATGGAGAAAAAAGCCTGAATCTAATTGAACGCATGATTCAGAATCATAAATGCTCTGAAAGGAGATCATTTTTTTTCTATTTTTCATTTATTTTGTTCCGGTTGAACAGTTTCCTTGTTGCAGTTCCTCAATTTTCTTAAAAAAAAAAAATCTCAAAATTTAAAAAAAAGGAAAAAAAATATAAAACAACAAAAGAAAAAACCCCCAGTTATTTTCAGAACTCATTCAATTCTCTAAAAATAGTTATATTCTTAAACACTGTGTCGTTCATTTTTTTGAATGAAAGCGTAGTGCATAAATGAGTGATAGAAATGACTGAGGGAAGGAAGGGACTGAGGGAAAGAGTGAGAAAAGGGGAGTATGGTGAGTGACAAAAGAGGAGTTGAAGAGTAACTGAAAGAAGGGGACTAAGGGTAGGGGAGTGAGTTAAGGGGACTGAAAAACTAAAGGAAGGGCAATAAAGAAAGGAGAAAAAAAACTACTTTCAGTGTTTTGATGTTGTATTTAAATTCATAATAAAAAATAAAAGAATTTTACACATATTTTATTTAGGGGTTAGCATTTAAAAAACCTTGCAAATTCACAAAAAAAAACATAGGTTTTACACACGTTATAGTTAGGAATTAGCATTTAAAAAACCTTGCAAATTCACTGAAAAAACCATAGGTTTAACACACGTTATAGTTAGGAATTAGCATTTAAAAAAACCTAGCAAATTCATTGAAAAAAACATAGGTTTTATATCAGTTATAGTTAGCTGGACAATTTACTCATACAAAACCATTGAAATTCCCACGTTATAGTTAGTTGTACTCACTATAACTGGCACGCCCGCAAAGCACTGCTAATGACGTCACATATTACATCACTCATGACATAGTCAGTGACATCACTCATGACATCACTGATGACATCTCAAATGACATCACTGATGACATCATCCAGTGAATGTGTATCTTTCTGATAAAAAAATATATATTTTATATATGTGTACCTAAACATCGATGGAAAAACAAACGATTAAATTAGTGTTTAAATGGATGGGGTTTTTTAATTGATTGTATAACTAATTTATTAAGTGTATGTTACTAAATATATGTATTACCAATTATTGTTTAAAATTGTAAATATCTGTATCACTGTCTCCCTTTATCTATAGACGGATGCTTAGGTTGGTGAGTAGCTACATGATTGTCTATATGGGTTATTAATTATTTTTTTGAGTATTAGTATGAGTGTCTGTTAAGTTTGGTGGGAGGTATTACTTTGTGCATATATGAATGAATGAGTGCCTTACTGTTTGCATATGTTTTGAAGACAGCATGTGTGCACGACTGTATGGATGGATGAGTGTGTGTATAGGTGGGTTAGTGAGTGAATGACTGTCAGAATCATTTCTTTATGAGTAACTACATATGTTTTAAATTACTATAAGTAAGAATTGATGCATATAGGTAAGTATGTGTGAGAGTGAGAAATTGTAAGAGTTTCTGTATAAATACTTTTGTATTCCTATAGGAGATAGTTTTAGTAAAAAAGTATGTGTACGTTTCTGTAGAGGTAAGAGTAGTGGTGTATGTATAGCTGTATAAGCAAGTGTATGGTTGTTTTATAATTTATTTGCTTGTGTGAGTATGTGTGTGAGTAACTCTAAGGATGAGTGTCGTTTTGTAACAAAATGTATAGATGAATGAGTATTTATGATGATTGAGTATGTGTATGAGTAACTATATAGATATGTTGGTGAATGAGCGAATGTGTATGTAGATTTTGCAATTTCTGAATAGATTGTTGTAAGTGGAATTAGTTTCTCCATTGTTTTGTAATTATTTGATTCTATTTTTCAATGTGTGTATCAAAACTTATATTACACTGAGAGAGAGTCTGCCATTTTTTCACAAGGATGATGTCATCAGTGATGTCATGAGTGATGTCACTGACTATGTCATGAGTGATGTAATATGTGACGTCATTAGCAGTGCTTTGCGGGCGCGCCAGTTATAGTGAGTACAACTAACTATAACGTGGGAATTTCAATGGTTTTGTATGAGTAAATTGTCCAGCTAACTATAACTGATATAAAACCTATGGTTTTTTCAATGAATTTGCTAGGTTTTTTAAATGCTAATTCCTAACTATAACGTGTGTAAAACCTATGTTTTTTTCAGTGAATATATATATATATATATATATATATATATATATATTTATATATATATATTTATATATATATATATATATATATATATTCACTGAAAAAACCATAGGTTTCACACCAGTTATAGTTAGGAATTAGCATTTAAAAAATCTATTAAATTCACTAAAGGTTTCACACCAGTTATAGTTATCTGGAAATTTTACTCGCATAAAACCATTGAAATTCCCACGTTATAGTTAGTTGGACTCACTATAACTTGCGCGTGCAATGCACTGCTGATGACATCACATATTACATCACTCATGACATGGTCAGTGACATCACTCATGACATCACTCATGACACCCTCCAGTGAATGTGTGTCTTTTTAAAAAATGAATATGTGTTATATATGTATATGTAAAAGTTGATGGAAGAATAAATGTTTAAATAAGCTTCATTTTGGATAATGGAAGTTTAAAAAAAAAAATTGATTGGTTAACTGGTTTATTAAGTGTATCTTAGTGAATACATATATTAGAGAGTAATGTTTAAATATTTAAATATATGTATTAGTGTTTCACTTTGTGTATAAGTGGCTGCATGGGTTGGTGAGTAGCTACATGTGTACGTATATGGGTTATTAGATGTTTTTCTTAGTATCAGTATGAGTGTTTGTATGGTTTGGTGGGGGTATTACTTAGCACATAGATGCATGAATGACTGACTCTCTCTTTCTATGTGTTTTGAAGACAGCATATGTGCAGGACTGTATGGGTGGATGACTGTGTATATGTGTGTGTTAGTGAGTGAATGACTGTCTCACTAGTGTCTTTATCAGTAACTACATATGTTTTAATCTAGTATATGTGAATATTGATGTATATAAGTGAGTATATGTGAGAGTGAGGAATTGTAAGAGTTCCTGTTTAAATTAGTATGTGTTTCTATATGTGATTGTTTAAGAGAGTAAGTATGTGTAAGTTTCCTTAGAAGTAAAGTGGTAGTGTGTGTATAGCTGTATATGCAAATAAATGGATGTTCAATAGTTTATTTGCATGTGTGAGTATGTGTGAGAGTATCTTTTGGATGACTGTCAGTGTGTAAGAGGATGTATAGGTAGGTGTATCACTACATATGATGAGTAAGTATATGTATGAGTGACTATATAGAAATGTTGGTGAATGAGTGGATGTGTATATAGATGGTGGAATTATTGAATTGGTTGTTGTAACTGGGATGGGTATCTCCATTTTTTTGAAAATTGTAGTTTCTATTTTTGAATATGTGTTTCAAGGGTTACATTACAGTGAAAGGAGGTCTGTCACTCTGTCACAAGGATGGTGTCATCAGTGATGTCATGAGTGATGTCACTGACCATGTCATGAGTGATGTAATATATGACGTCATCAGCAGTGCATTGCACGCGCAAGTTATAGTGAGTCCAACTAACTATAACGTGGGAATTTCAATGGTTTTATGCGAGTAAAATTTCCAGCTAACTATAACTGGTGTGAAACCTATGGTTTTTTCAGTGAATTTAATAGGTTTTTTAAATGCTAATTCCTAACTATAACTGGTGTGAAACCTATGGTTTGATAGGTTTTGTAAATGCTAATTCCTAACTATATATAGGGCCTCAAACCTATGTTTTTTTCAGTGAATTTCATAGGTTTTCTAGTAGCTAATTTCTATAACTATGAAATATAATATTTTTTATAATAAATCCTATATTGTATATTTATGTAATACTATTTTTTTATGTATATATTTTTTTATTTTTATGCCTTGGTGCGCTCCCGGTGTGCGTACCGCTGAACGCACGGGTAAGCGCAGTGTTATGGCGCGCCCCGGTGCGCGTACCAGTGAACGTCCCGTTAGCGCCATTGCCGTGAACGAAAACATCATCGTGACGTATCGCGTAGGCTCGTGATGCGGCTTATGACGCACGGCGTCAGCGTACCCAGAAGCGCCCGAGCGCATACGATCGCGCAACGTAAGCGCCCCCGGGCGCGCACCGGGGCACGTAGCTTAAACGCGTCGGGTCATGTGACCTGAAAACTACACTTTTCATTGGTTCAGAACACTTTTGGTTTCCAAATGATGAAAGCCCGGGTCATGTGACCTGAAAATAACACTTTTCATTGGTTCAGAACAGTTTTGTTTTCTAAATGATGAAAGCCCCCACCTTTTTTCTTCCTTCTCACTTTGTTCTTTTGTGAGGAAGACCTGCTTCTATTAATAGAGAAATGGCTACATTAGCAGCAGCAGCTGGAGCATCTGCACCACCACCACCAGTACCACCACCACAAGGGCCACCACAACATCACATTGGTGGTGAACAAGAAGAGGAGGACGAGGAGGAGGAGGATGAGAGAAGGCAGTTCCTGCCTGAAGACAATCCCCCATATAAACCTAAGGAGCACTTTATATGGGAGTTTTTTAAAATGCCAAGGGGTGCAAAGAAGGTAAATGCTGCAAAGGTGACCTGTCTCATCTGTGGCGCTGTACTATCCAGGGGGAACCCTGCCAAAAAATATTCATTTGGGAATCACACAATGATTCGCCACATGCAACGATTGCACCCCAATAACTATTCTGCAGCAGAGGTGAGAGAATTGTGCAGAAACCTTCCCCAAACATCTTCCAGAGCCTCCACAAGCAAAGAACCCACTCCATCGGGTCCAGAGGCAAGGGAGATGATACCAAACATTCAAACCAAGTTTAGTAGATACAAAATTGTTTGTATATATTGTGGTAAAACATTTAGCTATGGTGAGCAAAGTATAAATCTCATCAACGTTGCTGGTGATTACCACAAGTGCCCAAAGAACCCTTAATTTTTTCCTGATTTTTTTTTGCTCCAGTTGAGCCCTTTACAATTCCCTGTTTTTTGTTTCTCTCCATAAAGAATACAAAAAAAATATAAAAGTGTTCGGAAAAGCCAAAAAAAGTACAAAAAGTTCAAAAAAACAATAAAAAAACATAAAACAACAAAAAGAATAAAAAAACTGTTCTTTTTAGAACTACCTCCAATTTATAAAAAAAACTACATTTTTAAAAAACTCTGTCATTCTTTTTTTTCCAGGGTACGTGCACCGGTACGCGTACCGGGGCGTGCACCTAAAAAAAAAAAAAAAAAAAAAAAAGGAGTGAGCATGAGGGAAAGACACAGAGAGAGTGATGTTAAGAGAAAGAGAGCTAGAGGGAGCAACACAGAGGGACTGTTTATCACATAGTGAGACAGAGAGAAGGCGTAATAGGGTGTAAGTGAGAAAAGGAAAATGAATAAGGGAGCGAAAGAAGGGAAGAGAGAGGAAGAAGACTAAAGCAGAGGTACTGGGAGAATGTGAGTGGGTGTTGGAAGTAAAAGGAAGGACAGTAAAGGATGGGGAATGAGGGGTAGTGACGGAACCGGAGTAAAGGAACAACGGTGAGGGAGGGTGAGAAAAGAGCAGTGAGTGTAAGTAAAGAGGGGTGAAAGAGGGTGGATAAAGTGAATAAGGGTAAGACATGGGGAGTGACAGGGAGAAAAGACAGAGAGAGTAAAGGAAGGAGTGACTGAAAGGGTCTGAGTGAAGCAGCAAAGAAAGGTAAGTAAGGGAGTGTGGGTGAGTTGTATGGAGTGAGCATGACGAAAGAAGAGTGACAGAGTGAGGGGACAGAGACAGCGACGGTAAGAGAGACAGAGTGAGGGAACGGAAGTGAGGAACTGTGAGGACAGACAGACTGAGAGAAGGAGTGAGAGGAGTGAAGTAAATGAGTAAGAGAATGAGTGAGGGAGCGAGGGAAGGGAACAGAGGGTAAGGGAAGTAAAGCAGGGGGACTGAAAGAAGTTGAATGCGGTAGGAGAGTAAGGGAAAGAGGAGTAAACATGGAGGATAAGAATAAGTGAGGGATGCAGAGTAAGGAAACAGGAGTGAGGTAGGGTGAGAGAATAGTAGTGAGGTTAAAGCAAAGGGTGATGACAAACTACATTTTTTTGTCACACTTACCATATAATTAATGTAAATTTAATTACATGTTTTTACTAAACTTTGTATCTGTGAAAGAGAGAAAAAAAAGTTATAATTAGTAAAATATATATTTTAAAATAGAAGAGACAAGTCAAGAGGTTAAAAATCATAAAAGTGTACTAAGAAATAAAGTAAGAGTGAAGGACACAGAAAGGGAAATAAAGTAATGTAGAAGGACAAAAAGAGGGAAAAAGAAATAGAAAGAGAGCAAATTACTAAGAGGAAGGCAGATACATTCAGTGACAGAGAGGAAGAGAAGAAGAGAGAAATGAACTGAAGGTAAGAAAGATACTAAAAGAATGTGAGTTAGCAAAACTAAATCAGGAAACAGGAGTAAGTAAAAAGGGAATGACTGAGAGGCAAAGGAGTCTGATTGAGGATGCATTTACAAGAATGAGGAATGGAAGATGACTGAGAGTGAGTGAAGGGGAGTCACAGAGTGAAGGGATGAAGGGAGAGAGGATAATATAGAAGGATTGAGGGAAACGGAGTGAGGAAGTTAGTAGACAGAGGGACTAAGGGAAGGACTGAGTGAAGTGGAGTACAATGAGTGAGGAAAGGAAAATGAGTAAGGGAGCAAAAGAAGGAAAGAGAGGGGAAGAGGACTAAAGCAGCGGAACAGAGAGAATGATAATTTAAATTACACAATACAAACTATAGAATAACTTGTACAACATATTACATAGTTTATTTTTGCTGTTGTCAGAATATATTGAATTTCACTAAAAATAGTGACTTCAAACTACTCATCATATGACAGCGGGGAAAAAAAACACAATCTAAAAGATTGTGCTTAAAAAAAACATATAAACTTACAAATCACATATTTACACTAATCTTTGATTCACTTACTTTTCTTTTAAGCCAAATAGTACATCATGAAGGTCCTTTTCGTTGGAAAATGCTCTACTGTTCTCTAAAACTTCCATTTCATCGACTTTCTATAAGAAAAGCTCCAAGAACATGTGAAATATTGTTCAATGTTTTCATTTCCTTCTTGTGTTCAGTCATGACTCTTTGCTTATTCCTTCACTTTTCCATAAGGCCAAATAGTGTCAGATGTATCAGTATGTTTTCAAATTACTCAAAACAAAGTCGTAAATTACTGTTTTCCCAACGTTCTGAAAGAAATGCTCCTACAACATTTTCACAATGTTTAAATATGCATATTTCCATCTCTGGCTCACTGATATTCAACATTTCCTATAATACTGATATCACTTACTATGAGATCCATTTACAGTACCTATATGACAACTAGAATTTTTATATTATCTTGAACACTTTTACTCACAATATAATTTTAAACAGCAGACTAACTTTTAATAACTGCTCCCGTCTTCATAGGCCAATTCCCTTTACTTAAACTTTGGTTGTAAAAACACTAGGTATGAATTTTTTAAGTCAAAAGGCAAACGTTGTTTGAAAGTCAAATGAGTATCATTACAGTTAGTCCAACCTTTTCGACATTTTAAATAAATTGTACAATGCCCTGATGTTGTTGAAGCACCGTCATGATAAATAATAGCTACAGTTGCAAAGGTTCTTCCTGAAATTGATAACTGAGAAGCCACGAAATTTTTAATAGAAGTTGTCAATTTAGTTCCATCAGGTCTACATCGTTGGAACATTAAAATGACATACTGACCATAATTTTGTATAAATAATGTGGACAGCATTGCAGACTTACATTGGGTACACACCATATTGTGATCAGCTGCTTTAACTAGATTATTAAAAGGCACTGATTTGCAGTCTGGTAAAGTCAAATATATAAATCTTTTGGTGTCTATTGTAGTAGTACTTGATAAACTACAGTTGTCGCAATCATGCTGCCATTGATAAGAAAGGCTAAAAAGATTTTTTATATCTACACCTTCATCTTCCAATACATCAAACATATACATTAAAAATTCCTGACAATCTTGCTGAATATTCTGGGAAAATTGTTTTTGACCAGAACATACGTCTAAAAGTGTAGTGTGTTTTATCTAGGGACCTGAATCGATATTTCTATTTTGTGCCCTTGGCCGGTTATAAATCAATAATATCCATACAACGGCATAAAAACCCTATTCATAATTTAGTCGTAGCACATGCTGTCACATTAAGCAAGCCTACTCCTCCAGCCCCCTAGAAAGCACACCGAGTTCTCTAAACAAAACCAAGCCTCCAGCAACCTGGGAAATCCCCATTGCCTTTGTTGTGATTTCGTCCGAGAACTCCTGTAAAGCACTGTAAGAACGACCAGTTCTTTGTGACATCTTTATTGACGTCTTATGTCCAGCCTTACGTCAAACCCGGCACCTTTCAGGTATAAATATACCAACGCTGCCTTAAGCAAACACACGGTGGTGAATCTGGAGCAGCTATCTACTTGCCCGTAAGCCCAGCTGATGCGAGAGCCCACGGACGCTGCCCCTCCCTTTTGACGCGCTGAGAAAGACGCTGTCTTTTCTCCTGCCGAGAAAATCCAGCTCCGGCGTTTCCAGCCTACCCTTGCGGGTGACTGGGATATCGAGTCCTGAGAGAGAGATACCAGACCTCCTGCCTTCTATTACCCAGGTACTGAGCTGACTAAACCCTTACAGAGAATTCTTGAGTCAGATTATTGGCAAAACAAACCTAACTTAAACTGCTACTTACTTACTCCTTCCCACGTATTAGGCTTAGGTCAGGTACACCGGGGTAGGCATAGTTAGAAGCACCAGTTGAGTACGATTAGTCAATGTATATATGTATGTATATATCTTATATATTTTAAAGTATCATATGGCTAAGAAACCATATCAATGCTTTTACAGTATTATTTTATAATCCTGCTTTTACTGTACGCACTTTACTTTACTATAAGTATTGCAATTGTAGCAATTCATTTCTCTTGTATGAGGAAGGAGACTGCTCAATCAATAATACCTTTTATTGAAAACGCCCGTCTCTCTTTTCTCTGCAATCTGGTGAAACTAAGTACGCACCTTTGACTGAGTGAAATAGGTGTCTTTTGTTTTCACACGACTCTAGAGATATACTCTTAATCAGGGAGAGCAAAGTTGTCATGTTTTATGGTTGTCAGAAACTAAATCCCTTCTTGTCTATCCAGGGAGGTTAAACTCCTCCTCGCTTATTCGAGAACGTTTCTAGTGACCTCTGAGCTAGCTGGCAAAAACTTAAGTCTAATATAGTCAGTAGAGACCTAGTTAACCTCAGTCCTACGTCTACACTGCTGAATATATTATTCCAATGCGCAGAGCCTATTGGGACTATAGGAACTACACTACAAAAGATTTCGAATTTCTGAAACACTTTCTATTTTTGCTCTATCACTTCTACATTTCTCAAACACAGAATTCAACAAACAACAGAATCTTTGATCCCGATTTTCAACAATCTGTTCTTGTAAAGTTTGAAGAAAAAAAACAACATTAACCACTACATTAGCATAGCAGTTGACACCAGAACTGTTTTCAAACTGAAATCCAACAACATCTTCAACAGAATCCTTTTTCTTTCTGCTTACAATTACAGTTTCATCTACTTTTTGTCTTTTTGCTACTACCTCACTGCAATTATTCTCATTTCTTCTTTAACGGCCTACCACACGTTTTTCAAACAGAGGATATTGAGGCAAATGTGGAGCATACTCTCTTCTTAACCTATTGTATTCTTTAACACAATCTAGTTCTGCACAAATCTTTGTTTCATCACACTCAATCAAGTACAATCCTGATAAAGTTCTGACCCGTGATAATGCCACATATGCCATACCCTCTTTAAACACAGAATTTCCAATGTTCACCAAAGCGCTATCTACACTTAAACCTTGAGATTTATGAATTGTCACCGCATATGCCAAACAAACAGGAAACTGTTTTCGGCGAACATATAAGTCTTTCACAAGCAAAAATCTAGCTGAACAATGACAAATTTGTTCTATTTCGTCAATGCCATCAAATTTAATTTTAAAAATTTCAATTCCATTTCTATTTTTGTAATTCACAAAATCAACAACATGACCCATTTCTCCATTTACCCGACCTCTTTCAACATTTAAATTCATTCTCAAAATGATACGACAATTTAAACACACATTCAGAGTCTTTTCAAAACCAGCAGTTTTAGATATAGTCTTCTCTAATGAATCCAATTTTGATTTCAAATTTTCAGACAAAATAATTGTTGCTCCCATATGCTCTATTTTATCTATAGCTTCCAATTTCACTATCTCTTCATTTTCTAACTTTAACATTTTGTTGTTGAAGATGGAACATTCTTGCAGAGTTGGCATCAAACATATCCCAGATTTGTTCTCATTAATTTTCTTAAAAATATTCTCTGGAAGAATGTCTTCATTTGGATACAAATTTGAAATTAATCGTGCATGTAAAGCTTCTTTCCCATGCTCACTTACTTTTCCGATTCTTACATCTTGTAGAATATTTTTATAATCTTCATCCTTTGCCTGTCGCATATTTTGGAGTAGTTCTGCATATTTGAAATTTAACCATATATTAACGTTTCCAATGCTTCCTAGGCACTTCCTGGTATCTTCATGCGTGACCATTTTAAACACTGGTTGTCCTTTCACTGGAGTCAACTGCAGTAGATCTCCAAAAACAATAATGTGTTTCCCTCCAAATAGCACATCATACTCTGTTCTAAGAATTTCTTGCATTCTCAAATGCACAAAAGCAAACATTAGATTTGAGACCATGCTTACTTCATCAATTATAAGAAGTTTCATTTTCCTCTGGACTCTGGAAACTTCGGAACACGCATCTCCAGATAGCTTGTGGTATTGCAATTTGTTATCATGCTCAACTGGTAGCATCAGTAAACGATGTAAAGTAATCCCTTCAATGTTACGTGCTGCCAGCCCAGTTGGAGCGGTAACAACACAAGATATCGGTGATTCAGTCCTTTTCTGCAGATAAGTTGCAATTGCTTTAATCAGAAAACTTTTTCCAGTTCCCACTTCTCCACTCACGTACAGTTGGACAGGCTTAAATGATGTACATGAGCTCTCTTTTTTCTCATGACTGAATCCATGTTCAATCTGTTCTGTGACTTCGTCATATATCTGTTTCTGCTCAAGGTTTAGTTGTTTCACCAAATCTTCTAAGTTAACTACATCATCTTGAGCTTGTTCCATAGCTCTTTCCACCTCATCCATGGCAGTGGCAGCTTCATTTTGGATAATTGGTCCTCCTCTTAGATCCTGACTCAATGAAGTAGAACTCTGACTGTCTTGAGAACTGTCTCTAGCAATCTCTACAGCAATTGTGGCTTCTTGCTCTATTTCTTCGTTCAACATTTTCAGATAATTTGGAAAAACAGGACATTCTATGGTATCCTTGGTTGCATTAAAAGAATCTTCATAACAGAGAAAATCTCCAAGTAGTTCCTCTTCTGTACGCCATGACTTAAAGAGTTGCAAAAGAGCTAATTAGTAAAATTCCCTTTTCTCTGGATTTTCGCAACTCAATTTTCGATGATTAATCAAATGGCCTTTTCTCTGCTTCACTAGACATCCTTCACACCCAATGACAGCATATATTCCATTATTGATATCTTCTCTGATGTTCCTCTTATAAATATAGTTTTGCAGAACTTCATACAAACAACTGTTCTCAAGATGACTACTTCTATTTGGATAGTATGTATCCAACATGTTTGTCTTCAAAATATCTGTACTGTTTGGTTCTTTCTCCGCCAAATACTCAATTTCTTGTACAGATTTCAAAACTCGGTTTTGTGTTGTAGCAAGACCTAGACTTGCCCAAATAATTGTTCTAGACTTGGCGTAGAGACTTGCTGATGATAACCGATCAGAACATTCATATGCTCCAATTTCTCGATGCGACAACATCTTCAGACTGAAACTGTATAATTTTTTACTAATACTCTTTTCATGTGAAATGTCCTCCCACATTTCTTTTTTTGTGATGTAAGACGTCACATATCGAGCCACAGCAATAGAGTTGTCAGCAACGAACGGAATATCCATGTTAGCATTCCACATGGACAAAATCACTGGGTTGTAGTCGTTGATGTACTTGGACTCTTCGTTTCTTTTTAAATTATATGTCTTTTTGGGTGATTTCCTCGTCACAGTATGCCGCAGAGAAGACATCAAATTATTTACTCTTCCTTTAGAAATCACTGGTCGTGGAAACCCGAAACAACATTTTGTGTAGAACTTGTCCTTGTTTCTGAATTTTCGACGACAGTACTTTCCACAACGATGGGATTGAAAGCGTAAAACTTGTTGCCTTAAACTGTTTTCTTCGGTAGTTTTCGGAACAGCACATGTTGAATACTCTTCAATGAAGCTCATCACTGTCTCATCCGAATCTGTTCCAGATTTGGGTGCATCTTTAATCCACAACAACATATGTATGTGAGGAGCACCTCTCGATTTATACTCCTTTCTCCAAAAGAAATCCAAAACCTCTCCAAGGGGAGGATTTTTTTTGTTGGTAATAAAAAACATCATAGCTTCAAATCTATGATTGAAATATCTGCATACATTCACTGGATCCAAAGAACACAGTTCTCCAGGAGTTTTGAATTCTATATTTTGTATATTTGCATTTGCCTCTCGTAGAAATTGAAGTAAGTCGTCCCATGCATACTCAGCACAGCTAAGAGTGAGGAACCATGTAGGAGTTCCTAAGTTTCTTAGCATACATTTCAATTCCCCATGACGATGGTACCAATACTCGTTTGTACCACGCTGAAATGCCATGAGATTGATTAGATGAGATTCTAAAATATTATCTTGCAGATTCACTTTCTCCATAAAGTCCCTCGCCGAAACATTTTGCAGATATGCTCCACTTTTCAGTATATGGTTTACTGCATAAGAAAGCCCAGACATGTCACTTTCATACAGTAGATGAAACAAATATGGAATGCATTGACGAAACCTTGGATCTTCAGCATATAATCTTAAAGTTCGATATTCAGATGCAGGAATTTGAAGTGGTCGATCGTCATATCGTCCACCTCGACCTGTTGGAAATAAATGTGGAAACAACGAGCTTCCAAACTTTCTTCCCATACACTAATGGGACTTCCTTTTGCTGCTTTCATTTGAAACAAGTCAATTGCATTCCCCATTACTTCTTTGGAATGCAAAGGATGAACAGTATAATGTTCATATATTTCTTCACTTCTAGACACATCAACTTTTTCAATTTGGCCAGCTGAACAATCACTGTCTTCATCTGCAGCTGTTTCCTCTGTTCCAACACATACATGTTTGTAGTACTCATTGTTTTTGACCAAATACAACGTTGCCTTTTTGACTTTCCTAACATCCACTAAATCTTGCCAGATTTTCTTACTCTTTGTCGGAACCCCATTAACTAGAATAACCAGAGGTTCCTCTTCCACTTTCTCTACACCAATTGTATCAATATTTTTCTTCAAATCTAGAGGCAAATAAACAACTCTTCCCTTTAATCCTCTCTGTAAATCTGAAGGAGGTATTTTCCCTATCTTAGGCTCCATGCGAACAATTGCCTGAAAAGGATGGACACATTGAATCTAAATATATTCATATGTATTTAAATCCATCAATTCAGGAGGAATGTCTACCAACTCAAGATTATTATGAACAGCTCTAGCAGGCATTCTGTTTTCATTTAATTTATTATAACAATATTTACAAATACGCTGATCAGAACTCAAATCTAAAGAATTCTCCACCAACAAATAAGTTGCAAAATCCTTCCACTCATAATTATTTATCTTTTCACTTTTTACGTATAAATCAACTAATCTAATTTGATGCTTATAATGAGTTCGTCGACAACACACACAAGTAAAATTAGGCCTTTCACTTGATTTCACCTTAAACCTGGTAATTTCCTGGTCAAACTTTTCTGTACTTGAAATCTGTACATTGTCTTCCACATTACCTTGAATTTCTGTGTCAATTTTTGTCAATTTCTACACTGTCCTCTTTTTCACCAAAATAACAAATCTCAATTTCTTCACAAATCTTCTTCACATCTAATTCAGTTCCATGCAAAAGAGCACTGTTTAATTGTTTAAGCTTAAGTGCTGGACTTTTTGCATAATACAATCTTCTCACTAATTTCCTCATTTTGTTATGATGCACTGCTAACATCCTAAAATGATGAAAAACACTCTGACATACTTTTCTAGAAAGACAAGCCAGTTAATGCCCTTGCAAACCTGTGTTTTCTCCCACTCTGCAAGGATCTAAGTCTTGCAACATCTTCATTTTCTGTTTTAGACTTTTCTTACTATATGTAC
The DNA here is from genome assembly GCF_964261635.1 of Lissotriton helveticus. Taxonomy (NCBI): domain Eukaryota; kingdom Metazoa; phylum Chordata; class Amphibia; order Caudata; family Salamandridae; genus Lissotriton; species Lissotriton helveticus. The sequence continues at coordinate 38,987,459 of NC_136058.1, forward strand.
GTAAGAAATTACGAAACAAATCGATTGAATCCTGTCGCACACTACAAATACTACTACACTTCCAAGTGTACACTGGACCCTTAGTACGTCTCCCTAAAACTTCATCAGTTAACACCTCTTCTGCATCTCTAGGCACAAGTTTCTCTTTTTCAATTGGACAACCGTCTTTCACCTCATATGCTCGACCACTGGTGTCAACTGCATGCACCAAATCATTCTCCTGGAAGTAACTCTCACAACTTGAACTATGCATCCATTCTCCAGAAAAAACTTTACAAAAATTAGTCTGATTAATTACTCTTTTGCATCTACTGTTTGATTTGAAAACATCAATTGTCTTGTTAAGTGTCCTAATTCTATTGATTATTAAAATAAATAATTTTTTCTTAACTTCAAAAGCCTGATCAACAATCTTCTCTACACTTTTCTTTTTCTTATAAAAAGCAGCTCTCTGTTTACCTTTCCTAATGTTTTTTAACAAATTTAAAACCACCCTATTGCGAAACATTCGTTTATGAATGTCCCTAAATTGATTCTGCCTTCTATTCCTATACATATTATTCTCTCCTGCTCCAGTAGTAACATTTTTGGGGTGCCTCTCCTTCCTTTTCAAATTTGCTCTCTCCTTCTCTTTATTCACATTCTCATCAACATTTTTTTTTTATCTACATATGTTCCGTAAGAAAGACTTAGTTGTCTTACCAGGAGCTTTTTTCCTGTTTTTTGAAGTATTTGTTGTAGAGGAGTGCTGTATTTCCGTTGCTGTTTTTGATTTTTTCCGCTTGGCATCTTTTCTTCTCCTCTGCCTTGAGGGCATATTTCCTTACTATTGAAATCTTGATTTCAATCTGTGTTAAAGAAAAAAATAACACATTATAGACCACTATTACCAAACAACAAAGCAATGACAATAAGCAAACAATATAAACACTAGTTTACAACATATCTAAGTTTATATCACAACAACTATGTAACTAGGAGTAAGACAGAGAAAAAGAGCTAGAGGAACTAACACAAAAAGACAGAGAGAGTCAGACAAAGAAACAGGTTGAGGGAGTAAAACATAGAGAAGGAGTAAGACAGAGAGAGTGTATAATATGTTGTAAGACAGAGAAAGAATGTAATAGGGAGAGGGAGTAAGTCAAAGAAAGGGATAAAGGGAGTAAGTCAGAAAAAGGGTGTAACAGGGTGGAAGACAGAGAGAGGGTGTAAGAGGATGTAAGACAGAGAGAGGGTGTTAGAAGGTGAGAGGATGTAAAAGAGACTAAAACAGAGAGAGGCTGTAAAAGGGAGAGAGAGAGAGTAAGTTTGAGAGAGAAAGTGTAAGAGGAAGTAAATCAGAGAGAGGATGTAACAAGGAGTAAGTCAGACAGAGGGTGTAACACGAACAGAGGAAGAGAATAAAAAGTCAGAAAGAGGGAGAGAGGGTGTAAAACAGACAAATGATGTAATAGGGAGTAACTCTGGGAGAGAATGTTACAAAGGGAAAGGTTGTAAGACTCAGTAAATCAGGAAGAGGATGTAAGAGAAAGTATGACTTACAAATTGCTGTAAAAAAGAGAGAGAGGGAATAAATTAGAGACAGGGTGTGAGAGAAAGTAAGTCAAAGAAAGAGTGTAACAGAGTGTAACACAGAGTCAGGATGTAAAAAGGAATAAGTCAGAGAGAGGGTGTTAGAAGGGGACAGGTGGAAAAATAGAGTAAGTCAGGAAGGGAATATAATAGAGACAAATACATTGTTGATAATCCTTGGTAAAGAAATGTTAGTGCATAAAGGAATTGTATTTTCTAAATGAGTGAGGTTTCAGTAGTGTAATCAAATGCTTATACATATGACCTATGCTCTGTTTTGTAAATGTTATTTAAAAAAAGATTTTGAGCACATGAATTGGTTTTACATTATTGACAAGGATTAGATAGTATCTGCATGATTAAAAAAATATATTAGCACATTTCACAATCATGTCACTTGTGTTTCCTCAGATTAGTAAGCAGATTGTGCAGATGAGGTGAGGCCTGTCCAGGGGTGCAAAGGAGGTGAGGCCTGTGTCCATGAGTGCAGTGGAGAGGACTGACCTCCTCTGACCCTTGGACAAGCCTTACCTCATCTGTGTCCTCTGGACAGGCCTCAATGTATTGGGTATAATTGATGGTAACTGGGTGCAGATGAGGTGAGGCGTGTCCTGGGGTGTAGATAAGCTGAGGCCTGTCTACGGGTGCAGATGAGTTGAGGTCTATTCAGGGTTGCAGATGAGGTGAGGATTGTCCAGGGGTGCAGAGGAGGTGAGGCCTGTGTCTAAGAGTGCAGTGGGGGATAGGCTTCATGAAGTCTAGTCCACTGCACTCTTAGACACAGGCCTCACCACCTATGCTCCCCAGGAAAGGCCTCTCTCCCACCACAGTTTTGAACACAGGCCTCACCTCCTCTGTCCCTCTGGACATGCCTCACCTCATCTGCACAATCTACTTCCTAATCCGAGAAAACACAGGTGACATGATTGTAAAAGGTTGAAATATATTTATTTAATCATGCAGACACTATTTATTCCTTCTCAAAAATATAAAAGCCATTGATTTGCCCCAAATCGTTTTTTAAATAACATTTAATAAACAGTGCGCAGGTCCTATGTACAAGCATTCAATTTCACTACTGAAACCTTACTATTTCACAAAATAAAATTCCTCTATCTTACAAATGTTGATACCAAGCATTATCAAAAAACATGACACAAACCAACAGCAAAGAAGCTCAACGTGCTTCCTAATCTGAGGTAACACAGGTGACATCATTGTGAAAGGTTCAAATATATTTATTTAATCATGCAGACACTATTTATTCCTTCTCAAAAATGTAAAAGCCATTGATTTGCCCCAAAAACGTTTTTTAAATAACATTTTAGAAACAGAGCGTAGGTCCTATGTACAAGCATTCAATTTCACTACTGAAACCTCACTATTTCACAAAATACAAATCCTCTATCTTGCAAATGTTGATACCAAGCATTATCAACAAACATGACACAAACCAACAAGAAATAATTTCAATCTGCTTCCTAATCTGAGGTAACACAGGTGACATCATTGTGAAAGGTTCAAATACATTTATTTAATCATGCAGACACTATTTATTCCTTCTCAAAAATGTAAAAGCCATTGATTTGCCCCAAAATCGTTTTTTAAATAACATTTTAGAAACAGAGCGCAGGTCCTATGTACAAGCATTCAATTTCACTACTGAAACCTCACTATTTCACAAAATACAAATCCTCTATCTTGCAAATGTTGATACCAAGCATTATCAAAAAACATGACACAAACCAACAGCAAAGAAGCTCAATGTGCTTCCTAATCTGATGTAACACAGGTGACATCATTGTGAAAGGTTCAAATATATTTTTTTAATCATGCAGACACTATTTATTCCTTCTCAAAAATGTAAAAGCCATTGATTTGCCCCAAAATCGTTTTTTAAATAACATTTTAGAAACAGAGCGCAGGTCCTATGTACAAGCATTCAATTTCACTACTGAAACCTCACTATTTCACAAAATACAAATCCTCTATCTTGCAAATGTTAATACCAAGCATTATCAAAAAACATGACACAAACCAACAGCAAAGAAGCTCAATGTGCTTCCTAATCTGAGGTAACACAGGTGACATCATTGTGAAAGGTTCAAATATATTTATTTAATCATGCAGACACTATTTATTCCTTCTCAAAAATGTAAAAGCCATTGATTTGCCCCAAAATCATTTTTTAAATAACATTTTAGAAACAGAGCGCAGGTCCTATGTACAAGCATTCAATTTCACTACTGAAAACTCACTATTTCACAAAATACAAATCCTCTATCTTGCAAATGTTGATACCAAGCATTATCAAAAAACATGACACAAACCAACAGCAAAGAAGCTCAATGTGCTTCCTAATCTGAGGTAACACAGGTGACATAATTGTGAAAGGTTCAAATATATTTATTTAATCATGCAGACACTATTTATTCCTTCTCAAAAATGTAAAAGCCATTCATTTGCCCCAAAATCGTTTTTTAAATAACATTTAATAAACAGTGCGCAGATCCTATGTACAAGCATTCAATTTCACTAGTGAAACATTACTATTTTACAAAATACAATTCCTCTATCTTGCAAATGTTGATACCAAGCTTTATCAAAAAACATGACACAAACCAAATAGAAAGAAGCTCAATCTGCTTCCTAATCTGAGGTAACACAGGTGACATGATTGTGAAAGATTGAAATATATTTATTTAATCATGCAGACACTATTTATTCCTTCTCAAAAATGTAAAAGCCATTGATTTGCCCCAAAATCGTTTTTTAAATAACATTTTAGAAACAGAGCACAGGTCCTATATACAAGCATTCCAGGTCACTACTGAAACTTCACAATTTTACAAAATACAATTCCTCTTTGCAGCAACAACTTTTTAGCAAGCATTTTCAAAAAACATGACACAAAGCAACATTAAAAAACCACAATTTGCTTCCAAATCTTCTCTATAGAGTATACAAGTCTCTATCTATATTAAATGAATCATTACTCACCTTTACAAATGCTTTGGGAGATTGAGAACAGTGTCAGACACACACACCAATATTTCTTTAGCAGAGCAAAAGGTATGTACTCCAGGCACTGCAACCATGATGGCACAGAAAACCTCTAATTCTACACACATATCCTTCATGTTAACCAATTAAAACTCTTCCCTCTCTATTTTCAAACCAACACCCTTCCCCCCCTCAGCCCTTTCTACCTGTTACCATAGCAACTCCCTCCTCACTGAGCTCTCAGGTTTAAAAGTTTATTCTACAATGTTGCAAATGAACTCAGCAAGGATGTTTGACCTCTCAATACACCAGCTTATCCGGTGCAATGTTTCTTTAAATGACTTTTTCTTAACCATTCAAATTGCTTCTTTCGCAGAACAGAACCATGCACCCTAACTTTCAGTTTTCAACTATCTGAATCCACCAATCATTGCTTGTGATTCAAGAGCACTGAAACTCCACAGTTTTTTTTTTTTACAAACTCCTACTGTTCCAACTGCCATTTCATTCCCACACTTCATCTGACTGCACCAGAACCTCCTCTCACCATGTATTCTGTCTGGATTATTGGACATAGCTACATTCACTGGGCTCAAAGGTATGCAGCTATCAGAAATTTTCACAACCTTGATTTACCAAATGTAGACATCAAGTGGATTGGCCAAAGAGGATTGAGATGTCATCAATTGATACCATTGGTGAAAACCTTTTTGCATCTGCCACACCCTCACCTCATAATTCTGCACTGTGGTGGAAATGACTTAGGCCCCAAATAGTGCAGAACACCGTAGAGCCCGTCAAGTTGAACTACCTCCAGAAGCAGTCCCCTATGTAGTTGTGCTCACGGGTGTCCCCATATTAGAGGATGACAGGAGAGAGGGTCCCATTCAGTTAAAAAATAAAAACCATGCATTGGCTCACCCAGAATAGGCCACTCCCTGGTTACATCAATGGTGAAATTGTGCATGTGCGTCGCCTCCCTTGGTTGGGGAGTCGAGAGAAAGACATCAAGTGTGACCTAATAGTCATAAACTTTAGGGATCCGGGTGCGGCCAGATACATCCTAAATTGGATGCCAGGGAACACCAGTAAGACAATTGTGCCCTGTGACCTGACGTACTTCTACCCGAGAGCCCTGGTGGCCCCTATAATGTGTCCCTGGGTCCCCTCTGGCCCACTGACCAATCAATCTATGAATTTTAGTAATCAATATCCGCCGCATGTGCCCAAACCTATGGCCCCAAAAAATGCTTTCGGGTGGGATACTGTGCCCTACAGGGGCTATGGTAACAGTTTTAGGGGGAGGGATCATCTACATGGTATGAGGGATATGGATCACTTGCTTTCATTTACCCCATTGGAAGTTACTAACAGATTTCTCGGGCCTTGATGGCTGCGAATGACGGTTGGGGTTCGAAGATACTATATTTCCGTCGAATAGGATCAATGACACTAAAGAGAACCTAACCCCCTATAATCAAACTCTGGTTCCCGTTCACACAGTAGTTGCAGCTAGCACAGAGGCTATCCAACAGAATATGGGTTACATTAACTTATCTTCAGATCTTAATGATAGGATAAATCTTATGCATTCCAAACCCCTGATATCCTATGACCCCATTCAACCTCAGGATTTGAAACCCCATGAATCTAGATTTTCCCACAATAATCCATACACCTTTTCCATACTATTCTGGAATGTAGCGGGTTTACGCTCAAAATCCAACCTGCAACCATGGTTGGATACGATAAACGCACATCAAGTATTATGCCTGCAGGAAACATGGTCAACTGACCCGATTCATCTCTTGGGCTTCAAAACATTTTTTGTCTCGGCGTCCCCAGGTGTGTTTGGCAGACCCAAGGGAGGTTTAGTAATTTATGTAACCAACAATCTCTTTCCCTCACATATAGTGGAATTGAAGGGTGAAGAGAGTTATCAAATCCTCGAAGTGTCTTTTAATAAGTGTATAACGTATCTCCTGGTTAATTTCTATAATAATTTGGACTCCGTTAACTGTGTGAGGATTTTAAATGAAATTACAGCCTTTTTGACCGCCCAGCGGATTAAGAATCTGTCTTCTTCTGTCTATGTCATCTGGGGTGTGGATTTTAATATTCCACTGTGGAAAAATTGTAAAAATGGTAATTGTGGGTTACTAGATGAACGTGGTCTTTCTCTGTCTCATTTTGTCCATACACTGACCGGCAATTGTCTAAATGAATGTCTCGGTTCCCTAGAGTTGGACTTCGCTAATGAATTGACCGATCCCCCGACTGATTTCTCCCCAACCTTTCATAGGAGAGGGCTGTCGAGTACTATAGACTTTATATTGTCCTCCCAGAGCATGAAAGGCCAAATGGTAAATTTCAAAACAGGCTCGAATATTGATAGTGACCATTTCCCAAATAGTTTATTGGTAGACAAGAATCCTGTCGATTCACATTCAGGATCTAGGCTGCTCACGCTACTGGAAACGACCGTAAAACCATGCCTAATGTGTTTTTAGACTCTTAGTACACTGTGGAGCTAATCACAGTGCCCTGCTGCTAATATTGTTGTTTTGCACTTTGTTTTTAGATCGTTGACTACAAACATATTTAAAAAAAAAAAACAATTGCACTAGCGTTTTAAATTGTTGCACTTACAGTCTGTTTTCCCCCTCTTGAATTGCGGTGCCCCCTGTTCCGCCGTGGCTTGTGCCGTTTGAGTGGAGGGGTCCACACCATCTTGGAAGCGTCACTCTCCCCTGGAATTAGCAGGGTCAGCGCTCCAAGCCTCGATCCCACTTGCGGTCCCGCCCACTGGCCCTACTTAGTACAGTGCGCAGAGCGGACGCGCGCAGACAAGAATCCTGTCGATTCACATTCAGGATCTAGGCTGCTCACGCTACTGGAAACGACCGTAAAACCATGCCTAATGTGTTTTTAGAATCTTAGTACACTGTGGAGCTAATCACAGTGCCCTGCTGCTAATATTGTTGTTTTGCACTTTGTTTTTAGATCGTTGACTACAAACGTATTTTTAAAAAAAACAATTGCACTAGCGTTTTAAATTGTTGCACTTCCAGTCTGTTTTCACACTCTTGAATTCTGGTGCCCTCTGTTCCGCCGCGGCTTGTGCCGTTTGAGCGGAGGGGTCCACACCATCTTGGAAGCGTAACTCTCCCCTGGAATTAGCAGGGTCAGCACTCCAAGCCTCGATCCCACTTGCAGTCCCGCCCACTGGCCCTACTTAGTACAGTGCGCAGAGCGGACGCGCGCAGCGGCGCGCCGGCGGCGCGCCAAAGGCATGCCAAAGGCAAGCCCGTCTGCGCCCGTCCGCTCCCGGCCGACTCCAGACGCCAGAAATCCTGCTCGTCACCCTGTTTCCCGGCCCGCCTCTCACCTCACACAGTAACAAGAAATGGGCATCATCAGGTATACGAATGCTGAACTACACAGCCTCAACCCAGCTAAGCCTTTACTCTCTATATCCCAGCTCCCTAGTCTTCAACCACAACCTATTCCTACCAAACTACCTAAATCACATAACACCAATTGCGCCCCAAATACCCACCTAACCTAGTTTGCCTCTACTGCAATGCAAGATCAATGGCCAAACACGCTCTACAAATCTGGGCACTCCTAGACTCTGTTAAACCAGACATATTGTTTGTCACAGAAACCTGGCTACAGGAATCATCCGCGCCAGATATTGCAATAGCCCTACCCCCGGCCTATACAATACATAGACTCGACCGCCATGGCAACAAAAAGGGGGGGGGACGGCAATAATTCATAAATCAGTCATAAAAATCTACATAAATGACTCTTACCTCGAATGCTGGGGTGAAATGCTCATTGCCACCATGACTGTGAGCAATAAAGAAGCATGGAAGGTAGCCCTCATTTACAGACCCCCCGGTTCCAAGACAAATTTCTCTGAGAAATTAGTAGAAGCAATAGCGCCCTATGCTCTTACTACGGAGAACTTCCTCCTCCTGGGAGATGTTAATTACCATCTCGAACTCACCACTGACCCTTGCACCATAGACCTAACTGCCAGCCTGGAAGCTCTGCAATTGTGTCTACTCCCCACAGGTCCAACTCATGTAGCTGGACACACTCTTGACCTTATATATACCAACTCCCCAAAGGTCACGATTACACAGACTGATTCAGTCTTCTGGACGGACCATTCTATCATAGAATTCGCAATAAATGGATCTCAGATCCCGGCGACCCGCCCAGACAAGATGAAAAGAAGTAGACCATGGAATAAAATCACCATGCCAGCTTTTGTCAAATCCTTTTCTCCTCCATCAATTTTTCAATGCACCAATCCTAGTTTAGCTGCCATGGAATTTGAATCGGCCATCACCACTGCGCTAGATGATGTAGCACCCATGCGCACTTCTAAGCCTCCGAAAAATAACTCTCCCTGGTTTACGCCAGAGCTTAAACAAATAAAATATTCCACTAGAATGGCAGAGCGAAAATGGCGACATACAAAAAGCGCCCAAGACAAGGAACTATATAAAGTTGCTCATAGGCAGTACATGAAGGATATCGCCGAGGCGAAAAAAGTCTATCTAGGCAATAGGATCACTCTAGCAGCAAACTCACAATGAGAACTGTTTAATATTGTCAAGGAGTTCACTACACCCCCAGGCACACAGCAGGCGCCCCCTGATTCCAAGAACTGGGTGGAATCCGTAGCCTCCTACTTCCATGAGAAAATAAATGAAATTCACAAACGGTTTCCCCAACCTACGACAGAGGATGAGGCCACTACCCCTCACACCATAAGGCAAAACTCCCTCGATACCCACTCCACCACGCTAAAACAGTTCTCACTCTTGACTGAAAAAGACGTGAACCAAACTCTGTTGAAAATGAAATCTGGAGCACCGGGAGACCCTGCTTCGCCACAAATTATATCCAAAATCTCCCCAGTTCTGATCCCCACCTTGACCAATATTTTCAATCAATCAATCAATACAGCACTGTGTTGTCCCCAATCACTGGAAGGAAGCAATAATCAGGCCCATTTTGAAAAAAGAGTGTCCATGTAGAGAGGACTGAGCCAATCACAGGAGCATCAGGACACCCTCACTGGGATGTTAAAGAAGGCCCTCACTCACCACCTAGTGATGACATGCTTCATCATCGGGCCCCACCAAAGAGACCGAATGTCTCTTTGGTGTGCTACAACGCCAGAATTACTGCGGAGCGGGATGGTGAGTAGAGGGCGTGTTGCGTGCAAAATTATACTAGTGAGTGATGGAGGATAAAAAATGTCAGTAGTGTATCAAAGAAAAACTTTATTAAATGATCACTAAAGACAATGAAGTTAAAAATATGTGAGGGACCAGTCCACTTTAATTGAGTGGTGGGTTCCTACAATGTTGTCGACATGTTTCTTGCCATTGAAACGGTGTTAATTTACCCGGCAATTCTTCAGGACTGGGTGTGTGATAAACCCCGGCGGTATGGGCACGCTAAGGCCCACCCTAACCTAGGGACGTGAAAGTGAAAAAATTAAATCAAATGGTGTCAAAAAGTGCAAAAAAATTAGGAATAGAGACTTATCCCTAATTACTCCTGGTTTAGGAGGCTTCTACTGATCGTTTCTGCACCTAGAGGGAAAAAGGACAGAGACAAACAGATAGAAAAAGACAGACACTTAGAATAGCTTATGACTGTCATAGGTTCAGTGGTGACAAGCGTGCTCCAAAACGTGAAGGCATCCTAGCTGTGGTCGAATAGCGCTATGGTTAACACCACCTGATAGCCCCGGGTTCGTAGGAACTAGGAGAAGTGGGGTGTACTATTCGTGGTACGAACTAGAGGTGACTAAGGATTAAAATAAGTGAAAACCTTCATAGAAGATCGTCATTATCGCGATCAATACATAAATCTATGGAGATCGCCATCAGATTAAAAATTGTCTCACTTTCTGGGTGTTATGACTAAACACCATGGGTCTCAGGAGGGGGGTGGAAGCGTATTCGGCACACCCTAGAACATGGCAAGGTAAGGGGAAACAAAAAAGGAGTTAATGCATAGCCCCTTAGAAAACGGAGCGCATGGTGTACTTAGCTCGAATTTCAGCAGGGGGCTTCCACTTACGCCCTCGACGCTCGGCACCCGTGGTCCACCTACGTCGCCCTCAGACTGGACCCCGACGATGTCAGCGCGGGCTCAGATCTGGTCTTAAAAGCGAACTGGCAAAGTGGCGATCATTTCCGGGTGGGCGTTGCAGAGTGACACGCAGGAAGACTAAGCAACCGATTGGCTTAGACCAGCGGTCACGGGTGCGCCGTCACTAGGCGCCCAGTGTAAACAAGGAAGTGACTCCCCGAGGAGCGTCACGGCTCCCATGGTGGGCGTTGCAATTGGAGCGTTGGCTGCCGGGGCAATCAATTGGATGAGACCAGCGGTCACGGGTTCGCCGTTACTAGGCGCCCAATGTAAACACGGAAGCGACGTTCAGGAGAGCGTCACAGGTCACGTGGTTGCACGTCGCCTAGCGACCCAGTTATATCAGAGGGTAGTGTGTTTCTAGGTAAGACTTGGCTCAAAACAGCTGTGCTTGCCCTGACAATAATGTTACAGTAATGAGTTAAAGGGCTAGCGCAAGGGAAAGCTATCAATGTTAGGGTTACAATATGAGAGTGAAATAATCACAAAACATTTGGACACACTAGTAACCTAGGTCTTGAAGTTGTCATTGAAGCGGCTTGCTCACGCCACAGCCTCTCGCTCTGAGGTTAGAGTTCTACATTATAATGTCCTGAAATTAATACTCATTTTTGAATTCTATCCTTTGGTTATGATACAATTCACTTCAATACAGTATTCCACGGGATATCATCATTGAGTCCTCTGAGGTGGGTCCCCAATCTGTACACCCACCTTTGTTCCTTTTGAAAGAGGAGATTTGAAGGGTTTTGGGTGCCAGTCACATGTTCGATGACAGTCCATTGTAGATCGTTGGGGGTGTGATTATGCTCCAAAAAGTGGCGACTCATTTTGGTAGTCAGTTTTTTACACCTAATGTTGGACCGGTGTTCCCCTATCCTTTGTTTAATTCTTCGTGTTGTCATGCCTACGTAGCGTAGGCTGCATGAGCACGTGATCAGATAGACAACAGCCTCCTAAACCAGGAGTAATTAGGGATAAGTCTCTATTACTAATTTTTTTGCACTTTTTGACACCATTTGATTTAATTTTTTCACTTTCACGTCCCTAGGTTAGGGTGGGCCTTAGCGTGCCCATACCGCCGGGGTTTATCACACACCCAGTCCTGAAGAATTGCCGGGTAAATTAACACCGTTTCAATGGCAAGAAACATGTCGACAACATTGTAGGAACCCACCACTCAATTAAAGTGGACTGGTCCCTCACATATTTTTAACTTCATTGTCTTTAGTGATCATTTAATAAAGTTTTTCTTTGATACACTACTGACATTTTTTATCCTCCATCACTCACTAGTATAATTTTGCACGCAACACGCCCTCTACTCACCATCCCGCTCCGCAGTAATTCTGGCGTTGTAGCACACCAAAGAGACATTCGGTCTCTTTGGTGGGGCCCGATGATGAAGCATGTCATCACTAGGTGGTGAGTGAGGGCCTTCTTTAACATCCCAGTGAGGGTGTCCTGATGCTCCTGTGATTGGCTCAGTCCTCTCTACATGGACACTCTTCTTTTGTTTATGAAATACTGACCGGGGAACAAGAGTGTCCCCATACTCTCCCTGTCTCTCTTTTTGTAATACGTACTTAGCAGCGCATAGCTGTGAGAGCTTGTTTAATCAGAGCACATTCTGTGGCTCTTTTTATTGTTTATTGTCTCAACCCACTTACATCTTGGGTCACCATGGCAAACTTGGGTTTAACATTTACGGAGTCCGAAATAGCCAGTATCCTATCTGATTCCGATCAGTTCGCAGATCCAGCGATTGCCCAGGTGATCGCTCATACATCAGAGTGGGACAAACTAACTGAAATTAAAAGAGACAGGATTCGCACTATCCTGCACGGCACTATATTGAAACAATACCTTCTGAAAAATATGGCACCTCGAGGACTACTGGTCACTAATGCCCCCCGAATCTTTCTAAATGATGCTACATTTAGGAAAGAATGGGCCATGATCGCGTGGCATTGTACCCGCGACTGGCTTGTTCTGATTATTAAAACCGCTTTGAGACTCTCGGATGCCCTACAAGTTGAAATACAGGAAACCGAGTCTAGATTCAAAACGACCATAACTGGTTACAAGAAAAAGTTGGACGAGATTAACAAAGAGTTAAATGAGTATAAAGATAACCTGACACAAGCCAAGGTTAACAAATTTCAGAAAGATTTAAAGAAATTTGAATATGAGAAAGTGTATCCGTACTCAGCTACAACTTATACACCATCCTCAAATAACCAGTCCAATGAAAATCTGTCAGATGACAATACATCTAACAGCAGTGGATCAAGTACGGGCTCCGCTAAGCAAGGAAAGAGAAGAGGAAACAGGGGCAATCGTAACAATCGTGGCCAACAAGGCTACTATAACCAGCCGCCCAGATGGCCAGGCCCACCACAAATACCAACAATGGGCCCCCAATTCCCCTTTCACCAACCACCTTATCCCATGATGGGCTGGAACCCAGGATTCTTTCCGCCTCCAAACTTCCAATCCAATCAACGCCAGCCTTTTTTAGGCCAGGGCAGGAGAGGAAGGGGAAAGAGAAGAGGAACAGGCCAACCAGTGAACCATGTGTCTTGGGAAACCGACGATGCAGTGAGCAGCCATACCCGCAACAGGGAACAACAACAACACCAACCAGGCACAAGCGGAGTTTAAGTCTCATAAACAATCTATCTGATAAGGTGTTAACTCCTATCGAAACCACAGTTCTAGAGAGAGGTCTGGGCTTTGTTCCAACTGCCCGCCCTGACAAGTTCAAACTGCATTGTGAGCTTTCAGCATTTTTTAGGAAGTTAAAACTCAAAGCTTTCTTCGAAGGCAAAGAAGATCCAAACGAAGCACAACGTAAAGGTGACACCGGGTTGAGATTGAACTCTACTTTCAATCCTCCAACCCAGGCAGTACCTGCAGCCATCACAGCTTTTGAACAAGCTGTATTTAAGGACCTCGAAACATGCCAAGCCAATCCCACCTTCGGCAATTTCAGTACTGAGGAATACCAGGCACTGAGATCCCTACAAAATGATCCCAAGATTACCATTAAACCAGCAGACAAGGGAGGTGGTTTGGTAATCCAAAACACCACTGACTATGAGAAGGCGTGTGAAGTCCTCTTAGCAGACAGGAGGAACTATACCCCCCTATCACAAGACCCGACACACGAGCTGAGTGTTCGGATTACCGATCTGGTCAATAGAGCTGAAGAGAATGGTGAGATCTCTAAGAATGAGGCGGGTTACCTGAGCACGAGTGAGGGCAGGACACCATACTTTTACACCCTCCCCAAGACACACAAGAATAGATCACCCCCACCGGGCAGACCGATAGTCTCAGGGATCGGCTCCCTTTTGGAACCACTCTCGCGATTTTGCGACTACTATTTAAAACCCTTAGTACAAAGCACACCATCCTATCTGAAGGATACCAAGAGCCTACTCCAACTACTCCAAAATATTGACCTCCCACAGAATACAGTCACTCTGGTGACACTAGACATTGAGAGTCTGTACACCTGCATTCCCCAGGACGATACCATCAGGGTCCTGGGAACAGCTTTAGACTCCATTAACTGGGAATATCAAGCCTCAAAAACCTTCATCCTAGACTGTGCCACTTTGGCCCTGAAGGAGAATTTTTTCGCCTACAAGGACACCCTCTATCTACAAACGACTGGAACCTCGATGGGTAGTACCTTTGCTCCCAGCGTGGCGGGGCTGTACGTTGCTGACTTCGAAGCTAAACACATCTTGCAACCCAATAGCCCCTACACGTCTTCGATAAAAATATGGAGACGTTACATCGATGATGTCCTTATCATTTGGACAGGCGATGATGACCAACTACAGGCATTTTTACTTTGGATTAACACACTAGATGTGAATCTGAAGTTCACCTCTGAATTGAGTAAGACAGAAGTGACATTCTTGGACGTAAAGATACAGGTGTGTGGCACCAGACTCACGACCAAAACTTACCAGAAACCATCAGCACGAAATAATTTATTACAATTCACCAGTTTCCACCCGAGACCATTAAGAGAAAACCTCCCCTATGGCCAATACCTCCGGATCAGACGCAACTGTTCTGAGCTCCAAGATTTCAAGACTCAAGCCGCTGATTTAACAGAGAAGTTGGAGTCCAGAGGTTACCCTAGCCATATACTGAACAAGGGCTACAAGAGAGCTCGCAACCAACCACGGGAGGCTCTCCTTGAGGATAGGCTGACTCACACTCAGACCATACCACTGACCTGTGTGACAACTTACAGTACAATGTCGAATCTCTTGAAGAAATCCATTAATAAAAACTGGCGCATCGTGTCAAGTGTCAAAACAGACTGGGAGAAACCTTTGTTCTCGTTCAAGAGAGGGCGGAGCATTAAAGATTCCCTCGTTCACACCAGACCCAGAACTGTAATACCCCCAACAGTCAGATCAGTCACGGAAATGTGGGGTCTGCCGCCAGTAACTGGACACTTCCCCTGTGCGAATTGCAGTGTCTGTCACTTGACGACACACACTAAAACCCTTGACCTTGAACCAGGGAAGGTATGGACACAGAAACATCACACAAACTGCAATACGCAAAATGTTGTCTATCTGATCACGTGCTCATGCAGCCTACGCTACGTAGGCATGACAACACGAAGAATTAAACAAAGGATAGGGGAACACCGGTCCAACATTAGGTGTAAAAAACTGACTACCAAAATGAGTCGCCACTTTTTGGAGCATAATCACACCCCCAACGATCTACAATGGACTGTCATCGAACATGTGACTGGCACCCAAAACCCTTCAAATCTCCTCTTTCAAAAGGAACAAAGGTGGGTGTACAGATTGGGGACCCACCTCAGAGGACTCAATGATGATATCCCGTGGAATACTGTATTGAAGTGAATTGTATCATAACCAAAGGATAGAATTCAAAAATGAGTATTAATTTCAGGACATTATAATGTAGAACTCTAACCTCAGAGCGAGAGGCTGTGGCGTGAGCAAGCCGCTTCAATGACAACTTCAAGACCTAGGTTACTAGTGTGTCCAAATGTTTTGTGATTATTTCACTCTCATATTGTAACCCTAACATTGATAGCTTTCCCTTGCGCTAGCCCTTTAACTCATTACTGTAACATTATTGTCAGGGCAAGCACAGCTGTTTTGAGCCAAGTCTTACCTAGAAACACACTACCCTCTGATATAACTGGGTCGCTAGGCGACGTGCAACCACGTGACCTGTGACGCTCTCCTGAACGTCGCTTCCGTGTTTACATTGGGCGCCTAGTAACGGCGAACCCGTGACCGCTGGTCTCATCCAATTGATTGCCCCGGCAGCCAACGCTCCAATTGCAACGCCCACCATGGGAGCTGTGACGCTCCTCGGGGAGTCACTTCCTTGTTTACACTGGGCGCCTAGTGACGGCGCACCCGTGACCGCTGGTCTAAGCCAATCGGTTGCTTAGTCTTCCTGCGTGTCACTCTGCAACGCCCACCCGGAAATGATCGCCACTTTGCCAGTTCGCTTTTAAGACCAGATCTGAGCCCGCGCTGACATCGTCGGGGTCCAGTCTGAGGGCGACGTAGGTGGACCACGGGTGCCGAGCGTCGAGGGCGTAAGTGGAAGCCCCCTGCTGAAATTCGAGCTAAGTACACCATGCGCTCCGTTTTCTAAGGGGCTATGCATTAACTCCTTTTTTGTTTCCCCTTACCTTGCCATGTTCTAGGGTGTGCCGAATACGCTTCCACCCCCCTCCTGAGACCCATGGTGTTTAGTCATAACACCCAGAAAGTGAGACAATTTTTAATCTGATGGCGATCTCCATAGATTTATGTATTGATCGCGATAATGACGATCTTCTATGAAGGTTTTCACTTATTTTAATCCTTAGTCACCTCTAGTTCGTACCACGAATAGTACACCCCACTTCTCCTAGTTCCTACGAACCCGGGGCTATCAGGTGGTGTTAACCATAGCGCTATTCGACCACAGCTAGGATGCCTTCACGTTTTGGAGCACGCTTGTCACCACTGAACCTATGACAGTCATAAGCTATTCTAAGTGTCTGTCTTTTTCTATCTGTTTGTCTCTGTCCTTTTTCCCTCTAGGTGCAGAAACGATCAGTAGAAGCCTCCTAAACCAGGAGTAATTAGGGATAAGTCTCTATTCCTAATTTTTTTGCACTTTTTGACACCATTTGATTTAATTTTTTCACTTTCACGTCCCTAGGTTAGGGTGGGCCTTAGCGTGCCCATACCGCCGGGGTTTATCACACACCCAGTCCTGAAGAATTGCCGGGTAAATTAACACCGTTTCAATGGCAAGAAACATGTCGACAACATTGTAGGAACCCACCACTCAATTAAAGTGGTCTGGTCCCTCACATATTTTTAACTTCATTGTCTTTAGTGATCATTTAATAAAGTTTTTCTTTGATACACTACTGACATTTTTTATCCTCCATCACTCACTAGTATAATTTTGCACGCAACACGCCCTCTACTCACCATCCCGCTCCGCAGTAATTCTGGCGTTGTAGCACACCAAAGAGACATTCGGTCTCTTTGGTGGGGCCCGATGATGAAGCATGTCATCACTAGGTGGTGAGTGAGGGCCTTCTTTAACATCCCAGTGAGGGTGTCCTGATGCTCCTGTGATTGGCTCAGTCCTCTCTACATGGACACTCTTCTTTTGTTTATGAAATACTGACCGGGGAACAAGAGTGTCCCCATACTCTCCCTGTCTCTCTTTTTGTAATACCCATTTTGAAAAAACCCACGGCTGACCCGGATCAATTTGTAAATTATAGGCCCATCTCCCTTTTACCACTCTTTGGGAAAGTCATGGAGACCCTAATTAACAAACAGCTTATTGCCCACCTGGAGTCTAACAAACTCCTTGATCCATCTCAATCCGGTTTCAGGGCATTCCACAGCACTGAAACGGCCCTGTTGGAGATCGTGGACAACATTAGACTGTCCTTGGACTCAAAAAAGTCAGCCATCCTGGTTCTATTGGACCTATCTGCGGCCTTCGACACCATCTCACATCGCGTTCTGCTAGAGCGTCTTGCCGAGATTGGTGTCGAGGGCAATGCCCTCCAAGGGATATCAAGCTACCTTGGAAACAGGCGATCAAGGGTCCAACTAGGCCCCCACACCTCTATCTCCTACAATAATGATAAAGGTGTCCCGCAGGGATCTATTCTGAGCCCGACCCTTTTTAACGTTTATGTTTCCCCCTTGGCAAAAATCATCAGAGAAAATGGTTTTGGGACCATATCCTATGCTGACGACACTCAAATTCTCGTCACCATTAACCATAACTCTGATGACGTAAAAGATAGGTTCAAAAGCTGTATGACTGATATACAAGAATGGATGACCAGAAACTATCTTATGATGAACGCAGGAAAGACCGAAGTCATGCTTTTTGGCAAAGCTGACCAAATCTGGTCATCGGACTGGTGGCCAGACTCCCTTGGTCCCTGCCCCGCCCCTAAGCCATACGTCAGGAACCTGGGAGTAATTCTTGACAACAAGCTTACCATGTCTGAACACATAAAAAAAACTGTAGGAAGCAGTTATGGCCAGATGCGAAGCCTGAGAAAGATCTTTAAATGGATCCCCCTCTCAGCACGCATGCCCCTAGTCCAGGGACTGATTGTTAACAGGTTGGACTATGGGAATGCCCTGTTCTCGGCCATCAACCTAACACTACTAAACCGATTGCAGGTCCTCCAAAACACAGCTGCTAGGCTGTTATTAGGTTTACCTCCTCGCACCCCCTCAGCAGCATGCCTTAGATCACTACACTGGCTTCCCGTACAAAAGCGTATAAAGTTCAAGCTTTGCTGCCTGGTCCATAGGGCAGTAAATGGACATGGACCTGCATACCTCGAACAGAAACTCAAAACTCACGTCCCTAGCAGGACGCTACGCTCCTCCAGTAAAGCCTTTCTCTCCGTTCCCAGAGTCCGAACAGAAAGAAACGGAGACAGAGCTTTCAGCAAAACCGCCCCAGAAGCATGGAACTCCCTCCCCATCTCACTGAGAGCAGAGCCAGATCATATGAAATTCCGAAAACATGTAAAAACCTGGCTCTTTTAATCTCTAGTTTACCGAGCCCCCCGACCTCCTGAATCTGTTGGGTTTTAAGGATCCTTATCAGCTGCCAGCGCTCTGAGACCTTCGGGTGATTTACGCGCTATTCAAGTGAAATAAAATGGAAATGGAAATGGTGCTACCGAAAAATGTACCCCTTAGTCCCGTAACTAATAGTTTGTTAACCCAACAAACCCTGACTGTGGACAAAACGAATGGCTTTTCTGTAAAATGGGCTAAGACGGACCCGACAGAAATGACCAGAAAAATTTTAACTAGAGCACTTCCATGGGTACAAAAATGTTTGGCGATAGATTCCCCCCCACTGCAGGTTATTACTAGCTTCCAAGAAATTACTAGAATCATTAGAGAGGAGCTTTTCCGTAAACCGACATCTAAAAAGCCAACATCTAACGGATGGTTTAATTCTCACTGCCGTAAAGCCCTTTCTAGCTTAAAGGCGGCCCTTCGGAACACAGTGAGAAATAAAATCGAAATAGCCAATCTAAGAAAGCAGTATAACCTTGCCCTACTAAACCGCAGGAAAGAAATTAAGAGTAATCTATGGGCCCAACTCCACGAGAGCTGTCTAAGTAAAGATAGTGCCATGTTTTGGCGAGTAGTTAAATCCCCATTTCTGGCTGACTCATCTGCCGCGAGACATTTAGATGTCGCGGTGACGGCTGATGAGTGGGTCTCCCACTTCTCCAAAATATTTGATGGTAAGCCAATTGAGACCAGTAAGGAGGGCGCAGTCATGGGTGGTCAACCTCTGGACAAAATCTACCCGATAAATCTCCTTTTTGACCACAAAGAGGTCATTAAAGCCCTGACAGCTTCTAAAACTGGGAAGGCCCCAGGCCCTGACGGGGTACCGGTAGATATTTATGTCCATAATCCCGAACTTTGGTCCCCCCTGATCACTCAGGTTCTAGCGGCAGTTACATCTGCCGGCTTAATAGACTCCTGGTCTACATCTATATTGCTTCCAATCTTTAAGAAGGGTGACCGCAACGACCCCGCCTGTTACAGGCCTATCTCCCTTCTGGACTCCCTGGGAAAAGTTGCAGGCCGGTTGATATTGGAACGCCTTCAAGATTGGGCGACCACAAATAACATCGTGACCGACCTGCAATATGGGTTCCAGGAGGACCTCGGCACAGTGGAGCAGGCTTTGAATCTTTCCCTCTTGATAGGGAAATACACCGGAGCCAAAAAGTCTAATCTGTTCCTGGTGTACGTGGACCTTAGCGCAGCATTCGACTGCGTCCAGCATTCTAGACTTTGGACCATACTTGGGGATCTGGGGGTCGACCCCCTGCTCGTTTTTTTTCTCCGCGAACTCTATTCAGACGCCACTGCTTGCGTCAGGTATGGAGTAAACGGAGAATTATCCCCCGCATTTACCATCACAAAAGGGGTTAGACAGCGTTGCGTGCTGGCTCCCTTCCTGTTTAATTTATATACCAACGGCCTTGAGGTGGCCATGCTAGAAGGGAGCCAGGACCTCCCAATGATAGCCCATCGCCCAATTCCGGCGCTACTATACGCTGATGATTCAGTAATTCTAGCCAGAACACTGAACCAACTACAAAACCAACTCAAGAAATACTGCCAATTTATGGGTGCATTAGGCCTAAAAGTAAATGCGAAAAAGACCTTTGTTATGCACCTTGGTCCCAGGGTACATAAACCAAAGAGTATTTATAATGACAAAGTGAGGTTGGAATGTACCAAGGTATATCCCTACTTGGGTATCTTAGTGGACGATAATCTAAGTTGGAGACCGGCTATGAACAGCAAAAAACTTCTTTTTCAGCGAGCCACTTCGGCTTTAGTCTCTTTTTCGAGAAAGTTGGGTAAACCGGCCCCACTAGAATTGTTAAAGATCTATTATGCAAAATGCCATTCTGTAGCCGTCTATGTAGCCGGGTCTGGGGATACTCAAACATCGACTCCCTTCAGAGCATAGAGAATGGGTTTTTTAAATATCTGCTGGCGGTACCACAAAGCGCCCCAAACTACGCATGCCACATAGAATTGGGTGTAGACTATCTTATAGATATCATTAGGTCCCAACCCATCCTTCCGTGGCACCGTATTTGGACAAAGACCCAATGTCATTTGACACGCTCACTAATTACAGACTGCTTGGGCTTAGATAGATGGAATAAAATACCCTGGCTAACATATATTAGCAATTTCTTCAGAGACTTGGACCGTTCTTCCTACTTTCAAGATCCTTCCTGTTTAGCCGATATCAGTAGGAAAAATTAAAAAAAGTTATGCTTAACTCACTTGAGAGAACTACGTCTATCTCTGGAAATTAATAAGCCCTCCAACGTCCAAATTTTGACAGTACAGATCGTCCCGGGTATCCAAGCATACCTAACCTACCATCTCACCTCATATGAAAAGTACCTATTAACGAGGTTCCGTTTTGATTCTTTTTTTCGTATTGTTACATTTCCTAAAAAACAGGACTGGTCTCCCATTATTATAAAGTGCCCATGTGACGGAATATCCCCACAATCAACAATGCACGTCACTCTCTTTTGCAGATATTATGTCTTTGCCCGTAAGCGTTGGATTGTGCCGCTCCTACGCACATTAGGTATGAGATCCTGTCGTCCGGCCTATTTGGCTTTGAAATGTTTGGACTCTGAACATGCCGCAAAATGTGTAGCCTGTTTTTTAAAATCATGTTTAAAATATCGTTCTAATCTTGATTGATTAATTATATTACATTAATTTCTTTTTTCCAAACTGACTTGTTATCTACACGTACTAACCATGGAAATGTTAATTTTAATCAGCTGTTTTATTTTTCCGTCTTTGTTTATTTTTTAATTAATTATATTGAGATGTTTTATATGTTCTGTTTTTGCACTTTTTATGGTTTCAAAAGTTTTGTAACGAATACAAGTTTTATGACTGACTGACTGACTTAGGCACTTTGACTGGGGTAGGTCTGGAAATGCTTTTAAAGGACACCTTTGAGCAATTGATGGCACTTTTTCCTCAAACTGCCTTGGTATATTCTAAAATATGCCAAAGACAGAAATGAAAGTGGTCCAACCAATTTTGTCCACAATTAGAGAAAGCACGGAAACATGTGAATAAATCTGTTTCTGCTTACATGAGAGACTATGGAATGGGTTCAATATACAACAATAACTTGCATTACAACATGCAAGATATCTACAGAGGAGATGGTGTGCACTTCTCAGATGAGGGGAATAGAATATTCCTCCTGAATTTAAGACTGTGCATTGGAACCTACTTGTAGGTACCTAAATCAGCCACAGAACCCAAAAGCTCTTTTCAGGGCTACCCTACCTCTGATTACTCAAAATTATTTTTTTACTCTAACTTTTTTCACTGTTTTTCACTAAAGTACGCTCCCCGGTACGCTCCCCGGTACGCGTACCAGGCGCTCCCCCCGCGAAAAATTTAAAAAAATTGGTTTTTTGGCCTATATGGGCCTCCTGAGCCCCCCTGAGAAAACCTAGGGGGTCAGGGGGTGTCTACCGTGCCCCCTTTTACCCATTCCCAACGTTGTTTGTCCTCCATCTTGTATCTCAAATCTACCAAAACACAAGATGGAGGACTCCCGTAGCGCTGCCGGTACGCATACCGGGGCGCGCACCGGTAAGCGCTCCCTAAAAATTTTAAAAGTTAATTTACATAAAAACCACTGGAGAGACTTTCACCAAATATACAATAGGCCTATTACATACCAGTCCCTACCATTTTCCCAAATTTAATGGAATTCCATTGAGCCATTTGGGCTGTAGCCATGTCTAAATATCCCGAGGTAAATTACATGACAAAAACACATATGAAGTGTTAGAATTTACAACCAATTAAAATGTTACTTTCATTTTCTACTTTTATTTCTTGACATTTGATTGGTTATGTACATGAATATAAATGAAAAATGAGAGGGAAACACGGCCATTTTGACTACAACTACCTGAGGTACATCTTTAAAGGATTTTCTCATTTATCTTCATTACCTTTCTATAAGTTAAGTTGTTAATTTGTAAGGGGCACTTTAAGTTAGTTTGTAAAAACGTTTTCTGATAGTTATTACTGTCCCTCTGTTATAGTTATAGATTGAGATAGGCTTCTCTGTTATAGTTATAGTTATAGATTCAGTTAGGCTTCTCTGGTATAATTATGAATTTACTTAGGCTTCTTCACATACACTTTTTTATATTTCCACTTCCTGCCTGATACCATACACTGCCCAAAGATAACTTCACTGTTAAAAACTCAGAAGTACCTGTCTGAACTTAAACCCAACAGTGCCCTAACTCTACTGATATATTTATTTTTTATGCAATTTACAGCAAGAAGATGGAAGGAGAACAAAACAAAATTAGTATTTCTTTCGAAATTGTTATGGAGAACAATCCTGAGGAAAATATGGATATTGACTTTATGGATCAGTCTCTGGACCAAGAGTTACTTAATTGTGTGGAAGAAATAAAATCATGGAATCAAAATGAGGAGATTCCAGATGATGTAATGTTGGAAGTTCTTTTAAATTTTGAAAAATCACAACAATAAATTAATATTTAATAATTAAAAATTGTTCGAGACATTATTCATTTTTATATGTAATTCATGAAACAGTGCCAAAATAATTATAATATAAACTGAGACTTATAGTATACTGTGCAACTTTTTTGTGTTACATAGTAATTTTGCTCATAGTTACTTCCTTTCTCCCACTATATTATCTCCAATGTGTATTTGACATCTCTTTTTCATCTCCTGCCTCCATGTTGTTTCTGCTTTCCTGACAGGCTATGGTATAGATTCCATATATCACAATAACTTCTGTAACAACATGCAAATTATCTACAGAGGAGACGGTCTACATTGAATTTAAGACTCTGCATTGGTACCTACATGTTGGTACTTAAATCACCCACACAACACAACAACTCTATTCAGAGCTACCCTACCTCTAAGCACTTTAAATTATTATTTTACTGTTTCAATGGGTTTTCCCCATGGTACGCTCCCCGGTAAGCTCCCCGGTGCGTGTACCGGGCGCTCCCCCCGCAAAAAAAAAAAAAAAAAAAAAATGTTTTTGCCCCGCGAAGCCTTTTTATGGCCCCCACATCAAACCTATGGGGTCAGGGGGGGTCTACCCTGCCCCCTTTTAGTCATTTCCCCCTTTGTTTTTGCCACCTCTTGTGTCTCGATCCTACCGAGACACAAGATTGCGGCCGCTCCGGACTGTTTGGAATGTTGACAGACACTCGAGAGGTAATCAGCTTTCTGCTCGCGTACTTGCGTAGCGCGCCCGGTGCGCTCCCCGGTGCGCGTCCCGGGGCGCGCTTATAGATATATATATTTTTTTGAACCTAAATTACTCAAAATCCACTGGAGCACATATCTTGAGACAGCCGCATGGACTATGGGAATACTCTGTACGCCGGCATCACTACCAAGCTACAGAAGAAACTTCAACGAATCCAGAACGCAGCCGCACGACTCATCCTGAACATCCCCCGCCACCACCACATCTCCAGACACCTGAAGAAACTTCACTGGCTCCCAGTCAGCAAAAGGATCACCTTCAGGCTCCTCACCCACGCACACAAAGCCCTTCACAACCTCGGACCAAAACTCATCAACCACCACCTCTCCTTCTACTGTCCTCCTCACACACTACGCTCGACAGGACAAGCCCTGGCAGCCGTGCCCCGCATCCGCAGGGCCACCGCCGGGGGCAGGTCCTTCTCCTACCTGGCAGTGAAGACCTGGAACTCTCTTCCCAGCCACCCACGCGCCACACAGGACCACCTCTCCTTCAGAAGGCAGCTCAAGACCTGGCTTTTTGAGCACTGACCCACCCCCCCCCCCCCAGTGCCTTGAGACCCCCCACGGGTGAGTAGCGCGCTTTACAAATGCAAATGATTGATTGATTGATTGATAGCAAAGGCACGTCGGGCTACCAGTCTCTACAATTTTGCCAAGTTTGGTGGGAATCCATTCAGCCGTTCGGGCTAAAAGTGAGTCCAACCGCCCTATGGAAATTAACATGGGGAAAACACGTTTTGGGACCCCCCTTTTATCTCGGCCCCCGCTTGACAAATCCTCCCCAAACTTTCAGGGAAGGAGCAGAGCGGAGCGGGCCATCTAATTTGAGACATTCGCGAACATTCGCGAACACCGGCGCCAAAGTTATTCCCAATAGAATGTTGCGGATTTCCTATGGAAACTAGGTCCTAGCTATAACTACCTACTGGCGACCGCCAGTAGGTAATATATATATATATATTTGTTTTTTGTTTTGTTTGGGAGTCCGGGTAGCCCTACTCTACCCCCTTTTCCAAGTCCCCATATCCAAGAATGGTGATCTTGTTGCAACCAGCCCGTCAGAGCGCAAGCTTCTGTGGGAGCCTTTTGTTCCCACTGAAGCATGGTGGCCGATGGGGAAAAAAGCCCTTTGGGCAATCAGGTCTATTATTTGAAGTTGTGTGATTGTGCGACTCTATGAAGCCTGTCTTTGAACTGAACCATCCAGACGTACAAGTTTTTTAACTTTGATTTTTAAAAATCTACTGGAGGGATTTACGGCAAATCACAAAAGCATGTTTTCTGGTCAAGAACTAGCGTTCTTTCCAAATATGATGGTAATTCTCTTCAGCCGTTTTTGCGGTATCACTGATCATTTTTCCTCTGGAAAACTGCATGCAGAAATAGTGTTTTGGAACCCCTCTTTTCGTCGGCCCTTGCTTGAAGGACCACCCCAAAGGTTTCCAGGAAGGACCCGAGGTAGGTGATTATCTTTTTTAAATTTCTTGAAGATTTCTCAAACAGCACCAAAGTTATTAGCAAACCAAAAGACGTACTTCCTATGGTAACTAGGTCCAAATTATAACTACACAGTGGTGACCGCCACTGTGTAATTATGATAGATGGATAGATAGATAGATAGATAGAAAGAGAGATAGATAGATAGATAGATAGATAGATAGATAGATAGATAGATAGATAGATAGATAGATAGATAGATAGATAGATAGATAGATAGATAGATAAATAGATATGCACTGAAATAACAAAAGTGAGGTTATAGTTAGGCGGAAATCTCAGTTTAAAAATACAATTATAAATTAAAAATACAACTGAAATGCATTGGTTATAGTATACTGGGCTAACTATAGCTTAGTCCCCCAGGCGCTGCTTATGACCTCACAGATTACATCACTCTTGACATGTTCAATGACATCATTGATAACATCACTGATAACATCTCAAATGAATATATATGATCAGTGGTGTAATCAGAGGTATTGTGGTTAAGAAAGACAAAACACTAACATTACAAACGTAGGAGTGATTCTCAGTGTGGTTTTTTATTTGTTGATCAATAACCTTCTCCAAATTTTTCATTCTCTTAGAAAGTCTGAAGTAGAAACATATTATAAGCAAGGAAAATTGTCATAGGAGATACTGTGGAACCCGAAAGTGGAATTCCAATTCCAATTTCTTCGAAATATGTGATACTGGGCAGATCACTTTATTCCTCTACTTGGAATCCGCATCTGTAAAAATTAAAAGTGCTTATAAACATACAAAAAAAAATCCAAAATAAAATGATATATAAACACGACATGTACAACTCATTTACAACATTGGCAAAAAACTGCCTATTCAAGAGCTGGGGAAATGGTTTTTGAAATAAGCATTTTGCTTTTGGCAAAGGAGCCACTGTGTAGACGGTTTTTCTTTGTAATCATAAACTAATGTGTTGTTCATAAATTCACTATCCTGCTGTTCACTAACCCATTGTATAGTAGATTTAAGAACTACAATCAATGTTTGTTTAAGTTATTTGGGCATGTATAGGTATGGCATGGAATAAGTTTGACAGATTGGTTCGTAGAGGTGGTTGGGCACTGCGGAACCTACAGTTTCATTGCTGGGCTGTTCATCATAGGCACATCAGCCTCCTTTTGGATCTTCATCTTTTTTGTAGGCTATACGATCACTTTGGAGCTATGATTGCTAAGGCAAGGCCAATTTATGGTGCTAATATAGTGAGCCAAAATTTTCTAAGTGAACCCTCGCCAGGATTTTGGATTTTTACCTATGCCGTAGCAGTATATAGATACAAAATACTCCGCATTCTGAATGGCATTTTCAGTGTCTGTTTGACTCCCATGGGACCGTTCCCTGCACGTTAGACTCATTATGTTAAATTAATTTGTTATGTCAAGTGAATTTATATCGCACGCAGATACTCAAAGAATGTCCCGGCGCGAACTTGAAGGAGGGAGACCAAACCGGGAGTGCTAGCTAGAAGAGAAAGGTCTTTAGCTTTTTTTTTTTTTTTAAAGGAAGCAGGAGCTTGGATGCTGCGTAGGGCCAAGCATTCCAAGCCAAAGAAGCTTTCCGCACGAAAGAGCTCCCAGCGAGCCTTTAACCACACCTTTGAGAAATTCTGGCTTTTTGTTTCTTAGAGACATATGTGGTCGGGTTTAAAATACACAATATGGTTATAAGCAAGGAGTTTGAGGTGAGCAGTCACTTGTTTTTCTTTGTCATAACTCTTGACCGCAAGACGTGGGATAAAAGTACACGAGTGCTAGAGTTTTAATGTGCATGGTTCAAATTTACAAACTAATAAATGTACACACATGGACGCACATAATAGACATAAAAGTAGGTTGAAAACTTGATCACTTTCTTTGGGAAACTGTGCTGTATAAAGCACCTGCTTTTCTGTTCTTCAAATGTAAGATTTTAAACTGGAGGATAATTCTGAGAGGGGCTTGACTTGTCTGATGATAGTTCCTTTTATTCAGAATGTAGGCTTGCCAACGTTCTGCTTGAGCATCAGGATAATTTGTGTTGCAGCACCTCACAGCTGTCCTGTTACCATTACGACTGCTAGTTACAAGCTTAGGGTCTTATGTAGAGTGTGCAGACTCAGTACTTAATCACAAATGTAATGGATGGTGTGTCTGAAGTAGTACAATAGCATAATAGCTGATTGCACTTGTAATATGGTGGAAGGGACAATCACCTTATTCTGACAGAGTACATAGTCTATAACTCTAAATATGGCCGTTATTATCTATTGCTAGGAAAGGAGTACAAATATAATTCAAGGACGTAAAAGATTGGTGTTGATAAAGTCAAAAACGTGCCACTTTTGAATTTATTATAACTAGTACAGAAGAAAAGCTAAAAACCTTTCTCTTCTGTAAGACAAAATCCAGCCTTCTCGTGGTCTCTGCTAATTGCTCATCCTTAACAGGCTTAGCCAGGCTGCTTTGATTAGGTGATAAGTGGCCTGACTGAAGCAGAGGCTATCTGATGGAGCGAGAGCGCTGAAGCTGAGGAGGCTGGGTACATCAAACTGAGCTGCCTGGTGTACCTACCCCCACATAATGTGCCATATCCAGTTGGCAGTCTTAGGTCAGGAATTTGCAGAGGTTAGAGGGAAGAGAGATTATAGAAATCCGCCACACTGTGGGTTGGTTTAGCTAGCTTCTCCTCCTCTAGAGAGAAATAATCCATGTTGGATTTTGGAAGTACAATGCTTTGTGGGATTAGAAATGCCACATTGTAGAAGATGTTGTCATGCTTTTGAGTAGCACCCAGCATCTGATTGTACAGCGGTGCCCCCTGCTTGTCACCCCAGAACACTGGATAAATATGTGAGAGCTGCATAGTATCTCAGATCTGTTGCCTGTAACTTCAAGGAAAATCAGGACAACCCACCTGGAACTGGCATCAGCACCCTAAGGCCTGACCTCTAATTGACTGTGTCTGCTTCACAATCTGGTACTATCAACCTTGGGACTGTGCCTTGCTTCAAGAAGGATTAATAAGTGTACTTCCTGCAAGCTACAGGTTATCAGAACCCACCTGCATCATCCCCACCAAAAGTCTCTTAAGGAATTGGCCAGATACATTGTAGGAATGGTGGTCCAGACATCCCAGGGACCATCTAGGGGATTCCAGACCTTTATATTGGTGTTTTTGATACTTTGAACCTACACGGAGACCTTCAGGAAGCACATCCTGAGGTTTGGAGAACTCTGGAGAACTTTTGTAAAAGACCTTCATAAGGTGACTGACCCAACCTTGAGAGTCAAGCCGACTATCTACAACCGCAACCCAGCCAGGATTTCAGGTTCATCCAGCCGAAAGCGCTGGAGCTCCAGACTTCCAGGATTTGACTAGAGCCTCACAGAAAGTCAAGCTGGTGAGCACTT
Source organism: Lissotriton helveticus (assembly GCF_964261635.1). NCBI lineage: Eukaryota > Metazoa > Chordata > Amphibia > Caudata > Salamandridae > Lissotriton > Lissotriton helveticus. The sequence continues at coordinate 39,016,581 of NC_136058.1, forward strand.
TCCACATCTGCCCTGCTGTGGATGGTCAAGCGATGTTGGAAGCAAAAGCTCCAGATACTTTTTGAAGTTTGAAGGTAAACTTTTGACCTGGGCCTCCTGCTTAGTATATCCGACCAGGGCTCCATTTGCGGTCAGCCTCAAACTTTGTCCTAGTCAAGCGAGACCAGATGTGGGGCTGTATGTTTTTATGCACCAGAAACCGGTTCATCTTTAAAAATTCATATCTCCGGTACCCTATATTTGATGTTTCCTATTTTGGTGTCTATTTGTTCAGAAATATATTTCTAGATTTTGGTGTGGGATTTTTATTGTGTGGTGTGTCTTACTTATTTGAGGTATTGGTGTTTTTAAATGCTTTACACTCCTGTCTCTTAAGTTAGGTCTGACTGCATGTAATCAGCTATCAAGGGTTGAGCAAGGAGCTAATTTACTGAGACCGTTACCGGGACTTATACTGTGTTGGTGTCCTTATTAATAATGGTAGGTGCATACCTACCACTACCAATAACCCACTTTCCAGAGTAGATACATACACATACACACAAAATAAAATGAAGCATGCGCCTGGGAACACAAACTTCCTTTTTGACAGGAGCTACCTGTCTCAGCATAATGCATATTAAACAGCAATGCCCTTTCTATCATTAACACCCCTTGTGCTAACAGGGCAGTTGTGAGAAATCAGGTTGTTGGTTGACTGGGGTTTTAACTCTGGTCAAGCCACAGCCACAATCACTGTTAGGGTGAGCCACAAAGGTGACTACATTAATCTGGGCTTAATCCTAGGGAACTTGGCATAACATGTAGTCTGGCTTAACTAGAGGCAATGTGTAAAGTATCCATGCAGCACACAGACAGTAATACAGTGAAAACACAAGACAATAACAATTCCACACCAATTTAGAAAAATAGAGTGCATTGTAATAAATGATTTGCCTCCAAAATAACAAAATGCAATTAGTAGAACCAGAGTTCTGAATTTTGAAGGGTTGAACCTCTGGCATCTAGTTGCACAAGTACGAGTTAAAGTCGAAAGATATGGCTGACCGCAATGCAGTGTGGGTCAGATACAAGAAGTAGGTTGGGCTCAGTCAACACTTACCTTCAGACTTAAAAGAAATTCTGGTGAAAACATTCCTGAGAAGATAAATTTCAGTGGGGCAAGGTTGCAGACGATGTTCGAGGCAGGAGTGTCGTTGTTGGGGAGCCACTTGACGAAGTTACTGTGAAGATTTCTAAGTGTGGCACTTTTAGAGAATTCAAAAATCTGCAACGAGATGAGACAGGAGGCTGTAGCCAATGAGAGGTCCCAGAGGTTGGATACCCCTTCAGCAAAGGACCTCCAAACAGGATTTTTTGCTGCGGAGGAGAATATAGCAGGAGCCTTGAAGTCAGGTCAACAGATGATGCACCTCAGGCAGATCGCCAAGCACGTTGGTCCTTGGTTTTCAAAGCAGTTTTCAGCCAAAAATATGACATTCTTGATTTTGGTTATCTGGGCCTCTCTAGCACCACAACAAGGGGTCCAAGTCTAGAGGGTCACCGCTTGGGGGGTTAGAACTCACTCAGGCTTGGTCCAGGTATGCGCTTGAGATGGTGGGAGCCTGTTATGTCCCCAGTGGCTCTGCAAATGAGCCCTTGGACTCACTCTGATAGTGCTGGGTCTAAGTAAAGAAAAAGGGCTCAAGCAGCTTGGCAGTTCTCTGAGAATTCAAGGCAGGCTCCAGACAGAAAAGCAGTCCTTACAGGTGCAGCAGTACACAGCAGCACAGTACACAGCAGGCCATAGCAGCAAGCAGTCCTCTGAGAGTCATTCCCCAGGTCCAGGAAGTGAACTGAAGAGTGAGTCTGAGGGGGCTATTTTTATACCTGGTTCCTTCTTTGAAGAAGGAGAAACGTCAAGAGGTTTCTCTTTGAAGTGTTTGCAAGTTCCTGACTCCCCCCCCTTGGCTCCAAGTTGGCTGCAGGGATAAGGCAGTGATGACAAGCTCTTTGTGTGAAGGAAGGGTATAGCCTATTCAGTTACAAGTGTGGCTGCACCCAGCTCTGCCCCCTTCCTGCTAGCAAATGGCCCATGTAGGCATCCCTGAGCCCTCTGTGTGTGACTGTATGTTAGGAATTCACAAGGTCCTAACTGCCAACTACACCCAGTCATGCTGCCATGGGGGAGGCTGCAGGTACCAAATGGCAAAGGATAGGGAGTTTCCAACTTTCTAAAAGTGCCATTTTCAAGATTGTAATGTAAAATCTGATTTACCATTAAAGAGGAGTTTTGATTACAGTTCCAGATACCAAAAATGAAATGCCTATATTTCCCCAATCAAAAGTTAGCACTTATTAAAAATGAAATGGGGCAACCCAATGTTATGCTATGGGTCTGGTAGGCCTCACAGTAGTGAAAAACTAATTTAGACGTTTTTCCGAACCAGGACATGTAAAAATTAAATGTTCATGTCCAGACTTTTAATTACACTGCACCCTGCCTTATGGGCTACATAGGTACTACCTTAGGGGGTGACGTATATGCAATAATAAGGGAGTTTATGGCTTCACAAGGGGTTTATAGTGCTAAGTTTATTTGGCAGTGTAAAACTGCATTCAGGCTGCTTAGTCAGATCCGGGACATGGTTAAGTGGGTGGTACAATTTGTGCTCCAGGCCCTGGGTATATGGTATACCACTTTGCTAGTAACCTATTAGTAGAATATATATGCCAATCAGGTGTGAGCCAAGTTAGATTAGCATGTTTAAGGGAGAGAGCACACATACTTTAGCACTGGTTACAAGTAGGGGTGGGCGGTATACTCCAGTCCACTAGTGGAGTTTGTGGAGTTTAGCTCATTCCACCAACCGCCGCGTGACAGAGTTTTCCTTGGGGCGCGGCTCCCCATCGTTAAGTTGGTGAGCATGAGATAGAAAAAGTCAGTGCTAGACTGCCTCCAGCGAGATTTCTCAACTGTCGCTGTAGGTCACTACTGAGAAAGTTGCAACTCTCGTTGCGATAACTGGTGCTCAAATAGAACATCTATTCAAGTGACAGAAAAAAACAGTGCCCTCTGGTGCACTGCATGGTGCCGTTCACGCTGATTTCACAGCATGGGACAATCTCCCAACACTAAAGATCAGCGAGAGCAAGGCAACAGACCAGAATTCTGCCATTCATGGAACTCCGCAGAATCTTGTGGAGCTTTTACGTAACTCAGCAGAATTCATTCTGAGGAGTAAAGCTCTGCTAGTGTTCATTTTTGATTTGAGCTTTTGGATCATTAGAGAAATAATTCAGCTTCAATAGACATTGTTGATCAGGCAGGAAATTTACTGGACGACATTTTAAAAAATGAGAGATGTGTTGCAGTGAAGATCTAATATTTCAGGAACCCTGAGAACTATATACTTCATTTTGGTAACAAAACATAGGTTTTTGGAGATCAAGTAGTCATATGGAGGCAGAAAATAACTCCACAGACCAACCCTTCTTCCATTTTCCAAAATGGCAGCTATAATAGAGGAATAAGAGAGTTATAGAAATGAACCAAATAAAAATGTTTTTAATCATTTTATATATACACGAAACAATATTTATTCTCTGAATATGAAAATAAAAATTATGTTTATCACTCCTGTTTTAGATATATTTTCATAGTTCACTTTGTTTAAGCAATCGCTCATGGTACATTTGCAGAATGTTGAACATTTATGAAGAGCATATAGACAGGGACATCATTTTATAGCACAGGTTTTGTAAGTACATGCACGTTTTAGTTCTTTGGATAGAGGCTTTAGAAATTTCAAAGGTGTTAGCATCATATTATCATCCTCCCAAACAAATTCACATGGATCTTTCGCTACATGTGCATGATCCAAAACATTTACACAACTTGTGATCAAGTACAATGCTCTTTTGATGTGTCCTTGCACAGAATATGACATCAGTGGAAGGTCACTTAGCAGGAATGATCTCTCGAACTTACTGTACCAAAGATTGTCAATTGCGTGACTATCAGAACACATTTTCCACACAAGCATACGGTATTTTTCTACGCCGTTAAAATCACATTCTTCTTCTGTCCCAGCAAATCCTTTTAGGAACTTCATATGTCCAGCAGTTAAATCCCCAAGCTTTGTTCCACTTTTGCTCATGGTGTCATCACCTGAAAGAATATGTGTCTTGATAAGAACACTGGGTATCTCTGGGTGAAGTTTCTGGTACAGAATATGCAGCAGGATTAATGTCTTTTCTTGCCTGTTCCATAAGGCACATCCAACTCAACAAGTGGCACATCACGCAGGTCAGCTTCCTCCAATTTGCTGTTAAGTTCCTGAACAATATGTCCCGTACATTTTGGATATATCTCTGCAGGCACCAACTCCTCATTGACAATAATTCCACTTGCAATAATTGGAAATTCAGTGTTAACTGAAGCATCAGCAATGTTTTGGTGAGTTAACATCTCCTGGCTCATCTTGGTCGACGTTGATGATCATAACTTATCAAGTTAGGTTTAGGTGTCAAATTGTTGATGCAGGCAAGGTAAATTGTTCCACTTGTAGAAATGTGTCTGATTCTCTAACATTCTTTGATAGATAGTTCAAGATACCTATTCAAGACAGTGTGGGATTCTTGCAAGGGGTACATTGAGTTTAATATCTGTATAACAGTCTAAATGACCTCTTTGAAATTTTGCATGGATGAAATTTTGACCATTCGCAATTGTGACATATAGTCCACAACATTTAAACAAATGAAGGAGTAACCACTGAGGGTACTTAATACCTTTACATTAGTATGGTATTGAGGTGCAAGCCCTGCAACCCGATCTGGGACAATCCTTTGTCCTTAGAAGACCCCTCACTCACCAACCTAGTTGGTGACATGCTTCATCATCGGGGTCCCACCCGGATAGCCGAATGCCATCCAGTTGTGCTGCGACACCTGATTACAGTGGAGCTGGTTATTTTTATTATATGTGATAAGGGTAGGAAAGTGTGATTAAAAGTTGTCTCAATGCTACCCACTCAAAGACTTTATTCTGGAGTGGTTGGACAATCAGTAAAAAATATATATAAAATATATTTACATGTGGCACCTTTACCTAGTTAGGTAGGCTATGGTGTCAAAAATAGACGTAAGAGGAGGTGGTTAAGTTAAAAAGATAGGTCTACATGTTTCAACCTTCGTGTGACTATAGAGGTTTTCTTCAGGACCAGTGTAACATAGGCTGGGGGGTCTACACACGCTAAGGTGTATCCTGCCCTCGCCTAGTGGTGATAGTGAAATCACAAATTGGTGATTTCTTTAAAAAGTGTTCTTCTCCGTGAAGTTCGGAAAAAACCTGTTGAAAAAAGCAGGAGAAAGGGTGTGGTGAGGGCGAAATACTCATGTGCAAACATACATTGAATTGTGCATTATGCCCTGTGTGAGGCTGTTTGCCCGTGGGCGGGAAAAGGAGCAACCGTGACTGATACAGGTATACGTGCTGTCGTGAGAAACAGACGGTTACTGCCATCATGATGTTATACCACATTCGAACTTGTGTAGTATTGTGAGCCACTTAAATGAGATTGCCGCTGTACCCGTGCGTGCCTGAAACAAGAGCAATAAAATATAGGTGTCTAAGCCCCGAGTTGGAGCGTGCCGTAATCGGTAAATAAAATAATGCGGCGCGGAGAAGATCTCAAGTGCAGATAATTTGAGCTCTCCACAACAACAGCAGTTTTCAATGAGGATACGTTTTCGAATTTAAATTCTTCAGGTGAAAGGTTTTTTTGAGCTCTTGTATGAGTTTGTGCTTCACAGGTTTGGTTGCAGCGTATTCATAAATTAACGTGTTTGGTGGAAGAAGATCATGCGACAGAATGTCCTTGATAAATTCACCTCTTTCTTTTGCTACATCCATCTCTCTATGTGCTTGCAAAAGTAGCTTTTTTGTTACCTGTTTTGTAGTGTATGGTTGGACTAAACTCTTACTATGGCAATTAAAGCGTGAAAGTTTAGCTTTAGTGATAATGTCAAACAGCTTTTTCTCTTTCAATACAAAACTTTCCTGTTTCAGTTCTGAGCATAGTTTGGATTTATTTTTGTCTTTATATCGATATCCACAAACTGTTTGAGCATGAAGCAGTGATGCCGCACAGGCCCAGTCATTTCACAAGGGTTTCCTTACTGCTGCATGAAATGGAGAAGGCTGTCAACATGTTTATTCAAATGCTCCCCTGTCTTTCCCGCAAGTTTGTGGCGAGGAACAGTTTCACCATGGTCCATTAATTTTTAATTTGTCATTTCTCTGAAAACAATGCAACTAGAAAGGACTTCATGGAAAACGAGCTGCCATTGACCAACATATTCACTTTTATGTGTTTGACCAACAATTCCCTTGGAGCTTTTCTGTGATCACTGGATCACATGTTCTAGTTTTCTATCTGGAGCAACGGCATTGAATCTTCCCTCTCTGTTTTTCACCACAAAATGTCTTTGGATTAATCTTCTTTAAGGGTACGTCTTTTCCATCTCTAGCTTCTTTACACCTCCAAAATACCAGGGTCCACATCTCTGTTAGTTTATGCAATCAAACTATTAAAACACAGTAATCCATGACTCCACTGTCTTCATGTGCAGCTCCCAATCACCTTCCCAATCAGTATGTCCTAAGTTTTTCACTAGAGCTATCACGTGCAAAACATTACCCCAGTCCTTGCAAAAATTCTGATTTTTCTTCACATTCTTTGACAAACTCTACGAACTTGGTTTTCAGGTTTGCTGATTTTGAACTGAGTGTATTGAGCATTGCTTGTCTTTGTATAATGTCTTTTGAATGAAGTGCACCCTGTGCTTTTTTAACTTCTGAGATAACATATGCGAAACCTAATTTGCCATCATTGTTCCAGAAAGCATTCTAATGCAATGTTTCTATAGCCTCAGTTATGATGAGGATAACTTGTAACAAACTAAGATGGTGGGTTCTGCTCAGTACTGGCTGGAGAATTTTACTTCCAAAGATTTCAGCCTCAATCAGTGCATCATCTATGCCATATCCTCTGAGATGAATTACTACACACTGCAACACAACTTTTGTCATGTAGAAAACGACTGTCATTGGACAAGATCATCAAATTCTACTAGATTTCTCATAAAAGTGTCAGCTACAATACAGAAAACACCTTTATCACAGAAAATTGGCAGGATAAGCTCGTCTTCAAGCTTAGCATGCACATTTTGGAAATTCTGTGTTTACTTTTGCTTAGTTTGTGAATGGAGATGGTATTACTGGTAAAAACCCAACCTTCTTTAGTGGGATGGTATTCTGGGAGATCAGAGCATAAATTCTAGCCCAGGGAGGAACTGGCTTTTCTTGATACTCCAGTCTGCACCAAATAATCGATATGATACATTCAGTTCAATCAGCTTTGTGGACCGCAGCATCAGGTAGAAAAAGATCCATGTCCACAAACACTTTGACATTTTCTTGTAGACTGGAATGTGTTGATGGCTTATAGTAATTGTGCACATGTTGGCAAGGCAGTTGGGGTATAATTTTGCAGCTTTTATTGTTCATGCCTACAGCTGACACAGCTTGTTTTCAAGGAGTTACTTCATTGGTACAGTCTTGAGAAAGCACTGTGGCAGTATCATGTATGCTGGATGTTACAGATAAAGAAGAGCTTGTCTTCAAACTCAAAGTTATCAAGAGCAGCTCATTGTAAATCCCTTCCTGGTAAAGCGACTTGTAAGTAGTGTGCTGCAGGATTCACAATATTCTACAGCATGAACTGCTAACATGTTCCTGCTCCATACTATATCATTATGACTTGTTGATACACCAATCCTATTCATTGAAGTGATTACCTCTCTCATTTTGCACTTGCCATAGATTGCATGGGCAGTCATCATGTGTAGCCTAGGTTTTATTTTGCTGTGATGTAATTCCTAAAATATGATTTGGAAAAGACAGTACATTTGCACATCATAAGTGTCTGTTCATGGGATTGTCTTCCGCTTCTTTGCTTATATCTTCAAAACCATCATCAATGTTGTCAGCTTCTGTTCCAAGCTCAAGAACTTTAGTTTGTAACAGTTTTGCTTAGTTGATATTAAACAATGATGTTATAAATGTTAAGACAACAGGCATTCTTGTTGATGCCCATGATTTGTGGAGTTCTTGGGCATCACAAAACTTGTCCGTAAGTCCAAATTCTAAATCTTTCAGGACTTTTCTTAAAATTGTTCCTGCTGATTTTACTGCAAGCTGTGATCCTATTTTGTCAGTAAGAACTTCAGGAGTCAAATCAGCTGAGAACTCCATAAGTGTCTCATTCTCTTTTGTTAGACTGGCAAAAACGAATTTTATTATTGTACATTCGTACCAGAAAAGTCTTAATTTCATTATTATGGATCAATGCAGGTGCATCAATGTTGACCATTATTTTCTCTGATGTCACTGAGTGTAAACCTGTAGTCAAAAGTGGCTACAAAACTTGATAAGCTTTTTCAAAAAGTGCAAACTTAACTGAAGGTTGCCATCCCGTACGCTGAGATCAGCCAATCATGATTTAATATGTCAGCCAAAAATAAGAAGAATGCGATGGGGTGGCAGGTCTTTTTCCTACCAAGCTTCCAGACTATGGAACTCTCTGCCCCCTGCACTGCGCTCACAAAAGTCTAAATTATGTTTTAGAAAGGCACTGAAAACCTGGCTTTTTTCTTCGCATTAAGATCTGCTCTCACCGCTCTCTTTGTCATTATACCGCCAAGACGCCGCGGCATTCGAGCGCTTTATAAGTACTTCAGTCAGTCAGTCTTTGCTGCTGGTAGTTAAATGTATATTCATATTTTGAATGCATGCAGTTCGGGTGGGTCTACAAATCCACTTCAAATGCATTCACCCCGCTGTTTAGGTCAGCTAATTGGCTGAAAAGTTAATCTCTGGGAAACGAGCTGCAGATAAAAACATGTTTGTCCTTTAAGACTCACATAGTCTATACTTTGTTCTTTCATCAATCCCTTTTGCCCTTTTTCTAGCTAAAACACTAGTAACACATTGAAGATCCTCTTCTTTCTGAACAACTATCGGAGATGGACAAGGGGTATTCATTGATCTTCTAAGTGGATGGGCATTCAGTTTGATTGTCGTCGCTTTCTCAGAAGACTCAGATTTTTGTTGTGGTTAACTGTTTCTGCTATTTTTTGTAAAACATTTTCCAGGCTTTTTTCCATTGTATACGACTTGTAGCACCGACTTGTAGCACATGTTTTTATAATGATAATATATTTGATCCTCTACACCCATCGTTTTCAATCTTTTGTGAACTTTGTCTTGCCATATTTCTGCAGCATCTCAAACTCTCTTCTGTGCAGCAGCAGTTTTCTTTCGGATTGTTTTACATATGACAGATTTTTCTTTGTTGAATGAGTCAACAGATTTAGTAGTTAGCGACATACTGTCAGGAGGTAAAGATCCTCTGCTATCACCTGCTTCACTCATGTTTACAAATTTGAATCCACGGAAAACCTAAAACAAAAACAATCTTAAAATAAATTACCAACATGATGGCTAAAACACATCATTATAGAGCCACCATTTTGAATGATGGTGGAAGGGTTGCTCTGATGAGTTATTTTCTGTCTCTGTAAGACTACTTGACCCCAAAAACCTATGTTTTGACACTGCAATGAAGTATCTGGACCTCATGGTTCCTTAAATATTACATCATCACTGCAACACAGACGCCATTTTTAAACATGCCGTCCGGATAAATTCGGCTAGGATCTACCCAAGCTAATTTACTTCTGTAATGATATAAAAATACAAATCAAAACAATTTTTTTAACGAGGTATATTAAGGGGCCAGGACTACAAAAGCTAATGTTGTAAATATTTCTTCAGTTAGAGGCTAACTGCAGTTGCTTCAATTAGCATGATTTTCACTTATTTAATTTCAACCTTTAAATGAATTTGATGATCTGAAAGGATAACTACATTAGATCGTTTCACTTTTGTTTACTTTTCAGGATGTGTTTTGTGGAAGACGATGTGTTAAATCAGCACCAGCAAGCACATTATACAGCTATTTCCTTCTCAGCAGAGTTTTACAATGCATACTGCAGTTAGTTAATTTGTATTAATAACGAATTGCTGCTGCTATTAAACATGCGTCTTCCCCCAAGGCCTGCTGCTGTTGCTGCAGAGACCAATTATCAAAGAAATTGTATTTGTTAGTGTATCGTGTTTTTATTTACTTATAAAATGTGCTTGCTTTGCATTCATTTAAGCAGTTATATTTGTTTTAAAGCAGTTTTTCAGTATATCTCGCAAAGCCTGACAAATCTGCATTAAGGTAACGTATTTTGTACCACACCCTTTAAAGATTACCTTTGCAACAGGCCCCCTTATAGGCAACTGATATCAATGTAAAGCTTTTTTTTACAAATCCGAATCTCTTTATGGAGTACACAATGTTATGGGTATTCACAGCGTGCACGACTCAGGAGGGTCACCTGCCACTGAATGCAGGAGCAGAGTGGACTCAGCTAGGGCCGAGATTAAATTAAGAACCATGTCTTTAGTTTCTTGCGAAATTGAAGAACTAAGAACTGAGGATGTGTCTTTGATGTGCAGAGGTAGATCATTCCAAGGTTTGGAAGCGAGGTAGGAGAAGGCGCAGCCATTGGATCTGGTCTGTGTATGGAGCGGATATGTGTGAGTTAGAGTCCATCTAAACAGAGGTGTTGGATAGGGAGTAAGTTAATTCAAATATTCAGGTAGGTGAGGCCGATGTTTTGCAAGGGATTGTATTTGTGTGTAAGGAGTCTAGTGTCAATTTCTGGGTGGGGAGCCAGTTGAGATCTTTCAGATGCAGGATTATGAGGGTGTGGGGGATGCAGTCTGAGCATAAATCTGGTAGCTGACTTCTGATTGGTTTGCAATCTTCTGTCAATTGTGCTTTGATTGCTAGATAGAGTGTATTGCTGTTGTCTAGCATAAAGGTAAAGAAGGCCTGAGCAATGGTTCTTTGGGTGTTGAGGGGAAGCCACTTCAAAATCTTCTTGAACATCTTGAGTTAGTGTAAACAGAGGGCAGAGACTGCATTCATTTGGCCTGCCATAGAGAGCTGGTTGTAGACGACTATTCCAAGGTTCTTCACAGGGTCAGGTTCTTGCTGATACGTTTAGGGGCAGCCCAGGTGAAAGGAGACAGGCTGACTGTGTGGCAGCCTGTAAGGAAAGAATAGATCCAGCAAGAAACTGGTCCATTAATGCCAGAATCATGTAGGCATTGAAAGAGAATGGGGTGGGAGCCATTTTCAAAGGCAGTGGATTGATCCACTGTTGAGGGCAGTATTGTCTCCTCTGTCCATGATTAGTCGGATGTCATCCAGGGCAGTTTCAGGGCAGTGGTTGGGTCTGAAGTTGGTTTTAGTGTGGTCGGAGGTGTTGTCTATGAGGTGGATGGCTAGATGTTTATTCATGATCTTCTGCATCACATTTTCCAGGATAGGTTGCAGGGATATTGGCCTTACTTAGCTAGTGTTTAAGGGGTCGCTGACAGTTTCTTTTGGAAAGGGAGAACTGTGGTATATTTGCAGGCCTCCAGAAAAGTGGCTGTGTTCATCAAATCATTCACAATCAGGGTGATGGCTGAGCAGATAATGTCTAGACATTTAGTGAATAAGTGATGAGTACAGGATCCGATGGGGCTTCAGAGTGCATGGAGTGCATGGTACCAGCGGTTTCTTGATTTGGGATGGGTGGCCAGGTGGTACAGTGGTCCCCTGGGTGTTGCAAGTGACAAGACAGTGAGGGAAAGCTGGGTTTAAAAGTCTTGTGATGGATTAATACTGGTGGAGCATGTTGCTGAAGATGTGAAATCTTTCACTATGGCAAAGATTTCCTTAGCATAGTTGTTGTTGCATTGAATGCTCTCAACGAGGAGGGAGTGGTCAGTGACTCTGATATTTTGGTGGTATCATCTGAGGGCTGATCTGTAGTTGCTCTACTTTGTGTAATTCTGGCTTTTTTCCCTATCTGCATTCTATCTCTGTGCAGTGACTCTTGGTGAGTTTGAGCACTCCGGTGTACCAACTTGCATGTTGCCTGGTTTAGGTAGCATTGATGGCCTTGATAAGGGCAATGAAGTCTGTGCAGGAGGTGATACATGCATTGAAGTTGGAAATGGTTATGGGGAAGTCTTTGAGTTGTTTTGTTGAGTGGTGTACGAGCTCCAAAGTCGAGAGTTCTTTAGAGCCTTTGATCCAATCCCTTTGTGAGGGATTTGGTGATGTCATTTTTGAGGTGGTGAGGGATGGTTATATTGAAATTGATAAGGGCTTGATCTGACCAGGTGATGGGTGTGGACTTGTTCACTGTTATATCGCTGAAGCTAGAGAACATGGAGTTCAGTAGGTGTGTGGCAATGTGGATGGGGCCCTTATCTCACTGGGTGAGTCAGAGGTTTGTCAGGCTCTTCAGATGATTGGCTGTGTCGGAGTCCTCTAGGTTGAAGTTAAGATCACCGAGGCACTGGGGTTGAGTACTGCAATTGTGCTTCTGAATTTGACTCAGAATCAAGGGGTACAGGAGTTGAGGGTGCCCCTCAGGGTGTTGTTGGCAGTGATGTTGAGCTTGAAGGTCAGATGTTCCATGCTGATGTTAATTTTGGTGCTACCAAGTACATAGAGCTTTAAACGTCTAGATGGTGATGAGGCATACACTGGGTCTGTTAGTCCTGTCATGTCCTATGAGTTTCTATCCAGCGAGAATAGATGTGGCCATGTCTGTTACCAACGTAGGAGTCAATCAGGTTTCTGTCAGGAGTAGGTCAAGTGTGTGGTCATGCAGCAGGTCCAAGATTTTGGCAGGAAGTTTTGTGAGGGAGCAGGTATTGAGAAAGATCCAGAATAGTGAGGATTGGGACAAATAGCAGTGGAGGTTAGGTCAGCATGGTACAGTTTCAGTTGTGTGCAGTGCATGTGGGGAGATGAGAGAGTGGGGGAAGTGCCAGGTGGAGCAAGGGATGGTACCATTAGTATCGGCTGGTGAGGCTCAGCAGCTGAACTGGGAGTGTTGGCACTGGTTCAAGCCAAGGAGAGAAGCAGAGGAGCAGCAGCGATAGGTGGGAGGAGGACCAGTGATCCTGCCAAAGGCCATGAGCAGGGATTGCTTTTGGCATGCCAGATGCAAACCTGCTGTGTGCATCCACTGTATTTCTGCCCTGGTGCTGCATTTAGTAGGTGTGGGGTGAACTTTGGGGCTGTGGCTCGGTTTAAGTAATCAGTGGGCAGGGATTGTGACACAAAGTAAAAGAGCCGGGAAACGAAAGTAGAGGAAGAGATAAGTGTGCACTTAAAAGAGCAAAACTTGAAAAAAGGGTTAAGACTAAAAGAGGACAAATGGTGGCAAGGATTGAGTGAACACGGTGGAGAGAAACTTTAAGCAATGAAAGGCAAAAGCATAGAAGAGCAGCAAAGAATGAATGAGATATTGTAATAGATTCCCAAAAGAATGGAAATGCATGAGTGAGAAATACTAAAAAGCAGCAAAGAATTATTGAGAAAGTGTGATAGATATTCGAAGAGTTGAAGAGCATGCATGAGAAATACTAAAAAGAAAAGCAGCAAAGAATGCATGAGAAAGAATGAGAAAACCACAGATAAGTGGTAGAGAGAGAATGAGACATCCATAAAAAAGCATCAAAGAATACATAAGAAAGCCGGAGAAATGCACAGAGAAGCGGCAAAGATGTTGAAAATGGCAATGTGTATGTACATAAGCGGCGTTCATTTTGTGTTCACTGTACCCCTTGTTGTAAGCAGAACGGATATCGCTAAAACACTGACTGTGTCATCCCGCTAGCATAGACCCATGCACACACGTACACGGCAGCCATTTTAGGTATCATGGTCTCCTTGTTCACGATCGATCATCGTCACACTTCCCTGACCCTGCAAGCTTCCCCCATGCACCCTGACCGCCCCCGCTCTCACATGTACAAGTCATGAGCACCTCCCTTCCCGCATGACTCTGTCTCTGAGAATCACACCCCGCGCCTGACCAACACCTCCTTTCCTTCCATGAATACCCCTCCTTTGACGACCCCGACCTCTGAGCCTGAATGTCTGCACGGACCGCTGGTCATCCCTTAGCCTGAGGATACAGTTTATTGCCCACTACTGTATGCACTCGGCTCTCTTGAAAGAAGCCATTATTGATCATGGCCACCCCACCCCATGAGATTCGATCAGGCACACACATTCCAATGGAATCAGCAGAACACTCAGCTGCGTGACAGCCCCCTCCTATGGCATGAAGGATAAGGGCCCCTACTGTAGCCACGTGTTGGAATACCTTCATACTACAATGTATTGATTGTCATAAAAGGATGCCTGTGTGCCACGAACCTGTGTATAAAAGGCGAGGCCTCAGAGAAACTTGTTAGAGCACCTCCCGAAGACACTCTGCGAGTGTCCCAAATGACATGCTCTCCTCATGAGTAATAAACTCTGTTCTTGTTTTCCTGCCTTCAGCGCCCGTCTCTTTATTTGATAATTATTCAAGATGGGAACTAAGGGTCGCCCTGCACCAGCAGCCTGGGCATCGGGTGCGATATGGGCTGACTTTTCTACAATTGGCGTCCCAACGCGGGGCCCATCAGCGACATAAGGTCCGGTAAGAGAGGTCCAGACGATGGGGTGAACATCTAAATGATTGGAGTATACCTGCCTTGAGAGGGCCCTCGTCCGGCTGCCGATTGAATGAACTTCACCGATTCCGAACGGACCTCTCTCAAGTGACCTATTGTCCTGACTGGAATCCCACAGGACTGCTGCGGTAAAAACATGGAGAAAAGAGAACGATCGGGCGCTGGAAAAAGGAAGGCGAAGAACTGTCCACATGGTCCGGTCCGGGTAAGGTCGTGACACACGACAAATTGCGAAATTGATTGATTGATTGTTTGAAAATACTAGTATTACTTATTGATTGTTTCTGAGAGATTCTCTATTTGCAAACAAGCACAGAGTCGCCATACTCTGTTTAGTCTTTGCAGATAGTGAAGGATAGGTAATGCAGACTTTTGTCCCCATTGTAATCCGTCATACCTATTTTTCTCCCCATTGATTGATTGTTTGAATCGAGCATTGAATTGTTCGAAGTTGGTTCTCTTAAGGATCTTCTCTGCCTGCAAACGGGGAAGAATAGGAATATTCTCTCTCCCTTTGCAGATAGTGAAGGGTAGGTAACGCAAACCTTTAACACGTCGTGCCTATTTCGTTCCTCATTGATTGATTGTTTGCCCGAACATTGACTGTTTGGGAATTGGTTCTTTTTGGAGGTATTCCCTGTTTGCAAATAAACGTAGGAAAATCTTTGCAAGTAGTGAAAGGGTAGGTAATGCGGACCTTTGTCCCCCGTTGTAATCTGTCATGCCTATCTACTCCCCACTGATTGATACGCCAGTTTCACCCGGACCATTTACTAGAGATAGGTCATCTGGCCCGACCAGAGAGCACCCCTAGTGAAAAGGACATATGCAATAATAACGAAGTGATCACTGTATCCTGTTAACAGAAACTTTAGCATGAAACAACCTGGAAAGAAAGGAATAGGAAAACGAAATCAGTAGGCCACTGATGAACTTTTTATTAAGTAACGAACAAGGAAACTATAACAATACTTAATGATAAAACCTATTAGTGTCCTAGAAGCAAGAAACGTTAGAAATAAGCCCGTAATAAGAAACCTGAAAACAGTAAGAGAAACCAAGCGTGACATTGCGACGGCCACAAGGCAACGAGGCTTCATCGCCCCTCACTGCCCCAAACATGTCTGTCCCACCGCCTGCCACGCCCAATAACGGCAACCTGAGAAAGATACAAAGCAACAGACATCCACCCCCATTCTGGAAACTTCCAAAGTGCAACAGGGTTGCGGCTACGCCCAGCCGGAAGCAACACATATAGGGCGGGTCCTGCTGCCAACCGTCGGCCGGAGATCATCACATAGGGTGTATCCGGAGGAGAGGCCAAGGCCGAAGGGACCCGGCCAAGGGGACTGCTACGACAACCCTGGAGAGTTGCAGGGGGGGAATGTCTATGTCCTCGACCCTCCCCTCTCTCTCCCAGTCTGGACCAGCATCCATGGAGGGCCTGGGAGTGGAGAGGCCACTCGGGCGCCACTTCTTTCTTTTTTCTTCCATAATGGCAGCGACAACACTGGGGGGGGGGAATGTCTTGCACATGCCTCCGACCCCCCCCCCCTCGTCCTCATCGCCTGGTCCGGCCATAACAAATGTCAAGCGAGACGCCGTGGGGTGCGCTGGGAGGGAGAGACGGTGCGAACAAGCCTCTCCCGCCTCCCCAGGTGGAGGCTTCCCAGCTGCACCCTTAGCGCTCCAGGCGCCCGGAAAAGGGTTCTTCCACTGTGGCGATGCTGCAACGCCTCGCCCGGCAGGGTGGAGCCCGTCCGCTCATTTGACCCCGCGATCGCCGGTAGCTGCCGAACTCTCAAAATGGCGGTCTACTTTACAAGAGCGGGCCCAGCAGGAAGGAATGGCCCGGTCACCTGTTGACTCCACCATCATAGTTCTCCACGACCTTGAAGATTCTAGAGGAGCCGCGGGAGTCCCCGACCCCCGCAGATACCCCCGATGGGGAATGACTGCCATGATTGCCCTCGGAACTACGGAAATGTAGCCGCAGGACGTCGGCGCTCCCATGCTGTCGCCAGCCTCAGTTTGAATGACTAGAATCCTGCAGACTACAGTTCGGATCAGTTCCGGTGAAAACACAGTATGACCCGGTAGAAAAAGATTGTTGCCTCCCTCCCCTTTTGACTGATGGTTCAGACCACCGATCCTTTCTTTTACCCTTTAACGGAACTTTTGGACTGCCAAAGGAAGCTCTGGGCCAACCACGAGTTAGTAGAGATTTAGACTATGCCTGGTTCTGCCTGACTGCACCCAAAATGGCGCCGATGCAAATGAAACTCTCAACTCCTTATTGTACCCCGATTGCTCAGCCTTGATGTCATAGGATATGTATGAAGTTTTTTTAAACATATAGATTGATATAGGATGTGTACTGATTATGAGTTCGGACAATGGATTGATATAGGATGTATACTGTCAGCTCGGACAATGAATTGATATGAGATGGGTACGGGTTATATGTTCGGACAAAGAATTGATATTGGATGGGTACTGGTTATGTGTTCAGACGGTAAATTGACATCAGATGGGTATTAATTGAACATTCGGACAATGAATTGTTGTTAAGTTTGACGCATCATGATTATTGAAAATTGGAAGCCCAACACTTATGACACTCGCTCACACTGAAGTCTCGACATGATTTTGTTGCACTTGTCGCACTTTTTAGATTATGAAATAAACGACCACCGACTCCATTAAAGTTTTCTGCTAATAAGTATCCCCACATATAACAGTTCCAGCCTGCTCCGTGGCCGGCCCACGGGGTTGTAGGCCCATATTTATGCACCGACATTCTTATTAAAGATTTTTTGGGAAAAAGCAAACGTAGTTGTCACGTGTGAATTAGTAAGTTTCGAATAAATGACCACTGTTTAAGGATTAAAAAGTATAGTACGCAGAGATACTGCAAAAATGAATGGTACAGGTTTTGTTGTATGTACTTTGCACATTTTTGTACAGCTTAAAGCAACCGCTAAAAGACCCTGGAATTCAGCCTATACTTTATATGCTACCTGTATCAGAAAAATTGTGCTAAAATGCCCCTAAGTCGCTCCAACGGAGTGCCATCTGGCCTCCCTACATATGATCCGTAATACCACACTTGGGTGACCTATGCTATCCACCGGCTTCCGATAATCATCTCTCCCACACTAAAAGGTTCATCTGGGCTTAAATGCCGAATTGGCAAGAACTGCGTTCCGGGGAGATAGACCGCGTATGTAGTAAGTAAAAGCCTTTTCGGGTTTATGCGCGCTGATGTATTCTTAAAAGCTGCCCCCGCTCCCTTCTTTTTCCCTCTTTTCTGCAGGTCACTTTGGAACATCGGTTAAAAATACGAAAAAAAGAAAATGGTGATCTAACGGACGAAGAGACGGGAAAAAGGGTTTGATTATGGTACCTAACCGCAACAAGCAAACCATGACTATTCTCTCTCTCTCTGAACTTAGTGTCTGGGAGAGCAGCCTAAAGGGGAAACCACAAAATATAACTTCGCTTGGCACCCCGAATAGTACAACAAAAATGACGTGCGCTAAGGAATAAGCGCCCCACACTTAACTAAATAGGGAAAGTTTAAGGAAAATTCCGAGGTAAGGATTACACAAGTACCCTCCGACGGGAGGACTAGGGATATTGCCGACACTTAAAGACCTACTACCTCCTTTTCGCATCCTCATAGACAAGTAACTAAAAGCTGCCCCATTGTTCTCCAATTGACACCAACTGTTGTCTCAGCCTGGAAACACATTTGCTAAAATAACTCGAAAAATACCGCCGTGAGCATTAGCCCGACCAGGTCAGTTCATGACCAATTGCCAACGGCGTAAGTGTGTACAATCAAAGCCACCAGTAAGGGCAGCCGACAAATAAAAGAGAAGAAAAAGGTAAACAAAAGAGCTTAGGATGACAAGGATGCACAGCATACAGAAAAGGATAATTTTGGCCAATAACTGTTTTATGTTTTGTCTTGGATTTTTGTGTATAATACATGTACTGTCTTCCCCGTCTGAGTTTGTGTGTACGTGATGTATGGATCTACGTCATCCCTCCGTTTGTGTTTCCATATTACTTAACCCCTGTTGTTCTATGTTTTGCGCGCACCGAATGGCCCATTATTGTACACGTCTCTCTCTCTCTCTCTCCCGCTCTCTTTCTCTCTCCATGTCACACGTGTACTGAATGGACCACTTAGAGTGCGGTCTCTCTTTCTTTCTCCCTCTCTCTCTCTCTCTCTCGCTCTCTCCCTCTCTCGCTCTCTCATTCTCTCGCTCTCTCGCTCTCTCACTCTCTCACTCTCTAAAGCCCCCTGATCCCTCCTTCCTTGTATGATAACGTTGTGCCCCTCCGGCACAAAACATAATTGGGTTTCCTCGAACGCAAAGGTGTTCAGCAAAATTGACCAAAAACCAAAACGATTGTGACTTGCCATATTACTACCTCTCCTTTCTGCAAAACGATAGAACCCGAGTTGGTAATGAAGGAAAGGATAGGTAAGACGACGGATGTCCCCTAATCTGGCCTTCTATGGGGGGACTATAACGTCAATGGCCTTCTGTTTCCCAGTTCGCTAAAAATGCAATTCCCAATGCACAAATTACTTCGCCCCTCTGCCCTTGAGTACGAATGTCCAGAGTACCCCACTTCTCCCGATCGACCCCAGCTCCCTGTCCAAAGCGTCCCCGTTTCCCCCGATTAACCCCAGCTTCATGTCATCTACCCTCGAAAGCGAAATTGATGACCTAGATTAACGTTCACTCCCCAAGAAGAGCATGTTTTACGTCCACCCCCTCCCCCTTCTTCATGACGATAACGCCCCACTTACAAGAGTTAGCCGACCCCGAAGGGAGATGTAAGATTGTCGATGCTTGGGTTAAACGGAAGGGCGAGTCTCTACATAAGGATTCGACTTTGAGTTTGATATAATACACTGTGTATAAAGGTCCAATTTCTCTTCATGTACGTCACGAATGAGCGCCGAACAGGGTTACGAATTCCATAGCAATGCACTCCTACAGACTCCATAAATGCTGACTGTGACCGATGAACTTATCCCCCACCTACACAGGATTGGGGACGGAATTGAGATGTATAAATGTCTTCTCCTGCCAGTTTTTCTAAAAACTTGTTTTCTACTCATTTAAAGATATAATAACCGGAGGAGAGGAGCTGGACGTGACGCACAGCCTGGCCACAGATCATGAAGCACATGTGACCGCAACCAAAGGTGGAGCCGCAGAGCAACGAGACGCGGGACGAGGCACAACTCTCAAACTCGGCAGATGAAAGAATGAAGGGCTACCTTGAAGCCCTCGACTTGCTGACCCACTCGTGCCTGAAGTCCCCGTCCCCTTTTGAGTCCGACTGATGGGCCTGCCTGCTCATTGTCCTTTGCTCCCTTGGTCCCTTGGTGTGTTCAAAGATCTGGCCCCACTCCGCCCTCTCTTCCCTCGATTATTCAACAAACTCTTTCATATAAACTTTTGACTATGGAATGGGATTTTGCCACGGAAAAAGAAAGACACGCAGGTGCCCAGCATGAGGCACCCCTAAGAAAATGAGTTAGGAAACAGGACTGTGATCTAACAGCAGAGGACTGATCGCACCCTGCAACGCATAAGGATGATTCCGAGCTGGACTTATAGCTCCACCGCCGGTGCTCAAAAGCGCCAACTAAAAGAAAACGGACTACCAGAGTCTACCAGTGGTGGCTCGTCGTTGAAAAAGACATTTTCACTAAGACCCCCCCCTTCCTGAACTTTCTACCCACCCCTTGACTAGTTGTTTACATCGAATTGCATTCCTCCCTCAATTTATATTGCTTACAAAAATGTTTCACCGGTCACCCATGTAGCTAGCTTTCCAAAGTACTGATAAGACCCGAAGGTATCAGATTACTCTTAATTAATGTCATCGGAGAAAAAGTCTGTACTTGATGCTGTAATGTTTCGGAAACCTCTTTTCTTGACTCCGACTAAAAAATTATGCCGATCTCTAGGATTGTGTGACGAACCCAACAAATGTAAATTAACATGTAGTGCATTCGGCCTATCGCATTAACTATGTAGAAACTGAACTTGCTTATGTAAAAAAGCGGCGACTGTTGAAAATGGCAATGTGTATGTACATAAGCGGCGTTCATTTTGTGTTCACTGTACCCCTTGTTGTAAGCTGAACGGATATCGCTAAAACACTGACTGTGTCATCCCGCTAGCATAGACCCATGCACACACGTACACGACAGCCATTTTAGGTATCATGGTCTCCTTGTTCACGATCGATCATCGTCACACTTCCCTGACCCTGCAAGCTTCCCCCATGCACCCTGACCGCCCCCGCTCTCACATGTACAAGTCATGAGCACCTCCCTTCCCGCATGACTCTGTCTCTGAGAATCACACCCCGCGCCTGACCAACACCTCCTTTCCTTCCATGAATACCCCTCCTTTGACGACCCCGACCTCTGAGCCTGAATGTCTGCACGGACCGCTGGTCATCCCTTAGCCTGAGGATACAGTTTATTGCCCACTACTTTATGCACTCGTCTCTCTTGAAAGAAGCCATTATTGATCATGGCCACCCCACCCCATGAGATTCGATCAGGCACACACATTCCAATGGAATCAGCAGCACACTCAGCTGCGTGACAGCCCCCTCCTATGGCATGAAGGATAAGGGCCCCTACTGTAGCCACGTGTTGGAATACCTTCATACTACAATGTATTGATTGTCATAAAAGGATGCCTGTGTGCCACGAACCTGTGTATAAAAGGCGAAGCCTCAGAGAAACTTGTTAGAGCACCTCCCGAAGACACTCTGCGAGTGTCCCAAATGACATGCTCTCCTCATGAGTAATAAACTCTGTTCTTGTTTTCCTGCCTTCAGCGCCCGTCTCTTTATTTGATAATTTTTCAAGATGGGAACTAAGGGTCGCCCTGCACCAGCAGCCTGGGCATCGGGTGCGATATGGGCTGACTTTTCTACAAATAGCAGTGGAGGTTAGGTCAGCATGGTACAGTTTCAGTTGTGTGCAGTGCATGTGGGGAGATGAGAGAGTGGGGGAAGTGCCAGGTGGAGCAAGGGATGGTACCATTAGTATCGGCTGGTGAGGCTCAGCAGCTGAACTGGGAGTGTTGGCACTGGTTCAAGCCAAGGAGAGAAGCAGAGGAGCAGCAGCGATAGGTGGGAGGAGGACCAGTGATCCTGCCAATGGCCATGAGCAGGGATTGCTTTTGGCATGCCAGATGCAAACCTGCTGTGTGCATCCACTGTATTTCTGCCCTGGTGCTGCATTTAGTAGGTGTGGGGTGAACTTTGGGGCTGTGGCTCGGTTTAAGTAATCAGTGGGCAGGGATTGTGACACAAAGTAAAAGAGCCGGGAAACGAAAGTAGAGGAAGAGATAAGTGTGCACTTAAAAGAGCAAAACTTGAAAAAAGGGTTAAGACTAAAAGAGGACAAATGGTGGCAAGGATTGAGTGAACACGGTGGAGAGAAACTTTAAGCAATGAAAGGCAAAAGCATAGAAGAGCAGCAAAGAATGAATGAGATATTGTAATAGATTCCCAAAAGAATGGAAATGCATGAGTGAGAAATACTAAAAAGCAGCAAAGAATTATTGAGAAAGTGTGATAGATATCGGAAGAGTTGAAGAGCATGCATGAGAAATACTAAAAAGAAAAGCAGCAAAGAATGCATGAGAAAGAATGAGAAAACCACAGATAAGTGGTAGAGAGAGAATGAGACATCCATAAAAAAGCATCAAAGAATACATAAGAAAGCCGGAGAAATGCACAGAGAAGCGGCAAAGACAGTCTGAGAAATGCCCAAAAAGCCGCAAGGAATGAATGAGAAAGATTGAGAAAGGCACAGAAAATGGCAAAGAATGAGTGAGAAATGCACAGGAAAGCAGCAGAAAGTAAAGAAGAAAGGAATGAGAAATAACCCAGAAAACGGTAAAGGAGGCAAATGGACAAAGATGCAGAAAAAGTGGTGAAATGTGAGAGAGAAAGAAAAACAATAAGAGAAGCGGAAAGGTCGAGGAGAGAGAGAGAGAGAGGAGGTGAAGGGAAGGACGCTTGTGGAAGCGCTGGAGCTGGGTCCAAAAAAGCTGGCCCTAGTAAGAGGGCAAGGCACAGATAAGGGCACAGGCGCTAGATACGGCCCTTGTAGAGCCAAGTAAAAGTTTTAAAGTATGGCTAGAAGTGTAACATCAAAATATTTAAGGTTATGAATCTTGAAAATAACAGGTCCGGGGTCTTTTAAGCTATACCGTAATTGCAGGCTGTAATGAAATTAAGAATGTTTTTATCAATCTTCTAGTGAAAACAAGAACCATGCAAATAGGATTAATTTTATGGATCGTGTGCATCATACTGTTGCTGCCAAGTTCTCCACTGTGTAAAGGTCCCTGGACATTTACACAAACTATAAAGTGGTACATCTTTTAAATCAGATTAAATGTTTTATTTTTATCATATCAGTTCCAAAGCGCAGCTATCAGCCTTCTTGTCACAACAAGGAGCTAAAGAGAAGATGCTTGCTACTTACATAGAAGTGAACTTAATTAGGACGCTGTTGGAGATCTGAAATCTACTCACCTTAATATGATTTCCAGTATCCCTTCTAGTATAGAAGCTTTAAAGAATTCACCACCAGTTGTGGCCTGCACTTGCTGTTCTTTCATGTAGGCCCTCCATGTACCATAACTTAGGGGTGGATTTATTACGAATTCATGCAAAGCAGTGCAGCAAGGCAAGTTTAAAAAATGTTATTCTTCTGTCTACTGATGCAAGAGACATTACTCCTGACCTTCAAGTCATTGCCACTTGTTAAATTTTTAGAATGATGTATTTCATATACTTGGTGAAATAAATAATTATTTTAAAATAAAAAGACACCGAGAGGGGGCGTGGCTAGCAGCCGATGATGGCGGCAGCATAAGGGACAGGCTCCGTGATTGAGGCGGCCTCTCCTACAATCCGATCAGATATCCGACAAAATCCAGAGCTCTGGAGGAGTGACCCGAAACCCAGGACCGGGCGGAACAGACGGCGGCAATCTAGAAGACAATCCGAAGTCGTGAAGACAAGTTCTGGTGGAATCCCGTAGCTGCCTGTGAGGTGAAGAAAGGCCGGGGAGTGTCCTCCCGATATAGCCTGGCAGGAAGTGGCGCCGATCCGGGGACACCACACCGGAAGTGTCCAACGAAGGCCCGGGACCGCAGAAAACGCAACAACCTCCGGAGTCGTAGAGGCAGGAGCCGAGTGTGAGACAGCGGCTACGCGACCACGGTGGGACACAAATCGAACTGCGCGACTAACTGGAGCAGGCTGGCCGGAGCGGGATGTTGACAGAGCCGACCACCGGCAGGAGAGCGGATGATCCGACACTAAACCCTGGACCAAAGAGGGACGGTGGTTGCGGGTGGCGGTAGTCAGTAGATGAGGCTTGGACCCAGAGCGTGACCCAAGCCCCACCGTTCCGCCCCCTGCCGCCATCGGAGGTCCTGAGCAGACAACGAGCTCCGAGGACGCCAGGCGTGCAGACCGGGGCAACAGCAGAGTGAGATCCTGCACAAGACCGCTGTGACAGCGCATAGCCGCCGACCCCTGGGGGCCCGACCCTAAGTAGCTATCCTGGGGTGGCGGAGAGCCGCGGCCGCCACTGACTCAAGCCGCACAAATCCTCCAGAAGGTGACATTAGGGTCGCGGTGTTGCAGGTTGCCCGCACTGAAAGCAGCGGACGTCCCACTGTGGTCCAATGGCGGGGGACAACTGTACGACGCGCAGTATAGGCGCGATACACAGAGGAGGCGACTGCGGCCCCCCGCCTAGTTATTTCGGAGGTCCGACTATTATCCGATCGGCCACACCAGTCCCGCTCATAATGCCAAGGGAACAAAGCGCACAGTAGACCCCTATTGCCTATTGCACACACCTGGAGCCTGGCAGACGCTGGCAGCCCCACGATTGCCCTACACACAGGCAACCGCTGCTGATCCCACGACCACGAACCAGGGGGGATCACAAAGCTAGCGGCACGTCACCACAACCGAGTGTGGAAAACGCAGCCTTCCATTCCAGTACTGTACTCACCCAGAGGCACGCACACTGCACCTGCAGGGGTTACGTGCACCCTTGACACCCGGTGGGTTAGAAGAAGGTGACAGGATAACAGCGTACAGGTGTGGAAAGCGACATACTGAAAAAGTGCTAACACGCCAAAAGACAGCTCTAGTGGCGAAAGGTGCTTGCCGAGGAGCCCCATGAAAATGGCTGGCAGAGGCCCCAAGAGTGGCACCACACAGACCCGCATCGAGAAATATGCGTGGGACAAGACCACATCCTCCCCGAAGGATGGAAAAGCACCGGCCGGCAAATCCGGAGATGGAACGGGAAGCAAAGGGGCGACATTGGATGATGTGATGCAAGCATTAACGCAGGTACAGGCAACTGTGGGCTCGATCTCCACTGAAATTGCGCTGATCAGAGCGGACTTTCATAAAATGACGGAGAAGGTCAATACAATGGAGATTGTGACGAAATCGTTGGTGGAGGATGTGTCTGAGCTGCAGACGGCGGTGGAACGGATGTCAGCTGAGAATAAAGCGCTGAGAGAGCGACTGGATGATCAAGAAGGATGCTCCAGACGTAATAACGTCCGCATACTTGGAGTGCCGGAGTCTGAGGGGTCGAGGGCAATGGACCTCTATGTGGAGGAGCTGATTAAAAAGGAGCTGAAACCTAAGGGTCTGTCCGCATTCTTCTCCGTAGAAAGAGCGCACCGTGTCCCGGGAGGACAACCAAAACCGGGAGCTGCTCCACGACCCATTATTGCCCGGCTGTTCAACTTCCGTGATAGGGACGCGATCCTACAGGCAGCGTGGATATCCCCTCCAGTCAAAATACAAAACTCCACGCTGGCTTTCTTCTCGGATTATACTGCGGAAGTCGCACGTAGGAGGAGAACCTTCTTTGAAGTGAAGAAAGAACTCAGAACAAGGGAGATTCCATACTCAATGCTCTTTCCAGCTAGGCTACGGATAGTGGCGGATAATAGGACATGGTTCTTTGACACCCCGGAGCTCGCACGGGACTGGCTGGAGGGGTGGAGGCCGGCTAATCAACCTCGCTGATCCAACAGAACACAGAAATACCGGGACAATGGCTACCGTCCGAGCTCCCAAGCATCAGGAGGCGAGATGGGGGAACAATCACCGCTGAGAGAAACTGAGGGCGACGACGAAGCCGAGGAACAATAACTCCCCGACTCGGGCAACGCGAGTTTAATGCACGGCCTGCCTGACGGACTGCCAATGGACACTGGGCAGAAGGCCTCCGAGGAGATGAAGAGAGGCCGCCGAATCCGGAGATTCCTTTACCCCAGCGCGCAAGTACACTGTATTGGGGATGGGTCAAGCACTCTGCTAAGTTGGGGGGGCGGGCAGCAGGGGGGCAGGGAGGGGGGAGTTCAGGGAAGGGGTGTTTTCGACTTTTCAGATTGTTTAACTAGCGAGGGTAACTGTTTGACTCATGACATCACGACACGACACGAGACTGTGGGGAATCACAAGCGGGACGAAATGACACGTGAAAGCGCACCTACATCACATACATTTACCTCACCACGGGTAAGACGCCATGCTCCAGGCGAAGAGGGATGGGTTCAGCCCCCCGGGAGGTTCATTCATAGAGAGATGGCGGCATTCATTCCAACGACAGAATGGTGGCCCCACGACGGAATAGCGCCTTAGGCGAGGTAGACCGAATGGCCCCGGTGGTGCCACTACAGATAATGTCTTGGAACGTCAGGGGGTTGGGGGATAAGATAAAATGGGGACTGGTACTTCGGGGCATTAAGAGACTGGGCCCGGCCTTAGTACTTCTTCAAGAAACACATTTAGCGGGCACTGCTCGACGGGCGTTAGACAGACGGGGGTACCAAATGATTGCACACGCTGAGTTCACTTCCGGTTCACGCGGAACAGGCATTTTGTTACGAAAGTCCTCACAATTCATACCTCAGTCCACCAAGGTAGACGATCAGGGCCGCTTTGCTGCTGTACACGGACAATGGGAAGGTAGACCGCTGAACGTGGTATCGGTTTATGTCCCTCCGGCACTACATGCCGTGGCATTGCCGGACCTTGGCAGGTTCCTACTAGAACTTCCGGAAGGCGATTTAATAGTGGGGGGAGATTTTAATGCTGTCCTACACAACACCCGTGATAGGTTCCCTGCACGATCACAAGTGGCTGGCACAAATAGATTCAGCGGCTTCTTGGAGGCACAGGGCTTGGTTGATATCTGGCGTCAGACACACCCGGAAGAACAGCAGTACACCTATTATTCCGCGACACACAATAGCCTGTCCAGAATTGATTATTTCCTCACACTAGGCAATGGTCTTCTTACTGTCGATGATGTACAGATAAAACCGAGGGGCATCTCGGACCATTCACCACTAACTCTGTCCCTGTCCAGTCATGAGAGGACCCACAGGAGAATGTATCCGATGTATCCAGGGTGTTTAAGAATACCGTCGATTGGTAAAGACCTAAAGGAGGCAACCCGACATTACTTTGAAGAAAATCTAACCTCAGTTGACTCCCCCTCAATCCTTTGGGAAGCCTACAAAACAGTCCTCAGGGGACAAGCCATTGCCACGATAACAGAGTATAAGCGCGCTCAAAGGAGGGGTTGGTAGAGCTTGAACTGGAGCTCGACAGGGCAAACGCATCCCATATGGCTAACCCAACCGACGACACGCTACACTCCTTACAACTGCGCCAACGCCTTCACGATGACCACCTGACACGCCAAACGAAGGCGGACATTGCAGCAACCACACATAGAGTATATGACATATGGGACAAGGCGAGTAAACTACTGGCATGGCTAGACAAGAAAAAGGGGGGTAGTAGGAATATCCTAAATTTAAATGATGTAAACGGGGAATCGCACACACGGCCTGAGGAGATAGTAGACATACTGGCCGACCACTTCCGGGAGGTATACACCCCGAGAGTAGAGGTAAATGAGGGTACAGCTTTGGCGGCCCTCCGTGACGTACAAACACCAACACTGACGGCGGAGGCGGTAAACGACCTCGAATCCGATTTGTCAATTGAAGAGATTCAATTGGCTATCAACGCGACTCGGTCAGGTAAAGCTCTGGGCCCGAACGGGATACCCATTGAGTGGTTTAAAATGATGTCTGAATCCCTGAGTGCACCCCTTCTACGGATGTACACAGAAAGTAGGGAGAAGGGAACAATGCCCCTTGACCAACGGATGGCGACCATTGTGGCTATACCGAAGCCTGGCAAACCACCTAGCGAATGTACGTCCTACCGGCCCATATCGCTCCTCAATGCAGAAGCTAAAATCCTTGCGAAACTGTTAGCGGACAGGCTGCTGCCGTACCTGCAGCAGTTGATACATCCAGACCAGTCGGGCTTTATGCCGCATAGAAGTACGGCGCTGAACCTCCGAAGGGTACATGGGGTGCTGGCAAGAGCACTGTCATTGGCGGAACCGGCAGCAATACTGTCACTTGATGCCAAAATGGCATTCGATATGGTGGAATGGCACTACCTGTTTGCGGTTTACCCGCATGGGGTTCGGTCCCAAATTTATTTCCTGGGTGAAACTACTATACACTGACCCCATGGCGCGAGTAGTGGCGAACGGACACATATCACGCGAGATCCGCCTGGCAAGGGGGACCAGACAGGGCTGCCCGCTATCGCCCATCTTGTTCGCGCTGGTACTGGAGCCACTGGCAATTACCATTAGGACGACGCCACTGCTGAAGGGGATTCGCTGGAATGACAACTGGGAAGATAGGGTGTCTTTGTATGCAGATGACATGCTGATTCATCTGACGGACCTGGAGAGAGGTATCCTGAATCTCCTAGCAGTATGTGACACGCACGGACAAGCGTAGGGCTACACTATTAACTGGTCAAAGTCGATAATTTATGTACTGAAGGGCTCCCCCCCTGCGCTTCCAGACACCTGCCCTCTGGCAGTGGCCACCACATCCTTCAAATACTTAGGTATATACATTACACAGGACTCTGCTGAATTTTTCGAGTCCAACTTGATGCCTCCCCTCACGCGATTACGTAGCGACGTGAAGCACTGGAAGGGGCTTCCACTGACGCTGTTGGGCAGGGCAGCCCTGTTCAAAAGGATGGCATTGCCTCGTTTCCTATACATACTCGAAAACACACCACTTCTAATACCTCAGAATTATTTTCAAAAAGTAACGGCGGTGATATCGGGTTTATTGTGGGGTGATCGCCCAGCCCGCATAGCACATATAAAACTGAACAGGAGCTGGTATGATGGCGGGATTGCTCTGCCAAATATGCAATTATATTACTGGGCGGTGCAGCTTAAACTTATTAACCAATGGCTTCACGCCCCACAGACCGACCCGGCATACATGGCTGACAGGGCTCAACTAGGCATACATAGCTTACTGGCACCGCTATATCATAAGGGAGCTGCTGGAAAACTCACAGGACCCACCAAACATGTAGTAACACTGTGGTATAGGGCACAGACAAGACTTAAATGGGGAGGAGTTATAACGAAGATGACCCCATTGTGGGATGCGAAGGTGTTGGGACACCTAAGACGTACTAAAGGATTCACCCGATGGGATGATATAGGGATTTCGACGGTTGGGGACCTGTGGTCGGGAGAAGGGGTGGTCCCATTCTCATATCTTCAACAACACTACGAGATGGGTCCCACAGAAAGGTTTAGGTACATCCAAATTGCACACGCTCTACAAGCAGCCATCCCACCAGGGACGCACATCCCGGAATCCTCACCGCTTGAGGAACGCCTACTTACGGACTTTATGCAGGAAGGCGCGACTTCCCTGACGTACCAGAAATTACTGAATAACTTGCCCGATGCGCTGGGGAAATTGCGGGAGAAATGGGTGGAGGACGTAGGAGCCCTGGACGACACAGATTGGAATGCAGCAAAGGCGTCGCCACGGGAGGCTGGCGTGTCGGCTAGGTTCTGTCTGATACAATTGAAAATCTTACAGAGGATATACTATACACAAACCAAACTACACAAATTACAGAGAGCAGACCATCCAAACTGTCTCAGGGGATGCGGAGATGAAGGTACCTTCATACATACAGTTTGGGGCTGCCCGGCCCTCGAGGGTTACTGGCAGCAGGTGCTGCGCACCATTTCACAGACATTGGAAGTCTCACTAACACCTGACCCCCGAGTATGCCTGTTGAACATATGGGGGCCTAATGATTTATCGTACCACGGCCGGCTGTGGACTACAATAGGCCTCATGACAGCTAAACGTGACATCGCGCAGAAGTGGGGGGCGGCAGAGCTTCCTACTTTGGCGCGATGGTGCAGAAATGTAGACGCACTTATGGTGACAGAAAGGGCGGTATACAAAACAAGAGCTAACCCACGCAAGTGGAACAAAGTCTGGCAGCCTTGGAACACATACAGGGGGGACATTTGTGACCTGTTATCAGAGGACGAAATGGATAGCTCTGAGGATGAGACAGAGGATAACTAATTGATTGCCGTAATTAATCGGGGATCTTGCTGTAACTTTAGGACGAAGTGATCTCTGATCAGATTATGATTATGGACCTTTCCGGGTGGGGGTTGGGTGCTCATATTGTTGATATAAAATTGAAAAGCAAGATGATAACAAATGTATGTACCAAAATGAGTCACAGCCCGATAAGTATGAATACCCGCAGATTCCGTGAAACATATGAAAGTAACAGCCGGCCTCAGGGTTGTAGGCGCACGTTTGTATGCTGTTGGGAATTCAATAAAGTCTTGCATTTAAAAAATAATTAAATAAATAAATAAATAAATAAAAAAAATAAAAAGACACCGACCTACAGCGCCATCGGTAAACCGATGATTACTGCCTGCAGAGGAGGCTTTGTAGGCTTTGATTATAGTAAATGAAAGGGAAAGAATGGTTGCCTTGACAATTCGCTTTTACCAGTTTCAGTCCAATAGGGAAATTAAGATTTATTAGTTGTATTATTTTTGCAGATTAATATAGGACAAACTCGGCCCAAGCGTATAAAATAACAGAGAACATAAAGAAGAATATGGATAAAAATCATCAAAAAATAACAGCTGGGAAACAAACAAAATACATAGACTCAGCAGTTGGAATGAGGGGAGAAAGTTCAGACAGACTGCATCTCGAGAATTTGGATATGTCAAAAGGGGGATGAGAAGAAGTAATCATAGCTTCATACAAAGTGCTTTGAGATCTTTTTAAATGTGGGAAGACTTGAGGTTGTGCCAAGACCTGGTGGAATGAAGTTCCAGATCCTTGCAGTCCTGCCAGAGAAAACTTGTTTTATAAAATGTTCTTGCTAGACTACAGCTTTCAGGTGCTGCTGAGGGCTGAACTGCCTGGTGCTCTCCCGCAGTCTAAATTGGTGGCAGGAACTCTTGGTGTGTTTTTGAAGATGGTTTCTGAGCAACAGAAGAACTTGACAAAGCGAAACTGAAGAGAAATCCTGCCAGACTCAAACATTTTCTCAGATGGACGCTCGCTGTCACTGGTACAATAGGTAAATACATTCATTTTCTTATTCTACAGCATACACCCATGCACTGCGCATTACATCATTCTTCCAATTAACCACACCCTAACACCTTCCTGCATATTATGTATTTCCTCTTCAGAGTTTGCCCAGCACCGTGACTGTCCTAGTACGCATAAAGTCAATATGCTACAATTAAGAGATAGATAACATGGCTACAATGCCACTGTGGGCAACTTGGAGAAAGCAGCATTGCACAAAGTCCATGGCACTTCTGCAGATGAGCTTGTGAGTATTGTGACGGTAATAAACACCAAGAATCAGACCAAACTAACAACTGTATGGGCACAGCATGAACCAGTAAACCGATTGGGATAAATTCATTCAACCTGCTTGAACTGATGTGTAAATGACCAAACAGTGATAGCTCTAAAGCAAGGGCACATACACCCAGATCATAAGTGGTTAGGAAACCAGCTAATGGCAGATGTCATGCTGGACAAGAGCTAATTGACACAGAACAGAAATCTTATACCCAAAAGAATAACTTGTGTTGGACCTGGCCCTTTTTGGCAGGTTCAACCCTAAACTTTTTTTGCTTTTGCCTAGCCTGTTTCTGGAACCTAGTGTTGATGGTTTTAGGCCTTTGCGCACTTTTTCACTGTGGTACAGTGTAAAGTACGTGAGCTCTCTGTGTATGTGTGGTGAGTGACCTGCCCTCCCATAGGAATGAATGGGGAATATGTATGCCCATGGTAGTTCCTGATGTGTGGGGAGTGCAGGGTCGAGTTTGATATGTGCGAACTCGTGAGATTGAATGCTGCGTAATGGTGTATGCGGCATGATTGTGTCTAGTCTAGAAGTGCCACTTTTAGAAGTTGGCATATTTGTGTAATTTGTGCCTGGCGTGTGATTGGCTGGTGAGCCTGGCCCAGGAGTGCCTGGGCCTGCTTGTGAATTGACTGTCTGGTTTTTGGGTGACAGGGGCTGGAGAGCCCCCAGGAGGTTGTCTGAGTCAGCCCGTGGATGAAAGGCAGCATCTGCTGCCAGGGAAGTGGGAGGAGATAGTACCTGATAGTGAATGAGGCTGTGCCTGCCTGCCACAATGCTGGCTCCACCTCCCCGCTGGGCGACTGTCACCTCTGTCCCTGACACTGAAAAGAGTTCCCTATAACCAGTTCTAGCTGGTTCTCACACTGCCTGCACAAAGACTTCAAAGACTTTTCTCTGTATAAGAAGGGGCTGTGTCCCCTTCCAAAATGTTCTTGTTTCTAACTTGAATCTGCCAGGGGCGTGCTGCTGCTTGGGCCCAGGGGAATCCCTGGGCCCTGCCCAGCCCCTGGACATCTGCTGGACTTGTCCTGGACCCCTGAAGGACTTTTTGCTGGACTTTGCTGCCCAGGACTTCTGGGGACCCCTTTGCCTGGCTCTCCTGCCCCCTTCACTCATGGGGACTGCTTTAGTGCTTATAGCGCTGGGGGAGAGCTTATTTTGACCCGCGGCCAGGGCGACTGACTCCGGAATCTGGGGATCACGGTTCGATCCCCGGCACCGGCGGCAGATTAGCCCAGCACCATGTGACTCTGGGCAATAGCTCGCTTAATCTTCCCGACGGCCCCCAGCGCCTAGAGACCCTAACGGGTGATTGTGCGCTTTACAAAAAAAAAATGTGGAAAATGTGGAATGTGGATAGCGAGCGTGTCGCCATCACGCATTTTGCGTGAGGTTTGGCAGGTGCCTACCCTGTGACTGTGCCCATTTATTTGATTATTTAGCGAGTGCCCACCTCGCTTCTGTGTTTGTTTTGAGCTTCGAGGGTTTCCATCCCTCGGTATTGCCTCCGTTAAGGACACCGCCGCAGCCCGGGGGAAAACACAGGAAGGAGATGTCGTGGGCGGGGCCGGGAGGACGTTGTTTCCGCTTCCCCCTGCCGGGGGGGAAGCCATGGTGTGCCCGTCCGGTCTCCCGTGAGGAGAGGGAGACTGGAGCTGCTGCGCCGAGGAGAAGCGTGACCTGCTGCTGGGGCTCCCGTGTGCTGAGGGAGCCCCGGGGAGAGAGAGAGAAGACCGGCGCGCCGACCCGGTGAGTGCAGAGAAGGGGAGGGGGCGTCGGGGCACCTTGCCGGGGCCCGCCCCTCCCCTCCAGTGGATTGCTCGTTGTGCTCCTAGGCCCGTGGGGCCCCCAGGGATATCGAGTCCCCCGAGAGGGACTCCGCCTACCTTTTCCCTTCCGGGCCTGCGAGGCTCGGCCCCAGCCTCTTCGTTGTCGAGTCCAGAGAGGCTTGAGTGCCGGTTTGTGTATTTAGAGCCGAAGAGAGGCTCATGGGCATTTTTATTTGCTGAGAGCCTGAGAGAGGCTCTCGAGGCATGCTTTGTTCTTTGGAGCCCTGAGAGGCTCCCGCCCCTATTTTGATTCACGAGCCCAGCGAGGCTCGAGGTGCCATGGTTTTCAGAGCCTGAGGGCTCCATGGTGCATATATAGTTTTAGAGCCTGTGTGGCTCCAACGTTTGGGGCACGTGACATGCCCAGAGCCTGTGTGGCTCCAGCAGTGGGTGCAGTTTGCGCCTAAGGGTCAGTCAGGGCCCTGTCGCAGTTTTTATTTCCCAGCTGCCCAGCAATTAGTGGGCAGCTGCACCGTTTAGGTCTTGGGATGTTCCCAGGTGCCCAGCAAGTAGTGGGCACCTGCACCGTTTAGGCCCCTGACATTGAGACACAGGGCGTTCTAGCCCCAACAAGGCCAGTTGGCCTAGGGACTGCCACAGGTGGTGGCTTATGTAAGTTTTGCGCAATGTGGTTACCTGCTATGTTAGGATGGTAATTGCCTACTGTGTGTTTTTGCGCTATTGAGTTGTGTTGGGGCACCTCTGAATGTTTTTATGCATCATGTGTCTTTCTTTCCCTGCGCTGCACCTCTGAATGTTTTAGGCATCATGTGTCTTCTAGCGCTGCACCTCTGAATGTGTTTGTGATGCATCATGTGCTTTGTTCTTAACACCGCTGAATGTGTAGGTTTATGCATAATGTGTTTCCCTTTACTACTCCTCTGAATGTATATTTATGCATCATGGGTAATGTGTTCTTTCCTACACCCCTAAACGCTGTGTGATACTTAGCTGGTTGTCCGTACACCTCTGAATGTTTTTTTAGGCATCATGTGTTTTCCTTTACTACTCCTCTGAATGTGTTTCATGCATCATGGGTAATGTGTTCTTGTTTATACCCCTAAATGTATTTTATTCTTAGGTGGTTGTTCTTTCTAATACAGGTGGTCCTAGTGAGGTCCTGGTCCCCTACGTGACATTTTCTAAGGTGTTTAGGGTTGCGTAGGTGGTACTTACCTGTTCCCAGTAGTTACTGGATGTGATTTATAACTGTTATTTTGTGCTATACTTATTCTAAGTTCTAGTATTTCTATTTCTAAAAGTGTTGATTCTGACAGTGGCCCATGTGACCCTGTCTTGTAAATAATCCCTTATGAATATTGCCCGTGTCAGTTGGCACAATGTACATGTGTGATTTCTATCTGCTGTGTTTTGACAATACAAAAGTTATTTTTATATAACCTTGTGTGGAGTTCCTTTTGTGGTGTGCCTAGGATGTTGCTGTTGTGTGCTGGCGCAAATGCTTTACACATTGCCTCCGAGTTTAGCCTTACTGCTCGTGCCAAGCTACCAAGGGGGTGAGCAGGGGTTATCTTGGCGTGTGACTCCCTTGCCCTGACTGGAATGGTGGTTTCTGCCTGGCTTTGGCGTCAGCCTTAGCCTACCAGAAATAGCCAGTTCTAACACTAGGAAACATTGTCATAGCACTACAAACCTGCCGTCACACAACCCACCCATATCTAGGAGTGAAAGAAAGGCAGGACAGCTTTAAGCATGTTAATGGTGCCACATGCATGTAATTGTTCTATTTACTTAGATTTTTCTCATTTAAAACAAACTGCAATGAAAGTTGTGATTTACAATACAGACCACTTATTAAAATCATGGATCTAAGAACATTCAATTAATATAGTGACATAAAGGGCATAATGTCTGCTGGGAAGATCTTTGGCTTTATTATACTGCAACAGGCACCAAACACCTAACAACATCAGCATCTCATTTATCAAACCAAAAAGAGAGACAAGCTTATCTGGAGATAGTCTGAATAGGCATCTTCAAACAGGCCTGATACAACGAGGGTTTCTGACATTCAAAGAACCATTAGCTAAAGTCCATAAGACGAAATATTATGTCTAGGCCAGGCATACAATGGCACAATACTTCCATTGAAACATTGAAAGGGTAGTACCTTAGCTAAGGCAAATAAAACAGCCCACTTTAAAAACCAATAAACAGCTTAAAAGAGAGGACAAATGTTGACCGTAATGAAAATGTCAAAAAGAAGAAGAATAACAAGGCAGACTACTTTTTGGACTCTTGAAATATGACCTCCTGCCAGTCTCTGTGCTTCAGTGGTGTGTTCTCTGCCTGACAATTACATCAATGCTTCTGAAAGTTTGAAAGGAAACTGCATGACTCATATTTTTCAGCAACGCTGAACATCGATTTAAAAAAGAGGTTTGGGAGAATACAATCTTACATACTTGAACTGTAGTAACTTCAAAGCACTTCCATTAGTTCCTTGAAGAGTGGAATATCTGTAGATTGTATCGCTGGTGCCATCCCAAGCCAAGAGAGACCATGCATTCAATGTTGTAATCATGACAATCTGAGACATCCCACCCGCGATTCGAAGTGGTGACATGCCTTACTTGCAAACAATTCAACTGAGGTTGGTTAAACCAACTGAGCAAGGATAGCAGCTCGTGAAAGGCAGAGTATCACACAGAAAACAGGCAACAGTACACATAAGAAAGTACCTGTCTTGGATGATCCAAGCCAATCTCTTCCAATTATGAAGGGCGTGCAAAGTCAACTGACTTAGAATTCATTTATTTTACGTATTAAATTGATAAAGTGCAGCTGTCACCTTACTGGTATCCTGGCCCTACACAATTCATCTAGATAAGAACTTCATGTGTCTCTTATACTTTACAAGCTTTGTGGAGTAGAAAGATTTCAAATTCTAAAAAAGGGACAGCTTTAGCAATTCCTCATTGTAGTTGCTACTCAGTGCTGCAACAGTCAATAGGTTGATTAACAGCTTTATAAGGCTTACCCTATCAGAGCCCCCTATCGTGGTATGTCATCTGCTTCGAGCCATGGGATCCACACCATTCTTTGCTCCAAGTCTCCTCTATCGCTCCTCAGGAAAGTTGCTTTCTTTAAGCCCTTCTGAGATCACCAGACTAGTATCAACACCCACTGATATCCAGCTCCCAACTCTAGCATCATCATATGCTCTACTTCTGTTCACTGTGTACAGCAGCAGGATGTAATGCTCTTTGTGGGCAGGACTTACTGTGGCTGCATATCAGCACAGTGGCCATGGATAAGAGCGTTACATTTCAGATTGATGGAGTTAAGTTCGTCAGGAAACTTTATCCTCCTTCATGGAATACTTACGGGCATATTTATGAGGCACTTGCACTACAGGAGTGTCATTATTTGTGACACGCTGGCAGGATAAACTGCAAAATCATATTTCTGAGGTCTTGCAGAGCCATTTTGGCCTCATAGCTATTGAGTAAGGCAGGCAGCGAATTCGCTGCCTTGCCTTACTATACTCTACGGAGCCAGTCCATGGGTGTTGCGCTGGATGTTCCCATGCAACAGCCATTGATTCCGGTACTTCCCTAATTTACAAAACCAAGTAATCCTGTGGATGCGCCTAGGCCTTATGCATCCCCAAGTGAAGCGCAACAAGGAGAAAAAACGTTATTTCTCCTCGTTTTTTTCTCTTTCCATGTGTGCTGCATTCTGAAGCACACATAAGAAGAGGAAAAAGCCTCCCATGATTGTTTTGTGTGCGTAGGTGTTCCTTCCTGCACAAAAACAATCCTGCTGACAGCACAGGCACATTGCACAATGGTACAAGGGTGCCTGCATAGGGGCTAGGCTGCCAAGCACTAGGCTTTAGTACTAGGGGTTTACAATACCCCAGTACAAGCCTACTAGGGCACCTCATACCATGTCTGGCAACTAGCCAAAAAATTCTAGATCCAGACACTAGTGCACCAATCACACTTTAGTTTCTTTCGGTCCTGATGAAGTGCCACTTGACCCGTTAGGGGCTAATGGGGCACAAAACATGTTGACCTACTACACCTACGCAGGCCTTTAGGAGCATTAAATCCACTTATGGCACCCATACCTTTTAATCAGGCTCAAGCTACCTAAACATTAAAACCAGACCAGAATAGGATTGCTCCTGACCTATTTTATTTCACTTACCCGTGCACTACCCAGCTCTCACATCCGCACCCACCCAATGGCTTCTTCAAAAGATCTCCGACAAAGAGCCCCATTTACCGGAGCCCGTCGGGCATTGTAGCGCCGGCCCGATGAGGAGCAAGGCCCAATGATGAAGCATGACATCCTACGGGGTGTGTAAGGGCATCACAAAGGAAGACCTCCCTTTCCCAGCACGTCCAGTTAGGATCTGCACACCCTTTTGATTTACATTGGAAACCCCAGGCCACTTTCTTTACAGCACAATCTCATTAGTAAACGCTAATAAACAACATGTTCATAAGAAATTCTCATTAGTGCTGTTGTGTTCGATTTTAGATTCCGAATGAATTTCCCGAATCATGCCCTTATATAGGTACAATTCACATTGCCCTTATATAGGCATAGAAATCCAGTCCTTATTTAGGCATAGCCCATGCTACCCAAATACAGGCATGGCTACTTCCATCCGTTCATCTACGTCACAGCGATTTATTGGAAAACCATACTCTTAAGCTGAAGGGACTTCCCCTAGCCTGGATATTGATCTCTCCAAGGATTCATTTACTATGCAGGAACATCTATTCCTTAGGGGTTCATTCATGATGTTCATATGCCCGACTTTTACGTCAATACTGGCATTCCTAAACACCTTCAAGGTATAAATATACCTTTACTTGCTATGGCAAAGCATGGTGTGGTTCTGTGCAGTTCGACTACCTACTTGCATGACGCAGCTCGCTACAGCAAGTGCCGAAGGAGGCCAACTCTCCAGCTGACGCACGGACTAGACGCTATCATCCTCCTGCCGAGAATCCAGCTCCAGTGTTTCTGACACCCCTTGCGGGTTGTTGGGAAATCCATTCCAGAGAAAGAGATACCAATCTCTCTTCTTCTAATGTATGGAGCAGATTAGAACCTAGAGAAACCTTTGGCAATTCTTGGCAAAACTAAACCTATGCTAAAGACAGCACCTACTTCTTCCCTCGTACTAGACCTAGATTAGGTAATAATAATAATAATAATAAAAATATTTATTAAGCGCCTGAATACACTAAAACAGTGCGTCTCCGAGCTAGGATGCGTTCCAGACTCAGTTAAGAAATCAGGATCAGACCACTGAGAGGAAAGGGGACAGGGGAAGAGAAACCCGCAGTTTATACTAATCTTCCGGGAATAGATAGGTCTTCAGTTTCGGCCGGAACCTGGTTTCCGACGGCTCCATCCGTAGGTCAACAGGAAACTCATTCCATTGTTTGCTGGCCAGGAATCTAAAAGATCGCCCTCCCATCCGTGCTTTATGTATGCGAGGTATCGCAAACAGCATACTGCCCATGGTACATTGGGGTAGCCGTATTTTAGAAGCACCAGTTGAGTATTTTAGCCTGTGTTATTTATGTATGTATTTTTATATATGTCATAGCAACAGACAATGCTATTACAGTATTATTTTTTATTACTGTTCACGCTGTACGCATTATACTTCGCATTCTGTCTAACGATTGTAGCAGTTCATATCTCTTGCATGAGAAATAAGACTGTTCAATAAACCCCTTTTTATTGAAACGCCCATCTCTCTATTTCTATGCAACTCTGTAGAAACGAAGCATTCACGATTGACTGAGTGAAATAGTTATCTATTGTTTCCATGACTCTGAAGATATTGTTCTGGTTCTAGGGGAAACAAAGTTGTCATGTTTATGCGGGTGTCAGAGACTAATCCCTTCTTCTAAGTTTCTAGTGACCTCTGAATTAGCTGGCACACACACAATTAAGTTTAGTATACTCGATAGAGACATACTGACCTCCGTCCTATGTCAAATCTATAGTGTATATTATTCCAATGCGCAGAGCCTATTAGGGATATAGGAACTACACTACATGGTGCCCAATGGTTTGGTAAGGCACTTATTTGACGCTAGATACTGAAGTAACTCAGTCGTGCTTTTCTCAGAGACCTCCTACTCATAATACTCCAATAGACGTCTGGAGTGGGTAAGGGATAATATCCACCATATCTGAGTAGGACGAAAAATCCCATGTATTAGCTTTTTAGTTTGTTTAATGTTGAAGGATACAGTGTTCCAAAATATTGTGCACCTTATCTTTGTTTCCTTGAAACTTGCTCTGCAGTTTTCATTAAAAAAAATGTCCCTCAACGCGGATAACAAAATGGACAACGGCTGATCCAGCCAATGCAATTTTAAACTATACAGGTTTCCAAGAAACCGATTAGAATGCTATAATCATTTCTCCAAATTTAAGGAAAGCCACCACAATAAAACTTTTAAAACATGGCCTAACATTGAGAGGTGGTAGGGCAGTTTTTGTGATAGAGGCACATGAATATCACCAGACAGAGGTATTCTATTCATGGATGGTCTTCCCGGGAGCAAATCCAGTAACACATATGTTTCACAAAGAAGATGAACCACCAGATGAGTATATTCCTTTCGTGGATATTGAAATTCACTCACATACCAGGAGCATGAGCTCTGGTTTAAAGGCGCCCTAAAACATTTAAATCACATTACACAGCTCGGTCCACTAGGTAGACCAGGAGCTACATGGCTAATTTTAGCCGGCTATACACCACATCCTGACATTGAAGAGATGACAGATGTAGAGTTATTAGCTCAACTCAAAGTGTTAATCAAAATGTACAGACAACTTGGTTCAATATGTCATGCGAACTCTTACAGTCCAACCTACAGTAGCTATTCCACAACAAACCTCTCACCAGGGGAATATACTAAAAATTACACCACAGACTTTACACTCAGTCATAGGTAAATTACCTACAAAACGTGAACAAATTCCATTCAGGATAGATCAAAAAGGTATTCAAATCGAAGCAGTATTTCCTAACACTAGCCCTCATGAGAAACATAGAATTTTAACAATCTGTTTACCAATGGGATCACACCACATCTGGAGGACGGCACCACTTGGGGTACAGTCTTCGCTGCAATCTACACTAAAACACATAGGGGTCGATTCCGATCTGGTAAAAAACGCTACGAATAGTCGTTCGGAGCGTTTTTCCCGTACGAATCGTACCCTGCAGTGTCCCCCGTACGTACGACGAAGTACGATTCGTACCAGGAGCCGGACTCCGTACGGATCGTACAGAGACCGTACGACTCGAATCCCCGTACGAGTCTCTGTCGGAACCCGCTGTACGCGACATCTATACGGCTCGCGGCTGGTTTATATGACCCAGCAAGTACGATACGTATCGGGTACGCACCGTACGACCCTTTTTCTACGGGAGCTGAAAACAGCCGTAAAAGCAGAGTTCGCGACGAAACAGGTACTGAACGCCCCCCCTGATATGGTGCGTACCCCTGTGATCACAGGGGTACGCACCGTACACCCAGCATACATGGTGTACGGTGCGTACCCAGGCGATCATGGGGGGTACGCACCGTACCCCATGTACGCTGGGTGTACGGTGTGTACCCATGCGATCATGGGGGGTACGCACCGTACCCCATGTATGCTGGGTGTACGGTTCCTACCCCTGTGATAATGGGGGGTACGCACCGCACGGTGTGTATGTGATTGTGCCCTTTTCCGTACGAATCGCCCTTACCTGATGTGGACCGTACGGAACGCGTTCTGATGCCCCGGTCTGGATCGTACTCGTCGGGTTGTACGGCGTGTGTACGAGTCGTACGGAGAGGGCTCCGGATAACAATCGTACAGACGTTTTTTTTACCACATCAGAATCGACCCCAGAGTGTCCTGTCTATGGCGATAATACCTGACGTCCTTAAACAGATTCAAAATGAATATGGGGCGAAGCCTGCTTTAAATTTGGGTATAAAACTACTGAAAGATTTCAAACAGGTCTCAGCAATAATATTAGCTAATGTTAAAGGAGAAGCAGCATCAGTGGTGATCCGCCAGAAGGTGAGGGAATTTGACGTAACAGAGCAACCTCAAGAACTAGCCAGAATAATTGAAAAATCCCATGAAGAATTGAGCAGAGATAGTTTGGGTGGGAAACCAGTTAAACCACAACTGTCTGAAAGTCCTGAAAAGATCTTTACGAAAAACACACCTACATCTTCTAAAAAGAAGTGGGAAAATAACAAACAAACTTCTAAAGAGAAGCGTTCTCAATCGAGAGGTAGGTTTCCTCAAAAGGAGCCCTCTGAAAGGAGGTATAACCTCAGGAATAGGGTTAATTTGAGAAAACCTGATAGATAATCAAGATACTGATACACGTTCCTCTCGTACCTTTCAGACTTTGTCACAGAAATCCAAAAGAGGAGGACGGTCAGAAAACTCGGAAGAACTCGTGAAGTCCAAAGACGATCAACACGTTCAGAAAAACAAGAAACCTCAATTCACCAAAAAGAAGATAGCAGGTCTAAAAATCAGGCATGCCGATGATCTTGAGGACAAAACTCACGAATGGAGAATGGGCTCAGACAATGTTGGACAGCGCAGCAGAAATCACAATAGCTCGCCAGAACCTGAAGGGTCTTCTGGAGACAGTGGACTTAAATTAGTTCATTCAAGTTGAAACTGCAGATACCAGGGTTTGTTCTCCACATAGGTTATATGAAATAACACTCCGGATGGAGGGAGACATACCAAGAAAAGTGAAAGCACTCTTTTGGGAGAGACTTTCTAAGGGTTATGACATACTTCTAGCTGCAAAAGACTGGCCACCACAATTTGTCAGGGAGTGCCCACATGGCGAAGACATCATTATGCCAGTCTTCTCTAACCATATTCCAATTCATCTGAAATATAATTATGCCAGGAAATGGGCAGTTGCCCAAGCACCAGCATTACACAAAAATCATGTAGGATGGGATGAGGACTCGCCTCACCATAAAATCCAACTAAAGAATCAACCAACTGCACAAAGGCAGTACCCAGTTAAGCAAGAAGCTAAAAAACAGGCCATGGAGATATTAGATAAACTTGAATACCAAAGTGTGATTGAAACATGCACCTCGTCAATGAACAATCCTTTGTTTCCTGTCTCGAAACCAGACAGTACATATCGTCTAGTTTTGTATTACAGACATCTAAATTCTTGTTGCAAAACATTTGCAGTACAAAATGCACACAGTACAGCATTAATGAATAACATTGTGCGTAAAAAATATAAAACCACATTAGATATTTCTAACGGTTTCTTTTGTCAAAATATTGCACCTGAAAGCAGGTATTTGACTGCTTTCTCAATTATGGGAACACAGTATCACGTCTGTCGTCTCCCTTAAGGATTCAGTAACAGTCCTGGGTTATTCTCAGCAAGGGTAACAGAGTTACTACATACTTATGATGATGAAGCATTGTCATATGTAGATGACATCTATCTAACAGATGATTACTTGGATAGGCACTTGAATAGGGTAAACACCATTATACTTGGATTCGCCTCTGAGGGTTACAAAATAAATTTCAAGAAATCGAGAATTGCCCATCTCAGCGTCCTATTTCTAGGGTATGAGTTATCAAGTGAAGGCTAAAACCTGGCAGCCAACTTTCTAGAAAAGTGTGCGCTGCTCCAACCTCCAAAAACACTGGAAAACTTACAGTTGATTCTAGTTTTCCTAAATTTCGGAACAACTTACATTCTAAACTACGCAGAAAGGGTTAAACCTCTCTACGAATTAATCAAACCTGATTTTAAAACAATAAATTGGACAGAAAACCACACAGAAATTTTGCGTTCACTACAAAAAGACATTTGGTCGACATTGATATCTGTAGTCATAGCCTGCTCATGCTTTAGAAACGGGGCATTAATCAAAGACCAGAAAGCTTGTGAACTTTTTAGTATAGCAGTCTTCAGCAAGTTTTCCCACCATTCTTCTTTTAAAAACCTCAATCTAGTGGTCCTTGCATTTTTGTAGGCTTGACGCAAGCCTTTTATCAATATTGTATCTCGTGGTCTGGCCTTCAAAGCTACATGCAAAGAGTGATTATTGCACACTAAGGTTTTTGCTTCAAAAATAAATTTTAGAATTTTTGTAAGAACAGTTATTAATTTTTAGAAATGTTATGACCGCGATTGATTTGCTGTAACTAGACCAATCCTTGCTCTTTACTTTATCGCCATATCAATTAAGGGCCACCCTGTAACAGGCCACTTGGGATACAAGTTTCTCTAGGGATAGGAAGCTTGCATTTTAAAAATGGGTAACCTTCCAGCTATTGAGTCCTGCTTGATAAATAAAGTACGCGCCTATATTTCTTGGAACTTGCCGCACAGAGTGCACTGTTTTAGGTTACTATTAAGGCAGGCTATGCTCCCTTTAAATCCTCTACTGGCAAAATGCTATGGTTCCTTACCGACCTGTAATTTGTGCAATAACGGCCTCCAAGATGTTAATCATGCAATATTTATCTGCCCAGCTTTGCTATTGCGTTGCCAAAAATTGACGAGACCAATATGTCTACATCTATTCTTTCCGCTTCAGCAGTAATATAATCTCTTTATGATCCACCAAATGAAATGGTCTGCCATAGAATTTTTAACTTTGTTACGTTTTAAACTTATACTAAGGTACATTGGATATGTTGGAAGTAGCTGCTAACACTTGCTCTGTGTGGGTGATTTTACTATTTATCTTGTCATGGTATTTTAGGGTATATTTATTATCTTTTGTTACTTACTTCCTACACTTTTGCACTAATGGCACGAAGGACACTTTAATCACTTTGTACTGTACGTTATATTGCTATATTTTTAATTTGAAGACTCTTTGAC
The DNA here is from genome assembly GCF_964261635.1 of Lissotriton helveticus. Lineage (NCBI taxonomy): Eukaryota > Metazoa > Chordata > Amphibia > Caudata > Salamandridae > Lissotriton > Lissotriton helveticus. The sequence continues at coordinate 39,060,928 of NC_136058.1, forward strand.
ATTGGATTCCACTTAGGAGCCCCTGATCTCTTGTTGGGGAGGAATATATTTCTGTGTTATTTTTATCATTAAAATAGAATCTTTTTTTATTGTTTTGGTGGTTTCCTAGTTTATGTGAACCTCCTCGGAGTTCTGCCATCATAGATAAAAATAAACTTGAAACTTGTTTAAGTTTTAAATGTCCTGGTAGTTGAAAACATCTATATTTGTTTCCCCTATCTCACCTCTGGATAAAATTGGGTTCCTTTATTACTTTTAATAAATGTTAACTTTAGATAGGGAGCAGGTAGAAATATTATGTTTGGACTCAAATGAAATGTAATGTAAAATGCTCTTTTATTGTAACGTCAGATCTTAAAGCATAGTTCTGAATATGCCACTTTTAGCAGGTGGTAGTTTCTTTCCCAAATCATTTGGTGCCTGCTGAGTGTGTCCTGGGTCATATGACTGTGAATAGCTCTGCGTTTGGGGTTTGTGTATCCCTGCCAGACAGTAACACAAGGGTAACTGGGGGTACGCAGGATGGGCCATCCCGCCAGGATGGTTTGGGGTGGAGCTGTTCCCTGCCCCACTTACACTTCAACTGGATTGTTTCCAGCACACACACAGGAGGCTGATACCAGTCTTTTGTCACTCAGACTTCTACAAGCCTCTGCAGGTTAAGAAAAGAACTTTCCTGAACCAGATGTGGGGGTAGCCCAGAAGGTCCCCCCACTTCAAAGGCTGGCACCAGGTAAAAATATTGGACCATCAGAACAATACTTTAGCACACTCATGGGCCTGTGAATATTAATAGAGGAAGGAATGCTGTGTTCCCCCAGAAGACTGACCTGTTTCTTGTGGCCTGCCTTGTTCTCCTGAGGAATGGCCTGCTGCGTAAGGCCTGCCCTGATCTCTGAGAAGTAATACTGGAGCAAATCCTTTCTTCCTGGTCCACCTGAGTGACTCCAAGCGTCTGTCGGCTGACCTACTATTCTGAGCTACAAGGACACAACAAAGACCAAAGGCCTCCATACAGCTGCCCAGATACACTGTACCTGCCTTGACCTGCAACTGGACTTGCCTGAGCCATGCAGGCCTCTTCTAGAGTGAGTCCCTGGTCTCCAAAAGGTGCCTCTCCAGTTCCTGGACCATTGGCTGGCATCAGAGTGCACTATTGTACAAATAATTGTGAAATCCTAAAGTTTTGGGCTCTTCATGACCACAATGGGCCCCAATCTGCCAAGACCCTGTTGCCTGTGATGGCCGCCAACGCAGAGCTCTGGTGAACCCGACTCTTTGCTCTACAGAGACCGCCACCAATGACCGGCAATGTGACAGTTGCAATTCATGGTACAGCAACAGCAGCCCTCAATAACCGCAAATGCGAAGCTCCAAAAATGACCATCCATGACACTTGACCAGCTCTTCATGTCACAGCCCCAATAGCCTGAATCACCTGGCCTGCACTTCAGGCTAGAGTGACGGTCATCCGCAACGCAGTTCCTGCTCCTCGTGGCCCCCTCCACTGTGAACAGAACTATTTGTGCCAGACTTTGCGAAGGAAATTTTGCAGAGGCACTAACTGGGTCTCTGGATCCAGCCCACACTCCATCGTGGTTGGCCTGAGCTTTTGACTTTGCCCTGGTCTTGCATAACCAGATGACCGTGAGTAGTGCTTTGACCTTTTAGACACAATATCTAAATAAACCTTTAACATTGCATATCTCCGGATCTACTGATTAACTTTGTGTTTTTCTGGTATTGGTTTATTTATTAGAAATTACTCTATTTCTCTAAATTGGGTTGGGATTTTTCTTCTGTGGTCTTTTCATTTGATTACTGTTTGTGTGCTGCAGAAATACTTTACATATTGCCTCAAAATTAATCCTGACTGCTTTGTGCCAAGTTACCAGGGGGGTAGTCACAGGTTAGCTTAGGGACTTTAGTGATTCACACTGAAAAGGATTGTGGTTGATGCCTGAGTAGGGCTTTGACCCTTCTCAACTAATAACCGAATCTCTTAGAAATAGGTATACTAATTTTGTAAACCTCCAAAGTTCAATTCTTTCTCCATCTTGGTAATAGTAAATCTGAACTCCCACCTCTCCCCAAGCCAATTTTCCCCAACACGTTCTGCAATGTAGCAAGCTTTTATTGGGAATAGGAAATGTGAGGTCCATAAACTGTTATCAATTGTTTGCATTTTTATTTTGCTCATTAAAAAATTATAGTTATTTCACAATCATCATCAAAATAACTTTATTCAGTTCGAACAGACCATAAAAGTATAACATACAAACAAAATGGATAAAATGTACGTCGAATGTGTACAATAATATGGCACATGACTCAAGTATTCCACAATTTTAAAAGGAGTTAAAAACTCAAAGTTATAAAAGAAAAGCACCAATTTCATTTACATTTCATACCGTTTCCTTATTAAAGGTGCAATTCTAATAAAATGTAATACTGCAGTACAGATAACTTCAGTAGACAAGGAGCGTAAGAGATTAACACACTCCTGATAATTATGAGAACAAGTTTCTCTTAAAATTGGAATAAGGAACTGTGCCCTTGGCTCCTTGTAAAGTGTGCAAAATAAAATAAAGTGCAAGGTGCTTTGTTGTGGTGGATTATTGCAGGGACAAGAAGTAAGGTTATTTCACCATCCAGACTGTTTGGGAAAGGCCACAAGAAAGTGCAACGTACAAAGCCGGAACCTAGTCAAAAGGAATCGGAACTGTACATTTGTGATAAAAGACAGAAAAAATTGTGCATATAAAAGGGACCTATCTAAATAAGGTTGCTGCCCTGATTGCCGCCGGCGATTGTCCAACTTGACAAAATAGGCATCTTTTATGATCAATTTCATGTTTATATCGATGCAGGCAGGATTTTCGTAATAGTGCCCTAGGCCTATCTCATTTAATTTTCCTTGCACGTAGCAGAGCCATGGGATAGCCTCGGCATTATCCAGAGTCATACAGTCCCTGATAATTTTCTTTGTGAGCTTTAAGTATTCTGACAGCCAGACTTTAGCCCAAAGGATCAGTGGGGCGATATTAGTTCGATCCACAATAAAATCCATCCCTACCACAGAGTGGCAGAACGCTGTGGAGGCACTTTTTGAGATCATCAACAATCTTTTTATAAACTTGTTTTCTAGCGTTTGTAGTTGTGTACTTTTGTGATATCCCCATACTACTGTCCCGTTGGTAGCGATAGAGAAGCATTTTGATTTGTATAAAGTAATAAATTCCGCTACCGGCTTGTGGCCCAACTTACAGGCAAAGCAGAAAAGGCCTTCCACTGCACAGCTAGTATTCTGCACCCTAGATGTGATAAGATGGTCCCAGTTCAGTTTATTATTAAAAACATTTGCTAAGCAAGTAAAATCGGAGCCATATCAATTGGCTTGCCCTTTACAATAAATGTTCTTGATTTTGTTTGACTTGGGCCACAAACCATAATGTAGGATTTAGTAAAATTTACATTTAGGTCCAAAGCTGACATAAAATCAATTAAAAACATTCAGGGACTTGTGTAAACTATTTGCGGTTAGAGTCATTAAAACCGTGTTGTCTGTATATGCCAGCAGAGGGACCGGTTTGCCTCCAATTCTGGAGGAGTCTAATTCCTGATCTATTAGGGCTGATTCTAGGCCATGTGTGTACAAAAGGAAGAGAAAAGTGGCCAATATGCACTCCTGGCGAACTCCCTCTGTAGAAACAATGGACCCGGTCCTCTCTCCCCTGTGGCCAAATCGCATGGCTACCATGGTGGATGTGTGCAGCCTATGCAGGAGGGTGATGAGAGATTCCTCGAAACCCAATTCCTCCATCATGGACCACAGCTTTCCCATATTGACTGTATCAAAATCACTGGACAAGTTTATGAAGGCAAGGTGGATTGACCCCTTCCTTGCCTTCATGTACTTGCTCATGATTAATGCCAAATTAAGGCACTGTTCATTTGTCCCCATACCTCTTCTAAAACCATATTTTGATTTTGGGATATTAACCCAGAGGAATCTGCCCAGGTCTCAAGGCGCGCTAAAATGCCCTCCCCAGCACCTTAGCTGTAGCATCGATTATGGAAATGGGCCTATAACAGGCCAGGTCTTCCTTGTTCCCCTTTTTGTACACAGGTAACACTATGACCTCTGTCCATAATAGTGGAATAGGGCTGATTATTTCTGCTCCGAAGACATTTGTCAGGAGGAGTGCCCAGAGTTGGGTATTGCTTTTAAATAAATCAAGGGGTACCCCGTCAGGCCCTGGGGCTTTGAGGTGTATCCCTTTCCTGAGGGCGTCCTCAACCTCACTCACTGACAGGGAAGAACTCAAGTGGTGTGCAGTAATTGGGTTTAATGGGATGTCTTGACAGTTTACCTGGTCAATATTACCATTCCGGTTCAATATGTTTGTGTAGTGCGATTCCCACACTTTCCCTGGAATCAATGAGTCTATTCCCATTGAATCCTTTGATAAAAAAGGGCAATTTATTACCTCCCAAAAGAGTCTTTGAGTGAACTTGCTCTCTCTAAATCCGCCCAGGCCAAACTTCTCAGTTCTTGCTTCCTCTGAGTAACTATGCTCTTGTATGCCTGCCTTGCATTTTTAATTAGGGTTTTGTCTCGAGGGCTTGTATGTAGTGCCCTCTTAAGGTACTTTTGGGCCCTTGTGCACTCTGTATTGAACCATTTAGGCCCCTGAGTTTCCCTTTTTACTATTGGATTCGTCAGGTTTCTGGATACTCCTCTGCAAATTCCCTGGAATCCCTGTATGACCATTTCTGGTGGGGGGTCTTTTTCTAGGCATTTCAGGATGGAGCTTAAGTTAGCTTTGACCATACCATCCTCAAATTGGGGGGGGGGGGGTTATCTTGTTCCATTTCATTCTCACCCCTTGGTTTAAGTTATACTGGAAGGGGCGACCATCACCTTCCGCCTCTCGGGCAGTTACGTGTAGGGAGGCCGTGAGGAGGTTATGGTCTCTGGCGTTAATGGCCTCCATCTCAAAACTGTCAACCAGGAAGGCAGATTTTTTAGACATTAACATGAAATCAATGACACGTTCCCTGCCTCTGCCCATATGAGGAGGTTATGGTCTCTGGCGTTAATGGCCTCCATCTCAAAACTGTCAACCAGGAAGGCAGATTTTTTAGACATTAACATGAAATCAATGACACGTTCCCTGCCTCTGCCCATATAGGTGGGATATTGAATTTCCGAGTTGCCACCAAGGAGTCAACAAAAAGGAGATCATTCACATTAATGTCATTAAAGTGTCACCCTGTGGAGTATGTATATAGTGCGTCAGTGGCTGACCCTCAGTGTCCAATAACCCACACATTCTGTTTGAAATGTGCCGGCATAAGGTGCAATTGAAATCCCCCACCCAATAGATAAACAGGGGCTGCCACTTTCACGCGATCATATCAATTTCCTCCTTAAGGGTTACAATGGTATAGGTATTTATATTATGCATTGTTTGTTTTTTAAATGTAATTTTTATAAAATATATATTTTATGTTTTATTTTTATACACATTTTCTAAATATCTCTTTTAATAGTCACATATTTTATTGTGCATTATTTAAAAAAGAAAATAATAAGTTGTTTGTTTTTATTTCCAAATAATATTTTGCTTCAGAATAATTACAATTAGCCATATCATAGAGTTGTAGAGTGCATACCTTTTTATTTGGGTAAACATCGTTTACCACGCATGCAACACAACTCATGCCATTACAACGTGGTCATTACAACGGCCACGTTCTTACATCGCTATCCATTACAGTCAGAACAACGACTTACTGTAGGGGTCAGAAGGTGTTGGATTTAAAATCCAAGACCTTCCCTACTGTTGCACAGACTGGATTTGGAATAGTAAATTATACTATTCCAACATCCAGCGCCGCCTCCCCCCTACAGCAAGTCATTGTTCCGACTTGCATTGTAATGGCATGCAATGTAACAACACGGTCATTGTAATGACCGAGTTGTAATGGCACGCGCTGAAAAAGCATGCAATGTAACGTGGCATATTCTTTTATTTGTGATTATCTATTTTTTTTAAAATGTTTTACAGTCATGTCTAGTAAACGTAATTCTTCTTAAATATTTAAGTTTTGAAATCATTCTAATACATTAAAAAGTGTTTAACAATTCATTTTATATTTTTATTAGTATTTTTTATATATGTATTTATTTATATATATAGATATTATATATATATACACTTGCATATTTTTGTACAAATATATTACCTACTGGCGGTCGCCAGTAGGTATATATAGTTAGGATTTTTTCTCTATGGGTTTTTTGAAAATTCTATGTCTAATAACTTTGGCGTTTGTGGACGGAATTGGCTGAAATTTTCAGGAAAATGGCACATTTTGTTTCTGAGCAGCCCTTGAAAATTTGGGGGGGGTTCGTCCAGTGGGGGCCGAGAAAAAAGGGGGGTCCCAAAACGTGTTTTTAACATTGAGTTTTCCATAGGGCGGTTGGCCTCACTTTTAGCCCGAACGGCTGAATGGATTTGCACGAAACTTGGCAAAATTGTAGGGACTGGTAGCCCGATGTGCCTTTTGTAGGTCTCAATATATGTGCTCCAGTGGATTTTGAGAAATTAACGTTTAAAAAAAGATATATATCTGTAACAGCGGACCGGGCAGCGCACTGGTTCGCGGACTTTTCGCGCAACGGAGCTTTGTGAAGCGAAGCTGATTGGTTCTCCGGCGTCTGTCAACATTCCAAACAGTCCGTAGCGGCCGCCATCTTGTCTCTCGGTAGGATCGAGAGACAAGAGGAGGTCAAAACAAAGGGGGAAATAACTATAAGGGGGCATAGTAGATCCTCGCTGACCCCCTAGGTTTGATGTGGAGGTTTTAAAAGGGCCCCGCGGGGCAAAAAAAATAATAATAATAATAATTGAACGGCTGAATGGATTTGCACGAAACTTGGCAAAATATTAGGGACTGGTAGCCCGATGTGCCTTTGCTAGGTCTCAATATATGTGCTCCAGTGGATTTTGAGAAATTAACGTTCAAAAAAAGATATATATCTGTAACAGCGCTCCGCTTCGCGTAACGGAGGTTTGCGAAGCTGATTGGTCATTCTGTCACTGGGCTATAGTTGGGCTACATCTGGCTGATATTTGGGCTACATTTGTTTTTTTGTGTGTCTGGCGGCCATCTTTGGGCTACATTGGGCTACATTGGGCTTCATTGGGCTACATTCGGCTAATTAGCAAATAGCTCATCGCAAACTAGGAATGGTAAAGAATCGCTATTTATTCCTTAAAGTTCGCTATTTAGGAAATGCAAATAACTTTGATGATACATATGGCGGTTCATCTCTAACAAGATAAGAAGCATAGGGATACATTTATGATGACTGGCGCATCACCAGGGATGTGTTAGTCATTCTGTGCCGCTGTTCCGTCACCTATGGTGTGCTGCATTTACAATGCGGCGCATCATGGGGCAAAAACAGCACAGATGCGTGATGTATCTGTGCCGTAAAGGTGGCGCATTGCTGGAGTTGTATCGCAAGTGTGATGAAGCTCCAGCAAGGGTCGGGGGTGCCCCTGTCGCAGGGTTTCTGTTCTCACACAGAACTGTGGACAGAGGATTGGAACCTCGGCGAATGCATTGCTGGAGTTGTATCGCAAGTGTGATGAAGCTCCAGCAAGGGTCGGGGGTGCCCCTGTCGCAGGGTTTCTGTTCTCACACAGAACTGTGGACAGAGGATTGGAACCTCGGCGAATTAGGGTGTCCCAAAACTCACGTTAGTAATCAAAAACTATTTAGCAAGCTAGGTACAGTGTCACATTGGATATAACAAACTCTCAATGTTTAGACAATCCAGAATATGAACTTATAGTACCTCAGGATACGTGGAACTCATGAACAGTCGGTCGTTATAGATTTCTTAGAAACCAGAACATGGAGTTAAGAAGAACAGATGTGTATTTGAAATGTTTATTTACTAATGCCGTCTTCTCAGGCGTAGTACCTTAGATAATAAAAGTACACATATTATCAGTAGCAAAATTACCAGCATAGTTACTAGTACATAAAAAGTGAATGGTGATAGTATGTTAACATGCTGTAAATGAATAAGAGTTAGCAACACTTATAAGCAGCCGCGGGCCGTGGAGGGAGTTACGGTGAGGCAGGGAGGCGGGGAGGGGGAGAAGCCGGGTGGAGAATACAAGTACACATATTATCAGTAGCAAAATTACCAGCATAGTTACTAGTACATAAAAAGCGAATGGTGACAGTATGTTAACATGCTGTAAATGAATAAGAGTTAGCAACACTTATAAGCAGCCGCGGGCCGTGGAGGGAGTTACGGTGGGGCAGGGAGGCGGGGAGGGGGAGGGGCAAGGTAGAGAGGGCTCCACCCTGCTTCTCCCCCTCCCCGCCTCCCTGCCCCATCGTAACTCCCTCCACGGCCCGCGGCTGCTTATATCTCACCCTCCCTAATACACATATTATATTATTTGCTAAGAAGGTCTCTTTGTGTTGGTTTAGGGCGTGCCCATACTTTAGTGTCTTAGATTTGAAGGAATCACATCAGCATACACCAGCTCTCTCTTCATGTGAACCGCATCAACTGTTGTGTATGTGTGTTCGGCAAAGCAATATAAAACCCGCCTCATGCCCAGAATTGGCAGAAGTTGCACTTATGTTATGAGTATGAAGTCGTGGAGATCAGACCTCATAACAATTCTGTATCGTGTTGTTCTTGAAACTTTAGCACTCGCTGTACAGATATAGTTTAACAAGTAAAGCAGATAGTAGACCAATAACATATTATTCTCATGTAAACCACGATGAACTACTAGGTGGAAAGCTAAAGCAACAACTAAGTGTCGTGTGCAGAAGTTGCAAAAAAGGAAAAATGGCGTTTAAACCGGTAATGAGCCCATGCTAACTTAACACGGTGTAAAGATATCCAGGACCTAGATGACACCTCCTCATGATCCGGAAACGAACTGAATAAGATAATAGAAGTGCCATCTCATGAGAGCAGATTGCAAGTTTATATGTGGACGGTCCGCAAGGTAAAGCATTAAAAACTAGGAAAATTTAATGCTAAAGAAAAATAAAACAGCCAAGTACTTTATCGAGTCTTAAGCCAATAGGCAAGGTAAATAATAAAAACTTGACAAATAAGTCAATGAATTGTCAATGAAATGCTAGTACTCAGCATATCAAACATGAAAAAGGTCTATGACATAACTGTGTATGCAAAATAAGCTGCAACAGCCTCCAATAGGAAGTCACCGTCTTCATCCGAAAACAGTTCAGCCATCCAATTTAAAAGCGGAAAAGAACATACGTGCTCTCCCAGCACCGGATCCTCTATCACCATCAGAGGACAGCTCGGTGGGTTTTCAAGAAAGCTCTGTTCCAAGAAAGACTGTGCTGCCGCCAGTAAATTCCAGGGACCAAGTAGTCCATGCATCAATGCCACAGCCATAATCCTTTCGCCAGGACAAACCAACTCGTGAGTAATGATAGGAGTCATCAGCTGATTAAAGTCGACGTCAGGAGAAACCGGTCCGCAGAGACACAAATCAATGGCCCAATCGAAATCACAGGTCAGGCAGTGAAATACAGGCTGGACACAGGTGAAGTAGGAGAACCGAAAAGATAATCCATATGCCGTGCTTAATATCGCCAACGGCATTGTGCCATAATATTCTAGCATGCGATTGCGGAACAGTGTCAGCAGCTGCAGGGTCGGAGGTTGCATAGGAGGGACATCCATATTTAAAAATGTAAAAAAGCACAAGAGCGTCCGCTGGTAATGCAAGTAAAAATGCCAATCCACGAACCAGAGTGCAGAAAATACAATGAAAGGAAGCAGGGATGACTCCAAAGATTTTCTCAAATGAAGTCACAAGACCACTGGTAACAACTTTAAAAAAGTGCACCAGGGACTTTGTGGAGGATGCGTTACAGATAGTCGGAAACATGTTGCTGAAATTGAAAGGCAAATGTTAATTGAAAAAGGTTTTGCACCTCTGTATGGGTGTTCGCTATGTGAAGTACGAAAGTTTCACGGGCCGAACTCAAGGCCACCTCTCTCTGAGACAAAAGAGCTCTTATTCTTGCCATGCCGTTGAAACGTGTCTCAAGGTTGGTATTTGTGGCCAGATTGAAAACTCCCTATGTTCATGTGTGGGAGGAAATAGAACATTTCTGCAGCAAATAACCCGTTCACTTACTGTTACGATAAAAGGAATACTTTTAATTAACTCAGAACAATCTTCATTATTGAGCATCAAATAACTACCATTTTCCAACAACTTGAACGTGGGGATGATAGCAGGAACTGGCGTGCCTTGCAACACGCAAGCCATATTTGGTCGGTGTTTGTTGCATGAACCGTGTAAATGTATGTGCCTACACATTAGTGAATGATCTGGCGTCTCAGGCATTCCTCTCCATTCAGATAAACTTCTTGATCATCTTTGAAACATCTGTATGTGTATGGAAGCGACCAGACCTCATGAAGAAAAGCACTACCTAAAGGTTCATAACGACCTATTGGTATATATTTCATACAATTTGAAAACTTATATAAAGCAAAAGGCAGCGTTATTAAACCGTGGATAAGGCATGTTGCCAAAAAACCCGCAATCCTCTGCTGATGATGTCACTGAGCATGTCATGAATGATGTAATATGTGACATCATCAGCAGTGGATTACGGGTAATGGTATCTCTAGTTTACTCCCTTATAGCTGTCTTTCTTTTAACATAAGTGTCTGTTTCCTTCCCTTATACTTACTGTTTTTGGGTCGCTTCCGGTTCGCGTACCCGCGAGCGAACTGGGAAGCGAACTAAGAGAAATAGAGGTTGGCACAGTTCCAAATATTGTACCAATTTTTTAATAACGGGGAGGTAGTTCTGAAAAGAACTTTTTTTTTTTTTTTTCTGAACATTTTTTTACTGTTTTTGAATTTTTCGGAACAGTTTTATATTTTTTTGGGTTTTTCTTGGAGGGGGCAATGAAAACAATTCATTGTAAAGGGCTCAACAGGAGCAACAAAACAAAAAAAAGAAGTATTTATTATTTTGGGCGTTTCGGACAAACTTGCATATGATAGTCAATAGCTCTGTTGATCAGAGTGATGCTTTTTTCTCCGTAGGAAATGAATCCATCGCAAAATGCGCAGATGTGTTTTACATCACCAAATCTCATTTGTATATTTGGCACCATCTCCCTGCCCTCTGGTCCCGTTACTTCCGGTACAACAGATCTTCTGGCCATAATAGGGAGATTATCTAGGTCGTTCCGAAACTGTGCAGCACTGTAGTTGTTAGGATGCCACCTAGTCATATGGCGATGCATTGTGTAGTTTCCGAAACTGTATTTTTTGTCGGTCCCTCTGGACAGTCTATCTTGACATATAAGGCAAGTTACGTATCTTGCATTTACTTTTTTCTGACCTTTGGGAATTTTAAAAAATTGCCAAATGAAGTTTTCTTTCCGGTGAGACGTCCTGGGCTGCTCAGGCAAAAACTGCCTCTCTTCGTGCTCGTCCTCCTGTTCCTCTTCTTCTTCTTCTTGTTGAATTACAACTTGAGCAGGTGGTCCACTCTTCCTTGGATGTGGTGGAGGTGGTGGGGAAGCACCAGCTGAAGCTACTAAAGAAGCCATTGCTCAGTGATCACAAAGGGTCTTTCTCTCACAATGATGAAAGTCAGAGTGAGGAAAGAAGGAGGGATTTTCATCATTTGGGAAAAACAAGAGTTCTCAACCAATTAAAAGTGTTCATTTTAGATTATATGACCTAGTCTTACATCATTAGGAAACCAAAAGTGAAATGAACCAATGAAAAGTGTTATTACCAAGTCACATGACTTGCTGTGTTTACGTTAAGCGCTTTGCAGGGCCTCCCGGTTTGCTTCCAGAAACCTGCGCTTTGCGACTCGCTTCGCGTACCAGTTCGCTAACGTAGCACGTCATATGACGTATCACGCGACAACGTGAAACGTCATGCGGACGGGAGGCGTCACGATGTTGTTTTCTAACGCGGCACTTGCGGTAAAGAAACGTTTACCGGCTCGCGGTCTATTTCGCGGCATCAAGGTCAGCTAACGGGAAGCTTCCCGATTCGCGAAGCGGGAACGAAGAAAAAAAAATATTTTAAAAAAAAATTATTCATAAACATATAAAATATATTTTTGGATTTAAAGAAGAATACATTTTGCAGCTACAGATATTAGCTGTTAAAAAACCAATGAAATTCACAGAAAAAACCATAGGTTATGGACCATATATAGTTAGGAATTAGCATTTACAAAACCTTGAAAATTCACTGAAAAAACCATAGGTTATAGACCATATATAGTTAGGAATTAGCATTTAGAAAACCTTATTTTACTCACACAAAACCATTGAAATTCCATATATAGTTAGTTGCACTAACTATATATCGTGCACCCGCAATCCACTGCTGATCATGTCACATATTACATCATTCATGACATGGTCAGTGACATCACTGATGACATCACTGATGACATCTCAAATGACATCACTGATGACATCACTGATGACATCTCATTTGACATCATTCTTGTGCTAATACGATAAACCTCTTCAGACTCTGATATAACCTTAGATACACTCAGTGTATACAGACACTCACACACTGCCACTCATCCATGGAGTTACTCACACACCCAGTCAGTCATGCAAAGAAACAATCTCACCTCCATTTCTTGAACTATACAGTTAAACACACCTTACTTATTGAAACATATACTAACACATATTTACTCTCTTATACAATCCCTGATACAAGTTCACAATGATCGATACAACCACTCACTCATTCAGTGGCTCTCATGCACAGTTATTTATATATGCCAACTCTCAAATGTACTGTGTTTTACATATGTACTTACTATGACATGTAGCATTGAGATATCCATTCACTCATCAATACACTCATGCACACAGTCAACTGCCTATGTAGCTGTTTCCACATGCACTCTTGAACTCATACACCTAGTGAATAAACTGCTCACACATCTATGCATAGAGTCACACACCTTCCAGCCACCCCCACACAAACTCAATCTCCCATAGAAATACTTGGGCAACCAATTAATAACACATATAGCCTCTCGTATAGCTAATGATCAACACATGCAGCAGTTTACAGAACAACAGACATAATGATGCACAAATTAAGACAGTTTAGTCACTAACCCATGCATTCAGTGAGACACATTTAATCACTCACTCATACAGTCAGTCACGCACCTACTAAATCCTTCATCCAGACACTTATACATCCACTCATTCTTCAATATGTAAGACATATTTTAACTTTACAGAAACATACAGTCACTGGATGTAGTCATCAGTGATGTCATCAGTGATGTCATTTGAGATGTCATCAGTGATGTCATCAGTGATGTCACTGACCATGTCATGAATGATGTAATATGTGACATGATCAGCAGTGGATTGCGGGTGCACGATATATAGTTAGTGCAACTAACTATATATGGAATTTCAATGGTTTTGTGTGAGTAAAATAAGGTTTTCTAAATGCTAATTCCTAACTATATATGGTCTATAACCTATGGTTTTTTCAGTGAATTTTCAAGGTTTTGTAAATGCTAATTCCTAACTATATATGGTCTATAACCTATGGTTTTTTCTGTGAATATATATATATATAAACATGAATAGACAATATGTACATTTTTAATACACTCTTCTGAAACATTTCTAAAATAATGTTTATTAATTTAGAATCATTATTAAATAAAATACATTATTTTATTAATATTTCTTACATTGGGATAGAAGTCATTTTTAGTTTCCACCACTTCTTTCCCATTTTCTTTGGTTTTGTAGTCTTTTTCTCTATTATTTTAATCACTTTGTGGAGTTTGCGGTAGGTGCACCTTCCTGCACAAAAGAAATCCTGAGAGGTATATTCCTCTTTCTATGTGTGCTGCAGAATGAAAGAGGAAGTAACAAGGAGAAATAAAGATATTTCTCTTCATTATGCCTTTCCCGAGAAGATGTATATTTTTGCTGCATTTCCAGGTCTACTAGTGATGGTAAATCTGGGAATGCGTCAAAATCCATGGGAGGTGTGTGGGAACACCCATGGAACCCTTTCCCAGGGCAGAGTAACGCAACACAACGATTTGCAGTGCTTTGCAATACCCATAATTTATCAAGCCATACAGGGCCATGCAAAGTGGACTTGCGTGGCTTGATAAATCGCATTTTAGGGTTTGCGTCACTCATGCTGCAATGCAAAGCCTTGATAATTAGGGCCCAGAATTCTTAAATCATGCCATAGAAAAAGCAGTCAGTTTAGCTTTCAGCAAATGTTCCTGCAGTTACATTCATTATAATACTCACGTTTGGTGAAGAGTATTTGAGGCCTATTAAAATGATTGCCATTAAAAGAAAGTGATTTGCATATTTGTGAGTATTCAGTTTGTGTTATACCATTCTTGGGGAACAGATGTTTAGTAAATATAGGTGACGATCTGCTATATACAGGCAAAAGACAAAAGATGCCAGGCTCCACCCTTGCTCTAAGATGTTGACAAAAGGGAATATGGGAGAACTACCAAACATTAAAGCCTCTTTGGAAGCAATATGGCAAAATATGGCAACATTTTCATATTCAGTATCAAGTAACGCTAATAATATGTCATTGTATGGTCATGTATAGTACCATGTTTGTATATGCAGTGAAGTATACCTCCCTTTCAATTACCATTCTCGTAGTAAGATGTTTTACTGCACTTTACCTAAATGTATAACATCATTGCGGTAAACCTTCTCTGCTTGTCCCTGTTTACTCAGAGAGTTCAGGAGGATCTGGTGTGGCCAAATTTCTTTTATGGATGTGGTCTCTTGAGTTCTGGCTACCATGGATGGTCAGCTTGCTCCTTTTGAGAGAGTTCAGTGACCTCAGTGAATGTGTGTTCCAAAGAGCCCAGAACTCCTTGGACTCCTTAAACTGGATCTCACTGTTCCTCACAGATAGGCTAGAGATCCTGACACTGGGTCTGTATCAATCATCACAATTCAACATTCATGTAGACAACCCACAAGGCTCCAAAATCACATGCACGGTCTTCAACACCTACCTGAGTGTATTCCAAATCTTTAAGACTTCAACATCTTATAAGTTATGCTAAACGGAATCAGATTATTCTGAAATTGGTAAATGTAACCAACATAGATCACTGATCCCTTGGTCCCTGGCTGTAAAAAAAAAAAAATGTCGCGAAAATTGAAAACCTCACCTGCGTAGACTGACTGACAACAACCCAAGTGCATTCTAACCAAAGGAAATTGAGCTCACACTAAGAGTACGATGTCGGGTCGGCCCGGCCGCCGCGCTGCTAAAGCTGTGTTCAGACAGTCTGCCACATTAGACGTTTCCTCCTGTCTGGCAGGCTGGCTTTTGGTGTTTCCATGGAGGTGCTTCTAAAAATTGGCACCGCAATGGGAATGCCAAAAATAGTTCCTGTACGGCATTGACTGGAACGTCCATGCTGTGCAGGAACTGGGGTGCATGCATGCCTGTGTCACATGTTGTGGCCCCCTGAGTGCATCCTCATGCAGAGGAGGCACAGAGGGCCCTACAAGGCCCCCTTTATTTCCTTTACGACACAGTGTTTCAGGTGGAGGAATATCCATGACACCGCTGGCAGAGAGGAAACTCTTAACATGCTGCCAAGCATATTGCAGCCTCCTGACTGCTGCAACACTGCCAGGGAAGGACGGTTCCCTGTAGGCAGTTGTGGGGCTGTGGAAGTTCCACAGCCCAACTCAGAAAAGTGCGGTTGGAAAACCGCCACCACCATACCTCCGCCAGTCTGGTGGTCTGTGGACCGCCAGACTCATAATAGGGGCCTATGCATGGTCAAAAAGATGAGAAACCTTGAGGTCAGATTTATCAACACTTTGTATTGATGCAGTGGCACTAAGAGTGACGCAAACTCAAGCAAAGAGTTGTATTGGGATTTACTTTTCATCACAAAACATGTGTGCTGAAAGGTAGCCCTAAAGTAACGTTAAGTACTTTGCCCGAAGACGGCATTTTCGGGGTGGTACATGGTAGTTTCCACGCATTTACCCATGGTTTTTGCCATAAATTTGTATCTACTAAAATTTGTAGACAAGGCATTGTGCAAAACAAATATGCCCTTGTGGCATAAGTGAAGTTGAAGAAAGGTTTTTTTTTCTCCAAACTTTTCAAATTATGCATGTGTGTTGTACAGTACAACAGACACAAAAAGTTGGAAAAGTTTAAATTATGTCCAAACCTATGCCAGATGTCACGCACACCCCCATGCACTTTAGTGCAAACGTGTGTTCATTATGCCACACAATCTAAACTGTGCCAGCACTGTGGAAGAGAGCTACAGTGCCATATCTTAGGGGTCATGGTGCTGTCCTGTGCTCTTCCTTTCATGCAACACCGCGCAGGAGCATACAGACCCTCTTACATATTGAAAGCTGTAAAAACCTGTCTGCTCTAATCTCATCTATGGTTTGAGCCACATCTGCAGACTGTGGTGCATTGTTTTGCATCATCATCATCATGCATAAAAACAATACCCGAAGGCTGCCTGAGATTTACTTAATCACGTAAACCTGGGTATCGCCAAAACTTTACGCCTCCCCAGAGCATGCGTAACAATGAGAAATATTTGTATTTCAACTCTTTTTCCTCTTTCCAGGTGTGCTGCGGAATGCACACCAGTAAAGGAGAAAACAACTCTCTGAATTGTTTTTCTGCAGGAAGGCGCCAATTTCTCATAAATGAGGCCCTAGGTCTAAGAACACAAGAGAGGGAGAAACAGACAGATCACAGAAGGACAACAGCAAGCATAAGAGGATGAGTAACAAAAAAAGAGAAGGTGGAAGCAAGGATCTGATGGAAACTTGCCAATCAAGAATCAGTCAGTGGCATATTTATCTCATAATCAACCAAGTGAGCAGTACATTTATAAATGCACATTTGATCAATCACGATTCTCATGTTTCACTCAACCCACTCTGCTGTATATTTTTAGCAATCCACACAGGTCAATTTCTGAGACAGGTAGCATCCAATTGACACCATAACTCTGTATTTGTGCTGTTAGGCTGGCCCTCTGTTGTCCTCTGTAAATATTGCAGAGTTTTCTGAATGCTTATTGATTGGATTTTCAACGAACCCGAATTGACGTCAGATTCCCAGGAACTGTGAAACAAGCACAGCAGGATATGATGAAAAGGCGCACATAGTGACCTCCACTGTGAAGGATGTAGACCTTAGCAACGCCAGTGATGTTGAAATACAGCGTAGCTGGAGGGAAGATGCTCCTGGAAGGTCTATGGTGTTGTGTAATAATTCCCGCTTCATTAATGGTTGGAAATGTAAATGGATGTTTGACTGCAGGGTATCTCAGACTGCTGCCCATAATGTGTCAAGCAAAAGGCAAGACCATAGTAAATGTGGTAGTTCTCCTAGTGCCCGTTTGCATCTCCAGCACTATGGAGCATATCTATTGTTGTTGCATTGCCCTTTCACAATGCAAGTGGGAGCAAGGGCGACGCAACAACAAAGTCAAATTTATCAACCCATGCAAGGCCACCTTGAGTGGCCCTGTATGGATTGATAAATTCAGAGTAATGCAACGCAGCGCAGCACAAAAAACTGCCTTGCGTTTCTCTGCCCCCGCGAGGCGTTCCATGGGTGTAGCATGGGTGTTCCCACGCATTCACCCACGGATTTTGGTGCCTTACCAGATTTGCCATTACTGGTAAATTTGTGAATACATCAACATGTTACGCCTCCCCAGGTGAGGCATAACGAGGAGAAATATCTTTATTTCTCCCCGTTGTTCCTCTTTCTATGTGTGCTGCATTTTGCAGCACACATAGAAAGAGGAAAAATGTTCAGGTTTTTGTTTTTGTGCTGGAAGGTGTAACCTTCCTTCACAAAAGAAAGCAATTCTGCCTATGGCTCTCTGCAGCCAAGTGTGTACCAGTGCATGTAAATGCCCTATATGCCCGACATAGACAAGTCTGTGCTCTGCAAGCTCATGACTATACACGACACCGCCACCAGACTTAGCTTTGTGTTAATACTTTCCTCATATGTCCAGACCCTCCATTGCAACTACTTGGTTCCCACCTCTCCCAGCATTTGCTAATGTGTGGCGGGGCTGTGCCTGTGGGGATAGTTTGTCTACAAGGCTAGCCCCAGTAACCGCCGTCACTTGCGTTGTTGTGTATGGAAGGTGGACATGTTACTAGGCATGTTGTATGAAATTTGCTGCATGTGCATTCTTACATTTGTACGTTCCATGATTGTTGACTTGAGGTGTGTGGTGTGTTCAGTTTGTACTTACCAACAAGCAGTGCATTTCCAAATGTGCCATCCTGAAACCACTATTGATGATGGACTAGCGGAAGATGTAGGAATCATGCATACTCCCTAGGAACTTGACTATGACATTTTTCTCCTCATCTCCCCCTTATTCAAAAAGAAAACCAATAAATTGAGCTCCTTCTCTGGAAACGGGCCAATCGTCTGGAATGCCCTCCTAAAAGAATTGTGTTGCAACCCCTCCTACATCGCCTTCAAAAAAATCTTAAACTGTTCCTCCTTGGCAAATACTGGGGTCCTTAATTGGACCTCTGACCTCCTCCGTCCTCACCCTCCTCTACTTCACTCCCTCCTCTCTCCTCTTCCCTCCCCTCTTCTCTCCCTCACCTCATACTCTTCTACCTACTCCCACCTTCATTTCCTCCTTCATCTTGAAACCCGGCCAGGCTGACCATCCCCCCTCTCCCCCATCCTGGTTTCCGCCCGCCTATCCCTTTTCAAATTTCTACCTCAGCCGCAGCTCAGCCCTGTATCTCCCCCCCTCTGCCACTATTTATGTAAATGTATCTGCTTTTGCTGTGCCTCTGTTTATAAGACCTCAATGGAGCGTTTGATTCTATTTATTGTTTATACTATGCTCTTGAACAATTCCTGTAATCTTATTTTCGCACATGTGAAGCGCTCTGATACCCCCGGGTCTAGCCAGCGCTATATAAAACCTTTCAAATAAAAAATAAATAAAATAAATAAATTGGTGAACAAGCCCTGGTGGTCCACAATTGCCTGCACATTGATGGAATGTGTGTGCTTCCTGTTGCGGTAGATGTGTGCAGTGTCCGCAGGGGGCACAAGTTGGACATGTGTGCGGTCAATTGCCCCCAACACCTGCAGAAAGCCAGCAATGGCATAAAAGCCTTGCTTGGTCTCAAGCTGTTCCTGCGCAGTGTTGGGGAAGCATAGGTGCTGGGGCGTCAGGGTGATGATGCCATCCAAGACAATTGGAAATAACCTTGATAGGGCTGACTGTGAGATCCCCAACTCTGGCAGTTGTTGGTTGGAAGGTACCAGATGCCAACATGTGAAGCACTGCCAGTAGCTTTGTCTGCGGAGGGATGTTGGTTCTCCACTCTTTTAGTGCCTGCAGCCTGGGGGCTATCCGGGTCAGGATGCGGATGATGGATGACCTTTTGAGCCTGTGGTGGGCAATCACATCCTCTGGCGTTAAGTCTGTGAGGGTGAGGCGTGGGCGATGGACTTGTTCTCTTCTTCGGCGCTGACTCTGTGGTGGTCCTTGGGGCGGTGGCAGTGGCGGTGGTTGTTGTAGCCTTCTTGGTGCTCCAAGCTGCATGAGTAGTACCTCCATGGCATCAGTGGGTCTTCAAATGAGGCTCTGGGCTAGTCTCCCTTATGGACTGTTCTTTATCACCATTTTTAGACCACCTTTTTTCTGGTCTTATGTCCCAGCTGCTAACAGGCTTTAGTGGGTGTTTTAAGAACGTATCGCAGGCCCGGGCGATCATTTCAAATATTGCGAAGAAACGTTACTACTCCTAAATGCGTTTTGGGAATACTGAAATTCGTCAAGTTTGTCTCGGATTACTGTTGTGAATCGGGCCCACAGTTCTGCGGCACACAGGAGGGGGAATGTAGCATTTCTCCCCGTAGTAACAGTGTCATAGCCACATCTCCCAGCTGCTACTTTTGGCCTTGAAAATGGTGGTACAGTATCTGACTATATGCTAATTGCAGTGCACTACACATCCTTAGACACATTGCCCTATCTGATCACAGTGGTCAAAGTTTGAAAGGGTTCCTTATTGGTAATAAGGCATTGTTAGGCCACAGGATGGGGCTGACTGAGGACTTGCACTTTGGGATAAGTCCCTGTTGCCAACACTACTTCACTGAAGCAGACATTGTGGTTTCTATAGCGGCTGGTTGGCATATGACCTAGCGATTCCTCATCTGTGTGAATATGATGTACTCCATCTTGGAATGTGACATACAATGTGCCTCATCACAATAAGATTTGTCCACCCCGTAGAGTGTGAGTAGATCTGCAAAGTGAGAGTTTGTAGCAAAGGAAAGGGAGACACTACTCGTGGCATGTGACTGACAAACCCAAGCCTACCCATTGACATGTCACAGGTGGGGTTACACTTAGCCCTAAGACAAACGTGCACCCAGAAAGAAACAAATCCTGATTGATCGCAAAGATAGGTATTCACATTTCAAACAGGACCGAGGAGATTGGCCACAAAAAAAAAGTGTCCAAAGGCGCCGTTCCTAAAATACCGAAAAGCTAGTTGCCCTATGTATTTAGGAACACTCTGCCAATCAGGGCACAACATGTACACCTCATGTGATAACGCTCACCACACAGGACATCTAGACACGCACACATTGGTGCACACTAGTTCTCCCCGAGTTCAAAAGCCATCTGTGCCCCCCTTATCAGATCGTTGTACTTGTGTTTTATGACAATGGTGCTTTTCACAGAATGTCAAAGTGTTTTTTTGCACCCCCAAAAGGTATATATGTGAGGCCAAAACATCTGTACTCTGAGACTGTCTTCAGATGCGTCTCTGCCAATACTCTCCCAGCTGCTGTGTTTAACTAAGCCAACTTGTTCCTGTTTTGCCAAATGCCTCTTGTATTTTCATTTATTTTATGTAAATTCATATTCGAGCAACAGCTTTTCAATAACAGTGAAAACGGAGAAGAAATCGAAACAGCACAATTTACAGTCCTTAATACCCTTACTGTGCTATCTCCAAGCACTATGCTAGTTCTAGCAGATGAATAAATAATAAGTCTGACTTTTGGAGGTGATGCGCATACCTGGACAGCTGGGTTAGTTATCTGTTTGAAATACATTCTAATCTATTTTTCAAGCACACGGTCAAGAGCTAGGAGATTGTATCTGTGTGAGAATATATTCTTGGCACTAGTTTGTGAAGGCAGAACGGAATGTTTTGCAGAGCCTCGTGAGTCTTGCCGGAGACTTCTACAGTCTATATGGAATGTGGCGTTCTGCTCATCTGGATCTGTGATCTGCGTCTGTGACCTGGGTGAAGTTTCTCTCCTGACTAATTGGTGAAGTGGTAGTCTTTATATATTATGTCTAATCTTAGATGGAATTTCCGACATTACTTTAGAAATGTCTTGATATATCAATCAATCAATCAATCAATCAATCATAACACTTGTAGAGCGCACTACACACCCGTGAGGGTCTCAAGGCGCTTGGGGTGTGGGGGGTCCTGCTAGTGATCGAAGAGCCAGGTCTTGAGGAGTCTCCTGAAGGCCAGTAGGTCCTGGGTCTGACGTAGGTTGGTGGGGAGGGTGTTCCAGGTCTTGGCGGCGAGGTGAGAGAAGGATCTGCCGCCGGTGGTCGCTCTTCGGATGCGGTGGACTGTGGCGAGGGGGAGGCTGGTGGAGTGGAGCTGGCGGGTGGGGGTGTAGAAGTTGATTTGAGTGTTGAGGTATGATGGTCTTATGGAGAGCTTTGTGTGCGTGAATGAGGAGCTTGAAGGTTATCCTTTGTTGATGGGGAGCCAGTGCAGGTCTCTCAGGTGGGATGTGATGTGGCTTCGGCGGGTGATTTCAAGGATCAGATGCGCTGACGCGTTCTGGATGCGTTGCAATCGCCTCAGGAGCTTGGCCGACGTTCCTGCGTAGAGGGCATTTCCGTAGTCCAGCCTGCTGGTGTTGAGGGGCTGGGTGACTGTTCTTTTGTCTCGGTGGGGATCCACTTTAAGATCCTGCGGAGCATTTGGAGGGTGTTGAAGCAGGATGAGGAGACGGCATTGACCTGTTTGGTCATGGAGAGGGTGAAGACTTGGATGACCCCTAGGTTGCGTGCGTGGTCGGTGGGTGTCGGGCTGTTCCTAGGGTTGCAGGCCACCAGCAGTCATCCCAGGCTAAGGGGGTGGAGCCGAGGATGAGGACCTCTGTCTTGTCCGAGTTCAGCTTCAGTCTGCTGTTCCTCATCCATTCGGCGACGGCCTTCATTCCTTCGTGGAGGTTGGTCTTGGCGGTGTGAGGGTATTTGGTGAGGGATATGATCAGATGGGTGTCGTCGGCGTAGGAGATGATGTTGAGGTCGTGCTGTCGGGCGACGTGGGCGAGGGGTGCCATGTAGATGTTGAACAGCGTCGGGCTGAGGGAAGAGCCCTGGGGTACGCCGCAGATGATTTTGGTGGCCGTTGAGCAGAAGGGGGGGGAGGCGAACGCTCTGAGTTCTGCCGGAGAGGAAGGATGCTGTCCAGTCCAGGGCCTTCGCTTGGATCCCGGCGTTGTGTAGGCGTGTGCGTAGTGTGTGGTGGCAGACCGTGTCGAAGGCGGCTAACAGGTCCAGGAGGATGAGGGCTGCTGTTTTTCTGTTGTCAAGCAGGGTCCTGATGTTGTCCGTGGCGGCGATGGGGGCGGTCTGTGGTTGCTGCGGAACCCGGACTGGGACGGGTCCAGATGTGGTTATCCTCGAGGATATAACCATATACATCAACAGATGTACTAAAGGGTAGAAAAATTTAAATATAGACTACATTGTTTGTGTTATGCTTGTTATTTGACCTTGAAAAAAGCACTTTTCCCAGACAGATGTTGCAATGTTTTTTTTGTCAATGTAATTGACAGGAGGATAGGACACTTTTAGAGAAAAAGGCCACCATTTTTTAGACGTAGGAAGTTAAACACTGCCAATTGCATATGACAAAATGGAGTCTGGGCCTGCACAAAATGGAGTCTGCATTTATGTGTTTGTATGTGTTCACAAACCTAAAACTAAAATAAAGTAAATAGATGAAAGAATAGAATTAGGGAGGGAAACAATCATAATATTTATGACGTTTCTGGAACAAAGTCTAATCTAAATAGTGCTAAATTATCACGGAATGTGTTTTTGATTGATTTTGCTCATCACAAATATTCTTTATACATTTACAGAATAAAAGCAGATACCAGAAGTGTGCATTTGATGAAATAGCCATTAATTGTTCGTTAAATGTTTAATAACACATGCCTCACAACTAAAATGATAAAGGGATCTCTGATGTGGAAGACATCATCCTCACAACAAAATGAAATGGGGTATTTTATAGCTTGTTTTAAACTATTGTTTTCATTAGTTTAAAACTATTTCATTTAGTGTTTTCTGTTGTAACTAGTTAGACAATAATGATAAACTGTTACTCACATATCTGCATTTGATTATTTCTGTTGTGAACCTTTTTTGTGATTTGGTGTGTTGTCTCTGGTTACAGAAAGTCTATAGGTCAGTCTCTGTCTCTATTTAATCAGGTGGGATGAGAGCACTTATTTTCACCCTGTAGTGCAGTTTGTTAGGTTAGTGTGCCACTACACAGGGAAGGTCGGTCATGTCCAGCAGGCCTCAGGGTCAGCAAGAGGTCACCTGCAGATCCCCTGATATTCCTCTGCACACAATGCCTCTCCCTCTGCTAAGGACCAGGTCTCCACTTCTTGGCTGCCTGGAGTTGCTGGGGGCCATATTAACCCCTTTACTGCGGCGGCTATTCCGCCGCAGTGCTAAGGGGGCGGGGCGGCCGCGCGGCGGCCGCATGCTGGTGACGGAACCGCTCCGTCACCAGCGTCGGTTGAGCTGTGCTCGTGATGGAGCGGTTCCGTCACGGCCCGCCCCGCTCAATAGAACCCTCAGCGCAGGCGCGGAATTCGCGCCGCGCATGAGCGTTCTATCGAGATGGGCGGGCCATGACGGAACCGCTCCGTCATCAGCACAGCGCACCCGTAGCTGATGACGGAGCGGTTCCGTCATCAGCATGGAACGGGTTAATCTGACCTTAACTCTAAACTGCTGTAAATTATTACTTTAGTATCTTGGTTATTCTTGGTTTCTTCCAGAATGGGTTTTCTTCTTCAATCTGAATTTCTCTTCTTCAATCTGAATTTCTCTTCTTTAATTTGAATTTCTCTTCAGTCTACAACAAATAAGATTTTCGCGTGGTTCTTTTCTCACCAGTAGAGTTTCACTCCCTCTGTAGTTGTTTAGCTTCTCTGCCCATCGTCGCCATGTGATGTAAATGATGATGGAGAGATCATGAAAGATTATAAAGCATTTATTATGCACTACAGAGAAAAGCTGGTGATCCCATCAGAAAGCAGAGAGCTAACTGACTGGGAAGAACACAGTGAATAATGACATCAAGGAAATGGAATGTTGAACTTAAAGTGATACAGCATAACATAAGTGAAGAGAATACAACACTTTACCTAGCCCCTTAACCTAAATTGGTCCCTAATCCTTACTCAAATCCTTCCCCAACCCAACACTGACAGTGAGCCTTACTCCAAGCCCGCTCACAACACCTTCCTTTACACCATACCCTACTAATCCTAACCCCTAAAACTAGCCTAATCCAATCGAAACACATCTCTAACTCTTACCATAACATAACCTTAACCTGTAGCGGTTGGTCTTGGGAATGCTGCCGGGCGGTGACGTGGGGAGGGGCAGGGTGGGGAGTAGTAAACTATGGATTATGGCCGATTATAGGTAAGTAAACATAAAAAAAAATTTAAAAAAATCGTTGCGCGCACTGCATCGAATTTGGCGTATCCATAATCCATAGTTTACTACCCACCACCCTGCCCCTCCCCCTCCCCACGTCACCGCCCAGCGGCACTCCCACCACTGACCACTAATGACCTTAACCTTTATCTCTACCTTAGCTCTCACCTGAACACCATACCCTAACTCATTCCTAGCACTATATCTTAGTTTAGCCCCAATGATCACCTAAACATAACACTAAATTGTTCCTTAACTCCATCCTTATAATTTTTCACAATTTTCTGTAAATTTGTGGTATATATTATTGATTGTAGTCTTTTTTTTGCTTTGTTTTCTCTATTTTTTCTTACCCTGTCTTTTCTTCTACTTTTTCTCTGCAAACCTTTGATAACTGTAGCAAACAATTTAGAAAAGGTGTAATCATGGGTTTTATGCCATCTAAAAATATGTCCTAAAGAAGAAATGTACGTTTTGCTTTTAGTTCCTGTCTTATCTAAAACCTTCAGAAAATGTTGCTGGATAAAAAACACAGGACTGGCCGGAGGCATTGCACAAGACATGGGGCACTTCAACACATTTACACAATGTATTCCTCCTTTACCTCTGTCATGCACACCCACGCTGCCCTAAACTGAAAGTAAACCAGTGCTTCCTGAAGTACTACCACCTGTGCTCTCTCAGTGACATTACACAATACTCCAGTTACGTGCTTCACCTAGTTCCCCCCAGAAATACATCACCTAATGCTCTAAATTAGTAACACCAGCCAGTGGTCCTGTTAAGTACGAAAATATGTGCTTTCTGGAGGCGCATTTCACGATGCTTCAGTGAGGTACATCGTCTTGTGCTCCCCAGAAGTGCATCACCCAATCCTCTCCTTGAGTCGCATCATCCAATGCTCCACTAAAGTACAGCCCCCTGTGGTCTCAGATGGCCTTTTCCAGAATGCTCCGGGGTAGATACATCACCTAATGCTTCTCATATGTGCAGGGGCGGCTCCTCCGCTATGGCGGAGGAGCGTTGCCCCACAGCTTTGAGCAGTGTGAGGAACGGAAACATAAAATGATAATAACTTTTAGTTATTATCATTTTATCTTTCCTTTGTTTATTTCCTTTGTGGGCGGGAGGGCAGAGCAGGGCAGGAGAGGAGTAGTTTGCCCACTCCTACAAGTGCGCAGTGACTGTTTGGTCGGCCCCCTTGTGCAGCCCAAACCAGTCATGCGCGCTTTACTTCTCCTCCATGTAGGCTGCATTACAGTCTGCATAGAGAACAAGCCCAGGCTCTCATTTCCTGGTGGAAAACCAATCACAATGCTGCGCTGCTGCACATGGATTGACCGCCTTTTGGTGTGTGTGTATTAATGTAAACACCTGTGCTCTCTGCGGTATGTCCTCTAGTGCTCCCCAGACGTGCACCATCTAATGCTCTCCTTGAGTTGTTGCACAGAGTGTTTCCCTGAAGTTCAACAGCCTGTTCTCTTCTTGAGTTACATCACCCAGTGCTTTCCTTGAGATGCATCACCCACCTCTCTCCTTGGTTTGCATTTCTCAATGCGCCCCACAGGTGCATCACCTTGTGCTCCCCAGGAGCACATCACCCTGGTACCCTTTCTCCTCATCAACTATGTACTGTGCTGCACATAAATTGACTGCATTTTGCACTGTGTGAATTCATGCAATTTCCTGTGCTCTCTACAGTACATCCTCTAGTGCTCTTCAGACGTGCACCACCAAATGTTCTGCTTGAGTGCTCCCCTGAATTACAACAACCTGTGCTCTCAGGAGGCACCTTACCTGGAGAGGTACATCACTTAACGCTTCCCAGAAGAGCATCACCCAGTGCTCTTCTTGAGTCGTTTCACCTAGTGCTCTCCTTGAGATGTTTCCCAAATTGGCAATACCTTTAGCACTCCCTGTAAGTCCCTAGTAAATGTTACCCCTAGTACCTAGGGCATGGAGTTTAAAGAGGGTTCATGAGGGCTGCAGCGCAAATTGTGCCACCATAAGATCCCCCTCACCAAACGCATACAGAATGCCACTGCAGGCTGCGTGTCTTGGTGCAGACAAAAGTGAAAACACAACATGGCACACATGCTTGTGTGCCATGCCCATAGACACTGCATAAATAATTAGTAAGTCACCTCTACAGCAGGCCTTACATTCCTAAGGTGGGGTGCACTATACTACATGTGTGGACATAGCTGCATGAGCAGATATGCCCCTGTGCTGGACAGCCCCATTGGTGTCAGTACAAGTGATCATGGGAGCCATTTAAGTACATGTGCTGGACACTGGTGAAAACGAGTTCCCCAGCTACATGATGGCTTCACTAAAGACAAGGATGTTTGGTATCAAACATCTCACATTAATAAGTCCACACTGATTCCAGTGATGGATTTATTAATACATGCACAGAGAGGGCACATTAGAGGTGCCCCTGAAAATGAACCAACTACTACTGTGCTAGCTGACTGGTCTTCGTAAGCCTGCCACCGCAGACGAGTTTCTGACCCCCAAGGGTGAGGGCCCTTGCTCTAAGGAGGTCAGACAGAAAGCTTGATTTGGCCTGTTTGGTACCTGGATAAGTCTAGTACCACCCCTAAGGTGGGGTACCTGGCGTGAAGAGGAAATTTGCAAGCTGCTGCTCCTCTTAATCCTGGAAGTACTCCCAGCACTTCTCCAAAGACTCAGGAACTCCAGTGGAACAGCAGAGCTGTTCCCCTGCATCCTGCAAGTATCAAAGATCAAGCGTAAAGGCTCTGGACCACAAAGTCTAACACTGGAAAACACTGCAGCAACCAAGCTGCCTAGCCCGAGTTGAAGTGGGCCAATGGTGCCAGTGGGTTCCACTGGCCCTCCAGAGACAAAGCCCACCATGGAATTGCCCACTGTGGACTCACCAACGCAGCCACTGTTTGCAAGGCCCCTTGACCGCAAATGCTCCCAGTGACAGAAACCCAACACCTAAATACACCTCTGCACCCGTCGCCTCTGACCCGCGGAGAAGAGGACAAAAGGTGTCCCCATGTGCCCGAGCATCACAAGACCTGAGCCCCCCCTGTTGGTTGAGCCAGATTGACCTCCCAGTGCAAACATGCAGCCTCTTTTTGTGAAGACCGATTTCCATAGACTAACATAGGGCACCCGACGCTGTATTGCACCTCTGCACCCAGCCACCCTAGTGCCGCCCGATGTGACCTTTTGGTGCTGCCTTGGACCTTGCCCAGTACTCACCGTAACTCCAGGAGGTTGGTCTCGTAAGTCGATGTACTCTACCTGTATACCGTATTTGTTTTTCCTCTTATAAGATAACATTGCAGGTGCAGAAAATCACATTAAGTATTGACCTTTGAACACTGAAATTATTTCTATTTCAAAATGACTTACCTGATCATATTGATTCTGGTGCCAAAATATTTATAAAGATGTGTTATTTATATAAATGTGTGTGGCTCTCCTTATTGAGTCATGTGCATCATTTATTGACTGTGTGTGCACTTTGGAGATGTCTAACATTTCTGTCTAATAAGCCTAAGGCTGCTCGACCATAGTACCCCCTAGAAGAGCACTTTGATATTGCTAGAGCAAGCCCCTGTCCACTAGGAAGAGAATACCTGCACCCTTTGCACGGTATTCCTCATTTTGGTATACCATCTAAAGAGCCAGATTGTGACATTGCAGCGGTGGGAAGTAAAATAAAAATAATAATGATAGTCCTATATAGGACAATTGCTACACCGCCCGGTGTGTCCCTGTGCTAGGACAAGAGCCTCCTCTGAAACTGAGGGCACTCTACTATGAAAGGAATAGGCCAGGACGGCAAAAAGGGAAAGCAACACCTATCCTATCGTGATTGAAACAGCCAGGTTTTGAGCCTCTACGGAAGATCATCTCAGATGCTCCCATGCTCAGGTGGTTAAGCAGCAAATTCCACATCTTTGTTGCTTGGAAACCAAAAGAGCAAGCCCCTAACCGGGCTGTGTTTGCACGGGGGACTGATGATAAGTTAGCGACCGAAGATGCGATGGGAGGTGGTAAGGCGACAAATATTGCGGGCCCCTCCATTGAAGATTTGTTGACAAAAGCACATGGCTTTAAATGAGATATTGGAGCCAGTTGAGGTTGGCAAGGGCTGCACTAGCAGATGCACTTCCTGGGTAGATTAAATACCAGCCGCGCCGTCGCGTTTTGTACCCTTTGCCATTTCATCAAGCTCCCCTTAGCCACACCAAAGGACTGCACGAAATCCAATACCCCAAAAATGTTAAATGGAATAAATACTGTCCCATGCTGAACAGTCACAGGTTTTTGGCAGAATAATTGTGTTGTACCGTTTCCATACATCAGTGCATAACAATTTGGATTTTTCACAGCCTGCTGGGCAGAAAATCTGGATTTTATTAAGGACACAGAGGCTAATATTATGCAAATCTCCTTTATTACCACAGCTCAGCAGCAATAATGGAATAGAACTTTGTGAAGATTCTGAAAAGGTAACAAGTCCCTCTCTGACCAAGTATCTTCCTTCTTGTCAGGCTGCGAAGAAAGATGTCCAACATGAAGAAAGGAACAGGATTCCAACGAGTAAACTTTCAACTTCTAATCCAGTAGATTCTTATTCTGAAAGAAGAAGAATACATTTCCGAGACATTGTTCAAATAAAAGGGTGGGTTACAATTCAGATTAAAAATAGAGGCGGGATAATATTAGCCTCCGTGTCCTTAATAAAATCCAGATTTTCTGCCCAGCAGGCTGTGAAAAATCTAAATTTTATGGCACGACACGGAGGCCATATTATGCAAGTTCAAAGTGCATTAAGAACATTATCAATCACATTAGAGATCGGTCTAAAATAACAAGATCTAAACATAGTATCATTAGACCAGTCTGCCGCCTTAAGAATTTCTTGTAAACCACCACCAAGGAAATAGGCTTTAGAAGCAGAAGTGCCCCTAAGGGAATGAGCTCCAAAGATCGAGGTGTTCACACCACTTTCGTACATAACTTCTTTCACCCATCTGGCTAGAGTTGGAGAAGAAACTCCTTTATGGGGAAGTCTAAAGGAAATCAATAATTGAGTCTCATTTGATCTTAGATTGGCAGTCCTCCTTTCGTACTCTTTCAGACATTTAACCACACAGAGTCTTTCATTCTGAGGAAAAAAGGGGTAGAAGATAGAGGAAGATAAAGTTTTAGTCCTTCTCTTAAGGTAGAAACATACACCCTCTGGTTGAAAGGATCTGCTAGAAATATCTAGAGCTTTGACATCGGAGGTTCTTCTAAAAGATACCAGACATAATAAAACAGTAAGTTTGAAAGAGATACGTTTTAAAGAGAGGGAGGAGTTCTCTCCCCAAGATGATAAAGTTCGGAGTACCAGTGTTACGTCCCAAAGGGCGGTATATTTAGCGGTTGGTGGATTAATGACTCTCATGCTTCTCATAATTTTTTTAGTAAGCAAGTTCTGTCCGACGGGGAGACTATTAATGAGGGAATGACCTGCAGAAATTGCAGATCTATAGACATTCACGGTTCTATAAGAGAGTCCTGAAGTGAAGAGTTCAGAAAGGTAGTTGATAACATGGACTAGATCAACTGAAACGGGATCGTGATCTCGTTGAAGACACCAGCGAACCCATTTGTTCCATGCCAGTCGATATGCTTTCCTTGTACCTTGAGCCCACGACTCGGAAATGAGTCTGAAAGCATTCGGCGAAAGCCCAGGGATTTGCCATTGTCTCCTGAAATCCTCCAGGCCGTCAGAGTTAGAAGACCCTGATCCACGAGGGGATGGACGTCTCCCTCTGGACCCGAGAGTATTTTCCTGAAGGAGGGTATTAG
The DNA here is from genome assembly GCF_964261635.1 of Lissotriton helveticus. Lineage (NCBI taxonomy): Eukaryota > Metazoa > Chordata > Amphibia > Caudata > Salamandridae > Lissotriton > Lissotriton helveticus. The sequence continues at coordinate 39,091,698 of NC_136058.1, forward strand.
AATTGGAAAGTCTATGCTCATTTCCAGAATGATTGGAAACCAGGCTTGGGACCTCCAAAGAGGAGCTACTACAGTTATAATGTCGTGGTAGCGTCGAGCATGAAGGAGAAGCCGAGGAAGCAATGCAAATGGCGGGAAGGCATAAGGTTTCAGACCTCTCCAATCTTGTAGAAAGGCATCTACATTCTGAGCTTGAGGGTCCGGTCTCCAACTGAAGAATTCCTTCAGTTGTGTGTTTAGACGGTCCGCAAAAAGGTCTGTCCTATATGGACCCCATATTGATTGAATGGTTAGAAAGGTTTGTCTGTCTAGTCTCCAGTTGCTTGAATCTCTGAAATTCCTGGAGTACCAGTCTGCGACACCATTGCTCAGGCCCGGAATGTGTTCCGCTATAACCGAAATACCTTTGTTCAAGCAATATTCCCAAAAACTCTTCGCAAGGTCCGTTAGGCCCTTGGAATGTGGACCACCCAATTTGTTGACATAACGGACTGCCGAAACATTGTCCATGCGTAATGTCACACAGCATTTCGCTGTTTTGGGTGTAAAACAGCGAATCGCAAATGAACCTGCCAGTAATTCTAAGCAGTTGATATGCAATTTCTTCTCTTGAGTGGTCCAACGACCCCCTGTGGAGTATTTCCCACATCTCGCTCCCCATCCTGCCAAGCTCGCATCTGATTCTATTATCAGATCCGGTTGTTCCCCAAAAATGGCTCTGCCGTTCCATGCTTCCGCATTTCTGAGCCACCAGAGGAGTTCCGTCCTCGATTCCTGATCTAGAGAAATCACATGGGAATATGAATGGTTTGATCTTAGAGCATTCGCCTTTAGTCTTTGGAGTGCCCGATAATGGAGGGGTCCCGGGAAGATAGCTTGGATCGTTGAGGAAAGGAGGCCAACAATTCTTGCTAGTACTCTCAGAGGGAAGGTCTTTTTCGCAAGAGCCTTCCTCAACTCCTTCCTCATTTTCCTGACTTTTTCGGAGGGTAATTTCAGTTCCGCCTTGAGAGTGTCTACCGCAAAGCCTAGGAACTGTGTTTGTTGGTTGGGAATAGTACAAGATTTCTTGGTATTTATGATGAAACCCAGATGTTCCAAAACTTGAATTGTAAGGTTGGTGTGGAGAGATGCAGTCTCTTTCGATTGGGCCATTATAAGGATGTCGTCTAGGTATATGATCAGTCTTACCCCTCTCCCTCTGAGCCAGGCGGTTACAGGGCATAGTACCTTGGTGAAACACCAGGGGGCGGACGATAGACCGAACGGGAGACTGCAGAATTGGTAAAGTTTTCCTAACCAAGTGAATTGTAGGAATTTCTGGTGAGGTTCCCAGATAGGAATTGTTAAGTAAGCGTCTTTCAGGTCTAACCTCGTGAGCCAGTCCCCTTTTCTCAAAATGTCTCTTAGGAGGTGTATACCCTCCATTTTGAAATGTTGGTAAACTACCCAACGATTCAAGTCTTTTAGGTTTATTACGGGTCTTTGTTCTTTGTTCTTCTTCTCCACTAGAAAAACATTGCTGAGGAAACCTCTTGTTTCCGTCTCGACTATTGCCCCTTTTTGTAACAGTTCTTGTACTTCTCTGGAGACTAGGTCTCGGTCTTTGATAGAGAAAGTGATCTTGTGAGGGCGACGTGTTTGAAAGGGAATACCCATAAAGTCTATTTTGTAACCCTTTACTGTATCTAAGACCCAGTTGTCTTGTGTTACTAAGTTCCAGTTCCCAGCAAATCGGCGTAGTCTCCCTCCCACCCTTGGAGGGATATCTGAATGGTCTATTAAGGTTCTTACCTGAAGAAAAGGAACGTTGCCTCCGTTCGCCTCTGAAGGTACGTCCTCGGTTTCTCTGTCTTTGTGGAAAGAATTGGGAGCCGTAGTTGTTGGAGAATCTTCCTCCGCGGGTGTTGAAGGGTCTTGAAGATTGAGTTCCGCGGCCGGGGAAACGACCCCGTATTCTCCCGGCCCTGGCAAAAACTCTATCATTGAATACTTTTTTAATATCTTTTTGCGATTTTTGAATCGAGCTGAAGGCGCTCACATACTTAGCCATTTCTTTTATGAAGTCCTTGCCAAAGAGGAGACCTTGTGAGTCAGCACCTCTGTCTTTCTTGGCTAGTTCAATGAGTTTAGGATCTATTTTAAATAAGACTCCTTTTCTCCTTTCGGTGGAGATGGCAGTATTAGTATTGCCAACAAGGCATATCGCTCTTTGCACCCATTCTCGTAGCTCCTTGACATCAATTTGGTTATTCCCTACGTAAGCAGATTCTGTCATTTCAAATATTTTAGTAAGAGGTCCTATTACATCGAGAAGGCGATCTTGACATGATTTTAGTCCTTTGTCTAGACCTTTCCTTGGGTCCCTGTTGTTTTTGGCTATAAAGGCCACAACCTTAGGGTCTAACTCTGGGGTCATAGCGATTTTATTTGGTAGGGATGGGCGTGGGCATTCAGATCTGAGTCTAGATCTGACTTCTTGGGGTATTTCCCTTCTAAGCCAGAATGACAGGTAATCAACGATATGCTGTGAGGGGGTCCATTCTGGAGAGAGTGGGTGCTTAATTAGAAGGGGATCAAACATTTCTTCCCCGAATGGGTCTAGAGGCATACTGTTAGAACCTGAGGCCTTAGAAGTTCCTTCTAAGCTCCCGCTTTGTCTAACGTTCTCATCCTCCACATCTGTATTAAATCCTGATGAGCATGATAGCTCAATTTCTTCTTCACAGCTTTCGTCGCTGTTGATGTGGATAGGAAATTCTGGGCCTATATCTTGCCCATCTGGGGTGCCCGAGGCACCAGTCTGGTCAGCGCCCCTAGGGCCTGTAGAGATAGAGCTCTTTAGCTTCTTTGCGCTTTTCTTGTATTGAGTCGCAATAATGGCCCTCTTTTTATTACTTTTAGATACCCCATTGGTCTTACTAGTAGAGGGTGCAGAGGGTAAGTTGGAAAGGGAGTCCAATTTTTTATTAATAGCGTCGTCAATTGAGCCTAGGGCTTTCTCTAGGGCCTTATCGACGAGTTCCTCTAGTTTTTGGTCGAGAGATGGGGATGTAGACATTGTTAGTAAGTATGCCCTTTGTTGATAGCTATCCCCTTGTAAATAGGTATGCCTCTGCCCTTTTTTTTTTTGTTTTTTTTTTTAATAATATTTATAAGTTTTATGACTATGAAAGGAAAACAAGCTAGTTAATCGGAAAAATTACCGATTAAAATCGCGAAGTTGGGCTGTTGTCCTAATATAGATGTCAGATCGTGAGGAAAAGACCGTTGTCGTTCGCCTAATGCCGAAGGGAATGGTTGTCAGGTATACAAAATGGTTGCCACGCAGGTTACGACGTGGGTGGTTCCCGTTAAGGTGCTTTCCTCTAAAGCACGTCATTGTTTAGGAGGGGATCATGTCCGTTGAGCGGTGTGCGCGGGGAAGGCTATTCCGGAGAGAGGAATGGAGCAGTGGGGTAACTGTGAAGGTAGGATCCGAGCGAGAGTAGCGCGAGGCTGTCCGGCGCGTGAGGTTGCCCGGTGCGCGAGGAGTAATCTTTCAAAAGCCCAAATGACACTGCATGAGGAAAAGGGGTGGCGCGGTCAAAATTGTTAATCTTTTAAAATCCCAAACGACACCGCATGAGGAAAAGGGGGTGGCGCGGTCAAAATTGTTTGTGTCGGAGGCTCGTACAACGATCTCCGCTCGTAATTTTGGGTAAAACAACCCATGAAACAGACATATTTTAAGGATTATAGTGATTGAAATAAGAGCGGTTTGAGGCCAATTAAAGGACAGAAAAGGGGGGAAGTTTCCAAACTAGAATTAGCAAATTAGATAGGGTAAAGAGTCACTGCTGACAAAGCATTGTTGATAAAAGGTAATTAAATCGTGCTAGAACAGATAAATACATCTCTATCATAGTAACACTGTCATGTTAACATTGTATCAACCTTTAAGCATTCAAGCATTCAGCATACATTATAAGTAAGGCTAAATCATAAGTTATGGTACTAAGCTTGGAGAGGTAGTACTTATCTTTCTGAGCAGCAGCAACAAAGAAGGAAGATACTTGGTCAGAGAGGGACTTGTTACCTTTTCAGAATCTTCACAAAGTTCTATTCCATTATTGCTGCTGAGCTGTGGTAATAAAGGAGATTTGCATAATGTGGCCTCCGTGTCGTGCCATAAAATTGCAGTTTATCAGTGTGTGCCATTCTCTGACTGAATCAACGCATTACTGAACTGAATATCAACACAGGAAGGACCAGGACACCCCTCTCCAATTACACCCACAATAGACTCTGCCAGACAGGTACCTTCCACTGTCAGTCCTGCTGCAGCAAATGAAAATACCATACAAATGTCACTCGTGGTATTCTTTGTTGTAAACCAAGCAACGCTGTCCTGGAGGAACACTCAACATTTATTTTTGTTTCACAGCTCGTTGGCAAGCTCTGCCGCAAACTGAACAAAGCAGCTTGTATGTATCCAAATTTGAGTCTGCCATCTTGGCTTCAAAATGCCAATCACATAAGTGTAATAATACAAAATATGTCAATATGACACATTTGCAGACAGACTTTCCGTCTGTCTTCTGTGAAGGAAAGCACAACGTTATGACTACATCTCAGTTGATATTGGGGAAAACAGAACATTGCTGGAATACTCAAATCTTTTACAAAAAAAGGAAAGCGTTTTCAATAAAGAGTGGGTAAACATGTACCCATATTTTGGACATTGTGTTAATAATCCAAAAAAGGTTAGCACTACATATAAATACGTTAAAAATGTAACATAAAACTAAAATGGTACATCCATATTTACCATCTTTGAGGCGTGTAATATTGAAATGCACATCAAAGACAGAATTCACATACAATCGTGCAGGATGCACAGCAGGTAACTAGTGTTTTACAGCTTATACATGCTGCTGACACAGTTTGGCATGGTGGAACAGGAGCTATGCTCAACTCAACCCTACGTTCTACTGCAATCAATGCTAAATAATGTACTGCAATCAACGCTAAGTGATAGCTCATAGCACATACTATGTGAATTAATATCTAATATTGGCATATAATTGATGATACAAACCTGGCTGGGTAAGTCACTGGGTGCCATTCTTGTCATAGCTGTTTCAGAGGACTATTCTATTTTCGGATTAGATAAAGGTGGATAACATTGGAGGTGGGGTAGTTGCCATTCATAAAAATTGTTTATAAGTTTGATAAATGGCTAATCCTTGTTTTACAGCTTTATAACACATAAATGATCACATGTTGTCTCACCAACTCCAGTACAAAAGCCTGCCATGCTTTGAGGTTGCTATTTTGGAGATACTCAGTCACTCTGCTGGAATCAGTTAGGGGCATATTTTCAAGAACGGCGATAAAAATTATCGCCGGTTTAGCTGCAGAAAACTGCTGCTAAAGCGGCGATAATGGGCTTGATAATGCCCTTGAGAATTCCCATAGAAGCCCATGTTCTGGTGTGAACATGGGCTCTTTTTGGAATTCTCCAGGGCATATTATCAAGTCCATTATCACCGCTTTAGCAGCAGGTTTCTGCTGCTAAACCAGCGATATTTTTAACGCCGTCCTTGATATTATGCCCTGAGATACCTACCTCAAGGAACACCTTATCTTACAAGAATTGCCTGAACGACCATATATACAGAGTACTCTGTTGGCCACCAAACATAAACCCATCTCTAGGTCCCCTCACACATCTTCAAAGTCTTTCTACGTACCGTGCTGCGTTCTTATATGCGCGGAGTTACTCTTTTCTATGCAAATAAATAAATAAATACCTCTATTTTTAATTACTGGTGACAAAATCCTTTCAGTAAGTGATTATAACCTGTAGGGCCGGGTTAATTATGACATTGTGACAATAACACAAGGACAACCTGGTGTGGTGATATTTAAGTCTATGATCTGTGCAACCAACCCATGAGAGAGAAACATATTGATTGGCTTATACCATTGATTTTAGTCCACAACAAGTTTAAATTCATTGGCTGGGTCACACTGATCATGTGTCCCAACACATTGATATACAAACACCAGTGGTTAGTAGGATTGTAATATGTAAGCAACACTAAATGATAAAGACAGGGAAGTATTGCAACAAGAATTGTGCATAGACTAAATTTCACTCAATCCCTCCTAATTTATGTAATATTGTAAATAGTTACACAGATTTGCACACTTGTGTTTAAAATTAGATCACTCCAACGGAAACAATTCTAGTTAAAAATTAACAAAAAAAGCAAGATTGTACTCTTCTGAAGTGAAATTAGCTAGGATTAAAATATCAAAAAGGTAAAGGAAATAAAAATATGAAGCTCAGAGCATTACACTTAATGACGTTAATCACATACATATGAACCAAATAAAATGACATACGAGTAATGTGTAGAGTATAATGTTAAGTAGTGAGAAAGACATAAAATAAAGGCTTCAGGAGATTTTGCTACATTCTCAACTCAGGTAAATTAAAACCTACCAACTCTGGGTTAAAGCGTTTCCAAAATAAATAAAAGCATAAGGAATGCATGCAAGAAACAGGAACGCAAAATAGACACTGCTAATGTACTTAAAAACAGGCAAAGAAATCCATAATATATAACACAAAAGTATGCATTCATATCATTCTAATGAATATGATGAATATAAACCATTAAAAGTAGATCAAATACTGTTCTGCAAGTTGTTTTCATACATTTTACTTTGAATTCCTGTTCTTATAGAAATACTGAATTTCCTTCTGTAAGCCAAAATAATAGCATAATTGTACAGTACAGAGGAGTTTAATTTATAACTACAATGGTGCCTACCATAGTTTTCCACTTATTGCTTTAAAGAAATAGCCCCATGATCCGACAGGGCAATCTCTCCTATGTTGAAAGACAAAATTCTATCCAACATATTCTTATGTACCGAAAACAATCCATATGGGAAAGGCTACGGTGCATCGGAAAATAGACGGATGAATCTATATGTTTAGTGGCAATCCTTTCAAAAACATCATTCGACACTGGATTAGTAACAAAAATTAGATACAATTATTCTTTCTCTGCTGAGTTTCAGGAGCACTGGAGACCACATATCTAGCCACTAAATATCCGGAATAATATTGAAATCTTCACTCTTAACTATATCCCTTTTCACAGAAACAAGCCTTTCAACAAAGCTCTATGAATGCATCATAAATAGCCAGAGGAACATACATTACTAGAAAAATGAACTGAATACTGTCCGACTCCGCTAAACAAATCAGCCACCTGAGTCTTTAACAATTAGTTTGGCCCATATATGGAAAGCAGTCAAATGGATTAGACAATATTTAGAAGAACTGAAGCTTGAAGTCTCAAAGGTATATTTCTTAATTAATTCTTAAATATATCCAATATCGGTTTGTAAAAGATGCATTTCAGGAAAATTGCAACATATTTTCTTTTATACAGGCATGATGAAATTATGTTTTTCAGATTAGAACATGTAAGTTGAAGAGAACAAAGTTAATGAGTATTATTTAGTCGCAAAATAATGTCCTATTACTTACCGGTAATCTTCATTACTCCTGGTCCCGTTGACCTCGTCCCATTCCTTAAAATATGACCATCTCCTACGACAGAAAAAAGAAAAGGAGCATGCTGGGATACCCTACCTGCTCCCTCCCACTGGGAGTACATAAGCGGTACCAGCCCAGCATGCAGCCTGAAAACACCAAGCCAACAACAGGAAGGCCGGCCGCAAGGGAGGGAGGGAGGGAAGTAAGGAATGGGACGAGGTCAACGGGACCAGGAGTAATGAAGATTACCGGTATGTAATAGGATATTACCCCCAGGTCCCTCCTGACCTCGTCCAATTCCTTAAAATATGGAGAATACCAAAGCAGAGAACCCGGCCTTCCGGAACCCCACCAACAACAAGGGCACCAGACCAAAAAACAGCACCCCACAGACCCGAACCAAGACCCCAAAGGCCAGAAGGGGACTGCCACGGAAACAAGAACCACCAGCCCGGCAAGCCAGAAGGGAGGCACAGAAGCAGAGCCAAGCCCCCAAGGGAGCAAGCAGAGGGGCCAAAACCAAGGCTCCCCCCCACGACCAAAGGAAGCCCAGGAGAAGCGCGCGCGCCCCAACAGAGAACGGAGCCAGGAAAGGGCAACCAACCAGCGAGAAACCCCCAAGGGCGAAGCCCCCGGACCCAGGATGCCAAACAACCAGGGACCAAAAGGCCAACCCAGCCCAAAGGAGAAGGGCAGAAAAGAACAGCCCGCACAGGGCGGACGGGCCGAAGGACCAGGAAGAACAAAGCAGAGGGACGACCCCAACACAGCAGGGGAAGCCCCCAGCAGAACCGAAAAGAGGGCAGCAACAGGGAACCACCGAGGAACCAGGCCACAGGGCAGGACCGACCAAAAGGCCAACCCCCGCAGAGACTCCGAAGAGTAGCAGCACCCAAAAGGCCAACCAACCGGGAGAAGAACCCGGCGCCCCAGAAACGACCAAGACCAGGGCAAACCCCCAAAGTAGGAGGTACCTGGACAAAAAAACCAGCAACCACCCCACCAGAGGTCAGGGAGAGCAAAAAGCCCAACCCAAAGACAGGCCCGTCAAAAACCAGGGCGCAACCAAGAAAGACAACAAAGGCCCACACGGAACCAGGGAAACCAAAACCCCAGAACCGGAAAGGAGGAACCGACCCCCATGAGAAAAAAGGGAGACACCACGGAACCACCGAAGGTGAAACCCCAAAGGCAGAAGACCAATAACAAGGCCCACAGCCCAACCCCAAGAAACCAGCCGAAGAACAGGCAGGCCAGCCAGCCAGGAGGCACACAACACCGCACCACCAGGACCCAGAAGGAGAGGCAAAAAGGGACCCCCAACCAGGAAGGGGCACAGGAAAGGCACAACAGCCAACCACAGCCAGACCTCCTCGAGAAAGGAGAACCAGAGGGAGGAAGCCCAGAGCCCACACAACGGACCCAGCACTACAGCCAACCCAAGGGAGCGGACCCAGAAAGGACCGAAGACCAACCCAGGACCGCGACAAAGCCCAAGAGAAGGAGCAGCCAGGAAAGGACCCCAGCAGGGACCAAAAAAAGGACCCGAAGCAAAGAAGGGCCCCACAGCACAAAGCCCAACACAAACAAGCCAAGAGGCGCACAGGTGACCCAAACGTAAAGCGAACGGGACGCCAAAACAGGGACCGGAAAGGCAAAACCAACAGAGGCAGAGCCACGGCCCCCAGAGCACACGGGAAAATCCCGGTACCGAAAGCAAAGGAGAGGAGTGCGAAGAAGCCCAAGGCGCACCACTCAATAAGGGAGCGGGAAGGAACACCCCAGCACCAACGAGAGAGCAAAGGGCACAGGCCGAAAAACAGCCCACGCGGGAGCACAGGGCCAACGCCAGGCCCCCAAAGCCCCAGACCCGAAGCAAAGAAAACCTCAACCCAAGGCAGAGCGAGAGGGGCAGGAAGCAGAAACCCGGCCACACACCAGGGGAGGCAGACACCCAAACCCCACAAGGAGGGAAAAGGCACGGCCAACAGGGCAGGGCACAAGAGCCGAACAACCAAAGAACAAGAGGTCACCCAAAGCAAAAGCCAAGGAAGACCAAGAAATCCCAGCCACCATTGGAGGGAAAGAGGGCGGCAGGCAAGAAGAAACCCGAGCCAACACCACCAAAAAGGACAAGGCCCACCAGCAAGGAGGAAGGGCACAACAACCCCCCCCCCCCTGGAAACGAGGGGGAGACACCACCAGAAGGTAGACACTCCGAGCACAGGGCAAGCAAAAGCACCCGAAGGGAGCAAGAAGCGCCCAACAGCGAAAAACGCAGGCAGGCAGGCCGGCACCCAGACTGGCACCCACCCCGCCCAAACCAACAGAAGGGCAGGAACCAAGGGGTGAAGGGAAGGCGCAGAGAGGCCACACACCCGGGGAGACCGACACCCAAAACCCACCAGCAGGGAAAGGGCACAGCCAGCCAGGATCGGCAGACAGGGAGGGGCACAGGAGCCAGGCACCCGAAGAACAAGCGCCCACCCAAGGCAGAGCCAATGACCCAGCCACCACCGGAGGCAACAGCGGCCAGCGAAGCAAAGCCCCAAAGCACTACCCACCAGCCAGAGAAACAACAGGGGAGAAGGAAACCACAACAGGAAACCAAACCCCACCAGGCAGAAGGCGAGAAGCAAAGCCAACAACAACAGGACCCACCAGGAGCACAACCAGCGCAGCCCGGAGCCAACAGCCGAACAAGGACAAGGCGCCACCAGGACAGAGGAAGGGCCCAACAGCCCCCCCAACAAGGAAACAAGGGGAGGACACAGGTACCCGCCGAAAGCCAGAAGCCCTGAGCACGGCCCAAGCAAAGTACCCCAGAGGAAGCACGAAGCGACCAGCAGCGAATACCGCAGGAACCCGACAGGCACGCACCAGGACCGAACCCATAGGAACGCCAGGAACCAAAGGGCAGAAGGTCGCAGAAAGCGAGCCACGGCCCAGCAGGAAGACACCCCACTAGGGACGGCCAGGCAGCAGGAGGAGCAGAAGCCAAAGCCACAGGGCAACACAGCCGCATAGTACAGCACAAGCGGCAAACGACCCACTCCAAGCGGCAAGCACCAGGGGGATAGGCCAGACGGAAACAGAAAAGAAAGCCAGCAAGAACCCTGGAACCCGAAACCACAGGGAGCCGCAGCAGCAGGAGAAGGCCAGAAAATGAGCCCGGCAAGGCCCAACCGGAACCCCTAAAACAGCACTCAGGCCAGGGGAACAGGAAGAAAAAGCCCAAGCCACGTCGCAAGGGCAAACCAACCAAAGGGGCATGCCAAAGGCACACAGGAGAAAACAGACGAGTCCCTGGAACACAAAAGAATACAGGGGACCAGGGCGCAGGAAACGAGAACAGCCCAACCGGAAAGAAAAAAAGGGGGAATGCACACCACACGAAGGGAACAAGCGCACCCCACCAGGTGCGGAACAATCGCAGGGCAGGGGGGCCCGAGCAACAGGGGACCCCCCAGCAAAAAAGACGGGCCGGAGAACTCCAGACGAGAGCCAAAAGGAGGGGGCCAACCCGAACAAAGCAGGGGCCCCCACAACAGGAGAAACAGCCCAGAACCCCTCCAAAGCCGCAACCCAAGAGGAGGAGAAAGGACTCCAAGGTGGCAGGAAGAACGCACCAGCAGCCCACTGCCCCGACCAACAGAACGCAACCAGCCGAGGAGGCACGGGGAAGGTAAACCAAGGCAGCAAAAGAGCCAAGGCAGCACAGGGGACCAAGTGACAGGCGGACACGAGCGGATGAAACATGTGTAGGAAAACAGCACACACCCCACTCAACCGGCAGGGAGACGCCCAGAGGACGACTCCCACCAGCAACAGTCACGGACAACAGCAGGGCAAAAGACGGAACCAAGTCCAGAAAGGCCAACCCGCCCATACACAGCCTCAACCGCCACACAGTACACAAGGACAGTGAACAGGAAATAAACAGGGACATCCGATACACAGTACTCACCAGGGAGGCAGGAAGAGGGCCACAACAGCACCCCCCCCACCCCCAACAGACAGGCCAGGCGCCCACCAGAACACCAGCGCCGGGCAGAGAAGTTTCCCCCCCCCCCGCAGAGGCCACAGCAAAAACCACACCGGCCTCAGGGAGGGAGCCCAGGACCAGGCCCAGGAGGAACCTGCAAAGAAAAGACAGCAGGAAACACGGGGACACAGGAAAAAAATATAGAAACAGGAACCGCTATGCGGTACTCACCAGGAGGGCAGGAGGAGCGCCCCAACAGCCCACCGCCGTCCAAGAGACCGCCCAGGCGCCCACCAGGACATCAGCGCCAGGCAGAGCAGACCACACCTTGGAGGAAGGCTGGAAAGAGACAGCCCCAAACACAAGGGAACTGCCAAGGCAAAGGCTCCACAGCACGAGGAGATCGCAGCACAGTGGAACGGCATAGCACATCCAGAATCCAGGGAGCCAGCCAGCCACACGTCCAAGCAGCACCAACACAGCAAGAAATGTGCGGGCGGCAGGCACTGCAAGCAAAGCCAAACAACGATGGAAGCCAGCAGCACCAGTGAGACCTGCAGGCAGACCCCCATCCAGCCGCAGGACAAAGCAGCATGCCAGGTACCTCCCCAAGCAAGTCCTGCAAACATCCGGAGAAACACGCTTGGGGAATGAAGGAAGGCTGCAAAAGCCACGGAGACCGGAAAACCGAGGAGCAAAGCCCGGCAGAGCCCCCCAGGAACCAGCAACACTCCAGCAGCAGCGCGTCTCCCACCACCGGCCAAGCCCCAGGGAGACGCGCAATAACCCGGAAGAGGATCGGCAGAACCAGCGCCCCAGCCGCAAAGGGCCGGGCGGCATCCAACGCGTCTCCCGGCAAGCCCGGCAGGCCAGGAGACCGCGGAGCAGGACGTCGAGAAGCCCAGCAGCCCGACGCGTCCCAGAGAGAAGAGGACTTCAGGAACGGAGAGGACAGCCCAGCAGCCCGACGAGACGACCCTGAAGCCACCGCAGGTAAGAGAACAGCAAAACTCCATCCATTCTGTCGGAAGACAGAAAAAAGAACAGGCTGCATGCTGGGCTGGTACCGCTTATGTACTCCCAGTGGGAGGGAGCAGGTAGGGTATCCCAGCATGCTCCTTTTCTTTTTTCTGTCGTAGGAGATGGTCATCTCCATATTTTAAGGAATGGGACGAGGTCAGGAGGGACCTGGGGGTAATACTCTACATATTGATGCAGGGAACCTTTTAACTTCATGTGGAGAAAGTCTTAATCCAGTCATATCCATCTGAAAATGGGCTTACAATTCACAACAACTGTCTCTATCTGCACCAGGCATACGTTTCAAGGCGTGATACAGGGAATGTACATGGTGTAAATTATAACTTGGGCAAATGTAGACTGATGTGCAAAAGCAAATTGCTTATTTTTTTCACAGTGGGAGACTAATTTTTCAACATGGAAAACCCCATTCCCATACACCCCTTTTACATGTGGAGCTGATATTTCTCCACCATTCCTGAAAGGGAAGTCACTTCCGGCAATTGCTTCAGTAAAGCTCCAACTATTTCAGGGTGGGCACGAGTTACATTAGAGTCTAGTATTTCCCCAAAACTCACAGACTTGTGGATGTTCAACAAAAATGACAAGCCAAATCATGCTCTGACCTGCCCAATCCCACCCACTATGTGGGGTTTACTGCTGCAGATTTCACTATTTGTATGGCAGATAAATCCACAGTAGTAACTCTTTACATCTGTCAACAATCCTGTGAATATAAGCTTGAATTGAGCCATTTTGGGGCCGTAAACACATGGTTTAGCCAAAAATGTCTTTGTTACGCAACTACAATAAATAGACTGAACATGCACTTGTACAATACAAAGCCACATTTTACTCTATTACTCTAAAATGGATAAACATGTGAAAATCTTAAAATGGCGCTAAATAAATGTAAACACTGTTTTCTTGCCAAATCTTTTGTAAATCTGTAAAATCATTTCACAGTTATTTGAAGAGCAAAATCTTTGCTGTGTTGCAAAGCCGTTTTTCTAGTAACCCCTTGCCCCCCATTACTTTGCCTTTATCATCCAAACTTTGGGATTGTGCTATACATTTCAGGCAATGTTTTGGTGTGATTTGTCAGGTATGGCAACGTTATTAGATTTCGAAAGCTGCATTGATTTTCAGCACAAATGCCCTCTATGTTAAGTGTGTTTCAACCCTAACCACAGAGGTTTGAATGCCACCTCTGTGATAAATGGAAAAAATGGAAAACAAGTTTACAACGCAGTCATTACATTGCACTACCTTTACAACACAGTCATTACAATGCAACATCCTTTACATTGCATGCCCATACAACGCAACCATTACATCGCATGTCACTACAACGAATGTCATTACAACGCAGTACAATGTAAGTAATGGGAAGAGTAATTTTCACCCCTACACTATCCAACACTTACCCTACTGTTGCACTCACTGGAGTGGGAGTAGTAATTTTTACCCCTACACTATCCAACACTTACCCTACTGTTGCACTCCCTAGAGTGGGAATAGTGATTTTACCCCCCTCCCCCCCACACACACAATCCAACATTTATGCTACTCTACACTTACTGGAGTGGGAATAGTAATTTTTACTTCTACACTATGCAACACTTACCCTAATGTTGCCCTAAAAGTAATATGTGTTGTAATGGTATGTGTTGAAATGCTATGTGTTGTAATGGAATGCAATGTAAATGTAGTTTCTAAAAATGCTTTGTGATGGCATGCAATGTAAAATCTTGCGTGGTAATGGGTGTTGCGATGTAAAAACTGTGTTGTAAAGGCATGTGTTGTAAATGTTTGCGTTGTAACGTCATACATTCATTAAAAAAATCGATATACGCTTGCCTACTTTTTTTGTATAAAACTTGGTTCCAAAACCAATATTTCATTGAGCCAGTACAATTCTTATCAATTCATTACTTTGAAAATTAGCAGATATTACATAATTCTTGGGAAATATACATTCAGGTTGATTGCAGTTTTCAATCTAAAATCCATTTCACCAGTTGTATAGTGGCTAAGCATGACAATGTATTTAGGAAAAGAAACTATCAAACCACAGTGCTCAGCTTCATTAGTATTCTTTGTTTAATCAGCATTTGCTCCATGAAGGTTAAACAGAATATGAACATTCTATTGCATTCAGCTCCAATTGTTAGGCAAACAATGCAAGGAGCAATTACAAAAGCATTTACATATAGAGATAAATGTGCTTCTTAAGTTGGAAAAAAAATATGTTCACTTAACCCTTACCTTCTTCACAGCACAATTGAATATATGTACATTCTACATACTGCAGGCAACCACATATAGATCAATATTTATGTTAATCAACATTTTCCTGCATGAACAAAAAAATTGCAATCTAAATGCCAATAAATGAGGCTGTAATACAAAAATGTACAAATTATAACCTGGTCCAATGCAAACATTTAAGGGTTATAACCACAAAGCCCTTGGGCCTTGGCATCAGGGTGCATCATGCCACCAGAATCCCTTGAAGGAGGACATTAATACAGAGCTCCCTCTATGGATCATAAGCATATGCACACTTTCACACACACACGCCCACACACACACACACACACACACACACACACACTATGTCATGCATTCAGATGAAAATAAATGATCTAATAAAACGTGCTATTTGAATACAAGTAAACAATTAAACATACCGTCACATGAGGATAAAACCAAGAAAACCAGTAGGCCTTTTCCATCTACGCTCCCATGATCTGGAACAACAAACCTCGTATCCATAAGGACTGCCCTGGGGCTATTTCAATTTAGAAAAGAGTTGAAGACACACCCCCTTGAAAGAAAACTACACCACAATTCAGTAGCAATCCAATAATCACTGACCTCTCCTATTCTTTGTATGCTTGCCCTTGACTTGCACAGCGCTCTGCTGCCTTTTGGACTATGTTCGCGCTATACAAACACAACATACATAAATGCATACATCCAGATACACAGTGGATTGATCAAACTTCAGTGCATTTGCATAGTAGTGGCTGAGTTGATACTACTTGATCTTGTACTCAAGTTCTGGTTAATCTCCTTAATGTATAACATCTACAAAGGAATAACAGCAGGCAGCAGACCATACATTCAGAGAGTGATGTATAATTTATTATAATTCTTGATGTAGGGTGGCGCCACCCTGACCCACTCGAGGCTCCACCTCCCCCCACTGAACAAGAGTGATAGATTACATGTCACACTGCGGACCAGCAACTATACAATCTTTCATTGAGGCTTTTTCTAAAGTCGGCCAGGTCACCACACGTCTTTGGAGAAAATTTTGCAGGAAGTGAGCTTTGGTTTGATTATTTCCATGTGCAATTTGCCGTTTGGATGCTCAGTGTATAACTTCAATTCAGCGCTGAAGCGAGTCGACATTTTTGACCTTGGTGGGAACTGACACAAGGCGTCAGCTCCAAACAGAAGCAGCCCAAAATACCCTGACATTTCTAACGAAGATTGACACTGCTTTGCTTCTTTAAAAAGACATACCTCAGTCATATCCAAAGAAATGGACACAATTCTGTGCCGGATCAACTAGACATTGTGTTTAATAAAACATATAAGTTATGTGTTTGTGCCGTAACAAGGTTAACTATTTTAAAAAACAATATCATTGTAAAAAGCAGGCTGTATTGCACGACATGCAGCAAGAAGCATGATATGGTTTGAGCTAGCCAATTTTCAGTTTTATTTTGCTCTATAATGATAGCACTGGGAGCTGTCATGGCAGATGGAAATGCAACCAATTTATAGGAAATATCATATCAAGTCGACAGCCCAAGCTGTCAGCTGCTATCTTCAAAGCTGCCACTGTTGCTGCACGAATGGAAACGCATGGAGCTCATCGGGTCTGACACGTAACCTGTAGAAAGCAGAAAAGGTATTACTGATGTTACTCAGAGTCTCTCACCAGCAGCATGGCTTCATTTTTTTACACAGTGCAGCATGCAACAGTTACATTTTCATATATTTTTATTCTAAACTTTGCTCTTTCACATTAATAACAAGTTAAATCAAATTCTGGGGACTCTAAAGAGTACCTCACGCAGGTTCCTACTTTTGGAAGGCAATTAAACAATTGTAACGTTGAGTACAAGCTCTAAACCAGATAGTTTTTAACGAATATGTTTAGTTGAAAACTAGTACTTCTGGGAGCCAATCAGTGTTTTTATTTGTTCAAGTTCGGATCTTACTCCTTCTCTATAAAACATTTCTTCTTCAAGATTCGAATCAGCACAGGTTTCTTAACTCTGTTTTGACGCTGAAAAAAGTAAATGTTGCCTGGGAACACTTAGAATAGCAATAAGCAAATAAAATGATTTCGGAGTAGGTAATAATCACACACATTCAAATGGAATCACTGATAAATAAACACTGGAACAATAACCCACAGTGCTATTTAGTTAATACAAGGTGGAAAGAACAGCTCTGATACTTGACTCGGGTCAAGTTCACGCTATATATAACTCTCTAAAAAAAACATCCTAAGCACCTGGGTCAGATTTTTCAAATATTCATGCAACATAATCTGGCAAGACACCTTACTGCGCTGCGTGAAAGGTCGAGGGCAGAAATGAGCAGTAGTTAACATTATACAGCACATTCCTACTCTCTGCCTGCACTTGCATATAAACTGCTACCTAGCTCCAATGCAGGCCATGTGTCAGGGGGCTTGCTTTGTATGAAGGATTGTGAAAGAAGGGACACCTTCCGACTTGCGTTGTCTTGCATTACTCCAGATTTACTAAGCAACGCAGGGCCATGCAAGGTGGCCTTGCTTTGCTTGGTAATTTTGACATAGAGTGTTTGGTAGAGATTCTGCTTGAAAACAGAATTGTGCCTTGGGAGAACAGGACCTGTAGGCCCAAACCCGACTAGCTCAATGCCTCACCTGACTCCTAACCTTTCTAGAGTAGCAGTTGATTTCGTACAACCTAGAACATGAACATCCAGTCCCCAAGGGACCCGTGTAAACAGATCATCACCTTTGGTTCTCACTAATTCATGTCCATAGTAAACAAAGTAAGACACAAAGGAAGTTTACAATATATTTATTGAAACTATATCAGCCTATTTTGAAGCAAGTGCGCTTCTATTGGTAAACAAATACAACTTACAACAATAATCAACATTACTAGCAGGCAGGGCCGGACTGGGAACGAAAACCCGCCCTGGCAAAGTGCTCCGCCAGCCACTCCCCCCCCCCCGGCCTCGTAACAAAATCGGCCCCCAGGGGTCCCAACCGGCCCCCATCCTTGCGACTCACCGGGGATTGCCCGGTGCCCGCAACGGCCAGTCCGGGCCTGCTAGCAGGCTGTAAACAATGAACAACCCAAACATGGCAACTAATATATCTATCTAGGCCTACTCTCACTATTTGAGCAAAGGGATACATTAGTAATCTCTGGGATTAGCAGCGGACCCCATACATGGTGTGCGTAGTTAGGTGCTCGGCATCATAGGTGTAAATTCAGTTTATGCAAGGCTGCTGCCCCCCTTCGAGAAGTGGACTCTTTGCTGGATTCACATGCCTACCTCCCAAAGGGGCAAGACATGGTTTATATGATAAAAACTACTGTGTTAGAAAACTATAGATGTGCTACGATGATATATCTAAAAGGTTAGGAGATGTTGCTCTGCTCTGGCACAAGAAAATAGTACCTAGTGTTGTTCGACTTTGTAAGAAATTACTGAATCCCAAGAAGAGACTCTGAATAATAAATAATATTTGCAGCATATTTCTGAAATAATATTGTGTCACAAAAACAAATGTATTATGTGTGGCTGTGCGAAGCAGTGGCCAGTTAAAACAGCTAATAAGTGCTACAAAGGGGGAAACAAAGTGGACCCAAAAGGGAAATCACAACATCCCCTCTTTAGTCAGGAAAGTAACTTAGCAACCGACTAAATAATAAAAACACGCGCAAAAGCAAAGAAAATTCAATGCAATGCTAATTAGCATACAAACAAATTATGATCATTAACCCCATGGATGCTCAGCATATTCCCCTGCTATGCTGAGAATCCGTAAAGTGCATGTTACATGACGAGCTGGGCTCGTCATGAGCGTGCGAGGAGGCTACTTCATGACGAGCCCAGCTCGTCATGAGCGTGGAAGGGGTTAAAATAAAAAATATATAACATGAACATTTCGAAAACGTGGCCAAATTAAGGTGTACCGGCTGCACCCAAGATTTTTTCCACATAATCAATGTTTAGTGGATATAGAATAGATTTCATCTCCACAGACGATGATTCCATATTTGCCCCATTTAAAAGCTCCATGGAGCAGACATGATCCTTGTTATCAGCCGATACTGAGTAGCTGGGTGACCTGCATCCATGTAAATAGAGCAAGAGTTCAGTATTCCTTGTGCTGAAGCACCCATCTCCCTCAAACGGAGTGGCACGTACCATGCATTTTGAAGCATCCACAAGTTTGTGGAACAACTCTGAAATTGGGTCGTTATCTGACTCATTAACAAGTACATGTCCACAGGAACAGGCAATCGCATAGCCTAGAAAACATCCAGTACCCACTCAAAGGGGCACCATAGGCAATGAAACATGGGTTGTACGCAGGTGAACCAGGTGGGTCAGAATGACAATGGCCAGTCAATGTGTAGTTACCGGAGCAAAGGGACTCCAAAGAGTCGTATTATGCACTCACATTAAGCTGGTCCGGTGGTAGTTCTAGTACCTATGGGCTACGAAACAGAACATCCATTGCAGAGAAGCAAAAATAGAACCAAAGTGCTGCAAATAAAGACATAAAGGAGCTCATAAGGAGTCTGTCCACCCAGAGATCATTTAGGGAGAGAATTATGTACTCTTTGTACCCCATATAGGTGGTGGATCCACTATGCCCTGTACCTAATGCTCTAGTGGTTAAGGACTGGTTTGAGTCATGGTTCATCCTCTCCACAGCAGAATTGCCTTCTGGCTGATATGTAGAAGAGTAACGTATCTCTACACCCAGGGAAGCCATAGAATCCTTATACACTTATAAGGCAAATGCAGGGCGATGGTATAAGTGGAACGTAGTGCATACATAAGTTCCAATAAAGACTTGTAAATTTTTAATAACAGTTTAATTGTCAGCCAAATGTTTTGGCCACACCCTGAGGAACCTTGAGAAAGAATCAACTGCAAGCAGGATACATTTAGACACTCCATCTAAATTTGGAGGACCACAGTGGTCCAAATAAATGCAGCAGAAAGATTTGTTGGAAATCAACAGGTGTGTCTGCGGTGGACGAGCCACAGTGGAAGATTTAATTTGTTGATAAATGTCACAACTAAGGACATATTTCTTGTTTGGCCTGTTTATGTAAGCCACGCCACTGATAACGTTGCTGTAGCCAAAAAATTGTGGCCGCCGCACCTGCGTGTGCAGAAGCAACACCTTCATGTGCAGCTATCACTAAGGCTAGCCTGCAATCTTAGTTGGGAATCAAAAGATTGCCAACCCCTGGAACTGGTTCAAAGGGAACATTTAGTTCATGTGTATCACTGAAGTATCGGACGGGCCTGCATGCGACCCTCCTTACCTTTACTTGTGGCCCCTGGTCAACAGCAGCACTCGACTGCGTTCCTCTCAACTAAGCACTAACATCAAAAAGATGTTTAATAAAAAGGCAAGCATTTATTTAAAGGTTAAGTGAAGTTAAAGAAAGGAAGTAAGTAGGGTGTACTGCACCTCTTAACTTTACCAACACTTATTTTAAACATATCTTGCTGTAAAAGTCTAAACATTGTATAAAGTCTCCTCTAAATTAAAAAAGTGTATTTCATTAACATGCAGAACCGTTTCTCCTTATTACATCACATTATATCACTGCGATGAGAAGTATTTTTTTGTTTAAAGTGATTGTTTTCAAACATGAATTTAAAAACATTAATTCTTCCCTCCACCCTGACAACAATGCCAATTTTGAACTAAGAGTTAAGTTAGTTGTTATGTGCATTCTCTTGAGTGGCCTGGGTTCCTATTATACATGAACAACATTATAATGTATAAATCAAACACAGGGGAGGATTTTGTAAAGCGCACATCTTGAAGTTATATAGATAGTGAAGAAAATGGAGGGAAAGTGAAAACAATTGCCTGGGATCACACAATTTGGTAAAGTGGGGATTAATCCCAGGTTTTACAATTTCACATTGTGCAGTTCATCACTAGATATATATATTTCCTCTACTTCCCCTAAACCCACCGTACCACAGACACTGTTGTCCAACAGACTGTCCCAACCACCACCCTGTTGGCATCAATGCAGCCCTTGGTCACATCACAGATCAAACATTTTGGCCCCTGGGAAAATGTTTCTGAGTACCCATGACTTAGATGATATGTGTGTTTAGCTGTAAAACCCCTAGGCAAAGGGGTGCCGTTGTGTGTAGCATTAACTGCAGACAAGATATAAATCTCTATCCTGGTCATGAGTCACTATAACAACTGTTGCAGTCACAACTGAAGATTTGACTACTTCATCTGACAAAACATTCTCTACAAAATGTGGTCCCACACATTGATGACCCAATGTATGGATGGCATAAGTCAGTGGCAACCCATCTTTAAGGTCTGCCACCTTCACCAAAAGGGTTTTATGCTTTACTGTGTTTTCTTTAGAATCTTTGAATCCAATTTGGTGCCAAAAATGCAAATTGCCATTAAAAGACTGGACACAATAATACAAATATATGTGGGGAATCCAGGATTTGTGTGTTTCAGTGCAAATAATAAGACCTTCAGTTCAGCTACCTACACAGAGCAGTCCCCTAAGGACTGTGTGCATGTTTTTTGGGGTTGGGATTTTCCATCCAACGTCACATCAAGAACAGTGGGGTATGCCGCTGAATATTGGTGTTTGGTACTTGAAGCAGGTTAGGCTGAACCATCAGTATAAACAATGTATACCGATGAAGAGGCAAAATATTTCTGGGCATGGGATAGACATGCTCTTATTAAAGAAACTCCTTTGTCTGTAAAGACGGGTCAAAGACAAAGTCTACATAAACAACTGTTAAGGATACTGCCCATTGTATCATCCAAGATGTAGAGCTTTAGCTTAAGGAATGCTAGCTTTGAGGACAGCCTTCAAGGCTGGAATTGGAGTAACAACAATAATGTGTTCACTTGTGCAAGTGGCCGCTCTTTAAGTGTAGTCATCTGCACGCAGTCCGTATTTTTTCAGTGGAAGCAAAACGCATTTCTGCATTGGAATATAAATGAAATTTATATGCAATTGCCACTGTCTCACCTTCATTAAAGGTGACATAAGTAAAGCCAATAGCACCTGCAATTATACGGAAGACCAGATTTGTTGTCTTGACACATGGATGTAAGTGTTGTGTTGCAGGAAAGTCAGACTGTAGTGATCTAAGTATGTTAGTATATTCTGATGTCCTATAATAGCACAAAATATCAGGATGAATCAATTCATATAATGATTTAGGGCCACATGCATCAACATAAGGAATTGAGATTCCTATAAAAAAATGTTAAGGAATCGCTGTATAGGAATCACAATTACTTATGCATGTATCAATCGCAGAATAAATTGGGATTCCTAAACATTACCTAATAGCGATTTGCAAATTGCGAATCGCTATTAGGTACTGTCACCCCATTCATTCCTATTGGCCTATCGACCCAAAGGAATGATAGGGAATTACATTCGCAAATTGCGATTATCAAATTGGTAATCGCAAATTGCAAATGCTATTTCAAGGGTGCCAGGGGGCCTAAGGCCCCCCGATGCACCGCCCCAAAAGATAAATGTCCACATGGCACTTTAAAAAATGCACTTTAGTGCATTTTTGCAAAGAGTTTTCAAATTACCATCAACTTAAAGTTGATGGTACATAGCGTTTCCTAGGTGCACAGTTTACCTTTAGGAAAGGCTTGATGTATTGCCTTAAGGGAATCTCAATTTGCAATTCCCTTAAGTGCATTTGCAATTTAGTTTGCTAAGTCAAAGCCTTTGATGCATCCGAAAAAGCCTTTTGCAGGTTGCACACAGGCCGATTCTGCGAATCGGTCCATTTGCTACTGGAAAAAAGCTTGATGCATGTGGCCCTTAAAGCCTTGTGCATAATCAGGTATGTACATTCTGCCTAAATTAAGGGAGCCTAACAAGGATTGCTGTATCTGTAGAGTGTTTGGAGGCTGTAACAGAGCATACTTCGTAAGTTCGTAACCTAAAAATAGGACACTTAGAAGTGCTATATTAGATTTCTCAAAGTTGAATTTGTAGCCAGATTGAATGAATCCCAATATTATGCGATCCTCTCTGGACAAATGTGGGTTTAACTCATCATCCATCAGGTAGCTATCATCTAAATAGGACAATGCGTTGGGAGTTAATATCTTGTAGAATTGACACTATGCGGGCAGCAAACCGTCCAGGACTTTTCTCATACTCCACAGTAAGTTTGCACAATGACGCTGAAAGCTGAGTGCCAAGAAGGCAGTAAAGTCTCTGTTTTCTGGTGAAAAAGTTTGGCAGAAAAAAACATTGTAAATATCCAAAGTTGTTTTGTGTTTCCTACAGACTATATTAAATATAACTGCCGTACTGTATGTATTTTGAACTGCAAATGTGCTTGTATGACTGTTAAAATGCCTGTAGCCTAAGACTATGTAATATGAATGATCCAGGTCTATAACAGATTTCACAGGTTTCAATTACTCTGTCATACTCCAACTGGGAGAGTATTTCTCTAACAGGTTTAGCATCCTGTTTAATGGGATATTGTCATAACACTTGTGGGTATTATATGATAAGGGGAATCCTTATCCCAGCCAACATGATTGCAAAATAAAGCTGGGGCTAGTGCGAGAGCCCATTAAGCTCCAAAGGCTTGTTTGACTTCATCAGGTATAAGTGCAGAAAAGGAGTATCACATCTTCACCCTGTGGGGCTGTTTGGACAGACTGTGGGGGCCAATCGTTCTCCGTTAAGAAAATGTTGTGTGATAAAGTTACATTTTCCCAGAATATTACTCTAAAAGTGCGCTGTATGTCAACCTCAATTTGTATATCCAAAGTATATAATCTGTCTGGAGGGGCCACATGCCTGTCTGGGGTTTCAACTTTAATACATATATCAGGTGCTGTCACTGCAAGAAACTCCTTAAGATTCCAGCGAGTGACCACTGTTGTGCTCTTGAGGAAAGTTCTCAGTGTCTGTGTCATTCTTTGGGGTATAATTTCAACTTTCTTCTTCTGAAATTGGGGTTTAAATTGAAGTGATTTTTCCTCCTTTAACTTGACGTCAGATGAGTGCTGTGAGTCCCTCTTCGGTTTCACATACTCTTTCTGGCTGCAATCAGAATGCCCTCCTCTCTTGTATTGCTTTTCTGGTGAGTCCTGAAAGGAACGAGAAGGACAAGTAACAGAAAGCTAATACCTATCAGGTGCTTTTATTTGTATGTGATCATGCAAAGTGTATCGTCTGTCAGAGGACTCCGGAGGTGGAGATCCTCCTTGAGATTTAACTTTTTCTTTAGGTCTGGGTTTGTCCCATCATTTTTTAACAAACTCCAGGTTTGGCTTTGAAGTATCCTTGTTGGCACTAGGTTTGCCAAGTTGTGGTTTGCTGGGTACCCAAATTATTGTGTCCTATAGAAGTATATACTTCAGCAATAATTCTAGATAGCTCATGTTCATGGTTGAGTGGTGCAACCTTCGCAAACTGTTGGCGTATAGCCAGAGAAGCCGCTTCACCTTTAATGTTAGACAGAATCATTGCAGAGACTACTGCAAAGTTTCCCATTAGTTTCAACCCCAAATCCAGGGCAGCAGCTGCCCCGTGTTCATTCTGTATTTGCTTTAACACCTCCGACAAGACTTACATAGACAGAGTACCATGTGTTAGTTTCAAGTTTCAAGTTTAACATTTGTATAGCGCACTACTCACCCAGAGGGTCTCAAGGCACTTGAGGGAGGGGGGTATTTTATTTATCGAATATCCAAGTTTTTAGTTGTTTTCTGAAGGATAGGTGGTTCTGTGTGAGGCGGAGGTGGGTGGGGAGAGAATTCCAGGTTTTGGCCGCTAAGTAGGAGAAGGATCTTCCTCCCATGGTGGATCTATGGATGCGTGGAATTGCGGCGAGGGCTTGATTGGACGATCATAGTTGGCGGGTGGGGGTGTAAAAGGACAGGCGCGTGTTGAGGCATTCGGGTCCAAGGTCGTAGAGGGCTTTGTGTGCGTGGGTGAGGAGACGGAACGTTATTCTCTTATTGACGGGGAGCCAGTGGAGGTCTTTCAGGTGACTGGAAATGTGAGCTTGGCGGGGGATGTCTAGTATGAGTCTGGCTGAGGCGTTTTGGATGCGTTGGAGTTTTTTCTGTAGTTTGGCTGTGGTTCCGGCGTAAAGGGTGTTTCCGTAGTCCAGTCGGCTTGTGATCAGTGCGTGGGTGACCGTCTTTCTTGTTTCGGTGGGGATCCAACGGAAGATTTTTTTGAGCATACGTAGGATGTTGAAGCATGATGATGAGACGGCGTTGACTTGTCTGGTCATCGAGAGGGAAGAGTCCAGGATGAAGCCTAGGTTACGTGTGTGGTCTGTTGGTGTGGGTGCGGTTCCCAGGGCCGGTGGCTACCATGAGTCGTCCCAGCCGGAGGGGGATGAACCTAAGATGAGGACTTCCGTTTTGTCCGAGTTCAGTTTTAAACGGCTGTTCTTCATCCACTCGGCTACTTCTTTCATCCCTTCGTGTAGGTTGGTTTTGGCGGTGTTTGGGTCTTTGGTGAGGGAGAGGATCAGCTGGGTGTCGTCTGCGTAGGAGATGCTGTTGAGGTTGTGTTGGCGCGCGATGGATGCGAGGGGACTCATGTATACGTTGAAGAGGGTGGGACTGAGTGATGATCCTTGTGGTACGTCGCAGATGGTATAGACAGCGGCAAAGACTGTGCCCAAAGTGGCACTGTCACATATTATGGGGAACATCCCATGGGGTAAGCACAAAGTCAATATCCGGTGCATGTCTTATGGTCCCAAATGGGAAACACAGCTTCAATTTGATACATTATTTTGGTGATCCAAAAAATTATTTCTTCACAGCTTGTGAGAATTTTGCCCATAACTAAATGAACAATTATAGGACTCATCTTTTTCACAGCTAACAATTGAGCCTTTCCTGCCAAGCCTACACTTGCTGGGACAGCCATCAAGGTGTGCATAACATACTGAGTTAAGCCTCTATATAGTCTAATTAGACCATTGTAAATTTGTTATAGTTCATTAACATTAAGACTTCATTACTAATGGGACGCATGCATACTGGTGCAAGTACATGTATAAGGTGACTTGAAATAGGCTCTGTATTGCTGCAGTAGGTTAACATTAGTGTATTCGTGAAATGTGCCTGAATTACAATCAACAGCAGGAAAATTGACCCAAGAGTAAAAGACTTCCAAGGCCATGCAAAGCTACATGAAAAAACGCAGAAAGTCTGCAATTGTCTGCAATTGGTATAGGTTGTGGCTGTGCCATTAGAAAAAATG
This sequence comes from Lissotriton helveticus, assembly GCF_964261635.1. Classification (NCBI taxonomy): domain Eukaryota; kingdom Metazoa; phylum Chordata; class Amphibia; order Caudata; family Salamandridae; genus Lissotriton; species Lissotriton helveticus. Next base: position 39,117,823 of record NC_136058.1, read on the forward strand.
GATATAAAGTGCAAAAAACAAATCCGTTTAAAGGTTCAACCTTGAACAACCAACAGTAAAAATTAGGTTCTTCCAAAAAATACTGTGGTGGATATATCCCCAACACTACAAACGTCCCCGGTGGTAGGTGTGAGGGTACTAACGGCATACACAAGAACTACTCAGGAGACCCGCTGAATAGGCACCAAATCCTTACTGGTGGTGCCATGTTGCAGGGATCCTGCTTGGAAACAGTACTGTGCCTTGGGAGAACAGGACGTAAGACTGTACATATAAAGTAGTGGAGCACGGCGATAGCCTTCTTGGCTTAATGCCATGCTCTACTACTTTGGAAAGGCAGGTCTGCACTGTATTTACAACAGTATGCTGCAGCCCTGTGTTTCCCCCTGCGCTGCTTAGTGCCATTGCAGGCATCCTTGCACCATAGTGCAGGGGTGCCTGTGTTGTGGGAATGGCTGTTTATGTGCACCAAGGTGTTCCTTCCTGCCCATAAACAATCATAAATGGTGATTTGGAACCTCTATGTGTGCTGCTTTGTGCTGCACAAAGATCTCTGATATAAATCCCTTCAAAAATTTGAAACCACTTTAGGATGCGCATATTTCAGGAGCATAGTTTTGCACATAGCATTGTCATCCTTGCCTTGAAGCCCGTTTGCCATTATACATTAACAAGCTCTGACCTACTGGGGCCTGAATGTGGAACAATCTTTGTTTTACTTTTCTGGAGCCTTAAAAGCATTTGGTGGCACAATGCAGGTGCATCGAGGACACTCTGAGTTGCTATATTTTTATTGGATCTTCTTATCGGACTAGTCATTCTGGGCAGAGTAGGCTCTTGTGGAACTGCATAAAAATAGATCCAGTCCTAGCCTTGTGCTTTGTGGAGACTAGGAATAAGGATAGGGGGCGAGATAGAGAGAGGGATAGAGAGAGAAAGAGAGAGAGAGAGAGAGCCTTATAAAGTTTTTTGTCAGTGTCTCTGTGTTTGTGTTGTACTGTTTAATGTAGGGCAGTGGTGCTGCCAGATCATTAATGTAATTTGGGGGCTTATACATCAGATCATTTGGATGCTACAAAAGCAGTGGATACCACTAACATTGCTATATTTGCAGAAGGACCAGATAGTGATGATGGCAAATGAATTCCAAATTGCCAAGAAAAGTGAATATCTGGGTCAACATAATCAATACTTGGGGCCAGATGTAGGTAGCCAAATACCGGTCTCTAACGGCCGATTTCGGCCGTTACCGACCGGTATTTGGCTTTTGACATGTAGGTGGCTCGGAATTTACAGAATCGGTATATTTACCGATTCGGTAAATTTACCACTTCGGTATTTTTCCGAATCGGTAAATATACCGATTCTGTAAATCCATATGTAGGTGGCACAGTTTGCAGTGCCACAGGCCCTTAGGAGTTCTTATTTTACCACCCAATCCTATTGGGTGGTAAAATACCAAATTCCTGTGTACATGCACATCTGTGCATGTACACCTGTGCCACATGGCACACAAGCCTGCAATTGGGGTGCTACAGGGTATCAAAGTGACACCCCGTTCCCCCGGCCAGGATTCGGTATTTACCGATTCGGTAAATACCGAATCGGTATTTCCCATTGATTCTTATGGGCTTCAAGGCCGATAGGAATCAATGGGAAATACCGATTCGGTATTTACCGAATCGGTAAATACCGAATCTTACCGATCCGGTAATTGCAAAATAAAGATTACCTACATCTCTCTGCTTCCTATTTACCTACTCTTAAATACGGATTCGGTATTTAAGAGTAGGTAAATCGGATTACCTACATCTGCCCCTGATGTCTTAGAGTCAAATCTTAGCTTCCAAAATGACATAATCACCACTGAGGAGTACATATTGCCCATATATAGAAGCCACCCTACATATCGACACTCCATAATTGTACCATTTAAACTTTTTAAATCTCTAAATTGGCCCAATGGAATTCAATCAGTGAATCAATCGGATCCGAATTTGTATAGTGCAGCACTGTCACTCAGTGGTATCTGGGCGTTGAGGTTGCCGTGTCTTTTTCGAAAAGCCAGTTTCTTTCTGAAGTCCGCCATGGAGGGTGCTGTTTGGACGTGGAGGGGAAGGTCGTCCCAGGTCTTGACAGTGATATAGGAGAAGGAGTTGCCCCCATTGCAGCTAAGACGGATGAAGGGTGTGTGCGTGAGCGTGAGTGAGGCCGAGCACAGGTGTCTTGCTGGCAGATAGAAGTTCAGTTGATGGTTAATTTAGGGTGATCGTTGATCCTGTAGGGCTTTGAATGCGTGCATGAGGCTCTTGAACTGGCATCTCTTCCAGATGGGGAGCCAGTAGAGATTCCTGAGGTTGGGAATGATGTGAGTGGATTTGGGGAGGTCCAGGATGAGTCTGTCTGGGGTGTTGTGTATGGGCCGGTGCATTCTGAGGGGCTGATTGGAAATCTGGCATAGAGGGATTTGCCGTAATTGAGGCAGCTGGTGACAAGGGCCTGTGTGGTGTCTTCCTGGTGCTGATTGGGAGCCACCTAAAGATTCTGCCGAGCATGCAAAGGGTGTGGAAGCAGATGCCTGTGACTGTGTTGACTTGACCTTTCATGGTCAGTTGACTGTCGAGGATGATGCCCAGGTTGGGTACATGGTATGTCTGTGTGGCTGTTGATCCACTTTCTGTTGGCCACCTCCTGTGGTCCCATGCGGAGACGTCCTTCCCGAAGACTGGCACTTCCATTTTGTCAGAGTTGAGTTTGAGGCATTTGTCTATTATCCATTTGGTGGCGTTGGTCATGGCGTTGCAGAAGTTGGTTTTGGCGCTGGTGGGATACTCAGTGAGTGCGCAGATTACTTGTGTGTCGCCTGCATAGGAGATAATGTGGAGTCATGAGATCTTATGACGTCTGAGCGGAAGGTCATGTAGATGTTGAACAAAGTGGGGCTGAGGGGCGATCCTTCAAGTAAGCCTCAGATGATGCGCTTGGGTGCAGAAGTGTAGGGATGCAGTCAGATACTCTGTTTACGTCGATGAGGGTGTGGTGGGAGACAGTGTTGAATGCAGCAGAGAGGTCGAAGAGGATCAGGGCCCACAGTTTCGAAGGTGGTTGAGGAGAGGTCTGATGTTGTCTGTGGACTCAATCAATGCGATCTCTGTGTTGTGGTTGGCCCAGAATCCTGATTGAGTAGTGTTGAGTAGGTGGTTTTGTTCCAGCTATTCAGTGAGCTGTTGGTTGATGGCTTTCTCTAGTACTTTGTCAGGGTAGGGGAGCAGGGAGATCAGTCTGTAATTGTTGTGGTTCCTGGGGTTGGCAGAGGGTTTCTTTAGGAGGGGGCTGTCCTCTGCATGTTTCCATCTGTCCGGGAAGGTTGTTGTGGTGATGGAGGTGTTGAGGATACTGATGAGTTCCGTGTTGATAGAGCTGGTTGAAGAGGTGGTGGGGGCAGGGTGGATGGACAACATGACAGCTGTGGTGGTTTGAGTGGTGAGCGGGGACCAGGTGGTGATCGTTCGTTGGTGTTCGCTGGTTGGTTGAGGTTATCTAGGCTGTGAGTGGTGGGTTGGGAATGGAAGTTGTTGTCAATGGTGGCAATCTTGCTCTGGAAGTGGTCTGAGAGGGTGTGACAGAGTTCATGGGTGGGATGGATGCTGTTCTCTGTGACTGTCGGGTTGGAGAATTCCTTGACTATTTTGAAGAGTTCCTTTGTGTGGTTAATGTCAATAAATCCAGTGGTGGCTATGTCAGATCAGTACATGAATGAACATTCACAGTCGCCTCTGGACTATTAGCCACTGCTCCAGGGCATGAAAACGTGAAGCAGGAGGCTGCAATATCAATCAAATATGAACCTTCTCACAAGGCAGAACAGGAAGAGGTCAAAGCCCTGTTGGCTGTATTCATGTGCCCCTACTTGTGACTCGTACCTGATGTGAGTGATTGGGGTTGTGTGTTTCTTGTTGTCTATTTCTTTCCATTCAGAGCTTTGTGCAGTGTAAAGTATTATTGTGCCTACTCGCAGTTGCCAGAAATATCCACAATTTATGACCTTATTTCTATTCTCACCCTCGTCTACATGCTTGCAAGTGAGGGGGGAAATAGACCTACTAGGGTTAAATACAAGCAGTGTGTATATGATTACCTTCCATTTGTAAGCGTACACACATGAATAGGCTTACTATTATGTGTGCTGACATTTATGAATATACTTTAACTTTTGTGAATCGTTTGTGAGATTGAACAATGATCACCACAAAAAATAAAATTCCCCACTATTTTATGAAAGGCTACTGCATTGACCCAGTGCTCAATTAAGGTATTTAAGGCATGAATCTGAGATTTTGGCCATATGTTGGCTTAATTGTTGGTCAGTCAACTTATCACTTATTAAACTATATTATTAAACTATATTTAAAGAGTTAATGAGTTAATCAAATGCCATATGAAATTTAATAAATGCCCTCCCACTTTTATGGAGCACAAGTAAGCACATAATATTCATAATATTTCGGAGCTGGATGTGGTTCACTTTAACTAACACACTCAGCATCTCCAATTATTTTTTCTTGCCATGCTTGGGTTCAGATGCAACATAAATTCCTACACACTTGGGTTGCATATTTTGAATAGGTTTTGCAACTTTCATATATTTACCTTATTTGCCGTCACAAATATTTTATTTTTACATTTTCTGTTGCAGAGCACTGAAAGTAAATGATGGAAAGTGCTGACAGATGTGCTTTCGCACAGCCTGGCTTGATGTCTGTTTCTTCACATAAATATTTATATAAATGTGGAAGAAAGTAACATTTTCTTCTGAGTGGCAGGTGGAATAAAAGTGTTCAATATACTGAATGTTTGCTTTGCTACAGAAAAAACACATTATTCGAATTTATGCAAGCTATTTTATTGCAACTGAGCGGTGCTGCTACATGAAATATTTTGACCTGACTGCTACAACAAGTTTTAATAATCAGAGACTTTACACTGATCATTAACTCTGCATGTGTATAGCTAGGCTCAGAAAGCACGATATTTTTAGTATTTCCTCCTTGTTGGTGTAATGGAGATTGTGCGTGCGTATGATTTTTTTGTACTCCGTGAGCTATTGCCACAAAGAACAATAAAGTCGTCGAAAATAATTTTTCCTTCTTGTCCTGCGTCATCACTGTAGTCGCTAATTTATGTAAGTATTATCAGCCTGATTCATGTAGCTAACAGCGCTCGCAAAAGGGCCAGATTCTGAGAATCCTTTGCGAGTGCGATTTTTGCATTTGGTATTCATGATCCCAAATGCAAAAATCGCTATTTAAGAATTAGCAAATATGCGAGGAATAGCATTTAAGGAATCTCTATTAGAGATTCCTCAAATGCTATTCATGACACATTAAAAAATTGCGATTTTTCACTTTTGGGGCCGCTATTTACCGAGAGGTCAGACCTCTCGGTAAATAGCAAAAACTCAGAAAAATGCTTTTAAAAGCATTTTTCTAAGTTGCATGTTGCACACACACATGTCCTTTGGACATGTGTGTGCGCAACACCTGTTCAAATGTGCATTTTAGGGGTGCTACAGGGTGTCCTTTGGACACCCCTGGCACCCTTAAAATCGCTATCTTATTTGCGAGTAGCAAATTGCTACTCGCAAATAAGGGATACTCCCCATTCATTCCTATGGGCCTCTTGGCCCATAGGAATGAATGGGGAGTTTTTGCGAGTAGCAAATTGCTACTCGCAAATAAAGAACATGTAGGAATCGCTATTTATTTAGCAATTCCTACATGAATGCCGTTTTGCGTGTCCTCAATAGCGAGTCGCTATGATTCGCTATTAGGGCCACGCAAAACGGCCCGTACATGAATCAGGCTGTATATTTATTTATTTAGGAGTTGTGATCTGTACTGCGTGTCAACTCAGGGTCTCTTCAGACCATTCACGTGGTAGATGAGCAGTGGAAACATGAAGGGCTTCATTTAAGAGGTTTTGATGTAGGGCAGCGCCACAAGTAATCTTGCTGCGCTACCCTACGTAAAAACAAAAGGACACAAATTAATCGTATGTATGTGATTCAGCGCATTTCTTTCCTTTTCGCCAGCGCTGGCGCACAATTAGCTGCCATGGGCCAACGCAGGCACCCTGGCACCCTAGTGCAAGGGTGCCTGTGTTGCAGGGTGATTGATTTTGTGCAGGAAGGGACACCTTTCTGCACAAAATCAATCACAAGAGGCGATTTCCTTTTTCTATGTGTGGTGCATGTATGCAGCGCACATATAAAGTAGAAAGCACAAGGAGAAGTAAAAACATTTCTCCTTGTTGTGCCTTCTTAATGCCACCCTTGAACCTCCTTTACGCCACCCCTGGGGTGGTGTTAGGTTGTGACGTATTCCCAGTTTTACGACTTCTGGAAATTTGTCAGATTCCACGGGTGTTGCATGGGAACACCCACAGTAACTCCCATGGAATGTCCCTTTCACGCAGTTTTCTGTATGAAAGTGGCCCATATTTATTAAGCCTTCAAAAAACCATGTAAAGTGGCTTTTTATGACCTTATAAATATGCAGTGGCACATTGCGCCACAGTAACGTAAAAAAAGTGAAGTTCCAGCTGCACAAAAGTGCTGGTAGGGCTTTAGAGGCCCGGGGTTTATATAGCTTGGATATTAGACACAGCGAGGATGTGGGATGGCTTAAAATGGATCATGTTTCTGAGTACTGGCCACAAACACATTTTTGAAGAATGTGATCGCTCACACACCTCTAAGCATATCTCATTTTACTGGTGTGATTAGAGATTCATGGCTCGGATAGCTCATTGGTAACAGGATTTTAAAAGGGGTCGTTTTCTGAATCTCTTTAAGGTGGGGCCATGTGAGGCCATTTCAGACACTTCTGGTCAATGATCAAAGCTTTCGACAAACACTTGTGCTTCACCTTTATGGAGATCACCCCCTGATTTCTTGCCTTGATATAGCCTGGTAAGTCACTTACGATCAGCATCATATTATTTTATGTATGGGGACATGATGAGATGCGGCTTCCCGAGTATAGATATATTTTTGCCAAAATCTGCCAATAGGATTGTGTACCACCCTTAAAACATAGGACTCTGTTTTGCAGTGAGGCAGTGAAATGATTTCAGTGCTTAGTAAACATAGTCAGATTACCTGATATTCAGGCAAAACCTGACTACTTTTCCTAGATTATCTGGAATTTCCATACAACATTTAGAGCAAACCCAAGTGAATCACATGTTCTTTTACTTTATAACATGCAATTGACTACACAGTCATTCATTAATTTATTGATTCTGTGTACTGTTTTATGGCTTTATTTTAGGTGGTACAATGGCGAAGAACATAACATTATTGAAATGGGTAGGGCTTTTCTAGGTTTTCTTGGTGATATTAGGGAATGATGAATTTGCAGTCACGTGGTAGCTACAGAGCAAAATTAAGGGAAGGACAAAGCAAGGACACCAAGGGTTCCTGGAAGCAGTAGTGGCTCCTCAAGGGAGTGCTGCCGGGCATTGGGGCGGGTGAGGGGAGGGCCAGAATAGGGCTAGTAAACTCCGGCATACGGCCAAATGGAGGTAAGTAAAGAAATTAATAAATCAAACGAATTCCATTGCGCACGCTGTAACGCCAAATGGTGCGCACCCGGCGAGACGTGCTATCAACGATACCCGTATCTCCTGCGAACCCCAGCGTTATAAAATCGCGGCAACCAAAGACGGCTTTACACACCGCCAGCCCAGTTTTCTGGATTTGATCCGACATTATCCAAATCGGTACACATAAGACGTACCTCTAGTACGCTCATATTTTGTGAAATACCCGATCCGGACCGGCTTGGAAATATCACGGGTTCCCCGACCTCGCCCTTCATGATCATTTAACAGCCCTGAAGAGTCACGGGTTATCACCCTTCTTGATGAAACACGTGTCGGCTGGTCTCATGTTCCTAATATATGTATTCCAATAAAACGACACAAAAAGAACACATCTGTACGACTCCATCTTTGTTACTTGTTGGTGATCATTCAAATCACACTTATTTGTTGTGTGCATCGGACCTTGCTTACAATTATGGGAAAAGGTGATGCATCTGCAGATAGGTGATCCTAATAAATCAGAGAGAGAAATGTATGTATCTCTGTAAATCCATGTTACCTCCAAGTAATTATACAGTGCATACAAGATAACATCGCATCAGCCTACCTATTCAAATAAAAAAATATTCCTGAAGGAGCTCAATGTAAAGCAATGAGTTGTAGCATCACCCAAGTCAGAATGCATAAAATGCCAGTAAACAACTATTTTAATTCTTCTCATTATATGTGGGTAGCATCTGGAACAACATAACACCTGGATAGGTAGATTTCACATCACTTCTTTCCACTGAAACATGAAATAAAGAGTTAGGTATTCAAAGAACACATGAACAATCATCAATAAATATATATGCCTTCATTATATAAAAATATCAAACTCATCGTGCCTTCAAACCTATTAACAATTTTTTTTTCCTCTGCCGTCATCTAAATACAACTCTACATGATCATGAATGGTTCCCTAACAGCCGCGGCCTGTGCAGGTAAGAGCGGTGAGGCCGGCTTGGGAGTATTTCAAAGGAAAATGGAGATGGAAAATTAAATAAATAATTAATTTTCCCTCATCATCGTACGTCAAAATCCCCCCTCGCCCCCCAGCCGACCCCACTGCTCTTACCTGCATGGGCTGCGGCTGTTTCCCAATCACCCTTAAATGGCAAAAACGGTGAAGGCTAAGTTATTCAGTATTTCTTCTCTATTAAAACAACCCAGATACACATCCTCTGTAGAAAAATAAGGTGTGCATATTCTTATGAACCATAGCACATGAGTCAATGGTATTCCATGTAAGTGCTAGGCCCAGGAAGGTATGGATGTAAAATTGTGTCCTTCCTTGATCAATGCTTAAATCATCCTTTTGGAAAAGAAATCATTAAACTGCACAGTTAAAAATGTGTATGCATTTAATGTTTTTGAAAGTATTAATGCAAAACTTTTTAGAAATGGATTGGTTTTATTGACCATGTGTTCTTAAAAGGAGAGGTCTGCGTCGAGGGTCGGCGAAGTGTTTCTGCATTAACTGCTAGCAGGAAGGTGAAACCTCGCGGGTACATGATATACAACAAAACTTGAATCTGAGGCTGTTTGGTGTTGTAATCAAACAGGAGGATTTCTGTCTTTGGTTCAGGTTAGATAGATGCTTGTTATGAAGATTTTGCATTATGTTGCATCAGGTTTTGAGTCACTGTATGTCTGGGGTTGATGGCATTTGAGATAGAGTTATGGTCTTCAGCATATTAATGGATCTTGATGTCGATCTTGGTAACTAAGGATCCAAAAGATTCTTCGTATAGTTTTAATAAGGTAATGGACAGGAAGGCTCCCTGTGGTAGGTCAAATCATTCAGGGGTGTGTTGGTGAAACCCATGGTTTGTAACAGGTTAGTCACTCAGGGGTTAACCGGATCAGCTTCAATGTGAACAAGAACAGTGAGGTGAACGATAAAGTGAATTATTTGATGTTATGCAGCCATAAAGACACACACCCACCATGTGCAATACCAACTGCATGGAGAGTCCAGCTCCAGCCTGTATTAACTCCTGGATAAGGCAACTACAAGATGGCGCCCCACCAACGGCAATGGTGTGCTACACAAATACATGATTACATAGATATTTGAACATCGGTTATCTAGCATGTATGGCTAATTTAAAATTATAAACGTTGAGCAAACAGACATAGTTAACAACTGGCACAATTGAGCAGATACTGACCATTTTTGTCTACTGGTGAATACTGGAAACTTCTTCTCATGTCCTCCAGAGACAGGCCATGTGAGGTATTTGGCTCATTACTGTAAAACATAGAAGATATTCATATTATTACAAAATCAGGAGTGAAAAGCACCTTACAGTATTCTCAGTTGCCTTAGAAATACTTTCTAAAAGCGAATGCGAAATGTAGCATTTTACAGTTGAATTTGCTTATACCAGTATAATGCTGCCACAGCTCAAACGTGAGAGAGAGAACTGCTTTGCCACAGTTTTCATGCCACACAAAATACATTTTCAAAGTGCCAGGAAAATGTATGAGGGCACCTTACCTTTTACGTACTTTAAGCAGTAACTCAATAAGCAAATGGCATGAATGCTTAAACAGCAACAGGCTATCAGCTTTTGAAAAATTAGCCATTCTGACCAAGACCGTTACGCATGCGCCCCTCCCCCACCCATACCACTGCGCCTGCCCGCGCGGATGTTTACACATGAGGGCACTTGGTCTCTAGGCAGGTGTGAGTGTCACCTCAAGTGTGCTAATGCAGCCTTCTCAGGTGGCATCGGAGCTGACAGGAAACCGAGGACAGGCTCATACACCTATTTCTCCTCACTCGATTTATTTCACAGGTATTTTAACAGCCCAAGCAGCAAACGACGTTTCAGAAGTGAATGATGGTTTCATAGCTAATTATCGCAGGAAGTGACATTTGTACTAGCGTTTCACCCGAGTTCGAAAGATTCTGCAGGCATGCGGCCTTCTCATGTTTCCTGATGCCAGCTGCTGTCTCATGGCAGGTAAGGTGAGCTTTGTTTTGTTATGAGCTACTTGGTACAGCAGAATTCGAGTGCGTTGAAGGGATGTTCAAAACTGCATTTTATTTTTTCAACATTAGAAGCTTTCTGACATTTGTAGTTTCTTCAAAGGGCCTAGAACATACAGTAACAATATAAGACAAATGCGTTTCACTTCTTTCAACATTCACGGGATTAGGTAAGTGAATGTTAAAAGACTCTTTCTTGTTGGATTCATATTTACTTTTCTTTGAATTGGCCTTTCTTGATGCTTCCTTAAGCTATTACCATTTCTCACAGGAAGGAAAGAACCAGGGATGTAACTCTGCCTACCATCTGCCTCCTCTTTCATCCTGGGATTAGTTATTCTGGTTGTTTTCATTTGAAGAACCCAAGTTATTTTTTAAGTTTCAGCATTCGTTTCAAAAAAGGCAATAACATAATGATCAGATTCATACATTTCTCATATTGGCAAATTGTGGTAGTTTTTCCAAAGATCAATGACACGGTTGAAGAGGCATTCTGTATGTAGTTGTCTGCAAATATCCTCCTGTCTGCGAGTGAGTCTCCCATTTATAGGTTCAATGGATTTCATTCCTCTGTTTAGACTGGGGCGGAATTTCAATTACGTCGGAGTAATCAGAGAAATATCTGTAATTCTGCGTTATTCTTTAATGCCGATAATAACACGTTGACGTTCAGAGTAATTTGGGAGGGGAAAATTCTACAGCAACAGCACGTTTGCTAATCGTACTCTGTTGCATTTAGCGCTATATTTTTTTTGCCTCAAATGTTTCTTTGCGTCCATTTTGGGTGTAAGGCTGCATTTTTGCACTATGAAAATAGTGTTAAATGTAGAATTTTTCTTCTTTTGTAAATCCGTGTAATCTCACGACATTTTTAGAGTAATTCTGCTTAAATATGCTACACAGAATTACAAGAGGTGCATCCACCCCTATTTCTGAGTAAGACCCAGCCTGAGAGAAACACACTGACTGCACCACAAGCAACTTCCATAACATGTGCATATTTTTTTTAGCCAGCTCTCTGCAGGCTAAACAAAAGCGATAGATCACTGATTTTTCCTGGGCCAAAAGAAACTCTTTGAAATTTAGGACCTCATTACGATGTCTATCGGAAAGCATTCCAACTGACTTCTTGTCAGAATCGTTTCCGACTGACTCGGGTTCGGGGAGGCTGACCGACCGATTACCATGTTTCCAAACACCATTCGGTCAGATTCCCTCCCATTGACTTCAATGAAAGCCTGTGTTCCGACCGACAACACAGGCTCCCATTGAAAAAATGGGGTGGTTGCGGAAAACCTTGCACCCTGTGGCGGGTACTCTATGGTGCCTGCCACATTGTGCATGGTTGGAAAGAGTGGTCCCATGAGTAACCTCACGGGCCCCAACCGGAGGCCTCTGCGTAAAGGGGAGCCTGCTATGGGCCCCCAAAGTCAATTTCCGACAGCCGTTTCGTGTTCAGACAGACCGATGCGGAAAGGCTGTCCGAATCCAACATCGTAAAACGTCGGTCGGAAATGCGGTCCATAGACCTGTACAATTCGGCTCCGACTGACTCGCAGTCTCCGAATGCCGGTCAAAACCGAGTTGGAAAGACCGAACAGTTACCTTTCTATCATAATCGGTCAGTCGGAAATGTTTCTAAGTCGGTGGGAAACATATTTTCCAACACAGGTTAGCAAAATCCGAATGCCGTTCGGAGCCTTTTGATCGACATCGTAATGAGGCCTTAAGTGTTTCATAACTTGTACCACAGACACCAACATAGGCCGGCACGTCATTGTTGAATGATGTGTTTCAAAGTGTTCTTTTGTGGTTTGTCAAGGCAGTTTGTGCATAAGTGGGGTGCATGTACATATATGCAAAGTCTTGGGCAATTATGTGTTAATCTTACAATGGTGGTTACAAGGTCGGTGTACGACTTTGCTGGGACATAAAAGTCCAGTGCATGGAACAGACATGTACTGCAGCGCTAAGTGCCCAACTGTACTGTTGTCTTGATCCCTAATGCTGATTTTCATTCCATAGGTGACGTTGGATCATGCATGTGCACCATGACATCTGTCTGTCTAATGAATTACAGCCTTGTTGTACCAGGAGGGGTGCCCACGATTCTGCCCGCATAGTTGTAGAAGATTACCACCTTCACCAGGAGTTAAGCAGCACAGGCGTGGGGTGGCTGCATTCCGTGCAGTGATCAGTAGTAGTGAACAGGACCTTTTTACAGAGAGTCACTAGAGTGAGGTCTAAAAGCTCACTCAGCTTTGTACAAGTAACAATTCTGCTGCTGTATGCCTAATTCACCCTTGGCCTACATCAGGTAGATGTGGCTTGCTTCATAACATAGGAGTGGTGACTGCGTTAGTTGTACGTGTGCCTGGAAAGGCCACAGTGCAAGGATGGGGCAGTACTGTGCAGTACGTGTGTGGTTAGAACATGTGCGGGGTGTATATATGCCTGAGAAAAATACATTAGATGGAAGATGTAGTGCTGTGCAGTAAGTGCAAAGGGACTGTATGTGCTGGTTGTTTGTGTGCTTGTGTGAAGTAGAATACATAAAGGGCGAAGAGCTGTGCAGCTTGAACATAGTGCGTGAGTGTGTGCTGGCAATGCATATAAGCACACCCAGGTTAAATATAGGAAATCTTCAGTACTGAAGAATTTATGCAGACTGCAAGTGTATACTGTATACATTATGTACTGGTAAATCTACAAAATATAGGGATGACTGTAAGTGCGTGGGGAGTGTGCACTTAGTAAATATGTTTGCAATGGAATATTGTATGGAGGACTCTGGGTTCCACTTTGGGAAGCCCAGACTTGCCTAGTAAAACATGATGAGGAGAGGAATCATCCCAAGACAGATTTGTGCATTTCTGCATTCCTGTGAGCTGGGTGGGGACACACTGGTGGGAAGGAAGAGACCCTGTATTTTGAGAGATGGTGGTCGGGCCTTGTCCTACCTGGCCTCCTTTCATTCGAATAAGCTTCCTCTCAACATTTGATCTTCCACTAACTTTACCAGCTTTAAAAAACTGCTAAACACCTGGCTATTTTAAAAGTTATGATTTAGGACAGCGCCTAGAGACTCCTTCAGGGGTGAGTTGTCGCACTATACTGAGTTCACTTAACTAACACTCTTTACATCTCAAAACACTGTTCTTTGATTCAGTGATACGTCTCAAGGAAGGGCCTGTATACAAATCAGGGAGGTGAGATAGGGCTGATAGGAAATCAGAAACAGTAGGCCAGGGGTTCTGGGATTAACCCTTTAATGCGCATATCACTGTGGCTGTCATCCAGGTGCAAACTCTGATCACTCCCATAAATGATGTTCTGATCAATCAGCTTCAGAGTCATGCTTACTGTGACAAACATCTTTCATGAAGGAAAATGAAAAGGAGAAGTGCCAACTTCAAAAGAAGCAGAACGCCAATGTTGGACCTAGCCCTTTCTGCAGGACCACCCACAAACCTTTTTTCTTCTCCCCTCCTTTTTTGCTGAGTTCATTTTTGCTGGCTTTAGGATTCTGGGCACTTTACTGCTGCTGACCAGTGCTAACATAGGCATATCCCTAACTGGCATGTTTAGTTTACCTATACTTCCCTAATAAAGTTCATTACATGTGCCCCGGGGTCTGTACATTTAGTGCTACTAGTTGGCCTGCAGTACTGATTGTGCCACCCACTTCAGTAGCCTTTTAAAATATGTGTCAGGCCCGTCACTGTAAGGTTTAAACTGCTATTTCGACCTGGCCAGTTAAACCACTAGCCATGCCCAAACTTTGCTTTTTAATACACAGAGTCAATTTTTGAGTTTGACATGTACAGGTAGTAAGAAATACTTACATTTGTTTTCCATTATTGCAAGACATGTTTTGCCCATAGGCTAGCACTAAGATTACCGTTTACCATCTTATAAGTGTAATTTCCAATTGGGACAAGATAGAAATGTCAAATTTGGTGTCTTTCGACTCACAATTTAAAGTCGCAACTTATGGTGAAGTCAGATTTTAAATTGTAAGTCAGAAAATGCCAATGGCATATTCTTACTTTAACCATTCAGTGCCTCTGCCTGCCTCTGATTACACTTCTGGGTTGGGTAACAGCTAGGCTTCTACATTTCCTCTAGGCAGTCATACACAAAGGAAGCTGGAGTGTGACATTTGCATCCTGATGGATGAGCCTTCTAGAGTTGAGTGGGAGGGAGGAGCTTACACTTGCACCTGAAAAGGATTGTGCCTGTCCACATACAAAGAGCTGCAAAACTGGCCTACAGTGAGTCTGGAGACATGGTAGGAAAGGCAGGAACCGTGTGATCTTCAAAAGATCCTTCCAGACAATTCTCCCATCTTTCAGAACCAGGGCACCAAAGTATAAATACTACGCCTCTGATTTTATCAAATCAGAACACTCTGGTCCTGAGGACACTCTGCCAGGAAGAAGGACTTCTGTGCTGGTGAAAGGACTGCCACTCTGCTGGAATTGCTAGACTCCTGCTTTGCTGCCCTGCTGCCCCTTACTTGGTAGTGGGAAGAACTGGACCTGATTGTGTACATTTCCAGAACCAAGTTACTCAAAGGACTTGATTGTTTGCCTCCTGTTCTGGAGTCTCAGGGACATCAAAGACTGCCTGCAACTCTCAATCCAGCATCTGGAATCTGCCATCTGTGAGTCCTACCTTTGCCTTAGGTGTCCCCTTCAGTTTAGGGCCTCAGAAGTGGGTTTCTGTGCTGGCCTGCTAAAAAACTAGCACAGGCCCGACTTTGTGCCGGTCGGAACTGACCCATTATCATTGATGCTGATGCACTGCCGAATTGACTAAGGCGCGGCTCCCGGTTCAACGACAATGCACTGCCGATTTAAATATGCTGCTGCAAGGCTGAACTTTGATGCAGCACCAGCCCTTCGCCACCATCTGCGAGGCTCGGCTGCAGCGCATCCACCCGACTAAGTGATATGGAACCAATGCATTGAGTCTTCGACTTCGATGCCTGCTCCATACAAAGGTACTGTTTCAGTTTGGCCTACGTGACTTTTGTTTCAGGCCCTCGTTCCTCTCGGTCAACTTAATTTTTCATATTTTACCCGGTCTACTGCGCCCTCAAGTAACCTCTAGTGCTACTGATGTTTAAGCACTGAATTTAGATGTAATATTTAAACATTCATAACTCTGGTTCTATTTATTGGAGTTTTGTTGTTTTGGTGTTGTTTTGTTCATTAAATTAAGCTCTATGTTTTTAAACTGGTGTGGATTATTTTGATGTGCTGTCTTCCACTGTGTTACTGTAATGAGTGTTGAACAAATACTTTACACATTGCCTCTTAATGTAAGCTTGACTGCTTTATGCCAAGCTAACAGGGGGTGAACAAAGGTAATTGAGGTTGTGTATCTGACTTTTCCTGTCTAGGATTATGGCCCTTGGACAGGGTGCATGCCTCGGCCAGCCAGAGACTCAATTTCTAACAGCCAACATAACAATTCATAGACCCAGACCTTAAATCACATTTGATGTCTGGGAAAGGACTATAAATAGGGGAGGTTGAGTCCCCCAAAACATTGTCATCAGGCAAATAGCTAGATGGGCTGTGTGCGAAGGGAGACCTCTGCAATACTTTTGCTTGTGACCAGGATTGGGGGTCGAGGCCTGCTGGTCTCCCTACTGGGTCAAGGGACATCACACAGGTAAACCAAGACCACTTACCCTGGAACTGAAGCACCATTGCCCACCTGCTTAGCAATACCAGTGTGCTCTTTGAGGGAGAGGAGAGCGCTGGAAGGAGCTAAGTCCCGTGGGGAGTCCTACTATTTGGACTCCCTGAGCAGGGATTGACGATTTAGCTGTGCACTGATCGGTCTGTCGCCCGTGTGCAGCATTATTTTTGGTGACCTCCCATTTACCAGGAGAGGGCTGCCGTAGTCATGTGTCGAGCACTGTGCAGGTTTTGCTAAGCCTGTATCACAGCGCTCCAATGACTCCATATGCCAGAGGCGGCAACTAGTGAAGTTACCATTTCAAGGAGTGCCAAGACTTGTGACCGTCTGGGCTGGGGCATTTGTGCTGGACAAACCAGCTCGTGTATAACCACATACTACAGCAACCCAGTATGTCAGGATGGGCTGCTGGCACCAACGTTGCTAAATAGTTAAATTTGCTAAACGTTGCTAAATGATTTGGGCCCTCATCCGAAGGAGAGCCTGAGACTACGACTTGCGGGTTGGACCTGCGTTGCGAGGGAACTGTCCTCAACACACCGCTGAGGGATGCTAGAGATACAGTGGATGATGTTGCATCCTTGTTGGCTGCAGTTTGGAGCCGAAAAGAGGATTCCCTACTCCTTGTTGAACCAAGTTAACTTTCTGCTTCTTCACAAGCAGGGAACAATTCCGACATCTGGGAGACCTCCTGCGCCCCGCTCCAGAGAGAGAGAGCCTGTGCCTCCGGGTGCTGCCACAAAAGCCGTGAGCAGCCCAGTTCCTTCAAACTAAGCAGGACTCATGGGTGTCGGTTTAAAAGCAAGCACCAATTGCATCACTGAACTCTTTTGAGCGGCAAGAGCGAGCAAGAGAAGAACTGGGCCAGTTGGTCCAGAGGGGAATTTGTCATGAATGGTGCTGCAGTACCAAAGACGCTTTTGACTAAGAACCAAAAAGTTCAGAAGCGAGAACACTTGAGTACATCCTAATAGTTTGCATTACCTGATGCAGCCACCAATAAATGGGAAATAACCATGAGCATGATACACTAAGGCGGGTGGGACATGGATTCATCATACAACTACCAGAGCCCTGACCTTAAGGGAGATTGTTTTGTTACATTTGAATGTTGCATCTCATTATCTGTGTAGAGCTAAAAATAAAAGTACCACTATTTCCTATAAAAGCAAGTATTTGGCTGGACACTGATTTATTGTTTGCACTGTTTGCTCTTTGAGTTATGAGTTGTGTTCATTGACCTGTATCTACATTCCCACTGAGGGAGCCTTAGCTGCTTGACCAACGAGATTCAAGTGCAGAAGGGACACATTGCCCATTTGAGCAGGGTCCTTATTCAGTCAGGCCCCGGGACATCAGGAGTAAAAGGCCTCAAGCTCCTGCATGCCCAGTAGCCCTCTGAAAGTGGTTCTGACAGAACTGCAGCCCTCAACACACACGCACACAAGGAGAACTACACTGATAGTACACCTTGATGTGATGTTGAGGTCGAGGCAACAAAGGGAGCATTTAGGGGTTTGAATACTGTTTCTAGTATGTAACAATATGGTATCTCACACAATAATTCTAAAAAAGACCTTACACTTATGTTGTCTTTATCACATCACTTGAACTTGTCTTGACATGTGCTTTGAATCTAGTTGGTAGAGGCTGGACAAAATAAGTAAGGTCGATACTATACTGACTGTGTTCTGTGAAGATGATGTGTGTTTCAATTACTTACTAGGTGCCAATGACAATCTGCCTTCTACTGACTACAGGTATCCTAAATAGTGGTCTGTTAGGGAGACTAGAGTTACACTGTTATGTATGACCAGTGACGTTCAATTTATTTCCAATTGTGTTCAATTCAGTATTCACAAAAATGTTCAAAGAGTGTAAAGGAAGAACCAGCACATGTTTTACGCCGAGAAACCCACCACTTTTTTAGGGCTAATTATAATTCCAAGAAAGGTTATGCTAATTTTCTCAACTTTTTGCTATTGCGTCTCATAATTCTAACACCAGATTGGTAATGTCTTCATATTCCTTCAGCGTCTATTTCTAATTTCTTTTTGAGTTATTATCTTGTCCAGATAATGGATATAAAGTGTTTTCAAAGATACAATCAATATATCCCCATCATAAGGTGATACCCTTCATCATCAATTTGTGTTTCCTAAGAACCAATCAATATCTCCCCATAACAATGCGATATATTTGAACACAGCACCATTCAGTTCCCTTCAAACAGCTTGCTGTGTGCCTTCACATTATATTTTCACTTGATGAGCCCAGTAGCAATTTTTGGGCTCTGCTAAGGAATGGATCAAGTATTAACCTTTACATATGCAACTTCTGGATAAAACCCTCCTTCAATATCACTTTATTGGCCAATGCAATGTTTTTCTGTGTCAGGCATTATGTCTAGGATAACCTACCACCTGCTGTACATTAGAAGGATATTGCAAGCCAAAAATGGATCACGTTGCCATATAAAGGAGCACGGCTGAGTTCCTTAATAAGGTAGTAGAGCACCGAACGGAAGAGGGTATTCTATTTCTTATCATACATGGTTACACCATCACCCTTCTCATAAGCCACATCAATGCTTGGTGTCTGGCTTTCTCAAGTTCATTTAAGACATGAACAATAAAAGCAAAAGCTCTACTGAGAAATACACCAAAAAGCAATTAGTAACTTTTGCAAAAAGACATTAGACTCAGTTTCGTCTAAATCAGAGATTTCCAAGTAACATGCTGAGAGTCCAGCTTTCCATTATTGACTCATAGCACAGGAAAAAATAAACTTGTGGTTATAACTATTCATTTTCTACTATTAACTTTTTGTTTTATGAAAAACATATCAGAAGAAGGAAAAGTCAGTTCCACTTATCCTTGCTTAAACTGCAGCTGCAGTGATAGTGCCTTTCATTCCGGCTGCTGGCCAGAAGTCAACTATAACATATAACAATTAAGCTGCTCCAGAATTTATTAACTGCAGGTAGCAAGAGTTGTCACAACTCAACTTTAATAAGGAAATTAGTGATGGGCTTATTTAAAATGAATTGCAGGCTCCTATGTATATAATATGGGATAAAGTACTCCCTTTTGCACATTATTAAGGCATTACAAGTTACACATTCTCAAATAAAATAAAAACTATATTCAAGTAATATAAATGTGCATGCCTCCTTTAATGAATAATAGAATATTGTTTTACCAAGAACGTTTTTACTGTCAGTGAGTTGAATGTTCCAATAGCCTTGACCTGCCTTTGGCTATCCTGCTTGTTCAAGTCTGTCTCCCTGGTGATAGGTCCTCATCTGCCTCTCATCCCTGTAACTTGGGTAGAGGATCTTTAACAATGTATGTGGGTGGTTGTATGACACAATGTAGTGAACAACATTGTGACACAAGAATACCACCTACAGAAATGTCAAGTTTACATACTATTGTTTCAAAAATATTATTGTCAACGAAAAGGCAAGATATGGAAATTTTAAAATATGTAACATTATAAGTAATTTATTTAAACTATAAAATGTAAATAAAAATGGTAGTTTTAACTACTAATGTAAAAAAAAGTATGTATACATATATATATATATGCACACAGGGAAAGACCCGTTTCCTGAAGTCCGCGTCCCATAGACAGATGGCGAGCTGAAACCGAGCGGGTCAC
Source organism: Lissotriton helveticus (assembly GCF_964261635.1). NCBI lineage: Eukaryota > Metazoa > Chordata > Amphibia > Caudata > Salamandridae > Lissotriton > Lissotriton helveticus. Next base: position 39,137,840 of record NC_136058.1, read on the forward strand.
TCGGGAATTCAATCAACCACAAGATTTCTTCACAGAAAGGCTCGCACTAGGGAATATTTAAACCAAAGTTTATTCCAGCATAGTGGCTGGAATAAACTTTGGTTTAAATATTCCCTAGTGCGAGCCTTTCTGTGAAGAAATCTTGTGGTTGATATATATATATATATATATATATATTTATTTATACATATTTTTTTTTTAAACTGAGCAATTAACTGAAAAATTAAATTAACATATATATATGTAACCAAAACATATATTTTACCTATTTTAAAAATATAAATTATTGTAAAACGTTTTAATTAAGACTATGACCTAACTAAATAATTAGAATATATATCAAACAAATATGTATTCAAACAATAGCTAAAAAATGCATTACTAATATACACACTATAAGTGAATGGACACATATTAATTATTACATATTTTATAATTAATTAAAACATTTAATTAATATTAACAAAAGTAAAAGTTAAAAAAGACATATTTAAAAAAATATATAAGCTTCAAAAAATTACACGATATTGAAAAAAATAACAATTAGAAATAAACAACACTAGCTGAAGTGTTGACCTTCAAAACATTTCAGATTAAGGGCCTGATTATGAGTTTGCCAGTGTGGCAGCGGCCTGCCATGCCAGCTGCCCACTGCCACACTGCCAGACCTGTACTGAGACCACCTGCTGGATTGCAAGTCGGGTGGCCCTGCTTCAGCTGTCCCATGGCGGTGCAGTGCTAAGGCTCACATATGAGCTTTCACAAAGCATCACCTTGGGATCGCCACAGTGCATTCCTGTACCACATGGACTGTAAATTCCATGCCATGCAGGAACTGGGGGTGCATGAACAGAGGGGAACACCCCCCTGCATGCATCCTCTGGCCCAGAGGCAACAAGAAGCCCTGTAGGGCCCCCTTATTTTTCTCATTGCCACACTTTTCATGGCAGGCTCAACGCCATGAAAACTGTGGTAGTGAGGAAACTCATAATATATTTGGCGATGCTACAGCAGCACTCCCAACGGACCTCGGATCGCTGCAAGACCACCTGGGATCACGGATCCCTGGTAGTAGCAGTGGTCCCATAGCAGTCCGACCACCCAACTTGGAATACAGCAGTTGAATCGCCCGTGTGGTAGTAGCCACACTGCCACCATGGGTTTGGCAGTCCATTAGACCTCCAAACTCATAATTAGGCCTTAAGTATGGTTTATATTTAAGTAAATGTAGGAAAACTGTTGGAGTTTTGAGGGGTTAGATTCACTATTTCCACTCCAGCATAAGGAACAACATTGAAAGTACTGTACTTTGGAAGGTTTACAGATAAAATTTGAAATCCTAGTAACTTTTAAACAAATATTTAGTTACCCAACACGATAACATTATTAACACTTATTCAAAATAGAAATGCATACTTTTCAAATAAAGAAAATAAAATGTATAAGAATGTATGATTAAAAAAATGAATTCACAGAAACTCTAGTGCCCTCCATACCACCCCAAAAACACTACACCACCAGAAAAGATTTTACTAAATTAAATATAAAACAGGAACAACAATAAAATATGAATTAAATAAAATAGATACAATTAAAACCAAGAACAAATATGAAATACATATTTACAAATGTTACTGTTAAATACACTAATTAATCAATTAACAGTTAATTAAAAATAAAAATGGATTCACGAAACAAATATTACATGAAAAAATTCAATAACAATTAAATATCAAATTTAAACATTAACATAATTTAAAAAAATTTATTTAAATAACATTGTTCCCTATTTCTATACAAACCCAACATTTCGCAACTAAATAGAGGCACGAAATTCCAGAGTATGTTTTCTATGTTAATTGAACAAATAATTGCTCTGTCACTTTAAAAGGAGGTTACACAAAGCAATGTTGTCATGTGATCAAGGCAGGGATCTGCCGAGGCGTGTCATGGCGACTGGTGGTGTGTTGCAATAAATATAACTGCAACAAACCTGGGTCTACTCTTGTTTGTTTGGAAGAAAACAGCTAAAGCGAGGTTTGTGCCATATATATATATTTATATACATATATACATATTTTAACCATACAAACCAATGTACATTTAAAATCAATGAAATAATTAAAATACCAATTAATTAACTAATAATTTACATAATCCAAAAAATGAATATGCAATTAACATTAAAACATTTTAAAACAAAAAATATTAATTTAAATAACTACCCAACCTATTTTTCTACTAACCCAACCTATCCCCTACAAACCTAAAAACCTGCTACTAAATTATAAATGACTAAATATAAAAATTCATCGTCGGGGTCCGGTCAGAGGGTATCGCAGGTAGATTGAGGGTGCCAAGCGTCGAGGGCGGTGTGACAATTACGCTACCACCCCCCTCCCGTGACCCATGGTGTACCCCTATTACACCATAAAAGTGCAGAAACCTGCCGTAGAAAGCCTCCTAAACCAGGAGTTTCTAGGAAGACATTTTCTCTTCCTTTTTGCACTTTTTTCACCTTTCTTTTCACTTTCACGTCCCTAGGTAAGGGTGGGCCTTAGCGTGTCCATACCGCCAGGGTTTAGTACACTTATATAGTCCTGACGAATGCATGGTAAACTCACACCGTTTCAAAGGCAGAAACATGTTGACTGACAATTAACGTTTTGGAAATAACCACACAATTAATTGTGGACTATCTTTCCTACACTTAATTTTAAGTATATGTCCCAAGTGATCAAATAATAAATAATTTTTGGATACACTCAGACATTTTTAACCCGTTCACCACCATTTGATTTAATTTTCACTACACGCCCGAACTCACAAATCCTGCTCCGCAGTAGATCTGGCGTCGAAGCACACTAAAGAGGCACTCGGCCTCTTTAGTGGGGCCCAATGATGAAGCATGTCATCACCAGGTGGTGAGTGAGGGCTTTGCTAACTGAGCTGAACGAGGCCGGTTTCTTTCTCCTTTGCTCCTTCGTGTGGTCCTGTAAAACCAAATGACACTCTTCTTTTGTTTAAATAATTATAAAAAAATACAACTACACAGTAAAGGTTACAAACAATATTACAATTACAAACTAAGGGGCACATTAGGATTGCCATCCCGTCGCCAAAAGCGACCGCCCGCCATAAGGGCGGGTTCCCGTGGGTGCAATTAGGATGCGCCTGCCACAGTGGCGGGCGAATCCTGCATTCCTAACATTGTGGCGGGCGGTGCACTCAGCACCACCCGCCACAATGCCAGGAAGGCATGTCATGCAGTTCCATGCACAACATGGCAGGCACCGGACGGTGCCTGCCATGTTGTTCATGGAACTGTAGGGGGTACCATAGATACCCCCCATGTGCACCCCCCACCCCCCAACGGGCCCCCACACGCAATTCCCACATGCCTTTCCATGGCGGGATTAAGGCATGCTTCCGCCCTCATAGTAATATGGCTGGCAGTGTCTAACAAACACCGCCACCATATAAACTGCCTACTGGCGGAAAACCGGCGGACGGTCTTTCCGTCTGCCGGGGTCCCACCCGCCATGGTAATGTGGCTGGGGGAAATTGGTAGCGGGCGGAGGTTTTTGGTGGGCGGATCGTCACCGCCATACAGGCGGTGGCGATCCGTCCGTTATCCTAATGTGCCCCTATATTCTTTAAAATTCAAAACAATTATATTAATATGATTAACACCTAAAAGTAATATTATACCTAATACATATTAAACTAACTAAATACAATATTCAAATCAAGCATAATAAAGTGAACTATTTTATACACTGGGCTATAGTTACAAACGATATTATATATGTAGAACAACAATATTCTTCCCTTTATTTTATCACACGATATTTTTATAGGGACTACTTTTTGACAAGAAATTCATGCTGCACAACATTTTAGAATAAACGTTTTTGTCGTTCAACCTATGGGCCTTGACTGAGGGATTTAAACCTGTATTATAATAGATAATAACATTTTGAAAAATATTTATTGTTACTAACACTAGATGGTTGAGTGATTTGCCCTCCTATATGTTGGGTTTCAAAGAAGGATAGAAAAGACACTTCAGGTGGTGCACTCTAGCACCATCAGAATCGACGGTGAGGACACTCAATCATAACTGGAAAGCTCTGAAAGTCATTGTAGCTAAATGCCTTGTAGCACTTCCAAATCATAAGTCTAATATCTATCTGAGAAAAAATCATAACCTATGAAGGAAGAGCGTATATCTGATTCGCAAAGTGTTATACACACAGTAATCTATCCATATGCACTTGCAGAGTATTCAGGCATGTCTGAACATTATTTTGGAGTTGATGTAAACCAGCAGGCATTCCTTTGGCAAAGTCGGTGAAATGGACGGGGAAATGCAATAACAGCGGATAAACACCAATAAAGCCCCAACTCATTTACAAACATCTTGTAATTAATTATCTATGCTTATTTTTACAACTTGCCTACAGCTTTGAATGGTTCGGGTCTAAGTTGTTGCATTAAATGTAACAAAGAGAAACAAATTATGTACAGATGGAACGGCCATTTAGTCTCTTTCAGAGAGCAGGAGTAGGTGCCGATCGGGTAGTACCAAATTTTTATGTGCCGGAATAATTCTGGACTGGTACACACACCAAGCACACTTTGCAAATAGACTGTTAGGCGCCCCTCAAAGCACCCTGTGTAATAACTTCAACTGTTTTGTAGTCGCAGAGTCAACCTGTTGGCTGTTGAACTTGTATAAGAAGACCGCCCCATTCATAGTTGCACATCCAGGAACTTAAAGGAAGTCACCGCTGTTTATTTAAAAATGAAATGCGCTTTATTTAAGTGTGAGTCTCTCCGCTGGGATTTCATAGACTAAACGAAAAGGTGTAAGAAAGTTTTAGTTTAAAATCGCTTTCAAAGTTTGTGAACTGTTTACTTCAGCTGGAAAAACAAATAAGGCCATTACTATCAATGTCATTTATTCTGTTAGTCAAATACAAATGTATCTGGATCCTTTTAGCGAACGTACCCAGGATTTATTCACCAGACCATATGTGCAATCAATATTCTGTTGCTGTAAATGATCCATAAAAAATAAATGTGAATATTGTGCATATGAAGCTTTTATTAATTGCTACTTACAATATAATGTATGCATTGACCTTGCAAAGCTTTTAGATAGAACACACAGTTAGGCACGGTTCCAACCTTTTCACACTCTTAAAAATGTCAACTGGAAACAGTTGCAGTAATCATACCCTTATTTCAATTGAGAACGACCGAAATACTTGCTGCAGGCACAAAGCAAACCAAATTGTGGAATTGGAACCTCATGGCATTGGGCAAAACAATTCAAACAAAAGGAACGATCAACTAAATAGGTTCTTTAAAAATCAACTAGCAGATGCGTTACAGTCTCAAGGCTAAACTGTTTCATAGGGCACTCATATTCAAATGCTTTGGGAGAGGAAATTAAATATTTAGACCCATTAAAAGACCTGCAGGGTCACCCCCACACTTTTTGCATTCACCCCCACTGTTTTGCTCAATCCGTTTTTGATGGCTTTAGGACTCTGTGTACTTTACCACTGTTAACCAGTACAAAAGTCCTTGGGCTGTATCCTAAATAAATTGTAAAATTGGCTTACACCAGATTGGCATCTTTAATTTGCTTATAAGTTTCTTGCAAGGTGGTATGCCATATAGCCAGAACTGGTAAATTAAATGCTACCAGTGGGCCGGCAGCACTTATTGTGCCACTCACTTACGGACCCTTAAAACACATCTCATGGCTGCCATTGCAGCCTGTATGCAGTTTTAAACTACCAATTTGGAAAATAAACATTTTGCTAGACCTAAGCCTTCCTTTTTAATACATATAAAGCACCCATGGGGTAGGCCCTAAACAACCTGTGGGGAAGGGTGCATTATATTAAAAACTGGGACATATACTTTTTAGTGGAAAACTCCTCACTCGTTTTTAGTACTGTTAGCCCTACAGCTCCCATAGGATAACATTGGGTTACCATATTACATTTGATGAGTGATAACGTTTGATGTCATGTTTCCACTCAAATGAATTGTAATTTAAAACCGTATTTAATGGTAAAGTCATATTTTAAGTAACAATTCTGAACGGGCCACTTTTAGAAATTTGCCATTCCCTTGTCCTAACCATTTGGTGACTATGGACTGTTATAGGGTTGCATGAATAAGTATAGTTGGCCTTTGTGTGTTCTTCCTAGACAATATCACAAAAGAGGGACTGGTTGTTGGCAGGATGGGCCATCCTGACTGAATGGGAGGGGTGGGGGGGCACCTACCCCACGTGTGCTTCAAAGGAACGGCCTCAGCCTACACACAAATAACTTCACATAAGCCTTTTGTGACCCCAGACCCAAAGGAGCCCGGGCAGAGAGGCAGGATATTCCAGACAACACCACTGTGAGGAGAAAACTCCATATGTTTCTTTCAATTCAAGCCAAGCACCAGGTATCAAGCTAGTACTTTGAGAGCCTCTCTTCAGTACTCTCCTGGACCTGTTGACACTACAGAGGAGGGACTGCCCTGCTGGCTGAGGTATGCCCTGATGTCTGAGAAGGAAGGCTGGCCTTGCTCCCTTCATCCCAGGCTACCTAAGTGAATCAAAGGTCTAGTTAGCTGGCCTCCTGCATGAGATACAGAGACACAACAAGCAACAAAGGCCTCCCTGCAACTGTCCAGTTGACATGCTTTACTGGATCTGCAACTGGACATGCCTGATCCCTGCTTGCCTCTTTTGAGTGTGTTTCTGATCCCCAAGAGGTGCCTCTCAGGTCATGAAACATTGATGTGGCATCAATTCAGCTCCTTCTGGAAGAAAAGGAGAAATCCAGAGGTTTTGGGCTCTTCATGACTGTTCATGCCGAGATGTTGCCTGTGCCGCCACCAATGCGAAGCTCCAGTGGCCCGACCCTCCCCGCTACAGCGACTGACAACGACAACTGGCAACATGAGCTCTGCACTTTGTGTTACAGCATCGACAGTCCGTGGTGACCATTAACGCGAAACTCCAGCAACGACTGACCATGACACTAGACAACATCCCTGCCCGGCCTGCTCTTTGTGCTACAGCTAAAGTTATCCACAACTGTCTCCCTTCTCCTCGCGGCCTCCACCGCAAACGGAACTCCTTGCGCTGTACTTTAGATGGCAACTTATTCAGCGGAACTAACCTGGTCCCTGCAACTGTCCTATGCTCCATTGCGGTAAGCCTGAGTTTTTGACTTTCAACCAGTCTCACACTACCAGTTTACCGTGAGTGGTGCTTTTTTACTTTTAGGAGCCATACTTACCTTAAATATATGAAATTGCATATCTCTGGTTCTACTGATTGGATTCTTGCTGCCGAAACTCTGTTGGGATTCATTTAGCTTTATATAGATCAATAATTCAACTCATATGGGGTTGGCAAACTTCTTAATGCTGTACGATACTCTATTAAAGGACTGTGCCTGGGCATTAGGCAACGTTTGCCAGTTGAGTTTAGAATTCAGTAATAAGCCCAGATAACAGAATGTACCTACCTTGCCAATATGATGACCTTTAATTGAATACATTTTGGATTTGAGTTTGGCTGGGTCGAAGACCATAGTTTATGGTTTAGAGAAGTTGGTTTTCAGGCCCAGGCTGTTCATGAATTAAATAGACCGGTCGAGCAAATGCCACAGGCCATTTGCCATGTGTACTATAAGGACAGTGTGATCCAAATATAGCAAGGCCAGCAATTACCGGTCATCCATCTTAGGGACATAGTTGCACTGTTCCACTAGGAAGGGCTCAAGGTGGTTAATATATAAGATAAAAAGCATTGATGCTTAAATGCAGCCCTGTCACATCCCCTGGGCAGCTTAGAGTTCAGAGGGCACTCCCCATCAGGGCCAAATGTCACAGAGGCAATAGGCCCTGTGTGCAAATCAAGCATAACGTGCACTAGCCGCTCCCATGGACTCCAGCACGGCCCACAGCTGCAATCTGTTGTCAAAGGCCATGCTGAGGTCCATGAAGGCCAGGTGAAGGGTGTCTTTCTTAACTGTGGTATACTTGTTATTGAGTAAATGGAGATTGAGATTTTTCTCTACCATCCCTTTTCCAGTTCTAAAACCATATTGGATGTCTGTCAATATGTTATGTTCCTCTGCCCACACTGTCAACTGCTTCAGCAGAATGCTGCCAATGATTTTAACTTCTGCGTCTTCTAGGTAAATTGGCATATAGCAGGCTGGATCGGCTCTGTTCCCTTTTGTGTATCCCAGGACAATGATTGATTTTTGCCATAAGGCGGGGGTACAACTAAGAGCTACATTCAGATAGTGGGTGATAATGGGGACTCAGAGATCCCCATGTGCTTTATAGAGATCTCCGGTAATTCCATCTGGACCATGAGCTTTCCCAGTTGGTAAAGCCTCAATAGCTTCTTTAACTTCCTCCCAGTTAAAGAGGAGCACTTTAATCCTGCTAGGATGAAAAAGTGAAGGGGATGCTCTTTCCTCTTTATATGTAGACACAAAATGATCCACCCAGGCTAGAGAGGGAATTGTCAAAGCCATTTTGGGGTAGGCATCTGTTTGAAAAAAGGGCCAGTTCACTACCCTCCCAAACCCTTAACTGTCCCTGAGTGAACAAGCATCCATTAGGTCCTCCAGGCCTCCCTTTTAGGAGCAACTTTACATTCCTTGTGCGTGACTGAATACACATGCCTGCCTCCCTTACTGCTACATTGCATCTCAGTTTCTGATGAAGTGCCACCAGCAGGGCCTTATGAGAGTTAGAACATTTCTTATCAAACCTCTTGAGAAATGTGTTAGTGGACAAACATAATTTCCTACAAAGGGTCATCTGGATTTCTGATCCAATATGTTTTAATGAATTCAGAATGTTATAGTCAGAACTCTCTAACTGTAAACAGATTTAGAAGTTTGTATAGCAAGATGTAACCAAGGTCTTTAGGAAGTCATCTGGAATTACCGTGGCCCAGCTTAATCTACGGCCCTGCTCATTTAGTGTAAGGGGCTCCTTGTGCAACAAGAATGTCTTATCAGCTAATGTGTCCTAACAGATATCAAAAAGGAAATTGTAAGCCTGGCAAAATGTTTATTGTGCTAGGTTGAAATGGCTGTTTAAAACTGCACAGCCAGGCTGCAAGGGCAGCCTGGAGACATGCTTATAGTGCTACTTAAGTGGGTGGCACAATGAGCACGGCAACTCACTTGTAGCATTTATTTTACAGGCCCTGGGTACATGTAGTACCATATACTAGTCACTTATTACACAATTAATTGTACCAATTAGGAATATGTTGATTATACCATGTTTAAAGCGAGAGCACAAGCATATCACTGGTTAGCAGGAATGAGGTGCAGCGTGTCCTATTGCCAAACAAAAAAATGGGTTCAGTATGAGCTGACGCTGCGGAAAGGTAAACATTTCCAACAACTTGATACTCAAAATTCCTTAAATTATGCCAATACGCCACACATCATAATTACATTGTATTCACTGCAATATTTATACCTGAGGTGCTCAGCAACAATGTAAACTACCAAAGCGTGAGTTACTATTGTTTGTGACGCTTGCATTTACTGCTCTATTTCTAGTGCAAAATGCATCCTCATAGTCAAAATAGATGCCAAATGTAAAATGTAGCACTTAATGTAAATTTTGCATTTCACCTAAATTTGTGTAATTTTTACCGAATTAGTAAATCTTTGGGGTGACTTGATTTGTGTAGCCAATCTCTGCCCTATCACGCTCTTCTTGAAATTGGACTTATTTCCTGGTCAAACACTAACTTTTGCTGGAGTCGTTACTTTTTAATGGTGCTTTTTTTCCTTAAAATTTCTAAAATTCACATCTCTGTTTATTCTTAATTCGTTTTAATTATCTCAGTCTCTTAATGCTCATTCAATTTTGATATAGTTTCCTAATTTGATTGAAGAATTTGATTGTGTTTTATTCTTAACTTTAAAATTGTTGACACAGGGCGTGCCCAAGATGGCACCCAAGTGAGTGCATTGCCGTAAAGCTATGCCGCCTGGCATGGTTTGCAGACAGACCCACCTGAATTCCTGGGATCTGGAGCATAATCTTTGCAGAAACTCAGAGGACGCCTGGGAACCCAAGTAATCGGCCTGTGAAGCAAGGCAAGCCCTGCATGACGCGGCTGTACTAGGAGATCCGGGCCATGAGTAAATCTAAAATTGAGGCTGCCATCGGACCTGCAGCATGGCACATCAGAGCTTGTGTGCCCATGGGGGCTGCAAGAAGGGTGGCGCGGAGCCCTCCCCACATCGGTTGTCATACCCCAGGGACCTCTGAAACTGCCTTCTCCCAGTGAGCTCACACCTGAGTCACCAGTGAGGGGTTAGACACTGTGGTCAGTATCAACTGCCTGAGCCGCATCCGGGGAATATTAACCACTATCCTACTTGAAGCCAGTTGCAGCCTCATGACTGCACCACTGACACTGCAGAGAGAGCAGCACTAGGGAGGCCTTTATCCACCTCCCACCCCAGAAAACCTCTGGATGTCGCTACGAAGGCCTCGCACTATGAGTAATTGCCCAATGAATGGGGTGAATGCCCCTCTCATCCGCATTAAGGCCTCAGCTTGCAGTATGGGGAGCACAGAGCTGGCAGAGACAGTACGGCACCACACAGCCACACGAGATGGCGAAACCCTACAGAGAGTTGAGAGAGGCTTTCCGCCGACACCCATAACACTCCAACCAATGCCAACCCTTCTGGGGTAGGCACGCCTTGACACACTAATCTTCCAGAGTCATAAATAAACAGCATCACAACACTAACAGTTTGGCAGGTCACTGGGACACCTTGGAAGACCTAGTGCCGAAACTCCCCGCCAAGAAGACAGACTAGATCTGGGAGACCTCACTCTCATTGTAATTCCCCATGAGCCACAGACTCAATAGCATTCTGAGACAGTGGCGCCAGTCACTCCTTCTTCATAGAGTCTCTCATTAACGAGCTTCAGACAGACATAGCTGCCCTGTGGGAGAATATGATTGTGGACATAAAAGAGGTTAAGAAGGGTGTCATGGAGATTGGCTGCATAGTGAATACGCTGAAGCAAACTAGTGACACCCAACCAGGATTTCCCACGACAGCCACACCGCGGCTTTCATTTGCACCCACTAAAGTTGACTCCAGACCCACCTGGCTCAGACCATGGACACTTCTAACCATCTGATAACCTTTGCCTGAACTGAACCTGATAGGGAATACCATATCCTAAACCTACACATCCATCTACCTACTCTGTTTTGAATGGCCGTCACGCTGGCAGGGTCTCCACCCCCCCTTACTCAATGCCTCACAATACTCATTGGTCATGGCCACAACACCCATCACACTGTTGCTTCGACTCACATGGATCCCCCATTTCTACCCTGAGTTTTCACATTCACCCAATCCATTGACCAGTTTCTATGCTGTCACGCACCTATAGAGGTGGATCGATGCCAACTGGCCATTCACTAAGTACATGACCACACTTTCACACCATGATTAAAATACTGAGTCTAAACATATGGTGGTTCAATGCCCCGGAAAACAGGCTAGCACTCCTCTCTTTGCTTTGGGACTCCCAATGCGGTCTGCCTGTTGCAGGAAACACAGCTCCTCAAATGTGACTGGAAATAGATGAAATCACACTGGTTTGATTGCCAGCACTTCTCCTCAGGTCCAGGCAGGGCTAGTAATCCTTCTCTACTCCACCTTTCGCAGACAGGTACTCCAAACACAGGGGGAGAAACCACCTATCACACTACACAATCACACTTTTACCATAGGAAACATTTACGCTCCCGAAAAACACTAAGAACAGTTTATACTCAGCGCTTTGGGGCAGATACTGACCACCCCAGACACTGAAGTACTGATAGGTGGAGACTTCAGTTTAGTCCTAGACATAGCTGCTGATTTCTCAGCACAAACAATAAGGCAGACTGGAGCCTTCAAACGAAGGGCCTGCACTGGCTATAGGAGGCAGGCCTATCGGACATATGGTGCTCACGCAATTCCACTACCAGGGACTACACCTTCTCCACCACACCTCAAACCTATGTAGGACTTGATTACCTCCTGGCCACTGGAGGCCTTGCTATAGCAGTTACTCAAGTTGAGATTGGGGTCTCAGTGCTCACTGACCACTCCCTGTTCGTGATTGTGCTGACCAACCCAGAAAGGCCCTCGACAAACATGACTTGGTGCTTGAATCCCAAATTAGTAACATATAACACTTCATTCAAAGGGCTCAAGGAACAAATTTCCACTTTACTAAGCACAAACCATAATCTGAGTACCTCCATCTCACTCTAAGGCGCACTGATCACCATATCCTTGAGAATAAATAGGTCCAGGAGAGAGGAACGCACTACACTGGAAACCCAGGTGAAAGACCTGGAGAATGCTCACACACAATCTGTCTCCCATAATGTGGCAGCTCTCCCTAGCCAGAAAACAACTTAAAGCCTTAGACACGGATAAGGCAGCTATGCTCTTCTTCGCTTCATGCCGAGGTAATATACTGGTGGCAACAAAGCGGGTAGGCTCATAGTGCATCGGTTGAGGGCCAAAGTGCATGAAAGTAGAATTCACAGGATACATAAACCACTGGGACAGATACTACGCACGAATGATGCTATAGCACAGGCTTTTGTATGCTTCTATGTGAACATGTACATGGCAGAGACGCTTAATGCCAATGCAGGCCAACCTCCTCCTGGAGGAAGACATCTGAGAGGATGAAGTCCGTGTGGCCATTCTAAACTACAGCCAGGCAAAGCCCCAGGGCAAGATTTCTTTAAACCCACTTTCTACAAGCTGTTCACTGCCAAACTGGTCCCTACCTTCACCTGCCTCTCCAACTTATTTACTGACATGGGCACACTTACTTACACAATGAAAACAGCAGACATCACTGCGACCCCAAAACCAGGAAATGTTCCACCATATGTGCATACTATTGCCCTATATCCTTACTGAATGTAGATACTAAAATGATTACAGGCATACTGGCTGTTCGCCCTCATCCATATATGCAGGGCCTGAACGATCCCTATCTAGCCGGGTTAATCCCAGAGAGAAACTGCAGTGATAAGATGAAGCAACTGTTGCATCTCAGCAATAAAACAGGACACTCCCAAATGCCAGCCACATTAATATGGATTGATGCTGAAAACGCCTTTGGTTGGCTCCACTGGCTTTTTCCCCACCTGGTACTAGAGGGGGCAGGATAGGGCGCCAGATTCCAGTAGTGCGTATGGTGCAATTATGGAAGGCCCACAACATGTGTACGAACTAACAGGTTAGTCTCACTGAGCTTTCTTATAGCACGAGGCACACGGCAGGGATGCCCATTGTCCACACTCCTAATTGCTGTGTATATGGAGCCTTGGCGGGGAACATACGTACAAATGCATGAATTTTGGGCATCTCCTTTGGCCGCAAAGAGCATAAACTAGCACTCTGGGTGGATGAAATCATCATAGCCCTGACCCAACCACACACCTCCCTACTGGCACTTATATAGGATCTGGAGGCCTATGGTAGGGTATCTGGCATCAATGGTAATTTACAAAAGTACCAAATCCTGAACCTCACTGTTCCCCAGAGCAACAAAATCTGTTTGGAATGCCACTTTCCCTTTCCATGAGCAACCCAATGGGTGTCAAACCTCGGTTTAAAAATATGTCCCTCCACAGAGAAAACAGCATAAAGCAACTACAATGATCTGCCGGCGAACACCCAAACCAACTTGCAGGCTTGGAAGGGAGAGCACTGACATGGCTAGGTAGGATAGCTGCTAGGTAATTGACCTCCTCCTTAATAACATATATGTAATGCAGAACATTTCCCTCCAGCCACCACCGTGGGTGCTAGGGATGCAACAGAGCCTGTCAGAAACTTACATATGGGACAACAAGAAACCACGCATGAGCAGAAAAAGGGCTATCTGTCCTTAATGGATGGAGGACTTGGAATTCCCCACCTACATCACTATTACCAGGCAGCCCAACAACGATACATTGTGGAATGGTTGGAACAGCCCCCTTACCTAAAAACAGCGGTGCTTCTTTGGTAAAATAATAGTAGGAATGCACATGTGAAAAATCCCCTGGCTGCAAATAAAACATGGCCTCCCCAGGTGTCTGTATGTCGTCCATCATCTGAGCCACCCTGGCAACGGGGGACAGGGTCAAGCTCCCCCTGGAAACTGCAAACACACGTTTCCCTTTACACACCTATAATAGGCAACCCTGCTTCCCCCCTACCGTGGTGGCCATGGCATTTCTCCCATGGCAAGAGGCAAACTGCAAAAGAGTTGGTGATTTCTTTGACCACTCAGGCCTCATGGATTTTGCTCGAATACAGACCAGCTATGGCATATCAGCAGAAAAACAGTGGCATTACAGAGCATTTAAACATTGGAACACCCAAACCCTGGTCCACACTCATGCGGCACAGTCCCTCACCCAATTTGAGAAGTGGCTCCTCACTCGCCACAATGACATGGGTATCCTTTTAGACATGAATGCCTTTTTGAACATTCAACTCGAGCCCGCCAAGTCTCCTGCACAGAAATATTAGAATTAGAATTAGAATGCTCCTTCACCCTCAAGGAATGGACTGACATCTTGTGCAGGGCCTGCTCCGCCTCCCAAAGTGTTGCAGGTAAAGAGACCATTCTTAAGATAGTACATTATTGGCACTGCACCCTAGCCATATTGGCCCAATGGCTACCGTTGGAGGATCAAGGCTGCTGGCACAATGTGGCCAAAGAGAAAGAATGACCCACCGTCTATGGCATTGCCCTATACCTAAAACATACTGAGAAGAAGTGTTGAATGACGTGAATGAGATATACCTAACCAATGTCCCTAATCTAGCCATCTTAATCATATGTATACTGCCTAATGCCCTTACCTACCACTTTGCGCTCCCACAAAGGAAAGGGGATTACCTTGGCACCCTGCAGAGCGAAGCAAGTCATCCTTGCCACATGGGGCACAAACAAACACCCACTCACACAGACTGGCTGCATAAAGTTTGGGACCTGTTGGGCGAGGTAACATTAACTGCTGTCATTGATGAAAAACTCCCATTCTTCTACAAAATCTGGTGCCTATGTATCCAGTTTCTGGCGCAAGAATTCCGTGAACTCACCTGGCTGGCATATCTATGTGTGCTTTTACTACAAGTGCTGGCAACCCCATGGGATTAAACACTGCTCGCTAAATACTAGGTGGCTTATTTACAAGTCCCTTGAACCGCTGGTGCATCACTTTTCATATGGGAAAAAGTGATGTAGTGGAGGAGCTTGTGGCTTGTAAATAAGCCCCAAGAGCCGCACACATACAGAGCCCTACACCTGGATCCACCAGGCTGTCTGTGACAAGGAGAAACCTGGACAAGGAGTCCTGAGTCTTTTCCAAACTGCACCCACCCGTGACCCCCTGGTCTCATGGATGGGTTGTCCCGTGTTGTCCTCTTGCTCCCCCCCCCCCACCTTCTCCTTCTCTATATCATCTACCTCACTGGCCATTTGATATAGGTGCGAGTTTATGTTTATATAACAAAATCAATGAAATAGAGGTGAACCATCAAATTGTTGACACTGCTTGACCCATAGCTCCAAGTGGTTGAGCAGGGATTCCCTCAGAACTACATTTTTACCTAATCAGAGTGTTTTTTTTTTTAATTGGAATGCTTACCCCCTCCCAACTTAATAACCTAATTCCTAAAGGCTACACTCCCCTGAAAAAATAAGAAAAATGTTGAAATGTTGTGTTGAAAGACTACCCGAGAGAAGCTTCGCTTTGAAACGACAATGAGCTGGGAATTCTAAAATTGCATTATTCATTAAAAAGATGAGAGAAATGTGCTGAAATGGGGCAATTGAGGACCTGGAATTCTGTGGCTGAATTTTACATATTGAACTGTCTCAGTGCTGCTGCTGCTCATTTGTGCTATTAGGAATGATGGATAGTATACCCTCTCTGTCTACCAGTTTTTGGGAAAGTTTTCAAAATACTGTTAAATGATGGAAGAAACATATGGTATGCTTAACAAATTAAAGTTTTTATGATCTATAAAAGAGCACTGGAATTAACAACATACTGCACTATCACTAACATAAAAAATAGACTGCGTGTAGATGAAGTGAAAGAAAAACAATGCCCCGGGTCTGTTAATGACATACTTATTTAAGCAGGACCAGCTCATCCATAAAGCAAACTGTAGTAGCAGTCTCACTTCGTCGCCTAGTGCTGGTGCCAAATTTGGCAAAAGAGACCCGAAACTGACCGCACTTAAAGGCATTTGTGGAACCATGACAGGGGAATATCTGTCTTGCATATAGCACTGATAATTCTTGCACCATTTCTGAGCGCACGTTGCCTTCTAAGATACTCGGAAATGTTCAAGAACCCAATTCAAGCAATCCTCAAAAAACAAAGCTCCAAGCCCCAACATTGTGTTAATATGCATCTCCCTGCAAGGTCTAGAGTGGACTATGTCAAGAACAGCAGAATAATTTCACCATGACTTTCCCTATGACAAAAAGGGGTTTGACACTTTTTGGGGTATCAACACTGCGCTGCTGCAAGTTTGTGCCAGTCCTTCATCTCATTTTATATGCTACACCTTCATCTCATTTCCCTAATGCTAGGTAGTACTTCCCATGCTTTTAGCACAACAATTACCTTTCACTCTCCTTCTCGATTATCCCCAGTATCTCCAGATGCAAAAAAACACACATCTCCACAATCTCAGTTACACCATATGGTCTATTCTGCAGCCGTGGCAAATGCAGGTAAGAGCGTTGGGGCCGGTTGGGGGAGGGGATTTCAACAGACGACAACGAAGGAAAATGAATTCTTTATCCTTCCCCCCCAACCCGGCCCACCACTCTTACCTGCATGAGCCATGGCTGCTATTCTGAATGAATACTGAGTCTGGCAGCTTAATTTCAGAAACCACTTAGGAGACATGATAAGAGAAGAGCCTCTGACTAGAACAGCATACCAGCCTCTTTTTCGGTTGACTGTCTTATTCAGTGCTTAGTTTGTAAATAAATAAGTGTCAAGGCTCTTTCCAGGAGACCACTGCAGCTTGCACCACCCATTGCCTGTCATGCTGCCAGCGATAGTAACAAAAAAACTACTAACCATCACACTACTACAAGTGCTGCAATTCAGACTATTCTATCCCCAAAGCAAAAAGAATGGATAGGGCGGCAGGAAATAGTCATTTTTAATGCATATTGAATTAATAATTGACTGTTCTTGTGGTCATCTGAGACAGCGCCACCTTGTAACAGTTTATCACAAGCGCCGGTGTTGACAATTAAGTGACAGTGCCAAGCACCAGAAACCACCAGTTAAGCACTTGTCTTATTAGTTCAATCTATGAATCCTTGAATGGATCGCTGCTCTTCATGAAATATACAAGTAGGTATTTGTCAGGATCTACCTCAGGCAACCAATAGTGTTCGGATGTTCATTAAAACACTAGGATATAAACCACTGATATTATTGTCTGGTCATCTTAATAGAAAAAATGGGACTTTAGACTAGGCTAGGTATATGACTGACACTGCTTAGACTACCACCCAACAGCCCCAAAGAGACATACTGCACCTAATATTGATTTGACTGGATACACTGATCACTAATTTAATCCCTGGGTAAATCCGATAGGACACCCTGTGGTTTTATTTTGGTGTGAAATTGCCACTCAGAATGTGGGATAACCTTCAGAATTAAAGTTTGTGCACTCAGCGTACCCCAGATTCCCTTTTTCTGGCCTTTTAACCCTGTGCAAGATTCAGCAAGTTAAACTTAGTGAATCTGCATCCGGACAATTCTCTGGGGGTGTTGTGATTCTTAAAAATTTAAAATCCCAGAATTTCCAACAGTCTTGTAATGAAGGCCTATATCTCTTGAAATTACTCTCAAGTTTAAAATACAACATATCACCATGAACACTTTTTAAAATTATTATCACTAATATTTGTCAATAGAAAAAGACTTAACAGGAAAAAAATCATTACTATTATGGAGTAGATGGTGGACCGTGGGCAGAGTGGAGGATATTTCCCTCTCCGCCTGGAATACTAGCAGAGGTAGGGCATTGAAACGTGATAACATGGTGGCTGCATTGTTGCGTCTTCATGCTGTGGCTTGCATGCTATCGTCTGCCACATGCACTGATTAACCCACCACCCACCCTGGTACAAGGAAGGTGTTTTTCGTCAGCAGGTTGGGCATTGGTGGATGAAGGTAGGTATGTGTTGTCGTTGAGAGCAGGCAGTGCAATGGCTCAAAGAAAGAGTTTTGGTTTACTGGGAACAAGTAAAGGGAAGCATGAAAGCAGTATGGGGAAAAAGAGATAGGGAGATGTAGGCTGGCCTGCTCCTGAGCGGGCAGGCCGTACAATACCGTGGTAGCATTTAGAGCCAGGTAGAAGAAATATGGTCTGTACTGCCAGACAATTAATTGAGCAAATAAATGTGAGGGGAGGGTACTTTAGGAGTGTGAAATGTTTAGGAAAGGGAAAGTTATTTCAAATGTTGTATTTGTTTCTAATTTTTGCATTATACATTTCTAAAAACCTACATTCACCCGAAGGTGTGTTGACGCTCAACCTAACAGGCAGAGGAACAGATCATCAGTACTGAACCTCCATGCTCACCCAACTTAACAGTCCATTACAGCTACATTTTCAGCCTTTTCTGAACCTCATTAAAGACGGTTGCTACGCAGAAGAGAAGAGAGTTTGTGCCATAGAACAGCCACAAAACAAGCTTTTTCTGATCGTAAAGACCAGGCAGATTTATAGAAATAAATCGAAGCATCAGGCAATGAGTAAAGATACCATATGGTAACTAACACTAGGCTTGCTGCCAAATTCTGCATCAATCGCAGCATTTTTATGACTTAACTAGCAAATAAATAATGTTTAAAACATCTAGTCTAGCGGAGATAAACACTTTGAGAAACTGAAGTCTCTGAGTCAGTGTGGTCACGTTCGCGCTATATAAGACTTTATAAATAAAAATAAATAGTGCGCTTCGGCATGCGTATCTGAATAATACCCAACTTTACCACCAAATTTGTCGGATCATTCAGGGTAAAATGACAATCAAATCTCACCCCCAGATTTAGCACTCAACTTGAAAGAGTGGGTCTACAGCCGAAAGCAGGGAGCCAAAGAGATAAATGCTAGGATCTCCTTTTTATCCCCATTCATTTTAAATAGTTTGTTTGTTGCTCAGAAAATTACCCTTTATAAACATTGAACAGTTATTCACTGCTAGACTATAGTGTAAGTCATATGTGAGTTTGTGGCAGAACAAAAGATTTGTGTGCCTAATGTGTGCTCATCTTGCTCCAGAATAAAATCGCCTTTTTTGGTTGAGCATTTGAGACCTCTTGTATGTATTTTTGGTATATACTTATATGTGTATGTACTTTGTGGGCTCTGGAGATCCGCCCTAGAACTTGTCTGCTTTAGGGTGACCAACTGGCATGGGTATAAATTCAGAACGGTGAGTGTAAAAATTCAGGACAAAGGGTCAAAATTCAGGACAAAAATTCAGGACAGTAGGTCAAAATTCAGGACAAAACTTTGGGACAAAAGGTAAGTTTTATAGTATAAAAGTAAGTAAATAGACAACCATTTAAGTACAAGTCAAAATAAGTTTATATTAGGTTGAGACAATCGTGCCCTTCATGGTTTTTCAGTATGCCCGCAGCTTGCTAATTTAGATGATTCAAAACTTGCATCTTGATCCAGTAGATATTAGACACCAGACAATGGTGAACCATACCTGAATACAAGTGGGGCCCCTTTTATTGTTGATTGAAAACTACTGGATATACAAGGAACTTTGCATTCCCCCCTCCCCTCCTTTCCAGCCTCTCAGGGAAACACTTGATGCCCGGTCCAACCGGTCAGGCCTTGCTACCACCCTCCAATGGTAATGTAATTTTATTTTTGTAAAGCGCAACTTACACTCCACGGAGCATCTTGGCACTGACCGTTGTGCCTAGAAGGTGTATGGCCAGGGAACTAGTCGTACGCCAGTGTGACAGAATGGCGATTCTGGGGAGATAGTTTAGATCAGGGCCAGACATGCTGAGTCAGTAAGTTTAAAAATCCATGTTTTTAGCGCCTTTCTAAAAAGGTTCTCTATCGGGATCTGGCGTAGTTGCAGAGGTAGTTTGTTCCAGGCCTTAGCGCCCAGCACTCCAAGGGTTTTGCCTCCTTTCGTAGCTAGTCTAAATTTGGGGATAACCAGCAAGTTAAGGTTGGAGGATCTGAGTGAGCGGGAGGGCACATATCTTCCAAACCTTTTTGACAGGTAGGTGGGGCCCAGCTGGTAGTAGGCTCTAAAAGTGATTACCAAGATTTTGAAAAGTATCCTTTTGTGGATGGGCAGCCCGTGTAAGGTCTTGAGAGCTGCTGATGCAGACGACTTCCTCGGCCATCTTAGCACAAGGCGGGCGGTGGCATTCTGGACCATCTGTAGTCTATGCAGTACTGCTTTGTTGGAGCCTGCATAAAGACTATTACAGTAGTCAATGGTGCCCCTCATCTTCACATAGACCGTCTCTTGTGTATTTACTTTCTTTTATACTGCTACTCATCCCATGTATGTAGGGTAGGGTGTCGGACTTCGTTACATCACACACACATTATATAGAGACAATGACTCATATAAACGTGAAAGTCAATTTATAGGAAATGTTACTTAAGATAATGGGTGCTACAAGGTGTAATCATTCTTTTATCTATCATTCAGTCTTTCACCATTCATTCTGTCCTTCCATCTATGTGCCCATCTATATCCAAACATATTCAACCATTTGCAAACCTATCCACCATATATCCTTCCATCCATCATTTCACTCATCCATCCCTCCATCCACCCTTTCACTTATCTATCCATTATTCATTCATCCATCCTTTCACCCCGTCCACCCATACACTCATCCTTCCACTCTTCCACCCATCCATCTATTTACTCATCCATCCAGCCATTTACCCTTTTACCCATCCAGCCATCCTTTCACTTACTCATCCATCCACTCAGACACTTATCCTTCCACCCATTCACCATTTCAGTCATTCATCCTCCCTTTCTCTCTCCATCCCCTTTTCACGTATCCATCCATCCTTCCACCAACCCACCCATCTACTCATCCATTCATGAATCCATCCATTGACCCTATTACTCAGCCATCCTTTAACTCATCCATCCATCCGTTCTTTCATCCATCTACCCTTTCACTTTTTCACTCATCTATCCATCGTTTTGTCCATCTACCCTCTTTCACTCACTCATCAATCCTTACATCCACCCATTCACTCATCCATTCATTCACCCTTTCACTTATCAATTTATCAATCCATCCATCCTTTCACTCATCCATCCACCAATTCACTCCCCCATCAGCTACCCTTTCACTCATCCATCCATCCTTTCACTCACCCATCCACCCTTTTACCCATCCATCTATCCTTCCACCCAAACATCCATCTATTTACCTTTCCTCTCATCCATCCTTCCACTCACTCACTCATCCATCCTTTCTTTCATTATCTATCCATTCAGCCTTTCATTCTTCCTTTCACTAATCCATTCAGCCATTCACACATTCCTTCTCTTATTTACTCACCCACCTTTTCACATTATGAGCTGAACCTTTGTCTGCAGAGTCGCAGATAGAGGAGGCCCATCAAGAACTTCACCTTGTTGTAGTTCCTAAATCAAAGGGGTGGGGTAGGGGAGGGTTCACTATACCCCTGCACATAGGTAATCTGAAAATTTAGAAATCATGATTCATGCATGATGCACAGTGCCAGGACATGAGGTGACGGTGACATGGTGTTGTTTCAAGGGCCTTAAGTGGGGTAAAAAAAACTAGAGGTCTCTTCAAAGGGGGTCTTCGATGTAATTAAGAGCGTGGTATAAAACACCTAGGCTAAAAATATGTGCTTAGCATAGTGTTCTGCCCGACTGGTATTATGTTGTTTCTGTCATTGCATCCAGATATATAGTGCATTGCACCCACAACACGCCAGGACTATTGGCTTTGTCAATGGTTGTTAGTTGCTTAAAATGAAAAAGAGGCAACCAAGGCTGTTGAATATAATATTGAAAACGCGTCAGTTCTAAAATGATGCGACACTAAAAGAACTATAACTCGTTATTTGTAACTTGTTTCGCAGGCTTCTTTATATAAACTATTTTCTCACGTTGCAGCATGGGCGTTTTACCATTCATCCATCTAACAGAATGTCATGGTGTACACTGACGCACATGACTCATATTACCGTCCTTAGCAGGATGATAGGCTGAGTCAGCTTTGTTGGGATTCGGACTTGTGACCTTCAGATCATTTCAAGTGCCAGCAGTGAGCATGGAACTCCTTGAGCCATCTTGCATTCTCTGAGGCTGAACAAATAGAGCAGGGCACCATCTGGGCCCCTCTGAAGACGCTAGTGGCTGGCAGCTATATCCTCCAGCATCTTCGTATGGTATCGAGAGCACTCGCTATCTAATATGTACAGTTCTACTCGTGAACTGGAGTCAGCAATGACGATACTTGAGTGAGTTACAACCGCTCCATACTCAAAAGGGACACGTTTAGATTTAGAAAGAGGAACCAATTCCCACATGGCTGTGCCAAATGTCCATTAAGTAGGGAGTTTTCCACCCCCTCCCACGGGTTGCCGCACTATACTGGTAACATTCTGTGCAGAATAGGAACAATTTCAATGAATTCAGCAAATCTAACTTTGTGCGACAAAATACGTGTGTGTCCAGGCCGAGCTGAGATTGTATCTGCTTATAGAGGAAAACAGGCGAAAACTCGTCCATTGGAATAAATCCCCCACCAATTTGAATATTTCCGAATTTTCGGGAAATCCTTAGAGGAGCCCAGACTTCCCCATTGACATTCTGTATGTGGCAATTAGCCGGAATACAGAATGACAATGGGCGGGGTGGGGATGCACTTGAGCTCGGGGAGGAGTGCGAGGCGCCAGCATCAAGGGGCTAAGGCTTCTCACAGGGCAGCAGTGCTACTCCCTGAAATGGCTAAAATTACGGACAAAAGGCGTCCGTAAAAGGGACCCTCACGGACAACGGACGTGAGGTCCCAATTACGGACGGTCCGTGAAATTTACGGACGGTTGGTCACCCTAGTCTGCTTCCGCTTTTGCTTTTTTTTCTGTTCAACTGGCTCTATTTGACTGTCTGGATAGAAAACGACCAGAAGAGATCAGTAAAATACCAGAATTGCCTTCTGGTTGTTCAACTGCCTCTATTTAACTGTCTTGAAAGAAAATGACCAATAGAGGTCAGCAAAGTATGAGAATTGCTTTCTGCTGAGGGACTTTATTTTTTTCATTTTTCTGGTAGCTGCCTCTATTTGACTTTTTTGATAGATAACGACGAGCAGAGGCCATTAAAATACCAGAATCACCTTAGCATTCTCTAGATTCCAGTCTATAGAAATTGTCTCCCACGAGCACCGTAGACAATAATATTCTTTTCAAATCTTGTACTTTCAGTGATATGACCACCAAAGACCCTGATTTCATATTAAAAACAGAGCTTTGGACTATACCATTTCCCACTGAAAGGCAAGATTTCTCTCCATATGTTCCCATACCTGGCGAGTCCCGCAGTTTGGTGCTTATTTTCGCTCCATGTTAAAGAACAGTAGATGTTTCAGCACCCAGGCCAATGTGCTGCATAGCTAAATACATACAAGGTCCCAAAGGCGAGACCGATTGTATTGTAAACGTTTGTGGTATTGCCTCTCTCCACAAAGATCAAGGACAACCCTGTCAACCAGGTAGAAGCCAGAGTGCTAGCATTTGTCATTACGAAGAACAGGACAGAAGCTTTGAATCTCGGGTAGCCATTGTACCTTTCAATTTTCAAACACAATAATAATCATATAAATGCTTGTCTGGAACTTTGAGCATCATAAAAAATGTTTTGTGACTTTCTTGCTCCACTTGCATCCTTTCCTGCTCACCAGGAGCAATGCTAGAGTAGGCGGAGTCGACAGTAATTGTCCCCCTTCCAGCTCGTGATCCCAATTAGCCGAGCAATGAGTCTGAAATGGAAAAGCGCTCTATTTGAGTTCCTCCGCGCAGGTGCGACGCCGGCGCTCTATTTGAAGGTTACCGTACAATAGACTATTGCTGAATCTGATTTCTAAGAGCAGATTCTTTTCAAATCGTCCTAGTTACTGAAACAATAACGTGATTACGAGATAAAGCGACAGCTAACAGGCCTTCACTTTGTTCCACGCGTGTTCTGCAGATTGTGCCACTTCATCTGTGAATGTGCGTATTGTCAGTGTAATTATAAAGCGGTCAGAGAGTGCAGTCAATCATCTTTCGCGCCATTGACGACAGCCAGGTGAAGCTTTCAGAGCCTCTTAGGGGGGAATGTGTTTAACTTTCTGAAAGCAAGTTCTTTCCTTCATAATTACGAATCTTATTTTGTTCTGGGACTTGATGGCAGGCACACAATTGTGCTTTCCATCGTGATAATACCACATTAAAAACATCACTTGCATCTGTTGCATGCCAATGAACATTAACATTAAAAAGTACTTCCAAAACTGAGGATGGAATGAGGAAGACGGTCATCACTTTGTTCTAAAATGAATACCTAAGCACGCTGTAGAATGTACGAACTTTGCAGTGTATGTTTATTTGCACCACAAAAAAGACTATTTCTTTTTGAACAGTACTGAGAATGTGGTAGGAAATTCTGTGTCCTCAGTTATAATTAGGTTAATTGTATCTTGTCGTCTCCAAAAAAGCCGTAAACAAAGCACTGACACTGTCTGGTTTTCGGATGATGGCATTTTATGTATTTTATGAAATGTTGAGATGCCGCATTGTAACTAGAGATAGGCCTAGATGAAGCTCGTTTAAGCAGGAGCTGCACCCTGGAGGGATGTGGATGCAGGATTTACAGATTGTACAATGGCTTTATTGCAACACGACATCGAGTGTGCATGTATGCCCTTGCAGAAATGCTTCTTAGAATATTCAGTTAATAAAGCATACACATGTGGTCACCAGCTTTGAAGTGAAAGGATTTATTGGCCTGAAATTTGGAGTAATAACAGTCACAAACCATTGAAAAGTTACAGACCATCAAGTTGGGGTCATAACTGCTATGCAAAAGTGCAAGGTTTTCCTTTGGACCTTTCACCCAAGAGAAACCTACGAACAGCCGACCTATCCCTAGCCACCATCCCACGCTTCTACAGGAACAGAGTGGGTGGAAGGTCCTTCTCCTACATTGCAGCCAAGACATGGAACAAGCTCCCCCTCTACCTCCGGTGAAGCCTGACACTGGACAAATTCAGGAAAAACCTCAAGACCTGGCTCTTCGAATGACCCAATGGAGCTACTCCCCCGAGCGCCTTGAGACCCTTACGGGTGAGTAGTGCGCTCTATGAAAATACTGATTGATTGATTGATTCCCCTTTGCGAATTGGAGTAAAACGTCCAGGGCGAGCTCCATTGTCAACTCTCACTAAAACTTTAAAAAAAACATAAGAAAATAAAACATTTTTTTAAAACGCTTTTGTTTCCTTAAAGCAATTTGGGCTGCTTTATTTAAAAGCAATCACAGGCATAGTGGACTGCTGATCCATGCAGGTGACCATCCTAGTGATTCCGGCCCAATTGATGTGAGTCGCAAATTGTGACCATTTGAATGAATAATTATGAAGAAGGTTGGTTTATCCAGTAACAATGAGTAGGACTGCTGACTGATCCTCTGAAAAAAAGGGTAAAGACCATGCTGTAAAGATTCCTGGACACAGGTATTTCTTTAGGTTGCATTATTGGAGAGTCAACAGGACCAAGAAAACAACAAACCGACTTTTCCTCAGGCAGCGATCAACTCCCACAGAATCTCTGCATCACAAGGTTCTTTCCATTCTCTTGACATGCACAGGTTCCAGACGTCCAGAGAATGGAAAGATAACCCAACACATCTTTCCCCTTTCAATAAAATGCAATAACCAAAACAAAGAAGACAGAAAGGAAAGAAAATTGACATTGGAAGGAAATCACAAATAATCCATAAAATATGACTAAGAATAAGGAAAATATAAATATTCAAACATTGTATATAATCCCATAAAACGTATTGCAAGAAAATATAAATATACAAACATTGTATATAAATCTATAAAACTTATTGCAAAATATAATCATGAAGCTTGGAAGGTAACTTGATGGTTCTGGAAGACGGAAAACGGAAAGTGGAATTTGTGTTTGTGTCTCTGTTACTATTTTTGTCAGGTTGAACACCCAAACCTGTTTTGGACACAGCTATCTTCCCTTTGTTCCACCATTTACCATCATCCAATTTAACAGCACCTTTGTTAACTTTTGCCACTTTCTTGATAACAGAAAACTTGGATTCTCTCTTG
Organism: Lissotriton helveticus; assembly: GCF_964261635.1. Lineage (NCBI taxonomy): Eukaryota > Metazoa > Chordata > Amphibia > Caudata > Salamandridae > Lissotriton > Lissotriton helveticus. Next base: position 39,164,370 of record NC_136058.1, read on the forward strand.
GGTAAAATCCTAGAGCACTTCACCCTCACCCTGTTCCCTACACAAATATTCAATAGTTTAGGAGCAGGATTGGACTGTGTTTGATCATATTTGTTTTGTGCAACAACACGTTTCCTGCTAACATCATCAATTTTGTCCTTGGACACAACAAACTCCAAATCACCCATCCATCTTCTCAAAAGTTTAGAGGAAGGTATGCAACCTCTTAACAAAACAAATGGAGATACATTATGTCAGAATTAGGGGTAGTACATACATCTCATGGGAGTTTTTCAATTTATGTCTTGCAATAGAATCCACTAGCTTTAGCTAATTGTACGTTCTGTTTCATGACCCTATTAAAACGTTCCACAAGGCCATTGCTTCTTGGATAATATATTGACGTTTTAATATGTTTAATACTAACAGAACGAAGGAATTCTTCAAATTGAGTTTAAACAAATTGGGGGCCATTATCAGACAGAAGTTCTTCCGGAACACCTTACCTACTGAAAAGTGATTTCAGAAATCTAATAATAGAGGATGAGTTAGCAGACTTAACCCACTTGATTTCTGGCCAGCGACTGTGAAAATCCATAAGAACAATGCCATACTCAAATAAATTGGCATACAAATTCAACGGGCCAATAATGTCAATAGCAACCTTGAACTAAGGTTTGTCAGGAACCTTTATGGCTTCAATGGGAGAAGGACAGGTTACTTGTGATTTGTCAAAAATGGCACATTCCATGCAATCTCTAACAAAATGTTCTACCTGTTTGTCTAAAGCCGGCCACTAAAAAAATTCTCTCTTATCCTTCTTTTCATGGCACGCACAGCTATGTGGCCTTCATGGGCCAATTTAAGAACTTTGTTCCTCATGGCTTCGGTCCAACTAATAAAGATGATCTATACAAAAGACCATTAACAGTAGATAATTCATCAAAAACATGCTTGTACTTGTGAGTACAATTATTTTCGTCAATATTGTGAGGCCATCCTTGACATAAAAAATTCAGAATTTCTTTAAACTCCAAATTACATTTAGAAGCTTCTCTCCACTCCCTTTCTGAAATAACACTCTCAGCCTGATCGAAAATACAACAACTATCTCGAAATCCTCATGGGTATCCTTAATCTCTTCATCTATGTTGTCAGATGGTAGCCTAGATAGACAATCAGCAAGAAGATTCTTTTTACCAGGTACATATTCAATGGTAAAATTGTGTTCCATAAGTCTGAATTGCCATCTTGCAATTCTGGGGATTGCTTTCCCTCCCCCTTTAGTAGTGAAAAGATCGATAAGTGGTTTATGGTCGACTTGAACTATGAAATTTGAGCCATAAAAATAATGCTTGAAATGAGTGATGCCCCACCAACAAGTGAGAGTTTCTCGATCAATCACAGAATAAGAAGATTCAGCTCCATGCAAACTCCTTGAAGCAAATGCAATGACTTCAGCCTTACCATCTCTATTCTTTAAATGAACGGCACCCAAACCTTTTCTGGCATCAGTCATGATAATAGTTTTGTCACAAGGATCAAATGCTTTAGGAAGAATAGCATGAGCTGTTTCATGTTTGACTAAATTAAATTTGTTAGTGCATTCATCATTCCAGGAGATAAGAAAATTTTTCATGAGAAGGGATCTAATGTTAAAAGTTTCAGATGCACAATTGGGAATGCAACGGAAATAAAATTCAATGTGACCCATAAAAGATCTCAATTGTTCCTTATCATTAGGAATCTCAAAATCTTCAATGGCTTTGACCAAACTGTGCTTGGGTCGCACACCATCAGCTGATAACTTGTACCCTAAATAGTCCACGGTTGTGCAATTGAGTTTACATTTGTCTATGCCAAGAGTGACACCCTTTGATTTTAACACAGACAAAACTTTACACAGTCTGTTATTATGCTGATTCTGGTCTTCACCATACAATAAAACGTCATCTTGGAAAGCTATGACTCCAGGCATACCATTAAAAATACTTTCAACCACATATAAAAAACGGCAGATGCAGAGGCCAGCCCAAAAGGCATGCGTTTAAATTCAAAAAGGCCTTCAGGAGTAATGAAAGCAGTAAGGTGCCTTGATGCAGAGTGTAATTCGATCTGATGTTATGCAGATAACATATCTAATAAACTAAAGAACCTGGCACCTTTGAGAGTGGATGTCATCTGCATGATATTGGGTAGTGGGTGTTGATCTATCCATATATTTGTATTTAAATCGCGCAAATCCATACACATGCGTAGACTGCCATTAGAGACCCAATCAGAAGATTCAATAGGTTTGATTACATCACATGCACATAATCTACTTAATTCTTTCTTCAAGTCAGATTGTAAGGCTAGATGCACCTTTCCTACTTTGTGTAACACCGGTTGGGCATTACTTGATAATCTGATCATGTGTTTGAAACCCTTTAAAAGACCCAAGTCTTTGTAAATACTTCTGGATATAACGTCTCCCAAGAACTTGGTTGAACAGATTGAACCTGAAAGAAATCTTTTTTCAATATCACTTGTTAGGCATTATTTGGATCAAGTATAATACCAAGATTACCTTGATCTCCCCATCCGAGGATACATGCATCATCTTTTGCTACATATAGAACACCTTTGGACTTACTATCCCTAAACATGAAATCAGCATTAAATGCACCAATCACATCAATATGTTTTCCACTGTAACCAATGGGATGTACACAGGATGAACTGAGAGTTTGTTCTGGAAAATAATTTTTCCAGAGTGACTCACTTATTAAAGTGAATGGAGATCAAGAATCCGCTAACCTTTGTACATTTATACCATTCACTGAAATAGTACATAGAGGTTTTTTAAGACCTCGGGAATTAATACCACAAATACCCTTGGCACAGTCCATGTCCACAATAGTGAAAATGTCGTCTCCTTCACTGGACAAGCCATTTTCTTCTCTTAAAGATTTATTGTTGTGTACATTCTTGAATGGTGTGTTCTTCTTAGAATGACAAACTGCAGCAAAATGTCCTTTCTTGAAACATTTGACACACATTTTATTAATGGCTGGGCACGATAAGGCATTTGCAAGATGAGTAGTACTACCACATCTGTAACACATAAGTGTTTTGCTTGATGTAGTGTTGGTACTTTTTTTTTATCAGGTTGAACTTTTAGGTTCTTAGACTTTTTATATTTGGATTTAACTGCACACACCTTTTGGTTACTACTGTTGGTTAAAGACATTTGGTCCATGTACAAAGAACTACTTTCAATTCTTGGAGCGATCTCTAAAGCTTTTTGTAGAGTAAGGTTAGGTTTGAATAGAAGTGCCTCTTGAACTTTTTTGTTATTAGTTTTTTTTAACTAATTGGTCCCTAATCATATCCTCTTCGAAAGTCTAGTATGCACAAGGAGAAGCAAGAATGCGTAAAACACCAACGAATGTTGGAGCAGATTCACTTTGTAATTGAACCCTTTTATAGAACTTATGTCTTTCCATTGTAATGTTTTTTCAAGCTTTGAAACAGTTATCCAGAGCTTTGATGGCAGTAGCATATTCATTCACTACATTATCACCCTCTCCGTTATTAATAATGATATTCACTTTAGGAATGTGCTTAAGTATATCGCGGCCTTCAGTGCCTAGACAATGTCTTAAAACAGGATTCTCCATTAAGAGCTTTAAGATACGCTTCAAACCCTTCTTTCCATTTCTCCCAATCAATTTCAGGAGAAGCAGGATTAGGTATAAAAGGTGCTGGTGAAGAAATAGAGTGTAACATTGTAAATGAATAAAATGCTTAAAAATAGTATGTGCGTACTTCAATGGATTTATATAATGTATCAACGAAAGAATCAAATGAAAATTAATGGTGTGCGGATCATCGCGGTCAGCACTAATGGTAGAGAATCGAAATTAGTACAGCAAAATGACGAAATATAATGAAGGCAAATAGTACAAAGTAAATGACTAAATGAAAGGTGTGCGGATCACCGAGGTCAGCACAAATACCATCTGAATAAAAATGTTGTGCAGATCACCGAAATAGGTGCTGCAAAATGACCAAATTAAAATGAAGTTGTTCCTGATATCAGAATAAAGAAGTGGTGTCCAGATCACCGAAATTGGTGCTGCAACTGACGAAATAATGTTGAAATAGATGCAGGCAAATGAGAAAAGTCAATTAATTAAATGGGTGTGTAGATCACCGAGATCGGCACAAACGAAGAATGTCTGATAAAGAAAAACGTTGCAGGCAATGGAAAAATGCTTGATTTAAAGATGACCACTGCCGTCGGGGTCGTGACGTCACACACCTTGTAAGCATTGTGACGTAGTGTATGGATCACTGTGAACCGCACAGAAGAAATGGAGAAAGAAGGTTCAGAATGCTCAGCGCGAGCACAGGGTAGCAATGGCTGTTGGAGGCAAAACGGTAAATCAAATGGCACAAACCGGAGGGTTGGTCCGTCGTCGCAAGTAGCATGCACCTTACCGGGGATCTGGTTCTCTTCACCGCACAGAGGAGCAGTTCAGTTCAGCATAGCAAGAGCAGAGTCCCCAGCATCAGCAAGACACAGCATGAATGGACAGATGGCCATCAACTCAGCAGCTTCACACGCGTGGGGGTCCAGATGACTGGCAGCCTGTCGCCAGTGTAAAGATTCCTGGACACAGGTATTTCTTTAAGTTGTTTTATTAGAGAATCAACAAGACCAAGAAAACAACGAACCGACTTTTCCACAGGCAGCGATCAACTCAAGCAGAATCCGCGCACCACAAGGTTCTTTTCGTTCTCTTGACGTGCACAGGTTCCAGATGTCCAGAGAATGGAACCCAACACATGCCTGTACTAAATGTGGAGGCTATGAACTTAGATGATGATCTCTCAAATGTGCCTTGTTGTAATTTCATTATAACTTGCTAGTCACTGCATAATAGAATCTATACAGGCCAAGTTCAGGCTGTCATCATTTCGAGCCAGTAAACTGACAACTATTTATTTGGAAAATAACACTGTTTTCGTTCAGTGTTGGAAAATGACACATATGTAGTCCAAACCATGATATATATATTTTTTGTCCCAGGATTAAACCAACTGCCCCCTTAATCTTGACACCATTCTACACTCCACCTCCATACTCAACACACATTCCACACACCCATTTTATACACACCCAGCCCCACACTAGCAACCTTTTCACACACAGACAGCTCCCATGCTTTCAAGATACAACACATCTTTCCCCTACCAACTTATAATGAATAAACTAATAGAAATCTAAGCCAATGACAGAAAAAGTACTGTCCTCCATAATAAACTCATCATGCCTTCCAGGCACGTTCCTTCTGCACTCGCTAGGCCTTAATACCACCCAATAGAACACTACTAACACAGTCCCACCAAACACGGACCCGCTGAGGCTTGAATTTAATTATCACTGATGTCCACAACCAACTTCTTCCTCTGACAAATCTTTGAAAAATTGCCTCCTTATTTTCTTACTTGTTGTAGCTTGAGTCCAGCCTATCACATTACTACTGGCTACCACACTGCTGCGCCCTCGCTTGCATTAGCGCTGTGTTTTTTAGCATTTCCTCGTTTTGTATCTGTGTTTGGAATTTTGTTTTACTTACCCCTGGTTTTAAATCTTGATTGCAGCTCGCGCTCCTATTCCCCTCACTGCACATAAAAAGTGCATTTTGCCACAAAAGCACCACCACTTTGGTGGGTCCGGGTCCCGGGGGTGAACTTTGGTGGGCGCCATCTTGGATTGGGGCACTTGATCCGGCGGAGCACGCCATCTTGGAGCGGACTCGTGCGCTAAGGGCTGATTGGAGCGCCTACTTAAGGTGGTCCTCTGTGGGGCGGCTGTCTCTACTGGCTACCACACTGCTGCGCTTGCGCTTGCATTAGCGCTGTGTTTTTTAGCATTTCCTCGTTTTGTATCTGTGTTTGGAATTTTGTTTTACTTACCCCTGGTTTTAAATCTTGATTGCAGCTCGCGCTCCTATTCCCCTCACTGCACATAAAAAGTGCATTTTGCCACAAAAGCACCACCACTTTGGTGGCTCCGGGTCCCGGGGGTGAACTTTGGTGGGCGTCATCTTGGATTGGGGAACTTGATCCGGCGGAGCACGCCATCTTGGAGCGGACTCGCACGCTAAGGGCTGATTGGAGCGCCTACTTAAGGCGGTCCTCTGTGGGGCGGCTGTCTCTACTGGCTACCACACTGCTGCGCTCGCGCTTGCATTAGCGCTGTGTTTTTTAGCATTTCCTCATTTTGTATCTGTGTTTGGAATTTTGTTTTACTTACCCCTGGTTTTAAATCTTGATTGCAGCTCGCGCTCCTATTCCCCTCACTGCACATAAAAAGTGCATTTTGCCACAAAAGCACCACCACTTTGGTGGCTCCGGGTCCCGGGGGTGAACTTTGGTGGGCGCTATCTTGGATTGGGGCACTTGATCCGGCGGAGCACGCCATCTTGGAGCGGACTCGCGCGCTAAGGGCTGATTGGAGCGCCTACTTAAAGTCGCTCCCTCCCGCGCAGCGGGACGCGCAAGTGGGCGCCTTCTCTTAGCCTGAGTCGTGCCGGAGTCCTGCCCGTCTGCGCCCGTCAGCGTCCCGGAAGCGCTGGGGCGGTGTTGGACTGCGGGCCGGTTGGGCTTGGGCGAAGATGATCTGTTACACCTCAGCAACGCTGCGCGCCCTGCAGATTATTTCTTGTTCCTGTCGCTCTGTTTTCCCGGGGCGTTTCAGGGGTAAATGGCGTTGCCCGGGCTGTGGTTGGTCGCCTGCTTGGACTCCTGTTATCGTCCACCGTCCAGCTGTGGCTCGTGTTAAACATCTTTGTCTGCTGCTCAATACAAGGTCAGTGGGTAGTCATGCCCTGTACATTTACGATCTTCTTGTCAGGGAAAATCCCTTATGTCTTCTACTGACTGAAACCTGGTTGGGCGAGGCGTCAAATCCGGACATTCTTTCAGCCATTCCCCTGGTGTATAACATCTTCCGGCAGGACAGAGCCAAGGGAAGGGGTGGCGGGGTTGCTGTGGTGGTGAAGAAGAGCGTGTCCTGCTCAGTTGTCCCCCTGAATTCCATCGGGGGCTCCGAGTCCCTTGCCTTTACGCTTAGATTGTCCCCGTGCCAAGCTATGAAGGGGCTGCTGGTATACAGGCCGCCAGGCCCGGTGGGTTCCTTTTTTGAGGACCTGCAGATGGCCATTTCCGAACTGGCGCTGTCCACACAGCATTGTGTGGTGGCTGGTGATTTTAATTTCCATCTAGACGTGGCGGACGATGCGGATTCAACTAAACTGCTGGACATTACATCCCCGCTGGGCCTTACACCTTTTGTGATGGGTCCTACACATGAGAAAGGGCATACCCGTTTTTTCGTCGGCCCCGATTGTTGATATTGAAACCCTGCCGGTGCTCTGGACGGATCACAGGCTGATTAGGTTCTCCGTGGTGGAGAACGGGCGAACGAACAGCAGCGCCCCTATACAGCCCAGATTAGCCTCGAGAGGGCTGCATAGAGTGACGCCTGACATGTTGGAGCAGGCGCTTGTGGATCATCCATGCTCCTTCTCGGGCAATTTGGAACAGGATATTGAGGCTCTGCAGCTGTGGCTGACTGAAAGATTGAATGATCTTGCCCCAAGGGCGGCCCCCCGGTCCACGGCGATACGGCGATCTGCGCCGTGGTTTACGGAGGCGCTGCGCGCGGCTCGCAGCCAATGTAAGGTTGCTGAGCGAGCCTGGCGCCTTCAGTATGACGGGAAGGCCAAACTCGCCTACAGGTCGGCTGTGAAGGCTTATCACCGGGACATCCTGTCTGCAAAGAAGGAATATCTTGCTAGGAGGATTGAGGCGTCGGCGAACTCCTGTAAGGAGATCTTCGCTGTGGTAAAGGAGTTCACGACCCCCAGCTCCAACTTGCCCCTTCCAGTGTCATCTGACGCGTGGGCGTGTGATCTGGCCTGCTTTTTTACAGATAAGATCAAGGCGATTCAGGCCTCCTTCTTGGAGGGATCGGAGAAGGGGTGCTGCGGCTCCGGGGCGGGACACGTTCCATCGTCCACACCTGTCGCTGTGCTGTCGGATTTTCCAGCTGTCTCTAGCGATGCGTCCCTGGTGCTGCTGGCCAGTCTTAAATCGGGCTCGCCGCGTGACCCCTGCCCTGCCAAATTTTTGGCCGGGATGGCTGCGGTGGTGAACCCACTGGTCAACCCCCTTCTCAATGCCTCCCTGAGGGAGGGGAGTGTCCCACGCACCTGGAAAAGGGCGATGATGATCCCCCTCCTGAAAAAGCCTGGTTTAGATGCCGAGGTTCTGGCCAACTACAGGCCAATTTCTCTTCTCCCGGCTCTGGCCAAGATCACAGAGAAACATGTGCATGGCATCTTGTCCGGTTTCTTAGAAACAAACAATCTACTTCATCCATCCCAATCCGGATTCCGTCCTAATCTAAGTACGGAAACGGCTTTGTTGGAGGTCTCGGAGGTCATTCTGGAGACTTTGGATGTTGGTGGCAAGGTCATGCTGGTCATGTTAGATCTGTCGGCGGCCTTTGACACCGTCCCCCATGAGGCGCTCCTCGCCAGGCTTCATGACTTCGGCCTTAGGGGGACGGTGCTTAAATGGTTCACATCTTTTTTGGTGGGCCGCCGCCAGACGATCTGGGTCTCCCAGAGCTCCGCTGAGATGCCGCCACTGGGAGTCGGAGTTCCACAGGGGTCTGTGTTGAGCCCGACGTTGTTTAACATTTTCATGTCCCCTCTGGCGGCCTTGGTGGAGGCTTATGGGGCCCAGATCGTCTCATACGCAGACGACACGCAACTTCTCTTCACATGCGGAAAAGATCAGGCATTTGATGGGGAGAGCATCCGGGGGTGCTTGGGAATGGTCTTCGACTGGTTCCAGCGGAATAGTCTGAAGGCCAACTCCAGCAAGTCGGAGGTTTTATTCTTCGGCTGTGCCACTGACCCCGAGTGGCAGGAATGGTGGCCGTCGGATATGTGTCCTCCTGCACAGTCATCACTGGTTACCAAAAACCTGGGAGTTAAGCTGGACAATAAGCTTTTGTTGAGAGCGCATGTCCTTGGTCTGGCTGGCACCTGTTTTGGCATCTTGAAGATGCTCCGCAAGTTTTTACCACTGCTATCTGTGGAACACAGGCGGATTACTGTGCAAGCTCTTATCGGATCCAGGTTGGATTATGCGAATGCCCTCTTTTTAGGTCTCCCGGATTATTTGGTCCAGCGCCTGCAGGTGGTGCAGAACTCTGCTGCTCGCGCCATTTTTGGCCTTCACAGGCGAGCACGAGTTTCTGGGCTGCTGCAGACGCTTCACTGGCTGCCCATCCGGAAACGGATCATATTTAAATCTTTGACGCTGATGCATAAAGCACTTTTTGGCTCAGGCGCTAGGTATTTGCAACGGAGGCTGTCCTTTTACCGTCCAGCCCGCTCACTCCGGTCAGAATCTCTTTTCATGGCCGTGGTTCCGCGTGTGAGAAAGGCCCGTACTGAGGGTCGCTCTTTTAGCTTTAAGGCCCCTCAGCTTTGGAATTCGCTTCCGATGGTTTTATGTAGCACCTCTAATTTGCTTCAGTTCAGGAAGAGCCTAAAGACCTGGCTTTTTAACCTCTAGGCCTTTTGTTTTCTCCCTGTTTCTTTGCTGTGTGGTCTGTTATTTGTCTGTTGTGTTATTTACACTGAGCTGCATGTGGAAAGCGCCGGGACACTCTTTTAGAGTAGCCGTGCGCTATATAAACACAATATAACATAACATAACATAACACATTACGAAATCCATCCTAAAATCCACTCATTGCCTCGTTCCACTCACACTGCCCTTTTGAACTCTTACACCACCACAATCCCACCAAACACAGATCCACAGTGGCTTGAAATTAGTTTACACATAAATGATTTCTAAAACCAACTTCTTCCTCCGCAAACACAGGGCCTCATTTTTGAAAAGTGACGCATCACTGCGTGAAAACAGCGATGCAACACTTTTCATTGCGCTCTCCTTGCGACATGCTGGATGCGTCATATTTACAGTATGAAGCATCATGTCGCAAGGAGTTACAGATATGTCAGAATTTCTGACGTATCAGTAGATGCAAAAATGACGCATTGCTGGAGTGTGTCACGAAAGTGAAGTAACTCCGTCAATGGGTCATTTTAAATGGGCAAGTCCCATTTCAAATGTCACTGCATCAGTCTTGCACCTGCCGTGAGGCGGGCATAAGATATTGACGCATTTGCGTCTTAGAAGTGATGCAGTGAAATCTATGAGATTTCACTGCGTCACTTCTACGAGGCTTACTTGCATCAGAACGCAAACCCTGCATGCATTATATCTGGCGCAGGTATAATGTGGCGTAGGGGTTTACAAAGTGACGCATCTACATAGATGCAAAGGGTAAAGAAAGCAAAAGGTAAAATGGCGTTTAAACTTCTAATAAGCTCATGCTAACTTAACACTATATGAATGTAAGGCTCAGCCCCACTACACTCTACCTTGATCGGAGCACGGACAAGTAATGGGGGCAAAGCAGGAACGCAGAGTTCAAGTTCGAGAGATAGAATCAAGTTAAAATTTACCATAATGGAAAAACTGGAGCAAAACTTCGAATTTAGATAATTATCCAAATTAGTACTCACTTGTGTGCATAATAAAGCCAATAGGCCCAACAAAAAAAATAGCAAAACAAAATTCTGAAGCCCAACATGTGACAGTCTTGAATATCAAAGAGTAGGAAATGCACCTCACTCCCCGAAATGCAGGGGCAGATCCGTATTTAATAAGGCATGAACTTCTGTGCAGGTGTTTGCCACATGAAGTAAGGGCGACTTCTTTCTGGGACAAAAGAGATCTTATTCGACTCATCTTGTTGAACTCTGCTTTCAAGGTCAGATGGAAACATCCAGTTTCCCATGTGGAAGAGGAAACATTACGTTTTTACAACAAACTACACGTTGGGAGACCGTAACGATGTAAGGCATTCCTGCCAGCATCCCACAACAATGTTCATTATTTAAAAGTAAATAACTACAGTTTGCTAGTAATGTGAATGTGGGTGTGATAGCAGGTGTCGGTGTACCTTTTAAGACACAGGCCAAATTAGGCGCATTCTGATTACACGAGCCATGCAATTGGATATTCCTACACACTAACGAGCGATCAGGTGTTGTGCAATCTTCACCATTCAAATAAACTTCTTTACCCTCCCTCAGGCACCTATAGGTAAATGGTAGTGACCAAGCTTCATGGAGATAAGCGGTGCCCAGAAGTTCATACTTGCCAATAGCATAGTACTTCATGCAAGCTTCGAATTTAAATAGAGGGAAAGGTAATGTTATTAGCCCATGGACGAGACACACAGCAGAATTTGTCTCGGTCATAGAAAACGGCAAAGGTTCCAACTTTTCAATATGTAACATAGAAAAAGTTGCATCTTTCATAGACATAAATTGCTGTTTGTCAGTCAAATTAAAAGGGCCAAACAATGAGGATGTGTTCATGTAGTCCCAGGGCACCTTTCCTGCCTTCAACGTTTGTAAAGTCCATGGAAACTGCATAATTGAACGCAATTGATTTTGGCCATGGAACAAAACAGAGATATCTTCCTGCACAATATCAACAACAGACGAAACAATATTATCTAATGTGTACATGCGAGAGGAAAGCGTGTTAATGCTGTTATGTACAACTGTGAGCACCTTTTCTAAATTAGCTTGATCTATAGCTCTTAAGCGGGAAGCAGCCTCAATCTGGGACAGTTTCCAAACTTCGTTGTAAATAGCATATATCCATCTTTTGGATCTGCCAAAAGCAGGGCCCTTGACGAAGTAATTCAGATCAACATCGTCAGTCAATTTAGACAATTGAAGCCTAACTGACGCTAAAGTGGAGTGTTTGAGCCAATTCTGACACAGCTTGCCTACTGAATACGTAGCTACAGAATGGTCACTCTCAAAACGGGGATCCACCCTAACCTGCGGTAGCCAGGGGTCAAACCCAGAAAATGATGTTGGAATAAATCTGCACTTCTGTGCCACAACAACCAACCCCTAGGATCCAAACTGGATATGTTAAAAGTAGAATTCGGCAACAGGGTCTGTAACTCTCTAATAGAAATACTGGTGTTATTATCCCAACCGGGGTACTCTTCCAATTCTGGAAAAGGAGGAGCATTTAATTTTTTTGTAGTAGCCAATCCAAAGCAGGCGGTTTGTGAAATAGTCGAATTAAAAAACAACATATGGTTTGGGATGCGACATGCATGATGCAAAGCCTCTGTGCCCTGTATTTGCCAATTTTTAAACCCCAAACAGATTTAAGATCAATTGTATCTTTCCACAGTTCATAGCCCCCAATAGCCAATTGGTCAAGAAAGGACTTGGAATATAATAATTTTGGGTGGGTAAGTCTAACTTTGAAAGAGGACTTTTCGGTCATCTTAAAATAAAATGCATTAGGATTTGACTGATTGAAATCAGTAAAATAAGTGAATCTCTTTAAAAGAGATCTTGAGCTGCCTTCCACAGGAGCGGCAATGTTCTCCTTGTGTATAGTTAACCATATTCCTTCTTGTGTTTGCCTTATGTAGGTAGTGATTGCCATAGTGTTGATAACAGAACAATTCACCATAACTAACCGAATCTAAGTATAAATCCTCAGCATTAAAAGCAGCATAATATTTCAAATCTGAAAACAAAGCCTCAACGGTTTTGACATCCCAATCATCAGAGCGTATATTTTGTTTTATCACACCCCCCATAGAAACTCTTAGTACGTTCGGGACATTTATAACCTCTGTGGGACCGTAAATTTGAAATTTAACAGCATTCCATACGATTCCTTCTAAGACGGGCCAAGCAGTAATATTTACAAAAGTCAGATCCCTCTTCAATTTGTGTGATGAGGAATGGGATGTCAATGTTCCATTAATTAGTCAAATAGTAGTCCTCTCTTCAACGTAGTGTCCATTCACAGGACGGAAAAAATACACCACAAAGTCAACTGACATAAACAAAAACATTGAAAAAAGCACCAACCAAATGTAAGTCCAAGGAGGAATCAAAAAAAGTTTTTTAAACCATGTTGTATAAACAGAAAGTTTTGAAGGGGACTTCGATGTATTAGAGTTAGTGTCAAATGAAAATCTGGACTCAGTTGCCAAACAGGATTGTAGATCGGGCATCGATAAGTCTGTGGGGTAAGTATACTCAGTATCATCAAGTTGAGCATCAGGTGGGGTATTCAATAAAGGACTTGAAACTGCAGGCATCTCGAAGGCAACCGCTGGCCTGTTGTTAGGAGCCGGAACCAAAACAGAATTTCTCAGTATCGATGGACAAGAGACCGCAGGTGTCATACTAAGAAGAATCGGCCACACTGTGTAATTTGACATTGTCAATGAAGATGTACCTTTTTTCCTTTCGACCTGGAAGTGGAGGTAAAATGATTGTTCTTGTGCCCTGCACGCCAAGTACAGGAACTGGAGCTCGATATGAGGGACCAAATTCTTTCTTGTTCTCGATCTTCTCTCAGACCAGTTCTCCAACTCGGGGTAGCCAGCCAAATACCGGAATCTGCAACGCAGCATCAGATGTGGAGGGCACATGTCCCTTTGCAAGAATGTCTCTCGTCTCTTGTAGATTCTGTAAAACATTACAATATTCATCTACGTCAAAGGGGGCAGGAGCCGCCGCCTGGTCTAGACCTTCAAGGTCCGGGACAAACATTTTGATACCAAAGAGCATCTCGTATGGGGTCCGCCCACCCAGAGACCTTTTAGAGAGATTATTAAGTGCACGCTGTACGCTATTGAGATGGACCAGCCAGTTCCTGCCGGTACCTATAACCCTAGCTGTCAATGATTTCTTTAAGCCACGGTTCATCCGCTCCACAACACTATTACCCTCAGGTCTGTATGGAGACGAATATTTGACCTGGACCCCCAATGAACTCATGGCATCCTTGTACGGCTTAGAGGCGAACGCTGGACACTGGTCCGAATGGAAGGTGCCACACGCAAAAATTCCCGCAATAAAACATAAATCTCTTATGACAGTTCGTGAATCAGCACTTCGGTGGGGCCACACCCATACAAAGCGCGTGCAAGAAGCAACTGCAGCTAAGATGTACTTATACGCAGTATCAGAGGAAAAAGGACCGCAGTGATTCAAATAAACACAACCAAGTGGTTTATTGGAAATGTACAACTGTGTTTGGGGTGGACGCATAGGAGACGAAGGCTTGATCTGCTGACAAATGTCACATTGAAGGACATAATCACACATCTGTTTATACAGTCCCCGCCACCAAAAACACTGTTGTAACTGAAATACAATGACCAAAACGCCCGCATGAGCGGACACAACACCCTTGTGTGCTGCTGTAATCAGCGATGAACTGGGGTCTGCGTTGGGAATCAATCTGTCACCAACGTCTGGTATTTTCACATAAGGAACTTTATCAGGACTTAAATGATAAGAATACTTTGAAGGAAATCCAGTAGGATATTTGCTTCCCTTCTCAGTAGCGGCAATTGCTGCCAAGATGTCATTATCAATCGTACTTTTGGAACATGTAACTGCTGCAACCAAATATGTTGAAACTGCTGTCTTCCCGGCCTCATCGGCCAAACTATTGCCAACAGCGTGAACTCCCACATGCTGATGACCAAGAGTATGAATTACATACACGAGTGGCAGTTGCTCTTTAGGTTCAGCCACTCAAACCCAGATCATCTTATGTTATATTGTGCTACCTTTGAAGTCACAATAGTCACTTTGAATCCAAAAGAACAGATTGGCATTGTAAGACTGGACACAGTAGCAAGAATCACTCACAATAAGAGTAGTCACACCAGGGTCTGCATACTCCAATGCAAGCATCAGCATCAGAGCACGGAGCTACGCTAACTGGGCGGTACAGTCCCCTAATGTCTGTGTATGCACGACATCGGACTTGAATTCTCCATTCACCATGGTACCAACCACAACTGCGCAAGCTGAGACGTATGCGTGCTTAGACCCATGCGCGACTTGCGCCGAACCATCAGTGTATATGATACAATGGAAATCCTCCAAAGGGCGCATAGTCAAAGGGGCAGGATGAACAAATTCATAGTGCAAATACTCCTGCGACCGTAAGGAGGATTAAAAAATGAACGTGACATCCAGAGACGTCAATGATGTCGCCCATTGTATCCACCGTGGGTGCAAAGCTTTAGAATTTGGTACAATGGCTTTCGTCACTGCCTCCAAGGCAGGATACGGTGTAACAACCAACATGCGCTGTCTCTGCGACAGTGTGCGTTCCTTCAGAATTGCCATTTGCACTGCTGTCAAAACTTTTTCCACAGTCGAAAGCCACATTTCGCAAGCGATGGGTACTGTGTCACCTTTGTTAAAAGTAAGGTACGTGAAACCCACCGCCCCAGGGACAATTTTTATCACCAGGTCGGTGTGGTTATCATGAGTCAGTAAGAATTTAGATTCTAGCAGATCAGCCTGCAAAGATTGCAAAATGGCTGAATGTTCAGGCAGTTATTTAAAGGGGGCAAATTCTTACCCCCTGCCAAACACACAGCGAAATGACGCCCTCTTCGGCGGTCCTGTATATCTCAACTTAATCCATGTAATCAATTTTAAACCATAATGTTCATCTTTAATCTCCAATTGTTTTCTTAATTCAAATCCACGCTCCGAAAGTGTTGCTTTTTTCCATGTTTCTAATATTCTGACTGTGCCCATCCGGACCTCACGTAAGAATACGAAAAGTGCAAAGTTCATCACAAGCAGTGCTTTATTCGATAAAACTCCCAATGCATTTCGGGCTGTACATTGCCCTTCCTCAGGGGACACTGCCGTGAAATTTACAAGCCTTCCATTTTCTCCATCATCACAAGCCGTTGATGGAGAAAATGGAAGGCTTGTAAACTATACGGGCAGCAAACACACCTGGACTATTCTTATAGCCCATTGCTAAACATTTGAATTTTTTCTGAGTGCCACCACTGGTGAAAGCGGTCCATTGACCACTTAATTCAGAAAGATTGCGGGCAAAAAAACCATTGGATATGTCAAGTATGGTTTTAAACCTTTTACGCACAAGACCATCCACCAGGGCAGAGCCATGGGTATTCTATACTGCACAGGTACTGCAAAACGAGTTTAGAAGCCGGTAATCCAATACAAAACAGCAAGAACCATCAGGCTTGGTCATAGTAAAAAGAGGGTTATTCATCGGAGACACACACGTTTCAATCACACCTTGATATTCCAATTGTTCAAGGATTTCTGCGACCGAAGCTTTCGCTGCACGCCGCATGGGATATTGGGGTTGAGGCTGTTGCATAGACCGCCAGGGAATCTCATGTTGGGGGGAGAATTTATCCCAACCACAGTGAGTACAGTACAAAGCAAGCGCAAGGGCCTTAGCCCACTCTTCTGCAAAATTCAGCGCATGCTCCTTCGACACTGTGTGCGCGAAACTAGGGAGGACTACCTCCTCCCCTCTCGGAGCTGCGAGAACAAAAGGTGGGGGCCAGTCAGTCTCCGCTAACAAAATGTCATACGTAGTTGTAAGATTTTCCCAAAATTCCCCTTTTATGGTACGTTGTATGTCACTTCAAATTAAAGGGTCGATTTCAAATAACCTTTCAGGGGGAGCTACTTTAGTATCAGCTGTCTCAACAACAACAAACTTGTCAGTCGCTGTCACCTTCAGTAGTGGATGCAGGGCCTGTCGTACTATGGTAATCTCCGTCACGCTGTCCAACAGCATCAGCGCCCACGTCTGATTCTGAAGCTGCGTTCTCACTATCTGTGGCATATCTCGCTGTTAAAGCGGCAACTCTCTTTTTCTGAAACTGGGGTCTTTTCTTTGAAGAATTGTCCTGCTTGCCTTTTACGTCTTTCGGCCGGGCTGGTCACGACTCTGCTGGCCACCCCGTCCTCTGCCGCCGCCTCCACCACTGGACGATGAGGCCGATTTGTCGTGTAAAGAACGAGGAGAATGTTGATCAGGAACCTGAAATCGATCAGGTGACTTAATCATAGCGCGGTCGCGCAAGTCATAAGAGCGCTCAGTAGATGCAGGCACTGGTGATGCGGGATGGGACTCCTGTTTCTGTTGTTGTTTTCCCTGTTTTTTGTTTTTGTTCCAATTTTGCTTTGGAGCTTTAGGCTGATCGTCTTTTTCAGACTTCGATCCCTGATTTTGCTTTTTATCTTTAGCAGAAAAGGGCTTGACACCTAAACTATTACGGCATATGGTCTTATAAGCCGCGGTAATAATTCTCGGTAACTGACGGGGTTTATCGCATCAGAGACATCGCGTAAGGCATTAGACACTTGAAAGTTTACCACATCTCCCTTTATATTTGCAAGGACGAGATCGGAAACATCAAATGAGCCAATGAGTCTAATTCCCAATTCAATCGCAGTTCAGGTCCGTGCTCATATGGAACATTTTTAATGACCGTGGGCAGGACAGCCATTGACGGAGTGCCGAAGCACCTTGTGTGCACCGCCGCAAAGATTCTACCCCATGACTCGCATTCACCTGCTTCAGGTACCAAGTCCTTGGGTAAACTAATTATAAGAATCCTGTGTTTTTCTACAGGACTCGAATTAGGAAAAACTACTTCCAGTTGGTCAAATTTCTCTGCAAGCCAGAAAGGCATATCATCCTTATCCTTGGGACACTTGCCCATAACCGCATTAACCACGACGGGACTAAGCTTCATTCCGCTTGGTCCAGCTGGGAGCGCCGCAACACCAGGGGCCCGCCCTGGAAATTGCGGGTAATATATTGACCAAGGCCCTAATAACTCCAATTGCGGAGGTATATAGGGGCCTCAACTCAGCAACGAGGACTAAACCCGCACGAGGATGCGGGGTAAATACAGCCAAAACGGGCCAAGAAGCGCCTGTAATGGACAAAGGACCTAATCTAATCGCCGTTAAACTGTGGGGAAGGGTGTCATTAAACCAAACACGGTGCTGCCATGCAGAAATTGGAATTTCCTGTGTCCTATAAGGAACATATGGCTGTGTGATTGTAAGTGTGAAACACCTGAGTAGCTGCATCCACAGCAGGAAATGTCACCCATGAGTAGAAAATCTCAAACGGGTAAGCTATCTCAGCACTCACTACCAAAATAACCGCCAAGATAACATTATAATGACACAGACAGGAGAAGTACAATGCAAAACAATGTTGCACAACTGGGTAGTAATTCAAAAGGAAACCGTTTTGAAAGATTCAAGCTTGAAAAGACCTATGTAACTATAGGTAGGTTTATCCGTCACCACTGTTAACCGGAAACAATAGTGAAGGGGTTAAGGGCTGATATAAGCACTACTCAAGCGTCATGAAATAAGACCACCACTGATAGGGCGCCATGTTGCAGGGAGTCTGCTCAGTCACAGAATTGTGCACAGAGACTCAGGACCTCAGTGAATTAGGGTGTACCAAAAACTCACCTTAGTACCCAAAATCCCTACCAGACTAGCATCAGTGTCTCATTAGCTCTTCATCCTATTGTAAAGTAACAAATGATTAGACAACCCAGAACATGCAACTTAGGATACCTCAGGTAAAGTGAAAAACATGAGCACTCTTTCGTTATACTCTCATACCATTCCAGAATAGGGAGTAAAGGGAGACACGAGCAAGTTTAAAATGTTTATTTGAACGCCGTGATCTCAGGTGCAGCATCTTAGCTAATACAAGCAGACATATGATAAGAAATAAGATTGTCAGCTTAGTTACTATTCCATAAAATACAAAGGGAGCAAGCATGTTATAATGCTGAATGGAAACAGGTTAAATATATACCTATATTTCACCCTCCCTTGCTAGTAGGTTATTTTATAACTAAAGAGGGTCTTTTAGGCTTGCATAGGCGACCCCATATCTCAGAGATTAGCAGGAGTGAATCACATTGAGTTGTGCACAAGCTCTCAGCATACGAATGTTCTCCAAATGTGTTCAATCATGCCTACACAGTGTATTATTAAAGGCGCCAGTATCTGAGCTGTCCACAGCTGCATAAATGTTATGCCTAGAATGTGCGCTGATCAGTTCGTACAACAGCAACAGTGTTGATATAGCCCTGAAGGCCTCGGCACTCACTGTTCAAACTAAGATAACAAAGCTAGTCTAGCAATGTATAAAAACAAGTTATTCTCATGTGAAGCAAAACTCTCAGCCTAACGCGAAACAATATCTAACGTGTGTGCCGTGTACAAAAGAAAGCAAAAGGTAAAATGACGTTTAAACTTCTAATAACCTCATGCTAACTTAACACTGTATGAATGTAAGGCTCAGCCCCACTACAGTAGCCTAGTTGGCCACACAATGAGGACCCAAAAGTCGATAAATGAGATTAAATGTAGTTTTATAACCCATCCGAAGTCAAACTGATGTATACAAGTCTCCAGAATATATTGTAAAAATACAAAATCACTACTGGCAGTCTAAATCGTCTTACAAAGTTTTGTCAAAAAAGCATAAAACACACAAGGAATTCAGTAATAACAATGCAAAAAATAAGGAACAAAATCTTGATATAGCAAAGAGGTCTGTACTTCTCCAAGTCTAAAAGGAATCTGTCTACAGCAAAAGTGTATCCACTAATTAAACTTCCATAAAACATTCGAGAATCCCACATCATGGGGCATATTTACAAGGGGATATCGCCACAAGAGCGTCAATTTTAGGTACGTTCTGGTAGTGATACGAGCTCCTCCATATTTACAAAGCGGCATTAAGCCACTTTTGTGGTTTAAGGCCGCCTTGTAAATAAGGCTCCTTCACACACATCACTTAGCTTGACATTGGTTTGTAATATGTGTTGTTGTGGGCATTCCACCACAACACCCATTGCTTTTGAAGCTGCCCCAGATTTACAAAGAGGTGTAGCTCTGAGGAAGTGCCAACAACATCTATTTCTTCTCGTTTTTGCTTTTTCTATGTGTACTGCATTCTGCAGCACACATAGAAAGAGCAAAATGCCATTGACGATTGTTTATGTACATAAACAATGAGGATTTGCTACACACATAGAAGTAATAAATCACCATTAGCCAATAGCACATACACATTCATTCCTTGCAAAGCAGGCTCCCTTGCACTACAGTGCACTACAGTGTAAGGGTGCCTGCGTTGGTGCTAGGCAGCTACATTTAGCGCCAGCGCTAGGGAATACACCGGGGTGTGCCATATTCTTGTGAATTACGGCGCATCCATGCGTTTTGAAAAAGTCAGAACGTGGCGCTGCAAATGTGACATTTTCTCATGTGTCCCAGGACTTTTCCACCTTCTCAGAGTAAAACCTGGCATCCTTATTTGCTACTCCCACCTCATGATCTGAACATCAGGACGTCCTTGGATTCCTCCCTTCTCTAGATATAACATGAATAGATGTCCTCACTTTGTTTGTTAGTGCCTCTCGTCCTTGCCAAGTGTTCTCCTCCCGAACCTCGCTATCTCTTATACACAATGGCCCTTTTGCTAAGTATGAGATCATTTCAATGCACCTGCAAAGAAGAAAACATTGCAACCCGAGCAATATTTCACGTTGAAGGTTAAACATTTAGTCCTATTGTTTAAGGCCTTAGGTCAAGCTAACATAGCAAAACACTCCAATACACATTTAAATGCAAGGTTATGGATACATATACAGTTATAAATAAATGCAGGATAGTATTCAAATGAATACATGAGAATACAAGAATTAACAAAATTGCTCAGACCACACAAATGCAGATATGTATGAAAACTGCAATTTGGTACCCCTATAAGGTAAACATTAGTATGCACACTCATGTAAATGTCTAGATTATACAGCAAATGCACCTTTAGTATTTCGGTCAAGTGCATCACTTTAGGTTAATGACATTAAAACATGCAGATATATGGTGGTACATGTACGTATAGAAGCAAAGGTCAATACATTGCAATGTCTGAAAAAACAAAATCCTGAATGGAAAATATTATTAAAAATGTTCCTTTCCACACATAAGGCTTATTAAAATCCTACAGGTAACACCATAAGTCAAAGGTATTTGGTGATAAGTGATACCCTCTGCAGCTGATGCAGGCCATTGCATAAAACATAGCAGTCCCTGGTATACATGGTGTCAATATACTCAGAGAGCTATTTAAAATAAGAATTTGCAGAATAATTGCCTCTAGAAGTATCTACATGTAACTGTCTCATCTAATGAATGCAAGCTATTACCAATAGGGTGTGAGGAATTGGGAATTACTGCAGACTCAGTTTCTACTGAATTAGATGAAGATGGATATAATCCTACAAGCAAAATGATTAGTACTACAACTATAACTATCAGTCTGCCATCCAATTTGTACCACAACTACTAATATTAGTATTGGCCTCCATTACTTCCCTGAAACCCCGACCCTAGCATAAGGACTTAGCAGCAGCAGAGTCTTCTCACTTGATTTCCACCTGTGCAAATAGCAAAACCAAAGTCCAAATAATATGCAATAAGATTATGTACAAGGTCTTTGTGAGTCTTCCCTAGCCCTACTCTGTGTTCTTCTAAAGGACTACCTATGCTCCATCAGCTAACCCGGGCCTCTGTACTCTTCTTTCTTCTCCTAACAATTCTAAATAAATGTCTCCTATAAATGCACAGTTCAAAGTTACTGAAAGTCTCATCCAGAATAAAATGTCTCAGTCTTTTTGATGATGGTGTAAATTCAAATAGTCGTTCAAACAAAATGTTCAGTTCAAGGAGGTTCAACTGGATCTTCATGGTTATCTAAGTATTTTCTCTTTCTTTGTCATTTGTGGAAAAAGTAAGTCCATTCAGGGGATGAGTACCTCGGACAGGGTACACTAGCTCGGTTTGATCTTCAGAGAGCAATCCCTTTACCTCCTCTGTCACTCAAATCAGAATCCTCATTGTCCTACGGAATAGTCTGAAGCCCAATTTATCCTCACTGATTCAGTCTCCCTCTGTCCTGCCTTCTCGGACAAGGTTCTCCTCCTGCCACTCGCGTTTCCGAAGAACTTAACCCCTCATCACGGTCTGAGTCTGACTCAGTTGTCACTACAGGATGAGACTCCGCCAATCCATAATAAAATTTACACAGAGAGCATATGCACTTTTGCACTGATAAGCAGTGGTAAAGTGCCCAGAGTCCTAAAACCAACAAAAACAGTGTAAAAAAACAGAGGACCAAAAGCAAAAAATCTGGGGATAAACCAGCTGGAAGAGCCTGGTCTAACAGTCATTATTAGAACTCTGGAATTGTAATCACAGGAGAGTGTGACGTCTAGCAGTTGAGACTTGAAGCTGCTCTGGGACGGTTGGCAAACTTTAAATAATGAATCATTTGAACTTTCAAATAAATGTTCATCTTACACCAACCTGGATGGTGTCTTTCCTTACAGTACGATGTACCAGGCGTACATACTCTAGGTGTTCAAGGATCAAAGTATGAAAGGTACCTTATGGAAGAGTGTTTGGGCCTCTGTTTAGAGTCCCACATCTACTAAGGAAAGCATGTTTATTGTTACGTTCCTAATTTACTTCTAAATAAATGATAAGTGGTCCATCTGTTACTCTCAGTGCGCAAGCTTGTGTAGCAGGGTGCCAATGTTATTAATGTCTACAGAGCATCAAGTAAAGGAACAGTCAGTTCCTTAGTACGCGTATTTTCAGTTCAGAGTGACTAATAGCTAAGTTAAAAGAAGCTTTGCCTTTCTCATTTCTGGATCACTAGCCTAACACATAGAAGTAATTCAAGCACACGCGGGTGCAAAGCACAAACAAACTGCGCTGGTGTAGCTACAACTGAAATCCTGTAACATATTTGGTGCTTTTCTGCGAATTAAAACACAGCATATTTTAATAGAAATGTCTTCCATAACGATGGATCGTTATGAAAAAAAAGAGTAAGCCGTTAAAAAACGAGTTGGAACTAACCCAGCATTAATTATGGAAATCAGGAATCTATTGATTTGTCTGCTAGAAGGCTCGTTAGGCAGATGGTTAGAAAGATTGGCTCTTACAGCGCAATCATTAAGAGGACAAGCTGACCTGTTTCGTGTACATGTACAAAAGGATGTAGCAACTGTTGCTGCGTAGGTGACACAGACAGGTGTAGAAATGTTTATTTTAATTTGAAATGTGTATTTTAATTTGAGTGAATTATTTCAGCATCCTGGTGTCTTTGCTTTGTTCTCAGAAAGTATGCACTGTGACATTACTGTGTTCCCCAGCCTCACAGAAGTACATTCTGTAAACCTTGATAGAAATGACAAAATGTGGTCTCAGTTATGGAAAACATGGCTTTTCAAATTGCCTATTAAATATTAAAGACGCTTCCTCATGCCTTAGGCTGAGGGAGATTGAAAGAAGTTAAACGTGTTAGCCTAAGCACAGCTCACCAGATCAACAATAACCCAATTCTAATAGTGGAATAACGTAAATAATTTTGTTTATCAAGACATGCGTTGAGGATGATGATGCATCATTGCTTCCCCGACTGCATACAGTCAATCCTTGAAGCTACCAGAGATTCGGCAACACACCTTGTTAAAAAGACCTTTTGATTGACATTGTTTACATAACAAGGATAAGTCTAAAATTCTGCTTCAGGTGACCTGAGCTTGAACAGAATTCTTGTTGTGGGAGTCAACGACGGGGCAATAGCAGAAATAATATCTCCTATAAGGATCTGCATGCCCCCTTGTTACGCAAAATATCACTCAGCTTTATTAGTTAGGGTGTTTTTGACCACAGTAACATTATGATCAACTGGAATGTCATCTGCACCCCCAACTGTCTGGTTTCGATCACAAGACTTCTCTCCTTCCTTTGCGCGTGGAGTCACTAAGCACCCTCGTCTGGTGAAAACATATCCCATATGTAGGTAGGTAGCATAACAAAAGAATTATATTTATCCCGTATATAGCACTATATCTTCAATGTGCCCTGGTGCTCTTATAAACTACCAATGGATATGTAATACTGCAGAACATCAAAACACCCTTTCTTTTCATTGTACCTTTCATTGCTGTTTGGAAACTTCGGCCATATTGCACAAATGGACAGATTGGAACAGCTTCTAACTCTATTTGAAGAACAGATAAAGAAGAGGCGAGGCAGCTGCCTCTAAATCTGAAGGATCTAAAAATGGTTGCTCCATAATATCTGCTTCATCTTTATTTAGTTTTTCTCAGAGTCTCTGTAATGTTTTGTTTTTGCTTCTTCGATTGCACATAGCTAAACTTCGAAACCTACCAGAGATTATATAGCAGGTCTTGTTAAAATGAGCACTTGATTGACCTTGTGGATAACAACTGAATAAGTCTAAACTCTGCTTGACTTGAACTGGACTTGCACAGCATTCTTGTTGGTAAAGACAACTATAATAAAATAGCAGAAAGATTATCTCATTTCCCAATGATAGAAATCCTTTAAAACTCAGGAACGATGCTGTAGATGATTGGTGTAGTAAATATGGAATGTGACCTCAACTGACTGAGTAGATTTCAGATAATTGTGACTAACCTATGTCAGCTAAACCTATAAAATGAAGGAAATATTTTCTTTCACTTTTTATGGACAGCTCTTTTGGTGTATAGTGCAGAGTCATTAACAGCTATGCAGTAATTGTGGTTCTTTTAATTTGTTTATTAGTCGCTAATCATTTTAGTGTTTTTTGATGAATCTTTCTAACACATGTGAGAATATTTCTCATTTGTGTGTTTGTCTGCATTTTTGCAGACTGGTATTGTTGTTTTTGTAACACTGCAAATTGGGGCACTGTTATCCAGTCCCCAGTGTATGTGCTCTGATCCCAAAAATTTGGTAATTTACAATTGGTATAATTAGTTTTCCAGTAAGGCCATGGCATATGGTACAGGAAAATACACCAATGGTAGGTAAAGTTAAATTTCATTAGTGGACACCAGCACCTGTCCAGCCTTCCACTAGGCTGACACAGAAAACATGGCTTCAGGCCTACTTGGTACCCTGACTGTTGCAGAGCATAAACCTTCAGGTAAACCTGTGAAAATTAGGAATGGACCCTACTTTCAACCCCTTGGCCGCTGCGGTAATTCCGCCGTGGAGCTGGGGGTGAGGGGACCGCGCAGCGCCGCCATGCTCGTGACGGAACCACTTCGTCACGAGCCACGGGCGCGCTGTGCTTGTGACGGAGTTGTTCCATCATGGCCCCGCCCACTTAATGGAACGCGCCGCGCAGGCGCAAAATTGATGCCGCGCAGGCGCGGCGGCCGGGCCGTGATGAAACCATTCCGTCACCATCACAGCACGTCTGTGGCTGGTGACGGAGTGGTTCCGTCACCAGCATGGATGTGGTTAAATATTAACTGTCATGGGGGAGTGGCTAGCAGCCAATGAACATGGCTGAAGCCTGAGAGAGCTCCACGCTCGATGCATTTTTCCCCACTTATCCTGTAATTAATCCGGCGGCAAATTAAAGCCAGATCGACAGAAGCCACTTTGAACCACCGAGTAGCGACCACAGAAAGTTTGAGACCTGAACGAAAAAATGGAGGGGGTTGGATCCGTAGGGCGGAGCCGCGACCCAAGAATTGGACAGAAGCCCTGGCCTCACGTAAGCCAGACACGGCAGGAGACGTGAGCGGCCTGGATTCCCACGAAAGCGGAATAGACTCTGGGAGCACAAATAGCAAAGACTGCCACTGCGAGCCACAGCTACAACACGATGGGTGAGTCACCGATGCAGCGACACGGCACGGGGTTCATTCTTTGAGAACCGCATTCGGCAGATGGACAAGAGGCGGTAGGAAACACTCGATGGCCGCGCTGGGGCCAGGGCTGAGACAGCGCATTGCTGACTCCGCCACACAGTTGATACGGGCGTGAGCGGGGCTCTGGGGGGATTCCTGATCAACGAACTGTGGGCCCTCGTGCCTCTGGCGCACCCTGGGTGGCCCGCCGCGCAGCCCACAAATAGAAGAAACAGAGCGGCATTGGCGATGTGAACCTGTGAGGAAGAGGAACCTGCCCATGCATAAGCTGCTGCACACAGATCCTGAAGGTTGGCGACAACAGGGCAGCGAGATGGGGTCTCCTCCTGGGTCCTAATCCCCTGACTGGACCATTCTGTGGTGATAAAAAAGGTGGCGCAACATACTTGACGACTGAGTGATCACGCCTGCATAGGATCCCGGCGATTCACTGAGATGAGGAAGGTTGATCCCGCAACACCTAAAAGTGGCATAGGGCTACCCAATTATCCAGCGACGGACCAAAGAGGCACTTGGACAAAGGCTGCAACTAATAAACTCTGAGGGTGCTGTATGGCCAGCAGAGGAAACCAAGTGGACACGGCGTAACAGGGCAACAATGACAATGGGTCTGGTGTGAACCCCAGGTGGCAATACCCGCTTCTGGAGGGGTGTGAGTGGGAACCAGGAAAACAGAAAGGCCGCGCATGGTCATTGTTCCTGCAAGCAGGCAGCAGTGATTAATCAATCAATCAATCAATCAATCAGAGCATTTGTATAGCGCACTACTCACCCGGAGGGTCTCAAGGCGCTGGGGGGGGGGTCCGCTACTGCTCGAACAGCCAGGTCTTGAGCTGCTTCCTGAAGGCGAGGTGGTCCTGGGTCAGGCGGAGGTGGGTCGGAAGGGAGTTCCAAGTCTTGGCAGCCAGGTAGGAGAAGGACCTTCCTCCTGTGGTGGCTCTTCGGATGCGGGGGATGGCGGCGAGGGCGTGGCTGGTCGATCGAAGCTGGCGCGTGGGAGCGTAGAAGTTGAGGCGGCTGTTGAGGTATCCTGGTCCTTGGTTGTGTAGGGCTTTGTGTGCGTGGGTGAGGAGCCGGAAGGTGATTCTCTTGTTGACCGGGAGCCAGTGCAGGTCTCTCAGGTGTGCGGAGATGTGGCTGCGGCGGGGGATGTCCAGGATGAGTCGTGCTGAGGTGTTCTGGATCCGCTGGAGTCTCTTCTGGAGTTTGGCGGTGGTTCCGGCGTAGAGGGAGTTACCGTAGTCCAGACGGCTGGTGACGAGGGCCTGGGTGACCGTCTTCCTGGTCTCGGTGGGGATCCATCGGAAGATCTTGCGTAGCATTCGCAGGATGTTGAAGCACGACGAGGAGACGGCGTTGACTTGTCTGGTCATAGAGAGGGTGGAGTCCAGGATGAAGCCCAGGTTGCGTGCGTGGTCAGTTGGTTTGGGTGCGCTGCCCAGGGCGGGGGGCCACCAGGAGTCGTCCCAGGCGGAGGGTGAGGATCCCAGGATGAGGACTTCCGTCTTGTCCGAGTTCAGTTTCAGGCGGCTGTTCGACATCCATTTGGCTACGTCTGTCATCCCTTCGTGCAGGTTGGCTCTGGCGGTGGCGGGGTCGTTGGTGAGGGAGAGGATCAGCTGGGTGTCGTCGGCGTAGGAGATGATGTTCAGGTTGTGCTGGCGTGCGACGTCTGCGAGGGGGCTCAGGGGGGGAGATTAATGTTCTCCCCCCTGATTGATTCGCTAAGACGCCCAGCAAAGTGGCCAACACACGATACAAAGTAAAAAGCTGGAAAAATATGCTTACCACAAGGAAAAACCGGACACCTCAGCTATTCTCACAGAAAGTAGAAGTGGCCCACAGACGGAAAAACCTAAGGAGGTTACGCTGCAGGATATAATGGTCACCCTACACCAGGTACAAATGTCCATTGGTTCAATCTCCACAGACATTACATTACTGCGTGCCATGTTTAAAAAATGAAGAAGGGTGGGGTAACACATGTCACCCCAAAACCAGTCGCAGCTGCCATCATTGCGCCTTTTGGCAACATTCCATCCACGTTTTTCCATTTGCTAATATTCCAAAGTTTTAACCATATTAATCCACGTTTTGCCACATTTTCTGTGTAACTCTGTCGTTTCGCTTCACATTCAGGTTGTGTTCTGCCATTTTCCAGATTTCTAATGCTTGAACCGTGCCCTCCGGACCTCATTATCAAACACGATCAACGCAGTGGTTCGTCCAAAGCAATATTTATTTAAAAAAATCCAATGCATTTCGGGCACCTCATTGCCCTTCGTCAGGGAACACTATAAATAACAATAATAGCAAAAGGTAAACATCGTGTATTCACTTACATCAATTCAAAATTAATCTTACACATCATCTAATCTTAAATAATTAAATGCTTGTACATCATTATCACTGTGCGAATTTTCTTATGTAACCTGTCGCCTCAACGCTAGCAAACTCATTTTTGTAAACAGTGCCTATCCAGCCACATTTTATCGCTCGTATCCGGTGCTATTGTGCATAGAGACTGTGAGCTCTTATTCCCCTCCCCGTTGATATAACATTTTCTGTTCACCCTTTACTATCAGAAACTACGTTTTAGGCCCCTGTGGTCTTTAACATGATTATCTCAATATCTCTTTCAGTACGTTTTTAATGTTAAACAAAGTATTCATGTCTTCATTCACAAGTCTATTTGTCCATTAGTCGCATTCCATCTCCCTACTTCATTTTCGCTCCTTACACGTACCTGCAATGAACGCTAAAACCCATCCTGTCTTGTTTCCGATCCGGTGAAGTTACCCTCCTGTTGTTACCCCTTCATTTAAAACTCATTCTCTATGCTACCTTCTTCCTAATTGGCCCGTGCCGCTCGCTGTCTTTCGCTCTCGTGTTCACGTGGTGGTGCGCGTCATTTTGCTTGAGACTACGTTACCCATAATACCATACTAGCCTACGCGCAGTATTAAAACATTCTTAAATCTTTGCATTTTGTTACACAATTGCATTTATCACTGAAATTTTTTATCGTCTTTGCATAAACAACATGTGTCATAATTAGTGTCGTTAAATTCAACCTCAAATTCGTTATTTATAAAAGCAATGTTTTTCAGGTTGAATTTAACGACACTAATTATGACACATGTTGTTTATGCAAAGACGATTAAAAATTTCAGTGATAAATGCAATTGTGTAACAAAATGCAAAGATTTAAGAATGTTTTAATACTGCGCGTAGGCTAGTATGGTATTATGGGTAACGTAGTCTCAAGCAAAATGACGCGCACCACCACGTGAACACGAGAGCGAAAGACAGCGAGCGGCACGGGCCAATTAGGAAGAAGGTAGCATAGAGAATGAGTTTTAAATGAAGGGGTAACAACAGGAGGGTAACTTCACCGGATCGGAAACAAGACAGGATGGGTTTTAGCGTTCATTGCAGGTACGTGTAAGGAGTGAAAATGAAGTAGGGAGATGGAATGCGACTAATGGACAAATAGACTTGTGAATGAAGACATTAATACTTTGTTTAACATTAAAAACGTACTGAAAGAGATATTGAGATAATCATGTTAAAGACCACAGGGGCCTAAAACGTAGTTTCTGATAGTAAAGGGTGAACAGAAAATGTTATATCAACGGGGAGGGGAATAAGAGCTCACAGTCTCTATGCACAATAGCACCGGATACGAGCGATAAAATGTGGCTGGATAGGCACTGTTTACAAAAATGAGTTTGCTAGCGTTGAGGCGACAGGTTACATAAGAAAATTCACACAGTGATAATGATGTACAAGCATTTAATTATTTAAGATTAGATGATGTGTAAGATTAATTTTGAATTGATGTAAGTGAATACACGATGTTTACCTTTTGCTATTATTGTTATTTATAGTGTTCCCTGACGAAGGGCAATGAGGTGCCCGAAATGCATTGGATTTTTTTAAATAAATATTGCTTTGGACGAACCACTGCGTTGATCGTGTTTGATAATGAGGTCCGGAGGGCACGGTTCAAGCATTAGAAATCTGGAAAATGGCAGAACATAACCTGAATGTGAAGCGAAACGACAGAGTTACACAGAAAATGTGGCAAAACGTGGATTAATATGGTTAAAACTATGGAATATTAGCAAATGGAAAAACGTGGATGGAATGTTGCCAAAAGGCGCAATGATGGCAGCTGCGACTGGTTTTGGGGTGACATGTGTTACCCCACCCTTCTTCATTGATTCAAAGGTGTCACCGGGGAGGCACAAAAACCAGTATTGCACGCCGTAAATGATGAACTTTGGACAAACAGAAGATAAATAAATGTTGACTTAAAAAATAAGTAAAAAAAAGGTGTGCATCCCACCCTCATTCATAATGTTTAAAAAATGAACACAAGGATAACAGAGATAGAAACTACTACGGCAGCCCTCTCCACGGACACAGCGGCTCTGCAGAGACAGGTGCAAAAACTGGAACTGGCCTATAAGCAAATGGCAAAAAAGTTGGATGATCAGGAAGGCCGATCGAGGCGGAACAATGTACGCCTGGTCGAAGTGCCGGGGAGCATCAGGGGGCCGGCCTTAGATCTATTTGTCGAAGACCTTATTAAAACTCATCTACAGCCTCATGGACTTTCCAGCTTTTTCTCAGTGGAAAGGGCCCACCACATCCCTGGGGGACGGCCCCGGCTGGGTGCCCCCCCAGACCCATATTGGCACGCATGTTTAACTTCCGGGATCGTGATACAATTCTGCAGGTGGCACGCGTCGCCACGCTATGAGTGGATAACTGCACTGTGACCCTCTATCCGGACTACACAGCAGCGGTGACCAAGCAAAGTCATAACTTCATGGACGTCAAGAAAGAACTAAGCAAAACTAAGGGTAGAGGTAGAAGGAAAAAGCTGGTTTTTCTCCACACCGGAAGAGGCCAACGACTGGCTGGAGGGGTGGCACCCCGCCATGGGACCCAGGAGGCAGGGACAGGAACAGAAGTACCAGCCCATAACAAGAGCTTTGTCATAAATGAGGGAGGTGGAAGCATCTGTTGACTCACAGCAGCAAGTGGATGAGATTGATGTCACGATTCACGAACTTGAGGACCAAAGTAGGGAACAACCTATTGACGGGGGCATGAGGAACAGACAACATTACAAACCACTGAGTGTAACCCATGGACGGAGACCAAGCTGGACATTATTGAGTGGCGATACCAGAGACAATTGGTGTGTTAAGAGAGACAATTTGATAGGAACATTTTGCCACAGTAGAAAGCATGTTTCAAGGGATGAATAGCGGATAATATCACACAGCTCTCCCCCTTAAGTGCACAGTTATGGGGAATAAGCACTTTGCTGTGTTGGGGTGGTGGGTTGTTTTATATCTGCCGTGCAGGGAGGCAGGAGGAAGGGAGGGCACAGTTCCAGGGGTATTGTTGGTTTTGTTGCAGAAAACAAATATGCTACATGATGATATACACGGTGAAAATAGACCAAGCATTTTACAGGTCACCTTTTACCCCTCCATAGACGATGTCATACGCACCACGAATGGGCACACCAATTGATGACTTACCCACCCAGTCTTCGACCTCCATGACGCCGCACCCTCCCTTCACTCTGATGTAATGGAATGTAAATGGTCTTGGTGACAAAATAAAAAGGGGGCTGGTCCTTCAATACATTAAATGTAAAGGCCCAGCTGTAGCACTAATACAGGAATTTCACTTGATGGGCACGGCTTGTAATGCCCTGGATAGATGGGGCTACAAAATGGCGATACACTCGGAATTCACCACGGGTTCTCGGGGTGGGAATTTTGATAAAAAATCTATTCCCATTGATCCTGATCGTGTCCTGAATGGACGACCAGGGGCAGTTTACAGCAATAGCAAGTCAGTGGGAGGTCTACATTCCATGGATATTACACAAAGCAACCTGCCCTGCCCTGGGAAAATTCCTTTTATCACTCCCGCAGGGCAAACTCATTGTGGGGGGTGACTTCAACACTACAATGGACGCAGGTAGTGTGAACCACACATTAGTAGAATTTATTGACGCAATTGGTTTCAATGATAGCTGGCGCAACAGATATCCACAGGAGTGACAATACACTTTTCACTCTGGAGGCCATTATAGTCTTTCAAGGATAGATTACATATTTACACTGGCAATGGGGCTAGAAGGGATATTGGAGATCTCACATTTGCCCAGGAGCATTTTAGACCACTCCCCGGTACTTCTGACATACACATCCTACACCCTGGGACGGCGCGGTCTTCTCCCACTTTATCCCGATTTCTCAAAAAACGTAAAATTGGGAAGGGTCTACTTTCGGAGCAATATTTTATTTTGCGAAAAATGAACCGGCGGAACAATTTTGTGGGAGGCATCTAAAACTGTACTACAGGGCCATGCAATCTCCCTAGTTGAAGGACATAAACAGGCCCAACAACAGCAGATGGAGACTTTGGAACAGGGGGTAATCCAGGTGGAGATTAATCATGCTGCGGACACCAGTGACACCTCAGCACACAAGTTACACTTAGCGCAACAGGAATACAGGGCCTATGCATGGGAGGAGGCGAAAACCAAACTCATTGGCACGCAACACACTATTTACGAACTAGGTTCTAAAGCAGGCAGGCTCCTGGAATGGCTTGACAGAAGAGAAAGGGCAAGCAGGTTGTTGGCACAACTCAAGTTGGAGACGGGAACATTAACCACAGACCCACAGCATATAGTTGATACATTGGCAGCCCATTACGAGAAGATATACACACTCTTGGCCACAGCCACAATAGAAGAAAATCTAGCCTTCCTAAAAGACATACAAATGAACGCACTGAACTATGAAGCAGCTCAAACTCTAGAAGGGGATTTGACTTCGGAAGAGCTCACACTAGCACTAGGCGCATTGTGTACGGGAAAAAGCCCTAGGCCCAATGGGATACCTGTAGAATTCTATAAGAAAGCAGCAACACGACTTATGCCCCATCTACTTAATATGTACAAAGTTAGTTCATAAACCGGTTAAGCCGCCGCAGGAATGCATGTCCTATAGGCCGATTTCCTTAATGAATGCGGAGGGCAAAATACTAGCTAAAGCTTTGGCCATGCGGTTACAGCCATACCTCACAACACTAATCCACCCGGACCAATCCGGATTGATGCCGAACCGCAACACAGTGCTTAATCTACGGAGACTACATAGTTTCATGGCGCGCAGCCATACAATTGAGTTAGATGCTGTAATTTTGTACCTAGATGCATGCATGGCATTCCACTTCGTTGAGTAGCCCTTTCTCTTCGGGGGTCTCCGCCACCTAAGATTTGGCCCAAGATTCTGTGTGTGGGTGCAGCTGCTGTATACAAAACCCCTGGTGCAGGTTGTAGTGAATGGTCGAATCTCTGCGGACTCCCCTCTGGGAAGAGGAACGAGGCAGGGCTGTCCCCTATCACCACTCCTCATTGCGCTGGTATTGGAACCACTGGCGGCATGGATATGACAGGACCCAGTTATCCATAGTTTGAGGTGGGCTATGGGATGGGAAGATCGCATCTCGCTGTATACCGATGATATACTACTGTACCTGGCGTCACCAGCACTTTCTATAAATTGCCTATTGGATATATGCGCAGCATATGGGTGGGCGTCTGGCTATAACATAAATTGGGCAAAATTGCTCCTCTATGTACTCCACGGCCCCCGCCGAGACTCCAACGAAACTGCGAAATACAGATCGCACCCAGCGGCTTCAAATATCTAGGCATATATATAACCCACCAGAACACGCAGTTTGTTGCAGAAAACCTCCCGCAGCCCCTGGCGAGATTCCGCTGTTACGTCAAACATTGGAGATCACTACCACTCACACTACTGGGAAGGGCAGCCCTCTTTAAGATGATGGCACTCCCCAGATTCCTATACGTACAGCAGAATACGCAGTTCCCAGTTTCACCCGAATATATAGCGCTGCGATAAACGCAGAGGTGACCACTCTCTTATGGGATGGAAAGTCGGCCTGTATAGCTATGAATAAACTAGTGAGGTGCTGGTATGACGGTGGCATTGCCCTTCCCAACATAAAACTATGCTACTGGGCGTCGCAATTGATGGTAATAAATCAATGGCTTCACGCACCTCAAGAAGAACCGGCGTTCTGCATGGGCAGACATCTCCTAGACCCCGAGGGAGTAATGGGGGCACTGTCCAACAAATTGAGGAAGAATAATCTCACAGGTCCAACAGCACACACAGTGAAAATTTGGTTTGAGGCAAACGAACGATGGGCTGGGAGGGGGTCATAAGGCAGGCCACACCATTATGGGAAACTCGACGGTTCGGCAATCTGAGAAATACAAAGGGATTTAGACAGTGGGATCTAATCGATATCTCAAAGGTGAGAGATCTCTGGAAAAAAGGTGAGGTTGTCTCATTTGCTCAATTACAAACCAATTATGGACTGACACAGATGGAATCTTTTAGATACATGCAGATTAGGTACGCTCTCATGTGAGTAATTGCACCAGGCACACAACCACCGGAGGCCTCGCCACTAGAGGACAGATTTTTGACTGACCATTTGAGTAAAAAAGCCATCTCCCAAACTTACTAAAAAATATTAAATAATCAACCGGACCCCACGGCAACCCTTAAGGAGCGATGGGAGACCGAAGTGGGTGAACTGGACGAAACAGATTGGAAGGAAGCAATCACATCCCCCAAAAAGGTAGAGATACCTTCTAAACTAAAATTGATACCACTGAATTTCCTGCATCACACTTACTATACGCGCACACTGTTGCATAAATTGGGCAATACGTACACACCACTATGCTTGAGACAGTGCGGCACAGAGGGTACATTACTATACGCTCTGGCACTGCCCAGAAATTACACGTTATTCGGAAGCAGTTATGCGCACAATTTCACGAGTTACAGGAGTCACGGTTCCGCCGGGAATTAAAGAGATGTATACTTAACATCTGGGAGCCTACGTACCTCAATCATGAGGCTCAGGACTGGGCAACACTAGGTATGATACTGGCAAAGCAATGGAGATCAAGACAAACTCCTAGCCACCAACAGTGGTGTTGTGACATAGACAATGGTATGATAACTGAAAAATCAGTCTATGTCCATAGGAGATGCCCCAAAAAATGGCCTCGGCTTTGGGGCAAATGGAACGCATTCCGAGGTATTATCTGTGATCCACCACAAGAGGAGTCAATATCAGATGTAAGCGACTAGTGGAACAAGACGTGGGTATAGTGCAGCGTTATGTAGCCCTGTTTAAATGTATGCTTACTATAAAAGAGAAAATCTTATTGATCACGGTAGAAGTTGAAAAATTCATGTATAATTACTTGAACCATCATTTGTGCACCATTGAATATTACTGTTATGTACCGTTTGTAGCTATCTACAAAAATGCAACAAAAAATGTTATCAAAAAATTAGGCATTGTAAGCCACAAGGTAGTGTGTCTATTGTTTAAAGTGGTGCGAGCAAGAATTTAGTGTGTTTTGGCATGTTCCTATGGTGACTAGCCCCTAAAACTAAGTTTCCCTGTACAGGGCTGTAGCTGATCTGGAGGATAACTGAAGAGCAATTAAAATATCAGTTTTGCTAACTCTGGTTTGGGAGAAGCTACAGAAATGAATCAGCCACTGTTTTTTCATATATATTAAAAGTCCAATTCAATTGTGAAATTGGATTTTGATAATTATTTAGGAAAATCAACTTTTAAGAAGTTTGACTTTGTCTGCCTGAAACTCTAGAAACCGAATGAGCATAAGACTGCCAGCAGCTGCCCCGTGTCAGTACCTCCCTTAACCTCGTCGCTGCGGCGGCTATTCCGCCGCAGCGCTAAGGGGGCGGGGGCGCGCACGGCGTGCCCATGCTGGTGATGGAACCGCTCTGTCACCAGCCGCGGTTGAGCTGTGCTCATGACGGAGCGGATCCGTCATGGCCCCGCCCGCTTAATAGAACGCGCCGCGCAGGCGTGAAATCAGCGCCACGCAGGCACGTCGGGCGGGCCATGACGGAACCGCTCCGTCATCAGCGCAGCGTGACCGCGGCTGATGTCGAAGCGGTTCCGTCATCAGCACGGAAAGGGTTAATGAGGTATGAAAACTGCTCTCAGAACAGAAACTATATGGCCTAGGTCTTTCGGTAGATCACGGTGTGAGTATGTTACTCCTTTCAGCTCAGGAAACAGCTGGGGGAAAGGGTCAGGAACTTCATTAACATGAAAGGAACTAGGATGAAGCCTGTACATTCATAGTAAAGTGTAAAAGTAGACCTAGGAAAGAGAAGCCTTTGTTACCTGGACACACCCCTGTTTGGGCCACCATCCACCTCCAAAGACAAAGTGGTTCTGCTATATTAGATTTGACTCCAGATTGTGCACTGTGGGATAATTTACACTAAGACAAACAGGATGTGCTGCAAAGGTTGGTAGGTTTCCCTTGGCAACTTTTCACATTTGTTTGGGAGTATCTTGGAGTCAATCCCACCCACTGGCTAACGAGTCCTACGAAAGTTGCTCCTCCCCTCTAGCTCATAAGAACACTTACTGTACCTATGTACGAACAGAAGTAAACAGGAACATGTTGTCTGAGACCTGTTTGGAGACGCAAATAGTTGGACCTAATCTAATTTCTATATAGGAGCACAGTGATTGTCTTTGCTTGCTTCTTGCACCCGGGTCACTTATGCATTGTAGAATGGGCAACAGATGCTTGTGTGGCTTCTTCTATAACCCGGATTGCACTGGTGTTAGAAATGGGGTTTGTGGTTGGCTAGGATATGCACCTAAGCCAGGCAGAACCCACCACTCTAGTCAATGTAAGGGAGCTACACACCCAAGATAAGCCCTGCTCAGTCCCTTAGTAGCTTGGCAAAGCACTCAGGCTTAACCCAGAGGCAATGTGTAAAGCGGTTGCACAACACACGTACACACCAGTGACACGCTAGGTACACCACAAAAGAGACTCCACTCAAGGTTATATAAAAATATCACTTGGTATTATATATATAACACATAGACCATAATCACAAAAATCACCCTCAGTTTGCCAAATAGGCAGTTGTCATAAGCATAACAGTTAATGCACTAAGTAAATACTTATGAGTTGCAGCTGTCATAAAAACATAATTACTCCACATTTTCCACCCTCACATTATATGGTACTTGCTATCCCGCAAATGCAAGGCATCCAAAAGACATACATTAGAATTTCAGGGCATGAAATGCAGCAGTTAGTTTAGGGCTAAAGTATATAAATCACTCAATATCACCAGTTGCACATAAATCTCCCAATACCACCAGAAGCATATAGGGTTCAGCAGACCGGCCCTCCTATTACATTGTATATGATCTTTGAAGCACCCAATGCAGGGCACAGAACTACTTGCGTTTCTCTTACGGTTATTATGGCCTTTGAAAAGATCTTCTCTCACTGCGGTCATTTTCAGACGGGGGGCCCCATCCTGAGCTCACCAAGTAATGGCCCTAAACACAAGGAAGAGCTGCTTCCGGGGTAGGTGTGCACACTGTGAGTGGGGCACAAACAAGGCAGCTGCCCTTAAACGCACAACACAGCTGCTAAACTTGCTGCTGTGTTGCCGGCTGGAAGGCCCCGCCCCGGGTGGCCATTGCACGGCAGTATGTCAAGAGAACAGCATAGGCTGGGGTCGCAAGCTAGCCTGGTCATCACTGTGGCAAAAGTGGAGGGCTGGCCCAGTAGACCGGGGCCAGGAATGCACCTCCAACACCACTGGCAGTCAGGTGCAGCTGCCCTCAGTGCACTCCTTTCTCTGGTCTCCCCTGGAGGCCCCGTCAGGCGATGGGCAGTGCTGAGAAGAGTTGCCATGAGAAACAAACTGTGTGTCCAGGGAGACTGTTAACCGTACTTTTGGTGGACACCTTAGACCAGATGTCTTCAATCTGTGGGGCACGATCCCCAAGGGGCCCGTGGAGCCCCGAGAAGGGGGTCACGCATACCCCAGTCTCACTTTGCCTGATTTCAAAAACATTTGCTTTGGTTTTGGAAAAGGAGAGCGGTCCTGGGACAGCTAATTTTGATTGTTTGAAATGCTTCTGCTGAGTCTCCTGTTACGTAAAAAGCTTTTGTGTCAGGGTGCCTGGCCACCAGAAAGGAATGCAAATATGACCCATTGGTTAATCTGGAACTGTAAAGGGTACTTGGGACCTGTGAATCACTCCAACCTTTGTGATGACAAAGAGTTGTTTTTTGAGTGGTAGTGCAAAGAGTTAACAACTGGGCTGTGAAGTATTTGCTTTTAATCATAACTTTACTTACACAGCCCTTAGTACCCCTAAGGAGGTGTTGAAAGGACAGTTATTTAAAAAAAGAAATTGCATTACATAAGCCCTGGTATTCCTAAAATCTAAATTTTGGAAGAACCATTTTCTTTCAAACTATTTATACATTTTCTATCAGTCTTTATTTTACTGTGTGTAATGCAATGCAAGTATAACATAGCGACTTACATACTCAAAGTGCTTTCTGTCACAGGCTGTGATCACATAGCACAAAAAATACACTATTCTCCACTGCACCAACCAAGATTTAATTCTGTGTCTCTCTAGTTTTATAATGTACTACAGCGCATTTCCCACTGAGTAACAACGTTTTACATTTATTTTTAATTTACACTGCCTATTATTGTTTATGTAGGTACCTGATGGTGAAAGACCTAAAAAAAGTACCGATTATTTTGGGGCTTATTTATTAAAGGCTTGCGCCTCCAGAGCACCAGTTTTTTTTATGCTCTGGGGCACAAGCGTCTCAACCATACCTATGATGCAGCACAAATTCACCCTGCATGGCTTTGCATGGCCTCATAGATATGGAATAAGACAAAGTAGGGCAAGTTGCTGCCTTGCCTAACTCTGCATCAAGGAGGTATTCCATGAGTGCTGCGTGGGTGTTCCCACCAACACCCATGTATTTTGATGCTTTCCCATATTTTTAAAATCACTTAATCCTGGGGCAGCACCAAAAACGTACGTCTCCCCAGTGAAAACATTTCTCCTCGTGTTTTCCTCTTTCCATGTGTGCTGCATTCTGCAACTCACATAGAAAGAGGAAAACTTCTCTCTGGATTATTTTTGTAAGGGAAGGTGCCCTTCCTGCACAAAAACAATCCTGCCTCTATTGGTGCTAGGCAGCAATTTGTGCAACAACGCAAGGGAAAGGACAGGAATGCACCGTATTTTATAAATATGGTGCATTCCAATCCTTCCACATTGGCATAGGGCAGCACAGCAAGAGGACTTGCAGCGCTGCCGGACCCCAATTCCTCATAAATGAGGCCCTTTGTTTTTAGCTATACCTTTGACCATGCCCCCACGCTCACTGACCTTTTGTTTGCCAAACACTGTTTAATATTATTTCCCCACTGTAAAAATTATTTTGTGTGGGAATTGGGGGCACTTACGGTTGTGGATGATGAGCAGTAACAAGTTCCAGAAATTTTTATCAGGAGGGTGTCCTTACTCCTAAAAAACTTTGACAAGTTAGTCTCAGCATCAAAAAGTTTGAAGACCTCTGCCTTAGACCATTAATTCAAAGACGCCAAAGCTTTATTTAGCTTATATTATGACAGTTCTGCAACCAACAGTCAAACTTCATTGTGCATGTATTTGAGCAGAAAACACTGAGTTAAAGTGGTGTCATATATTACTCATTTTGCAAACATATTCACATTTTTGGACATCGAGGTCAGAATAACACCAAGTGGATTAATCACCACGCTCCACACAAAACCGACAGATAAAAGCAACGCTCTCCACTATCGGAGTTACCATACTTCGAATCTCAAGAACAACCTGCCTACGGGCAATTTTTACGTATCAGGAGCAATTGTTCGACACGTGAAGACTTTGTGCTACAAACTGAGACATTAGTCAACAAATTCAAGGAGAGAGGATATCCAAAAAAACTTCTGAGAAACTCTTTAAAAAGAGCATGGGTCACTCTAAGAGAACACCTGCTATCTAAAAAAAACATGACTTCAACTGAACGGTTGGTGTCTGTTTCCTCATTTGGCCCTCAGACAAATCATGTCAAAAAGATAATTCGCAACAACTGGCACCTCATCGAGGGAACCCTACCTTGCTCTAAAATAGAACCCAAATATTGGACAACATATTATTAGCTCAGGAGGAATCCAAAAGGAACCATCCACGCTCCGAACAATGTTAAATCTTTAACCCGTACAAGGTCATCACAAATGTGGCACATATTTGGTCTGTGATTCCACTCTTGACAAAACCCTGGTCACAGATGGTCAAAGACACTTGCGCCACAATGAATTCACGAACTGTAAATCTAAGTACGTGGTGAATGCTATTACATGTCCATGAAGTACGTCAACGTATAGTGCAACACCGCTCATGTCTAAAAAAATCACATCATGACTGCCCTCATGGTTGAACATTTTGTGTCCCAAAAGCACACACACAAGGATTTCAACTGGACTGTTCTATCACTGATAAAACAAAATACCCAAAGAGGAAGTGATCCTGAAATTCTGCTAGCTCAATGGGAAGCGTTTCTTATAATGAAATTCGACACAGCACTCAATGGCTTAAATTAACTTTCAGAGATTACGAAACTGTAGGGGAGAAGCCTGAAATTCGAACTACAAAGCCCATAACCCACCAGGCCACATGACCTTGGTTCTCCAGCTGGGTCAATACTCCTGCTACAGTCAGAAACGGCCCCATCAGCCTCAGTGAGGATTTCGAACATGATAGAGCAAGACAGGACTTCATCCCTCTGCGATTAATTACAGGCAAGTGACAAAGCGTGTGAAAATGTTCTACAAAGGCTGATGATGTTTTCCAGACGCTACAGTTACTCTTTATTATTCACAGGGACACACAGGAGAATTCAGTTTACGGACCCCAGTGAGGCAGCAATCAAAGAATAAGAGCAACGCTTGTACAAGCCTCTTAGGTACTTACAGACATCGTTTTTAACCATATGAGTGAAAAGGACGGGTTTGGGTTAATGGACAGGAAGATCTGGCGCTCTAGCGTGTACGATTGTAAGTAAGACTTGTGAATCCAAGATACATGGTACCAACAGGTCAGGGGCAACAAACCCAGACAGCAAACAACCCCAGTAGAGGTGCGGGACAAGCCTCACACCATACAAGTAAGTCCAAGTCCTGTGCACACATATCAGAGTAATAGGTCCTAGTGTCAGAACCAAACAATTGGAACAATGTTCATGAAAACAAAAGTAATGAAGGTCAAACTCCAGAATTGTGTACAGATAAGATTTATAATTCAATCTTGGTCAGTACATATGACATAAACCAGCCGACACGTGTTTCGTCACACCGTTTAGAAGATGTGACTCTTCAGGGCTGTACATTTCTAACGTAGAAGGGTGAGTCGCAGGACCGGTGCTAATTCCAACCAGGCTGCGGTTGAGGAACGATGTAGAGAAATTGTATGGCATAACGGCTCTCTGCTGGACGGTACGTACCCGCATGGGAGAAACTGGGGACGGATACGTCCAAAGTCAAAGGTGATCGATAAACTGCGAGTATCTATAGTTACACTGGACTGCACGGGTCGGTGCGGTGATCTAATCCGGATGATCCAGGTGGCGGATCCGCCACCTGGATCGTCCGGATTAACTATAGTCGTGGTGTTTCACTCTTGTTTTCTATTTGATGTACTATCTTGGTTATTCACAATTACCTATCATTAACTCTGAATATTCTCTGCTGCGCTTTCCACTAGAGGTAAACAAGGATAACAATATTGATGAGCTATGTTAGTACATTCGACAGTTGTCCTTTGAGAACTCAAAGGGACTGATCTACAGTAAAATTAATTTCCACCTTGCAAGGACCTATAAGCATTCCTGACTTAGGTTGGAATTTAGGTGGTGGCTCACTTTCAAGAAAGACACTGTTTGGACACAAATGGAACAGAAGATAGAGTGAGTGAGATTTAAACAATAATGAAAAAACACTCTTACAAAGGGAGTCAAAAGAGCACATCAAGTCTCTTAAGAGTACTGCTTAGGATGGCTGACGGTACTTGTCATAACCATTCAAGAGTTAACTGATTATGTATAAAAAGTTGAATGCAAAACATTTAACAGATAAACATTATGAGGCCTAGGCAAAGCTAGATATAAAATAGTTGCAATGTATTAACATTATGCCACTAAATGCACAGGGTTCGAAATAGAATGTGTGGGAATACAAATTTAGCTGGTTTTACACTGGGTTTAGTTTGGAGTCCGTCTGAACAAGAATTCAAGCAGTGCATAAACAAGTCCATAGTGGTAGAGAAATATCAACAGATTTTCTAAGTGTTTCTATGCTTCTTTGTAAGGGTTCTGGGATGAAGTACCAGACCAGGCTATGTGTAGGACAGATCATATCAACAGTAAAGTTTGGAGCTACTGGCAATGGATACCTTTGCACTGAGTTGATTTTTATGAGCTCCGACCTGAGATGGTCACATCTCATGTCTAAACTGAGCTTCAGTGCCTCTGGTTAGTTTAGCAAGCGCTTAAAGTGAAGAAAACCTGTATAATAAAAAGTTAGATGAGGAAGAACATTCTGCTGAACGCTGATGTACTCTTTTTGTGTCCTTCTTCCAAAGGCATGGTCTCCCCAATCAATTTCAAGAGGACCTTGTCAAGACAAAGCTTTATTTTGAGAGGTAATTGTTGTAAACAGCTTTAAAGAACACTTTGAGAGGTAAATCAGCTCATGGAGTGACCCAACTTGCAAAATTAAGATTTCTTGTAACAAGTTTATTTTTTAACTGGAGAAAATCATGGAGTGGTGTTAAGACTGCCTTCATGTTTTTGAACTGGCTCAATAGTAGGGCCCATATTCATCAACTTTTCACTCAACGCAATGCAAAGCAGCAAGTCACATTGCTGAGCTGTGTGAAAGGGATAGGGCACAAATGTGTTGTATTTATAATTATATGGCGCATTCCTGTCCTTTATTAGCACTGGTGCACTTTTT
The DNA here is from genome assembly GCF_964261635.1 of Lissotriton helveticus. NCBI lineage: Eukaryota > Metazoa > Chordata > Amphibia > Caudata > Salamandridae > Lissotriton > Lissotriton helveticus. The sequence continues at coordinate 39,207,180 of NC_136058.1, forward strand.
GTTGCCTAACATCAACCCCATCAGCGTCATGTAGCAAGGGAGCCTGGGTTGCATGCAGGTTTGTTTTTATGCAGGAAAGAACACCTTCCTGCACAAAAGTAATCCTGAGAGGCATTTCCACTTCCTATGTGTGCTGCAGAATGCAGCAAATGTAGAAAGAGGAACGAGGAGAAATGAAGTTATTTCTCCTTGTTACACCTCACGTTGGGAGGCATAGCATGTTGATGCATTCACAGGTCTAAAACTAATGCTAAATCTGTGAATGCCCCAAAATCCATTGGTGGATGTGTAGAAACACCCACACTCCACCCATAGAACACCTCCCTGTCGCAGAATAACGTAAAGCAGGAATTTGTGCTTCCATTCATTACTCTAGATGTATCAAGCCATGCAGGGCCAGTCAATGTGGCCTTGCATGTCGTGCTAAGTTTCAGTTAAGTTTTGCTTCCCCCTTGCACCACCCTGCGTGGCGCAAGGGTGATGCAAAACCTTGATAGATCTGACCCTAGTTTTCTAAGGGGCAATGCCATTGAATGAGTAAATTCTTAGTGCTGCCTCCCTTAGGATGCAGCTGCATTCCTTGCACAATCTCTTCAGATAACAAACACATCTTCCTGTAACACTTCTGCTCTCTTCTCTGATCAGAAATGTCTCTGGTTGCACTGGCAAATCAACCTTCATTCACAGCTAGAGGATATTAGTGCACCATAACTATTACCTCCTCGTTAGTCTTCCTCACCACATGACAAAGTGAGCTTCAGCTCCACACCAGAACCCTCCAAAGCAAAAAAAGGTCAGCCTCCCATGCCTCCCATCCCTTCCCAATATGGCCGACCCATTACACATTTGACCTCTATAAGAGGCTGGCCGGCCCAACCCATCAGCCTGTTTTTTTAGTTCTGCGCTGCAGATTCTCCTGAGCGTCCTACAGGTAAGCTGGGGTGAGGTCCTGCTCTAGCAGGTCCCACAGCCTGGGGAAGAGGCCCTGCTCGAGCAGGCTCTTGTTCTAGGTTCTCCCCCGCCTTGCCCTCACACTGCCCCCTTGCCTTTGCTGCCCTTCTCTAGAGGACTGTGTTTGTGGGCTCTGGCAGCCCTGCGCTAGCGGGCTCACCTGTTTGGTCTTCTCTGGCCTGGTGGTTGCGTGGATCACCCTGTACTCACGTCCATTCTGTCTGCTAGGTCCGGGTGTGGGTGCGCTGCTGTGCTGGGGTCCTGGAGGTTTGGGTACTGCCTACGGGAGATGTCGCCTTTTGCAGCGGGTGGCCTGGGCAGCGCGCTTTCTATCTTTGACCGCTTCTGGTCTGGCTGCTCCTTTGGGCCCTGCCCCTTTGGGCTCCCTGCTGTGTGGGGACTCTGCGGCCTGTGTATTTCATCCTCACGGTCGGAGTGGGCGTTTCCGTTGCCGGGTGCCGCGCACGTTGTGGCGTGCACGGGGTGCCACACGCTGCTGCCTCCGTGCGATCCCGCATTCTGCATTCCCCGGCGGCACTGCGCTGGAAGGGCTCGCCTCGAAATTGCCTTCCCATGTTGGCGCCATGTGTATGTGCTGCATTTCGCCGTCACTCCTGATGCCCCAAATCCCTCCTGGAGTGGACTTTGGTGTGCTTGCTATGCCGATAGGCTGACGTGTGTCCGCTGATGGTGGGGTAGTCGGATGCGGAGTGGCTGACTCCTCTCCTGTTGATGCGGCCTACGGGTCATCATCGGTAGGTGCCCTGAACACTGTTATTGAGCGTTGCTCGCGGTGCCTGCTATTATTGTTGTGCGACCTGCTTCTGTACACCATTGTGTTCTTCATGTTGCGGTGTCTTACTCTCGCGCATGCGCTCTTCGTTGGCTTCCATCTGTATTGATGTACCGGTAATGTTGGCCTGCTTCACTGAGACCCACTGGTGGGGTTGCTCCCCGGGGCCTCCTACGAACTTACGCTCTGCTGTCGCGTTTTCTGGGCTCCAATTGCTGCCGAGGTATGTGTGTGCCTTGTGATTTTCCTTTATTGGATGTGGCCCTGCTCCTGGGGTCCTGGTTGGGTGGCCGCCTCGCATCTTTCTGTGGCCTGCTTCTTGGCGTGTTATGTAGATTGGCATATGTGTTTTTTTGCCCCTGGTCTCACGCGGGCTAGGTGTTCACCTCCTGCTTGTGCTCCGCTTTGTGGGTGCTATGTCATGGAGGGTACTCTGCTTCCTCCCTTGGTTTTGTTGGTTCCCTGGTGGTTTGCCTGGATGTGGCGCTGTGTCCTGGTGGTTGTGGTGGCTGCTCTTCCTCAAGTTGTTGTTTGCCACTCCTGCTTTCTCACTGATTTTGAGTTCTTGGTCGGGATGGGGTCATTGTTCCTTTTTTTATGCAGCTGGTTGCTGCTAAGCATGAGCGCAAAATCCGCTCCGATCGCGGATTTTGCGGATTTTCGGTAAATCCGCGATCCGCGAACTCTCGCGAATTTACCGAGAATCCGCAATCCGCGATCGGAGCGGATTTTGCGGTCAAAAGTTCAAGCCTAATGCATTTACGATGGCGCCGGCAAGCTGCCAGCGCCATCCTCAAATGGTTACTTAATTAGCTTCGACAGGAAGCTCTAACAGATAAGATAAAGCAGGGGCTCGAGCGCCTGCTTTATTTTATCAGTTGGAGCTTCCTGTTGAAGCTAATTAAGTAACTTTTGCAGGATGGCGCTGGCAGCTTGCCGGCGCCATCGTAAATTATTTACAGTGTCTTCTTGCATAAATTTGAAGGGCAGGGTTCATTCTGGCACGACGGTCCTGGCACAAAAAATAAACCTCAACAGGAAACACTTGCAGGTGTGCCTTGTTCCCAAATATACCATCGGAAATCCGCTGTGATGCTGGTCTCTGACCTTTTATACACACAAGAGGCATGTGCGCTCGCATTGAAGCCCTGTCCGTTTGGCCCCGCCCACACACTCGAGGTGTGCACCGTCTTCCCGCCATTTACCCACTATGATGGACATTTCACTCAAGGGACCCCTGCGCACTTCGGCGCGATTGCATTAACACACACTTGGTCGCTGGAACTAGTTGAAGCGCAAATGCGGTGACTCATTCATCAGCCCAAAAAAAATCGTGAAATCGTGGCATTTGCATCTTTGACTTTTAAGAGCACAATCCCCGTGCTGTTCCTGTGACCAGGGGCTTCTGTCTCTTAATCTGCTGCTCTGATCGGTCTCTGACGTTTTATACACACAAGAGGCATGTGCGCTCGCATGGAAGCCCCGTCCGTTTGGCCCCGCCCACACACTCGAGGTGTGCACCGTCTTCCCGCCATTTACCCACTATGATGGACATTTCACTCAAGGGACCCCTGCGCACTTCGGCGCGATTGCATTAACACACACTTGGTCGCTGGAACTAGTTGAAGCGCAAATGCGGTGACTCATTCATCAGCCCAAAAAAAATTGTGGCATTTGCATCTTTGACTTCTAAGAGCACAATCCCCGTGCTGTTCCTGTGACCAGGGGCTTCTGTCTCTTAATCTGCTGCTCTGATCGGTCTCTGACCTTTTATACACACAAGAGGCATGTGCGCTCGCATGGAAGCCCCGTCCGTTTGGCCCCGCCCACACACTCGAGGAAGCCCCGCCCCCAAATCCGCAGATCCGCAAAATCCGCGGATTTTGCGGATCCACGATCCGTGAATCCGCAAATTCGTGAATCGTGGATCCGCAAAATCCGCCCATGCTTAGTCGCTGCCTTGGGGCCTTCCCGGTGTTTGTTCACTCTTCCTTTTTCTGCAAGCGTGGTTTCCTTTGGGGGGTGCCTCTCGCATTCTGTTGGAGCTGTGTGCTGGTGGCTCAGTGGTCTAATGCTTCCGCTTCAGGGGCCTGTGTTTGACCTCATGGTCACAGGTTCAGGTCCTGGCGGGTCCTCTCAGCCTTTCATCCGTCTGAGGTCGATAATATGTGTGCCATTTAGTTGGATGTCGAGACACATCTGTTCTTCAACGCCAGGATACCTCCGGGCGTACGTGCGCTTTTCAAATACACATGTTATGTTCTGTTGCTCATGGGTGGCCTTGCCCTTTGCTGATTCACTTTGTGGTACTACGCACTTTGTAGGGGTGCTTCTTGGTTGCCTTTCATGTACGTGCTGGTGGTGATCCATGCTTCATTGTTTGCTGTGTTGTCCCTGTCTCCTTTGTCCGTTCCGGGCTTTGGCTGGCGGTCCTTACATTCTGTGGACTCCTGTTCCTGCCTGCTCTCCATTGTTATGCGGGGTCTGTCCCCGTCGTTTCCTTGTTGGACTTCCTCCGGGGGCTGTGGGCTGTGGCATGTCTGATAGCCTACGGCCAGTTCACCCTGATCGCACCTGTTATCGTCTGTTTCACAAGTTGAGCATGGTCGGGCTTGGTTAGTACCTGCAAGGGAGACTGCCTGGGTCTACCTGGAATTGGTCACCTGGTGGTCTCTTGCTTCTGTTTCTGCTCCCGGAGGGCTCGCCCTGTCTTTTCCAGGGCCGTGGCTTTGCTGCTGCCTCCTCCTTCTTCTCCCTGTCTCGAGAGGCGGCTCCTGCACCCCTTCCTGATGGCTTCCTGCTGTCGCCATGTTGCTGTTGCCTCTCCTCTCATCCTGGATGGTATGGTGCCTTTGGTCCTGCCCTTTGCGAGACTGCTACGGTTGTCGGTTATTGGGTTCCCCTGCTCCTGTCCTTGGTGCTGTGGCTCTTTGGTTGCTCTGCTACATTTGGGTGGTGCCTCCTTGGTCAGGCTGGGGGTTCAGTGCCCGCCTCTGCTGGGGTGTGCGTGCTGAGCTTTTGTTGCAGGGTCTCTTTTTGACGGTCTCGCTCGTTCTTCTTTGTCAGGTCCTGTTCATCGGGTTTCGTTTGCCCCCCCCCGGCTGTTCCAGTTGAGGTTGTCTGCCTTGGTTGGGGCCTTCCTTGGGACGGGTTTTGTGTCTTGTTGACTGGCGGTGTTTCCCAGTCTGTCCTCTCCCCTTCCTGTTGGTCTCGGTGCCTCTGACCCTTCCTTGGTTCCTTTCTTTTGCCCTGGTGACTCCCTTCCCACCCTGTCTCCTGGTGCGGCCGGTGGTCTTTCTGTTCTGGTGCCTCCTTCCGAGTTTTGGCGGCATTTTCCATCCTGGGGAGCATGCTTGGGTTCCCGATCTGCACTGGATTGGTGGGATCCCCTGTTGGCGGGGGTCTCCAGTCTGGCTTCTGTTTGCCGTTCCTTGGCTTCTCTGGGGTTTCCCCCTGCCTTGCTGGGGCTTATTTGTTGCTATTCTTGTGGGTTTGTCCCCTGCATCGTGCTCCGGGGTGTTTGCGGGGTTCGCCCCTGTTGTCTTTTTGGCGCTGTAGTGCTGTCCTGCCTGGGTCGCGCTCTGGCTCCAGCCGTTCCTCCCTGAGTGCTCATGTTCTCATCGGCTCTCATGAAGTGGTTTGTGGGTCGTGCCTCTTTAGTGCCTGGATGGGAGTTCTCCTTGGAGCATCTGGTGCTGTCTGCTTCCTTTGGTGTTGGCTTCTCGGCCTTCTCATCTGGGATCCCGCCTTTGAGCTTTCCTGGGGTCCTTTTTCTTCCAGGGGTTCTGGGCTTGTTTGGCCTGGCCTGGGCTTTTGTCCTGTTGGTGCTCGCCTGGGTGCGTCTCCATTGGAGTCTGCTGCAGTGGTTGACTTGGGATCCGTTGCTCATTGGTCCGTGTTATTCCTAGGTGGGCGTGGGTTTTGTGTCCTGCCCCTGCTTTCTGGTTTTCCCTTGCTGGTTTTTGTTTCCAGCGGTGCTGTTGGGTGTCCGGGGTGCTGGGTCTCCCGGTTCTCGTCTCCCTGGCGGGGCCCTGCGCTTCTGGTGTGGATTGGTGTCCTCATCTTTTGTTCCTGGTTTTGGGGTCCCGGGGCCTGTTGGCTCAGGTGGCTTCCTGGGCATATTGACGTGGCTCGTGCTTGTTTTGCCCTGCTCTTCTGTCCTTCTCGCCATTGGTTTTTCCTACCTTTGGCTTTTTCTCCCTGTACGCTCCTGTTCCTGGTGGTACTTCATTGTTCGACTGGTCTGGGTCTGGTCACAGACTGGCTGTGTGGCCGCCTGGGGGCTCGCTTCGGCTGTTCGCTTCCTTCTTTTGGGGCGTTCCTGGGTCGGGTTGCACCCTGTGCGAGGCGGTCTCAGGCCGCCGTGCTGCATTTTCCTGACTTCCGGACTCTGTGTGTTTTCTTCTAATTTGGGTCCTCGGGTGTCTGCCCGCTTCCTTCTTGGTGTCTTGGCTTTGGGCCTGGTCCCTTCCGCCCTTCGGTCTCCGTGTTTGGCCCTCTGGGTTTTCCGCTTTTCGCTGTTCGCCGGTTGGGTTCCCTTGGTGGCTGGGGGTGTTCTGCCATGGGCCTGCCTAAGTTCTCTCATTGGTGTCATGTTCCCTTCCGGGGGTTCCTTGCGTGACTGGGGTCTGTGTCCACCTGTTTCTCTTCTTGCAGGTGTGGTTGTGGTGTCCCTCATTTTTTTGGTTGTTCGGTGGACGTGCTGGTTTTCTTTTGCACCCTTTCCGTTCTTGTGGTTCTTGGCAGTCTGTTTGATTGCGTCTGCTCCCGCTGCCCCGTTCCTCTAGTGGTTTCGACTCTCTTGCGGGTGGTGGTCTACCTTGCGGTGTTGCTGTGTTTGTCGGTCTATGCCTCTCTCTCTGCTGTGGCTTTTTTTCTGGGTCACTGTGGTGGGGATGCCTTCTGTTTCTTCATTGCCTCTCACTCTGGGCTTTTTGCTCCCCTCTCCCCTTTTTTGGCTGTCCGTTGGGCTGTCTTGGTGCGTTTGGCCCAGCTTGCTGCTTTCTGTTCTGGGGCCTGTTTGCTGTTGCTTTTGGCTCCGTGGCGGCACTTCGTGTCTCGGGGGTCCGGGTTTTCGGCCTTCCCGGTACTTTTTTTGTCCCGGGCTGGTTCTTCCTGCTTGTGTTTGCCTCTCTCCTGGGTGGTCCTTCCACTCATCTGCCCTGCTGGGTTTGCCCTCTTTCGGGGGCATCCCATTCTGGTCCGTTGGTTTCTTGTGAGTTTCCATGAAGCCGCTTGGCTTTGGTATGTGCTCACTTTGTTAGTCATGTGGCGAGGAAGACTAAAGAGGAGGTAATGCCCAGGTTACTTACCGGTAATCTTCATTACTCCCAGTATAGTTTTCCTCGCCACATGAGTTCCCATCCCTCCCTCCCTGTCTGGCTATCGGCTTCATGTTTCTGCTTGGTAGTGTCAGGCTGATGGGTTGGGCCGGCCCGCCTCTTATAGAGGTCAAAGGTGTAATGGGTCGGCCATATTGGGAAGGGATGGGAGGCATGGTAGGCTGACCTTTTTTTGCTTTGGAGGGTTCTGGTGTGGAGCTGAAGCTCACTTTGTTAGTTATGTGGCGAGGAAGACTATACTCGGAGTAATGAAGAAATCGCGGTAAGTAATCGGGGCATTAATCTTCGCTTCTCTGGGATTCAAACAACTTGATTTACAGCAGAATAGTACCCTAGTGGTCATTAGTCGGGCAACAAGCAGTCCTTCACTGGAAACCACGTCACTCATTTGACTGCTGATCTGTAAGAATGATCTTCAGATAGCAAGAGACCTTGAGGATCCCAATTAGTATCAAAATAAGTTGCGTACAGCTTGCCATTTTTAGTAAAAATCCCTAAACATGATTGCTGGGATTCTCACTTACTAAAATATCCAGTGGAAACCTCCCTGATATAAACTATTCTAACTTTCTGAACAAAGTAGATAAAGCATGCGCTAAATGAATTGCCTTCTTTTCCTAGACATAAGTGGCCGTTTACTACTTGTTGCCTCTGCAACCATCCGTGGAAAAGAGCAACTTTTTTTTTTCGTTTTCTCGTCCTATCTTGCCTTAAGGACAAACTTCCATGTGACAAAAACACGCCAAGGCAGACCCTTGCTGCTTCTTCTAGCGGCTACTAGGAGCCTATGAACCAAAGCTACCGACCACCTATATGAGGGGTCTCTGAGCCCTAGAAAAACACAGACTTACTGCTGCTGTAGAATTTCAAAGGTAGAAGTCAATATTGCTCAGAGGGAAATCAGACAAGTCTGTTGGACATAACATGTCTTGGCTACAAAAAAAAACTTAAAGCTCCTTGTAATATTTCTAGTTACATCATAATTTGCGTCCTTATACTACCACAGCAAACATTACTTTGCAGCCAACTGGAAATATTAAAAGGCTTATTGTAAGTGGCTGTCACACAGGATTGTAATCACATGTGTAGTACTCTTCTGGCTGATAAACTGCAGCAGTTGGATCATAATTTGTTAAATTCAGGCTACATTGCATTCCAGGATGGAGCATGGATTTACATGTTTCTCCTCTTTTTTAACGGTGCAGAATGAGCATGTGTGAGGAGACGTCATGAATTATACACTCGATTCCATCCAAATGTACTCACAGCGGAAATGCTTGCCAAGTTCAAAATGGGACTCTGAAAATCAAGATAGTTTGGTATGTGGCACGTGTCCCCTGCACTTTTATTCAGCAGGGGCTGGTGGGTACGTGAAAGTATGGAGCTATTCATGCAACCAACGTCTTCAGGATTGCACTTCCATAAATATTGTCAACCTTCATAATCTCAAGGTTTTTCTATGTAAAGGAAAACTTGAAACAAACATATGAAACACATGGTCCGAAAATTAATGTACCAGGGGCCTCATTTATGAGGCTGTGCGTCACTTTTACGCCGCAATGCGCCTTGTTGCGCCATATTTACAAAGTGATGCATCTAGGTAGATGTGTCACTTTGTAAACCCCTGCGCAACACTATACCTGCGCCAGGTATAATGTATGCAAGGGGGGGCGTATTGACGCAAGGAAGGGTCGTAGAAGTGACGCAGTGAAAAGTATGAGATTTCACTGTGTCACTTTTAGGACACTGTTGTGTCAAAATTTTGCGCCTGCCTCACAGCAGGCGTAAGACTGACGCAGGCCCTTTCACTAGGGGCTTGCCCCATGTGAAAGGGTGCACTGCTGGAGTTGCGTCACTTTTGTGACACACTCCAGCAATGCGTCACTTTTGCGCTTACAGATACGTCAGAAATACTGACGTATCTGTAGCTCCTTGCGACATGATGCGTCATACATTAAATATGACGCTTCAGGAATGTCACAAGGAGTGCACACTGAGAAGTGACGCATCGCTGCTTTCACGCAGCGATGCGTAATTTTTCATAAATGAGGCCCCAGGTTCTTTGGGAGGGTGGGGGGATTGGTGGGGGGTACACAGATTGAATATTAAAAAGTGGCAAGATTTAGTTGTTAAAGAAGAAGGCTTCTGTTTTGCTAGTCCATAAGATACAACTTTGAGTTATTCACATACATCAGAAGATGCACTATAATGACTATGATGTGAACAAATGAAATATTTCCTTAAATGATCCTTAGTTCGAACGTTAACATAAACCTCTGCATGCAAAACGCCAATTGCAATATAGCTGGACCTCTGATTCATGAATTTAGCTAAAGTAAAAAAGTACAGCTTTCAGTGTCCAGCAAATTCATATTTTGTTGATTATTTTAACAGAGCAATGTAGACAGGCGAGGTGGATTTAACTAAGTAAATTGTGCATAATAGCATATGATTCTCTAAATTTTTCATCCAAATGATCCAGGTACTACCCATTTAAAATGTTGCTCGCTCTTGTTCGATCAATAACAATGCTTCTTGGTTGAACGCAATAGCAGGGGGCATGTGCACTAGACCTGATCCTAGGCACTAGGGCAGGGAGCGTGCTCATTGGAGCATGCTGCTGAAGTAAATGTAAATGTAAATGTGGGATTCTTGTAAAGCGCACTGTTACTCTACCCGAGTGTCCTGGCGCTGTAGACCTCTGGGGAACCCGTCCTGGTTTTCCCTGTGAGATGGTCCCTTTCTGGGTATCTCCAGGGTGAAACCAGGCATCCCCGGCGTCTGTGGGGGGCCGTTGCAGAGATGAGGCAAGCTTAATGCACAGAGTTGCCGAGTGTGTTCCCTGGTTAGAGTAGGCACTGAGGCGAGAATTATCGAGTCCGTTGACCCTGGTCCAAGATCCTGCCGCGTCGGGAATTGAACCCTGGTCCCGGGCCGTTCTCTGCTTACAGGTCTGCCGCCTCTAACCTATGAGCCACACCACTCCACTGTGAGGTTTACATGACCTCTGGGCTCTATCCTGAAATGCCACACGTTACACATGACCTTTAGGACGAGGACCCAACCATCTAGAGTGTGGTAAACTTGTACACAGAGATGAATATTGTCACTGCGCCATTGGCGGGAAAGAAACAATAATGCACCTTTTGTTCTTTTTGCACAATGACTGTGAGAGGACGTCGACGTTGGCTTGTGCCACTATTTAGGACTTATGGTGTCAAATTACGCGGTCTCGCATGTTACATGAACATGAAATTTTCCTTTCTGTTCCTTTTTTATATTTGGTCCGCGTGATCTCTACTAGGGAAATGAATACAGTGATATAGACTCTAAAGAAACTAGCACTTCAAAATCTTATTTATATGGGTGTTATAGTAATTATGATAACCTATCTGATTTTTTAATCACGTATTAATTGTAAAATGTTAATGGATACTTCATTTGTATTAACTTTTCTGCAATATGTAGTTTGGGGGTTGTATTAATTTCTTTAATAATTGATATGTGGCTTATGCTGATGACAATGAGTAAACTATATAGATATTAAACTGTCACTCACTTGAGGAAAAAGAAGAATTAACAAAGCCAAATGTTTGGTATTTTACAGAGCAGATTAGCTTTCCCAAACCGTAGTATTAAAATATGATTGGGACAGTACTGTCAGTACCAGTACAAGTGTTTTAACATTCAAAGCATTTGCAGCAAATTCAAGCAGAGAACAAAAAGAGAAGCTGAAGACGTGCTGACAAAGCCAATTGGTTTCTATCTAAATCTTGTATCGAAAAATGCAAACCAGTCCCAAAGAGCCAATTCTTCATAGTGCAATCTCAGTTCCACTATCTACTGCTCGGTTCCACTAACTAACATTATTGTACTCTACACCTGCCAAAGACACTAGATGAAAATAAACCGAAAACACACAAAAAAGACCCTCAGCCAAATGCCCTCAGACATTTGAAAAGCTGTTCTTTCCTAATGTTGGCTCTTAGCTGATGACCTTCAAGTAAGACAAGGATCCTTGCTGTAGGAAGCTGCAGTAAGTTAGGCCTTTACTAGAGGACCCTTAGGAAAGACACAAACCCTTGCTATTAGTGATGGCACAGGCCATTATTGGAGTTTTAGTAGCTGTCCAAACTCTGCCTCTAAATCTCAGGATTCTTGATTATGAACAGATAAATATCCTTGAATTTCTCCTTTTGTCGAAAGTGGAAAGGAACAGTGTAAAAACACTTGACTGTGTTTTTGTTATACTTACACCAAATTATAGAGGTCATATCTTCAAAATTAACATTTGCATAATCATTTTTGCAAGACTAATGATGATTAGGTCTCGCTTGGTGTTAGCAGCGCGCATGCGCTTCTCTCGCCATGCGCGGGCTTTTTGCAATCAATACAGATTCAGAAGGGACTTGATGCCGGGACTTGAACCCTGTTTCCCATTGGCACGCGTCATCGTTTATGGCAAACGGTGGCGCGTGATTGAAATCTGGCTTCTTGGTTACCTCCTTGTCCACTTTTAGGACGGCCCATGTTGACAGGAAATGCCATCTTTGTTTGGCGTGATGTAGGAGGTTGTGCTGGTAACAGAAACGCTGGCTCCTCATTGGGAATTCCACCAGCTCCTCCCTCCCCTTCCCCCCATTCAAAAGCAAACGCCCCAGAGTTGGGCTCTTCATTCTTCTCGTGCTTCCCGAGGCGGAGGGCAAACTTAGCCGCTCCGTGCTTATACGCTTCATTGCTCCGACTGCGGCGCTAACTGCAGGCTATGATTCATTCGGGTTCAGATGCCTTCATTTCTGTGTCGCTGGAGCTAGGTCAGACTGGTGACGTTTGCATTTTTTTTTTGTTGCACTGTTTTAAATGATATAGATCCTCGGCAGCTGGGCTGCTGGATCTGTAGGGCCCCCTCTGACTTCTAAGGTGCAGCCCCCCTGCACCGCCCCTGATTTATGTAAGAAAACCCAAGCCTCTTTAGTACGTGTTTTCTTCAGCTAACGTTTAAAACGGAGACACATACATTTCGTAAACAACTTAGTCCTTGGCATAGCACAGTGACGCCATTAAAGGGACCTTTATGTTATTGTGTGATCACTTGAGCAGCACGCTTCAGGATGAACAAACGCATCAGCAGGTAGCGCCCACCATTATGTTTTGCATTCTTACTGTGAACTCGTATTTTTTTCGTGACTAGAGTACATTTAAAATCTGCTTACAACTTAAAGGCTGTTATATTCTTAATAGGTGTACTGTCTGTACAGTGCAAAACAATTCCAATGATTAATCACAAATATTCTGGTTAACATGAAGCTTGTCGGGAAAACAAGGAAAGGGCGCAGTTTCATCTGGGGACTTTAAACTCACGCAGAGCAGGGCAGAAGCCGTAAGTGTGTTTATTCAAAGCAAATAGACGAAGCCAGAACTACAGCCATGTAGAGGCTTTTCTGTATGATCTGCAAAAGTGCTTGTGGCCGTGATAAATAATGTAATCAATAAAAGCATTTGCAATTATTGTGTGTGTGTGTGTGTGTGTGTGTGTGCATCTGTCCTGCCCGACACACTCTTCGGCAAGGCCCAGTTGTGCTGAGTGAAAGAAGAGCCCCCCCAATCCCCTCCCCGCTCCGTTAAGCAGCCCTGCACCTCCCTTTGTTGGCCTCACTGCCAACCCCAGACAACCCCTTCTGCAATCTTTGCACCTGTCCCCCGCGCTGGAGTCCAGCATCAGAGATTCCAGGAGGCAGATTTCATTCTAGTGTAACTTTTGCGGTAGTCAATATAAAATAAACCATGTTGCGGCCTCTCTTTCAACGTGTAGTTCTGGTTAACCCCTTCGCCACAAGGGTAATTCCCCCACGGCATGGGGAAAAGGGGGGGGCGGCGCGCGGTGCTCATGACAAGCCAAGCTCGTCATGAGTCACAGTAGAGCTGTGCTCATGATGAGCTGTGCTCGTCACAACCCCGCCCACTGATTAATTCTCCCGCACAGGCGGAGAATCAATTGCGTGTGGGTGCGCCATGGCAGTTATGACGAGCCCAGCTCGTCATGAGCACAGCTCCACTGAATCAATCAATCAATCAATCAAAGCATTTATATAGCGCACTACTCACCTGGAGGGTCTCAAGGCGCTAGGGGAGGGGGGGGGTCCGCTACTGCTCGAACAGCCAGGTCTTGAGCTGCTTCCTGAAGGCGAGGTGGTCCTGGGTCAGGCGGAGGTGGGTCGGGAGGGAGTTCCAAGTCTTGGCGGACAGGTAGGAGAAGGACCTTCCCCCTCTGGTGGCTCTTCGGAAGCGGGGGACGGTGGCGAGGGCGTGGCCGGTCGATCGAAGCTGGCGTGTGGGAGCGTAGAAGTTGAGGCGGCTATTGAGGTATCCTGGGCCTTGGTTGTGTAGGGCTTTGTGTGCGTGGGTGAGGAGACGGAAGGTGATTCTCTTGTTGACCGGGAGCCAGTGCAGGTCTCTCAGGTGTCCAGAGATGTGGCTGCGACGGGGGATGTCCAGGATGAGTCGTGCTGAGGCGTTCTGGATCCGCTGGAGTCTCTTCTGGAGTTTGGCGGTGGTACCGGCGTAGAGGGAGTTGCCGTAGTCCAGACGGCTGGTGACGAGGGCCTGGGTGACCGTCTTCCTGGTCTCGGTGGGGATCCACCGGAAGATCTTACGTAGCATGCGCAGGATGTTGAAGCATGACGAGGAGACAGCGTTGATTTGTCTGGTCATGGAGGGGGAGGAGTCCAGGATGAAGCCCAGGTTGCGTGCGTGGTCTGTTGGTTTGGGAGCGCTGCCCAGGGCGGGGGGCCACCAGGAGTCGTCCCAGGCGGAGGGTGAGGATCCCAGGATGAGGACTTCCGTCTTGTCCGAGTTCAGTTTCAGGCGGCTGTTCATCATCCACTTGGCTAAGTCTGTCATCCCTTCGTGTAGGTTGGCTCTGGCGGCGGCGGGGTCTTTGGCGAGCTGGGCTCGTCATGAGTATGGAAGGGGTTACGTTTTTTCTGCTGGTGTGATGCTGTTTTCAGTCCATTGGAGCTCTGACACTACTTCCTGCTGGAGCCTCGGCTGGAGCAGTTTGCAGTTTTGCTCTAGAAAATTCTGCTCTTGTCTTAGATTTGAACACTCAGGGAGTTCGGAATTAACTCTTTCTCCCAGCCTCACAGTCGGAAACATGAATGTGCGTGTGTGTGCCTGTGTGTTTGTGTCCATGTATGTGGCATCTGTGTGTGTGTGTGCATGTGAGTGTCTGTGTGCATGTGTGTGTACCTGTGAGTGTGTGTGCCTGTGAGTGTGTGTGTCTGTATGTGCACGTGTGTGAGTGGGTGTGCATCTGTGTGTGCACGTATGTGTCTGCATCTGTGTGTGGGTGCGTGCCTGTACATGTATGTGCATCTGTTTATGTGTGCATGCCAGTGTGCGTTTGCCTGTGTATGTGAATGCATCTGTGTGTGTGTGTGTGTGTGCGTGCATGCGTGTGGGTGCGTGCCTGTCCAGGGCAAGGCAATCCTTCACTTATGTCAATATTAACATAAAAATGAATTTTATGTTTGAATCACATTTGCCGTTGTCAGAATGAAATGACTGCTGATGTGGTCAGGCCTTGCCTCAACATGGGGTTCTGATTAGGTGTTTCCCGCCAGCCTAAAGTGTGTTTTCAGTCAGGCGGAGCTCAATGTCAGCGTGAGGTCTGACATTTTTATTATTTCGAAGCAGGTTCCCATGGTCAGAGATGTGAGCTCAAATGTGTTTTGAGTTAACTCTTGTTCCCACCCTCCTAGACGGAAACACACAACTAGGTGTCCATAGGGCAGGGCCTGAGCTCGGGCCGCGTTGAATATGTGTGGTGTTATCAAGGAGTCTTACCTACTCATGTAAAATGAGGGGGAACTTCCATGACAACGCGGTCAAAATGATGCGCTGCCATTACCACGTGTCTTTTACAGGGGCGCTCTAGACTAAGGAATAGTAGATTTACTATTCCAACACCTTCTCTACTGTACGTAGGCTGGAGTTGGAATAGTAAATCTTACTATTCTTAAGCCCAGCACCCTACATGGCAAGTCATGGTAACGACTTGCGTTGTAAAAGATGCGTTGTGATGTACCGCGATCTAAAAGATCGCGTTGTAACATCATACAACCAAAATGAGTAAAGCAGGGTACAGTAGTGTTGGGGTGCATAGAGAGTGCAGAACGAATAGAAGAGCATTCATTTAGACGTTTTAGGTAATTCAAAGAAATATTTGTTTGTCTAACCACAAAATATCCAGAGCTGCAGGCTGATAGCTGTTTTCAATGACCTCTTGACCTCTCTGTGGATGTTAGAGGGAGAGGAGAGAGAGAGAAAGAAAGAGAGCACTTTAAATAAGTACTACTTCCATTACAGAAATCTGCTCGGAGGGTGATAATGTGCTGCATGGCTAAACACTTATAAGGTCTCAAAGGCGAGACCTATTGGCAATGCCAGTGCTTGTTTTTTTTGTTTGCTATATCCTAAAGGCATACAACAATGATGAGTTATGATAGTGATCACCAATATAATTATAACTCCTACTTGTACTGGAAGAAATCACTCTAATATTTAGGTATTCTCTGCCATTTGCATGTAGAAACTACCTATTTCCTATATGTAAAAGAGCTTTTGACAAGTTTCCTAGGAGGTATTCGTGCAAGCCATGCAGTGATTCACAGCGAGGACAGGGAGCAAAGGATTGGGGAACAATAGGGCAGGAAACCATTTTGGAGGTGTGAGAGTGGATGCAGGATGGGAAAGGTAAATGAGGACACAAGTGAAAAAGCAGACAGGAGAAGAAAAGATAATCGGTTGCCAGAAAGCAAATGCGAGAGCAAGTGATGACAGCGTGCAGTGAGACAGGAGAGTAGATGAGGAAGAGAGGCATTTACTACAGGGATGTGGGAGCACTTTAGAGTGAACAGGAGGGAAAACAATGGAGATCAATGGGAGAGCAAGCAAGTGGAATGCCATGCAAGGACAGGAGGTGAGGGAGGGGGGTGATGCATAGTGAAGGAAGTGGAAGGGAAGCATCAGGAAGGGAGATGGATAACAACTGAATAGGGGAACAACAATGTTGGTGAGTGAGAGACTGGGAGTAAGGAAGTCTGATTACGATGGGGAAGTGATGGGGAGACCGAAGGGCAGGTATGAGGAGCGAGTGAGGTTTGTGGGACTACATAACGCCCAATCACCAAAAGGTAATGGGAACCTTAAGGGGACAATATAATCTTTCATAAAATGTCTTAACCTGAGGAGAGCCCTTTCAAGCAAAAACAAACCTTATAAACTACACAAGAGGATGCTAATCCAAAGCTCTTGGTTTCTCCCTACTTAATCTTAATGTACATTTAAAGTATTATGACATGAGGTTTCCTGGACAGCTAAAACTGTATGTGGTAATACCTAAAATAGACATCATTATTGTAGATGCAAAGGTTCTAAAACCAATACTAATAGCTCTCCTGGGGTGCTGTGGAGAATGCTTACATCATATTAAAATGTGTGCTTTGAACACAATGACTGTAGTCTATAGACTGGCAATGAAAGCTTATAACAGTGTTAGGGTTTGGATGAATGCCATTACAATAGCAAGAAGGCATCTCTACTGCAAAGAATAAAAGCCTGGAGCAGAAGATACCCGACATCCCCATATGTGCATGTACACCCTACGCTACTTAAATTATTCTAAGTCTAACAGCAAAGAACTGTTCAACATCGTCAAAGAGTTCTCCAACCCTGAAGCCAGAAACAACATCACTGCCTCGCAAGAGCTCTGCAACAACCTTGTTGTCTTCTTCCATGACAAGATCGCAACCATGTACAGAAACTTCAAACTCCAACTTTCACCCACAGATGTCTTCATCCGACACACCCTCACCTCAACCAACATGAACAGCGCACTGACCACCTAGAACCAGCTCTCCACCCAGGAGACCACCTCCATCATGAAATGTATCCACTCAGGAGCTCCCAGAGACCCTTGCCCACACCACATCTTCAACTTTGGAAGCCACAGATCCAGCCAGGAACTCACCACTCTGCTCAGTACCTCAATCACCATTGCCACATTTCCCAAAGCCTAGAAACCACTACTTAAAAAGCCCTCTGCCCACTCCAGCGAATTCAAAAACTACCGGCCCATCTCCTTGCTCCAGTTCCCAGCCAAGATCCTGGAAAAGACTATCAACAGGCTACTCATGAGACACCTTGAGCAGAACCAGCTTCTCGCCTTGATCGCAGCCACTGACAACATCCAAACCCTCCTCGACTGGGGAGAAATGGCGGCTCTGATTCTCCTCGACCTCTCTGCAGTTTTCATCACCATATCCCCCAATATGCTTGTTAAAAGACTCCAATACATTGGCATTCAATGGGATTCACTCAGATGGATCACCTCCTTCCTCACAGTAAGGACACAGAGGGTCTGCCTACCACCCTTTGCCTCCGAACCCAGGAATATCATATGCAGTGTTCCCCAGGGCTCATCACTTAGCCCTACTCTCTTCTATGTCTACATGTCCCCACTGGCCAACATCGTCAGAACACACAGCCTCAACATAAGATCCTATGCAGACAACACCTCATCCTCTCCCTCACTGATGACACAACCACCACCATAATCAAATTCTACAGATGTATGACAAGCATCAGCAATTCGGTGATGACCAATTACCTGAAGCTGAACATTGCCAAGGTGGAAGTACTGATCTTAGGCACCCACGGGAATGACTCCTGGTGGCCCCAGACCTAAATTCCACTTTCACTGACCATGCCAGAAACCTCTAAATCATCGTTGTTAACAAGCTCACCATGAAATCACATATCAATGCCATCTCCTCTGCCTGCTTCCTCATGCTGCACATGCTACAGAGAATCATGAAATGGCTACCCCTGCACACTAGCTGCAGCGTGACAGAGGCCCTCATTGCCTGCCAACTAGAATATGGCAACACTCTCTATTCAGGGATCAACACACCTCCTACAAAGACTTCAAACCATACAGAATGCCGCAGCCAGATTCATCCTTGACCTTCCCTAACGAACCCACATCACATCGCACCTTAGCTAACTCCACTGGCTCCTAATGCAGAAGAGGTGCCAATTCAAGCTGCTGACCTATGCACACAAAGCCCTATACAACTAAGGATCTGCCTACAAAAAACGCCACCTCAAATTCCACCAACCTTCGAGAAGATTACGCTCCACTTCACTATAACTCGCCCACATGCCTCGCATACACTGAAGCAGAAGTGGAGGATGCTCCTTCTCCTAAATTGCAGCAAAGAACTGGAACAGCCTCACCCCGCTGCTCAAGACTATCACCTCACTTCCGGAGTTCCGAAGGGCCCTCAAGACCTGGCTGTTCATATATGACCATCGGGTCCTGCTGGTGCCTGGATACCGTAAGGGTGATAACCAGCCCTTTATAAACCATTGATTGGTTGATTGATTGAATGTTGGTTGTGTAGAGCATAATGGTTATTATGATATTTATGGTACATAGGGCCAGATGTACAACCTTGTCATTTTGTGAGTCGCAAATTGTGCTCAGTTGCTATTCGCAATTTGCCACTCGCAAAATGACATGTACAACAGTGTCAAAGACTCTCTTAGTGATTCTCGATGGGTTCGCAAATTGCATGCCTCATCAATATTTATGAGGCACTCGCAATTTGCGACCCCATTGAGAATGGTTGGCCCTCCCAGGCATGGTGGCCTGCTGGGCTCAGCAGACCTCAGTGTCTAGGACTGCTTTTAAATGAAGCAGTTGTTTTGTAAATGCAGCCCATTTTCCTTAAAGGAAAACGGGCTGCATTTAAAAAAATAACTTTAAACGTTTTTGTTTCTTTTTTAAAGGGCAGGTAGTGGTCCCTGGGACCACAGGCAGACCCTAAAAATTATTTTCCCCTGCATTTGCAAAGGGGAACGGGTCCCTTGGGGACCCCTTCCTATTTGCTAGTGCATTGCAACCCTCTTGAAGAGGGCGGCAAATTGTGAGTGTTTTGCGACCGCAATTGCAGTTGCAAAACATTCCTCCACATGGTACTGAGTCACAATTAGGAAGGGACGCCCTTGGAACGCCCCTTCCTAATTGCAAGTCGCAAATCCTATTTAGCAAGTCGCAAATGAATTGCGATTCACTAAATAAGGTTTGTACATGGCCCTGTAGGATTTTGCATGAACAGGTCGTATATCTGGCCCAGAATGCATGCCTTATGTGGTAATGTGTGAGAGATGTAGGTGGATATGCAAGAGTTGGGTTCACATGGTGCTGTAGGACTTAGTAGATAGTGTAGTTATGCTAGGGAGTAGGTGGTGAGTCGTTTAGTGAGGCTTTCTGGTGGTGTTGGTTGCAAGTTTTAGGTTTTGGGACAAGTGAGATAGGATGCAGAAACTATAGATGTGTTGCTATGTGTATGTTTTAGCATGGATGTAGATGTATGTAGTTTACAGTAAGGGGAGTGTGTGTACAGGCTGGTATAATTTGGGGGTGTACTTTGTAAGATAGTGGTGTAGGTGTTTTTGTAGGTTTTCGGCAGTGATGTAGTTGGTCATGTGCATGTGTAAGAGGTAGTGTATAATATAGATGATGTAGGCTGGTGGTGCAAGAAATTTTAAGCTGAAGGTGTATGGTGTGGTCTAGTTACAGGGAGTAGATAGTGGTATACTTTGTTGCATAGCTGATTGCTTAGGTGATGGGCTGAGGGGCTTAAAGCAACTCAAGCAGACCTAGAGAGGAAATGAGATCATGGAAACATTGCTCCCTGCCCTTGGTATGGTCATGAACACCAGAGGCCTTTGGGGCTTATTTACGAGCCCCTTGTGCCACTGGAGCATCACTATTTTGGGTGATGCTCCGGCATCGCCGATTACAAAATTATATCTAGGAGGCCATGCAAAGCCATGCTGTCTGACTTTAAATGGCCTCATAGATATGGAGTAAGGCAAGGCAGCGCAAATCCCTGTGTTGCCTTACTCTGCGCTCAGAAGGCATTCCATAGGTGTTGTAGTGGGTTTTCTCACACAACACCCATGAATTTTTACGCTGCCCCAGATCTACAAGATCATGTAAACCTGGGGAAGCTCCAAATCCTTATGCCTCCTGATGTGAGGTGTAACGAGGAGAAATGTCTTTATTTCTCCTCGTTATTTCCTCTTTCTATGTGTGCTGCATCCTGCAGCACACATAGATAGAGGACAACTCCTCTTAGGCTTGTTTCTGTGCAGGAAGGTACCCCTCCCTGCACAGAAACAATCCTGCTGACTACACATTATGCTATTTAGCACTTGGTAAGCTTTAGCTTTCACATGTGCACTTAGTGGGTTTATTTTTTTGTTCAAGGCAATCACTAGTGTTTTTATTGACCTTTCAGTATATTGACCAGTGAACAGGCAGCTATTAGTACTCGGGTTTACTAACGCTCACCCATATCCTGCATATTATTTATTTACTGGTAAGCCTTAAACCTTGTTTGTCGTTTGAAGCTCAGTAATGTCTTGAGTGACAGTCAGGACTTTTACGTATGTTTATATCTTCCGCTTTTGTCTTGCGCAGGGTTCTATGTTTGCTTGAGGTACTCCGAGTGACGGGCAGTTATAATACGCCTATGGGCACGGGCTGTGGACCTGACTAGAGTTCTGTCACGTATTGCAGTGGAGGTATTTTTGCATAATCTCCCCAAGGGTATACTATTTCATTCATGGGTGATTCACACATTATTCCTTTGGACTCTCCCTGTTCTATCACACTCAACTCTACTTTCCCTTGTGCTATACTTCTGCGATATACGCATGATGTGGCCGCTTTAGATCAATTTTGAAATTATTTTCACATAAACAGTCACTTGATTTAGGAGTCGTAACCACAGTAACCATTCCGGATGTTTAGACAAATTTATATTACACTGTTTGATTAACAGTCAATGATGTTGCTTTATTATATATATGTTTATCTGTAGATGTCGCCTGACGAAGGGTGATTGTACACCCAAAATGCATTGGGACTGACGAATAGCCACGTTTGAATGCATTACTTGACTTACGAATCAACAAGCGTGTTTGTTGAAGCTTTCATCTTTGAATAAAGCACGTTGAAGATAAGCAGCTGAATGCAGCTATCATTATTATTTTCTGCTGAATATTGCAAGATTCTTTGTATATTGGATAATTTTGTCCATTTCATTTTTACTTGATTTCAAAGGTTTTTGATTAACATTTTGTTGATACACTCTCTTCGAGTTTCTTAGGTAGTGCGCAATCTGTCTAAGACTTGCGTCCTAGAATTGCTTTTTCAACTTTCCAAAAGCAGCATTTTCAAAATTGAAACGTAAAATCCGACTTTACCATAAAAGAGAATGTTTAATTACAATTTCTCAGATACCAAACAGTAAAAGCTTACCTGTTCCCAATCAAATCTTATCATGTATTAAATGTAATATGACAACCCAATGTTATCTTGTGTCAGAGGTAGTCCTCACAGTAGTGAAAAACGAATTTAGGAGTTTTTCTCTATCAAGACATGTAAAACTTAAAAATACATATCCAACCTTTTAAATACAATGCACCCTGCTCATTGGGCTACCTAGGGTCTGTCTAAAAGGTGACTTACATGCAATAAAAAGGGAGTTTAAGGCTTGGCAAGAGGGTCATATTGCTAGTTAGAATTGGCAGATTAAAACTGCATTTATTCTGAAATTGTAGGCCTGGGGCATGTTTTAAGGGCCTACGTAAGTGGATGACAAAATAAGTGCTGAAGGCCCTATAGTAGCATTGAATTACTGCCCTGGGTATATGGTATACCACTCTACAAGGGACTTTTTGGGCATGAGGGAAATAGGCCCCTCTGGGATCCTACCAGAATGAAGGGCAATGGGTCAGGTTACCCCCCACTCTCCCCCTTATACTGCTGCTAAGTCTATTTTTCAGGACATGGGGCTTGAGTCTATTTTTGTTCACATTGAGGCCAGCCAATCAGATTCCTCGGTA
This sequence comes from Lissotriton helveticus, assembly GCF_964261635.1. NCBI lineage: Eukaryota > Metazoa > Chordata > Amphibia > Caudata > Salamandridae > Lissotriton > Lissotriton helveticus. The sequence goes on from NC_136058.1 coordinate 39,229,248, forward strand.
CCATGCGAACACTGTGTCAGCCTTTCTGCCCCCTGGGGATGGAAGGGGCTCCTCCAATCTGCTACCTGGAGAGTTACAATGTCCACAAGACACCATGGTTTTTAAGTGCAAAAAATAGGGTGGTCTAGGACAACCCCGCATTGGGCTGTGCCTCCACTCCAGAATGGGTCTAGCAGTCTTTCTACTACCCAAGGGAGCAGATTGGGAGATTTACCATGAACCTGCCATCAGGCAGCAGAAAACGTACTAGACAACAGTAATATTCATGTATTTTGTTAGTAAAGAAATATGGGGTGAGAGCAGGCATTAGGCGTATTTCCAATTGCTAACACTTCAGCATGTTTTCTGCCCTCCTGGAACTGTAGCATCTTCATCCCTTTGTCATGCCAGACAACATTTGAATTGTTTTTTGTAGTTTTGACAAATAGGCTGGCATAGTGAGGGTAAATCCAATTTAGCTCTCACTTGCCCTGCAAAATGTTTTCAATATTTGGTGTGGGAATTCTACTAAATCCAGGCATTTCTATCAAGGGTGGTGTGACCTCTTTGGATCCCACTATGTTCTCTTACCAAGGAATGCTCTGCAAACCTCGGATTTTGGCAAAAGTCACACATTTTCCTCACACTTCTGTGAGAGGAAATTTTCAGAATGGGAGTAATGGAGGGTCTACAAAAATCCTACCAATGGTGTTCCAATGTTTCTCCCATAAACACTGTACCCTCCTTATGTGTCCTGGCCCAGCCAGACAAGTGATTGTAGTGTTTTTATTTGGAGAAGTGTTTGGAAAAGTATTGCAATGCTGGGTGGCAGACATTTTGAGAATCCCAACAGATTCTGAAGTTTCCTGAAATGTGAGGAAAATGCCAGATTTCAGACAACCTTTTAGGTATGCAGGACATTGTGGGTAAAAAAATAATTATGAGATCCACAAAAGTGCACAACTCTTGACTCCCTTGGCTGCCTGATTTTGAAAAGGATCTGGTTCTGTTAGGTTACCCTGGAGGATGGTTGAGCTTGTATCCAAATTCCGCAGGTAGCCCTATCTTCCAAACAGGTTATCTTTTTTACAAGAAATTAAAATGTCTCCATGTTGTGTTTTGGGGGGGCTTTGGTGTCATGGGTGCTAGGCCAAGTACACAGGTCAGGTAGAATTCTTAGCAGAAGAAGCATGGGAATGCTGGGTGGTATGAATTTTTGGGATCCCCACAGATTCCAGAAATGTATGTCTCAAATATGTGAGGAAAATGCATGATTTTGGACAATGTTTGAAGTTTACAAGGCACTGTGATTAAGGGAAATTGTGGGATCAACATAAGTCACACTATCCTAGACTACCCTGGTTCTCTAGTTTTTAGAAATGTCTAGGTTTTGTAGGTTTCCCTGGACGGGGGCCACGCCTGGGTTCAAATACCTGAGCTACTCATTGCTAAAATGGTCATTGTTTCACAGGAATTATTTATTTTCTCCACGTTGTCTTTTCAGGCCTTTCTGTGGTGCGGGTGCTTGGCCCAGCTACACAAGTGGGGTGGCCTTTTTATTGGAAGAAGACTTGCAATATTGCATAGTATGAATTTTGCAGATACCTCAAGAATCCAGAAGACATTTTTACAGACATATGAGAAGAATGGATGATTTCAAACAAAGGGGCCGATTATGATGGCGGACGGACCTGAGTCCGTCCACCACCATAGAGTAGGAGGGACCGTCCGCAGGGGTAGCGGCGGTCCCTCCGTGCAGATTAGGATGTGACCGCCAGGGTGGCGGTCACATCCTCTATCTTTAACATTGCGGCGGGTGCAGCTTCAAGCTGCACCCGCCGCAATGTTAAAAATGCATGCACAGCATATGCGTGCACAAAGCGGCAGGCACCGCGCGGTGCCTGCCGCTGTGTTCACGCAAATGCAGGGGGTACCATAGGTACCCCCCATGTGCACCCCCCACCCCCCCTTCACCCAGGGGGCCCACAACGGGCCCCTGAAGTGAAGGTTCATATGCTTTTCCATGGCGGAAAAGCCGCCGTGGAAAAGCATACTTTCTACTCCATCCTAATATGGCTGGCGGTGTCTAATAGACACCGCCAGCCATGTTAATGCTTTTCCGCCGCGGTCAGAAGGCGACCGCTGTGGAAAAGTGGCGGACAGATTGCAAGACCCACCAGCCATCCTAATTTGGCGGTGGGTCTTCCAAGCCTCCACGGCGGTTTTCCCGCATCCTCTGGGCCGGCGGTGGCTTCCGCCGGCCCGGAGGATGCGGGAAATCCGCAATTGTAACAGGCCCCAAAGTTTGTGGTTTGTAGGGAATTGCAAAAAATGCAGTGGAAGCCACACCATCCTGTACTCCCCAGCATGTCTAGTTTTCAAAATTGTCTGGGTATGGTAGATTTTCCTTCATGTCAGCTATGCCTCAGCCCAAATACATCAGCTAATCCCTTATTCGATATTTTATATATTTTATATTTATAAAGCTCAACAAATGCCAAGGACGGCTTGGTACTAGGTTCTGTGAGATACTATACTGCGAAAAACAAAGTTAAGGAAACTATAGAGTGTGCAAAACGTGCCAAGATTTAAGGTGTTTACTAGAGATGGACACATTTGATTGACACCCAAGATGCCAGGGCAGGCGGTTTCAAAGATGACAAAGCTCCTGTCACCCCAGGATACCGTGTAGATTTTGGGTACAATTACTGCTTTCGAAGCTGCATGTTGCAAGCTTCTTCTTGGAGTCTACCTTGAATTTTATTCTGTACAGTGGAGAGCTTTGTGAGCTGTGACCATCATCAAAACAGGTAATAATTTCAACATGAAATGCTGATGCATAAATGTTGTGTTTTGGCAATTTTTATCAGAAGAAGTGTGGGAATGCTGGGTTGTAGAAATTTTGAATTATTCGCACAGATTCCATAAGTTTCTTTCACAGAAGTATGAGGAAACTGTATGATTTTATCCGAAGCTTGATATTTTCAGGGCATTGTGGCTAGAAAAGCATCAAGGGATCAATACATGTCGCACTGGCCTGGTCTCCCCCTGGTGTCTAGCTTTTTTAAATTACTGTGTTTGATAGGCTTCCATGGGTGGCAACTGTGCATGAGCCCAAATACCACAGCTAACCCTATTGCTAAAAGTGGTAATTTTTTAAGGAAATGCTAATGACTCCATGTTAGGTTTTTTAGGCCTGTTGTGTTGCATGTGCTATGCCAGGCCCAACTGCACAAATGGAGTAGCATTTTTATTGGTAGAACTGTAGGACTGATGGGTGGTAGCCGTTTTGTGGTCCCTGAATATTAAAAAAGTGGCTGTCAAAGACTCGTGAGGTTTTCAGGGCATTGCAGGTAATAAAGCATAATGGGATCGAAGCAAGCCAGACCACTCTGGACTCCGATGGGCATATAGATTTCTGAAATGTCTGGGATTGGTTGAATTCCTGGGGGTGATAACCAAGCCAGGGCCCAAATTCTGCAGCTACCCCATCACCAAAAAAAGTCATTTTTTGACAGGAAATTGTCCACACATTTTGTTTTGGGACCTTTTGTTTTACAGATGCTAGGTTCAGTCAGACAAATGCAGTAGCGTTTTTATAAAGGGTCGTATGGCTGCACAGAGTTTTTTAACATTTGTTATGATGAATTGAAATTCTCTCCATTACTGGGATTCAAATATAAGCCAGTATGCAAGAAAGATCACATTTTGAAAATTGCTCTTTGATTCATGTGATAGTATGGTTAACCCCAAATTTAGAGTCGTACAAATAACCAATATTCCTTAAATCAGTATTAATGCACACTTCAAAAATGTCTAGGTTTCCTTCAGATACATTTTTCATTTGTTATTTTACCTTATGGACTGATACATCGTTATTGCTCAATGAAATATCAATATACGCTGACCTTCAGTTGTTGGCTCTAGGTATGCATGTTTTTGGAGAACCAACCAACACTATACCTCTCTGAGACCAGAAGGATTTGATGGGGGTAGAAATATATTACTTTTGTAAACTGGCTATCAGGGCAAAAAGTTACAGATGAAAATATTGTCATCTATTTCAATGTTTCCTATTTTTTTCAATTAGTTTTTAGTTCAAGGAATAGTTAATTTGGGAAAACCATGAACTATCTACAAAAGTCACTCCTTGCTGTACTTGTACCTTTGAATAATTTGTACAAATGTACAGCTTTCTGGTTACCCTCATGATATTACACCTATTCCCAGCACACGCTGCAAAAATGGTGAAATCCCCAAAAAATACAACTCTGCTTGTTCCTGAAAGTTGTGAAGTTAGCAATCTCAGAAATGCAAACCTTTCGTTGATACCATCTTTAGAAAAAATATTGTTTCTGGCAAAAAAAGCAAATGTTACCACTTTATAGAGACCAACCCAAAATGTAGCTATATTTTGGCATTTATTTCTGTTCTCTTTAAAGCTATCCACAAAACTTGGGTACCTTTAGAACCGCAAGGATGTGGGGAAAAAAAGACTTACATTTGGCGTGGATACTTTCTATGAGAAAAAAGTTAAGAAGGCTTAACCCGAACATCAAAAAAAGGATTTTGAACTGGAGGTGGAAAAACCTCAGCAGCTAAGAGGTTAAAATGTATTGTCTAAACAGATCTTGGTGATTCTGGCGATATTAATGATACAGAGAAATTGTATGCACATCTTCTTGCATGGTACAAATGATGAACATATGTGCTAATATCTGGACCTACCAATAGAATCTTATTGACAAAGTGTGAGCATTCAGCTGCTATACATATTGAATTAGAATTGATGTTTCCTCATGTGAAATATCTGCGCAATATGCACAAGAATTTAAAGGGCAGAGACCATATCAAGTAAAAATGTTTCCTGAGGAGAGTTCCCTAAAAAGGTGAAGGGTTTTTAAAGAACAGCTAATTTTCTGCTCGTTTTTGCTCCCTCGTGTTTTGTGCTAATGCAGATTGAACATGTATGTAATCTATTGTAAATACGTCTCCCGTATTCACCTCTGTGGTTAGTTCTTTTGAACTCGTGGAGTGTGCAATTTAGATTTTAATCATTCTGCAACCACAATTTAGACCCATGCTTTCAGAATGATTCAGACACCACCAGGCCTTTATGAACGGGAAATAGATCCTAATTATGCAAACACAACATCTCTTACTTCTGCGCATCTAAGGAATAGATAGTCAATCAATCACAAATAGATATTGTCATTAATAAAAGGAAATCTAGAAGTTTTCCGTGAGTGATTCTGATATCCAGATTGTGCTTCTGAGCTTTGTTTTTAAGGAGTGGAACACAGACACCGACTTGATAAATGGCTGATTGCTGCAACGGATTTATATATGAGGAAAATTAATAGATTTTAAACCCTACCCTTTCTTTAGCTTTTAGTGCTATCAGTAAAACTAATTTGTGCTCAGCATCCAAAAGATTTATTATATCTATCCAATTACTGCGAAACAATGAGTAATGTAACAGTGGCTTTACAATTAATCACCGCAGTAAACAGAGCTGTGTAATGGCTGAGGTTGATATTAATAAAAAATAATGATACAATTTAAGGCTGGCCTCGAATTCCAGTCTTTTAGCTGGCCCGTGCTCAGCTGTTCAGTACGGCACGAATCTCTAACCCTGGTATCAGGTTTATGCTCCTCAAGGAGTTAGGAAGAGTAGTTAAAGTGGTTTATTCACTCCATGTCAGAATTGACACCACGGAGCCTATTCACAAACTGATTTTTTTTTTACAAAATCCTAATAACAAACCTACCTGGTGATTTTACAAATCTGCCTCTCCTATCTTTTTCTTTGCAGATATATCTTCCCCGAGTGTAGAGTCTCCACACATGCAAGTATACTTTTAGTAGTAAATGTGGGAGGTAAGCGGTGAGTAGCTGAAAAATGGGGCCACTGGCCAGATGGGTACTTCCAGGAAAAGGCCTCCTGCTAATTGGTATGGCCCTGTTGCTTATACAAGAGGTCAGCAAACTGATCCTTGGAGTCCACTTCTTTTTTTGTGAATACAAGAGGGAGCAGGACCAGTCCTCTTCTAAACTTCCATATGTCCAGCTAAGTGTTCTGAAGTGAGTGCCTGGAGGTGCCAAATTTATGGCTGGCACAAGCTAGTAGATGGGAATGATTCCTGGGCACACCCTACCCAATGGGGTAAAAGTTCCTGGGGCCAACTCTACCCACTTTGGGCATTTTCAAGATGGAGTACCTCTTCGCTGCACTAAATGTAGGCTCTGAGAGCTGGGTGTGCATGTGGGGACTGTACTATGTTAATTCTAATGTCTGTCCACATCTAACACTAAAACCAGTTTGAATTAGCCACTGTACCCACAATAAACCTGGAGACAGAAGTCTGGTAGGACAAAAGCAGATTTGTTCAGCAACAGTGGATCTCCAAGGATTGTCTTGGCAAACTGTACTCTATCCTTTCAAGTGTGCCCTAAGTAAGATATACGTGAACCCAGCACACCTGTCAAGCAGGATTTGACACTGTAGTGTAGAAAAGGATGCCCTCTGCCCCCTATTCTGTATGGCATGTAGGGTTCAGGGGAGTAATCTCTGCCCTTTCAGGTCCTCCTATTATTTGCCTTTGGGAGGCATATAATACATATTCACACAAATTCAAGGCAAATTACGGGCTAGGAGAAATTGGAGAGGTAGAGAAAAGGTATGTTTTTAAAAGGTTAGTTTTCCTTAGTATGTATTAAAAATCTGACTTTACCAGATTGGATTTTAATAGCTATCAGAATAGTTGTTCAATTATTTTTGGAGCTATTCCCATTACTGAGATACTGTATTAGGAGTTAAATCTGTACTCTGGTTTACTACATAGGACAGCTAGGCCTGCCACAGTGAAAATAGCTTTTGGATGCTAGTCACTGTAAGGACAAGTTAATGTTGAATCTCTACATGTCCTAATTTTAAATACCATGCACCCTGGCGTATGGGCTACAAGCCCTACATAGGGGTGACTGATCAATATTTAAAGTAAAAAATAGTTTATTTTTAGAGGTCACAGTGTTACAGTCAGGCTACAACAGTAGGCATGAATCCATGTTTGCACTGCCATGGTAGTAGATAGAACAATAGGTGCTGCAGTCCACTGGCAGTTTAAATTACAGGCCCTGGATACACTAAGGGCCATACACTTGGGATTTTTAGGCAAGTTAAATCTCTCTATGTTTAAAGGGGAGCACCGCCACTTTACTACTGGTTAGAAGGAGTAAAATGCACCAAGTTCTAAAGCCAGCCGTAATATAGGGTCCAGAAAAAGCAAATAATACAGGGATAAAAGGCAGATTCCCTACACATCACATTTATAGGTCAAGAACATTGTCATGAGGTTTGTGGTGATTATTGGGTTTCCTTATCTTACCTTTTGGTCCATACCCTGTTTATACTCAGACACTGATATAGCTACCAGTTTTTCTTGTATCACTGTGAAGCATGTGTTTGGCTCATATACAGCTCTCTACTAGTAAGGTTTTGTTGCCTGAACTCCTATGTGGATGGGTGCACTGCGCGCAGCAGTTATGTCTCTTTCTATCTACGAATGACATGCTTCCTTTACTTGCTAGTTGACTTGATCTCTTGACATTCGGTGTGGTCTGTAATCTCTCATTTATAGAAAGAAGGTGACACATTTAATCTCTGAATGTTATAATATTAAGAGGCTTCTTTGCAAAGTTGTTTAACAAGAGAGATGCCATCCATTAATTTTACACTCCATTGCACCTTTCTGACTACATAAGACAATTTGCTTCCTAACATATTATGAGAAACATTTATCATTGAGTTGCGTCACCCTTGCATGGGGCGCAAGGTTGACACAACTACTAAATCAGATTTATCAAGCCATGCACGGACACCTTGTGTTGCCCTTCAGTGGCACTGCGTAGCTTGATAAACCTAGAGTTACACAACATAGCTCAAATCACTGCATTGCATTACTCTACCCCATGGAGTCATTCCATGGGTGGAGCGTAGGACCTCCCACTCATTCACCCATGGACTTTGGTGCATTCCCAGATTTACCACTACTGGTAGACCTGGGAATGCATCAAACTGCTACTTCTCCACAGGTTAGGCATATTGAGGAAAAATATCTTTATGTCTCCGCGTTTTTTCTTGTTTCTATGTATGCTGCAGATGACACTTAGAAAGAGGAAAATGCCTGAGGATTGTTTTTGTGCAGGAAGGTGTCGCTTTCGGCACAAAAACAATCTTGCTTATAACGCAGGTGCATGCATTGGTAGCACATTGGCAGCACATTGTGCACCAGCACAAGGATAGTACAGGAATGCATCGCATTATTTTAACCTTGGCTCCTATGGATTTTCCCCTCCTGTGCTGTTACTCCAGATTTCCCATTGTTCATGACGAGCTCAGCTCGTCATGAGCACACGACCAGTGTACTGCATGAGCTCGTCATGAGCAGCGAAGGGGTTAAATACAGTGCTTCCTGCCCTTTCCCTTTTACGTAGCGCAGTGCATCAAGGTGGCCTGCATCGCTGTGTTAAAAAATTATAAATCTGCCCTAAGGAGTTTAGCAAGAGCTTTCCCAACGATATTATCAGGAAATAAGGTGTTTGCGTAGATGCCTCTTGGTGCAATTTACACAATGCCAACCAAGTTAACAGCCTGCTGCCTTACACAACTCCTTGGCACATTTGAGGTGTATGTTAAGTTTTTATTCTGAAAGTGCGGTGACTAACACAGTTTTCTCTCGCCACAGGAAAGATTTTTGTCCCACATTATAATTTAAGTTACAGAGGATAGTCAGTTATTTCGTCGTCCATTTCAAACCAGATAAGCTGGATAACGAGTGGAAAAATAATTTTCTTGAAGTTTAATTTTTACAAATCTTTTCTGTGGATAACTACAAATAGCTGCAGAATTGGTCTCTGCAAGTTTATCTTTTGCAGCACTTTTCTGTGCACAGTTGCTTTGAGTGGGAAAACAGCATAAGTGCTAAGTTTCACCAAAAGCCATGCTGCTCAGAAATCTGCAGAATTACATAGATGTAAAAAATTGTGCAGCCACATGTTTATTGAGAGTCATACACTGGTAACCGAATGTACACAAAAATGCAGATTTTGCATTATGCAATGTTGGGCTATCACTCAAAATGTACTGAGCGTTGTTTGTTCAGGAGCTATGAGCTTGAGGCATGATCACCAATACAACTATCTATACACTGACAGTCTCCCAAATGTGCATCATGTTATTTTGATTGAAATGACACATTTTGCACATGGGAATAGATTGCTGTTTTCTGCTTAACTATTGTTTGCGCCATTTCTTTTAGTGCTAAAGTTTCACACAAAATCAGATCACACAAATTAGCGTGGCTATGAATGATAAGAAATTGCTTCTAATCCAAGGGGTTTTTGCGCAGCTGCTGCCAACTTCACATGAACTATTGGAGATTTATATTGCGTGCTGCATAGTCATTTAGCATTGAACTCACGTTAAATCTCGGAGCAAAAATGATTTTGCAAACAAAATTTGATGGATGTAGCCATTTGACCAAGCGTACACTGGCAACCAGTGCTTAATTTGTAAAATATTAATTCCAGGTGCTCACATTTATGTAGGAGGTCACACCCACTTACCCGGACTCCACCCACTTACTCCACTGGCCCTACCCATTCACACTATTGGCTCCACCCACATCCTCAACTGGCGTGGAACAGCTATTGAGGTACCAACCAATCCTGAAAGATATTTTCAGAAGCAATATTACAATGGAATAATGTATAATAATATAGTACAGCTTAAAATCATCTCTGCCTACATCTCACACACCTCACAATGTTACTCACTGTAGAAATGTGCCTCTTCTGTATCAGTCCTTTTCTGAATATAGATTTAATTGTGCATGGTGGCACAGAATAGGACAGTGCACCATATCCATAATGCAGACCCTGGGCTGTACAATCTGCATAGAGTAGGGCATCACTTTTACTATACATGGCCACATCCTTAACCCAGTCATTCTCCTCATAGGAACATTCAGTGATGCAGAGAAAAAATAGAACATAAGCCCACATGCAGAACTATCCTGCCCCTTCCTTGTCATATTGAGAATAACTTAAGCCCCTCTCCAGGCCAGGTGTACAGCTATTGAGGTATGATTGTACAAATTCCCAATTAAAGATATCAAACCCATGTCAATACCCAATTTTTCCATATTTTGACAACAGTTGTTTTGAGTCACTATCTAAATCTAAATCCTGGACAAGCTCAAGGAATCAAAATAAAGATGTAGACGTTGATTCTCTTCTTGTTTGGTATAGAATCCCTGTCAACAGCCAGCTTGATTAAGCTGAAGAACTCCATTTTAAACAATCTGTTTCTGGACTTTGCCTAAGATCCACAAGTAACACATATCCTGAGGATTTGTGGGCCTGTGTGCATCCAGGTCACCAGTCTTCTTTTCCAAACGATTAATCTAGTGTCAATATGTGTCTCTGTAATCCATCATCTGATATTTATGAAAAAGTAACATGTGTCCCTAAAGAGTTCTATTAGTGTTATACAAGCAACCATGCTGGCTAAATAAAAGTTGGGGTGATAGCCTATTGTGAATCAAGCATCTTGAACTCTAAGGACAGTTACTCCCCATTGCTAATCCTTAAGCTTTAAAAGACCTGAACGAACCTCCTAGGACCATAAATCCTTGTGATACTAAAAGTACCCCAGAGTGTGGCAAGCTTATGTCACCGTAGCAAAGTCAGACCATACTCTGAACTCGATTCTTTCTCAATGCTACTGCCGAGGCTGTCATGTACTCCCTAAAGGCCCTCATAGCCAACATTCCTCACTATACGTATAAATTGACCAACAACAGTACTCCACAGACAAAAGAAGCACCAACAAGTATCAACGTCAGCAGAACATAAAACTCACACTGACAAACAATAACACAGTCTTACCTCACAGTATTATCTCAATAATATCACTTCTAGAAAGAAAATCTAAATTATTTCTTCAAACATTGACTAGTTAAATTAATAGCACCTATAATATGATTTGTGAGTAAATCTGCTCTTTTTTGTTTTTTGCAAACCAACAAAATGTGCCCCCTCACTCAATCACTTAAATATTATTTAGGACCAAATGGACATGAACGTTAAATCTGGTCCGGTATCTTTATTTATACATTTTATGACTGATTATTTCCAAAAATATTTCATATGGCAACAGGAGAATACAACATACACAATTATTTACAAATAAAGCTAAACTACATTAACACGATACTACTGACACACTCTGTGAACAATATTTAAATATGACATCCCAATGACAATACAATACTAAACTATAACCATCACCACTAGACAGTTTTATACAGCCAAAATCAAAATTACAGACAAATCAAAAAATATGGAAAGAGCCAATTCAATACAAGAGAAAAAGCGTGAGGCAGGTATAATTCATAATACACAATCAATGTATATCATTAACTCTTGCTGGATTGCCGACGCGTTTCAAGTTTGGGCGTGAAGTTTCCAAACTATCATCAGGGCTCTTGTGATTTTTCTGTTGGAATGTAAAAAACAACCTGTTTTAATACAACCAAATGGCCTCTTCTGTGAAAGAAGAACCGTTTGAATGGGATTAAAAGTACCTGAACGTTAGTGATCGGTTGGCCTGTATGGGTTTCTATAACTGGACCAAATCCTTAATTCAGGACACAACCTGGATAGCTTCAGTGGCAGCACCAACCTGGGAAAAGAGGTGTTGCCTTTATTTAACATGTGGTCCCTTAGGAATAGAATATCATCCTGCATTCTCTTTCCAACACATTATTAATATTGAAAAGAATATTATCATACCTTTAGTGGTTCAAATTTGTAGCCACAAAAAGGGAGGGGGGGTTTTCTGGGAGGCAGAGGATTATCTCTTCTTTTGATCCTGCATGGGAAATATGCACCCATTTACCATAAATACAAATGCGTAAAGGTGTCCTTTTCTTAAAACGAAAACGAAAAATCGTGTTGTCATACCTTTCACGATCTTCTGATATAAGGCGGCGGGGATTTCTACCCTGTATCTGTAAGAGCAATGGACTAAATCAATGCGCGCTTTTAGTTTTTATCAAAGCTGCACATAACGTTGTAGCATAAATCGTGACCTTTTAGGTGTGCCAGAATAAAGTGTACCTTTGTTTATTGTTATTGTCAGCTCGCCGCGCTTCCAGTCAGCGACCCCAGCCGGGGCACTCGCGGAGCACAGCGACTCGATTCCGCTCTGTATTCCACAGTCACGTACCGTCGTGATCTGGAAAGACGCGCAGTAGATTAGTATACGGATTTCACAGCCCACAGCAGTCTCTTGGCGGATACGCCAAACTCCTGAGTAACGCTTACCTCCAACCTCTTTGCACAACTAGGAACCGCCGCTTCTCACTCACTACTCGGTAGAAGTGGCGGCGGCCATTTTTACATTCTTAAAGTAACACCGCAGAAGCGTCCTTCTGGTTCCAAGGTGCATACTGGGATTTGCAGTGCAAAGCCCATTCTGATGTACTAGGGTTTGATTTGATCGCAAACAAAAGGTGAATTCAGTCTATACAGTGCTACAAGGTACCTCATTTTATGGAAAACAACGAGTGGATTTAGTCTGTATAATGCCATATGGTACATAATTTTCCCATGTGTTATTCATGAAGGGAGCAAGGACGTGGCAACGCTGCAGTGTGACACAAAGTCTCAAATTCTTGACAGTTCAGACATATTGTTGAGGCCAGTCATGATGCAATTACATTTCAAAATTAGATATGCCTCTTTTGTCAGTAACATTTTGTCAATGTCAGCAGGGCGCTGTATGTGGCTCATGGTGTGTAAAACAGTCCACTTGTAATCATTTTCATTGTGGGACATTTCAATGAAATGTTCTACCACTGGGGCTGTTAGTATTCTTTTTTTGATTCTTGATCTGTGCTGTCCCATTCGGAGATTTACCTGCTGGTTTGTCTTCCCTATATATAGCCTAGGACAGGGGCAAATGAGAGCGTAAACCACATTTTTGGTTTTACAATTTGAAAAACCTGGATGTTTCCATTTTGTTCCTTGATGCTCAAATTCGTTACCCTCGATGGTGCTACTGCATGAAACACAGTTCCCGCACCTATGGTGTCCCTCTAACGGTTTCATATCCCATAGGGCTCGAAGATCTTGTTTCGGTGGTGGCCTAGGGAGATCTGCTCGCACAATGTGTTGACCCAAACTACGGTTCTTTTTGTATGCAAAAATTGGGCGTTGGAAAGGGCATTCTAGCTCCTCTAACAGGTGCCAGTTCTTGAGGACTGTCTGCCTCAGCTTATGAGTGTCCGGCCCGAAGGTGGTCACGCACACCAACCTGTCCAATTCCTTTTTCTCATTTGTTTGTAATAGGGTTTCACGTGGGGTACAGCGTGCCCTCTTAAATGAATTCCTAAGGAGCTTCCTAGGGTAGCCTCTATGAATCATTTCGTTACAAAATGTCTGGGCATGATGGTCATAATCGCCAAGCTCCGAGCAATTCCTTCGGATGCGTAGCATTTGCCCATAGGGCAAATTGGCCTTCAGACTTCTTGGGTGGTAGCTTTTGTGGTGGAGGATGGTATTCTTGTCAGTCGCTTTTTTAAACAGTGATGTTTTAAGTTTACCCTCCTCACAGGTGACCTCGACGTCCAGAAACGTCATTTTTGTGGTACTTGTTTTGATGGAAAATGTAATATCCGGGTGTCCGTTGTTAATCCATTCATGGAACTCTAAAAGTTCAATCTGGCTCCCCTGCCACAGGAGCCAGATATCATCAATGTATCGCCACCATTGAAGGATATTCGCCTTGTAGGGGTTGTTATTGTCTACAAACAGAGTCTCATATTGTGCCATGTAGAGCACTGCCATTTCTGGGGCATAAGGACACCCCATGGCAGTGCCCTTGATTTGCATATAAAACTGGCCATTGAATGTAAAGAAATTCTTCTGTAGAGCAATAGCTGCAAGTCTAAGGATAAATGCAGTAGGCACCCTGTGGGGCCTTTCTCTTCTGTCCAAAACTAATTCGATGACTCCAGCGCCTCTTCCTGAGGAATTTGAGTATACAACGATGTAACGTCCATCGTTGCCATGATCTGTTTAGATGAATCAAAGTCGATACCCTCCACCTTAGTTAAAAAATCGGTCGTATCCCTGAGATATGATTTTACCTCCGTCAAAAAGGGCTTCAAAAAGAAATCCACATACTTAGATAGTGGCTCTAAGCAGGAATCGACTCCCGAAACAATCGGGCGTCCAGGTGGCTCTGCTAGGTTTTTGTGGATTTTGGGGAGTAGATATAAAACCGGTGTACGGGGGAATTTTTTGTTCAAAAATTCAAACTCTTTACTGCCCAAAAAACCAGCATCTTTTCCTTGCATAAGAACATCGGAGATCAAACCCTGAATCTGTTTTGTGGGGTCCTCATTTAAGGGACGATACCACATGGTGTTGTTGACCTGTTTTAATCCTTCAGTGACATATTTTTCACGAGGCCAAACGACGACCGCACCACCCTTATCGGCCTGTTTGATGACCAGGGTGGGATCCTCTTTAAGGCTTTGTAGTGCTTGCAATTCGCCCTTGCTGATGTTGGAAAGCACATATCTTTTGGATTTTTCCATTTTGTTAATGGAAGAAAGCATTATTTGCTCAAAGGCTATTATTTGCTTAGGAATGTTTTGATGAGGAACAAAAGTGGACTTGTTCCTCAATCCTGTTACTTCCAAGTTTTGAGCAAATGGTCGATTAAAAAAGAAGGCTTTCAGCCTGAGTTTCCTACAAAACTCCAAAATTTCTATTTTCAGTTTCGTATAATCAGTGCGTTTGCATGGGACGAATTTCAAACCCAGATTTAATAAGGATTCCTCTTGTGTGGTCAATACCCGGTCAGATAAAATCACCACCACATTTGGTTTACCTAAGATTGGTAAAACCGCTTCCGTGTTCGCATTTGCCAAGGAGCTTTGGGCTTGGCTCTTCCTTGTTGGCCCCTGTCTAAAAAAGCAACCTGCTTTCTTGAATTATTGCCTCTAGAATCTGGGTCAGATGACCCTGAAGACGAAGTGTCAGAGAAAGTAGAAAAACGATTCCTAGATCTGCCCTGGAAGTCGCACAGCGCCCTGCGTGACTCGGCCTGAGTATAGTAATCCTCTTTGAGGAATGGATATACTGATTCTAACTTGAAGGATTTACTGTCCTTCTCGTATTTTAAAGATTTATTATTTATAGTGATGTCTTTGAAAACTTGTATATCCTTTTGGATCTTGTCAAGAAGAGTCTTGGCGTCAGTGACTGCAGGATTGTCAGCTATTGCTTTAGTTAACTCCTCGATTTCCTCCAATTCCTTCTTACACAGCCTTTGCGCCGTCTCAATGGTATGGACCATAAGGTCCCGGCTGCACTTGGTGTTGATCTGGCTGATTCCCTTTTTATATTCAATATCGTCAACAAAAATAACAGGGGTATTCTTAACCTGGAGACCCCAGGGGATAGTTCCACCCTGTAGATGTTTTAACAAAAAATATCCATGAAGTTCTGTTCTAACGTGCTTTTTGCACAAACGAGTCAATTTCTCTGACTCGTTTTGTTGTTTCGCATCGGTACTTAAAGAAATAGATCCAAACGGAGAAGAGGCTATGAGAGACTGGATATGACTCTCGCTAAAAGAAAGTGTATCCTTCTCTGCCATAATATGTGAAGGACTCAAGGTCCTTCCACGATCAGAGTGCTCTTCGTGCCCCTAATTCTCTCGCGGATAAAGTATCCGCTCTTAACAGCGAACAGAAAGGAGTTAGGTCCTTTGCGGGGCTGAGGGAGGGCTGGACCCTATATATTGCAAACCAACAAAATGTGCCCCCTCACTCAATCACTTAAATATTATTTAGGACCAAATGGACATGAACGTTAAATCTGGTCCGGTATCTTTATTTATACCTTTTATGACTGATTATTTCAAAAAATATTTCATATGGCAACAGGAGAATACAACATACACAATTATTTACAAATAAAGCTAAACTACATTAACACGATACTACTGACACACTCTGTGAACAATATTTAAATATGACATCCCAATGACAATACAATACTAAACTATAACCATCACCACTAGACAGTTTTATACAGCCAAAATCAAAATTACAGACAAATCAAAAAACATGGAAAGAGCCAATTCAATACAAGAGAAAAAGCGTGAGGCAGGTATAATTCATAATACACAATCAATGTATATCATTAACTCTTGCTGGATTGCCGACGCGTTTCAAGTTTGGGCGTGAAGTTTCCAAACTATCATCAGGGCTCTTGTGATTTTTCTGTTGGAATGTAAAAAACAACCTGTTTTAATACAACCAAATGGCCTCTTCTGTGAAAGAAGAACCGTTTGAATGGGATTAAAAGTACCTGAACGTTAGTGATCGGTTGGCCTGTATGGGTTTCTATAACTGGACCAAATCCTTAATTCAGGACACAACCTGGATAGCTTCAGTGGCAGCACCAACCTGGGAAAAGAGGTGTTGCCTTTATTTAACATGTGGTCCCTTAGGAATAGAATATCATCCTGCATTCTCTTTCCAACACATTATTAATATTGAAAAGAATATTATCATACCTTTAGTGGTTCAAATTTGTAGCCACAAAAAGAGAGGGGGGGGTTTCTGGGAGGCAGAGGATTATCTCTTCTTTTGATCCTGCATGGGAAATATGCACCCATTTACCATAAATACAAATGCGTAAAAGTGTCCTTTTCTTAAAACCAAAAATCGTGTTGTCATACCTTTCACGATCTTCTGATATAAGGCGGCAGGGATTTCTACCCTGTATCTGTAAGAGCAATGGACTAAATCAATGCGCGCTTTTAGTTTTTATCAAAGCTGCACATAACGTTGTAGCATAAATCGTGACCTTTTAGGTGTGCCAGAATAAAGTGTACCTTTGTTTATTGTTATTGTCAGCTCGCCGCGCTTCCAGTCAGCGACCCCAGCCGGGGCACTCGCGGAGCACAGCGACTCGATTCCGCTCTGTATTCCACAGTCACGTACCGTCGTGATCTGGAAAGACGCGCGGTAGATTAGTATACGGATTTCACAGCCCACAGCAGTCTCTTGGCGGATACGCCAAACTCCTGAGTAACGTTTACCTCCAACCTCTTTGCACAACTAGGAACCGCCGCTTCTCACTCACTACTCGGTAGAAGTGGCGGCGGCCATTTTTACATTCTTAAAGTAACACCGCAGAAGCGTCCTTCTGGTTCCAAGGTGCATACTGGGATTTGCAGTGCAAAGCCCATTCTGATGTACTAGGGTTTGATTTGATCGCAAACAAAAGGTGAATTCAGTCTATACAGTGCTACAAGGTACCTCATTTTATGGAAAACAACGAGTGGATTTAGTCTGTATAATGCCATATGGTACATAATTTTCCCATGTGTTATTCATGAAGGGAGCAAGGACGTGGCAACGCTGCAGTGTGACACAAAGTCTCAAATTCTTGACAGTTCAGACATATTGTTGAGGCCAGTCATGATGCAATTAAATGTCAAAATTAGATATGCCTCTTTTGTCAGTAACATTTTGTCAATGTCAGCAGGGCGCTGTACGTGGCTCATGGTGTGTAAAACAGTCCACTTGAAATCATTTTCATTGTGGGACATTTCAATGAAATGTTCTACCACTGGGGCTGTTAGTATTCTTTTTTTGATTCTTGATCTGTGCTGTCCCATTCGGAGATTTACCTGCTGGTTTGTCTTCCCTATATATAGCCTAGGACAGGGGCAAATGAGAGCGTAAACCACATTTTTGGTTTTACAATTTGAAAAACCTGGATGTTTCCATTTTGTTCCTTGATGCTCAAATTCGTTACCCTCGATGGTGCTACTGCATGAAACACAGTTCCCGCACCAATGGTGTCCCTCTAACGGTTTCATATCCCATAGGGCTCGAAGATCTTGTTTCGGTGGTGGCCTAGGGAGATCTGCTCGCACAATGTGTTAACCCAAACTACGGTTCTTTTTGTATGCAAAAATTGGGCGTTGGAAAGGGCATTCTAGCTCCTCTAACAGGTGCCAGTTCTTGAGGACTGTCTGCCTCAGCTTATGAGTGTCCGGCCCGAAGGTGGTCACGCACACCAACCTGTCCAATTCCTTTCTCTCATTTGTTTGTAATAGGGTTTCACGTGGGGTACAGCGTGCCCTCTTAAATGAATTCCTAAGGAGCTTCCTAGGGTACAAGAACTGGCACCTGTTAGAGGAGCTAGAATGCCCTTTCCAACGCCCAATTTTTGCATACAAAAAGAACCGTAGTTTGGGTCAACACATTGTGCGAGCAGATCTCCCTAGGCCACCACCGAAACAAGATCTTCGAGCCCTATGGGATATGAAACCGTTAGAGGGACACCATAGGTTCGGGAACTATGTTTCATGCAGTAGCACCATCGAGGGTAACGAATTTGAGCATCAAGGAACAAAATGGAAACATCCAGGTTTTTCAAATTGTAAAACCAAAAATGTGGTTTACGCTCTCATTTGCCCCTGTCCTAGGCTATATATAGGGAAGACAAACCAGCAGGTAAATCTCCGAATGGGACAGCACAGATCAAGAATCAAAAAAAGAATACTAACAGCCCCAGTGGTAGAACATTTCATTGAAATGTCCCACAATGAAAATGATTTCAAGTGGACTGTTTTACACACCATGAGCCACGTACAGCGCCCTGCTGACATTGACAAAATGTTACTGACAAAAGAGGCATATCTAATTTTGAAATTTAATTGCATCATGACTGGCCTCAACAATATGTCTGAACTGTCAAGAATTTGAGACTTTGTGTCACACTGCAGCGTTGCCACGTCCTTGCTCCCTTCATGAATAACACATGGGAAAATTATGTACCATATGGCATTATACAGACTAAATCCACTCGTTGTTTTCCATAAAATGAGGTACCTTGTAGCACTGTATAGACTGAATTCACCTTTTGTTTGCGATCAAATCAAACCCTAGTACATCAGAATGGGCTTTGCACTGCAAATCCCAGTATGCACCTTGGAACCAGAAGGACGCTTCTGCGGTGTTACTTTAAGAATGTAAAAATGGCCGCCGCCACTTCTACCGAGTAGTGAGTGAGAAGCGGCGGTTCCTAGTTGTGCAAAGAGGTTGGAGGTAAGCGTTACTCAGGAGTTTGGCGTATCCGCCAAGAGACTGCTGTGGGCTGTGAAATCCGTATACTAATCTACCGCGCGTCTTTCCAGATCACGACGGTACGTGACTGTGGAATACAGAGCGGAATCGAGTCGCTGTGCTCCGCGAGTGCCCCGGCTGGGGTCGCTGACTGGAAGCGCGGCGAGCTGACATTAACAATAAACAAAGGTACACTTTATTCTGGCACACCTAAAAGGTCACGATTTATGCTACAACGTTATGTGCAGCTTTGATAAAAACTAAAAGCGCGCATTGATTTAGTCCATTGCTCTTACAGATACAGGGTAGAAATCCCTGCCGCCTTATATCAGAAGATCGTGAAAGGTATGACAACACGATTTTTCGTTTTCGTTTTAAGAAAAGGACACCTTTACGCATTTGTATTTATGGTAAATGGGTGCATATTTCCCATGCAGGATCAAAAGAAGAGATAATCCTCTGCCTCCCAGAAAACCCCCCCTCCCTTTTTGTGGCTACAAATTTGAACCACTAAAGGTATGATAATATTCTTTTCAATATTAATAATGTGTTGGAAAAAGAATGCAGGATGATATTCTATTCCTAAGGGACCACATGTTAAATAAAGGCAACACCTCTTTTCCCAGGTTGGTGCTGCCACTGAAGCTATCCAGGTTGTGCCCTGAATTAAGGATTTGGTCCAGTTATAGAAACCCATACAGGCCAACCGATCACTAACGTTCAGGTACTTTTAATCCCATTCAAACGGTTCTTCTTTCACAGAAGAGGCCATTTGGTTGTATTAAAACAGGTTGTTTTTTACATTCCAACAGAAAAATCACAAGAGCCCTGATGATAGTTTGGAAACTTCACGCCCAAACTTGAAACGCGTCGGCAATCCAGCAAGAGTTAATGATATACATTGATTGTGTATTATGAATTATACCTGCCTCACGCTTTTTCTCTTGTATTGAATTGGCTCTTTCCATGTTTTTTGATTTGTCTGTAATTTTGATTTTGGCTGTATAAAACTGTCTAGTGGTGATGGTTATAGTTTAGTATTGTATTGTCATTGGGATGTCATATTTAAATATTGTTCACAGAGTGTGTCAGTAGTATCGTGTTAATGTAGTTTAGCTTTATTTGTAAATAATTGTGTATGTTGTATTCTCCTGTTGCCATATGAAATATTTTTTGAAATAATCAGTCATAAAAGGTATAAATAAAGATACCGGACCAGATTTAACGTTCATGTCCATTTGGTCCTAAATAATATTTAAGTGATTGAGTGAGGGGGCACATTTTGTTGGTTTGCAATATATAGGGTCCAGCCCTCCCTCAGCCCCGCAAAGGACCTAACTCCTTTCTGTTCGCTGTTAAGAGCGGATACTTTATCCGCGAGAGAATTAGGGGCACGAAGAGCACTCTGATCGTGGAAGGACCTTGAGTCCTTCACATATTATGGCAGAGAAGGATACACTTTCTTTTAGCGAGAGTCATATCCAGTCTCTCATAGCCTCTTCTCCGTTTGGATCTATTTCTTTAAGTACCGATGCGAAACAACAAAACGAGTCAGAGAAATTGACTCGTTTGTGCAAAAAGCACGTTAGAACAGAACTTCATGGATATTTTTTGTTAAAACATCTACAGGGTGGAACTATCCCCTGGGGTCTCCAGGTTAAGAATACCCCTGTTATTTTTGTTGACGATATTGAATATAAAAAGGGATTCAGCCAGATCAACACCAAGTGCAGCCGGGACCTTATGGTCCATACCATTAAGACGGCGCAAAGGCTGTGTAAGAAGGAATTGGAGGAAATCGAGGAGTTAACTAAAGCAATAGCTGACAATCCTGCAGTCACTGACGCCAAGACTCTTCTTGACAAGATCCAAAAGGATATACAAGTTTTCAAAGACATCACTATAAATAATAAATCTTTAAAATACGAGAAGGACAGTAAATCCTTCAAGTTAGAATCAGTATATCCATTCCTCAAAGAGGATTACTATACTCAGGCCGAGTCACGCAGGGCGCTGTACGACTTCCAGGGCAGATCTAGGAATCGTTTTTCTACTTTCTCTGACACTTCGTCTTCAGGGTCATCTGACCCAGATTCTAGAGGGAATAATTCAAGAAAGCAGGTTGCTTTTTTAGACAGGGGCCAACAAGGAAGAGCCAAGCCCAAAGCTCCTTGGCAAATGCGAACACGGAAGCGGTTTTACCAATCTTAGGTAAACCAAATGTGGTGGTGAATTTATCTGACCGGGTATTGACCACACAAGAGGAATCCTTATTAAATCTGGGTTTGAAATTCGTCCCATGCAAACGCACTGATTATACGAAACTGAAAATAGAAATTTTGGAGTTTTGTAGGAAACTCAGGCTGAAAGCCTTCTTTTTTAATCGACCATTTGCTCAAAACTTGGAAGTAACAGGATTGAGGAACAAGTCCACTTTTGTTCCTCATCAAAACATTCCTAAGAAAATAATAGCCTTTGAGCAAATAATGCTTTCTTCCATTAACAAAATGGAAAAATCCAAAAGATATGTGCCTTCTAACATCAGCAAGGGCGAATTGCAAGCACTACAAAGCCTTAAAGAGGATCCCACCCTGGTCATCAAACAGGCCGATAAGGGTGGTGCGGTCGTCGTTTGGCCTCGTGAAAAATATGTCACTGAAGGATTAAAACAGGTCAACAACACCATGTGGTATCGTCCCTTAAATGAGGACCCCACAAAACAGATTCAGGGTTTGATCTCCGATGTTCTTATGCAAGGAAAAGATGCTGGTTTTTTGGGCAGTAAAGAGTTTGAATTTTTGAACAAAAAATTCCCCCGTACACCGGTTTTATATCTACTCCCCAAAATCCACAAAAACCTAGCAGAGCCACCTGGACGCCCGATTGTTTCGGGAGTCGATTCCTGCTTAGAGCCACTATCTAAGTATGTGGATTTCTTTTTGAAGCCCTTTTTGACGGAGGTAAAATCATATCTCAGGGATACGACCGATTTTTTAACTAAGGTGGAGGGTATCGACTTTGATTCATCTAAACAGATCATGGCAACGATGGGCGTTACATCGTTGTATACTCAAATTCCTCAGGAAGAGGCGCTGGAGGTCATCGAATTAGTTTTGGACAGAAGAGAAAGGCCCCACAGGGTGCCTACTGCATTTATCCTTAGACTTGCAGCTATTGCTCTACAGAAGAATTTCTTTACATTCAATGGCCAGTTTTATATGCAAATCAAGGGCACTGCCATGGGGTGTCCTTATGCCCCAGAAATGGCAGTGCTCTACATGGCACAATATGAGGCTCTGTTTGTAGACAATAACAACCCCTACAAGGCGAATATCCTTCAATGGTGGCGATACATTGATGATATCTGGCTCCTGTGGCAGGGGAGCCAGATTGAACTTTTAGAGTTCCATGAATGGATTAACAACAGACACCCGGATATTACATTTTCCATCGAAACAAGTACCACAAAAATGACGTTTCTGGACGTCGAGGTCACCTGTGAGGAGGGTAAACTTAAAACATCACTGTTTAAAAAAGCGACTGACAAGAATACCATCCTCCACCACAAAAGCTACCACCCAAGAAGTCTGAAGGCCAATTTGCCCTATGGGCAAATGCTACGCATCCGAAGGAATTGCTCGGAGCTTGGCGATTATGACCATCATGCCCAGACATTTTGTAACGAAATGATTCATAGAGGCTACCCTAGGAAGCTCCTTAGGAATTCATTTAAGAGGGCACGCTGTACCCCACGTGAAACCCTATTACAAACAAATGAGAAAAAGGAATTGGACAGGTTGGTGTGCGTGACCACCTTCGGGCCGGACACTCATAAGCTGAGGCAGACAGTCCTCAAGAACTGGCACCTGTTAGAGGAGCTAGAATGCCCTTTCCAACGCCCAATTTTTGCATACAAAAAGAACCGTAGTTTGGGTCAACACATTGTGCGAGCAGATCTCCCTAGGCCACCACCGAAACAAGATCTTCGAGCCCTATGGGATATGAAACCGTTAGAGGGACACCATAGGTGCGGGAACTGTGTTTCATGCAGTAGCACCATCAAGGGTAACGAATTTGAGCATCAAGGAACAAAATGGAAACATCCAGGTTTTTCAAATTGTAAAACCAAAAATGTGGTTTACGCTCTCATTTGCCCCTGTCCTAGGCTATATATAGGGAAAACAAACCAGCAGGTAAATCTCCGAATGGGACAGCACAGATCAAGAATCAAAAAAAGAATACTAACAGCCCCAGTGGTAGAACATTTCATTGAAATGTCCCACAATGAAAATGATTTCAAGTGGACTGTTTTACACACCATGAGCCACGTACAGCGCCCTGCTGACATTGACAAAATGTTACTGACAAAAGAGGCATATCTAATTTTGAAATTTAATTGCATCATGACTGGCCTCAACAATATGTCTGAACTGTCAAGAATTTGAGACTTTGTGTCACACTGCAGCGTTGCCACGTCCTTGCTCCCTTCATGAATAACACATGGGAAAATTATGTACCATATGGCATTATACAGACTAAATCCACTCGTTGTTTTCCATAAAATGAGGTACCTTGTAGCACTGTATAGACTGAATTCACCTTTTGTTTGCGATCAAATCAAACCCTAGTACATCAGAATGGGCTTTGCACTGCAAATCCCAGTATGCACCTTGGAACCAGAAGGACGCTTCTGCGGTGTTACTTTAAGAATGTAAAAATGGCCGCCGCCACTTCTACCGAGTAGTGAGTGAGAAGCGGCGGTTCCTAGTTGTGCAAAGAGGTTGGAGGTAAGCGTCACTCAGGAGTTTGGCGTATCCGCCAAGAGACTGCTGTGGGCTGTGAAATCCGTATACTAATCTACCGCGCGTCTTTCCAGATCACGACGGTACGTGACTGTGGAATACAGAGCGGAATCGAGTCGCTGTGCTCCGCGAGTGCCCCGGCTGGGGTCGCTGACTGGAAGCGCGGCGAGCTGACAATAACAATAAACAAAGGTACACTTTATTCTGGCACACCTAAAAGGTCACGATTTATGCTACAACGTTATGTACAGCTTTGATAAAAACTAAAAGCGCGCATTGATTTAGTCCATTGCTCTTACAGATACAGGGTAGAAATCCCTGCCGCCTTATATCAGAAGATCGTGAAAGGTATGACAACACGATTTTTCGTTTTCGTTTTAAGAAAAGGACACTTTTACGCATTTGTATTTATGGTAAATGGGTGCATATTTCCCATGCAGGATCAAAAGAAGAGATAATCCTCTGCCTCCCAGAAAACTCCCCCTCCCTTTTTGTGGCTACAAATTTGAACCACTAAAGGTATGATAATATTCTTTTCAATATTAATAATGTGTTGGAAAGAGAATGCAGGATGATATTCTATTCCTAAGGGACCACATGTTAAATAAAGGCAACACCTCTTTTCCCAGGTTGGTGCTGCCACTGAAGCTATCCAGGTTGTGTCCTGAATTAAGGATTTGGTCCAGTTATAGAAACCCATACAGGCCAACCGATCACTAACGTTCAGGTACTTTTAATCCCATTCAAACGGTTCTTCTTTCACAGAAGAGGCCATTTGGTTGTATTAAAACAGGTTGTTTTTTACATTCCAACAGAAAAATCACAAGAGCCCTGATGATAGTTTGGAAACTTCACGCCCAAACTTGAAACGCGTCGGCAATCCAGCAAGAGTTAATGATATACATTGATTGTGTATTATGAATTATACCTGCCTCACGCTTTTTCTCTTGTATTGAATTGGCTCTTTCCATGTTTTTTGATTTGTCTGTAATTTTGATTTTGGCTGTATAAAACTGTCTAGTGGTGATGGTTATAGTTTAGTATTGTATTGTCATTGGGATGTCATATTTAAATATTGTTCACAGAGTGTGTCAGTACTATTGTGTTAATGTAGTTTAGCTTTATTTGTAAATAATTGTGTATGTTGTATTCTCCTGTTGCCATATGAAATATTTTTTGAAATAATCAGTCATAAAAGGTATAAATAAAGATACCGGACCAGATTTAACGTTCATGTCCATTTGGTCCTAAATAATATTTAAGTGATTGAGTGAGGGGGCACATTTTGTTGGTTTGCAATATATAGGGTCCAGCCCTCCCTCAGCCCCGCAAAGGACCTAACTCCTTTCTGTTCGCTTTTTTTTTTTTTTTTGCAGTTTTATATAGCGCAACCTCAACTCAAAGGTATTGGAACGCTTTACATGAGCACCAGTTACGTTACACAAAGACACATTTATTATGTTAGGTACATGGATATTAAGTGATTTACCGAGATTCACAGGATGGTAAGCCGATTCCCAGACCAGAACTTGGTTCCCCAAAATAAGCAGTGCTGGCTGTAATGCAACATTCCCCCCCCCTCTAATCTGGGGGAGAAGCCTGGAGAGTGGATGTTCAATTGCTAGAGTGCCTTGCAAACGATGTGCAGACCCACAAACTTGCAAGTTTACAGGCATTCATGAAGGTAGATTTAAACATTGATTTATTCTTGTTGAGGGAAAAGTAAATTGCTTTCACAAGGACGCAGTGCAGTGGGAATAATCTCAAAATTCATGAGGTCTAGGAGAAGGGGATTGTCTACGCGAAAATCAGCATTCCCCTGAAAGAAAGGGGAAGTTATGTGAGAACCCCATTTTCTTATATGTTAACAAATGTGTAACTGTGCACAATGCTGGAAAGCTACTGTAATAATAATCAGTACTTTAAATGGGCTAGTACTTTCAGGGACCGAGTACCTCCATTTCTTTCATTTTAAGTGAGAGTACCTGCAATTCTCAGCAGAAGTAAGTCTAATACGTTTAATTGGAGAGTACCAGTACTTCTCAGCAGCAAGAAGGTACTTTGGAATAGTAAATCCCCACACTTTTCCATTTCATTCATCTGTCATCCTGTCGTTGAAGTGCTCTCAGATGTTTTGTTCAATTTCAAATTACCCCTGCAACACCATAAACGACAGGCCAAGCCCAATCTATGCAGGTTAACTCACATCCCTAAAACGCTGTAGGAAAGGGTGGGTAGTGACCTTACTTCATTATTAATTCTCCTTGGCAACTGGCACATCCAGAATGCCGGGAAAAGGGCAGGCCAGGTGGCGCCTTCAAGTACAACTTCACAAAATCAAAGTACCTCTCGGGATAGGGGTACAGGGAGATTTGCCATGGTCAATACATTACCGAGAGAAGGCATTGCATTCAACCCAGCAGATTCGTTCATACGTAGGCCTTAGCATGCCACAAAACATCAAACTGTAACAAAACGCCAGCTTCGAGGGTGCAAAAATAGAGACATTTGCCTGATTCTGGGGTGGCTGAAAGGGGTAATGTTTCAATGGTATACGCTTGAAATGCGCTGGCTGCACCCTGGGTGTGGCAAGTACCCCAGGATTCCACAGGGATTAGTTTTCCATTGGTGCGCATTTTTGAGGACTACAGCCAACCAACCCCACGGTGGTAACCCTGCAAAATATATCCTCCAGCCAGAGAAATATTTCAAATTCTCAAATATCTACCTAGGTACCCATGTCTACTGGTAGCAGTGTCAGCAGAGCCAGTTCATGCTTTCCCGCCCACAAACGTTTTGTTGTAGAAAGGTCAGACGCCTGCCTGCATCCCAAATATGAAATATACAGTCATGCAACATTCCTGTTCTGATTACAAAAAAAAAAAATGAAATGAGGTATAGCGCACCACATAAACGATGCTCAAAGACTCAAGAATGTATCCGCTTAAGTGACACAATCTTTAATGGGGCATACTCTAAAGCGTCACCAGCAAAATTTAATGTAGCATCCGAAAAATTCACAATAGCAGGGTCCAACGTAGGGCAGCCATGCAACATTTTCAGGATAAAATGCAAGCTATGAATTAGTTCCGTTTCAATGTATGTATGAAAAATCATCTTATCTGGATTGCATGAAACGCCGAAATCGAACAGGAAACTGCTGTGATTAGGTTAAAAAACATTTTTAATTGACTGGGAAGAAATGTGTGCATTTGTTTGCGTTTGAAACGTTATGCATATTTTAGTGCAAACCTCGGAATTGGAAAAAGAAGTAGATAGCAGAGAAGTGTACAAAAAAGAGGCATAACTAGAAAAGAATGAACAATTAGGGCTACCAGGTCCTGCCTCAACTGGTGCTGTTCAAGTTGTTGTAACTACTTTCTACTCTTCAAGGCTCGCCTCAACGCCAACGTCGTCCAGGTCGCACTCTCAGACTGACTTTGAACGTCGGCGGCCGTTGAACCACGATGACTCGTGCTGGTGGTGAGGTGCGGCCATGCGGGTATGCTGGGGTGTGGCAAAGCAGGGAATCATAGCTGCCAAGGTTTCAGATTGCTATGTGTGACATTTCCATAATTTCATTGTAATTATGAGTGACATTTTAACGACTATGAGTGACACTTTATCACGAGCAGAAATCAAGCAATGAAACATAGAGAAACATATAAAATATCAGAATTTACACCCATTTGAGCAACAAGAAAATGTAAGTAATTGAAATAAAGTGCACTTACAGGGGCCCGCCTGCGAAAAGCGCCAGCAGGATGCTCTGCCAATCAATGGACACAAAAGCAAATGCTCACGGTATGTATAGAGATAAGATCCAGAGTGGAACCCAGCATATCCACACCATGGTCCTATGTTGGCAGCTTAGCCCCCCATTACACCATCCCTAAAACAAACAAAGTTATCCTCCAAGCAAACTGATAGCAAACTCGTCATAAACAATACAGGTGGAAACAATCCTTTTAAACATGTGGCGGAGTTAATGTGTGTCAAGAAATACGTGACCCTCTGCAGTGAATCATACTGTGGCTACTCACCCTGTCTACTGCGTACAAATGATACCAATCATTTAACTCCTCAGTCAATGCACATGAATAGTGATAATCACAAATTGTAAAAAGCACAAATGTAGTGATTGCTGCCTAGATTAACAAAATAGTAACTATGTCATTAAACCCGATGATACAGTTCACACACAAAAGTTTAACATCCACCCTGTCATTGAAAACAACTAATAAAGAAAAATTAATCAGTGCTCCATGAACAATTATTCGCCATTTGCTGTTGTATAAAGATGAGCAACAGCATTTCACTGCCTGGGGCACTAATGTCCTCTTATTGAAAAATGCACCACATTCCTGTTACATGATCACTTACATATTCGTCTCTCCTTCAGAACCCCTTAAAGCACAACTCCTGGAAGCCTGCCACAATCGTGTGTGTTCTGTTCTTCTGCAGCCCCCAGGCTGTGGCAGCTTGACTCTCCGTCAATGACGACCGGCCCTCTCACAGCTGTTGCATAATCATGCAGCACTCTCCCTCACCAAGAGGCCTCGAGTCGGCTGGCCTGACGAAATTCGCTGGCGGGCGGCGTGGACAATAAATCACCTCCTGGGCCTGTCCTGCTCCAGCGTGAGCAGCCCTGCAGGGCAGAGGACAGGGTCTGAGGTGCGAACAGAGTGGTGTGAGCCAGCGGCCGAGCACCATGATGCCCGGGCCCCTGGCCAGACCCGCAAACCAGTGAGGCTCAAGCAGGCAAGCCTCTCCGCACCAGAGTCTTAACAAAATGTATTACTCTCGGCGCCCTTTGGTAGCAGGACCTCATGTCACGTGCTCCTACGGCGCTACGGCAAGTCTAAGACTTGTGTCCCTCAGCCCCATGGCGCCACGGAAATAAAAAAAGATACATTGTAGCAGGACTGCTGGCTCAGGCTGTCGCTGTGAGGCTGAGCCTGCTCAGCTGCTGGCAGCACACAAAGCCTGTGGGAGAAGTCAGTGCAGGGACTCGATCGTGCTGCCAGCTGCCACATACAGTTGTTTTCAGGACGCTTTTTGTGACAGCAGAAAACACTGCATTATGCGTGACAATGCAATTCAGTGCGGTGATGCGGATCACCACACTGAAATGCGTTAGTGTCACGTCTGATGCGTGATACTTGGCAGGACTGGGGAATGCGCGCGCAATCTGACAAACTCTGCGCACGCTGCCTGCTCCGGCGCACAGCCCCAACCTCAGCCCCACAGAAGACAAAAATCCAGCCCTGCCCAACTCGGTGTCCTGCCCACTGGGCAGGCAACGCTGGGCCGCCAGTGCCACTGCATGAAAAACATTTATATTGTAATTGAAAAGAACTTAAAGATGTGAAGAACAGAACTTGAAGAATCCGAGTCAGAAACAAGTTCAACATTGCACTTACCGTAGAACAGCACTCACTCTCTGCCACTAATTACTATCAAATCAGTTATGTGCACTAAATGTGTGTAGACCCGGCCCTGATAAATAAGTGCCGGTGCTAAGCACCGGAAAGCACCAGCACAAATTAACCACTGCAAGAACCATTTTTCATCATGAGAGTGCCTGTTCTAAGTCAGATCATGAAGCACACAATTATTGTTACAAAATTATTAACTCCAAATCTACGTTTCTTGAAGATATATTACAAAGTTGTGGTGGCCACTGTGTAGTTATAAGTAGGTCAGAGTCTTCATGGGAAATGTATTGTTTTGCAATTAACTTTGGCGCAGTTTGACAAATCATCACCTCACTGCTTCCTCAAACGTTTCAAACAGAATTAAACCAAATGTGGCAGAAAGATAGATCTTCATTCAGAAAGCATGCTTTTTGTGATTTGGTCTATCCATTCATTAGGTTTTTAAAAAATAATATTAAAAAGTTAGTGATATTTATAAGTTGGTCCCATGGGAGTCCTGTGGTACTCCAGCGAGATTATAAAGTAAAAATCAAATACTCTGAGAGGACTTATTTCCCATTGACCTCCACGGGTACTGCAATCTAATTGGATGGTGCTAGCATCAACAGAACCTTACCAGGGTAGGATGAGATGGTCTATAATGAAGCATATCACATTACGTGAGAGAGCCTACCTTGTCCAGTTCTTGGAATTGCCATCCTGAGTAGGAGACACAGTAGCATCTAGCTTTAAAATAATAAGAAAGCGAAGATTCTGTGTCACCTCTTGGTAATTCCCCAGACGCTTTGGATAAAAGGACACCACACCATGTTTGTGTGTTGCAGTATTAAGAGAGGCAGGCGTGGGCCATTTTCTGCCCTTTTTCTCCGATTTTGTTATACATACAATATATTTGTAGCATTTTTAGAATATAAGAGTCTGTATAATATGCTATGTTATAGTAAAAGTTGTTCCATCTCTTTTCAGTAAAATAAATCTAAGGCAGAAGGATTCTATGGGTTTTATATAAGGATATAAAAAATAAATGATAACAAAAGTCATGATTTTCATGGGAAGGAGTCAAAGCAAAAAACTGCAATGTTTGCATAGTTTCCACAGAGTTCCTCCAAATGTGTATATATAGTAGCTGCATTATTGATCACAGAAAAGTCACTTACATTTTCCACATTGATTAGACTTTGTTTACTAAGCACCATAACAGCATTCGGCAAATAATACTCATAATAATTGCCTGTAAGGTATTTGGCTACCTACCTCTGTGACCAAGCAGCATGGGCTCTTGAATTCAAAGCATACTCCAATTCAAAGCGAGTACGTAAAGCCGCAACATGACTACGCCCTGGACTGCCTCGTGCAACTAAACAATCCGAAGATGATGAGGGAGAAAGAGATCCACTGCTGTTACTGGAGGCTGGAGACATCAACTGCATAAAGAACACAATGTGATCATGAACAGAAGGAAAACTTGACAAGTGACAGGCGTGCCAGTGCATTAAAGGAGAGTTTGAACATTGTTAATTGTGCTTACATATTTCTTCATGGTTACTGTTTCTTGCAGTATTACAAAAGGTCACTGGCAATTGCTAATTAAAGTTTGACAAGCACCCTTCCTTCAAATGGACTAAACACTCTGCCAGAAAATCAACCTGAATTCAAGCACTTTCAGATGTACAATGGTTGTGAGAAATGAAATCAAGTGAAATTTTAAAGTAGTAGTGGACGTTTCTTGGAGAGCCAGGCAGAAGCAGCCATTGCTGTTACGAGGAGAGATAGGCGAGGCGGCCAGTGCCTTCCCATCATGTCTCTTTTCCCTTCCAAACTAGTCATGCATTTCTATTGACATTTCTCACCAGCTCCAAGAAGTAACTAGTGCTTCTTAAATTTTTTACTATTTTTTTGATTAACGTGATTGTGTTCTTTATTCTCTTCATATAAAGAAAAAACAAATGAACAGTAGTACAGCAGAAAAGAAAGAGTATCACAGTGGAGAAATCGAGTTGAACAGATCCTAATGGTATATAAAGACTGATAGAACATATGTAAACTCATCAGGATACAAGAAAATGTACGAGTTCCACAGTCACTAGTATGGCCTGAGTAGGTGTGTTTCATAGTGGAATTATTCTTGAACTTTGGAAAGCTGAGAGAGAGAGAAGCCTTCCCTAATCGGTCTTTGCTTCCTCGATATACAACTAGTTTGTGTGTCAGATACCTGGGGACCTCCATAGCTGGTTCAAAGATGCTAGAGAATGCTTGATGTGGTCATACTTCGTGTACTGTTTTAGAGCTGGCACCATTGGCGTGAGTTTCCCCTGCATCTTTTGCTTTTTGCTCCTGTGTTTTTGCTGTGTTGGACTTTGTTTTGCTGGTCTAGATACTTTGGCCACTTTGCGTTTGCTGCTCAGTGCCAAAGTGCAAGTGCTCCCTTTGTAAATTGTTGTTATGGATTCGTGTTTCCATAATTGGCTATTTGATTTACTACTCAGTCCCTATTATGGTGTACCTATTAGAGTATACCGTGTGTGCCCGAGGCCAGTAAATCAAATGATGCTGGTGGGCTGCAGCACTGATTGTGCCTGTAAATGTAACTCAAACCTGCCATTTCAGAGCCTGTGTGCAGTCTGGTACTGCCATGTCAACCTGGCAAGTGAACCCATTTGCCAGGCCCTAACCTTCCCTTTTCTTACATGTCAGTCACCCCTAAGGTAGGCTCGAGGTACCCCTGCGGGCAGGGTGCAGTGTATGTGAGAGGTAGGACATGCCCTGATGTATGTGGCATGTCCTGATAGTGAATTACTGACCATTTAATTTTTCACTGTTGCAAGGCTACCTGTTCCCATAGGACTAAATATGGAGTTTGCTTATAAAACCTTATAAACATAACTACCCCTGGGAACAAGGAAGGAAATTAAAGTTTAGTATGCCGGAACTCAGAATGTTAAAATGCATCTTTTAGTAAGGGTGATTTTTACGTTCTGTGTTTGAAAATACCACTTTTAGAAAGTAGGTATTTTTTGCTTAGCCATCCATTGTGCCTCTGCTAGGTTTGTGTATTGCATGTCTGGCATTTGGATGACAGGGGCTGGCGAGGAACAGTGGCTCCAGAGAGCCTGATGAGTCAGGGATGGTCTGAATAGACCTGGGCTGCATTTAGAGTAAGGGAGGAGATTTCCTTTCACCTGAATGGGCCTGGTCTGCCTTCCACAATGCTGTCTCCACCTCCTGCCAGAAAGCTGCACCAGAGAGGACAGAACTGGTTTGACCAAGCACAGGGTTTCTCTGCCACCAGAGAACAAAGGAGTTTGTAGTATAAAGATTTGGGCCTAGACCCCAGAACTTTAGATCACTTCTGGGAATCAAGAGGAACCTTTGCCAAGGAGAACAGCCGGAGAAGCTAAGGAGGAATACTGCCCCGGTGCTGTTTGTTGTCTGGGGTTGGCCTGCAATGGCTATTTGCTGCCAAGAAAAGGAGAAAGGGCTTTGCTGTTTGCTGTGTCCCCTGCTTGAGGAAGATCTCCGAGGGCTTGAAACTGAGCTTGCCTCCTATTCTGAAGTCTCAGGGCCACAAAGACTTCACCACCAGCTCCCCTGAACTACCTTGCTGGGAGTTCAAACCTGCAAAGAGGTGCCTGCTGTTGGTTCGGACCTCTAGAGACTGTTTTCCTCTTGGAAAATCAACCCAACACCAAGAAGCATGACCCATCCACACCTGTTTACGACGCATCACCAAAGAAACCGTGGCTGTCCCTGCCACAGCTTGGGAAATCGCTGCATCGATCTCCGAAGTCCGAGATCACAGCACCGATTTCGACGCATGGCCTGTTGTTGGGCTGCAAGAATCCATGCATTGTTTGGGATCATCGCATCGCATCGAGGTGCCAAGTCTGTTGCATCGTTGGTGGATGCAGTAAGAAACCCACGCATCACCTCCCTACGCAGTAAGAAACAAACACATTACCTCCTCTCCGGTAAGGACCCAACATATCACCTCCTCTGCGCAGCAGTAAGGAACCGACGCATCAGCTCCCCCGGAGCAAGGAACTGACACATTACCTTCCCTGAGTGTAATGAACCAACTAATCACCTTACCTGCGGCCCGTTTTATTTGTTTGCGTGACACATCCAAGGTACTTTGTGACAAAAGTGTTGCATCTGCAATTTGCCTTGAACTGAACTATTTCCACCATCTGAAAGTCATATCTTTTTACTGTATTGTGAATTTTTGTCGTTTTGGGGCTTGTTTTGGTTTAGATAAAGATTACTTATTTTCCTAAGCTGGTGTGATGTCCATTTGTAGTGTTTTCTCTTTATTACTGTATGTGTTCTCAAATGATTTACACACTGCCTCTGAGATAAGCCTGTCTGCTTGTTCCAAGCTACTAAGGGAGTGAGCAGTGTTTTTTTTGTGTGTATCTCGCTTACCCTGAATAGAAGCAAGGGTCCCTATTTGGAGAAAGGTACCAACCTCTGCCAACTTGATAACCCCATTTCTAACATACTGGATTTAAGTAACACACTGGAGTGAAGATTCACTTTTGGTGATTCAAGTCAGAAGTGGAAAGGTCAGTGAACAGAATGTTGCTGTGGCCAATTCTGTGGCCATGGCTTGAAGTAAGTCCTTGAGATGGAATCTGGGGAGTTACAGAAAAGAATCTCCTGGGATGCTAATGAAGAGTTCTCGCTGCAGTGAAAGTGTGATAGTCTGTGTGGAATGGTGACACGGTTTGGTAAATTCACCTACACATGAAGTGCATCATGATGTTGAATACATTGACACACTTCACAGATATAGGGCCTGATTACAATATTGGCAGATAGGATACTCCAATACAAATGCGGCGAATATCCCATCCGCCATATTACAAGTTGGAACTTGTAAAACGATAGACAGGATTTCCGTCGTGTTTGTGACAGAGTATCCCATCCGCGAAGGTCATAATCAGGCCCATAGACGGTATGTCCCCTGCTGGACTATCAGCATCTTTAAAGCGACATCCATGGCATGCCTTGGAGAGTGAAATGTATCTCCGATGTGGGGGATGCAGTCTGTGACTATGCCTTGCCATGTCTGTGTGTACCTCAAGGCATCCTAGAACCCATTGCAGATTTCTCCAAATAGGACATTTGTAGGGTGCACGAATTGCACAATGTCAGGTACACAACTTGAAAAAAGCAAAATAAAGTAGGTAAACAGCCCCAGCCTTAGAGCTTGCGGGCCTTCGGATCTTTACTGTTTACTACAAATTGAATACAGTGGGAGGCACTCAGTTATTGGGTTCATCTGGGACATTTTTGCCCACTTGCCTGCATTTGTAGAATGCTGAAAGGGAATGGCCAAAGGCATTTCATTATTATCATGGGGCCAGACATCAATGTAAATTAGGAACTGCACTATTTTCATTGCACAAGTGCTCACTTCAAGTCCACAGAATGTGTATCCCAGTAAAATTCACAGAACACCAATTTACTGTGTGTCTCCTGCTCTGACAAATATCCACTTTGACTCTTTGCCAGCAAAGAAATGTATTTTTCTCACTCAGAAACAATACATAATAAAACATTCACACCCTATACCACAAAATGTTCACAAACAAGAATCACCAATTGAAATACGTAGCTTACTGGAGACATTTTTTTAAATAACTAGAAAAAATACTCTATCAAGAAGAGTCAGTGATAAATTGTCATCCTTTGCCCAGTGACACGTAAATTATAGGTTTTATTGGAATAATTAAAAAGTGTGCAAGAAAACCTTGTGGATTGGATCCAATGTTGGCAATGTTAACCATTTCTTGGATTCCGATATCTATATTTGTAAAGCTATACAACATAAAATACCCGATAAAAGTCAAAACTTACACAGTAGCAAACATACCTACTTGCTTTCTTCTCAGCTCTTCTCAACCCTAAAGGTTGTCAGTTTGATTAGCAGTGCCCAATAAAAATAGGAAAGAACAATGTCCCATACGTACATTTAACTTTAAACCAACACTAACTTTTAAACTGAAGTTAAGAGAAATCTTGTGTGCAAGAGAATGTGGGACATATGTGGTAGTCAAGGGGGAGATATATATATATTTCATAAAATATGAGGGAAATTAAAAAAGATTAAAAATATCAGAAGCTGGTATTTTGAAGTGGTGCAGTTTGGGCTAGATAGCTTTGTCTCTTTTTATTTCTTTTTAACAGTCAAAATACCATAGAGATAATAGATAATGGCAAAAGTTCAATGAAAGCTGGACAATACTGCAGAGAGGGATCACACTGCAATTTACTATCAAACAAATATCGCGTTGTACATCGCAATGCAATAACACATGTGCAAGTAAACTTAAGATAGGTAATGAGTGGTCTCCATTTCCGCTGCAATGATAGAGATGAAGTTTTCCCAAATATAATTGCCTGTTTAGAATAAAACGTAAATATTAGTTTCTGTCACTGTTAACTGCCAGAAAGAATACTGATATCTTGCCGAGACTGGACTAAAAGTAGCCTACCTGCCACCAATGCATTGAAAATAAAGGGTGTATTTTCATGTAACATTGATGTGTATAGCAGCAACTAAACATTTTGAGGGTTACAGTTGGTTAATATCTGGTTATGCAAATACGGTTAGCACATCTCTTTCCAGAATGTTTTAACTGCGTTACAAGAGACAAATATATCAGAATATTCTACCTCTCATATCCTACATCTGGGGGAGTCAGCAGAATCTCTAATGCCTCTTATAGCCGCTGATGGAGTGGTTTATAAATCTCCATCAGAGTCCTAAAAGTCTGAATGCATAATTTACCTGGCTAAAAACTGGTTGGAGGCTAGAGTTACAATTATGATATATCTCTGATTTTGTCCACTCTGAAGACAATTTATCTAAGCCTGACCTACTCTTCCCCTCAATACAGCATAGCAGTGAGGTTCCAGAAACACGAAAATGATCAGATCAAAGTTTACATTAAAGTCTGCCAAAATGTATCTTGTAGCATTACCCTAAGTGGAGATACTCAACCCATTGTTCCAGGCTAATAATATGTTTAATATATCCCCAAGAACTATAATAAAACTCTGTGCCTTTGTATTAATTGGCCCACACATATAACACCACACTTAACCCGGTGACTTCAGAGCCTATAATAGTTGTAGAAAAAAATTGGTTCCACTATATTGGAGTAAGAGATATTTTTTTTATCCCCTGCATCTTAAAGATATATAACCATGCTTTAACCAAGGCTGACAGTTTTCATTGTTACTGTTTTTTAAAAAAAAAGAGGGAATGTCTCAATTTCCTGAGAGAGTCCTAAAGCTCTAACCTGGAGCTGAAAGGAAAATTGATGAACAAATACAGAGCTCTATTAGTACTGCAGCTCATAGTGTGATACATTTGGCCGCTAAATGCTGCCTAATAGGACCAACTAAAAAATGGATTTAAGAAACCATCTGCATTGCATAGACATAAATATTGCCCCATTTGCCATATAAGGGATATGAGACTGCACTGTAGCTTTTTGAAAAAGAACAGGGGAATCAAGCATTGCCGTGCTCAATACAAAGATAGAAATCTCACAAGAGTAGTAATGTTAACACATTTAACCCATTCCCGCAATGAAAGTGGTAAATGATGCTATCTCCTTAAAACTGCATAGTATTAGCTAATAATGGTTCAAAGTTAATAGTCCAAAGATGATCATAGTCTGCAAGGTATTTCATCCCTAAATATTTTTCTAATACTTTAATAAGCAAATTAATAGGAGCAGTATAAGTTAGCAAACCTTTAATGAATCATTATTAAGGTTATAACCTGATTAGGTGCCACACTGCTCCTCTTGAGATTTGATTCTAGGAAGAATCATACAAGGATCAGAAGTAACCACTGCTACATTATGAGCCTAAGCATGTATTTTGGCCACATTCTTAGATGGCAACATTGAGGTATGGAGCTAGAGTTGGTAATTCAGAAATACACAGATCAATGTAGAGGGCAAATAAAGCAGAGGTTAGTGAGCAGCTCTGATTCGTACCCTGTTCAATCTTGAATATTTTACAAAGTAACTGATACAGGCAAAGAGCTGCAACTGGTCTTGAATAAAATAACTTTTCAAGCGCATTTAGTGGCGAGTGAAAACCTTTCCAGAATTTGCCACAAAAAGTTCATGCAATCTTTGACATATGCGTTTTTGTCACTGAGAATGATTGCTCCTAATGAGGTCATAAATAAAGCAGCAGTTTCCAATAGCATGGCAATTAACTTAGCATGGTGGATAGTAGATCTTCTAGAGATAAAGCTTTATTGTTCTGGTGATACTAGATTAAGTAATATTAAAATATTAAGATTGGCTAAAAGCTTCACATCCTATGGGTGCTATTATCTAAACAGGACTTCTCTGATGCAATCTGGAAACAATACCTATACAATACAAAGCAGTAGATATACCACTTCTATGCATGTGGAAAGATATTTTCATCAGCAAAACAAAGACTCTCGACTCATCACTTGAACCTAAATGTTTTTCAGATGTCTTTAAATGTAGATGTAACATCCTTGATGTATAGTTCAAATTAGAAATAGCTATAGTTACTTAATCCCTTGTACTCAGTACGTCTTCCCTTCTTTTCTAACCCATGTGCCTCCTCTTGCCTTTATTTCTTCTAATATTGATTTTTGTCAGGGGAAGTTGTTTTGCTTTGTTAGCCTGTTAGTCGTAATTCAATTTGCAGTGAACTTTAATTTGCTCTTCTAATTGCATTGTTAGCTGCCTGTGTGAACTGCCAACAATAAAATGTTGTTTCAAATTGACAATAAAATCCATGTACACATTCTGGAAAAGCAAGTCTTTTAAAACATTGGGCCAGTCAGAAATTGGAGATTGTGGACTAAGTCGATTTGTCAGTCTGAAAGCCAAAAGATTTGTCCTGTTGTACCTTGGTAGTAAACAAAAATGTTGTAAGGCCACAGTATATGAAACATAAGGCCAGATGCAATTTGTGCCTCACTATATGTCAGACCTCATTATTTCAAAGCTTCAGAATCAATTTCTAGGCCAGCCCCAGTATAACATAGGTGCAGGAGGTCTGAATCTATGCTATATCTTCAGGCTAAACAGTGCCTATATATGTTGACTTCATTTGTATCAGTTGTATGTAAATTTATATTATTTGGAAATATGGCATTTGAAGAACTATGTATCGCAGTTCAAAATCCATAAATAATGTGCTGCTTCTAAAAGGATAACTGAAATAAGGCTGCATAGATTGTGCACATCATGCATAAGGGGCGATGCTTTATCTCATCAGAAACTACAAACATTAGAGTTGCTGTCTAATAACATCTGACCAATAAGTTAAAGCTTGACTAAACTATTTCTTCTGTTACCAAGCTGTGAAGAATTGCACCTTCTTCGGATGCTTTCTTCCTTGCAAGGTAACTTTCCAAGCTTTCAGTAAGTACAACTCATCTTCCTCAGGTCCAACAATAAACGTGATTGAGTATAGAGTATATTGATTGTGTATCAGTGCTTTAGGGAGGCTAATTTTTTATTAGTAGTTTTAAAAAATCTCAGGTTTTGAACATGATCCAGAATGTTAATCATTTACGGGAGGCGAGACCAATCCACTGCATAGGTTTACTGTGGGCTGTTAGTTGTTAAATACTCAAGCTACGTACCCGAAACAAAAAGAAATAACTATTATAAGCAAACATAGGAGCTGATATGCATGTTGAGTGTGAGATACAACTTCTAATACCGTCTTCATCTCATTGATCCAGTACACTAGTGAACTTTAGATAACCTAAGATCTTGGAGTTGTTACTTTTTCAACTTCGGTTTCTTCTATACTCTTGCTTAGTAAGGGATCTTTGCACAGATAAGTAACAGCGTCCTTGGTAAGATTAAGCAGTTTTTTGTCTCAGTACAGGTGTGTATTATCTCAATTAATAGAGGGACATCTGAGATCATGTACACTGTTCCACCGGCCCTATGATTAACTGGAATTGGAGCAATGTAACCTCTCATTATCTGCCATCATAAACTGGAAAATTGCCCAAACAAAATCACTCTCCTGTTTGAAGATTAGAAATACCTAGTACACAATAACCTCTCAATCGGCTTACTTTAGTAGAATGTAATTGCAGTGATAAATCAGCATGATGTTATTCAGTTATATTTGAAAATATGTGGGGCATTTAATTTCTCCTTTGTAAATGCCATATTTATGCCATATTCATTACCTGGGAAACACGCTGACGATTGCTCTCATATGAAAAAACCATAGAACAGTGCTCAAGTGTAAACATGGTTTTGGATAACATGCAAGTTAACTCTAGGCACAAAGCAGTAAAGAGTGAAAGGGTATCCTCTAATAAGAAGTGTCTGTCCTTGCTGTGCATACCATCTCTAAGAAGCATTTTTCTTTTAAATAGCAGAACACCATTGTCAGTTTGTTGAGCTTTTAAATACAACCCAGGGGCTTGCCTATTGAAATGAAAACCCCATTTGAAAATCAACCATGGCTAGTTCAGAAGTCGTGTTCCCTCATGTTAAGAGTGGCAACAGAACCTGGGAAGAGACCACAATGAAAGGCCTTCCTCGCATTATGACCCAGTAATAGTCAACATGCAAAATATCTAGGCTCCAGGCTGGTCTTTTGAGAACATCTGACATTCATTTCCACTCTCCTTTCTAACATTCCTTGATAACTAGCAGTTAAAGCCCTGTAATTTACTCTTGTTTCACTGCCAGCAGGCCAAGCTTATTCCTCATTTACAGGAAACATATTTTACACTGTATCAACGATCTACTTAATACCACTGAAGAAGGGTGAGCCTGGTTAGTATTGAACTAATTAATTTCCAGGCCTTCATTTAGGGAAAAATTAAGATTTTACATCCAATTTAACAAAGATTTAAGTTTACCTCTTAATTAATTTGATTAAATACTGCAATAACGCAGTTGATTTCTGTAGCTATTTACTAGCCCAATCTATGAAAATTATGACTTGTATTCACAAACAGGTTTTTAGTGCAGGAGAGAGTTACCACAACCTAACACAGTGAACAAGAGCTTTTGTATTGTATCTTTAAATACCATTTTCAATATTAGGCATGCCACTTTTGCACCTTATGCACTAAGAACTTATAGGTGAAACACACAATGTATAATAAAGGTAACGTCAAAAGTAGCCTCTTAAACATGTCAAAAAGGATTTCCTATGACCTCTGTCTGCTTGTAGCTGTACTCACAGCAGTTGAGTGCTTTTGCGTCTGGCCTGTTTCAGCCCATCTGCTTACATTTACCTTTTATGACACCGGTGCACCTCCTTTTCCTGCTTCACGTTACTGTGGTATTACTTAAAATGTATAATATATCAATTTAGGGAAGCAAATTTTACACTAACTTTAGGGTTAGAGCACTGTGAGTTTAATGGTTTTCCAGTATGTAGAGACACAAAGCACAAGTACATCCATTCTCATAAAAATGAAAAACAGGGAGTACATGAAAAATGATGCTCTTCTCACACCAGAAGTAAAAATCTAAAGGATGTGGAGGTTTTAGAAACAACACTAGAACCTGTAATTATGTATTGCAGAAAATGTCTAAATGAGGGGCAGTGAAGGCAAACTGCTAATTCCAAAGTGGGTTTTCCCTGGTTGCATAAAGGCATAAGCTTTGATAATCGGGGAGCTCTTTTGACTTTTGCACATTATTAAAGATGGTATGCACCAATCCAATGTTCTGCCATAGGGAAGAAAACAAAGTAGACCACCCATTATATGTTCTACATATGAGCATTGAGAGATTCATATGCATTTCAGTCCATTTGTCGGTGCCGGAATGGAGGGCCTGCCCCCTCCAAGCATCATTTGATTCAATCAATCAATCAATCATGGTATTTATAAAGTGTGCTACTCACCCGTGAGGGTCTCAAGGCGCTAAGAGGGGGGGGGGGGGTTTGCTACTGCTCGAAGAGCCAGATCTTGAGGAGTCTTCTGAAGGCGAGTAGGTCTTCGGTCTGCCGTAGGTGGGTAGGTACGGTTTTCCAGGTTTTGGGGGCGAGGTAGGAGAAGGATCTGCGGGGGACGGCGGCGAGGGCGAGGCTGGCGGAGCGGAGCTGTCAGGTGGGGGTGTGGAAGCTGAGTCTGCTGTTCAGGTAGGCTGGTCCGGTGTTGTGGAGTGCTTTGTGTGCGTGGGTGAGGAGTTTGAAGGTGATCCTCTTGTCGACGAGGAGCCAGTGTAGGTTTGTCAGGTGGAGGGTGATGTGGCTGCGGCAGGGTACGTTGACGATCAGTTGAGCAGAGGCATTTTGGATGCACTGGAGTCATCGTAGGTGTTTGGCTGGGATTCTGGCGTAGAGTGCGTTGCTGTAATCCAGCCTGCTGCTGACGAGGGCCTGTGTCACCGTTTTTCTTGTTTCGGTCGGGATCCACTTGTAGATCCTGCGAAGCGTGCGGAGGATGTTGTAGCAGGAGGAGGAGACAGCGTTGACCTGTTTGGACATGGAGAGGGAGGAGTCGAGGATGAATCCTAGATTGCGTGCGTGGTCGGTGAGTGTCGGTGCTGTCCCGAGAGTGGTCAGCCACCAGGAGTCGTCCCAGGCCGAGGGGTTGGGTCCGAGGATGAGGACCTCAGTCTTGTCCGAGTTGAGTTTCAGCCGGCTGCTCCTCATCCAGTCGGCGATGGCCTTCATTCCATCATGGATGTTGGTTTTGGCGGTGCGTGGGTCCTTGGTGAGGGAGAGGATGAGCTGAGTGTCGTCAACATAGGAGGTGATGTTGAGGTTGTGGTGGCGGGCCACTTGTGCGAGGGGGGCCATGTAGATGTTGAACAGCATTGGGCTGAGGGAGGAGCCCTCGGGACACCGCAGATGATGTCGGTGGCCTCGGATCGGAAGGGTGGGAGGCGAACGCCCTGTGATCTGCCGGAGAGGAAGGATGTGGTCCAGTCGAGGGCCTTCTCTTGGATACCGGCTTCTTGGAGGCGTGCTTTAGAGTGGGATGGCAGACCGAGAGGTCCAGGAGGATGAGGGCTGATGTTTCACTGTTGTCTAATTGGCGCCTGATGTCATCTGTGGCGGCGATAAGGGCAGTCTCGGTGCTGTGGTTTCATCTGAATCCAGATTGGGACGGGTCCAGGATGTTGTTGTCTTCGAGGTGGCGGGTCAGTTGCATGTTGATTTTCTCGATGACCTTCGCCGGGAACGGGAGCAGGGAGATGGGCCGGAAGTTCTT
Source organism: Lissotriton helveticus (assembly GCF_964261635.1). NCBI lineage: Eukaryota > Metazoa > Chordata > Amphibia > Caudata > Salamandridae > Lissotriton > Lissotriton helveticus. Next base: position 39,271,912 of record NC_136058.1, read on the forward strand.
GATGTCCTTGGGGTCCGCCTTGGGCTTCTTGAGGAGGGCGTTGATTTCGGCGTGCTTCCAGCTTTCCGGGAATGTCGCTGTTTCGAAGGAGATGTTGATGGCCTTCCGTAGTTGGGGGGCCATGGCTGCGTCTGCCATGTTGAATATGTGGTGTGGGCACGGGTCTGTTGGAGATCCTGAGTGGATGGAGTTTATGACCTTGAGTGTCTCGTCGTCGCTGACGTTGTACCAGGAGGTAAGGCGGTTGGCGTTGTTGGTGTTCGGAGGAGGGGTGGAGTCTGGCGTGGTCGGGTCGGTCGTGGTGTTGAAACTGTCGTGGATGTCAGCGGTCTTGCGGTGGAAGAAGATGGCCAGTGAGTCGCACAGTTCCTGTGAGGGCGGGATGCCGTTGGTGTTGGTTTTGGCGCTGGGGTTGGATAGTTCTTTAACGATGCGGAAGAGCTCTTTGCTGTCGTGTGCGTTGTTATCCAGGCGGTCTTTGAAGGAGGACCTCTTGGCTGATCTGATGAGGTGGTGATGTCTGCGGGTGGCGTCCTTGTGGGCTGCGTGGTTGTCCGGTGTACGTTCGTGGAGCCATTTATTCTCCAATTTCCGGCATGCATGCTTGGAGGCCAGGAGCTCGTCGGTAAACCAGGTGGCTCTCTTGCTGGCGTGGCTGTTGGAGGGTTTCTTCAGTGGGGCGAGGGTATTGGCACAGGCGTCGATCCACTGTCTGAGGTTGCGGGCTGCGGCGTCTGGGTTGGTGGGGTCTGTGGGTGGGTTCTGGGAGAGGGTGGTGAGCAGCTAGTCTTCGGTGACTTTGCTCCAGCCGCAGCGAGGTAGCTGTTGGATGCGGTGGTGCGTGGTTGGTTTTTTGAAGGTGAAGTGAATGCAGCGGTGGTCAGTCCAGTGGGGTTCAGTGGTGTGGTTGAAGGCAACGTGGGTGCTTGTGGAGAAGACAGCGTCCAGCGTGTGGCCGGCGGCGTGGGTGGGTGCAGTGACGAGGTGTCTGAGGCCGAGGTTGGCGAGCGTTCCTCTAAGGGTGGTGTTGGGGTCGGTGTGGATCCGGAAGTGCAGGTGTTCGGCGGCGTTGAGGGTGTCGTCTGAGTGGGTGGTGACCTTGAGGGTGGACTTGTGGATGATGGCAATTCCTCCTCTGATGCCATTGGCGCGGTCCCTGCGGGTGATCTTGTAGCGGTCTGGGATGGCAATGGCGATGTCTGGTGCAGAGGAGTCGTTCCACCACATCTCGGTCAGGAAGGCTACGTCCGGGGCAAAGGCGTTGAGCAGGTCCCAGAGCTCGATGGCGTGTCTGCGTGCGGAGCGGGTGTTGAGGAGTATGCAGCGGAGGTGCTTGGATCTGATCCTTGATGGTTTGGTGGTTCTGTCGCAGGTGAAGCTGCAGCTGCGGCAGGAAAAGGGTCCGTGGGAGCGTTTCGGGCAGCCTGGTGGCAGCGTTGGTCTCGGCCAGTGTTGAGAGCGTGGAAAGAGTTGGCGTCGTAGCTAAGGCTGGGTATAGTGTGGTGGGGTGCGCGGGGTCCAGGGGTTCTGGCGCGGGGCGCGGTCCAGGCGCAGACGGACGCAGACAGACTTGCCTCTGGTGTGCCTCCGGCGTGCCAGCGTCGTGCCCGCTGCGTGGCCGCGCAGCGTCCTGCATTAAGAAGGGGTGGAGGGAGGGAGGAGTAGCTGGGAGGCGGGTGGCGGGAAGCGAATGGGAGAGGAGGGGGGCGGGGCCGCAGGGGACACAGCGCCAGGAAAGAAATGTGGGGAGTGCGGGAAGCGGGGCGGCGAAGAACTAAAGGCACAGCAGAAGGAAACAGGCAACAAAAACACAGGCAACAGTTATTTAAGCAGCGCACAGAAAAACAGGCAACAAATACAGGCAACAGTCACTAAAGCAGCGCATCTCTACCTTTGACCCTAAATAGTATTCCGCTACCTTTTGAAGAGGTTTGCGCTATGCAAATACCACATAAAATACTACATACATTCATGTACACGTACATCAATTCAAGTTTCCGTGCGTAGGCCAAGACAGGGAACATTGATGAGTGTGCTTAGTCGTGCCAAACTTTGGTGGAATTTGCACCAAAAACTTGGCACCCATCTTGCAATTTGCCATGATTCATCCCTCTGAGCTCTTACCATGAGATCTTAGGACAGATCATTAAATCATTTTCTATGAAGGAAGTGCTTTCAGTATACAAAAATCTGAATTTCTAATCTTGATTTAACTATAGTGTGGGACCATATTTTTAAATGAATTATTTAAAATGAGAATACGTTCATTGCTGCAGCAACCCGCGCACGCAGTAAATGCTCAATTGTAAACATTGTGAAGAAAGGTTGCAAAAGTCGATTTCTCATGGAGAGCTCCCGCATTACTATTCAGATATTCTGAGCCTTTGCATCATTTCCTGTTACTGATGAATGCCAAGACCCGAATGAACTCTAGAGCGGCGTTATCCTGAATGATTGCCGAAAGTGATTGATATACACATTTACAGTGTAAAGAAACATTCCACCTTCTCAAAGCAAAGCAAGCGAATGTGAAAAAAATGTAATGGATCAAGATGCACTTTGACCGTTCTCTGCTGTGAAATGGTGGTGTCTCTAGAGTATTATAATAGTTGTGCTTCTAAAGTCAACATAACTAATACCCAATCTAAAAACACGTCTGCTTCCTGTTTTATATGTTTCATTGAATAGGTTTACAATAGCAGGCTATTGTTTGGTAGATTAAACAACCTCCATGAATTTAGCTTCAAATTTATTTTTACCACAGAGGCCATCATTTGCCACATTTCCTCCCATGTAATGGTACAGGCTCTAATATTATTGCTAATGATTGATCAGTCAGTCTAGGCAGCTCAACAAAGAGCAACCAACAATCTCTTGATATTGTAAACCAGAGAGCAAAATCAGCAAACTGAAGGAAGAACCAATGGCAGAACTAACAGGTCTCGCTTTTCGGATTGATTGGTTTAGCGAATGATCGTTGGTGCTGCTGTCCAGCATCCCCAATGCTGTGAACCAAGGCTCAAGAGGAGGAAAAAAATGCATGCCTTGGCCGGCTGTGTAATTTTATAGGCGCATGCGTGACACATTCATGCCCCTGCAAAATGACATGATCCAAGTTGGATGTGTTTATATTAAGAAAATAAGAATTGCGCAAAAGCATTTCTTTTTTAAAGCAGGTAGGGAGAGCAGCACGGAGAACGGAAGGAACACGGAAGGCAGGTCGCAGAATTAACATGGTGGGTGCGGTGTTATGTTATCTTGATTTGTATTAACCCTGGGCGAAGCACTACGCTACGCTCGCGTAGTTTGTGAAGTTTGCGCAACTTCGCACTACGCGAGCTGCACGTAGCAAAGTGCGAACACGCGTAGCGCAGTGTAGCGTAGTGCAGCGGTCATTTTTTGCTTGTTCGCGGTCCTCAACATCATGTTCGCGACCGCGAACAAAGGAAAATGACATCCCGGCGAGACTCTCAATGCGGGTAGGTCAGGTGTCTCATTGCGAGTGGTCGTGCATGCTCGTGACCACTCGCAATGAGAAACTACCAGTTCGCGTTGAGAAAGCTGCCGCTCGAGTAAAAATCTACTCGAGCGGCAGAAAACTACAGCTCGCACTATGCAAGATGCCATTTTCAATGATTGCACAGTGCCGGATGCTTGTTCGCACTGTGCAATCATTGAAAATGCATCTTGCACAGTGCGAACATGTGCGTGTTTGTGGTCCCCAAGGTGCTTATACAAAAAGACTAGAGAGAGAGCAATGTAGACAGCTTGGAGAGAAGAGAAGGAAACAGAGGCAGGAGAGAGAGCAATTAAAGCTGAGGTCTGGAGTGGCACATTGGAGAGGAAGCAATGTAGTGGCGAAGCACACACGAGTGGGAGCGTTATAGAAAAGGCGAGGGATAAGCACACAGGCAGGAGAAAGCAACTCAGAGCACAAAAGACTAGTGGAGAGAAGTGGACGAGCGAGACTGCTGGAAAACACATCAACTCTGATAAAGAGCTTAATGAAAAAGAAACAGTAGTACTTGAAAAGTGAGTCGTGGAAAGACTTGCAATAAGGCCCTTTTCCAGGAGTAGAACGAACACAAGAAGAGCAACAACCCACACAAGCTAATGAATAAACATCAAGTAAACAAGAATGACAATAAAGCCAAACAATGGTAATCAATGTGCGCTCTCTAGCCCATTGTAACCTGACAGTAGGTCTTTGCGCAAGCAAACTGGTTGAACTGTCTCGTAGGCGAGACCTAAAAATGGGTGTGCTTTTAGGGACTTTCACATATAAATCTAGAGGCATGATGTAGAATCTTACCTCAATATTGCAAAGGCATTCTTCCAGTTTTGAGACAACTTCAGAAAATTCTGGCCTTCCCTGTAATAGAATTAGAAAATTGCATTTGCATTTTGACAAAGAGAGGCGCTTTTTATATAACGTACTTTTGACAACGGCATTCATTTTTGAGACGTCTTGAAATACAAAGGGGCATATGTACAAAGAAGTGGGGGAGTGAGGCGTTAGTCGTCATAGCTTAACACCTCACTCCGCCACTTCAGAAATGCAAGGCTGCACCACATATACAAGAATTTGGTGCAGCTTTGGGTTTACCTGTGCGCTTGCGCTACTCTTAGCAACCTAGCGCCAATGCAAGCACTCTTGCACCATACTGCAAGGGTGTCTGTGTGAAGGGAAAGATTGCTTATGTTCAGAAATGTGTCCCTTCCTGCACATAAACAATCTTTAAATGCCGCACACATGGAAGTTACAAAATGTCATTTGTTTTTAAAGATTGTTCATGTGCAGGAAGGGTCACCTTCCTGAACATAAACAATCCAAGGTGTTTTGCTTTTTCCATGTGTGCAGCACAAGGCACCACTCATGGAAAAAGGAAAACGAGGACAAATAAAGCATTTCTACTCGTTTTGCCAAGTTAAGAACATGTTTTCCCTTGTCTTAATGTTGGTGCTGCCTCCTATTTACGCCACCCTTGTAAATAGGGGGCAGCATCAAAATCAATGGGTGTTGCAGTGGAACGCCCCCTCGCAACACCCTTTGCCCACCTCTTTCATGCAAAGCATAGCGTGAAAGGGGGCCTTATTAACAAGGCAGCATTAAGCCCCGTTAAGTGGCTTAACACTGCCTTGCAAATAAGGCGGTCGGCCTTATTTTCAAGGCAGCGTTAAGCTACTTTAAGTGGCTTAACGCTGCCTTGTAATAAGGAGAGGCCCTATCGCCACAAGAACGTCAAAAAAAGTGATGTTCCAGTGGTGATAGGGGCTTCTACATATGCCCCAAAATGTTCCATGCTTAAGACCAAGCTGTAGAGAACAATGGGCAAAATGAGCCAATTCAAGGTGGACAAGTGATGTCATTAGGAAGGTTGCGAATAAACTGCAAACCCACCCCATCTCTTTCATCAATTAACATCTTACCCTGGAAAGAATACAGAATTTGTGTTAGGATTTTTCAGCATGCAGTTCAGTTAAATCAAAATGGCACATAAAAGGGAGACAATGTAAAATATAATTTTATTTGCTCTGCGATCATTAATCTACCTCCCTGAACCCTTCTGGTGACAAGCTGTTGGTGATGGTTTTGCATTGCTGTGCTTTTGTCTCTTTGAGTTTGTGTGTTTATTGTTCCATTTACTTTTTGTGAGCTATTTACAGATTCAGTTTTATTACATATTGGGGCATATTTACAAAAAATGTCAAAGCATGGTGTTATGCCAAATTTGGCAACACCCGCTCAAACATTTTCAAAACGCAGGAATGTACCATCTTTACATAAATACGCCACACCCCTGTGTTTCCCCTAGGGCTGGCACTAACAAAGCTGTATAACGGCAGAGTAGGCACCCTGCTGCCATGATGCAAGGGAGACTGTGCCCAACAATGGAGATTTGTTCTTTCTATGTGTGCAGCAGAATGCAGCACATATGGAAAAAAGGAGGAGAAATTAATAATTTCTCCTCCTAGCGCCATTCTAAATCCAGGAATTACCAAGCCTTTGTTTTTGGCACTACCGCAGCCTTGTAAATATAAGGCAGCATCACACAGCAATGGGTGTTGTGGTGGAACGCCCACAGCAACATCCATTGCCCACCCCTTTGCTGCAACAGACTGTGGCGGTAATGGGCATATTTACAAGGTGGAATTGAGCCACGTTAAGTGGCTGAGCGCCATCTTGTAAATATGGGGAATGGCGCAATGCCACCGGAGTGTCAAGAAAACTGATGCTCTAGTGGAAACTAATGCAGTCTGTAGGCTGACTTAAACCTAACTATTAGTGGTGTGTTTGACTCTGAGTTCGAAGGCAAGGTATTGCAAAAATATCGAAGTTTGAAATTCTGGGAGTTTTTAGCACTCATTTTTGGGATATACATCATAGTGTGATTGAATATAATAAATGTTAGTGCGCGCTCAATAACCGAGACAAAAAGAAAGTTACGCATTTTGCTTTGAAATGTTTTGAAATGCAGACCAGAGCTAATAATTTTTGGGGGAGATAGTGTCATCTTATGATGCTCCCTCAAATCTCTAACACCTGTTCAATGCAATTTGTACTCCCAGCCATTGAGCAAACAGCATGGTGGCTTACAAATAATTCATGCAATGCTGCACAGGAACTAAAGTTGCCGTGTTGCGTGAGAGGGAGAGAGCAGAACATCACATATATTAAAATATGGCGCTGGTTTCATCTCTCCCTGAGCTGGCACATATTAGGCTGCCGTGCTCCAAGGCAAACACCCTTGCACAGTAGTGCAAGGGTGTATGCATTCTCTAAAGAATGGTTTTGTACTGTAAGGGGACTCTTTTGGTACAAAAACTATGCTTTAACACTTTTCCTGTTTTGTATGTGTGATGTACAGTGTAGTACAAATGCAAATTAGGAAAAACAAGGAGGAATGAGAACGTTTAAAAGGCCTACAATTTTGGCACACATCCCTTTCTTCGAACATTGGAATCCCACCTTGACACAAAGAAACACAGAGCAGTGCATAGTGCAACATTGCGTTTCTTTGGATAGTATCCAATCTAAGGGGCCGATTATGATGGCGGACGGACCTGAGTCGTCCGCCACCATTGAGTAGGAGGGACCGTCCGCAGGGGCTGCGGCGGTCCCTCCGTGCAAATTAGGATGTGACCGCCAGGGTGGTGGTCACATCCTCAATCTTTAACATTGCGGCCGGTGCAGCTTCAAGCTGCACCCGCCGCAATGTTAAAAATGCATACATTGCATTTGTATGCAGCAAGCGGCAGGCACCGCGTGGTGCCTGCCGATTACTGCATACAAATGCAGGGGGGTACCATAGGTACCCCCTATATGCACCCCCCACCCCCCCTTCACCCAGGGGGCCCGCAACAGGCCCCCACAGTGAAGCTCCGTATGCTTTTCCACGGCGGAAAACCCGCAGTGGAAAAGCATTTCTTTTTGGGCATCCTAATATGGCTGACGGTGTCTGAGAGACACCGTCACCATATTAGTGCTTTTCCGCCACGGTTGTAAGCCAACCGCGGCGGAAAAGCTGCGGACGGAAACCAGGACCCACCAGCCATCCTAATGTGGCGGTGGGTCTTTGGTGGGTCCGCTGCGGTTTTTCCGTATCCTCCGGGCCGGCGGTGGATTCCGCCGGCCCGGAGGATGCGGAAAAACCGCTATCCTAATCAACCCCTAAATTCTGATATGTGTTGGATGGTTAATCCCAGCATAACAGTTGGAGCTGGTTTTGCATTACAAAAATGAAGCAAACCTGGTGCAAAGAGTTAGTAGATTTGGGCCATCATTTGGACCTCTTATTGTCTTTCTTCGGGGTATTTTATACAGTTTAGGGTATATAATGCCTAGAGGGAAATAATGGTATGTTGTTCTTGTTCAGGGTGTGAAAGGCAAGAGACTCTTTACATTACCATTAAAGTGCTACTAACAAGATAAATGGACTCTTTATTAGTCCTACAATTCTTCCAAACTGTTCCCATGGTATTTCAACCCAGAATTACTACAACTCTCTATTCTTTGAGCTAGGATAATTTTGCAGCATTCCGTGTCTGGTAAATATAGTACCAGAGCAGAAACAGATTTGAAGCCCAAGGAAGTGATCACTCTAGTGCTGCAACATCTTCAATGTCATTGGCTAGAGTTAATTACAGATCTATGGTATGCTAAGCAAATACTTGTAAACATACTGACCTTCCGAAAAACTGCCTACGAGCCCCAAAAAAGGGATCATGATGAGCAGTTATCTAGAGTTTGAGTTCCTTGCCACTCACAGTGGTCTAGCTATGATTGCTCCTGTGGTACAGGGGCCAAGTGGTGTGGGATGTCACAATTTGGAATGTCTTTTACTACCCAGCAGATAGAAAGGCACCCAATTTCCTTGCTTACCTTATGGCAATCTTCTAACGTGAGTAACCTCTAACACCCTACCAAAAGCAGCACAACTAGACACAAATAGCCTCATATATTTCCTTCTCTGTCTAAGCTGTTGTTTTTCATGATGGAAACTACTACCTTTTCATAGAGGCCTTCAATCCTCTCTCCCCTTACCTCCTGTAAATTGATATTCACTACCGCTGTTAATTCTTATTTGTAGCTGTCTGCACATTTCTGGTGTCTAGGCTTTCTTTTGGAATGTGCTTTGACAATACCCACACAGCATATAGAGGAATGCAAAATATAAATAATAAAAAGAAAGTTAAATGACATTTTATTTTTTAGAAGAGACTAGTCATAATAAGGTGTGTTCTGTATCCTGCATTGATAACCACACAGGAACATGCACAAAGTGACTTGTTTTTTTTAATGATATTATTAAGTTTGATGGTAGCTGGGAAAACCGTTTAGAGTACTTGGAAAAATATTCCATGTTTTCTGTTATTCCAACCTGATCATCAAGACCGATACATTTCTTGGAGGATGAAATGCTAGAGAGGGCACTGGCGTTGCTTCTGAGGGGAGTTATCTATCGCAATCCTGTTATCCACCTGCGAGCCCCGGAAGGCACAATATTGTCCACTTACGAAGAGAATACTTTTGAGCTATACAGGTACTATAATCAACTTTACACCTCACCTTTCTTGCTGTCTATAGCCTCCTTCTGCACTTATCTCAATGACATGGTCAAGTTGGATAATGCTCCATGGCAGCTACTAGCCTGCCCAATTACTAAGAAGGAGATAGCTGCCATTGAGACATGGCTGGGCCATAAGGCACCAAGAGGTGATGGCCTAACTGGTGACTTTTATAAAGTCTACAAACATGTGCTGGCTCTGTGCCTCTTTGAAGTGCATGCAGAAGCCCTGGAGAAAGGGATCCTGCCGCACACACCGTGAGATGCAGTGATCATGTTATTACTCAAGCCAAGTAAAGACACCAAAATGTGTTCCTAAAACAGACCTCTGTCATTGCTGAAGGTTTATAATAAAATACTGGCCAAAGCTTTGGCATCTAGACTTTCTGTGCTGATGGAACAGCTGATCTCCCCGGTCCAATTTAGCCCACAGACCTATGGCTGTCAACCTCCACACAGTCTTAGCAATACTGAATCAGTTGCATCCTGAATTAGCACAGGTGGCAGTACTCCTAGATGCCAAAAGGGCATTTGATTAATTGCAGGATAAATTGTGGAACTACTCGTCAAAATTGGTGTTCTGCAGTTTTATTTTTAAGCTAGTCCAGCTACTGTATACACAGCCCATAGCTAGGGTGCAAGTTAATAGCCTTATATCCAATCCCTTCCCTACAGATAGAGACACATGACAAGGGCGCCCACTCTCCCCCTTACTATTCATCCCAGCGCTAGACCCACTGACAAGGCTTCGAGTGGACATTTACCTTCACAGAGGACTTGTATTCCCCTCCTGTCGCCTCCTATATTGCTTTCCATGAGAAATCGGGCAGATAACATTGCTCCCATAGTCTGCAATATCATTATATTCAGTGAATTCTGCTAGTTGTCAATTAACTGGTCAAAGTCCAAGCTATTTCCCCTCATGGAAAACACTTCACAAGCAGACCTAGAGATTCCCATTTTTTGGAAGACGGATACAGAGAAGTACCTGGGAATTGAGCTCCATTGAGACAGGAAAATGGGTGTTTGCCTTAAATAAGGCCCAGCAATGAACTAACTTATGTCACAGATAGAGTTCTCGAGAAGGTTGCTCTATCTCTGGCCAGCCACATCGCTATTATGTTATTGGTGATACTTCCTGTTTTCTCTACCTCTTCATTAACATCCCTAGCCTGCTGACAAACAACTTCTTCTGTGCTGTCTGACACGCACTTTTAAAATTAAAGTGGGCTGGTAGACAGGCCTGGGTCAGTTGGGAGACGCTATGAGAGGGGGGCTGGAGGTCTCCAATTTTGAACTGTATTATTTGGGCACGTAGGCACAGTATGCCAAATACCATTGAGATGCTAGCATACCATACCTCAAGCCTGAGCGTTGCCAAACTGACAGCATCCCCCTCCAGGCACTTTTGCCTCAGGGAACGTCTGGCGACTTTAGGGAAATCAAGACATTGGCAACGGCTTATTGGGCCTGAAGGAAATTGGTCCAACAACAGGACAATTTGCCCCTATACTCCCCGGCAATCCCACTATTACAGAACCTGCACCTCCCCTTAGCCACACACAAGCTGGTTTGTAACACATTGCAGCATTGGCAAATATGTGATATTGGAGCCCTGTATGACCAGGAGATGTTTATATACTAGGAGCATGTGAGATCAACCTATAAGATAACTCCATTTGACTTGTTTATTTATGCCAGGCTGAGGCGAATGGCCTGTGAAAGAATCCCGAGGTTCCCGGGGGAACCAATGGACTTCACTCCACTATGGATGCCACTTGCTTGGTCTCTAGACTTTATTCACTATGCCTGACACTTCGACTGCAATGTACAGACTGCACAAGGAAGGCCAGGAAATGGGATATAGGAGACACTATTACACCAGCCCAGTGGAGCTTCTGTTGCATGCATACTAAATTGGTCTCCTTGAACCACCATCATAAATTGGTACACTTCAAATTTTTATTCCACGCTTTCTCCACACCTACTAAATGGGCAAGGATAGATACTACTAGACCTCACAAATGCCTTACATGCTGCGAGGACCATGGAGACTTCTTACATCCACCCTGGGTGTATTGCACCGTACAGATGTTCTGGAGGGAGGTGACAGATACCATGTCAAAAATGCTGGGTTATAGGGTAGACTTACGGCCCCTTCATTGTACTCCTCAACTGTGGTAAGGAATTGTCACCGGGAGTGCGCCATCAGGCTGCTCTCGCTTTATTCCTAGCTTGTAGGAGAATCGCCATATATCGGGAGAGTCCCGGCTTGCCTCGAACGCAGGACTTGGTAGCTGATTTGGCATCCTGCAGCACTAAATGTAAATATATGTGGAACTACAGCCACCGACATCTCGTCCCAGAGACATATGGGGTCTCCTTCGCACTTACTTGACAGAACTTGCAGAAGACCTTTCAAATGAAGATTCAGACTCCCGGCTGTTGATCGTCATCTCAGACGTACCCTAGTCGTTAGCCATATGAGTCGGTGACTGTCTACAGATGAGCCTGGATAATTTGGTACTCCCATTCCCTCGGCCAGGGCGCTGGTCACTGTTTCACATGCCTGCATGCTCTGACTATAAACATATTCACTTGCCTTAATGTGTATTGGAGTGAAGCAATTAGCCCTGTTGGGAACATATTCTTTATTGTGATGCCATGCATAACTAGCATTGACATCTATAGTGACTATGATTATACTACATGAGATCTGGGATGTAAAATAAGCTTGTGTTCTTTCTTTTGTCTGTTATATGTTCATTGCTACAACACATTGGGGGATAATAAAAAACCTCAAAAAATGTAAAAAAAAGAACAATAGATAGAAAAATGCACTGTGCATTGTAATCCAATTCTGCCTTACTCTATGCTTGAAAACTCCTAGTCTGGAATTGGAAATCCACATGGTTCTACAAAAGTGTATGACTGACCAAGTGAGTACAAGGTGGCAAAAGGTCTGTAGAACCCTTATTGCCTCTACAATAAAACACTGTGGTTAGTTTGTGCTATTGGGTGCTAGGGGGCACTATTTTGGGGGGCTAGCACTCTTTTTGTTCTCTCCCACAGGTAGGAGTCCTGCTGGTCATCTAGACTGTCCTTGGGCTGAACTTGCCTATAGAGCAAACAAGCAGTTCCCAATGGGCTGGTCTGACATGCCAGTGTGTGGGTGAGATCTTTGGCTGTTTGTGTGCCAGTTTTAGGGGCCGATTAGGATGGCGGTTTTTCCGCATCCTCCGGGCCGGCGGACACTTCCGCCGGCCCGGAGGATGCGGAAAAACCGCGGCGGAGACTCCAAAGACCCACCGCCAAATTAGGATGGCTGGTGGGTCTGGAATTCCGTCCGCCGCTTTTCCGCTGCGGTCGGCTTCCGACCGCGGTGGAAAAGCTATAACATGGCAGGCGGTGTCTATGAGACACCGTCCGCCATATTATGATGGTTGTGTAAAACTGCTTTTCCACGGCGGCTTTTCCGCCATGGAAAAGCATACGGACATTCACTTTGGGGGCCCGTTGCGGGCCCCCTGGGTGAATGGGGGGTGGGGGGTGCACATGGGGGGTACCTATGGTACCCCCCTGCATTTGCGTGCACAAAGCAGCAGGCACCGTGCGGTGCCTGCCACTTTGTGCATGTAAATGTAACACATGCTTTTTTAACATTGCGGCGGGTGCAGCTTGAAGCTACACCCGCCGCAATGTTAAATATAGAGGATGTGACCGCCACCCTGGCGGTCACATCCTAATCAGCACGGAGGGAACGCCGCAGCCCCTGCGGACGTTCCCTCCTCCTCAAGGGTGGCGGACGGACGCAAGTCCGTCCGCCATCCTAATCGGCCCCTATGTGTTGATTATCTGCCATTAAAACAAAAATTGCCAGCAGCAAGCTCAAATTCATGCAGCATTCCATACCTTGCAAAACACTTATACCGCATTTCTTTAGAAATCGAAACAGCCTCAATTTTCAAACATGAGCCACATTTTAGGTCAAGCATTTGAGACCTATTGTATATGCTTTAGTATATATTTCTTTTGTGGGTTGAAATATATCCCTCTGTTTTTTACTTGTTTCAGTGTCCGTTAAAACTCTTCCTGGCTAGTGGTGAGTCCTGCCTATTTGTCCCTTCTTTTTCTCTTTCGTATTCCCATGCAGCATAGAGCAAGTACAGTATCTTTACGCTTTGGTTCTTTATATGTTCTTTGGGGGACTATTTTTTTCTTGGCTTCCTGCTCCTGTTACTGTTTGCCCATGCTCAGTTCGGTGCCCGTAGTTCATCCCTATTACCTTCTCCCATGTCGCTGCATGTCCATTCCACTCTCCCTTGCGCCTGGTGCAAGTCAAACCTTTAACGCTGCATTGCTGCTGAGAAAACAGCTACGAGTTCCCTGCACTGCAAATTTAGTAGTATGCCTCCATGGATTAACGATGTAGACAGTTGCAATAAATATTGGTGATCGCCTATCGGACTTCCTCCCATGTCCCCATCTCGAATTACAGAACAGCGTAAAACAATGCTAGTCAGACTTTTAATGCTGCTTTGCTGTTGAAAAAACTGCTCGGAGTTCCCTGCACTGCTTATTTAGTAGTATGCCGCCTTGCTGTTACTGATGTAGAGGACTTCAATGAATACTGTTTTATCTAGTCTGTTTGTATAACAAAAGAAAGATACGGCTTCAAACTCTCCGGTTTCTGCAACGTCTATCGATATGTGCTTGTAATCTTTCAGTCATTAAAAAACAACAGCATCATGATGGACCTAAGAGAAACTTGCCGTTATCAACAAATATTGGGAGATTTCTTGGCCTTTCGAGAGTTGCTGTTTGTTTATTCTATTAAAAATTCTTCCTGGAGTGTATGTTTTAATTGGATTCAAAATATTATCAGGTAAATGGTACCTCAATTCTCAAATCTCTTTTTTGTTAAAATTCATTTCCAAAGTTTGTTGAACCAGTTTTCTTTTATGTCCTTAAGTGAGTACTCCAGCAAGTCTGAAATGTCATAATCTTTGTTGGGGCTTGTGTGGTTGCGTATGTGTTCTACTGCTCAGCCTGTATGAAGCACCTCCCCCGAGCTTTACTTTGCAGCACTCTATTTCGACAACTGAATTAAAGCAGAGTTCTGCTACCTTTTCCAGTGCCCTCATTCTTTATTTGCTCTTTGGGACCTCTGCTTCCATCTGACTAAAAGGCAGAACTAAGGAGAAGATGGGCAAAGACACCAAGCAGCCCCTGCAGCAGATCTTCATGTGCGGCCAGTTTGTTACTCGCTAACAGCGGCATAACTGTGAGGGGGGGCGTTTGCGGTGTTACACCCCCCTATAAAATGTATTCTTTAGTAAATTGTTGGGTGCAAGTCCTTTCATTCAGGTAGGGTGAGGTGTCTGTCAGATTTCACCTTGGAGTTTTACTTGCACACAGACTAAAACACTCTGGACTCTGTTTTGAAGGACTTAAAAATGTTAGTTAGTTGCAAAATCTTGTGTTTTAAGTATTCCTTTAGGCCCCCTCGTGCCCTACTTCCCATATAATGTATTTTCACAAGATAAGTTAGCGTGTTTGTTGGGAAATCTGAAGTTTACCCCTCCCCCCCAATCTTTACTGACCAAACTACGGCCCTGTTCGCTGGGCGTTATCCCTGCCGTCCTGTATCTAGGTCAGTATAAATGAGAATGGAGCACGCACTAACATGTTGATATTTCACAGCTTGTAATGATGAGAAAGATGCACTCTGGGAATTGTTGTCCTGATTTTATAATGGGTAAAGATTACTACAATACCCAGAAAGCAAAGATAAAAAGGCATTTTCTGAATCTCTAAGGAATGGACCAGAAAAACTTGAGTGCTCTGGTTAAAATGCATGTTTTAAAAAGAAAGCAGTTACCCACAGACCCAGAGAGTGTTTAGCAGACCTCAGACACAAACACTTCACTCAAGAAGTATGTTGTGTTTAGGTCATCTGGGGCTGTATTATGAATGTGCCCCGGGGGCGCAACAGGCTCATGCTCCTGCTTTGCTTGCTCCCGGGGCACTTTGGTATTACAGAAGTGGCTGCAGACGCTTATGCGTCCCGTTCTGTATTACTGATAGTGCTGGCACACTTAAATCACCAGTGCTATCTTCAGAGGGTGTTCCCTCATTTGAAAGGGGATGTGGCCCCATGCGAATGAGGGAATACGAATATATGACGTTACAACGCATACTTTTACAATGCATACTTTTACAACGCATTTTTACAACGCAACATCCATTACAACGCATTCCATTACAACGCATGCCATTAAAACGAATTTTTAAAAACTACCTTTACAACGCATTCCATTACAACGCATACTACCTTTACAACACATACCATTACAACACATACCATTACAACGCATAACATTACATTGCATGTATGGTAAGTATTGGATAGTGTAGGGGTAAAAAATACTATTCTAACTCCAGGGGGGTGCAACAGTAGGGTAAGTGTTGGATAGTGTAGGGGTAAAAATTACTATTCTAACTCAAGGGGGGTGCAACAGTAGGGTAAGTGTTGGATAGTGTAGGGGTAAAAATTACTATTCTAACTCCAGGGGGTGCAACAGTGGGGTAAGTGTTGGATAGTGTAAGGGTACTATGCGTTGTAATGTTATGCGCTGTAATGTTATGCGTTGTAATGACATGCGTTGTAGTGGTATGCGTTGTAGTGTCATGCGTTGTAATGGTTGCGTTGTATTGGCATGCGATGTAATGATGTTGCGTTGTAAAAGTTTTGTTGTAATGGTAGTGCGTTGTAAAAGTTGCATTGTAAAGGTTGTTTCCCAGGGAATACCTTCACCTCTGCAACCATGCCGTATTACAGATATGGGTGCCGAGGCAAAGAAGCTCTCAGGAGGTGTATCCTCCGGGGAGAAAGGGGGTGCTATGGACCCCCAGACACCCCCTTACAGGCAGGTGCAGGCACTCACTGAACCCACCTGGAAAGGGATCTCTAATTCCCCTTCAAAGTGCAGGAGGGTTGCCACCCGCACTGTGAAACACAGACTGGCTTAAAAGCAGCTGCTCCGTTTTTCACAGGAATGGCGCTGCCTCAGGGTAGTGTGAGTTTGGGGCAACCCTTGATGCAGAGCATTCATGATAATATGGCACATTTTCATTGTAGGCACCAGGCGCACCTTATACATGGTGAGCCCAGCGCAAACAATGAAAATGTGCCTTTTGTGTAATACGGTCCCTGGACAGCTCCATATCAGTAGCTACCGAGCTGCACCATGTCTTGTGACGCCTTCAGCCAATGTTCGCTTTTTACCAACAGCACTGAATATGATGGGGGTTTCCAGCCAACGTTTACAGTGTTAAGGATTAAAGTACAAATCCTAGAATGCAACATGTTATTTGGCGAAAAAGACAGGGCTGCTTCGCGTTCTGCAGTTCTGAGAGCTAATGCAGAAAACAATTGACATTTGAACAGAGTACAATTTGGCTACACGATATTCAGAGGGAGAATCAAATGCTCTCCCAACTCCTCAAGTGTTCTTCCTACCCAAGTCCATCATGTATGATCTGGCAAAAGGAACCTGCACAAACATAAAACACAGGGGCATATTTAGAAGCCCCTATCGCCAATGGAACATCACTTTTTGCGACGTTTCCGTGGTGATAGGGGCTTCACCTTATTTACATGGCAGCGTTAAGCCACTTAACGTGGCCTAACGCTGCCTTGTAAATAAGGCCCCATTTCAAGCTTTACTTAGCATGAACGGGGTGGGCAGTGGGTTTTGCGGTGGGCGTTCCACCGCAACACCCATTGATTTTGATGCTGTCCCCTATTTACAAGGGCAGCGCAAATAGGATGCAGCACAAAAATTAAGACCTGGGAAAACCTGGTCTTAACTTGGCGAAACAAGGATAAATGCTTTATTTCTCCTCAAAAAGCAAAATGCCTTGAATTGTTTATGTTTAAGAAGATGACCCTTCCTGCACATAAACAATCTTTAAAACTTTAACTGTGTAACTGCATTAAGCAGCACACATATGTTATGTTATTGATTTTTGTACCGCGCACAACTGCCCCAGCAAAGGGGCGTCCTGGCGCCAAGGAAAGGTCAACACAACATCACAGAACGCACCTGAATCCAGAAGTGTTAGTTAAAAAGGAAAGTTTTAATGGCGTGTCTAAATAGGAGTAAATCCTCCAGAGCTCGAATTTCACTGGGAAGCGAATTCCACAATTTGGCCGCCACTACTCGAAAGGAGCGGCCACCCATCCTGCTCAGCAGAAAGCGAGGGACAACAGACAGATTCTGCCCCATCGATCTCAAGGATCGAGCGGGAACATATTGGATCAATAGGTTCATCAGAATAGGTGGAGCCGTACCTTTCAAAATTTTAAAAGCTAGGCAGAGCACCTTAAACTCGATCCGACGAGCAACAGGCAACCAATGGAGTGATTGCAATGCTCTGGATACTGAACAACGTTTAGGCAACCCTAGTACCGCTCTTGCGGCGGCATTCTGCACTTGTTGCAGCCGCATGAGTTCTGCCTTGTTCGTACCTGCTAAGAGGGCACTGGCATAGTCTATCCTAGACAGCACAGAGGCCTGAACCACGAGCTGTCTAGTAGGGGCATCGAAAAATTTAAGCACCGGCCTGACGCCCCTGATTATACCAAAACAAGAGGCAGCTACCCTCTTAGTTTGGCAGGTAAAACTCAGTGTAGTGTCCAACCATACCCCGAGATTTTTTATCTCCATAACGGGAGATGGGATCATTCCTAATTCCGGGGGCCACCAATTGTCGTTCCACCATCCAGGTTGCTTCCCAACCACCATCACCTCGGTTTTCTTTGTGTTCAATTGAAGACAATTTTGGGTCATCCAAATAGAAGTCAAATAGAAGTGACAAAACAGCATGTCAAGATTGTTTATGCACAGGAAGGGTGACCTTCCTGTAAATAAACAATCTTCCCCTGCACGCAGACACCCTTGCACTATGGTGCAAGGGTGCCTGCGTTGGCACTACACTGCCAAGTATAGCGTCAGCGCAGGGGGAAATGCTTGGCTGCACCATATTCTTGTAAATGTGGTGCAGCCCTACGTTTCTGACATGGCGGAGCATGTTGTTAAGCCAAGGAGGCTAATGACATGCTCTGCCACTTCTGTTGTAAATATCCCCCACAATATCTGGCAAGAATGAATGAGAGTTTTGTAAAGTGCTGCCACTAACAAACAAGGGTATTTTGTTACTACTGTTTCTGTCACAGCGACTCACCCTCTCTCTGCCATCACATTCTCCAATGTTTTGTGGACAATGGGAAGATAGAAAGGAAAATGCCCATGTTGCTCTTGTGGTTGATGCTCACCTCGGCAAGCTTCAATTTCCTGTGGAGATAAGGTCCCAGAACATAAAGCGCCCCTTCTTGACAGCCACTAATGTGCCAGTGGATCAGGGTGGTCATGCTTGCCTCGTCCTCATCTCTACAAAGTCCCTCCCTTTGTCTGATTGAATATTCCAAAGAAAATGAGAGCCATCAGGGGCTCATATGTGTGTGCGTTCACCTACCAGCTGCTCATACCTTCTGCCTGTCATACTCTCTGCAGCACTCTTTGTCTGCTGTCCTCACTGCTAGCTGTGTTTCCTATCTTCTGCTCTCCATTTTAGGGGTGTAAGTAACTTGTATCACTTGGTGGAATGTTTTTAAAGGGGTGAGCTCACAAAAGAGGGCCATCATTTATTGTGGGATTTGGGGCAGTCTAAGGGGAATTTCCTGGTGCAGGTGGCTCATGGGATTTGGCACGGGAGGATACTAATTCCACTGCTTCTCGTTTTGTGAGGACACAAGTTCTAAAAAGCTAAATGGAATAGGCTGTATGTAGTTGTTGGAATATGAGGCAGTATCTGTGTGGCCTGCACAAACAACAGGTGGTGTGGGCTAGTAGTCGCCATTTGCAGGTATGCAGAAATAACACTCAATAATTGATTGTCCAGTCTGTGAGTACATTTATTACACACACAGTCTATTCAATACTATGCATCAATTTATAAATATACATATGCTGTTGTAATACTTCTGGATATTGCATAACATTCCCACCCCTCCTGTAGGGTGGAGGTCTAGTACCACCACTCCCATGTATGCACATCTTCTTTCCCCCAAATGCAGTGAGTTAACCATAACCAGGAGCGAGGGCTCCTCCCACTGACACCATCACAGGGGCGGCCCTCCCCTGTATCACAACCAACAAGCATTTAAAAAAGGAACACCTGCCATGGTGACACATAACCCTGACTGAGCATCTCATACGGACTATTCAATATACACCTCTACATCATAGTGGTTGACAGTCTGGGTTGATCTTCACCTAACGCAGTAGCAAGAATACATGTTTAGGCATCACTTAGAATGACTGCACTTATCATGTCTGGTAACAGGTATAATGCAAGTCAATCACAGCCCCTACAAGGCATCACAGTTATAATCACAGGGTTCAGCATTTACAACCAGGCACCCTAGCAGGAATGCCTAGCAGCATCATCCCAATACACTTATCAATTCACATATCACATGTGAATTCCAATCCCCAAAAGAAATAAAATCATGTAAATGCATCACTGTGCAATTTCACCTTTCCACCTCTGGGGGGTATCACTTCAGTGACCATCCAGGTTTTACCTTGCACCCTTTGGTGCAATCCCAAGCTTTCACTCCAAACTGCATAGCAAAAGTTCCGGAATTGGATTAGTTTAACAAACTATGGCTGACCCTTGAAGGGTTCTTTCTTTTAAGTCCCCCAGAGACTGAGGGTAGGGACGTCCCATCTTCGTGCTTGGGGGAGTCTGCATGCTCTTGCAGCTCCGCCTATACCTTTTTCAACAAAGGAGGTGACCCCCGTTGTCAGGGACCACCTCGCACCCAACAACTTGCAACAATCTCCATGCCTTGCAAGGCTTTATGGGGCGCTTCTTGTGCAAAGCGTGCATATCAGAGCAGAGGCTCTCCCGCTGCTCTGTGGAGAGCTGCGCTGTCCTGACTGATGGCCTCATGCCACATCTGACCTTCATTGGGGGCCCGGTCTCACTGGACCCCTTTCATTGCAGGGGAGGTGGTAGCAGCTCGGGGAGCCCCCCCGCTTTTCCTGGCAGCTCCTCGTCTGGTCAACACCCTAGCGTGCTGCCGCGAGAGCTGGCACTTCTATTCTAGTCTGCTCACTCCTGCGGGCAGACACGAAGGCTGCACCTGTACCGGCGGGGCTTCGGGAGAATGCAACGGCACTCCCTCATGTTCCTCCTGCCACGGGGGAGTGCTACGGCACTACCCCCTCCTTCTGGCTTCAACGGGGCCCGGAGTTGGGGGTCCCAGGCCCCCAGGAGGTCTACACGGGGGCATGATGGCGCTCCCTGGCATTTGGCTTCCCTCACAGCAGGGGAGTGCAATGGCACTCCCCCTCCTTACGGCAGCCAACGGGGCCTGGAGTTGTGCGTACCAGTCCCCAGAATTCTTCACAGGAAGTGCTACGACACTCCCTGACTTCACCTTCAGCGGGGCCCAGAGTTGGGGATCCCGGGCCCCTGGGATTACTTCACGGGGAGCGCCATGGTGCTCCTTGACTTTTGCTTCTTCGGGGCTAGGGTAGACTCCTGGCACCCCCTGAGCACCTTCACGGGAAGCGCGATGGCGCTCCCCGACTTTTCCTTTCTTCTGGGGGCAGCCAGCGGGACCTCACCCACCCCAGGGCCCCATCGAAGACCGGTGGCAGAGCCCCACGTGCTACGTTGTCTCTCTAATTTGAGGTCAAAGGTCACCGACCTTCCGGGGGGAACATATCTAAGCCCCCAGGGGCCTGATATACACCCTTTTGGCCTCTTCTTGCTCCTGGTGGCCAGCCCTAGCCACCTGGAGCCCTTTTCACCAGCAGGAGGGGGGCTCGGAAAGGAGCTCTCTTCACTGGCTCCCTGCAGCAGCCTTTCATCTGGCTCTCCTTCTGGGTCTCTCTTCTCCTTGTGCAGAGGCCCAGGTTTCTCCTCACTGGTCCTGGACTCCCTCCAAGACGCAGTCCAGGGTTCTGGGACAGTCAAGAGGTTCCTGCTTCCAACTGCCCATAGTGCCAGGCTCCAGCACCAGGCTTCCTCACCTAACCACACCCTAGAGAGCTCCTCCCTTGAGTAAGCCTTAGACTGCTCTGCAACGCTACCCTCTGAGAGTCAAGCGCTAAAATGGGGAGTTTGATTTCCAGTGAAGGACAAATGTAGACATGTTGTTTGTGCAGGCCACACAGATACTGCCTCATTTTCCAACATTAAAAAGCCTATTCCATTCCACCACCCAACTCTGCATGATTCCTCCCACACCATTCTATCTGTACCTGCTCCTTGGCTGCACATGACCGAGCTCTCCGCCGCACAGCCCTTACACGGGTGCACACGCATGTGCACACGTCTACATGGAGAGCTGATATCAATGCCTTTTTCTCATATTCCCCGCTTTAAAGGTAAGGCTAACCTTGCAAAGCTGAGATACGAATTGCTATATATGATGCAATAATGTAAATACATGTATACAATGTACTTCTTATTTATGCTTATAAACGTTAGTTTTTACTTTGCATCGTTAAGGAACAATGGTGTAATGGTGGGCATTTCCCTGCTCATAACCCACCCGCTGCCATTTTCAGGGCTGAGGAGACTGGTCCTTGGAGTTAAAAAACCTGGTGATGTCATTTGGAAGAGAAATGTAATAGAACAGTAACAGAAGCTGGGTACTACAAAGGTGACACCAGGAGATCCAGTTTAAAATGAAGGGGACATATTGAACCTCTTTCTGCCTCAAGCTAATGATGAGGGTCCCCTCTCTAAAATAAGCGTTGGCAATCTGTCCACCTCAACTTGTCCCCTGTGTTTTACTGTGTCTCTACTCACTACCTCTTCACATTTCTGTTTCTGTCTACCTCTCTGCCTGTGCTTTCCCACTGCACCTTGTTCTTGGTCCCATCTCTGCCTGACCCTCTTCTCTACTTTGTAATTGCATTTATATAGTGCTTACTACCCCTGATGAGGCGTCGAAGCGCTTTTTTGGCGGGTAGCACGCTACTCCGGGACCCATAGTGGATTAGTGTTGAATTAGTATACTGAAACATGCAAGTACATTTTAAGTGGTGGATAGGTAAGTCAGTTATTTGGATATGGAATGATAGCAGAAGGATAGAGGAGGACAAAGGTTTGTATTTATTTATCGCTTGTTGACGCACGCTATTCAGGAAGCCTATAAAGGATTAGTGGTGAATTAATGTGGTGAAATATGAGGTAATTTCAGTGGTGGATATTAGTCTGTTACTTGGAGTGAGAAGGATAGCGGAGGGATAAAAGGGGAAGAAAGATTAGCATTCATATAGCACTTGTTACCCCTGATGGGTGTTGAAGCGCTTTTCTGGCGAGTAGCAAGCCACTCCGGAACCCATAAAGGATTAGTGTTGAAAATTTGTATAGTATGAATATGAAGTAATTTGAGTAGTAGATATGTTTTTCAGTTATTTGGGCAGTATATTAGTATAGTTGAATATGGAATTTGAGAAGTGAACATGTTAGTCTGTTAATTTTGATTGAAAAGGATAGTGGAGGGATAAAAGAGTTAAGGATAAAAACAAATGTTTAGGTCTTAGCAGTAGGAAGAGGCTTTTAGGTGAGTAAAAAGGAGTTTTGGAGGGGAGGAGTCAGAGGGGAGAGTTTAGAAAGGTTTATTTTAGGGGATCGGTGTAGTAAAAAAAGGTATCAGATGATGCAAGGATGGGTAGAGCTAAATTAGAAGAAAGTGATAAATATATAGATCCATAAGTACACTGAAAGTATATAGATACCTAAAGAAAGTAAGTATATTTAGATGAAATATATTGATAGAGGCATAGGATGAGAAATAGGGTAGTGGATTGGATATGCTTTTTCATGAGAAAAGTAACAGACACACGGATCCAAGTACATGGAAGGTACATAGATGCACAATGGAAGTATGTACATGTAGACCAAAGATGATTTTTATTTATTGATTAATATTATTATAATTTTTTTTTCTCTTAACAACATAACTATTTTACATGTTTTATAAAGTAATACACAAAGATAGGTACATATCTATAGTGAAAACAAATGCTTATATATTTCCCTTTCCTGTTCTCGGATTGCCTGCTCCTCCTTCTGATCACTCCTTACCACTCCCTGCCTCCTTCACTGCTTGCCTGTGGTTGAATGTCAGCTATACTCCATATCTGGCCATCTTTGTGTTTTCCTGTCTCTTCCCCCCACTCTTCCTGTGTCTGCATGCCCCCTCAGTATCTGCCCCTTTTTGAATGTCAGCCATGTTCCTTGTGTGTCACTGTTTTTGCTTCCCAGCCTTTCTTCTATCTGTCTAGTTCTTTTCCTATCTCCTCTGATCCTTCTTTCAGCTGGCCTCACTGTGATTCATGTTACATGTCTGCGCTTCTGGCCTTTGTCAATTGTGCTTCTTGTCTCATGGTCTACTGTTCTTCCACTTCATCCGCCACTCTTCCGGTGTCTCGTCTCAATAACCACATGAGTCGATCCTCTCATCTACCCTTCCACCTGCCTGCCTGCAGCTTTCCATGTTTTTTTTCTTCCCGTTTGCTCTTCTGTCCCTCTCTCTGGTATTCTACCTGCCCTTCTCCCTGTCGCTCCAGTCTGTTGCTCCACTTGCCAATCTCGTTATGTCTGTGAAGTCCCCTTGTTATATACATCTTTAGTCTTCTACTCTGTCTGCCTTTACATGACTCGGATAGACTTTTTTTTCACATCATTCAGCCTTTTTTCCCATCTCATTGCCAATCTCCCTCCTTTTTCCCTTTTTTCTGTCTCCCTTTCTTTCTGCCTCATGGTGAATATCAGTCATGCTCCAAGTCTGGCCTTCTAATTTTCTCACTTCCAGTCTGCCTACACCTTTCCCTGTGTCTGGCTGCTCCTCACGTCTTTGTCTGGCCCCATTCGTAGCAATCTCTGCCTGATGCCTTTCCTGCCCCTCTCTCTACCGGTCAGTGTGATGGCTGTCAGCCTACATGCATTCTGCTTGTTATCTCTTTTTGTCTACCCTTTCCTGTATCTGCCTCTTTATATGCCTCTCTGTCACTAACTGCCCTAAAACCATCCCTGTGTGGTAAATAAATAATTTATTACCGGATCTATTTTTCAGAATAATCAATAAACAGGTAGCTCAATAAATAAGAGTCAGGATTCGAGGTAGCTGGAGTTTACAGGCTTTTAATCAGGCATAAAGGACAGGAACAGGACAGCCTGCACGGGAATAGGATGGCAGCTGCCGGGGGGCAGGATCTGGAAGCATAAGGGTAACTTTTAATAACAGTGCACAATATTTATAGTTAAACAAATACATTACATTCAATACAGTAGGCGTAGCAGTAGGCGTGGTTCGTAACAGTCGCGAAAGATAAGGGCAAAATGATGTAACAAGAAGGCGTGTACAGGGCGTATACATAGACATGTGATGTAAACGTAACAGAATATGTCATAAACGGGGCGGAGACATGGAGGGGGCTACCTGAGCAGCTGGGACCTCTAACCTAGTGGTGCGCACAAACGGGCAATGACGTGTTACCTGGGAGAACTGGGGGCTATGACTTCTGCGCTAGAAGAGGAGACTAAAGTCTGGAGTGTCAGAGCGACATGTACCCAGGCATATCTAGTATCTGGTGTTTAGAGTACATGTTGATAGAATCCAAAAGTTATCAGGGCAAAGGCTAATAGACTCTAAGACTGGTGCATGCATAATTCTATATGTAGTGCGTGTGCAAGTAATATTCTATGAACATTAATACAGTATTTCTCTTTCATGGAGACATAAAGGCTAGACCATGACGGAAACTATTGATGCGATTCAGTAGCTTAGGAATGCAGAGAAGGAGGGCTGGACTGATAACTAGAAACATAACATATTCTTGGCAGACTGGGAGGCAGAGCCAGGGCGGGCCGGGCACTGCGTGGCAAGAAGTAAGCTAAGGGTCAGGGATACAGGTGGGGGCTGTATCGCTCCTCGGAGAGCGTTCAGGAGACAGGAGCTGAATCTGAGTCCGGGCCCTTTCGAGGCCTAGAAACGGGGACAATTCAATGAATTAACGTGCACACTGTAAAATGTGGCAACGTAGGTTTACATAGGCCTAATATTCGTTGTTTTCACGAAGACTGGAAACTGGCATACTAGAGATGGACACAACTGTAATTGCGTCTTTAATCGATCAGAAGGGAATACATGCATATCGATCATGCACATATAACAAAATATGGGGAACACGTAGGCACATATAACATGGCAAAATTTACTTTTCCACATTCCCTCCTTGTGCCCTACGTTTCCATCAGGAAACATCAATATTCATGATACCATCTATCATTTCATATAGCATCATTTGTTCGTCTCGAATTGTCTTGGAACGGGATTTAGGACTAGGAATACAAGAGGTAGCACACATGCCGCAAATCGCAGGGCCACATTGTATACAGAGGCAGCAACTGAATATGATCATTACTGCAATACCTAGGAATGACAATACTTTCCATCCCCAGGCAGATATAATACTCCAGAGCCAACCGGACCATGTCCAGGTGCCTGGATTCTGGTGTAACTGATGGGCAATTTTATGAAGTCTGGTTATAGCTGAATAAACAGACGGCGCGTTATTAGGAATGAAAATGCAGCAACTAGATCCGATGACTCTACATGCTCCTCCTCTATCGGCCAGTATGACGTCACGAACGAGACGATTTTGGAGCACGACAAATCTCATAGCAGATTGCTCTTCGGTTAAGTTACCTAGAGCGGAAGTAGTCTCATTCACTACTGCTTCAAGGGTTCTGGTTAACCTACGTATTAACTTACTATTCTGGATAGGTCCTATAAAGAAGAAGAAACCTTTATTGAAGTCTTGATACTGTTCTAGAGTAGTTTCAGTTTGATCGACAATTGGGGACTCGATCTCCCTTCTATGTCTGACGTGTACTAGATGTGTGTTTCTGTGATAATCAGATGGGGCTAGAAAAACTGGTGGCAGTAGGAAGGCAATGTAACATGTTCCATCCCAATCGAGGGGCAGACGAACATATGCGGGCTGACCACAAACAAAATAAGAATGACGTGAGGCTTTGAAAATAGATTTCCCACTGTCACTATACTCAACAATAGTAGTACAATCACTATGTCCTACATGTGCGGAACCATTCTTTCTGACACATAATTCGCCTTTCAAAAAAGGGGGTGGTGATGAACAGAGTGTCTGAATTAAGCAGACCACTCTTACCCAGTCCAAAGATCAGGGCTTGATCCATCACCGTTATTTATCTCACTGCCCCATCCCAGCTCAGAACCTGGCTATATGCAAATTTGTCTGTCCCTGGCCCAGTGCATCATGGGAACAGGGCAGACCAAACTACCAAGCCAATTCTTCACCAGAAAGGAGACAAGCTACCGGGGACCGGTTTCTGGCATTTCAGCCTCTTCGGCCCGGCTTGCTTGAATCCTGATGGAGCAGTGAGAAAGGGACTCATGTCTGAGTATACCCTGCCACACCTATAGTGGCCAAAAACGATTCAAAAAAGGGGGTGGTGATGAACAGAGTGTCTGAATTAAGCAGACAACTCTTACCCAGTCCAAAGATCAGGGCTTGATCCATCACCGTTATTTATCTCACTGCCCCATCCCAGCTCAGAACCTGGCTATATGCAAATTTGTCTGTCCCTGGCCCAGTGCATCATGGGAACAGGGCAGACCAAACTACCAAGCCAATTCTTCACCAGAAAGGAGACAAGCTACCGGGGACCGGTTTCTGGCATTTCAGCCTCTTCGGCCCGGCTTGCTTGAATCCTGATGGAGCAGTGAGAAAGGGACTCATGTCTGAGTATACCCTGCCACACCTATAGTGGCCAAAAACGATTCAAAAAAGGGGGTGGTGATGAACAGAGTGTCTGAATTAAGCAGACCACTCTTACCCAGTCCAAAGATCAGGGCTTGATCCATCACCGTTATTTATCTCACTGCCCCATCCCAGCTCAGAACCTGGCTATATGCAAATTTGTCTGTCCCTGGCCCAGTGCATCATGGGAACAGGGCAGACCAAACTACCAAGCCAATTCTTCACCAGAAAGGAGACAAGCTACCGGGGACCGGTTTCTGGCATTTCAGCCTCTTCGGCCCGGCTTGCTTGAATCCTGATGGAGCAGTGAGAAAGGGACTCATGTCTGAGTATACCCTGCCACACCTATAGTGGCCAAAAACGATTCAAAAAAGGGGGTGGTGATGAACAGAGTGTCTGAATTAAGCAGACCACTCTTACCCAGTCCAAAGATCAGGGCTTGATCCATCACCGTTATTTATCTCACTGCCCCATCCCAGCTCAGAACCTGGCTATATGCAAATTTGTCTGTCCCTGGCCCAGTGCATCATGGGAACAGGGCAGACCAAACTACCAAGCCAATTCTTCACCAGAAAGGAGACAAGCTACCGGGGACCGGTTTCTGGCATTTCAGCCTCTTCGGCCCGGCTTGCTTGAATCCTGATGGAGCAGTGAGAAAGGGACTCATGTCTGAGTATACCCTGCCACACCTATAGTGGCCAAAAACGATTCAAAAAAGGGGGTGGTGATGAACAGAGTGTCTGAATTAAGCAGACCACTCTTACCCAGTCCAAAGATCAGGGCTTGATCCATCACCGTTATTTATCTCACTGCCCCATCCCAGCTCAGAACCTGGCTATATGCAAATTTGTCTGTCCCTGGCCCAGTGCATCATGGGAACAGGGCAGACCAAACTACCAAGCCAATTCTTCACCAGAAAGGAGACAAGCTACCGGGGACCGGTTTCTGGCATTTCAGCCTCTTCGGCCCGGCTTGCTTGAATCCTGATGGAGCAGTGAGAAAGGGACTCATGTCTGAGTATACCCTGCCACACCTATAGTGGCCAAAAACGATTCAAAAAAGGGGGTGGTGATGAACAGAGTGTCTGAATTAAGCAGACCACTCTTACCCAGTCCAAAGATCAGGGCTTGATCCATCACCGTTATTTATCTCACTGCCCCATCCCAGCTCAGAACCTGGCTATATGCAAATTTGTCTGTCCCTGGCCCAGTGCATCATGGGAACAGGGCAGACCAAACTACCAAGCCAATTCTTCACCAGAAAGGAGACAAGCTACCGGGGACCGGTTTCTGGCATTTCAGCCTCTTCGGCCCGGCTTGCTTGAATCCTGATGGAGCAGTGAGAAAGGGACTCATGTCTGAGTATACCCTGCCACACCTATAGTGGCCAAAAACGATTCAAAAAAGGGGGTGGTGATGAACAGAGTGTCTGAATTAAGCAGACCACTCTTACCCAGTCCAAAGATCAGGGCTTGATCCATCACCGTTATTTATCTCACTGCCCCATCCCAGCTCAGAACCTGGCTATATGCAAATTTGTCTGTCCCTGGCCCAGTGCATCATGGGAACAGGGCAGACCAAACTACCAAGCCAATTCTTCACCAGAAAGGAGACAAGCTACCGGGGACCGGTTTCTGGCATTTCAGCCTCTTCGGCCCGGCTTGCTTGAATCCTGATGGAGCAGTGAGAAAGGGACTCATGTCTGAGTATACCCTGCCACACCTATAGTGGCCAAAAACGATTCAAAAAAGGGGGTGGTGATGAACAGAGTGTCTGAATTAAGCAGACCACTCTTACCCAGTCCAAAGATCAGGGCTTGATCCATCACCGTTATTGATCTCACTGCCCCATCCCAGCTCAGAACCTGGCTATATGCAAATTTGTCTGTCCCTGGCCCAGTGCATCATGGGAACAGGGCAGACCAAACTACCAAGCCAATTCTTCACCAGAAAGGAGACAAGCTACCGGGGACCGGTTTCTGGCATTTCAGCCTCTTCGGCCCGGCTTGCTTGAATCCTGATGGAGCAGTGAGAAAGGGACTCATGTCTGAGTATACCCTGCCACACCTATAGTGGCCAAAAACGATTCCTTTGACTGGTAGTACTGAAATAGCAGGCAAATCTGGAGTAGTATCAGACTGAACATTCAGGACCATGAAATTCGAAGAATAGTTACCCAAATTATATACTTCATTTTCTAGATCTAACCCTGTTCTATGGGAGAGACCTTGCTTGACTGGAAAACATGTTCTATTCAGAAGGGACATATCATTGGAGGATGACGTTAACGTGGACCATGCTCCACACGAACCATTATGTGAAAACGGATAAGGAAAGAGTGGTAGAACTCCCTTCGGTGTCTGAAAAGGGGGGAGTCGACCACACACCCAACAATTAGTGGCATTGCTGGTCTGGTGTGAATAGTGTAACATTCTAATAAATGTATTATTTCGCATAGCAAGACGATAGGATAGCTCGTGAGGAGGCAGATCACTAAATGTGTGCTCTACTGTAACATTAGAAAACTTGTTTACATGTGAACTTGGAAAACATAAATGTAAAGCATCACTCGTGCAGGTAACCATTAGACTTACATATAATAAAAAACTTAGAATAACGATACATCTGATAGAGTTTTGACTAACTCTCTCACTATGGGGGTCTATCTCATACATGTCAGAAACCTGTCTAACCGTTTCACCCGAGAGGGACTTAGACAATTAAACTGGCTGACTTATTTTACTAGACCTTAATTTCTTTTTATACTCCTGTTGCGGAGTTTCCTCTAATAGGGGAGGCTTGAGTTCAGAATCAAGTTCAGAGTCTGTTTTTAGGCAGTCTTTAATAATGGAACAGTCCTTAGCAAAAGATTTTTCACGAAGTCCATGGAATTTTTTGACGTGGGACAGGTGGACCCATCCCTTCCTGCCCTCCAACTTCACTGCTGTCCTTGTAGTTAATAAGACTAGGCGAGGCTCCTTCCAACGGGGTTCCAGCGGACTTGAACGATCAAAATTCCGCACCAACACGAGGCTTCCTGGAATGACTTCATGCGGTTTCACCTCGGTGTTGTCTGGAAATGCGGCGGCAACCTGTGAACGACAAGAGTGTAGGGCAGACATCAAGGAAGCTAGGTAATCTGTCAGCATATTACTGGAAACATCTGAAATACTGCGGGGTCTAGGTGTACCCCACATGTTTGGGGGGTGGCCGAATACGACCTCATACGGGGACAGACCTGATCTGGAATGTGCAACCATCCGCATATAAAATAGGGCAACTGGCAGGGCAACTAGCCAGTCTACACCTTTCTCTTTACATATCTTGGCAATACGGATTTTCAGGGTCCGATTATGTCTCTCTACGAGACCGGCTGCTTCAGGATGGCGCACACAATGGAAC
This sequence comes from Lissotriton helveticus, assembly GCF_964261635.1. NCBI lineage: Eukaryota > Metazoa > Chordata > Amphibia > Caudata > Salamandridae > Lissotriton > Lissotriton helveticus. Next base: position 39,302,280 of record NC_136058.1, read on the forward strand.
TTCCACTGGTACCCTAACAGAAGGGAAACATGTTTCATAAGTTCAGATGAGAATGGCTGGCCGTTATCAGAATACACGACCCTAGGGAGTCCATAGCTGGGAAAGAATTCACGAACCAACTGCCTGGCAGTGGTCGCGGCTGTGTAATCTGGAACTGGATATGCTTCTGTCCACCTGGACAAAGCGCATACAACTACGAGGACATACTTGAAACCTCGACATCGCTCCATCTGAATATAATCCATCTGGAGGACTTCAAAAGGGTGGTCAGGAGGTTGGAATCCACCTTGTTCCACCGGGACACTTTTACCTGGATTGAACTGGCAACATATCATACAGGTACGGACTTTCTGCTTGGCTGCAGCTCGTAAGTGCTTGTTGAACCATAGGTTCTGAATACTGTCTAACATAGCTTTTTCTCCTAAATGTGCTGGACTATGTGCGGTATTAATAATGACTTGAACCATAGAGTCGGGGAGAAACCATGTGGCTTTTCCCTTCGTCAACCATCCTTGATCTGTCTGGACCCCTCCTTGTTCGGACCATTTCTTGATTTCTTCGGGAGTAGCATGTAACTGTATGTCTATGACATCTTGTGTAGGGTCCTTGACTGTCATACAAGTAGTCTGATCTGGGGTGAGTGTCTGTGTCGTGTTAACTGGAATGTCTGGAGTCTGAGCTGTAAGCTTGGCTGTTCGATCTGCTAGATCGTTACCTTGGGAAATGATATCAGTAACTTTCGTATGTGCCTTGCACTTCATGATAGCGATAGCTGTCGGTAAATGTATTGTATCTAACAGAGCTTGAATGAGGAGACCATGCTGAATCTTGGTTCCATGAGAAGTCATGAAGCCTCTCTCCTGCCAGAGCACTCCGAAGTCGTGTACGACTCCGAATGCGTAGCGTGAATCTGTATATATGTTTACTTTCAAGTTTTTGGCACGTATGCAGGCTTGGGTCAGAGCGACTAGCTCTGCTGCTTGAGCAGACAGGGTGTCAATACGATGTGTTTCTATAACTTCAGTTTCAGTAGTCACTGCATACGCGGCTACTAGTTCTCCTGTACTTGTTCTCATACATGAACCATCCACATAAAGTGTCAGGTCGGGATTAGGTAATGCAATGTCTGTCAGGTCTTGTCTTGGTTTTGTCATAGTGTTAACAACTTCCACACAGTCATGTGTGGCAGGATTTGAAGTAACTGACGGTAACAGTGTAGCAGGATTTAGAATGTTGCAGCGTCTGATTTCTATGTGTGGCTGGAACAGTGTCAATTCATAACCTGTTAAACGTGCAATTGTCAAGTGTTGAGTCTGTGTTCGGTTTAAAAGAACTTCCACGGAGTGTGGAACTTGTACTGTCAGGGAGTGTCCTAACACTATGGAATCACTTTGTCTGATAGCTAGAGCTGTGGCTGCAACTGACTTGAGGCACGCAGGCAGAGCCTGGGCTACTGGATCTAATGTGCTCGAAAAATAAGCACAGGGCTTGTACTGTCCTGCTTGATCTTGTGTGAGAACAGATAATGCAGTACCATCACGTTCTGTGACAAAAAGTGTAAAAGGCTTACTGTAGTTCGGTGTTGCTAGAACGGGTGCTTGACATAAGGCTTTCTTTAATTCATTGAAAACAAGTGTATGTTCCTGGGTCCAAGGGAGGACAGTCGATACGGCTGCCTCCTGTGTCGTTAACTGTATCAGTGGCTTGGCTAGAAATGCATACTGAGGAATCCATTGTCTGCAATAAGAAGTAAGGCCAATAAAAGCTCGTACCTCCTTCTGTGTCTTGGGCTGTGGAAGACTCGCTATTAACTGAATACGGTCTGGTGTCAACTGCCTACCCCACTTGGACAGTAAGTGGCCTAAGTAGATCACTTGCTGGACACAGAATTGTAATTTGGAAGGGGACACCTTGTGCCCCTGCTCGGCCAGAAAATACAGAACCGTAAGTGACGCTCGCTCGCAGTCACGTTCAGAACGGGCTGTGATCAGTAGATCATCGTATACCACTCTGGGTATGGCTCCGCACTCTGGTGATCTATTTATTTGTTTATTTGTTTAATCACAATGTCATCAATGTGGTTGGTGCACCCGTGATGCTCCCATTGAGCATGGGAGGTACTATGAACTCTTACATGCGTTACTTGATCCCAAGTTTCACAATCACGAGGCACTCTCAATATATTTCATACAATGTAATAAAGATTCATCACATCTTATTCATGTTTGTTTTTCTTTACTGTTCAGTGTTCCGTTAATTATTTCATCATTAACTTTTCAATAAATTCATACGTTGATTTCTTGATAATTGTTATGCCCAATGCATTTCAAGCAAAAATGCCCTTCCTCAGGGGACTTAGTTCTGCAAAATTAAAGTGATATGTCGGTACATTTTCTTAAAAAACACAAACTCATGTACTTTATACAATGTTAACCTTCCATCATTATAAACAACTTTACATACTGGCTTTCACCTTATAACCCTTGTGTGAATAAACGCACTATCTAATACGCTTCAACCATGGTGCCTGCACATTAAAACTGTGCGTGTCCACTTACATGTTGTTAATCACTGATCTTCATTCGTGACATTTCAATGTGTATTCCTCGCTGTTAATAATAAAACACTACCGTTACTATCACTATTCATAATCTGTTGTTGGTACCCCCCTGTTTGCCACACTACACCTCCTTACCAAGTAATTCAAACGGGAACGCATCTGGCGGTTCCTACTCCTTTCTGTCTGATCAAGTATTTCGTCGTGCGTCGCTCTAGCCCGGTCTACTCTATTGTACACGGAGCTCCGATCACGTGGTGTGTGTTTAGGGTAACTGAACTAAAAGACGGACTATGTTATGAATGTGCCGCGCTCCTACTACATTTTGCTCGCACCCATGGTTACCATCAAAATAATGGCTTCAATGTATTTACAGTGTGTTACAAATGTATGCAATTATATACAATGTGGAATACTAAATAAACAATGTACAATGTAAATGCAAAACGTGAAACTTTGCATGTGTTCATATAAACAACCTTTACATGTCATCCATTACCATCAATATTATAGCGCAGTTGAATATTGTTCATTTATATAAAGCAACTAAATTCTGACCGTTCATTTAACCCTTTCGGGTATAGGGTGCACAAGAAATTCATCCAAAATGTCTCTCTCCTGAGTAGTTGGGTGTTATTGTCTATTCCTGGTCGAACTGTTACCATTTCTAGTATACAGAATTTCAATTGCGAGGGATTGTGTTTGGCTTCATTGAAGTGCACTGCCACCGTAGATTTTTGATTTTTCAATCTGATGTTGCTCTTATGTTCCGTCAATCTGATCTTTATTTTTCTTTGGGTTTTGCCCACATAGGACAATCCACACGGACATTTTAGCATGTATATCAAATTGCTGCTGTCACATGTACCCGACACCTTTAACTTCACTGGTGTGCCTTTAGTGGGATGATTAATTATACTTCCTTTGATGATCGTGGAGCAATTACCACAATTATGACATGGCTGTGTACCTTTGTAATTCTCTGTGTCTAGATTTTTTGGATGTTTAATGAGTTCCTTAATGTTCTTTGTTCTTTCATATGCATATATCGGAGAGTTAGAAAAGATGCCTTTAAAATCTTCTTCCAACGCTAGTAACGGCCAATGTTTATTTATCGTTTTTTTGACGCTCAAACTGCGTGTAGAAAATTTTGACACAAATACACATCTTTTGTCTTCTGTTTTTGTTTTGGATGATAATAAATGTTTTCTTTGCAATTTGTCTGCTCTTTCTGCAGCAGCATTCAGGATGGGTTCAGGATATCCTCTGTTTCTGAAACAACCAGGAAATAACCATTAGACAAGCTGATAAAGGGGGTGCCCTGATAATCATGGACACTGAGTATTATGAAAATCAGGTAGAAATTCACGTGAACGACCGAGATACATACATGGAAATGGAGATGGACCCAACTAAAGAATTTCTCAAAATATTGACCACAATCATCGATAAAGCATTGGAATTGGAAATCATCAACCAAAAAGACAAAGAGTACCTACTGAATACAAATCCTTCCATACCATACATTTATATGACACCAAAAATCCACAAAAATGCTACACATCCACCATTACGTCCAATTGTGTCGACCATAGGATCAATACATGAACCTATAGGTAGGTTCATAGATAAACATCTACAGAACATTGTCCAAAAATCAACCACATATATTAAGGACACTACTCATTTTTTAAACATTTTGGAAGAAGAAAAAATTAATTTCACAAAGGATATGATCATGGCAACAGTGGATGTTAAATCACTGTATACATCCATTCCACATGACCTAGGATTGACAGCAGTGGAAAGTTTCTTGGTGAACGAGGAGAAGAGTGAGAACTTAAAAATATTCATCATGGAACTGATCCATTTTACACTGTTTCATAGTTACTTTGTGTGGAAAGGGAGATACTATGTACAATCCTCGGGAACGAGCATGGGAAATTGTGCAGCGCCAACGTACGCGAATACATTCATGCATAGATTTGAATTGGACAATATTCTCAATCAGAAAGTATGGCAAGACAACTTAATTCTGTACAAGCGTTTTATAGACGACATTTTTGTCTTATGGAAAGGAACGATGGAAAATTTAGAAGAAGCATTACAAGATCTAAACAAAATAAATGAACGGATCCAATTCACGTTTTCAATCAATCGAAAAAGTATTACATTCTTAGATGTGGCTATATCAAATGTGGAAGGACAAATAAGTACAAGTGTGTTTACAAAGAGCACAGATAGAAACAACTTGTTACATTACAAAAGCTTTCACCAACCACCACTTAAAAAACATCTCCCATTTTCACAACTGGTCAGAATCAAGAGAATTGCTTCAACGGAAGAATCATACAACAAACATAAATTGGAGACCTTAAACAAATTCAAAAACAGAGGATATCCTGAACCCATCCTGAATGCTGCTGCAGAAAGAGCAGACAAATTGCAAAGAAAACATTTATTATCATCCAAAACAAAAACAGAAGACAAAAGATGTGTATTTGTGTCAAAATTTTCTACACGCAGTTTGAGCATCAAAAAAACGATAAATAAACATTGGCCGTTACTAGCGTTGGAAGAAGATTTTAAAGGCATCTTTTCTAACTCTCCGATATATGCATATGAAAGAACAAAGAACATTAAGGAACTCATTAAACATCCAAAAAAGCTAGACACAGAGAATTACAAAGGTACACAGCCATGTCATAATTGTGGTAATTGCTCCGCGATCATCAAAGGAAGTATAATTAATCATCCCACTAAAGGCACACCAGTGAAGTTAAAGGTGTCGGGTACATGTGACAGCAGCAATTTGATATACATGCTAAAATGTCCGTGTGGATTGTCCTATGTGGGCAAAACCCAAAGAAAAATAAAGATCAGATTGACGGAACATAAGAGCAACATCAGATTGAAAAATCAAAAATCTACGGTGGCAGTACACTTCAATGAAGCCAAACACAATCCCTCGCAATTGAAATTCTGTATACTAGAAATGGTAACAGTTCGACCAGGAATAGACAATAACACCCAACTACTCAGGAGAGAAACATTTTGGATGAATTTCTTGTGCACCCTATACCCGAAAGGGTTAAATGAACGGTCAGAATTTAGTTGCTTTATATAAATGAACAATATTCAACTGCGCTATAATATTGATGGTAATGGATGACATGTAAAGGTTGTTTATATGAACACATGCAAAGTTTCACGTTTTGCATTTACATTGTACATTGTTTATTTAGTATTCCACATTGTATATAATTGCATACATTTGTAACACACTGTAAATACATTGAAGCCATTATTTTGATGGTAACCATGGGTGCGAGCAAAATGTAGTAGGAGCGCGGCACATTCATAACATAGTCCGTCTTTTAGTTCAGTTACCCTAAACACACACCACGTGATCGGAGCTCCGTGTACAATAGAGTAGACCGGGCTAGAGCGACGCACGCCGAAATACTTGATCAGACAGAAAGGAGTAGGAACCGCCAGATGCGTTCCCGTTTGAATTACTTGGTAAGGAGGTGTAGTGTGGCAAACAGGGGGGTACCAACAACAGATTATGAATAGTGATAGTAACGGTAGTGTTTTATTATTAACAGCGAGGAATACACATTGAAATATCACGAATGAAGATCAGTGATTAACAACATGTAAGTGGACACGCACAGTTTTAATGTGCAGGCACCATGGTTGAAGAGTATTAGATAGTGCGTTTATTCACACAAGGGTTATAAGGTGAAAGCCAGTATGTAAAGTTGTTTATAATGATGGAAGGTTAACATTGTATAAAGTACATGAGTTTGTGTTTTTTAAGAAAATGTACCGACATATCACTTTAATTTTGCAGAACTAAGTCCCCTGAGGAAGGGCATTTTTGCTTGAAATGCATTGGGCATAACAATTATCAAGAAATCAACGTATGAATTTATTGAAAAGTTAATGATGAAATAATTAACGGAACACTGAACAGTAAAGAAAAACAAACATGAATAAGATGTGATGAATCTTTATTACATTGTATGAAATATATTGAGAGTGCCTCGTGATTGTGAAACTTGGGATCAAGTAACGCATGTAAGAAATCAGTAGATCATCGACATACTGGAGCAGGGCAGTGTCAGTTGGCATGTGGATATTGTCTAGTTGTCTCTTAAGTGCTTGACTGTAAATACTAGGACTTTCTGTGAAACCTTGAGGAGCTCGTGTGAATTTATAGCTCCTTCCATTTAAACAAAAACCAAAAAGGTACTGGCTGTCTGGATGAATCGGGACACTGAAAAATGCATTCTTGAGGTCGATAACAGTGAAATATGTAGCTTCGGAATCAATGGCTGTCAATAGGGATGAAATATCTGGGACTACTGGATACTGGGGTAGGATACATTTATTAAGCTCTCGAAGGTCAATCACTAATCGATATACTGGAGGTGCATTTGGATCAGTACGTTTCAGGACTGGAATGATAGGAGAATTACATACATTGGAGTCAGTTTCTACAACCACTCCTTGAGCAATAAGCTCGTCAATAATTCTGGATAAGGCTGCTACAGCCTCAGGTGGCAATCTGTACTGTCTGATTCGTGGCAAAACTATACCTTGTTTGCGAGTCACACGATGGGGTGTGATGTGCATACATCCTACATCAGTTGGACCTTGCGCCCATAAATGCTGTGGAACATTCAGTAATCTTGGATCAAAATCACGTAATACATAGTGACCTTTAAAGTCTCTCAAAAACAATCGGACTCCTTCTGGGGAGCAGCAAATTACTGCACCTAATTCCTTTAGTGTTTTAATGCCTAACAAATTTTCTGGACATGATTTTGTAAGTAACAAATCAGTAGTTCGGGACAATGGACCAACTTCTAGGGAAACTGGTTTTGAAATTTCATTAACAATTGGCTTTCCTGAAAATCCAAGGGAAACATTTTTAGAGCCTGAGAGCGGAGCCCCTGGAACCTCGTCATGACTGATAGTAGTCCTACTTGCCCCTGTATCAATCAGAAACTTTCTGTCTTTCCCTAATACTTGACTGTGTACATAGGGACCCTCTTGATCTACAGGTATCTCGATGAGAGGCAAGCCTACCTCCCTCTCTAGGCTGTTTCATGAATACTGTTGATACTCTGGATACTCTGACTGGGCATACTGGTACATCTGCTGTGTAACATGCTGTGTTGCAGCGATAGGCTGCGGTGCTGGAACTGTCTGTCGTGCATTCTGTGGTGACTGAGAAGTCTGTGAGACTTGTTCTTGTCGAGGCGGACGTGGTCTTTCTTTAGTCTTACCAGTAGCTATGTTGTGTTTCAGAACTGCACACTCATTTATAAAATGACCTGGCTGTTTACAATATTTGCATGTCCCTTTAACGGGAGCTGCAGGATGACTGGCTTGATTCGGACCCCTCTTCTGACTGTCTTGCGGAACAGACTGTGCAACTAATACTTTCATTTTCGTGTCTTTCATACGTCTCCTTTCGTGTTCTTGCTCTTCCCTGATTCTATTCTGGTGATACTGGAGCATCTGTAACATTTGGGACGGAGTATTAGCTTGCCAACTGCTTTCGACTTTCAAAACTCGATTTTTAACTTGTGGACTTGAATTCTCGACTAGTTTGGTAACAAAAAGATGAGGGTACGACTCACTACTCGTCTTCAGACCACTGTTAATTATAAAACATTTTTCAAATCTAGAATAAAAATCACTAGTGTCTTCATCCTGTTTCTGTTTACATGCTGAGATTGCATCCCAATCTTCCTTTTTCGTGGCTAGTAACCTTGGCAAAACCTGTATCAATAACTCGGGCAATTCTTTAACTTTAGCCCCAAGACCGGTACCTGGTACTCGTGACGTATCTTCAGCTTCTAGAGCTGTCCAATCTATCTTTTTCTCTCCCACCTCCCATTCCTTTTCCTTGAGTTTCTCATATACCCCTGCGGGCAACAGGACCTTTAACATTTTAATGATATCAGGATACGTGTATTCTCCCATACGGAGCATGTCTTTTAATTCTCGATGGAACCCTGCTGGATCTTTGTCATGACAGGGAATTAACTTCTTCATCTCTAAGAGTTCCATCTTTGTAATAGGGGTGTAAACAAACACTCGTTCTAGCTCACCACCCGTTGTCCTAACTGGATGTACTTCTCGTAATGGATGCTGTCTATCTATGTAAAATGATTTACTTTCTGGGGGTGAGACGTGAACAAAATGCGGATTCAGAAACGTTCGATATTTGTGGCGCTGTTCTAGAATGATACTAATTAAATCGGTACCTAAACCTCTCCATCTATACTGGAGTAATTCGTTCAGAACATCATGTAACGGACCTGGATCAGAATGCTGACCCTCATACAGTGTAATGAGGTGCTGGATCATATACATACCCACCAGTCGCTGTTCGGCTGGGGGCAGTTTCAGAAACATTTGTGCCACTATTTCGTCAGGAAAAGTGGTAGAATCGGTAGTCCATCGGACTGCTGATCGGGCTAATTCTTGTTCATGCATGGTACTAAGTTCACTATAACCGATTCGTGATTTCAGAATGTGATCGGTAGCTTGAAATACTTGCTCAAGAGAACCTTGTTCTGGTGCTGGAGAAGGAAAAACTTTCTTGTGTTCTAGGCGTGAATGTCGGTCGGGAAGTCTAGTTCTACCTACATACGCTATTCTGGTGGGATTCTCGTCGTCTACCTCTTCAGTAGAAGAGTTGTCTTCTTTCTCACTTACTTGTGCTGCTTTTTGTTTCTCGTGTAACTTTATTATTTCCCTACGGATCTTCTTATACATACTGTCTATACAGTTCTGTGTCTTGTGTTTTCCCTCGGCTATATGGTCACTCCACCTGGTCAGGACTTTCATTTCTTCCGGATCTTTATCCGGATAATCTTGTTCTCTTATCAAACAATTAATTAGAAACTTTAAAAGCATGAGCTGAATCTCGACTTTTCTTTGAGACATGGCCTCGCCAATACTTTCTGGATCTACTCCTGTACGGATGAAACGATATATTCTGTCTAGATATTCTTTCATATTCGGTAGGGTGTCCAAATATTCGGTCACCCGCCTTACACGCAATGAATACAGGACCATACCATCATCGCCTGGGACTGGATCATAACGGCATTCAGTAAGAGCTCGTTTGATATCTGCAACTGACTGATTTTTGGGTGACCGCTGTAACGCTCGGGCATGTAGCTCGAGTAATGTCACACGTCTGTGTTGCGGCGGGGTACAAGGAGGACTTCCCCCCGCAGCCCCTAGACTAGAATCGTCGACGGGTATTGTACGTGCTGGTAGAGTGACTGATGTAGCGGGTACATGTACTGTAGGCTGGACCGGGGGTACCGTACCAGGTGCTGTAACGGGTGCCCCGGTGGCTGGAGGAACAGGAATTACATTATTTACGGGAGCTGGCGGAGCAGGATTTGCATATTCTGGGACTGTGTCGTCCAAATAGGACGAGAGAAAAATATCAGCTGCGGTCGGTTTGTGACGTAGCTTAATCGGAACTAATGGCGGCGGAAAATTACATGGTGCTTCCGGGGTTGCTTTCGGCAAGCCCTCGGCAAGAAGAGGATACATACCCTTAATAAGGGCATTTCTCTGTCTGTCTGACTGTTCGGCTTTAACTCGTTCACCTATTTCGATTAATTCCCTTTCTTGGGCTCTTTCTGAGGATTCCCTACTTAATTCTGTCTTTCTGATTTCTTTTTCAGTTCTTTTATGAGATTCTTTGCGCCATAACTCGATGGCATCTTTCTGGGACTGTCTGGCTTTCTTTTTTCATAATGCTTCTTCTACTGGCATGATGCACTCGGCATCCCGCGTACCTGATACGGGCCATCTATATTTCTCTTCTAATTCCTTGGTGTACTCCACCCATAAGTCTAGATATAATATGGCACTTATGCCATGCTTATGATACATGAAATGACCTGGACTGTCCCTAGGCGGGACAGGAACTGCTTCCTCTAGCAGACCTTTTCTGGTTTTTAACTGACGTAACCTCGAGAATAGAGGCATAATTTAGGCTGGAGTCTGGACACAATACAATACACGATAAACACAATAATAACTGAAAAACGAATCACTCATACCACGACATTGAAAACACATGAAATAACATTTAAAATAACAGTTCAAACAGAATATTACCTGGTATACTGAGAACAGAACACATGAATTTCTCGAGAACAGAACTTACTAGAATTTACTAGATGCACTGCTAAAACAGTACGAAACTTACCGGTCCCATAAAGAGACACATCAGGACCCGCATCCACCTAGGTGGACACTTCGTGTTGGATCTGTGTACCCAAACCCACGGACCAGAGACAAATTACTTGACCCTGTCTAGATACTACCCCAGCAACGGTACTCACCGGGCAGCAAGAACGGAAGGCCTCGGACTGGACTGGACTGCTACGACGACGGACGGACGAACTTCGGACTTCAGTTACAGGTGGGCCTCTGGATACCTCGGACCTTGGACTCTCGGCTTGGGCTCTGGTCGGGACTCGCCGCGTTCCTCACCGCCTCGTCTGGACGCTGGATCGCAACCTCCGTCTCCTCCGTGGGCCTGAGGGATACTTGAAGCAGAAATATCTGCACGTGCACGGTATGGTTCCGTCACGGCTGCAGAGGATCAGGGGGCCTGCGTGTCTTCTCCGGCGCGTGGGGAAAGGGCAAGTCCCTATTCGGGCGCCATTATGTGGTAAATAAATAATTTATTACCGGATCTATTTTTCAGAATAATCAATAAACAGGTAGCTCAATAAATAAGAGTCAGGATTCGAGGTAGCTGGAGTTTACAGGCTTTTAATCAGGCATAAAGGACAGGAACAGGACAGCCTGCACGGGAATAGGATGGCAGCTGCCGGGGGGCAGGATCTGGAAGCATAAGGGTAACTTTTAATAACAGTGCACAATATTTATAGTTAAACAAATACATTACATTCAATACAGTAGGCGTAGCAGTAGGCGTGGTTCGTAACAGTCGCGAAAGATAAGGGCAAAATGATGTAACAAGAAGGCGTGTACAGGGCGTATACATAGACATGTGATGTAAACGTAACAGAATATGTCATAAACGGGGCGGAGACATGGAGGGGGCTACCTGAGCAGCTGGGACCTCTAACCTAGTGGTGCGCGCAAACGGGCAATGACGTGTTACCAGGGAGAACTGGGGGCTATGACTTCTGCGCTAGAAGAGGAGACTAAAGTCTGGAGTGTCAGAGCGACATGTACCCAGGCATATCCAGTATCTGGTGTTTAGAGTACATGTTGATAGAATCCAAAAGTTATCAGGGCAAAGGCTAATAGACTCTAAGACTGGTGCATGCATAATTCTATATGTAGTGCGTGTGCAAGTAATATTCTATGAACATTAATACAGTATTTCTCTTTCATGGAGACATAAAGGCTAGACCATGACGGAAACTATTGATGCGATTCAGTAGCTTAGGAATGCAGAGAAGGAGGGCTGGACTGATAACTAGAAACATAACATATTCTTGGCAGACTGGGAGGCAGAGCCAGGCCGGGCCGGGCACTGCGTGGCAAGAAGTAAGCTAAGGGTCAGGGATACAGGTGGGGGCTGTATCGCTCCTCGGAGAGCGTTCAGGAGACAGGAGCTGAATCTGAGTCCGGGCCCTTTTGAGGCCTAGAAACGGGGACAATTCAATGAATTAACGTGCACACTGTAAAATGTGGCAACGTAGGTTTACATAGGCCTAATATTCGTTGTTTTCACGAAGACTGGAAACTGGCATACTAGAGATGGACACAACTGTAATTGCGTCTTTAATCGATCAGAAGGGAATACATGCATATCGATCATGCACATATAACAAAATATGGGGAACACGTAGGCACATATAACATGGCAAAATTTACTTTTCCACACCTGCCTGCCCCTCGCACTCTCTCTGCATGAATGTCCTCTTGTCACAGGCTGCCCCTCATCCTGCCTCTGTCTTTGGCGGTCTCTGTCAGCTACTCCTGCCTCTTCCTCATTTTTGTCTCCCTCCCTCTCTCTTGGGTTCTCCTCTTGTCCCACTTTCTGTATTCCTCTCTGCTTTCACCCCTTATGTATGCCTTTTCGGAATCATCCATGCTCCACTTCAGCCCTTTCTTTACGTTTTCCTGTCAGTCTTTTCCCTATGCCTGGTGGTCCTTTTGCCTTCCTGTCTCCTTTGTCACAGTCCTGTCTTTGCCTGGCTGGCGACTATGCCTCTTGTCTTTTGTCTCTTTGTACACTTCTCTCCGCCTGCTGCTCTTACTGTCCCTGCTCTACTGTTTATCCTCTGCCTGCCTCTATCCATCTCTCTTCCCATCTCCCCTTTCATGTGTCCGCCTCTTTCCATACGGTATTCAGCTCTTCCTGTGGATCATCTGCCTTTAATGTCTATTTGTCTCCCTACCTGTCTCTGTCACTCTCCTATTGTCTCTTTTTATGGCTGTTGATGGCTTGGTGTGGATTTATCCTTAACTTGCTCTATTCACAATGTTTGCCTTCCCCTATCTCAATTTATCTGTTAAACTGTAACCCCTCCCAGACATGCGAGTAATCCCCCTCCGCCTACGGCCTTGCCCAGGCACCAAACTCTACCATTCCCTTTGGGTAATCAAAGTCAGAGTCCTAGCTGGTGGATAACAAATGACGTTTATTTTGAAACATGAAGCATAAACACACATTTCTTTTCATCCGTATGCTCCATGCTTTCACACAATATCACATCTATGAACTATCTCATTCTGATGCATCAGTTCCTAGCTTCTTCCAGCACAGCCAGCCCCCTTGTTAGACGGCCCCCCTTTTTAGTGTCTCGCGCTTGCAGCCTCCAGGCTTCCCTTGCTACTGATATCTGAGTGGGTGGCCATCAGGTCCAGCTCGGGCTGCAAGTGCTGTGACCGTATGCTGCGGACCCCAAGCTGGCCATTCGTCCACTCCCCCCAGTTTCCCTGTTGAACGGCATCTCAAGGACACTGTTTGCGCGGCTCATCATCTTAGGCTAGTGTGCATTTTAGTCTGTCTATATTTTGCTGCTTCTGCCACGCTGGAAGTGGTTCCTCAACATCTGGCATCTCCCCCAGCCCCCCTTATTCTCTTTCCGACTTGCTCATGAGAACCTCAATTGCTCCAGCGCCCCAACCAAGTTAAGCAGGAACGTGTCCATCCCCATTCCCATCAAGTTGGGGCCATCAGCCTTGCAGTATTCTGATGTCTTTGGATTTATGAGTATTAGATCACACAGGGAGGGACAGGGGGCTTGGTAGGTCCAGCACACAGGCCCGACCATAAACTAAAGACAAAGAGTATGCTGTTCCTGGGGAGTTTGAAGGAGGAAAGGATATCAAACCACGTCAGTATGAAGTTGTTTGTAGGTGCTTAGCAGGACAGTGTAGTTAGAACTCGTCCAGGAATAGCTCCATTAAGGAGCAAGGGCCCTCACACACCCCGAGGGGTGTCATGCTTAATCATAGGGCAGCTCCTCATTGGGCCGGCACTGCAATGCCCAAAGGGCCCGCATGGGGATGTATGACATTACAACGCATGATTTTACATCGCATGCCTTTACAACGCGGTTTTTACATCGCAAACCTTTACAACGCATAGCGCTTTGGGGTGCTGGATAGTGAAAAGTTTAATTTACTATTCCAACTCCAGTCCCCGTGGACACTAGGGAAGGTGTTGGATAGTAAATTAAACGTATTCCCTATCCTAGAGCGCCCCCAGCGCAATGCGTGGTCATGGTTTGCATTGTAAAAGTTGCATCGTGAAGGCACTGCGTGGTAAAAGTTGCGTTGTAAAGGATATTTCCCCCCGCATGGGGGGGCTCTCTGCCCGAGGTCTTCTCGGTTTCGCCGTCGTGAAGCTGGATGGTTTATGTAAGGGCAACCTTAAAAATGCCTCCTGGATTCTCCAAAGGAGTTTATTGAAGAAGTACCTGGGCCATGGAAAAAAAAACAGACTCGAAAAGTTGCGAAATGAATGGGAAAATTAGACCCAAATCAGTTCTAGTGAGTGGTGCAAAGGGTCAACATGTTTCTTGCCTATAAAAAAGTCCAAAAGGTTCTCAGCAATTCATCAGGACCTGTAATCCTCATGTGCTCTGGAGGGGCGGCATATTGTGTAAGGGATGGAAGGAGGTAAAGTCTTTCCCCTTATACAAGGAATCCTAAGTAGTCCTTAGTGTGTGAAAGAAGAAATCATAACTGAGGTAAAGAATATATACCTTCTGGAAAAAAGTAGCACTGGAAAGTTAAGGTAATGGAGCCCTAACAGGGACAGGCAGGTGAACTCGCTCAAGTTGCGAGCGGGACCAAATGCGGTCCTCGTGGACAATTCACAATGCCTGTTGCCCTCCAGTGGCCTTGCTGCATTGCATGCCCCTGACATTTAAACCCCTTGTTGTGCTTCATGCCTGCTCATTATTTGCTCATTTTCTGTCCATCTCAGTCGCCCCTCCTTGACAGCTGTGTGGACTTCCACTGTCTTTATGTGACCTCCGGTCCTCTCCCTCACTTTTCTCAGTGCTGTCCTCTTCGCTGCAGGACATCCCCTTCGAGGAACCCTTTGCCACCTTGTGACCTCTGTTCCTCAGTAGCTCTCTGTCGATTCTTGACTCTTTTATTCCTGCTTTTTGAGAAGCTGCCTTTATGGCTGCAAGCCTCCCTTTCAGTATATTTCTTGCTTGTCCTACTGTGAGCTGGGAGGCCTTCGATGTCCTAGGCCTTTTAGCAGGCCCTACCCCAGGCTGCTCCATCGCGTGCTGGTTGAGCCAATTTTTGCTCCCAGGCTTGAAACAGCCAGCACGCTCTCTTCAGCAACACTCGCTAATCATAATCAAGCTCCAAGTGACCCTCCGCCCGGTCAGGCTCCTTCCTGCTCACCCTGGGCCGGGTGGGAGCTTTTTTTTGTTCCCTTCTACCTGTTCTACGAGGCAGGCGGGCTGATGGCGTTCCCGCGACTCCTTGCCCTTGTCCAGCATTATTCCCTGCTTTGCACCTGTGGGCGTGCCCTGATTGGAGTGAGGGAAAGCCGGCTTGTGCGCCACTACGTGTGCGAGACTTGTGCCTTTGTGGGTGCTACCAGCTACTCCTGCATCTGCCTGCTTCCCTTTGAGCCCTCACCAAGCCAACCCTGCAAGAGACCAGGCAGGCTCACGGCACAAGACTCCGGAACCAGTTTGGTGGCGCCCCTCCTCGGGATCACTGTACCTCTGTTTTTGTACCGCTCGAGTCGCTGGTTGAAGAGCAGTGTGACACACTTGCTCTGTCCGTCCCACAGCGCTGCAGCACAATCCTGCACCTTACGACTGCCTGATGCTCTCCCTGCGGACTCAGCGAACAGCTCTGGTGCAATCCTGGTTGCCTGACAGAGGCCGTAGCTGACAGCTCATGAAGGGATCCTGCGACGAGAAGTCAAAGTCTAACAGCAAGGTTCCAGCGACCAGAGGTCAAGGCATGGCCTTCCTGCCGCTTGCCTCCTTTCTTATCTTGGCTTCCATTCAGGTGCTTCGCTTCCATTATGGGATTCAAAGCCCCCTAGAATCACCTGTCTGCTTTTTCCAGGGCTCCAGGCTCACTTTTCGCCGGCTTCACCTCTGTGCTCTAGCAGACACCGCCCTCAGGAGGCGTTCTTCGTGGGCCTTCCATGGTCAGGCGCTGCCTTCCTGCCCCGTGTCCTACCTCACTTTCTTTTGCATCTTGCGCTCTGGGACCCATTCCTCTCTTTCAATGTCTCTCCTCCCCCTTCATCCCATCCCTGTCTTATCATGTGGCTGTCAGTGATCTGATGCCTGCCTCTCTCTGCTTCACTGTCTCATCATCTGACTGTCTATGCTGGATGTCTGTCCTCTTCTCGCCCCCTCACAAGTTAGTCCCACGAGCCTGCTGTCAGTATACTGTGCTCTTCTCCTTTCTCGCAGGGCACAATGGGATAACCTATCTGACACCCCCTCCCTTATGCTGCCTCTTCCCATCTCTGTTCCTGTATTGCCGTAGCCTTCTCCCTTTCCACTGTCCCTCCTTTGATCTCCTACTTTACTTTTATTAGCAGATCGCCATATCACACTCTTTCACCCACCTTTCTCTCCCACGGTCTCCCTGTATTTTTGTTCACATCCATTTCAACCCCTCATTCATTATTGTGTGATCTCACCAATCTTCTCAATCCACACCTCTTCATCGCTTCATGAATCTATTCCTCAATCTGAATCCCTCCCTCGGATTACAGCACACCCTCTAGTTTTACACTGCTCTCACAAGACTCTACATATGTTGATTGCCATCCCTGGGCCCAGGGCTTTAATTGGGTCGGGTCCTATTGGTGCTCTGCACTGGCAGTTCTCAAAACCAGGTTCTGAGGCGAATCCGTATTAGGCTCTCCATTTTCACTCTCACCCTCAGCATGAACTTATATGACCTTAGTGACATACCACCCTTACCCAGCCTTTAATAAAACTTCGAGGAGGCTGCTTTGTTATGTATTTAGTCACAATCACAAGCTATAATCTTTGAGAGAGGCCTAGGGAGTTGTTAGAGTCTCTCTTTGTCACTTTGAGGTTGTATGGGTGCAATATGAAGGTTTAGGACATAGGTAATGTGTTGTAATATGTTTTGTTGTGTGGGCATTTGGGTGAGCGCAGAAGTTGTTTGGAGCCTTGAGGTTATTTAGATGCATCATAAAGAGTGCTTGATGGACATTGAGTGGGTCTCTGTAGGGCTAGGTGATGTGTTGGGGCAACATAATTACACTCCACATAATACTACTAAACACAACATGATTCAACTCCACATAATTACACTCTACTCAATACCACATAAATAAACCCCACATAAAAGCACTCTTTGCCACATAGCAACAATCCACATAAATACACTCCACACCATGTCCCATAATTCCAATCAGCATAATTTCAATCAGTGCCACACAGTTCCACACAACACAATTCAACTCCACATATTTCCATTCAACACCACATAATTGGATAACAGACCACGTAATTCAAATCAACAACACAATTACACAACACACCACATATATCCAATCTACATCACAGAATTCCACATCATGCCACAAAATTCAACAGCACACCACATAAGTAAACTCCACTACATACCTCTCCATAACACAGAATACCAATCCAAATATTTACACTCCATGACATTCAATCCCACTCCACATGATTCAAGTGCACTCAATACCACATAATAATGATCCACATCATTCCATTGCAGACCATGCCAAATAACTCCACTACACAAATCCACTCCACACCACACTATTCCACTGACTTGGGGGGGGGGGGGAGGGGGGTGTCCACTGCACATGTACAGATGACTTAGTCATTGTTACCTATTGAAATTTGAGCTTCAACTGGTGAATATAGTAGAGAGACAGCATTTTCCCCTCTGTTCAAAGACCAGGCTCACTACTATTATTCCAGAATTAATTATATTTATATATGTCCTTTTCAAGGCGGGTTTGGTATGCCACCGCCCACTAGTGAAACTCAAGCTTCTATTGTTGAGGGGAGTAGAGAGACACCTACTTTTTTTAGTTCCTGCCCAAAGATCAGGCTTACTAATAACATTTCAGAAGTAATTACACCAATTAACCCTGCATGTCCGATTCAAGATGGGTCTGGCTCAAAAGAACCCCCCCCCCCCGCTTGACGTTTACAAAAAACAACATACCATGGAATATTGCTGAGCATCCCCGATGCTCTTTTCATGGAACATTGCGGGTCTAAGAACAAAGCTATAGGATGTGTACTGGTAAATAATTTAAAGTATGCCTATTTCAGGAGACATAGGCTCTCTATAATATTTTTAGGCAAGGATTTATCTCACACTGTAAATATGCCATTCAAGCTACGGTGGGCATGCTGGCGGAGTGGCTCATCATTTGACTAAAAATGTTGTTGGACTACGACTACAAAGAATACACATTGACTCTCCTGATATGTGAGCCCAGAGAGTGACGTTCAAGGATAGGCCTTTCTATTTGGTTATTAATATTTATAACAAAACGACCCCTTTTTCCCAAACATCTATTACTTTGAACATTTTATGTGCATTCTCTGCAGATTTGCCCAACTCTCATCGAATAATCATTGCAGGAGATTTTAACTCATGTTTTGAACCTTATACACCATATTTAGACCTTATTGATGAAGAGGACTGTCTTTGGGATATTCCATATTTTGATTCAACAGGGAAATTACCTTAATGAAGGGCAGCAGGTCTGTAGATTGTGGATATTATGGTCACATATGGTTTAAGAACAGGGAACAGGTGATTTCCTTCAGATTGTGACGCAAAACACACCTTTGTTAGAGAGAACTACAGTGACTATGTCCTGCTTGACATAAGGATATGGCATGAAATGTCTGATTTGACAGTAAGTATGATAGCAATTATTTTACCATCCTAATACTTTGGGAAAGGTTGAAAGAGAAGGGCCCCAGTAAATGCAGATACTGCTAATCCGGTGATGGTTACTGGTAATAAAAGAGTGCTTAAATGGGAGTCTCCTCAATTCTAAGGAATTACTAGCCAATCTTTATCAACTTGTATCGAACAAACTTGCTGTATTACAGCAAATAGAACCTACTCCTGGGCAAAGAGAGGCTGCTCATATAAACGTTTTAATAAACTGGGGATTCTATTTGGAAAAACTTGTGGGAGAAAAAGGGTCTTAAACCTCATAGGTGAAATAAATAGCTTGATCATAATTATAAGACTACAAAGGGTGTTCTCACCATTGCCGCGAAAAGCAAAGATAAATCTCTGATTTTTCTAGCGTTGAGGGATTATGCTAGCACTATAAGAGAGACATAAAACTTTGTGGGAAGAGGGACTATGGAAAATGTATTTATGGCAACTAGAGCCAAAGATGGTAAGCGTTTTTGGCATTTGGTATCTCAGAATGGGCACACTGACAAGCAGAGGCCAGTTTGTCATATATCCCCTGCTCAACAGTTGCCCGGGCCTATTTTTTGTCCCAGTCTGCCACTGGACTGTCCTGCTTGTTGCTCCCTTAGTTATTCTACCCTACCTCAGACACTGTTTTGCATGGCTGTGGTACCACGGGTGGCAAATTGTTTAGGACTCATTGTTAAAGGAGTTTCTGTGTCAGAAGCTTACTGACTGCTTCTGCTCAATGAAGTAACAGGCCTGCATGCGTATATTCCTGCCTGTCCTTGATCTTTAGTTGACAACATCAGATGAAAATGGCAGTCCATGTGCTGCACAACTTTCTGAATGCACCACCTCAAGGCAGGGGTGTAGCTTAGTCAGTGCGGATCAGGTGGTGAGAATGTTACATTTATCAACTAAAAAAGAAGTGATCTGCAGGATGGAAGAGTGAGATCTCCAAGGTTTAGGATGGACTGTTTCAATGTGAAACAGGGTCGGATTTGCATTAGGTGGGTCTCTGTCTAGAGTAGCACAGTGGGTGAAAATTGATGGGATGGAATGCTACCCCAAGAAATTGTCAATATTTAAACTATTTTCAAGCATTCCTCCTGCCACCTTATAGGTATTTGATTGCCAGTAGAATGCTTGGAATCCGGAGATTGGTGCAGCTTTCAAGCTACTACAGCCAATGCTTGTGAGTTTCCAAAAGTAGTAAATTAGCACCCATTCAAGGAGGACTTCTATTAGCGCAGATTTACTATTTTTTAAATAAACCATTCACTATATACATTTATGTTTTCACCCCCAAAAAAGTTAAATGCTCTTAGAAAATAAGAACCACAATGAAAACAGACATAGACATAGCAAGCAAGGCTCAAGGTCTCCCGACTCAACTACTAAACCCAGAATGCATTTGGAGGGTGTCACCCTCCACCCTCCCAAGATGCACCCCTTCCCATCCCACCTGGGCATGGTAGTTCTCCCTGAGAACTGATGACATGGCCACAAAAATCACAATAGCCTGGATACTAGACTCTGCCATGAAATCATTTGTTCCAAATTTATTTTCAATGCTTGATGAGCCCTGATGGTAGATTTGTCAAATCAGTGCAACTCCATGTTTCCATTGCTTGTCTTTTACAAATCATTTTATCGAGTGACTGACGGTTCCATGTACTAAACCAAAGATGCGAATAGACGTGGGTGCTTTTGGAAATTATTAGGGTGAGCTGAGCCAAGCCAAGAACATGTTTGGCAGGTATATCGTTCAACAAACATAAAGTAAATATAATACAGTCTCTTCAAAATTCCATTTTTTTAAATTCTTTAACAAGCAGAAGCGGTTTGCTGTAGTCCATCAGATTATATCACTGCTTGGACAGACATTTATTAAAGATGATAGTTTTTAACCATGAATTTACTAACATTAACGTCTAGCCCCCAATGACAATGCCATTTGTGAACTAAGAGGCAAGTCAGTAGTCATGTAAACTCTAAACATGGCCTAGATTCTTCAGTTCTGGGAGCTTCTGTTACATCGATGGGTACGACACAGGATTAGTTACCCAATAGATCTGGGTGCAAGACTGGTCGGCAGGAGAAAGGTGCAGTGTGGAAATCACCACACGGAGTCTTCAAACAATGTAACCACTTTGCTCGTGTGCTGGGGACTCAGTCACTCTGAAATTGTACCAGTGCTAATGCTGCAACTTTTGTGACATACAATGCATAACTTTTGGCTTTTATCCTGCAACATCGGCACGTGTGCTTTCTGCACGTGGGTCACCTTGGTGTAGGTTGGTGCTTCCTGGCATTGTTCTTTGGCATCTACTGACTCAACCTGCTGAGGGGTGTTGTCCACAACACTATTGGTGTGGGTTCCATAATACCATTGGTGTGGGTTCTGTGATACTCTGTTTGACATACACTTCCTTTGGCTTCAGTGCACTCTGCTTGTGTTTATGTTTCTGCAATTGAAAGTTCCACCATAATTGTAGTTTTAAGGCCATGTGTGCCTTAAATTCATTGATTGTAATGAATCCACAGCCTTTCTTCCCTTCCAAGGTGGAACAATCTATTCCTTTAAAGGAATGGAAAGAATATTTCTACAGATTCATAGATACATTTGACAATGAATAATTCACTCCTAAAAAGAAAACAAAAGTATTACTTTATTGCTGGGGACCGGGTGGACTCAAAACCTACAACTAGATTTTTTTTTAAAACACAAAGGGGGGTAATGTGTTTACGCATCCGTTAGAAGATTCAGAAGTGCATTTCTCTCCGATTGTGTGTGTGATCGTAGATAGATATGATGTTTTCCAGTGAAAACAAAGGAAAGCTGAAAGTGTGTACGACTATTTATCTACGTTATGTGCATTAGCACTGACATGCAGATTTGTTGTCCTGCAAGAGGAACTTATCCTGGACCAAATAATAATGCATGCAAGCAACCTGAATATTCGGGCAAACTGTCAGTCAAAGGCGAGTTTCCTTTGAAAGACGCTGTGGCTTTGATACAAAAAGCAAATTACCGGAGAGGTTTTCCAAAGCAGTTTTAGACGAGGCACAGGATGTCAAAGAGGTGAATAAAACGGTACCCTCTGAAAACAAGAAAGATGAGGAGAAAAGTAAAGGGAAAGTTAATAGTTTCTTGCAAGAAGGAAAGTTCAAGCTTGCGTACAGGGGTTAAATCTAGTCCCAAGCGAGTGCTATTGCTTTTGTTCTGCAGATCATTTGGCGTATTATAAGTTGTGTCCTGCTAGGAACCAAAAATGCTCCACTTGTGGTAATATTGGTCACTATGCCAAAGTTTGCGGAAAATTGAGCAATACAAAAGGAATGTGAACTGTGTGAATGAGGAAAGTGATGAGAATTCAGATGATTCTGACATGACCTTTATCAATCATGTGTTCTGTATTGATTATGACAGTTGTATGTGGCAAAGAAAGGACCTTCTGTGTTAGGTTAGGCTGACCAGGAAGAGTTGGGTATCATTTTAAATCCCAACTGTATGTATCCTGTCCTATCGGTCAGTGACAGTGATAACGATAGCGCTGACACTCTGAAAGAGTAAAATAAAGTATTTTCTGGCGAGGTAGGACTGTTGAATGATTTTGAGCATAGAATTGAATGAAATCTTCTGCGGTTCTGTGTGTCCACAAGATTAGTACTCATATCCATTAAAGAAGTGAACATGGAGTTATAGAAATAGTTGATGCAGACATAATTGAGCAAGCTGAATCCGCAGAATGGGTTTTTCCATTTTTTGTAGAAAGGCATCCCAATGGAAAAGTTAGGCTATGAGTGGATCTTAAAGAACTTAATAAAAACATTCTGGTGGATACTTTCCATTAGCCTGTATAAATTAGATATTTACGGCTACGAAAGATACGTGTTGGTATTCAATCTTGGATCTGAAATCAGCCTACCATGAGATGTCTTTATATGCAGACAGTAAGCAATTTACAGCGTTTGTTATTCCTTTTGGCTGATTACAATTTAGCAGGGTGCCCTTTGGTTTAGCATCTGCTTCCGCTTTATTCCAAAAAACAATGAGAAATATCTTCAAGGGGGTGGTGGGTATAATGTTTATCCAGGCTGATATCCTGGTTATGGACATAGACAGAATTGAACACAATGATAGAATTAAACAGGTCCTAGAATTCTAAGAGTAAAAGGGTTAACAGTAGAATTCAGCAAGTGTACATTCACACAAAATGAAGCTGTTATTTTGGTCACTGTAATTGTAAGAATGGTATCAAACCTAAGGAAGGATCGGTTGAAGCTATAAGGAAAGCACCTAGTCCAACTGGAATGGATGAAGTTAGAGCCTTTTAGGGGCTAATGGGATTTTATTCAGAATTCATTAACATATTTTCAGAAAAAGCATACCACATACAAGAATTACTCAAATGCAGAGTGAAATTTACATGCACCTTTTCTTAAAGGTTTTTATCCCATGTGCCAAATTATAGTAACCATGGATACAAGTAAAGGGCTGGGCGCAGTTCTTTCAAAATGTGATAATGAACGTAATGATTCGGTGGTCGCGTTTGCTTCACATGCTCTTACATCAGTTGAGGTAAGATATTCTGTGATCGAGAGCTAAACTTTAGCATGGGTGTGGGCTTTGAATCATTTTCACCTCTATGTGTGGGGTTTCCATGTTTTGATACGATCGGATCATAAACACATATCAAAAATTCTGACTACCACTGGGTTACAAAACGCATCACCCAGATTAAGTAGAATGTCAGTGAAATTGCTGGATTTCACATATGATGTTGAGTACTGGCTTGGTGTCAAGAACAGAGTCGCTGATTTCCTAAGTAGGATGCCATTATCCATTACAAAAGAAGACAAAGTCATGCAGTACGATGACAAAGTAGTGTTGCTATTTGATGGTGGCTTGGATGGCATTTCATTGAAAGAGTGCATGAACAATGTGGATGAGGATGATTGTTTAAAAAATTGCTGAATTTGTAAATAAAGGGTAGCCTAATAAAATAAATCTGAAGCCAAAAGAAATAATGTTTTGGGTGTATATTGAGGACAACATGTTATTCAGATGTGGAAATGTGGTTCCACCCGTAACCTTGAGGAAGAAGATACTGAAAGGATGCCATGAGGGTCATCAAGGTGTGTTCAAAACTAAACAGAGAGTGAAATACAATTATTGGTGGCCTGGTCTTGACAAGTAAATTGAAGTGGTAATTCATGATTACATTGAATGCAATAATCCAGACTTTTAAACCAACTTTATGTCCCAATGAGAGCCCAAACATGTTGTGGGAGAGAATTCGTTTGTACATTGTCAAACACATTGAATGTGTTGATGGTGAGTACAAGTACATTTTGGAAGTAGTTGATCACTTTTCAAAATGGCCACAGACAAATATTGTGCACAATGCTTACTGTGCAAGCATCACTACAGTTTTGGATAAACCTTTCATTGGGGAAGGACTACCAAAATGTGTTAGTACTCAAAATGGTCCACAATTCATATCTACTTCTTTTAAGAAATGTTTGGAAAGAAATGGTATTGTGCATAAAACTACTTCTGTTTATTATCCCGAAAGAAATGGTTCCAATGATCGCTTAAATAGAGTTTTCAAAGGAAGTATTTAAATGTCAAAGTGCAAGAAGTTGCATTGGTAATGTGTGATTTTCAAATGGATGTGGGCTTATAGGATCAACCCTAGTTTGGTATCTGATAACAATCCCTTTACATTGATGAGAGGAAAGGAGGCTTTGAGAAAAGATTTAAGATGGATGACTTCTTCCAAACAAGTGGAATGGTCCCCAGAACAAGTGCGAATGAAAATTGATTTAGCCAACAATCATATACGTTTTGGTGTGACAAAAAGTATGGATCAAAAGTGGTGAAACTTAAATGTGGAGATTGGGTTGAACTGAGAAAGGAAAAGAAGGTCAAGAAGTATGTGAAATATCTTGCAATTCAGGTGAAATAAGTGATGGAAAGGTATGGCACATGAGCAGAGTGACAAGATGTCACTTGGTGATAGGGTGCCTGATTACAATATCAACAGTTATGATGTGATGGATTTGGATGAGGTTGGAAATGATTCAAAAGAAGGGAATGGTGAGTCCAAGGATGGATTGTGTGACGCGACTGACAATATTGGCTCACCAAATGACAATGGTAGCAGACAGGGAAATTAGCTTAGTTTGCCCAAGGAGTGTGATAAAGATAATAGCATTCACAACACAAGGGGAAGGTTAGGGAGAGTAATTACTAAAACTGAAAATGATGACGACTTTATCATCAATGTTTAGTTAAATTGCATTTTAGTTTGCCATTTCTGTATGTATTATATGAGACTATTGTAACCTTCCAATAAACAATGTTAATTTAGTATTAAGTGTGTAATACATGCTAGCAATATGTAATTTATTGTTTTTTAAATTTTATGAGTGGAAGATGTGTTGTAAAGTTGTAAGCTTCACTAGCCATGTGCACAGGGCATTGTAATGTGCTTAGATTCTATTAACCCCTTTAGTGCGGCGCGAATTTTCGCGCTGTGCTGAAGGTTCTAATGAGCCTATGGGCTCATGACGGAACGGTTCCGTCATGAGCACAGCTCAACCGACGCTCATGACGGAACCGTTCTGTTATGAGCATGGAAGGGGTTAACACCATTGCCCCGGTCGGAGCATCACCTGTTATGCATAGATTCGAATGAAAGTGCGAATGAAAATTGATTTAGCCAACAATCATATACGTTTTGGTGTGACAAAAAGTATGGATCAAAAGTGGTGAAACTTAAATGTGGAGATTGGGTTGAACTGAGAAAGGAAAAGAAGGTCAAGAAGTATGTGAAATATCTTGCAATTCAGGTGAACTAAGTGATGGAAAGGTATGGCACATGAGCAGAGTGACAAGATGTCACTCTGGTGATAGGGTGCCTGATTACAATATCAACAGTTATGATGTGATGGATTTGGATGAGGTTGGAAATGATTCAAAAGAAGGGAATGGTGAGTCCAAGGATGGATTGTGTGACGCGACTGACAATATTGGCTCACCAAATGACAATGGTAGCAGACAGGGAAATTAGCTTAGTTTGCCCAAGGAGTGTGATAAAGATAATAGCATTCACAACACAAGGGGAAGGTTAGGGAGAGTAATTACTAAAACTGAAAATGATGACGACTTTATCATCAATGTTTAGTTAAATTGCATTGTAGTTTGTCATTTCTGTATGTATTATATGAGACTATTGTAACCTTCCAATAAACAATGTTAATTTAGTATTAAGGGGCCGATTAGGATGGCGGTTTTTCCGCATCCTCCGGGCCGGCGGAAGTGTCCGCCGGCCTGGAGGATGCGGAAAAACCGCGGCGGAGACTCCAAAGACCCACCGCCAAATTAGGATGGCTGGTGGGTCTGGAATTCCGTCCGCCGCTTTTCCGCCGCGGTCGGCTTCCGACCGCGGCGGAAAAGCTATAACATGGCAGGCGGTGTCTATGAGACACCGTCCGCCATATTATGATGTTTGTGTAAATATGCTTTTCCACGGCGGCTTTTCCGCCATGGAAAAGCATACGGACATTCACTTTGGGGGCCCGTTGCGGGCCCCCTGGGTGAATGGGGGGTGGGGGGTGCACATGGGGGGTACCTATGGTACCCCCCAGCATTTGCGTACACAAAGCAGCAGGCACCGTGCGGTGCCTGCCGCTTTGTGCATGTAAATGCAACACATGCATTTTTAACATTGCAGCGGGTGCAGCTTGAAGCTGCACCCGCCGCAATGTTAATAATAGAGGATGTGACCGCCACCCTGGCGGTCACATCCTAATTGCCATGGAGGGACCGCCGCTGCCCATGCGGACGGTCCCTCCTACTCAGGGTTGGCGGACGGACGCAAGTCCGTCCGCCATCCTAATCGGCCCCTAAGTGTGTAATACATGCTAGCAATATGTAATTTATTGTTTTTGAAATTTTATGAGTGGAAGATGTGTTGTAAAGTTGTAAGCTTCACTAGCCATGTGCACAGGGCATTGTAATGTGCTTAGATTCTATTAACCCCTTCAGTGCGGCGCGAATTTTCGCGCTGTGCTGAAGGTTCTAATGAGCCTATGGGCTCAGTACGGAAGGGTTCCGTCATGAGCACAGCTCAACCGACGCTCATGACGGAACCGTTCTGTTATGAGCATGGAAGGGGTTAACACCATTGCCCCGGTCGGAGCATCACCTGTTATGCATAGATTCCACTGATCACAGTTAAACGGTTGTAGGAGAGTTGTCAGACGATGCTATAGGAGTACGACGTGTCTAGGGCTGTATGGAATAAACTTACCTGTGAACATGCTTACTGCCAAGTCATTACTACAGGTGTTAGTGGTGAAACACGGTGGGGTCTCTTAGGACAAATTTAATGCGCCTTCTCTTATTTCTTTCTTTTTTGTTTTACAAACTAAACACGTGCTAATCCCCACATAAATTGGGTGATGCCACCTCATAAATGGGTGGGCTCTGAATAGCACCTGAACATTATGTATTATAGAAGCCCTTGTGTCGGGGCCAGTGTAGAGTTCCATTTGCAAAGCTCACTTTAGAGGCATCCTTTCTGAGGCATACGTACACTATTGCAGTCCAAAACAAACTTGCCCCGAAATGCAAAATCTTGCACTCATTTGACTTTCAGAAGCATTTCTCAAAAATCGTTGCCTTCTTTTTATTCTTTATCTGAACTCCAGTTCAACCGACGTTTCGTCCTGTTTTTTATTCAAGTATCCCACATTTTACTTTGTGTAGTTACATTTATATTAGCTTTGCTCGCGTTTGCACTTTGCTTGCCTCGCTGTGTTCAAGTTAAGCAACGTTCATTTGATATTTCAGAAATAGAAGCATTATGCATTAAGTATTGTGTAGCATGAAATATGAATATTTAAATAGTCCTAAAACCTCCCCAATCATATGTTTAGTATTCCAACACTATCAAATTATACAGAAAAATCATAGTCATACTTAAAAAAACATCACTTTGCATAATCATCAATCTCATTTGACAATGAGCTGCAATATGTAACGAGTCCCAGTTTTACTCTGCAAAAGACATGATGAATATAAATGTACAGAATATACATATCAGATTTGCATTTAAACAAAGGTATCAGTACAATCGGCTTCCTTTCATCATATGCAGCATGGCCTGGTTTCTGAGGCCCAAGAAACTGAGAAACCAATCTCCCTTACAAGGCACAAAATTACTTCTAGAATTTGTCATGCAAGAACCACAAAATACTTTGATTAAGATTTATACAAAAGTAGAACAACCAAGTTTCTCCCCAGCTTTTCACTAGGGAGAGAGTAGCAAAGAGCCATATTTATAAAGATATGGTGCAGCTTCTCTCTTCCGAGTACGGGCACTCAAACGGGTTGCCTAGTGCCATGCATACACATTTGCAGTATAGTGTAGATTCTGTTCGTGACGTCTACTACAGATTTGGTACTCGAAAGATGCCCTTGAGTGAATGCCCTTGCGGAGGAGCGATTGGGAAAAGCGACGGGGTGGACGTCAGGACTCAGGCAAAGAATCAGGCACTTGGGCCCTGGAAATGGCAGAAAGCTGGTCTGTGCAAGCTAAGAAGGACTGGAACACTAGACCATATACTGAAGCATTGGCACTCATTCCCTCACTTCCTGGGTCTTGGATCACTATAGGGTGAAGTGCTGTACAGTGCTACTCAAGACTTCACCTGAAGTAAGGCCTGTGCCTGTCACTTTGTTGCAATGGTTCTGATTTCGTATAATTTTGCACCATAGTGCGTCCCTCATGTTTGTTGTTTTCCTTCCACTCACTTCCCCCTGGTTCCCTACTTAGTCTTACCTCTCCTTGTCTTTGCTTTTTTGCGTTCACACCTTTGGAGCTTGTTCACATTATTTGTCTAATATTGATTCAACCAGCTGGCGTCACCTAAATACATCTCATTCTCGGTCTTCTATCTGGTTAGAACCACCAACCCTTAGCATCCAGACAGAGTGGTACCCTCCACTGAAACAGACTATTACTTAAAGGGGCGTGAGCTCCAGTTCGGAGTGTATCACTCTCATTCCCTGATGTGTCTGGTGATATGTTCCACTCTTCATAACAGTGTAGGTATTCAGGGTTGGCAGGCACCTTCAGCGAGTCTTTGACTCTGGAATCAAGGGGTCCATGTGTTCACTTTAATCTTGATGAGCCTCAAGTGTCTAATGCTTGTAGCTCCTTATGACATTTAAGTGAAAATTCCACCATCAAGGGTCTGTTGCAGGGGAACAAACTCGAGCATCATGGTGGCATCAGTGATGGCATCGTATTAAGGCAACTGCAGTATAATGCTTTCCAAGCAGCCTATTTGTTTTCTTAGGTTACTTACAGCTCTTCCTCTGCCCACTATTTCAAGCTTGCAGCTCACAAATCTCCAGACAGTTTCACTTTTGAGGATGTTGCCTCCATGGCTTTCATTTACCAATCCGGGACATTTCCCCTTATTGTAGGTATTTGGTTATAGAGACCTAACTCCTGTTTAAATTGCAGCAGGAGCATTGTGATCATGTTGCAATTGAAATAAAGAAAGGAGTGCGTATGTAAATATTTTAGACAATACCACAGAAAATCTACATATACGAATTAGATACAATTTGTTGCCCAAACCCATTAATTTAGCCAGTAGACCATGTCTTCTCCTACCTAAATGTATAATCTCCTTTCATCATTTCTAGCAATAGCTCTTGTTCTCATCCCACTCACAGCATTTTATACATATCTCACGTCTGTCCCACGTCTGTCCCATGATTTGTCTTTTTCTGAGGAACGTGCATGTCCATTTGCTTTTTTTCCTCTTATTTGTGTATCCATTCACTAGAGCATTTTTTGGTAAACCAATCCTTCCGGAAAGCTGGCAAATGCTCTCCTATGCATGTCCACATGCTCTCCCATCCAACATCATGATAAAAGTTCAATCAATGTTCACATCTTGAGAGCAAAGGTCTATCTTGGGCAGCAAAGACATATTAACATATCAACTGGGTGATATAATAAGGCTTTTTTGTCATTTATCGTAACTCTGGATATCGATTTTTGCATTTTGAACAATGTTATTTTTTTACTTTTTTCATTTATCCGGGTGGTGTTTTTGGCAGAGCTCTGTTTTGTTTTAGATAATATGTTCCGTAGGCACTAAGCACTTTGCAATCTGTCAACACAGAACAGTACATGCTGGAATGGGTGAAACACATTTTAAACTGATGCAAGGCAGACAACGAGGCACCACATTGGTTCTGGGAGGGACATGGCAAGAAGGTGCCTGGTGTTGTAAGGGGTCGTACAAGATTTATCCAAGAGGGTGATTTGGTGAAAATTAAACCAGGTGGTGTGAGTAAAAGAATATCAAAGTTCAGAGGTCTATACAAAGTCAAGGTTAATGGTGGAAATTAGGTGAAGTTGGAACTTTAGGAGGGTAGCACTTTATCAGAAGCAAGGGGAACTTCAAGACGTGTCTAAGGAAGCAGATGTGTCAAATTTCCCATAGTTATTCATGAGAAATGAGGATTTTAAGGGCACTCAGTACAGCACAAACCTTTTCTCAGGGGAGAGTGAGGGTGAGTCACGAGTCTCATTACAGAGGGAAAGGGAAGTGAGACCAAAGAGAATGCCCAGTTTTTTAAATGCTTGAGTAATGCATTGTCTGTATGGGTTTTAAAGAAAACGAGTAGAGTTGTAAAGCTTTATGTTGTTCCTTAGTAGATACAGTGGGGTTACTTTGTACCATCTGTTTAGTACTAGAGAGGTATTGTTCATGTTGAGTGTGGTTGTTTTCAGTATTATTTTGTATCTCCACGAGTGTTCTCCAGTCCCACCTATACGTACTTTCCTTTTGTTTGGTTTCTGATCGTGTGATCCTTTACCTTGTCCAGGGTGGGGCGTAGTTCTGTTTCCTTATATATTATTCTTATCCCACCCTCTGTTAATTAGATTGTTGTGGTTAATTTGTTAATGCAAAGACGAGAAATGTGTCATAATATTATTTGGCAGCCTCAGCAAAGTTGAGACTGTTGTGATTTAATAACGTAGTTATGACATGGTCTGGATTCTAACTTGAGCAGTTGGGGTTGTTGATTGTAATCGCGCATGGCTGTGACTCAGGGAGGTGGCTCCTGTCTCTTGATAATAAACTACTTAGAAGATTGACATGTGGCTACCAATAATTTACTACAGCCTCCTAGTTGGTTCTGGTCATTGCCACTTGCATTGATTTTTCTGTAACCAGCGAAATGATCTGAGACCATTAAACACCAGGTTTGCAGTTCCTAGGAAGGAGCTTGGTGCAGCATGTAGCTGATGTATGTAACTACAACATTCTTCTGAGAGAGCTCTTGTATCCTCAGTGCCATTGCCTGGGCCTTTGTTTTGTCTCATGGCCATGATGTAGATTTGAAATGTGGTTGTGGAGGGGTGGCAAAAAAAGGAATCTTGTAAACTTCTTGTATTATGCGGAGACCCCAACGATCTAACACATTCCCTTGCCACTGAAGAAGAAAGAGTCTGAGTTTTGCTCATACCCCCGGATAGTCATGTTTTGGGTAGGTCTGGAGGACTGGGGATGTGTGGTCAGGATCTGAAGACAAATGCAGCCCCCCAGGCATGGGCCCGACCTTGAAAGGGG
Organism: Lissotriton helveticus; assembly: GCF_964261635.1. Lineage (NCBI taxonomy): Eukaryota > Metazoa > Chordata > Amphibia > Caudata > Salamandridae > Lissotriton > Lissotriton helveticus. The sequence goes on from NC_136058.1 coordinate 39,333,949, forward strand.
AAGGAATAATTTTCTGGAGCAGGCTGAGCAGATTTCCTAAACAGAAAATATTTTTTTCCTGAGCCATCTTAAAATGTTTTAGAATCTTCTTCTCCTCCACAGCCTTTTGCACCATGTCAGCAAGTTTGCTACTGTTAGAAATGGGATTTCTGGTTGGCTAAGGTTTGTACCAAAGCCAGGCAGAAACCACCACTCTAGTCAGGGGAAGGGAGTTACACTACTAAAACAACCCCTGCTCACCCCCTTGGTAGCTTGGCACCAGCAGTCAGGCTTATCTTATAGGCAGTGTGTAAAGCATTTGCACATCACCAACAGTAATACAGTGTAAGCACTACAAATGGACACCACACAAGTTTAGAAAAATATCCAATATTTTTATATACTTAAACAAGATCAAATACGATAAAAATCCACAGTACAGTACTTAAAATTAGTTGCGTTGCAAGATGTCTTTAAATTGCAAAGTTACGCTGAAAACACAGTTCGTACGAGTCGGTAGCTCGGTCCGAGTCTACTGCCATGCTGAAAATAACAAAGTCTCAAAGTTCTGGCTGACCGCGTCGGTGCGGGCCATCAACAGCGGGACAGACTCGTTAACAGTACCTTTCTTAGTGCGACTCACACAGTGTGAGTCGGTCTTGGCATCCATCGCGTGGAAACGGTGCACGGTGCGGTGTCCCTCGATGCGGTGCAAGCAGCGGCTCAGTGACGATCGACCAGACAGCGTCGGTTAGACCAATGCTTGCGGTGCAGGGCGAGTCGGTGTTCGATGCGGTGCTGGCAGGATGTGGTGCAGGTTACAGAGCCGGTCATGGCGTCCGTTGCAGTTATGGTGTAAAAGTGGAAGCGGTGCACGGTGCGGTATCCCTCGATGCGTTGTAGGCAGAGGCTCAGTGACGATTGTCCAGACGGCGTCGGTGAGACCAAGGCGTGCGGGGCAGGGCGAGACGGTGCTCGATGCGGTGCTGGCAAGTTGCGATGCAGTGACAGTGCCGGTTTGGCAGGGAATTGGCGCTGGCCAAGCCGGACAGCTGTACGGGATGAGTCGGTCAAGGGTGTCGAGCCAACAGCGACCGTGCCGGTGAGCCCAAGCCAGCGAAGTGAAGCGAGGCAATGCAGGATGCGGTGCCTCTCGATGCTGTACGAGCAGCAGCTCGGTGACTATCGTCCAGGACGGCGTCGGTGAGACCAAGGCGGGCGGTGCAGGGCGAGACGGTGCTTCGATGCGGTGCCCTCAGGACACAAGGCTAGTGTAGGAGTCGGATGACAGAGTCGGTCGTGGTTCCCTCTTCTCTGTGGCAACTGAAACAACGGTTCCAGGAGCGGTACCCAGACGTTGGTGAAATCTTTGCAGTCCCTGAGACTTCTTAACAGGAGGCCAGCTCGATTTCAGGCACTTGGAGATACTCAGCACAAGTAGAGAAAGTTCAGTCCAGTCTTTTCACTGCCCAAGGCAGAAGCAGCAGCTGCAGGCCAACCCAACAAAGTAGCAACACAGCAAACGGGCAGTACTCCTCCTGGCAGCTCTTCCAGCTCTTCTTCTTGGCAGGTTCCTTGATTCCAGCAAGATCTAAAGTCTTGGGGTCTGGGCCCTAATATTTATACCAGCAATTCCTTTGACCTCTGAAGGTAGAGGGGCCTGGACCTAGTTCAAACCAGTTTGGGGTGCAATCTGCCAGGGTGCACCTTCTCTCTTTGTCAGTGTGGGCCAGGGTCCTCAGACGTACCACAAGAGGTGGAGCCAACATTGTGGAAGACGAGCCCAGCCCTATTCAGACCAAGGTGCTACTCCTCCCACCCATCTAGGTGTAGATGTGCCTATTCAGTCCGGCTGAATCACCCAGTCTCCCCCCAGCTCCTGTCACTCACAACCCAGACAGACAATACACACTGCAGAGGCAGGCTGGATGGTTAGGTCAGAAAATACCCACTTTCTAAAAGTGGTATTTTCAAACACAGAATGTTAAAACCAACTTTACTAAAAGATGTATTTTATCATTCTGAGTTCAGGCATGCTAAACTTTGGGGAGAGGAGTTGGCCTAACGGCTAGGGCGCTCGACCTCGGACCTGGAGGAACTGGGTTCGAGTCTCGGTAACGACGCCAAAACCTCCTGTGATTCTGGGCAAATCACTTAATCTCCCCGTGCCTAAAATGAAAGTGTGTCCTCATGTAACGTAACTGGAAAATGTGTAAGGCGCTCTGATACCTGATTCGGTTCGGGTCTAGTTCACGCTATATAAAACTCTGCAAAAAAAAAATAACTCGATTGTCTACCATGTTCCCTGAGTCAGTTAGGATCATAGGATGTAATGATCAAACTGCCCATTCTGGCCTATGGAGAATAGTGAAATAGTGAAAAATGAAGTAGGCTGTAAGTCACTATCAGGACATGCCACACACACCAGGGCATGTCCTACCTTTTACATACAATGCAGCCTGCCCATGGGGGTACCTTGGGCCTACCTTAGGGGTGACTCGCATGTAGAAAAGGGAAGGTTTAGGGACTTGCAAGTGTGTGCACTTGCCAAGTCAACATGGCAGCCCCAGGCTGTGCACAGGCTCTCCAAAGGCAGGCCAGAGTTACATTTCACTGGCTGTTTGTGTGGGTGGCACAATCTAGTGCTGCAGCCCACCAACAGCATTTGATTTAGAGGCCCTGGCACTCACAGTGCACTTTACTAGGGACTCATACATAAATCAAATATGCCAATCATGGAAACATCAATCCATAACACATTTTATACAGGATCACTTGCACTTTACCACTGGACAGCAGTGAATCAAAACCGGGAGGTCAGAAAGCACAAAGTCAGGGGAAACACGCCAAAAGATGCCAAGTCTAACAGCTCCCAAACAATTGTGACCCTGGAAAGGCAATTTGTGAATAGTGCTCTGTTGGGTAGCTTCTAATTTCCAGGACCATATCCAAAGTAAACTGCCACTGAAGCACCTGGTGCAGATGCTGCTGATCCTAAACAATCAAACAAGACAACCACCAGAAATTGGGAAATGCAGGTTGGGGCAATTGTCTTGGATACAATCATATAAGGACTGAGCTTTAGCCTCAAAACCCAGCGTTTCTCAAATGTGAATCAACAAGTCATGCATCAAAAGAAGAATAACCTTCAAACTGCACACACATGCCTACAAAGCCGTCCACAACACCGGACCCCAATACCTCAATGAATGAATCTCATTCCATGCCCCAAAGAGAAACCTCTGCTCTGCTGACCTCGCCCTAGCCATGGTCCCCAGCATCCACATGTGGTAGATCCTTCTCCATTCTTTGCAACCAAGACCTGCAACGAACTCCTCCACAGCTTCTGACGAAGTCCAACATTGCACCAATTCAGAAAGAGGACCTCAACACCTGGCTCTCCAAATGGCCAATGGAGCTGCGCGCGGCTCCCCCGGCGCCTTGAGACCCTCACGAGGGAGTAGTGCACTCTCAGACCCCTGATTGACAAATGTGTCCCGTATATATATATATATATATATATATATATATATATATATATATATATATATATATATATATATATATATATATATATATAATATATAAATATATAAATGTATATCTAAGAAAGAAGTGACTCAAACAGATAGATTCACCAAAGAACAAAAATATATTTCCACTACAACGTTTCAGCTTCCGCCTTCCTCAGGTAGTTTCAAGATGGAAAGCTGAAACGTTGTAGTGGAAATATATTTTTGTTCTTTGGTGAATCTATCTGTTTGAGTCACTTCTTTTTTAGATATTTTATTTCTTTGTGACTCATTGTATCCTTTGGGATCCAGATTTTTTCCCTGGCTGGCTGTTGTTTTCGTGCTCAGCTTATTTTATTTCCCAATGTCCAGACGCGTTTCGCAGCTTGTCGCCGCTTGCTCACTCGAGTGGTCCCTTCGATAATGAAAACCCCAGTGGGTGCCGTTTTGCATGAGGTGACTCCTGGTATTTCCCCAGTGGGTTGAGTGGGGCTAAGCATCTCGCCATACTGATTGGTATGCATCCTTCCACACGGCTCTTTCATTGCTCTGTGTCTGGAGGTTTTCCAAACACCGGTTCCATACGCTGGACGGCAGGGCATTTCCGCGACCTAGGCCAGGCCGCATTCAAATCCACACAAAAAAAGGTTGCCCAATAAGGAAATGCCACACAATGAAATTCTGGATGCCTTTAATGGAGGAACAACAGGGCAGCAGAGAAACAGTGTCCCCCTCAAACGATAGAAGCCTAACGCGTTTCGAGTACTCCATGTACTCTTGTTCACGGGCAGAGAGTAAATGAGCAGAGCGGCAGTTGCGAAGGTCCATGAATTTGAAAAACAGTCCCGCCCTTGTGGGCGTATGCACTCAGGCATTATGGTTGTTGTGGTCCCTTCGATAACGAAAACCCCAGTGGGTGCCGTTTTGCATGAGGTGACTCCTGGTATTTCCCCAGTGGGTTGAGTGGGGGCTAAGCATCTCGCCATACTGATTGGTATGCATCCCTCCACACGGCATTCCACATCATTGTTCTTTAGCTCACTTCGCAACCCCAGTTCAGACCCAGCAATATGCAAATCAGTCTTGCTCCTGTGCCTCATGGGAACAACCCAGCCCGAACTGCCACGCCAGGTCTTCCCTGAACCGGAAACAAGCACCCTGGAACCGGCTTCGGGGTAACAACCCTCTTCAGCCAGGCTAGCTTGAATCCAATGGCAAAGTGAGCAAGGGACCTACGTTCCGGGCATACCCTACCAACTTGGGTAAACAAAACAAACACAAGGCGATGATGAACAGAGCGCTGAAACTCTTCAGACACTCACCCCCAGTGAAGGATCTGGGTTTAATTCATTATCTTTCTTTAGCTCACTTTGCCACCCCTGTTCAGACCCAGCCAAATGCAAATCACGATGTTCGAACTGCCAAGCCAAGTCTTCATTGGACTGGAAACACGCATCCTGGGACCAAGGAGACCAGTGCAACAAAGCACATCACGTGGCCCAGCGACAGTGAAATTCAGAAATACGCGGCAAATGAAGTAAGACAAAAGCGCTAGTAAGAAAACAATAAACATAGTGGTAGACTTACAATCGTCTATCAGAGCTGACTGGAAACAAATACAGGCCAAGTGGAAGGGAGAGAAGTATTTATAGAGGGATCAATGGACATAGAAAGTAGACTGTGTTTTAGGAGCCTTCGACTTAGAATAGTGGTGACGTTCCTGACGGAGGCAGGATCGCCTCATACCATTAGGACTTGGATGAAGAGGACGAAGGTGAGGGGGTAATGTTGCTGCTGCAAATCGATTAATCTGTACTTAAGACCCTTACATTTAATCCCCTGTGAGGAGACAATGAGTTAAGAAGAACAATAAAGGGATTAGCAATGTTTAGGACACGGCCAACTGTGGGAGAGTTTTCTACAGTCTTGCAGCAATACATAAGTGAAATGGATGACTGGGGCCTGGCCACCACTGTGCAGGCAGACCATATAGCAGGCCGTTTGCCTACCTCTCTGAATAATCTCTACATTTCCACACAAATCATATACATTCGATGCCCATGAACATTCACTTCATTTGCAGATGTTTCCAACACATACTTATTACAAATAGACATATTTTAGAAATATCTCTCTCTTTTGTGTATTTTTCCTCCAGCATCACATCCCATCTTTCAAGACTCTCTCTTACTTTGATAGTTGTGCGTGACCGGGAGGGTGGCTTAGACGCTTTTATGTTGTACAGTTCTTTTGTAATGTTAGGCAATTATTGTTTTAGTTTAGAATATTCTCCTGGCTGCAGAACCATAGAAGGTTTGGTGCAAGTGCACGAGTACCTGAAACCGACGTATTCAGGGGCAGATTTACAAGTCCCTTGCGCCACCTTTGCGTCACTTTTCCCATGTTAAACGTGACGCAAATGTGGCGCAAGGGGCTGTAAATCTGCCCCTCAGTGTTTACTTGTTAAACAAACAAAAAATTGCAACTGGAACATATGCTGAATACAAACTGAGTGTTTTTTTTATTTTTATTGCAGGTGTTTTCCTTGTACTGCTTCAAATGACAGCTCGATTAACTGCGACATGCCCGCCTTCATGTGTCGTATGCTCGGAAGATGTAACTGTATGCCAAGGACTGCCTTATATATTAGGTACAGTAGCTAATTTTCCAAGCCTTCATTAAAGGGAGCGCTGATGTATCGCCATAGCTCTCTCAATAGGCCCTATTGGATTAGCTGCTAATGGACTCTGTTAGTGAGAGATAAACTTGAACACACCTGAATTTCACACAGGCACTAAGTAATGATGACATAATTTACTTTCCGTTCGCTGGGATGCTTTACAAAACGAGTTTAAGGGTTTCCTCGGTAATGGAATCCTTTGTTTCAGTGAGCGAATGGAGCCATTTCACGCGGACAACCCCTTTTTAAAAAGAAATGCATCATCTTAATAAGTTTTCTCACGTTTGTGCAGAGTTCATTGCTTCCATTTGCTGAAAGAAATACCCATTTGTCTTAAAACGCTGTGATAAAACCGCTGTGTTTTTTTAAAAGATTAAGCCTTAAACTGCGGTATGAAATTGTATCTAAACACCATGAGGCGCTGAAGCGGTCTTTTTAGCATTGCATGTCTTACACTTTAGAATTCTGGAAACGTATTTTTCTTCATTGTAGATTGGTAAAGAATAATTATGAAATTACAAAATGGAGAATAAATGAACATCGCATACAATCTTAATTTGATAATTAAAAAGCACTCGGCAGATCAGCACATAGTTGGTCTATCAATAAATGGTCTTGGCTCCAAATAGATATCTTTTTAACTGTTTGGTGGTAACAGAACTAAGAGGCTCATTATGAAAGCGGTGAATCCGCCGCCGGCAGCCGGCAGGTTGCGGATTTACCGCCAAATTGCACCCATTCTCCGCTTGCCATATTATGATGGCAGGTGGTTTGCTGGAGGACGGGAATTCCGTCTGCCACAGGCAATCGTTTTGATTGCCTGGCAGACCCGGAAAGCATACCCGGAATGGTGGCGGTGCCTAGCAGGCACCATCCGCATATTAGGATGCTTCCTCTCCGCCAGTGGTGAATGGCGGTTCAACTGCCATTCAAAGGCTGGCGGAGATTGACTTCGGGGGCTCGCTGCGGGCCCCTCTTGTATTGGGGGGAGGTGTGGGTGAACTGGAGCGTACCCAAGGTACCCCCTTCATTTCCCTGCACCATGTGGAAGGCACCGCATGGTGCTTGCAACGTAGTGCAGGGAAATGCAAGACCTTCATGTTTTCCATTGCGGTGGGTACTGCAGCCTGCAGCACCCGCCGCAATGGTAAACATGTCCAATGCAACCACTACAGTGGCGGTCGCATTGTAATTCCCTGGTTGGGACCGCCGCCATATAGGCGGACGGTCCCAATTCCTGTGACAAGTCCGTCCGCCATCGTAATGAGCCCCTTAGTATTCAATATCACCATAAAGTGATACTGAATGGCTTCACCTCTTATCCATGATTCAATGGCTTTTTGTCTCAATTCATTGCTTCCTACACGGCGTTTTTCTTTCTTATTCTTATTTTTTTCCCACCTAAAGAGCATTTTGGTCTCACTTTGGCCCGATTCACAAAAGCTAGACTTTTGGTCTAAGTTTACTTTTGTGAATACCGAAAAGTAGTAAAGGCAGACTTTTGGTCTATGTTTACCTTAGTGAATACCGAAAAGTAATAAAGCTAGACTTTTGGTTCAAGTTTACCTTTATGGATATCCAAAAGTAATAAACTTACACAAAAGTGTAAACTTACCTTTGTGAATTGGACCCGTTTTTTTTAATTCCATGGATTGTATCCTTCCACTGCTACCTTCATGGGGGACTATTTTGTTTCTCTCTTTATATTTATGACTCTTTCTTCATCCTTCTGTCCTGCCATGCTCTTTTAGTTCAAAATTAGATCCTCCAGCACCCTCTTGCCCCATATATGCTGGGAACTCTATTAACTGCTCATACATCTGCGTGCAGATATCCTTGAATGCTTTTTTTACCATTCCAAGATAGCATATTGCATTAGCTTTCTGGAAGAGTATTGTGACACCTTGATAATGGCTCTGGCACATATGTAACCATTTTTCTTGATACCAATAAAAATGCGCTTCTATTCGTCGTCCACAGTGCAGTTACATGGATGATATGAAAACAAAGTGAAAGTTATAACTGTCTTATACTATTACACATACAATGGCCATACCCCATGTTGACTATGTTAAGCAAGAATTGACAAAGGCAGTACGACTTGCCTGTGACTAGCCCTATTGATTTTGCCACGCTATTGATTTCCAGAGATGATTACTGGACATTTGCATGCTGAGGTCCTGGGCTGAAGGCCTGCCTGAAGGCCATGACTTGTGGCATACCACTGTTGCTTATGGCAGAAAGCTTAGCCCAGTAGGGTTTGGGCACACAGGAGATTAGGTGTGCAGAAGTTTGGACACTCAAGAGGTTGGGTGCAGGCCCTGGAGCCAACCCTCACTCCAGTCAATGGAATGGTATATGCTACTCAGGTTGGGCCCCTGCCTAGCCAAATTCAATTCACCTTTGTAAAATCTTTATCACTATTTTGCATTTTGTTACATATGCTATTGTTTTTTACTGTTTAACCTCACATTATTTTGCTACTGGCTATACAAAGTGGCACACTTTAAAACCTCCCTGCCAACCACTAGATCTTGCCTACACTAAATGGAGATGCTAAATTGTTGGGTTTATGTCCTGTGTATATTGGTCATGTTTGCACATATATTAGTTAGATCAGGCAGCATGAGGTAATAGGTTTCTACAATAGAATCGAGGGCTGGGAACAGAAAAAACCTAGTTGTGGACAGATTTGATGAAAGTGAATGGAACTGTGGTTTTCTTAATAAACCTTACTCATGTATTCAATGTTATTGGTTCTGGATTGAATTTAACAAGTGGCAACGAGCTAGAGGAACGCTTGTTACCCTTATACAGCAGAGGCTCAGTGTTGACTGCAACAGGATTCATGGAAAGCTGGACCAACCCCATTGCTGGAGCGGACATCGCAATCGCCATCCCAGATTGCTACTAAATCACCCACAAGGACTGCACCGACTGACCAGGAGAAGGCATTGCCATCGCCCACAAGAAAAACCTCCAACTGACCACCCACTCAAACGACCCAACAGCAATCATGTAACACCTCCACTTCCAGACCACCCCCAGGACTTCCCTCCATGGCAACCTCACCTACTGGCACTCCGGCCCCAACCCGCCATTCACCAATGCCATCTTAGACTTCTTTGCACCCCAGGTTCTTGCATCCACTGAGTACATCCTACTCTGGGACCTCAACTTCCACCTAGACAACCCCTGTGACCAGAACACCACCTCCCTACGGGAGAACCATGCCAACATCGGACTCAAGCAGCTAGTGACTGCACCGACCCACACAGCCAGACACATGCTCGGCTCCTTTTCTCCACAAGCGAGAATATCATCTACAACCACACCACTGAGCTCCTCTGGACCAACCATCACTGCGTACATCTTGCCTTTGCCACAGCCCCTGTACACCACTTCCCTCATCGTCCCCCTGTCGCAGCTGGAGCAAGGTCACTGAAGAACATCTTGTTGACATCCTCGGCACAACAATCCCTCCGACACCAACAGACTCCAGCGCCGCAGCTCGCAACCTTCACCGATGAAGCTCCAAGTGCGCCGACACTCTGGCACCCCTCAAGAAGATATCAGGAAAGCCACACTCCAGAAAGCCTGCGGGTTCACTCCCACCCACCACGAGTCGAGACGGAGGAACAATGAAACCCCTTAAATCCACACAACCTTCTTATCTGCTGTCAACACACATCACCTTCTCCTCAAAACCACAAAGAAAATGGCCTTCCAATACAGTATAAATGCCAACGCATACAACAGCAAAGAACTTTTTGCCATAGTCAAGGAGATCGCCTGGCACAACAGCCAGACCACAGATGTCCCACCCTCCCAAGACCTCTGCAACAAACTCAGCACCTTCTTCATCCAGAAGATCAGGCAGATCTATGATGGCTTTGACACACAGGACCCCGTCACCACGCCCACCACCACTGCGTGCAACCACGCCTAACCCCAACAAATCATGCTCAACTAGACTTCGCTCACCACAGACGACACACTCAAGACCATGAAGAGCATCCACTCAGGAGCCCAATTGGATCCTTGACTGTACTACATCTTCCACAGAGTATCCGCCTCCATCGCCCCCAGCTACGCTGCCCCATCAACTACTCCATGGAAACTGCCACCTACCCAGATGACTGGAAACATGCTTAGACCAACCCCATGCTGAAGAAACCGTCCGCCCATCTTCCAGACCTCCAGACCTTCAGACCCCTCTCCCACCCCTCCCCTTCCCAGCCAAGTTTATTGAGAAGGCCATCAACGCCTAACTGAGTTCTTTGAAGAAAGCCACTATCTGGACAGTTGCCAATCGGGCTTCTGAAGAAACCACAGCACCGAGACTGCAATCCTTGCCGCCAGCGACAACACTTGCTCCCTCCTTGACTGGGGAGAAACCACAGCCCTCATCATATTAGAAATCTCGGCCGCCTTCGACACAGCCTTCCACAGCACCCTAATAACAAGACTCCAGGATGTCAGCATTCTCAACAAGGCACTGGACTGGATCCACTCCTTCCTGGTCGGCTGAACACAGTGAGTCAGACTACCCCTGTTCCTCTCAAAACCTACAAAGAGCAGCTGTGGAGTGCCCCAGGGATCCTCCCTGACCCCACCCTAATCAACATTTACATTGCTTTCCTCGCATCCATCGTCAGAAGCCATGGAGTCAACATTATCTCTTTGCCAACGACACCCAGCTGATCATCTCCTTCACCAATGAACCCACAACCGCCAAAATCAAACTTCAAAACGGTATAAAGGCAGTCACTACCTGGATGCAAGGCAGCTGCCCAAGGTCAACTCAGACAAAACTGAAGTACTCATCCTGGGACACACCCCCTCAGCCTTGGACAACTCTTGGTGGCCCGCCGCACTGGGAACCCCTCCCACCCCTCTAGACCACGCATTTAACCGTGGCAAGATACTGGACTCCTCGTTCTCAATGAACCACCAAATCAACACAGTATCCTGATGCTGTTTCCATATGCTTTGCCTACTTCGAAAGACTTTCAGATGGCTACCCACAGAATCCAGAAAGACGGTGACCCACCCACTCATTACCAGCCAACTGGACTACAGCAACACACTCTATTACGGTGTCACCCAGAAAGGTAAACTACAGAACATCCAAAACGCCACAGCTAGACTGGTCCTCAACATCAACAGCCTTAGCCACTTGAGGCAACACCTCTGACAACTCCACTGGCTCACTATCAACAGGAGAATCACCTTCAATTTCCAAACACATACATATAAACCTCTCTCTGATGTAGCACCAGAATATCTGAACCATTGCCTCACCTTCCATACACCCACCAGACAACTCTGCTCCACCCAACTCACCCTGCCACCGTCCCATAGATCCACAAGACCATAATTGTAGGAAGAGGCTTCTCATACCTCACCGCCAAGATCTGAAACGCCCTGCCCCTCCACGTCAGGCAATCTCTGCCGTTGACACAGTTCAGGAAGGACCTCAAGATCTGGCTCTTCGACTGAACCTCTACACCGAGACAGATCACCAGCCCCCCTCCCCAGTGCCTTGAGTAGCCATGCTCTAGAAACCCCTGATTGATTGAAAAGTCCAGGACTTGCGTGGCACCACTTTCAGAGCAGACTCACAGATTGCAGAGTCTAGGTGTAGGAGCAGGATGGCTGGAAGTCTTTTATATCCCAGAGACTTCAGATCAGGGGGCCAGTCAGGAAGTCCACGGAGTCACTCTGGGTACAGGTGATACAGGTCCAGAGAGCAGCAGACAGCTGGTCAACACAGCAAGGTAGGAGTCCAGCAGAGTGGCAGTCCTTGTTGCTGCACAGCAGTTATTATTCCTGCAGAGTGGTCACAGGTCCAAAATGTACTGAAGTGGTGGAGTCAGAAGTCCAGTGCCTATACCCAATTGTGCCTTTGAAGTGGAGGAAACTTCAAAGAGAGGTCTTTGAAGTGCACAGACGTCCCACCTTCCAGCTGTGGCTCCAGACTCACTTCAGGGGTAAGTGGCCCTTAGTGTGGGGACAGGACACAGGCTATTCAGGTGTAAGTGTGAGGTTGTGCCCAGCTCCTCCAGCTCATCGTCCAGAATGGCTCATCAAGTCACAACTAAGCTCCCATTGTGTGTGGCTGTCTAAGGGTAATACACAAAGCTCAGCCATCACCCTCCCCCGACATGTATTGGAGACAGGTAGCAGGCACCAAATGGCTAAAGTAAGATTAGGCCAACTTTCTAAAAGTGACCTTTTCAGACTGACAATTTAAAATCAGACTTTACCATAAGTTGTGATTATAAATTGTGAGTCCAATGTCTATTTCTTCGCAATTGGAAATTACACTCAAAAATATAATAAGGAAATCCCGATATTATCCTATTGGAGTGATAAGCCTTGCAGTAGTGAACAACTAATTTGAGAGTTTTTCACTACCAGGACTTGCAAAACTTAAAAGTATATGTTTTACCTTTTAAATACGTTTAACCTCTGGGTTGTCCAGGATCCACCTTAAGGGTGACTAATATGTATAAAAAGGGAAGGTTTAGGTCTGGCAAGAGTTTTATTTTGCCTGTTCGAAATGGCAGTGTAGACTTCACACACAGGCCCTGCAATGGCAGGCCTGAGCCATGGTTAGAGGGCTACTTAAGTGGTTGCCACAACCAGTGCTGCAGACCCACTACCAGCATTCAATTTACTGGCCCTGAGGACACGTAGTGCACTTTACTAGGGACATATAACTAAATTAAATATATGACAATTGGGGATAAGTCAATATTTCTATGTTTATGGGGGAGAGCACATTCACTATAGCACTGGTTAGCAGTGGTAAAATGCAGAGAGTCCTAAGGCAAGCAAAAGCAAGGTGAAAAAAGTGGAGAAGGTAGACCAAACATTGGGGGGAAGGCCACTTTTAAGTCTGTCAGATCTAACAGACATAACATCCACACATATTTATGTAAAAGGGAGTGAATATTGCTTTGATGCAGAAGACATACTTATTATCTGCTGAGCCCATTAACTTTAAAAGACGGTGGAGAGCACAACTCTATTGTACCATATACTCTGCATTGGCCAGGGGTGCGCTGGTATGGATGAAACCTAAGTTCCATTTCAAACTGGTACATTCATTTGGAACCTGGAGGGTCATTATGTGCTATGACAGTAAACTAGGAGGAGTAAACATATTGCTAGCTCAATGTAGGTTGAGGAGAATTCTACGATGTGCTTGATGCTGAGTTATCCCAATTCGTAGGTTCTACAATGATAACAGACAGGGAGTTTAACAGATTTGAAGGTGTAGTTAAAGAAATAACACATCCACTGGCCATGGCACTAATGATAACAGTATATAATGTTTTGGCAGATTGGAGAGTGCACTGGGGCTGCTGGAGGCTTGGGAAATAAAGCCCAGTCTAACTCTGCCAAATATGCATTCTACTCACCTGTAATGACCTACATGTTAAGATGGAAAAAGCATGCAGCGAAGAAAATATACTAACACATATATCCCATGCGAAGCATTTAGGTAGAACATATTTAGATAATAATCCATTGCTCTTGCATCTCGCATGGGAGCATCACAGATCTGCAATTTCTCAAGACGATTACAACCCGCTGTGCTAGATGACCCTAGTTTTAGGAACAAAACAGGGAATGACATAGGTATTTCTACGAGAAAGCACAGCAATGGCAGAATTAAATACATTGGAGGCGTTTAAGAAGCTAAAGAGTGCTTGTATTGGATGACTAATGGGATCAGAAAGACCCTAGAATCAAAGTTGGTATCAATTGAAGATCAGTTACAAATGTTGGATCAACAGGTCCCTAAGTCTGAGGCAACTGAACAACAGCTTAACCAAAAAAGGAGCGAATTGCGGTTTTGACCCACTAAATAAACAAGCATTTGCAATGCAATAGGTCTCGCCTTTGTGAGAGTGTGAGCTATTGTCATTGCAAATGACAATGCCTTACATTTATGTGTTTTGAAAACCTGCAAGCGGTCCGTAAACAAGCAGCTAGGATTAATTCCAGGTTTTCTGGTTTCACATCATGCAATTGCAACTAGATGTGTAGATGTATATGTTTTGCATCCCTACACCCATCTTACTGCCACCACCCCACTCTGCACGACCACTCCTCCCCTCCTCCCACTGCCACCATGCTGGTATCATTGTGGCCCTAGGTCACATCACAGACAAAACGTTATGGCCACTGGGAAAATATTTGTGAGTACCCATGTTGTTCTATAAGGTCATCTAAAGGGAACCAGGGAAATCTTTTTAGAACATGCTATAATGTCTATATTCTCCCACATAAACTACAGCAGTAATGTGCCCCTTAAAGCATGGCTGCCTTGCTGAGATGTGTTGTAACTGTCCAGATACCTATGTTGATGGTCTGTTGTGAAGTTCCTATGCTCTTCCTAAAAGGGTCTATTTGAAATTTGATTCAGCTATTGATTCATTGTGAACTCCGGCAGTTTAGGAGCTGCGTTTGAGATACAACACTGATTATTGCTCAGAAGACATAACTCTAATTTAGTGTCCATATTGTCAAGTGATTCATTACATGAGAGGGGCATGCTCACCCTAAGCATAGAATCCTGCTGCCTTGTAGTTTGCACACTGGACACCACTTCCCGCCCTAAACGATGGGCAGGAAGTGGGAAGGACAATGGATGAGTGCATGCTTATCCCGCAGCATGCAGAATAGGACAGCGCGCTGCGAGATAAGCTTCGCAGAAGATGAGAATCCAGCATGAGTGACTTTACTTTAGAAGGCATACAGCAAAGGTGCACCTGCATCGATGGGCTTCCTTTGGTAGAAATGTAGGGATGCCAACAGCGGATGTTAAAGGTGATTCAAACGCACACCATCCAGTTACCACGCATACAAGGGGTTGAACTTTAAACAACTCAGAGATTATTGTTTTATCAAAGTGTATTTTAAAATAGGGTCTTATCATATTGTACTTTTTTGACATATTGCTTTACATTTGCAATGGTTTTTAGTAATCACGCATCAAAGGTTATCTTATCTAATATGCAGCATGGCATGACGTGTGCCCAGGGCCGCCAGAGTGAGTAGACCACAGAGATGAATATATTGCAGCTCACGACATCTACATCTCTAGTAAATAGGGTACGGTGTAGTGCCCATAAAGTGCCCTTTTTCAAATGTTAAAATGTCGCTGGCACACTCCATTCGTTGTAATATCGATTGACCAGACTTCAGGGCTTGTATACCTGCGTTGAGCAGGTGACTTCAGCTGGTTACGTCAAGCACTAGATCTGGCCTTTTATCCTTCCGAGGTAGGAAAACTGTGTCCCATTGCACTTGGATTAAGTAATAGCAGCATCTGTTACTTGCAGGGCTTAGAAAGGGCTGGAGTGTAGAAGGAAGTGCTAAATAAAAGTTATTATATGACAAGTACGCAGTGTGTTTATAAAGTCTCCAACATCCTTGTACAGAACAATGAATATCCCACACGCACATAACTTTAGCTATTGCTATTCCCCAGTGTGCCAAACTGGATATACAAGTCATTCGAGGAATTCGAACATTTAAATTGGAATTCCCCAAAATGAAAACGTGGTACTCGGCGCTGAGATTTATTTACACACTGAATGGGCAGTTGAAGTGCGTGGCACCGCCTTAAAACAAAATAGAACTTGCCCTCGAAGTGGAGGTGATGTGTCTTCAAGGGTGGAAAAATAACCGTACAGCCCAAATCAGAAGTATACAGTGTACCCATAATGCCCGTCGGAGGTTTTTGCACAGAGATGGTGGCATTTATAAAGCGCAGTGTTCACCCAATAAAAGATTGTGGGGGCTATGCGAGTACCTATCCCGGGACAAGGGCACCCAACTCGGGAATAATTCAATTGACATAAAACAGATGATCATTTCCTATAAAGGTGCGTGATTTAAACATGGAATTTCCAAGAGGCGTGGATGAAACATACAGGGAAATCCCAGCAGGTGCAGCGAAATGAGAATTTGTGCCCGAGGCACAGCAAAAAGGAATTATGGCAGCCACAGCAGCATCTTTTCCGCATACATATAGATTTGCCACACTTACCATAAATCCATCTTCAGCAGACTGGAACTCAAAAAAAAATTCTAACTCAGCGCTGCCTACTCCATGTCCAACGCTTACCAAAGTGAATTTTATGGCAAGACCGGAGGCTCCTATTATGCTTTCTTATCTTGCATTTTATTCTATAGCAGCCAAGATAAGTGTAAAAACTACAGTTCCCAGAGGGCCAGGCAAAAACTGGGCCATGGGAACGAGAAAAAACGAGAAAACAGTAACCAATCAGAAGACACATAATAGATAAGAGCCCACACTGACTGCGCAGCTTCCTCTTTTCTTGCTGCTCGCAGTCAGATAAGTGTTCTCTTATCTATGCTCGCTATGTTTGATGTATATTTATGCGTGTTTATGGTTAATGCTTGATATTACTTGCTGGTTTATGCTCTGGTATTCACGCGCTATTGCGCTGCTTTGACTGGCGCTTTGTGCGCTTCCTTACATTTCAGGTGTTCTCGCTAGCTTCACGCTCGTTTCCCTCCCCCTCTCCCCGCCCTTGCAGTGGTTTCGCCCGCTCCGCGGTCTTCACGCTTGTTCGCGAACATTCTTACCGCTTTGGAGCTCGCCTGCCTCACCGGCGCCGGAGCCTGTTTTCCGACTTCCCTCTCATAACGTTTGTGCTCCGCTTCCGTTTCCCGGCCAAATTCATTCCTATTCTCGGAGCCGGCTGCCTGCCTGCCTTCAGCCCGGTCTCCTCGCTCTGCTTCAGAGTCGGCCCGCCCCTGCTCATTCCCCTGTTCACGCCCCCTGTATTTTCACGTTTACATTAACCCTTACCTACCCTGCTCTGGCTGCAATGGAAATTGAAAGCTCTTCTGAGGAAAATTCCTCTTCTATGGATAATGGGTCTCTCAAGCAGGACCTACCTCTCCTTACCTTCTTTTCTAAATTTGGCAAGGACCCTCGACGTGGGGTTGACAAGGCATGGTCCACGTGTCAAGACAAATTATTGGACATTGTGGGTCCCTTAGCCCGTATCTTCGACATGGCAGAGTCTGCCCGTCTTGAAGGTTCTGATCTTTCAGCCGAGGACATTTCCATGTGGGTCCAACATGCCTTTTGCCTTCTGGGCAATGCCAACGCAGCCATTACCCACGACAGACGTAAGGGCCTTTTGATCAAATTGGATCCCAAGCTGGCCAACCTTGCTCCTATGGACCCCGGCTCAAAGGCGAATGGTCTTCTCTTTGGGGAGAATTTGGTTCGCGACATCAGCCGATTTGTCTCTACCTTCGCTTCTCTCGACAAGGCTCAGCAATCTATCAAAAAGACTTTCGCCCCTCGGGTTTTTGGCCGGGCCGGACGAGGCAGGGGTCGCTCTTCCGGCCGTCCCTACAATCAAGGCTCCAAGAGTTCTTACGACAACACCCAAGAATACAAGCCGCGATTTTACCCACAGCGAGGCCGTGGTTTCCGCGGCCGAGGGCGTCAAGGTTATCGCAACTCCAACTCCAATCAACCAGGTAAGCCTGTCTTCTTTCCCTCCTGTAGGGGGTCGATTGAAACTGTTTCTACCAAAATGGCATTCCATAAGTGCAGACCCGTGGGTCCTCAACACGGTTCAAGGCTATCTTATAGAGTTTTACTCTCCTCCTGTCCAGACCTTTTCCCCTCCTCCTCACGTGTTCTCTCTGCACATGGCGAATCTCATTTCAAACGAGATAAAATCCCTCTTACAAAAACAAGCCATTCAAATTTTTCCTTACGACTCTACAGGCTTTTTAAGCTCCATTTTTCTGGTTCAAAAGAAGAACAAGAAGTTACGCACTGTCATAAACCTGAAATGGTTCAACCACTTTGTGGTGTATCGTCATTTCAAAATGGAGACGATCCTTCATCTGAGGGATACCCTTCGGCCACACGATTGGATGGTTCGCTTGGATCTCCAAGACGCCTATCTCACAGTTCCTATCCACCAGTCTCACTGGAAGTTTCTCCAATTCCAGTGGTCAGGAGTGACCTACTGTTTCACCTCTCTCCCTTTTGGTCTCTCCTCGGCACCATGGTGCTTCACGAAACTGCTGAAGCCAGTGGTCGCTTTTCTTCGCTCTCTTGGTATCCGTCTCATAATCTACTTAGATGATATTCTACTCCTGAATTCAGACAAACAGGGTCTCCTCGCAGATCTTCAGACCACTCAGTGTCTTCTTCTGGACTTAGGTTTTCTGGTAAACCTCGAGAAATCTTCTCTGGTCCCTTCTCAGAACATGGAATTTCTGGGCTTCCTTGTGGATTCGGTGGCGGCGTCGTTACGCCTTCCCCTTTCCAAGATTTCCAAAATCAAAGCGGAAATCGCCTCGGTGCTCCATCTTTCTGTCATCTCCCTCAGATCTCTGGCCAGGATTGTCGGTCTTCTTTCCTCTTCTATTCAGGCAATATTTCCGGGCCCCCTGCACTACCGGGCCCTTCAACGCTTGAAGATCAGGCACCTTCGCCAAGGTCTGGCTTACTCAGACGTCATCGCTCTAGACCAAGAGTCCCGCACAGAACTGCAATGGTGGATAGACCATTTAGATGCGTGGAACGGGCGCACTATCTTCGCCACATCCCCAGATCTTGTGTTAGAATCCGATGCCAGTCTATCGGGTTGGGGCGCCCGCTGTGGTCCAATCTCGACTGGAGGAGCATGGTCAAGAGAGGAGTCCAGACTGCACATAAATTGTTTAGAGATGCTTGCTGGCTCCTTTGCGATCAAAAGTCTTTCCAAAGACAGGATCCGCTGTTCCATACTCTTACGCATGGACAATGTTTCTGCGGTTCGCTACATAAATCATCTCGGCGGAACCAAGTCCAAACCCCTAGCAGACTTAGCGAAAAGTCTGTGGGAATATTGTCTGGCCCATCATCTCTCCTTGACAGCGGAGTATCTTCCGGGCAACCTCAATTCAGTAGCAGACTGGCACTCGAGGTTCCTGCGCGACTCCAGCGACTGGAGGCTTTGTCCCTCCGTCTTCCTTTCTCTTTCAAATTTATGGGGTCCCTTTTCTATCGATCTCTTTGCTTCTCGCCTCAATTCCCAATTGCCCCAGTTTTACAGTTGGAGACCAGACCCCTTGGCTCTTGCCACGGATGCCTTCCTCCAAGATTGGTCTCGTCAACTCAATTATGCCTTTCCTCCTTTCCTTATGATCAACAGAGTGCTGGCGCAAATTCGTCGCCAGGAATCCTCGCTGGTACTGGTGGTTCCTTTCTGGCAAGCTCAAATCTGGTTCCCCGTTCTTCTAGAAATGGCGATGGATTTTCCTGTACTTCTGCCATCCTTCGACGATCTTCTTCTCAACCCTCTAGGCGAACGTCACAGCTTTATCCTGGACCACACCCTCACTCTGTCGGCCTGGAAAGTTTCCGGCCTCCCCCTGCTAACTTCCTCATTTCACAAGAGGCTGCTCACTTTATCAGCCAGGCCTGGGCCCCGGGCACTTCCAAAGCCTACAAATCCGCCTGGTCTCTTTGGGCAAGCTGGTGTCTGGAAAGGTCTCTCGATCCCTTTTCAACCTCTCTAAGTTCTGTTATCAACTTCTTAGCTTCTCAGGCCAGCGCTGGGAAGGCCTATCGGACTATCAACCTTTATCGCTCTGCTATCTCCCTCCATCATGCCCACATTGATGACAAGCCCGTTGGGGCTCATCCTCTGATTTGTCGCCTCCTCAAGGGTGTTCGATGCTCTAAACCACCGTTGGCTAAGTATACCTTTTTGTGGGATGTTTCTGTTGTACTTAAATTGTTCTTGAATTGGCCCTCTAATTCTGCTTTGTCTCTCAAAATGTTGTCAGCCAAACTTACTATGCTGCTTTGCTTGGTGTCTATCAAAAGGGTTTCTGATGTTAGAGCCTTGGATGTTTCTTCTCGCCATTTTTCCCCTACAGGTGTGCTGTTCCAGATTCGCAGACGCACGAAGACTAACTTAGACTCTGTTTTTTACCCCTATTTTCCCGATCAACCCCAACTTTGTGTGGGACAGTGTTTGAAAATGTATGAACAAAAGACCGCTGATCTCAGAACGCCCTCTTGTTCTCAACTCCTCATTTCCTTTCGTAAACCTCACCTTCCTGTTTCCTCCCCTACCCTTGCCAGGTGGGTTCGCTGGGTTATGTCCCTTGCCGGTATTGATGTCTCTGTTTTCGGAGCACATTCAGCTAGGGGAGCCATGGCTTCTAAGGCCTTTTGGGCTGGCTCCCGTTTAGAGGACATACTGAGATCAGCAGATTGGTCCAATGACAGTATTTTCCGCATGTTTTATTGTAAGCCTATTCATTCTGTTGCTTCTGATGTTGTTAATTTGCTTTGAACAAGCATAATAGGAGCCTCCGGTCTTGCCATAAAATGTAGATTTTCCTAGTTATTATGACGGAAAGTCTTAATTTTATTAAAGACACGGAGGCGAGTATTATCCCGCCGCTACACTACTAACATGTGTTCTCCCTCCCTACAGCGAATCCGGACTTGCCACCTGCCTCATAAAAGATCTACTCTCCAGCGGTTCCGTTCATCTCCTGCTTGGATGTCTCCTCTGGTTCTTCCAACTCCTTCGGATCCTTTCCTTGGACTTTGGCTATGGATTCCACTGATTAAGGACTTCTGCTCCTGGACTTTGGCGTTCTTTCTGGTTATGGCTATTTTTCCTTTATTCTCTATTGTTATCTGACTGTCTCTCAGCGAAAAGAGGAAGCTGCGCAGTCAGTGTGGGCTCTTATCTATTATGTGTCTTCTGATTGGTTACTGTTTTCTCGTTTTTTCTCGTTCCCATGGCCCAGTTGTTGCCTGGCCATCTGGGAACTGTAGTTTTTACACTTATCTTGGCTGCTATAGAATAAAATGCAAGATAAGAAAGCATAATACTCGCCTCCATGTCTTTAATAAAATTAAGACTTTCCGTCATAATAACTAGGAAAATCTACATTGTTCACCATTCAAATACTGACTGATGTATCACACGCTCAAAGTAGTGACAATTTGCCAAGATGGTGTTACTATACCGGTTAATGGGCAAGAGCAAGAAATGTTATCTCCAGCCCAAAATAAAATCGAGAGCTCTACTTTAACTCAAACAGGGCGAAAACACGGATTTTTTCCTTGGCATGAAACTGTCAGTTAGGTAAACAGGAATTTTGTGTGAAAAGTGAACCAAAGCAATGTTTTCAAAGTAGCAGTTATTACAGGAGGGCACTCAGACTTGACAGGAATGTCGAGAATGTAGTATCTCTTTTTCTTGAATCTGAAAGTGCCCTCTACTAAGACATGTTAAAACAAGGATTTAATCTGTTACATCCCTTTTCAAGTTTGCCGAGAGATAAACTGAGAATTTCTTTTTATTTTTTTTAGGAAAAATTAGCAATTTGCTCTTGGTACAGGTAATGGTTACCCACAACATTTCTGGGAAGAATCAAACTTGCTTCGCACACCATAAAAATATTTGAATATTCCATTATAACCCTTCAGAAACTAGAGCTATTTAGCACGTTAAAGTAATAAACAAGCGGTAAAATGCACTATTTTGCCCTATATTTTTTCAAAACATTTCCAAGATGGGTGTTCTACCTCGATCCTGCCTATAGGAAGTCAGGCTCGGGCAATCCAAGCAGTTCAATCCTAGTACAGTCACCCAGCCACTAAAAGATCACAATTTAGATTATAATAAACTGGTCCTATGTCATTCTACGGCTGCAGCTTTTTTCCAGATAATTATGGATTTATTGCACGTGCCACTCAATCCAACATCGGCTTCAGAATTTGCAAATATCATCAAGAAAAAAATTGTTTGTAGGTCAGACGGATCAAAAGTTATTAAAACAGCCTCACCAGTGTGAGGCAGTGACTGGCCTTCCTGAAAAGGTTAACTGCCACCTCTCGGTTGCCAATAGCTGTGTTCTGTGCTAAACTGCTACTATTGATGTGAAACCTTTTCTCAAACAGTATTATGTGTTTGAATGAAAAAATTGCGAAATACAGTTGCCGAATATGCCACATTATGCCGCATAATTCCAGTGGCCGTGGCACATTAACCCTCTAAATTATAGGGTGGTTCAAACTTGTATCTAGCTTCCAGCAGATTGCAAACACAAACCACTTATGTGGGTGCATTTTTCAGTATTTCGCCGATATTATAACCTGACACTTGTTGTCTGGATAAGGATCTCTGTAGCAAATGCTTTAATCCCCTGAGCTATCTTAGAACGCAGCCTCTGTTTGCTAATAAAGTGTGTGTGTGGGAGCAGTTTTGCCACTTTTAGCTAAAGTAAAACGTGTCATTTGTAATTGTGAGCAGCACGTCGAGCTGCCAAATGTCTGTCCTAAAAGTCTATTTTTTTTTCCAAGTCAAAAATACTTTTTTTGATTCTTTAAAAATCGTAAAAGGATTGCAAACTATCATAAAACACAGAAAATTAACTGAGCATTTAAAAAATAAGCTAGCAACAAAGCAAACAAATCCCGCCGCCCCCCCCCCCACTTACCTACCTCCGGCCGCTGGAACACGCTGTGACGCACACCCCAAGTCGGCCTGGAGCGCGCCTCGGCAGAGACGCGGGAGGACAGGAGCGTGACGCGCGTGAACGTGCACGTTGATGTTCCCGCGCGTTCACGGACCTGAGTCGGCTCGTGCCCAGCTCTGTGTCGGGCTCGTTCACAGCTGCTACTCCCTTGACAGGGATCAAGGTGGCTATAGAACTCGCTGGCGGGAGCGCTTCGCGCTCCAACGCCAGGCGAGCCCTAAAAAGTCATGATTACAAAACATACAGTGTTGAGACATGCAGAAGGGCACAACGTGGGTAGAATGTTGGCTGACTTGTTAGGCAAGAACAGAGGTGTGTACCATCACCCAAATCAAAAAACAAGAAGGGCAGCTCGAATGTTCACGTTTTGAGACCAATAAGGGTGTTGCATGAGTATGATACCATACTATGCACTAAATGTAAAACTCACACTGTAGAGGTGATTGAGGAGTACTTTAATAGTATCAAGTTTAATAACCTAACCCCAGAGCACAGGGTCAACATTAATAGTCACATTGTCTTACAGTGAATATGGACAGCTTACCCCAGTTAGCACCAGGCAAGTGTCTAGCATCTGAAAGGTTACCTGTTGAGCTATACAGGACGTACACAAACAAAATGGCCC
Organism: Lissotriton helveticus; assembly: GCF_964261635.1. Lineage (NCBI taxonomy): Eukaryota > Metazoa > Chordata > Amphibia > Caudata > Salamandridae > Lissotriton > Lissotriton helveticus. Next base: position 39,357,317 of record NC_136058.1, read on the forward strand.
AAGACTGCTGACTGTAAACGATAAAATACACAAGTTTGGGAGTTTGACAGTCACAATGACAGAGGAATTAACGAGAACTGGAAATGGAGTCACTGGGGCATACAGGCCATTATCGATGCTAAACATTGATTACATTTTTTTTTTAGTAAAATCATAGCTACCTATCTTTTGTGGGTATCACCGGAACTGGTCCACACTGGCCAGGGTGGATTTGTGCCTGGTCAGAACACATCACCTAATATCCAATGACTTCTAGATATAATAGGATGAAACCCTGAGAGCAACCTGAAAACAGTGGTGCTTTCAGTGGACCTTCCAAAATCTCACAACAGAATTAGCTGGCTATATATTTTGTACAGCGAGGGGCAGGCTGACAAGATTGTAAAATGGACTAAAATATTTGAAAGGGACCCGACATCCAGGGAAAAGCAGGGTAAATAATTTAGAATGCCATACGGATCTAAAGAGGCACAAGGCAGAGTTGTCCCCTATTCCCACTATTATTTGCCCTGAGATTGGAATCCCAATAGACCCGTTTTCGCTTTGTAGTTAAAACCCTGAGTATCATTGTAGCGGGGACAGACCACATTATATTGTAGTATGCATATGACGACTTGATATTCCTTGGAGAGGTGGAGAGGGCGCTTCCCCGCACTATCACATTGATAGACGAATTTAGCAATTTTTAGGGCCTTAAATCTAATTGAGCAAATACATGTGTTTTCTCCAAATACCAAATATGCAATTAGTGAGCAGCTGAGATGGGAACCTCATTCTTTTAAATATTTGGATATTTAGATATTTCACGGTGTGCAGGTTCTACAGAGTAAGGTGTTGGTGGAATGATTATAATGATTCAAAATCACCTGGGACTCTGGTTGAAGCTACCGCTCAGTACAATTGAGAGGGCAGCCTTCACTAAAAAGGGCGGTGCTTCTCAGAATAGTCTACCACTTTGCTAGTTTGCTATATAAATTTCCCCCAAACCAGTATTTGTGGAACTGTGATTCCTCTGATATACAATAAAGGAACAAGCAAAGTTGCAATGAATACAATTAAATAGTGAAGGGAGTACTGGCAGTCACCAACTTTGAATACTATCAGATGGGAGTGCATTTTGAATGCATGGTAAAATGGATATGGACACTCCCCAGAAGAGGTGACATGGGGTTGGAATGGGAAGAAGAACAATGAAACTCTAGGCTATCTATTGCCCCGAACGAATGGAAGTTTGGTCCATACTTGTATTAACAAAGGTGCAGAGCTGAGAGAAGTTAACGTCCCATCCACCCATTATCCGACTGAGAGTAGTCTTAGGAGAGATGGAAAGTGGAATAACTGGTTGGGAACAACACAAAATAAACTTAGTGGTAGAGCTCTATGAAGCAGGAATGTTAGAAACATCTGCAGGGATTATGGAGGCATAATAAGTACCGGCAGGTAGGTTCCGGACATATAGCAAGTTGGTTGCCATGCTTCTTAACACTAGGGTCCTGCAATCACACTAGAGCCGGACCGAAGGCACATTGAATGCTACACTGACAACACGAAAGGGCCCAAATTATTACAATGTTGCGTGACTTTCACATCTGAATTGCAGTATTGACAATGATGCTAACTGCATCCAGCTTCATCCAACACATCCCAATAAGATGGTTCTTGAATCCGCGTCCGTATCTTCCCTGGGGAGTCCCGGATTTTTGGGAAACCAGCTTTTCCTCACAGACCATAGTGCAAATTTACTAACACTTTGTTTCAGATTTGCATTACCTTTGTAGCACAAACCAGATGAAAAGAGTTAAGGTGGCATTTATTATCCAACTCAAATCTGGATTTGTGTTGGGTAATATCCCAAAGTAAAGCATATTTGCACAATGCGCTGCTTTGTGTTACTTTGCGTCAATGGAGTGTACCGTTGGTGGTGCATAGGTGTTCCAAAGCAACCATACATGGATTTTGACACAGATTCCTATCTAAAAAGAATGTTGCAAGGAGGGATTTGCACCAAAATCCTACACCTCCTTGAGGAAGGTGCAATGAAGAGAAATGTTTAAATTTGTGCTTGTTTTCCCTACATTGTATCTGTGCTGCATTGTACAGCACACATACAATGTGAGAAAAGCTGTAAAGCATAGTTTTTGTACCAGAAGGGCCACCTTCAAGTACAAAACCTATGCTTTAGAGAAGATGGACACCCTTGCAATATGGCACAATGTTGTCTGCATTGGCGTATGGCTGTCAAACCTGAGGTGGTGCGGGGAGAGAGGATAATAGCACCAAATCCTCGCTGCCATGTTCTCTCCTTTTCACTAATGCAATGGGGCATAAAAACGAGTTGATGAACTGTGAGATTTCTTAGTAGATCTGGCTCTGAGTATTCCGTGCCTTGTTTAGTGGAGGAACTGCTGCATTTCCATCTTTGATAGTTTTTTTTTGTCCAAGAATTGTGGGGACTGTGACAAAGACCATTCATGTGGAGACAGTGCTTAACTTGTGGTGGTGGCTGCCGGTGGGGGGCACCGGCACTCCTTTTTGGGGACCTGCACTTATTTTTTCTCTCTACAGACACTTACCGAGAGCAAGAGAAGCAAAAACATGAGGAGGAGGAAGGAGGGAGAGGAAGAAGGAAACACAAACAGAGAAAGCAGGAATCCACAAGAGTAAGATAAAGTGGCAGGGTTGCCAGACAGGGGATTAAAGAGGCGGGGGTGGATTCAAGAATAGGCATCTCGGCGTGCTAACATTTAATGAACGAGTTTGTCACAACAATAAACACATTTAACAATGTGTACTTGAAAACAACATGAAAATCTCTAGCTAGATAGAAACAGTGATAGTCTGAACACTCAGCGTGACCTCGCTAGGGAATACCTCGGCGGATCTTGTTCATACCTTTTCATGATTTTGTTACTGGGAAAGTATTTCTAAGGCGCTACAAAAATCGAAGATGCCAAGGAGAGGAGGCTTTTGTCAAACTGTGGCTGCATTCTCATTTGAAATGTATATCTTTCACGCCAGACTCCTCGCTGCAACTTGCTCATTTCTCAGAAGGTATGGCAAACAAGCAACGCAAATGTAAGTGGGAGAAGAGAGGTAGCCGTGCAGTGTCAGAGGTGTACACAGAGATTGGTTGCACAGCTGAAAGGCATTCTTTCTAAGGTGATTCAACAGAGTGCATTAATGCAAAAATGTTCCTGCAAATTCTATCACTGAAGGCTTGGTTACAAATTCAGGGGGATTACATCCCAGGGAAGCTGCGGCGGCTCCTGCTGCTTTGCCCAAGGGAGCATTTCAGCGAATCCCAGATATATCACACACTTACTGAGGGAAACTGTAAGCACGTCTGACAATTTCATCCCAGAAGCAGCATGGCGAAGAGCTCGACGTGACATTATCCCATTACACTTTCAAGTACTCGGAGTCACTGTGACAGATTAGAGTAAAAATCTGATTTCCTAAACATGTCGGTGCATGCCCGCGAGTCTGAGCGCGTCAGCAGGTAAACTTTTCATGCATTTATGCACTCTAAGAATTAGAATTCCATTCCGCGACTCCACGGAGCGTGGATCTCCTGCTATGTTTGAAGAGAAGGATTCATTTTACCTCATAAATCAAAATACATATCTTTCATCCCTGAAGCAAAGCCACAACTAAGGGAGCTCGTTCACCAAGCAACGCAAGCTTACATTATATACTATTTCCAATTTAATAGCGCCATACCGACTGGCCAGCCGTCATAGGGCTACCACCCAAAACAAACTCATTGGCAACCCGATGAGATACATACTGATTTCGTGAGAAACGTTATTTTCTGGGTCATTTTTGTGTTGTCTTGCTGGTTAGGACGTTTAGTCCTTCGTTAGTTTCTCCTTGCTTGCCACGGTTTATTAGCTGGGTTAGCAGTTTAGATCTGCTTGACTTTTCGAGAATTTTTGCAGCTAGGCTGTCGACTATAAAGATCAACTCACTACTTGACTATACAGTGGCCTTGTTGATCATGCACTCAAGGCGCACCAAGTCAAGTCCTTCTGCGCACAGCAGGGCTAAGTCTGCGTGGTCAGCATAGGATGCTGCCCCAAGGAGCCATGAGGGAATCCCCTCTTTCAGACAAGGAGGAGGCATCGTCGTCGGGGAGCCACTGGACGAAGTCACAGTGAAGATTTCCACGTTTGTACTTAGTCTCGTTTTTTGAAGTCAAAAAGGTCCAGTGGGATGAGGTTGGAGGCTTTAGCCTTTGAGGGTTCCACAAAGCTCGATACCCCTTCTGTGAAGGGCTGTTGAACAGGATTTGCTGCTGCAGAAAAGAACAAAGGAGGCGCTGCTGCGAAGTCAGGCCAACAGCAATTCACCTTGGGCAGATAGACAAGCAGGTTGGTCACATTTCTTCTCAATGCTCAGAGTAGTTTTAGAGGAAAAAATTCCGTCCCTAGTTTTTGAATTAGGCTATCTGGGCACTTTTAGTACCACTTCCAATGACCCAGGACTGAGGAGGCTCCACTTGCAGGGTTGGGACTCACTCAGGCTTGGTCCAGTAAACAAGCATCTGAGGCTGAGAGTCTGAAAAGTTTCAACACTCCGTCCATCATCTCCTTGTGTTTGCTTTATTCGTCCTAAGTTGGCAGGGTATGCTCAGACGTGGGTCCCTTGCTCACTTTGCCACTGGTTTCAAGCTAGCCTGGCTGATGAGGAGTCTTACCCCGAAACCGTTCCCAGGATGTTTGTTTCTGGTCCAGGGAAGACCTGGCTTGGAAGTTTGGCCTGAACTGTTCCCATGAGGCACAGGGTCGAGACTGTTTTTTTTATAGCTGGGTCTGAACTGGGGTGGTGAAGTGAGCAAAAGATCGATGATGGATTCAACCCAGATCTGTGACTGGGGGTAAGTGTCTGAAAAGTTTCAATTCTCCGTCCATCATCTCTTTTTGTTAACTTTCTAATAGTGGCATTTTCAACATTGTAACTTTAAATCCGAGTTTACCTTTAAAGAGGCTTTTAAATTCCAATTTCTTAGATACGAAATTGTTCCCAATCAAAACTCAACATTTATTAAATGTAATAAGGCAACTCAATGTTGTCAAATGGGAGAGGTAGGCCTCACAGTAGTGAAAAATTCATGTAGGAGTTTTTCACTACCAGGACATGCCAAACCTAAATGCACATATCTAACCTTTTGATTAATGTGTACTCTGCCCTATGAACTGCCTGAGGCCCACCTTAGGAGTGACTTATAAGCAATAAAATGGGATTTTAGGCTTGGCAAGGGGTTTATTATGCCAAGTCAAATTGGTTGTTTAAAACTGCATTTACGCTGTAATGACAAACCTGGGAAATGTTTTAACCCCTCCGCTGCGCTGAACGTTCCGCGCTGGTGCGGATCTTTCTATTGCGCGGGCGGGGCCGCGACGTTCAACGGACGTGCGCAGCACTACCGAAGTAGTGCACGCGACGTCCATTGAACGTGGCCAGCACTCAAGGGGTTAAGGGGCTATTTAGGGGGTTGGCACAATAAGTGCTGCACACCTGCTAGTAGCATTTAATTTACAGTCCCGGGGTATATGGTATACTGCTGTACAAGGGATTTATAATTAAATTAAATATGTCAATCAGATGTAAGCCATTTTCACAGTGTTTAAGGGTGTGAGCACAAGCACTTTAGCAGTGGTTAGCAGTAGTAAGATTCACAGAGTCCTAGGATTAGGAAAAACAAATTACAAAAATAGGAGGGTGAAGGACAAATGTCTAGGGTAAGACCATCCTAAGGCTGATAGGTCTAACAGTGTCCCCAGATAGTAAAAGAAAATTCCAAGAGTCGGGAAGTCAGTCTTTTTCTGCTCCTCAGACAATGGATGAAACAAACAGTGTGAATCAAGATCTCACTCTACCCATACTTGTAAAATCCTCATTCCACTACCAAACCTTTTAATGTTCCTTCTAGTTCCAAAGAGAACAAGTGTGGTTTACCAAGGACACTAGGTCCTTAGTAGCCCGTGCTATTGAGATTTCCTAGGTGTCATAGACAGAGGGCTTTGAACTTATTTTCTTAACTGAAACCAGTCTGAAAGATGACTCAATAGCTATAATGGGCAAAGCTATCCCTAATTGATACAAGACTGTGTGCTCAAACTGCACAGGAAAGGGGTATGTGTTAGCCTTGGTGGACCAAAAATCAATTAGTGTGACTTTGGTTGAACTGTACCATGATCTCTATGTCGCAACTTTTCACAGTAAAACATACTTTTCCAGCTAATCAGAGCATATATTTTATGTTCATTTAGAGCTCAAGCTCCAACAAAACATCATAGGGTAAAAGAAGTTTTAAAAAGAAAAGGTCAGCAGAAATCTGAAACAGCCTAAGCTGGTTGAGCTTTGAAATGTTAATGTTCACATCAAAAACACAACTGATCAGGTAACATTAAAATTGAAGGAAATTATTAACTGTTTTGGTCTTTGTCAGATAGTCAATGACAACAGCCATATAAAGGTTCACCTTTTTGACCATATTGGGCCTGAACTGTCAAATATTCTTGTTAAGTAGATTGGTTCAGTGCCTTGCATGGATCGCAATCTCATATTCTTTGTTATGAGCCTCAATCATAAATCATAACCTAAAGTCATGGAAAAGAAAAAAGAGCTTTATATCAGGTGCTAGGCAGATATTGACAACCATGTTTCTCTAAATACCCAAAGTGATGTCAGATTTCTCAAGATCGAAAATGGAGTTGACTAATTCTAAAAAGAATTTACCAGCTATGAGTCACCTCAAGCCTGAAAATGTAGCTTTAAATCAAGTCTTAGATGAGTAATTTTTCCTAAAGATAAACAAAGAGGTCTATCCAAAAACAACAACCCCTGCTTTTCTAACTAACTTTTAAAACTTGATACTAGAAATATAGGACAGAAAGAAACTGCATGCCTATAAGCTGAGCATAAAGCCCTTCAAGCAGTAAATTAATTTTGCCAAATCTCTATACCTATCAATAAAGAATAAAGGCCCAGATGCATGAAGTTAAAACCACTCGCAGAGGGGCAGATTCTCAGAATCTGCCCCTTTGTGACCGGTATTTTTGCATTTGGGATGCAAAAATCGCAAATTGAGAATTTGCTAAATTGCGATTACTTGCCTTTAAGGAATCTCAAATTGAGATTCCTTAAATGCAATGCATTAAAGTTTAAAAAATAGCGATTTTGCTAATAGGGCTCGCAAATTACCATGAAGTACAACTTCATGGTGATTTGCAAAAACTTTGAAAAATGCACTAAAGTGCTTTTTTCAAAGTTTCATGTTGCGCACACACATGCCCTCATGGCATGTGTGTTCGCAACATATGTGCACAGATCAATTTCAGGGGTGCAACAGGGTGTCCTTTGGACACCCCTGCACCCTTGAAATCGCCTTCTCATTTTGCGATTCGCTAATTGCGATTCGCAAATTGAAAATTCTTCCCATTCATTCCTATGGGCCTCTAGGCCCATAGGAATGAATGGGGAGGTATTCGTTAATTGTGACTCGCAATTTGCGATTCACAATTAAGGAATTTTAAGAAATCGCTATTTTTAAAGTGATTTCTTCTTGCATACCATTTTGCTATTCCTTTTTAGAGATTCCTTATTTTTCGCTAATAAGGAATCGCAAAATGCATGCTTGATGCATCTGGGGGTAAGCCTCATGGCAATTTTCTAAAGAGTTATTCTGTCCACTGGAATTATTTACTTCACCTACTATTCTGACTTTCCTTCGAGAACCCGACAAGAATTTATGTGAAAGTTTGGCTACCTTTTTATCAGTAAAATTCTGCTTATTTATGAGCACAAATGCAAGTTTCCTGCAATTCACCAAATGAGCCCTTTCTTATTATTCCTGCACAGGTTAACTCTCCTGGTTGTTTTTTTCTTCCGACTGCTATGAGAGGAAGTGGAACCTGTTCTCCTGAGGTTAAAATCGGGCTCTCATGATGGCTCTTGCCTCAAATGTATTTGATTAGTGCCATAAAGAATTCACCCCATAATTAAGGACATTATTCAAGCATTATTTGATTCAGGAGAGATTCTTCCGACCTGGAAGATGTGTGTAGTTAAACCTCTATTAAAGAAGAAGAACCTTTATAGTAAAAATGCAGAAAATTACAGATCTATTACTCTCCTGCAGTTTATTGGTAAAATCGCTGAGAAGTTGGATAGTAAGCAACTTCTTTTGTTTCTTGAATCCACTGACTTATTAAACCTATGGTTCGTGGTTTTAGACCCGGCAGGAGAACAGAGAATGCGTTAGCATTGGATGATATTACAGGCGTCGTGGATCAGTGAGACACTGCAGCTGTTGTATTTTTAGATTTGTTGGCAATCTTTGATACTTGTGGATCAAAACACTCTCCTACTCCATTATTATTATTATTATTATTATTATTATTATTATTATTATAATTTAATTCTTGTAGGGCACATGGCTAATCAGACAGGTTTCACAGCGCTAGGCGGCTGACACGACAGTTTAGGAAGAGAACTCAGAATAGCCAGGGTTTTGAGCTCCTTCTGAAAGGTGAGCAGAAAGGTGCAGCATCGCAGAGATTCCGAGATCACGTTCCATATCTTTGGTCCCTAAAGAGCAAAGGAGTGCCAGCCCATCAGGGTGCACTTGACTCTAGAAACGGTAAGCAGAGACTTATTGCTGGAGCGTAGATTACAGAAAGGGTGGTAGGGAGAGGCATGGTTTTGCAAGTACTGAGGTCCAGAGTGGGAGGTATATTTCGTGCCTATAGCGGAGTGCCTTGAAAGTGATACGCTTCTCCACGGTAAACCAGTGGAGGTCATCAAGAAGGCCGTACGCAGAGGAGTCTTTAGGAAGCCAGAACAGGAACCGGGCAGCAGAGTTCTGAACCACTTGAAGGAGCTTGACCACTGACTTGTCTGCTCCAAGATATGAGATGTTACCATAATCTAACCTGGATTGAATCAAAGCTTAGATGACCGTTCTTTGTGTAGTGAACAGAAGTATACACAGGATCTTTCTAAGCCACTTCCTAGTAGCAAAACACGAGTAGACCACCTTAGCTGCCTGACACTTCACGGAGAGAGTGCTGCAGCCTAGTGAGGGGAGGTTCTAACCTGGTTTAATTCTTTACTACAACACATAACCTAGTTAGTATGCCTTCATCCTTTTCGTTCAAAAGATTCATTCATTAGGGCTCCACTTCCACCCATTCTGTTCAACATTTACATCCAACCTCCGATAACATTGATAAAGACTTTTGGATGTTGTGTAATATCTTATGCATGTGATATGCAGATCTTTTGTAGACGAACAAGATACGATTGGTTTTCTTTATCATTCCCATATAGGCATAGCAGCAATTCAAGTTTGGATAAATAGTAACTTTCTTCAACTTAATGACAGTACAATTGACATTTTACTGGGAGGATCCTCCTTGGGCAGATGGATAGACATACTATGACTTAATTGCCTTGGTGCTGTTCCTTCTCCTGTTGCTAAAGTAAAATAATTGAGATTTCTATTTAATGTACAACTTTCTATGATCCAGCGGATAAACAGATTAACATCTGCCTGCTTTTATCAGCTAAAGGTCCTGAAGAAGGTATCTGATTTTCTACCAAAATCCTTACACACCCTAGTGGTAACGTCCTGCATTCTAACAGAAATTGATAACTGCAATTTACTATATAATGTTCTATCAAAGTCTACCTTTCAAAAAATCCAAAGGTTCCAGGATTATGCTGTAAGGATTGCTACAGAACTCAGGAAAAGTGATAATGTTACACAGTCTGGAAAAGCCTACATTGGCTCCCTGTGAAACAGCAGGTTGAGTTCAAGACCCTTATTTTGATGCACAGGATTTTGATATGGCGATGAGAAATCTCCCTTTTGTTCAGAATTACTATCCTGCCAAAAGTCTCCGCTTGACTTGTTATGTGCCCCAATGTACCCCAATCTAGACTTAAGTAAGTACACAACCTTTTACCTACATTTGTCCTACCTTGCTCTGCATAACAGTTCTAGCACTGACCTTTTACCCAGTGAGGTGCTGAATGAATGTTGATCAGTTTCATGGAAACTAACCACATTTATTATGCATGAGGATTCTTATAAAAGTCCCTGCACATGACATACGTAACAGCATGAACATAATGTGTGTAAAATGTCCTAAGTAGGGCAAAAGAACTACTTTGCATAAACGTATGTATTGTTCTAGGCTCATTTGCATAATCGTACACAGAAAACATTGATTATGTAAGGAACACTGTGCTAACTTTATGGTATAAATGACCCATAGCAACACTAGATAAGCAAAGGAGAAGCTTCACACTGATACTAGACGATGAGGTCCCAGCCTATAAAAGCTCCAGCAAGCAGTGTCATGTTTGATAGTTGCCAGAAACTATTCACTCCTTGGTAAGGTTAGGGGCTTCTTGTGGCACTGTGAGATAGCTGGTCTAAAGGCTGACATATGCTTTGGGGGTGTTTGGAATCAATCTGGACACCAGTCCCTTAGTTTATGTCTAAATGTGCAGATCCTATGTATTATTAGGAACTACATGACATGGTGCTGCCAACGTTGGGTTGGTTCTTATTGAATGGTCAAATCTGAGTAGTTCTGTCTTGCTTTCTCAGAGACTCCTACTCACATTTATCCAGAGACGTCTGGAGTGGGAAGGGAAAAGCTGCCACAGCTGAGTAGGTATATCCTATGTATTGGCTGTAGGTTTGTTCAAGCTTGAAGAATAACATTTCCCTATTAATTGTTCAAACCCTTATCACTTTTACTTAAACACCTCCCAAATTGTCTCAGACTGGAGATGCTGGTACGAGTGGTGCTAGTGCAGAGAAAGGTGAGCTGGAAGGTGAACTTAACATTTCAGAAAATTTCAGACGCACTTACTATGAAATTATTGGATTATGGAAGCACACAAGGCATTCAGAACAGAGGTATTCTATTTTTGAGTTAAATTATCACCTGCAGATGCACGCACACATTTGTGTCATACTTACATTCCAGATGAGACACCGGAAGAATACTCTCCAAATGAGGACATAGAAGTCTCGTTAACTTACCAAGAGCATATAAATTGGTTTAAAAGTGCCCTCATCCACACCACAACAAATGTGAGACTCGGTCTGCTCAGTAGAAAAGGAGCGACCTGGACAATCTTAGCTGCACACACACCACATCCAGAGGTGGCATCCAGGGATGGGTACATTGCCAGCAGCAGAACTGCGTACACTTTTACAAAGAGATAGTAAACCTGTATAGAAACCTTACACAGTTCATAATGTGAACACTTACAGCTCAACCTACAAGGGTCACTCAAGCTGGTCAACTGCAAGGAACAGCAACAAAAACCAGCCCTCAAACTCTAAACGTGATCAGGGTAAGAATGCCTACTAGATGTGAGCAGAAGCCATTCTGCATAGCACAGAAAATAGCACAGCTTGGGGCAGTGTTGCCCCACACAGGCTCACAGGAAAAGCACAGAATATTACAAATGTGCTTGCCAATAGGGATAGCTCCCCTGATAGAAGATTGTGCAACTTGGAGTACCTTTTACGCTGCCATTTATCTCAGACCTCATGGTACCCCCTCAATAGCAGTTATACTAGAAACAAATACAGAATGAGTACAGGGAGGATTCTACCCTGGACTTAGGGATGACATTTATAATCAATTTTGCCCAGGTATCAACATTTATGTTAGCTAACATAAAAGGGGAGGCAGCAGTGGTGCCTATATGCTAACACATGAGGATATGCACTCTTGCACAACACAAGCAAGAACTACCTAAGATTATTGAAGATGCATATGCTTCGCTGGGTAGAGATAACTTGGGGGCTTGACCTGTGAAACCATAACTAACAAGTAATCCTGAAAAGGAAGCAACTGATTCTTCTTAAAAGAACTGGGATAACAAAACAATCAAAAAATATTAGGCAGAATGCATTACAATCACAGGGTGGGTCTCCTTAACAGGAGCCCTCTGATAGATAATATAATCTTAGGAACTGTGATAATATCAAAAAACTGACCGGGATCAGGATATTGCTCTACATTCCTCTCATTCCTTTCAGGGTTCGTCAAAAAACTTCAAGAGGGAAGGACGATCAGATCGCAGATCAGAAGAGCGAGCACAGCCAAATACTCATATCGCACTTCAAACTAAATAATCAAACAAGAATATAAACCCCAAAGTAAACCTCAATTTAAAAAGAAGATGGTAGCTGGCCTTAAAATAAGAAATGCCCAGGCTACTGAGGACTCTACTACTGAACAGGGAATGGGTTCTGACGATGCTCGACAGCGCAGCAGAAGAAACAATAGCTCACCAGAACCACCTGGAATTTCTAGTGACAGCAGCGTTGAATGAAGATATCATGGTGGAGACACCTGATACGAGAGTAAGTGTCCCACTTCAGCTATATGAAATAACACTCCAATGGAGGTGGACATACCCAGAAAAGTGAAAGGTCTCTTTTCTGATAACCTGACTTTTGGATACTATGGGCCAGATGTAGGAGCCAAAATACCGGTCAGTAACGGCCGATTTCAGCCGTTACTGACCGGTATTTAAGAATTGGCATGTAGGGGCCCTATTTTACCGATTCGGTAAATTTACCGAATCGGTAAAATACCGAATCGGTATTTTTACCGATTCGGTAACTGCAAGATGTAGGTGGGACTCTTCTGAATCCCACAGGCCTTACAGATTCGGTATTTTACCACCCAATCCAATTTATTTATTTATTTATTTATTTATTGGTATATTTGTATAGCGCTTCACTGTCACCCCAAGGGCATCCTGGCGCTTGAGATCACTATCAGCAACAGGACTACAACTTACACTGCCCTAGGGAACAAGTGGGTCTTCAGCGCTTTTTTAAATGGTAGAAGGTCCTTTCGACCTCGTAAAGGAAGTGGCAGAGAATTCCAGAGTTTAGCCGCTGCGACACTAAACGAGCGTCCGCCCATCCTCACTCTCTGGAATCTCGGTACCACCACCAGCCACGCAGAAGAGGAGCGCAAGCAGCGCGTGGACGAATACCAGGAAAACATATTCTGCAATGGGACCGGGCCCTGTCCGTGCAAAGCCTTGAACACCAGACAGGCAGCTTTGTACTGAACCCGTAGATGGACCGGCAACCAATGGACAACAACATTCTGGACTTTGCTACTGTGGACTACAAATTTAACTTAAAAAATTCAAAAATTGCCCACCTCAATTTCCTATATTTGGGATATGACCTATCAAGTGAAGGAAAAAGCCTGGTATCTAATTTTTGGGGAAATTGTGTGCTGCTCTAACCTACTAAGATGCTGAAAGGTTTACAATCCATTTTAGGATAACTAAATCTTGGCAGAACATACATTTTGGATTACGCAGAAAAAAGTAAAACTTTTCTAAGACCTACTCTGACCTGAGTTTTCAATTTGACATTGAACACAGGAACACACAGAAATTCTCTGTTTAGTACAAGCTGACATGATCGCTTCCAAACACTTATACACATATCTAAAAAGGGCCGGCTTTAGGGCAGTGCAGCGGGTGCGACTGCACTGGGCAGTGACCTCAGGGGGGCACTATATTTTCAAAGTAACTTAAGATATGAAAACACTCAACTGCAGTTTGTGTTCAGCTTTCAGGCGGTAATGAAAATATCAAAGTTATTCATGTGATTAATGTTCCTACTAGAGAGAGAGAGAGATCGGACTTGTCTCGTGGCAGTTTTGGCTGCCATAAAGTAGAGCAGAGGGTTAATATTCCTGATGCAAAGAATAGCTCTGTATTTCATGTGGATAGTTGAGTGGATTAGTAAAACCAGTTCTACCAGTGCTTTAAATAAAATGAAATGCATGTGAGAGATGTGGAAGGCACTTTTGCTGGGTTGTAGTGAGGAAAGCTGATGAGGAAGTAATGGGAAGGAGAGAGCACCCAAAAAGATTTTCGCAGAGAACGCCACCAACGCTAAAGCCAGTCCTGCATGTAAACACAATGAATTTGGTGATCTGTGTAGTCATGGGCCAATAAGGATACACTTACCTAACATTGAATGAAGGTGAAACAGTACCCATTTCATACAAATCACATTTGTATACATTCACTGAGATGCGCTTTGCATCCACTGAAACAATTCTGACAGCAGTACAGACTGCTGTAGTGAGAGAAAGAGCACCAGCTCAGGGGAAACGCATAATAGTCGTAACTCCAGTACCAACCTTAGAAACTGTTACCAAAGCAAGCGTTCCAAATGCAAAAGCACAGCATCCACAATGGACACATTGGGCTAATTCTCTCACTGCAACAGATGTAGACTATACATTTAACTCTACATTAAAACACAAGCATTCCTGCAGGAGGAACAAGACTATCCTCTCCCCACTGAAATAATGCCTCTAGATCAGTATGAATACATCATTTACACTGATGGATCTGCCAGCCTGCTGCAGAGGGTAAACAACATTACAGCGCTGCATGTGCCATTGTGAAAGGGATGTATGTAGGAGAGCAAGTTCCGTCCTAGCAATACACAGACTCAGTCTCCAGGAGATTGTACGGCACAGCTGGCAGAACTAAAAGCCATTATACTGGTACCAAAAAATACGGATCAGGAACAGCTCACACTCATTGTGCCCGATTCATTTTACTGTGCCCAGGCATACAAAGAATATCTACACTACTGGGGGAAGAATGGTTTTAGAGATTCTAAAGTTTGTACAGTAAAGCACAGATTGCTTTGGGAACAGGTAGCTGAGCTGAAAAAAGACTTGCCGCAGTCTCATGTAATTAACGCATTGAGTCATCAGTGTGTTGCCGTGCACGTTGAAGGGAATTAGCTGGCTAATGAAACCACCAAAGCGACAGTGCAAACTGCTGCCGTTGCTGCAATCACTCGTTCTAGTACGAGAATAGACGGCCAGATTATGATAGTTGTGAACACTACATGCAAAAACAGCTCAGTGTTACCAAAAGGGTTTCCACTCAAGTACTCCTACAAGTTAGATGCACAAAATATTCTATATACTCAAGTTCCAAGAGTGAGGGATAGAGTAATACCAAATATGGATCGCAGATTAGGTTTAATTCTAGCTGCACATGATGGTCTGGGTTCACCATATGCAGGTATCGCTGCAACTATTTCATTACTGAAGCACCCATACTAGTGGCCGGGTCTCACTAAACAGACCAAGGGTTATGTCCTCAAGTGCAACATCTGTCAGCAGGGTTCCGGTAAAGCACGTCGACCCCAAACACCATTACTATTATCAGACAGACCTCTTTCATGTGTCTATTTTGACCAATCTGACGGGGCTTACAGGTACATCCTGGTGGCATGGGATTCATGCTCTAGATTCCTATGGGTTTGGCTTCAACGCTTGTCTGAGGCCTGAACTGTGCAGATGTGCACCAGATCTCCTCTCGCTACCATACAGGAAGTTTAGACAAAAAGACTATTAATATTTGAAGATTGTACTCCACGAAGTGAAGGAGTTATCAACCACAGAATGGAGCATGTACCTGTTGAAATTGAACAACTTCAATCTACAAATGACACACAGATCTCATTTCGGCCTTACACTGACATCTATGTGAATTTGTCTCAAACTGAGACATGTGCCAGTTCTACAAAACCTGCTGAGCTACCAAAGATAGATTAAACTGCGTCTGGCTACTTCTTTGATTTTGATGCTTTCTCATTCGATCTCAGTGAACCTGAGTTACCGCCACCACCTGTTTCCCACAAACAACACATTTGTGAGTTCTACCTTTGGCTGAAAAAGACATTGTTTTCCCCTGGATACAGCTCAGGATTGCAATTGGTCTACTGTTCCTAGTCCTCTGGATAGGTGTAGTGACTGTCTTTTTTCTGCTCCTGAATCGATATTACCTTTCAGAAGCCTCCACAGTACAACATGTGAACTTGGTCCTGAAACCTCATGCATCATCACAATGTGAACAGAGAGACCTGTCCTCGGTGAACATTACAGCAGTTCCGATTCCTAAAGGAATAGTTGGGGCAGGATTTCATATTATGTTTTTCGCCCAACTGAACTTTTAAAAATACTACACTGTTTAAATTATATCATCACCTCCAGTACCTTCTCTCATGATTGGGACTTTGAAACTGTAAATAATATGCTGTCTGATTTAGATCAATCTGCTGCAGTTTCCAGCGATGTATTGTATGATGATACATCTAATTTTATTATCATGTTTTGTTATCAGCCTATGGTCATCATTTTTTGCACAAAGCAAGTATCCCTGTAAAGTTTTTTTTACCATCAATGGGAAACATTGCCCAACACTGCTGAAAGGTAGTTCAGCTACATTTGCACAAGCATTTGCCTATTTGTCTTGGTTTAACACATCAGACCCGACGTCTTTTATTTTTATTTTTTAGAAATCAGTTTTTATTGATTTTATCCAACAATCAGCTTAGGCAACATAACATGATACAATATCATAGTTGTACATGGCAGAATGACTTACATTTGCAATCAGTGTAGAAGAATACACAGTGATCGTGCCGAAGCATTATGAGAATCCTTGCAAGATTTTGTTTAGTAATCTGTCATCTGTAATTGAATCTCCGGTTGCAAATCGGTATAGATAATATCCAGTTTTTGCTCCCATATCAGGAGTCTGATAAAACATAGCATGAGCAAACAAATCTATCAATGCTCAATACGTTGACAACAACTGAACTAAAAACGTACCCACTCACCCTCCCGCTCCCCGCATGTCCGGCAATAAGCATCCCATAGTTGCATTTTCACATTTCCACAGTTGGACTCATGTGGATCTCGGTTCCAAAATCTGACTTAGAAATATTGTGCAATCTTGTGAATCATACAATGAAACAACCCATGGATAATGCAAGGAGCCCCTGCGTCATATAACAGCGGTCCTGTCCGTCAAACTAGAATATCCATGTACACTAATAGGATAATATATCTATCGCAGAATAGTCCTCCATCATCATATTCCAGCTCAGAGAGATAGGTGTTTTCCTTACCCCCCTACACTCCTCTCTTTTTAGTTCAGCCCCCTCTGCCCTTCCCCATTTCAACATCTTCTGCATGCCAGTCCTGTATGGATGGGGCTCTAGCAGCTTTCCATCGTGTGGTTCTGGCGCTTTTAGCCAGAAGGAGCACAAGGTTAGCAAATCGGGAAACTGGGTTACCCTTCTTTCCACGAGGCCCTAGTCCCAGTATGCAATATTCAAAGGTGACTGTATGGCGCACCAGGGCTACATCAGCTAGTAGTTTGCACACTGTCACCCAGTAATACCCCTGGTGGGGGCAATCCTACACCATGTGTATCAATCCCGCATTGGGTGTATGACAGCGCGGGCAGGTATCACTTGCTCCCGGAAACATAGTGTGCAATCCGCGTGGTGTTAAATAAGCTCTGTGTAGCAACATCAATTGGATAAATTTAAATCTAGGATTTCGAGACACCTTCCTGGGGTATCCTACTATAGAATCCCATTCCTTAACTGTAAACTCACGGCCTACATCCTCTTCACATCTGTCGTGTATTAATCGTAAGGAGATGGCCGTATCAGTACGAATACCGCGGGTGAGCCATTTAGTCAGCCGTGCTCCATGTCCCATTATGTATTGCATGATAAGTAGAGCATTCGTGGTTGGTTCAGTATCACCCCGCGGCCATGTGATGCGTATATATCTGGATATGTGTGCGTGCAATAGGAACATTGTATTGGGGCACCGTGTATGCGCACAAATGTTTCATGCCGTATTAGGACACCATCTGAGTAGAACTCCCCTATCGTGGTGACTGGCACATCCATCCATGCCTGCAGAGCATGATTTGTAGTCAATCCCGATCTTGGGGGGATACCCAGTAATGGGATAGTGGGGGCATACAGTATCATCCGACCAGTATGTCTCACTGTCTGCGAGACACCGCCAACCATATTACGATGCCGGCTGTCATATGCGTTTCCACGGCGGCATTGCCGCCGTGGAGAGGCATACGGTCTTTGCTTTGGGGGCCCGTTGAGGGCCCCCAGGGTGAAGGGGGGTGGGGGTGCACATGGGGGGTACTCTGGTACCCCCCTGCGTTTCAATGTACAACATGGCAGGCACCGCGCGGTGTCATGTTGTGCTTTGAAACGCACAACATGCATTTTCAGCATTGCGGCAGGCAGTGCCACAATGTTAAAAATGCGGGATGCACCCGCACCTGTGGCGGGTGCATCCTAATTCGACACACGGGACCTCCGCCCCTCCAATAAGTAATGGCTTACTTCAATTAAGTGGAGCGTCGCTGCCAGTAAGTGGGCCTGAGGTAGTAAAAGCCTGTGAATAATCCCTTTGTCCCTGTCTCGTAGAGTCATTTCCAATTCTTGCAAGTTACGTCCTGCAAGCCAATAAGCTAGCCACTGCAACTGGCTAGCATAACAATAAGCGCGTAGATCTGGTACTCCTATCCCTCCTTGTTTCGTAGTAATTGCAATTTCGCTAGGCTGATACGCCTTCGCCCTTTACCCCACACCAGATCAATCACCAGAGAGTTCAGTATCTTAAAGATCCTCGAGGGGACCAGGATAGGCAGGTTGGTGAAATAATAAAGGAGCCGCGGCAGCAGCACAATGTTTGTGATGGCCACTCTGCCCGCTACCGAAAGGGGGAGTGAGACTCAGAATTGGATTTGAGATTTGAGCGCTGCAATCGCCCGTGTTAAATTGCCATCTAAGAGGTCCGTTGTATTGCGATAGATCTGTATTCCGAGGTATTTAAAGGTGTCAGGCGCTATTTGAAATGTCCAGGGGCCGAATTGAAAGCGACCATCCCGTGCCGATCCATCAAAGAAATAGCCATACGACTTATCAGCATTAATAGCCAGTCCAGAAAGGTCTTGAAACGACTTGAATATGGAAGGCATTGGGTGCGGGTCAACCTCCTTGTCTTTGAGATGAAGAATAAGATCATCTGCGTATGCTGAGACAGTGTGAGATGTGCGGCCCGCATTATTCCCTTACAGGTTGCAAAGGCACGGAGTCTGTGCAAAAAAACAACAATGGCGCTAAGGGGCAGCCCTGCCTGGTTCCCCGGGCCACCGCATACTGTCTGGAGGTGTGCTGGCCTGTACGCGCCCCGCGGTGGGGTTCGTGTATAGTAGTCGTAGCCATGCTATATATTTATCTGGTATACCAAATAGTGCAAGGGCATAGAGCATATAATCCCAGTGCAATCAGACCCGACGCCTTATTATCAGTAGGTGCACCTACAACTGCAAAGAAGAATATGCTCACTAGCACAAAACAGATATACTCTGCTTTCTTTATTACCCAGCTGTCTGTACAGGGTTTTAACTTTTGGAGTGACACTATAGAAGCAAAATCTGTCTTGGGGACTAAAAATTGTCATTATTCAGAGCATGCCTCATATCACATCACCACATCAGACAATTTTCCTGAATGACACAGTGCAACAGACTCCCTGTTGTGGGTTAGCCAAGATTAAGGATTTTAACTTACCTCGGATTCCGTCACTTACACTTTGAGTGATGGCAAAATTACACACAACACAGGATACATTAGATGACATTCTACATGATGCCGAGAGTGGCTAAAAACCTCAACACTGTCCCAGGTGAAACAATACATGTCCTAACTCTCAGATGACATGGATCTCAGAGATTTTTTGTTAGGTCACCAAAAGCCACTCTGGAAGTGCTTCCTATAGGCTATTTATAAGGAAGTATGGAAAATCTCTCAACAGGAGGCTGCTGAAAGATTGTGTGAGATTGACAGGATTAACATAGAAAAGGCTTTGGAAGTAGTTGACAATGGCATGACCACACTATCTTCCAGGATTTACTGACTGGGCAATATTATGTCTTCTGCAATATATAAAATGGAAGAGGATTTGTCTATATTATAACATGGACAATCACGATTGTGATTCATTCTATTATTAAGCTGGAGGCTACAGTCATTGCGGTCTGGTCATGTGCCTTGGCGGTATACCAACAGTACAACTCTGTTTTCTGCATATAATCGAAAATAAAGACAGAGAACAATGACACGAAGATATGCAAAATATATAATGCTGCACATTGAAAAATTGGACCATGACCTTTTACCATGACTGTATCACCTTCCACAGAATGGTGAATCCATGGCTATATTACACTGCCGGTCACCACATTCCAATTTCAATACTGTCTGCAGTATCACCAGGTAGGCAGGTATGAAGTGTTGGTATAGGGATACATACATGAGTCTTGTTATTTACCATACAAGAATGGGGACACTGAAGTTTTTCTCAGTGGTTCAGACTGTGAAACTGCTTTAAGTGGATCTCTAGTTTGTGATGATATTTTGCTTCACGGAGCCTGTAATGCTTCAGTTGCTAACTTATCATGTCACTTGAAAGGTTCCCCAGCTGCTGTGCTTCATTCAGAGTTCAAAGCGCAAAAAAGGGAATTTTGGAAAAGGGAGGAACAAATAACAAAATATTTGACAAATAGGTGACTATTAATTCTCCTATTTCGGTGGCCTTAATCCACTGTTACTATTGTTCAATTCAATTCAAAAGATACTTTATTCGGTTTAAATCACAAAAACCATAAAAGTGTACAAGCATTAAAACAATTCATAATCCACCCATAAAAAAAAAAAAAAAAATAAAAAAATAAAAAAATATAACAGCTAACATGGATAAAAACAGAAATATACAGAGTGTAAAGTTTTTTCCTTTTAAAAACAACAATGTGCACATTAGTGACCTTGATTAAGATTTCGGACGGTATTTTATGTTTATACAAAGTCCTCTAAGGCCAAGCAATCTTTTTACTGAGTCTCATTGCGATAGTTAAAAATTTAGCCACATTAACAATGACCCAGATCTCTGCCAAGAGTTGGAGGTACAGCAAGGCTGGCTTCACTTGCCTAAAACCCTTTCCTTTTAGCAATGGTATAATAAATTTAAATCTTATACCTTTGAGGTGGTCACAGAAAAACAGAAAATGAGCCGTATCCATAATTGAGCAACCATCACATGTGCATAATACTAAATCCTTACTTCTAGTCCAAACGGGGCGGCCAGAAATTAAGAGATGTATTTTATTCAAACGGAACCGTGTTAACAAGTACCTATGATTAGCGTTGTTCACAACTTTAAGGTACAGTTCCGGTTCGGGGTCGGGTGAAACAATCAGCTGATGGGACCTGACAGAGGATTTAAGCAGCTCCCTGCCCTCTCTGTCCATTCCTCTATTCAGCAAGAAGGTGTTTTTGACCCATTTTATATCCCCTTTCACCAAGCTTGAAGGTTTATCAAACAATTCTGGACGTCCCAGTTTTACACACATTTGTTGCACGTACTTCAACCAGGTGATTTTGTCCCAATGATCCAGGCTTAGACAGTCTTTTAGGATTTCATGGTTTACATCAAGCTCTGGGTTTAGCCAAACTGCCAACCATTTTAATAAGGGGGCCAGGGCAATTTTGTCTTCCAAATAGCCTACTCCACACTCCTGGTGAACTATGTAGTTTGCGGTAGAGCTAGGCAGGGAAAGAAGAGTTTTTAAGAAATTGTCCTCTGAGACTTGGAGCGATGAGACCTGTTTGAAGCCCCACAAGTCGGCCCCATACGTGGCAATTGCAATACATTTAGAAGCGTATACTTTTAGTACTGCCTCAATGGGTTTCACTCCTAGTTTACGGGAAAATCTTAGTACTGCGGAGGACGAACGTACCAAGGAGGTTTTTTTCTCCACCAGTTGGGGGTTCCACGTAGAGCCCTCATCGAAGACCACCCCCAAATAGGGAAATCTAGAGACTCGCGACAGCTTATGTTTATTACAAAAAAGTGGCATCGCATTTTTCCTTGCCTTGGCTTTGTGACCTACTACCATGACGTGAGACTTCCCAAAGTTAACACTCAGGTCAAGATTATCCATAAAGACATAAAAAGAGTTCAGCAAGCTTTGGAGTCCTAATGAGGTTCTAGCTAGAAGTGCAGCGTCATCCGCATACAGTAGGGCAGGCAACAAATATTTCCCGGCCTTCGGGATATCCTTACAGGCTCCACTCAAAGCTTTGCCAAGGTCGTTAATATATAGTGTGAAAAGCAGGGGAGCAAGGATGCACCCCTGTCTCACGCCATTGATAATGCTAATTTTCTCCGTGCAGTTCCCCTTTCTATCATAGCGGACCGTTGCGGTAAGATCCCTATGGAGATCTGCTAGAAAGTAAACTATATTGGGGTCTGTTCCGATGTTAAGGAGCTGGTCCCACAGTTTAGATCTGTTTACCCGGTCAAACGCCGAGGACAGATCCATAAAAGCAATAAACAATGAGCCTGGTTTAGCTAAGGTGTACTTCCCAATTAGCAGCTGTAAATTTAAGCTTTGGTCGATTGTGCCACGTCCCTTGCGGAAGCCGTACTGTAGAGGTGAAAGTGTGTTTGTCTCCTCTAGCCAGGTGGTCAATTTACCTAAAACCACCCTCCCCAAAACCTTAACTGCGGAGTCAATAAGGGATATGGGTCGGTAATTACCAGGGTCCCCCCTATCCCCTTTTTTGTAAATTGGCACGATTACCGACTGTGACCATGACTCAGGAATGCCCGTCTTAGAGACTCTATTAAAAACATTAGTTAAAACTTTAGACCAAAATAAAGTATCAGCTTTAAAAAGGTCAGAGGGGACGCCGTCGGGCCCGGGGGCTTTGTTACTGGTCATCAAACCAATGGCCACTGCCACCTCCTCCTCATTCACAGATAGGGTGTATGGTAATTGAGGGAATGCGGTCAGGCGTTCTACCACCTGGGTCTCGTCTTCGTAAACTGAACTAAAGTGTGTGTGCCATCGTTCTTCCTGGATACCACAATCCAATTCATTGTTGTTGGAATCCGAGAAGTAAGGTTGATTTACCACCGCCCAAAACTTGGCGCTGTTTTTTAATACCTCTGTAGAGGTTAGATCAGCCCAAGCGTCTTCCCTAATCTCGCGCCGCCTTTCATCAATTGTTGTTTTATAATCTCTCCTAAGGGTAGCTACTAACCGTCTGTCAACTGGTTCTAATTTGAGGGCAGCCTTAAGTTTACGGTTTGCTGCTGAACATTTTTTGTCGAACCAGCCGTCATTCCCTTGTGTTCTACTTTTACCATGAACAGTCAATTTGGAGAGTATATCAATGCAGACCTTTTTATACGCCTCCATTACTTCGCCATCCCCAGCCCGTTCATCCAAACACAGCATCAGGTCATCCCTACTACTCTCACACAAGTTACAAAAAAACTCATCTGGGATTACTCTACACCATCTGATTCTGCGTGCTTGGTCCGTTAACCGCAGATCATGCTTATCTGTCAGGTTTTTACAGCTATCCTTGATGACAAATATATTCTTTGCTTTTAAAACCACGAGGTTATGATCACTGAAATGGGACCTTAAGACTGTGTAGCTACTGCTTTGGGCTCCATTAGTACTGTAGAGGAAAATATAATCGATCACAGAGCCACTACCATGGCCCGTGAAAGTGGGGATATCCTCATCCTCCGCCTTTGGTAAAATAAGCCCATGTTCAGCCAACATTATTTCCAGAAAGGTACCCTGCTCTGAGTGTTCAAAATGGGTATTTTCTTCGTCCGGGGTACCAAATAACACATTGGGGGGGCAGTTTTCCTTACATCTATGAATATTGAAATCTCCCATCAACAAAATGGTACAGTCATGCTCTGCCGACTCCTTAAAGTTGGCCAGAAAAGCACTTAACATCATCAAATTACTTACTGGGCTGTCCCTGTCAAATGAGTTATAAAAATTTATGACCAAGACCTTATGATGATTCCTATAGGAGATTAAGACAGCAACACAGTAAGGACAACCAGTGGCTACTTGCGTGTATGTCCCAGGGATTTTGGCAGAAATCAGAGTAACCAAACCCCCTCTGGCACGCCCCCTCGAAGATCCAACTGCTGGGATTGAGAAGGTGGTAAACCCGTCCAGAGTCAGTAGATTTTCAGTATCCCAGGTCTCCTGCAGGGCTATTAGGTCCATGGAACCTATTTGGTCCCGCCAAATTGGATTATCCACTTTATTTTTGAGTCCCGCAATATTCCAAGTTGCTATTGACAAATCCTCGCCCCTCCAAGGCCCAGCCGTTTTTACATTAAGAGGATCTCTTCCTTCCCCACCCTCACAATTAATGGTAATTGAACAGGACATCTGCCCGTCCAAAATGCTCTTATCCATTTGCCTAGAGAATGAGGGGTTGTTTTCAGGTTTTTCTATACAGGGAGAGACCTGTGTTTGTCAATCATTCCCATCTAAAGTTGACAAATAATCATATCGATTAGAGGTGGGGAAATTGAAAAAATTGTCATATCCCTGAGCAAACTGTTGGTAGTGGGGTGGGTGGCTATTGTAGGGCCCTGCCACAGAGCCCCCATAAGGCGGTCTTCCTCTTCTAGGCCTGGCCAAGTTCCAACCCGCATTAACACCTTCATCCCAGCCTGCAGGGTGTGCCTCCCAAGGGTGGTTTTGCCTGTGAATTGTTGTTGTCTCCTGTGGGCCCCTTAACCAACTCCATCTGTTATCTGTTTGGTTACCAGGTAGGTAGAAGTAAGAGAGGGGCCTGGCGGTGACAGTACTAGCTTGGTATCTAGGGGTCCCTCTACAAATTAAATCTACCACCTGTGTGTTCTCAAAGGTGACCACCACGCAGTCCCCTTGCAGACTTTTCCTATTTCCTCCCACCCATGGGGTTCTTTCCACCATTAAAATGTTGCTTGGCATGTTAGGCGGTAAGGGATAATTTTTAGAGAGCCAGTGGCACACTTTATTTTTTAGGGCCTGGTTGGATTCAGTTTCTAAAGGTGAAATTACACTAACCCCGGTGAGAATCACTACAAAGGGGCATGCATCTGGGGGAAGATGGATGTTTCTACGGGCCATTACCTTGGGTTCGGCTATCGATACCGGGTTTGGGGTCGATGGAATAGGGTCATTTGATTTAACCTGGGGGGGTGGCTTAGGTTTAGATGAAGTCTCAGGTTGTTTTGACACTGTGGTTTTAGATTTAGTGCCTTCCACAGCAGGGGTGTTACTTGTGCTATTAGAAGAGTTATTACTAACCACAGTAGCTTTTTTGCCAACCAAAGAAGACTTGGTGGCTGTGTTAGTGGTGTGAAATGTTTTGGGGTTCGTGGTGAGGCTAGGGGCACTGATGTCTTTGTGAATATTGGTCAAGATGGTTTCTATGCGGCGCAATCTGGCCTCCATGGGTTCAAGTAAAGATTTTAATATGTTCAAGATATTGTTATTGTCAAGCATATTTGACCCACACCCCTCCTGACTATGTTGAGCTGAGCTAGTAATCTCTCCACTTAATTCCATGATTTCCTCCAGACTTTTATCTATGATGGTGTCGTCTGGGAGGCTTAGAGGCAAGCCGGTGTTTGTAGAATGTGCCCCCCCAGTGTCAATTGCACAGACTGCCCCATTTGTATTTGATGGGACTAAGAAGGGATTGTTACGCTTATTGACCGTTTGTGCTTTCTTCCCTTTAGTAGAGGTGGGTTTTTTTACCTTTTGCTTGGGGATTGCTCCTTCTTTTAGACCCTTTTGGTGTATATCACTAGCCCCGGTAGGGTTAACTAAATCTATCCTGTCTGGGACGCTTACTGTTATGAGATCAAGGTTGGGGGTGGCCTCCAGATCCTGCTGCGAGTTTAAGGCATCAAGATTCCCAGTGTCCCCAGAATTGTGTACCAAGACAAGGCTGACAGGGCGGCTCTCGGGGTTAGGCGTACAAGCCTGGGCAATTGGGCCTAGAGAAGATCTCCTGGCTATAGCCAAATCTTGCGACACCCTCCTATCCATTAGTGTTATACCCTCGTCAATCAGTGCATGTGTACGGACAATAAAATCATCTAGGGTACCAGTCAATTTTTTTGCTTCTGCGACTGCCATGCTCCGGGTTTCCCGACAGTTCATGGTAATCCCCACCACCGAATTTCAAGCGGCCTTAATGCACAGGATAGAGGGTAATAAAGATCCTAAACATGTAACAGTTAACTGATACTTATGAATAACAGTCCACAAACGCTAATCAAGGATTGCAATCAACTTACAGTTCATGTGTCCAAATTGTCCCTTGGGCGGTATGTAAACGAACAGGGGTTATGGCCCAGGCCAGGCTCCTCAGGCCTCTGAGGGCCGCAGAGGGCCCGCCCTTTGCCCGGGCTTAGCCCCGGGCGTCCCGCACGCGTCCCGCGTAGCGGGGGTCAGATGTTCCCGATATGGCGATGAGGCGGTTGGGGGCGGGGCAAGCAGGGAGAGCGTCCAGGTGCAGGTGATGGCAACCCAGGGACTCCTGGGAAATGGAGTCCCTGTCCCTCACCTGGCGCTCGCAGCCCTGAAGGAGTGTTCCTCTCCCGCCCTCGGGTGCTACAGATGACTCCAACGATAGTCCTACGCCTCACTCAAAGACCCAGGCAGACGGGCGATGCGGGACCCGCGCAGCGGGTACCGCGAGTTGCAGCGTGATCCGGTGAACAGCAGGCGTGTTGCAGGGATTAGGCGGTGAGCTCCCTGATCCGTGAATTGCAGTATAGGAGTTTCCCACAGTGTCCTGGGCAGGCGGCAGCTTTAGCTCGGCGGTCGGGGGCGGGGCAAGCAGGGAGAGCGTCCAGGTGCAGGTGATGGCAACCCAGGGACTCCTGGGAAATGGAGTCCCTGTCCCTCACCTGGCGCTCGCAGCCCTGAAGGAGTGTTCCTCTCCCGCCCTCGGGTGCTACAGATGACTCCAACGATAGTCCTACGCCTCACTCAAAGACCCAGGCAGACGGGCGATGCGGGACCCGCACAGCGGGTACCGCGAGTTGCAGCGTGATCCGGTGAACAGCAGGCGTGTTGCAGGGATTAGGCGGTGAGCTCCCTGATCCGTGAATTGCAGTATAGGAGTTTCCCACAGTGTCCTGGGCAGGCGGCAGCTTTAGCTCGGCGGTCGGGGGCGGGGCAAGCAGGGAGAGCGTCCAGGTGCAGGGGATGGCAACCCAGGGACTCCTGGGAAATGGAGTCCCTGTCCCTCACCTGGCGCTCGCAGCCCTGAAGGAGTGTTCCTCTCCCGCCCTCGGGTGCTACAGATGACTCCAACGATAGTCCTACGCCTCACTCAAAGACCCAGGCAGACGGGCGATGCGGGACCCGCGCAGCGGGTACCGCGAGTTGCAGCGTGATCCGGTGAACAGCAGGCGTGTTGCAGGGATTAGGCGGTGAGCTCCCTGATCCGTGAATTGCAGTATAGGAGTTTCCCCTAGTTTACTATTGTTTATTTAACAAATCCATCCCTAAAAGAAAAAGACGTGATAACAAGTTTTATTTACTGTAATCACCAACCGGTTATTTTTTCCTTAAGTACTTTGTTTTTCTTTATCAAAATGTTTTCACTATGCACAATTATACATCCCTCTATATACAATTATGTACAGTTATATACAAAACCACACCACAGTTTCTACACAAAACAATGTACAAGGATAAGTCTTGTTCACCCAACAAAAAATACAGTTTTGGTGTCCTCCTATTAAATCTAGAAGATACACTAGGAGGTAGTCAGACACAAGTGGTTCTGAAAGAAAATTATACAGAACCTACAATGGGAATGTCACATGGATACAAATTCCAAAACAAGATAACATAAAGGACTCGTCCAAAATGAAAGTGTCAACGCGGTCGTGTTTCGGCCTTCCAACCAATCTGGCCTCCTCAGGACTGGGTGATAAGATACTCCTATCGCAACTCCAATGGCAACCTATGTCTATGCCTCACAATCTTGATCAAACCTTAACAAACAAGTGTCTTCGTAATTTCAAACAAATTCCGGATTTAAATGAGGTAGGAAAATTAGAAAATCCTCACAGGGCTCATGCTCCTCAATCGCGGGTGAATAATGGCCCTCACGGATCACATCTTTTCTAACTCCATTATCGATGTGTCTCGCATTCCGACCATAAACTGGCGCCATTCATGTAAGCAAATTACCGATTCATTCAGGGTTCAAGCTGCTTTCAAATGAAAGCTATGTGATGCTGAATGATAAAGGTTGTTGTGGGAGGGTACCAGGCATTGCATATCTTGTCACAGTAAGTTCCAGGGTTACTTGTTGTATGCAGGTATTGTTCCCACTGAGCCACACAGTTAGGGAAGCAACGCTATCGCCTTCATCGGATGTTTCCTTTGTGCGGTTTGATTCTCTGAGTAAACTGAAAGTCATGCTTTTTCAGAGGGATGTGGTCTTAACCTCAGCCTGAGAGACTTTTTATCTTAATATTCAGGTTGCAAGATCAACAGCTGAGATACAGACACTAGTCCGGATGAACTTCACTGTCCATTTCAGAAAAATGGTTCATCGTATCTTTAACATGTCTGATACGAGTGATTCCGTTTGAAATGGATGGGCGTAATTGCTAAATTTTATGCGGGGGCCACAGCACAAATAATTGTAAATGCTAATAAAAATTGGCAATTGTAGAGTTGTTAGAGGGACGAGACAAGGCTGCCCCCTGTCTCCCCTACTTTTTGTGTGTTTTATAGAACACCTTGCTATAGCTGTTTGCTCAATTAGAAGTTTGACATCTCCAATGCCTGGCATGACAAATATTAAACTCTACGCTGATGACACTGCTCTTTTTTTAAACCCTAGTTTAGAAGTCCAAAAACAGTTATTTAGATTTTCCAGGAATTTCAATCCATTGGAGGACATAGAATAAATAAATCAAAGACAGAGATATTGCTCTGCAACCGCACTTCTGACACTTTGGGGTCGATTAGGTTAGTGGACGGATTGCCCCCACCAAGCCGGCGGTAGCCACCGCCGGCCCGGCGGGCTCAATCCGTCCGCCATCCTCACAGAAAAGACCCCCCGCCACATTAGGATGGCTGGGGGGTCCGCGGCGGACGGCAAGACCATCCGCTGCTTTTCCGCCGGTCGCAAAGTGCTTACATATGGTGGCGGTGTCTGCGAGACAACGCCAACCATTTTACGATGCCGGCGGTCATATGCCTTTCAACGGCGGCATTGCCGCCGTGGAAAGGCATACAGTCTTTGCCCGTTAAGGGCCTCCAGGGTGAAGGGGGATGGGGGGTGCACATGGGGGGTACCTATGGTAGCCCCCTGCGTTTCAAAGTACAACATGGCAGGCACCGCGCGGTGTCATGTTGTGCTTTGAAACGCACAACATGCATTTTCAGCATTGCGGCAGGCGGTGCCGCAATGTTAAAAATGCGGGATGCACCCGCCACTGTGACGGGTGCATCCTAATTTGACACACGGGACCTCCGACCCTGTGGCAGACGGTCTCTTCCTACAACAGGATAGCGGACAGACTTTGTCCGTCCGCCATCCTCATCAACCCCTTTATTAGTAGAATTGAGTCCATTGGTTAATATTAAGCCTAAGAGTTAACTAGACGTAAATGTGATGGAGAATATTAATGATTTATATGCCTTGAATGATATCCTTCTTTACAATGGGATAAAAGATACATTGATAAAATGGAAAGATCTTCCTATATCAATAATAGACAAGGCTGTAATTCGTATGATGATTTTACCCTTATGTAATTTTCTATTTTTAGCCATTCGCAAAGCGGTTCAAATTAACTTTTTTAAAGCAGTGCAGGGTCTGTATTCGGCATTTATTTGGGCAAAGAAGGTTCCAATACTTGCTATTGATACACGATATAGACCCGGTGAAGAAGGGGGTTTTGCCCTTCCTGATTTGAGAGGATACTATTTAGAAAATGTTGCACATACCATGTACAGAACAAAGAGGATTTTAAACATTAATAGATATGGCAAATTCTTTTTAGATTTAATCCACCAAGAATATGAAATTAAGGATGTTATGCTTCTAACAACCCCCCCCCAGAAAGTTAGATATAAAACACTACAATGGAGTATCTATAGAAAAAAAACACTCTTCAGCCACTATGTAAACCATAATATTAATAGATAAACTTTACTCTCTGACATATATAGGCCGAGATCCATTATAAGATCTAGCTGGTTTAGCCAAATGGAGAAGTCAGGGTTTTAACAAAATAGTTTTTTTTAAGTAGGAATTGGAAAACCTGGACTCAAATTGAGCCGTGTATTGAACATAATAAAATAGCTCTTCGATGGTCCTTTATTAGGATTAGACATTTCCTGCAGTAACTCAAGCCAGCGCACATTAATGAGACTAGTCAGCTAACGGGGCAATTGTTAGACCCTAAAAACCGTAACATGATTGGTAGCTGGGCCGCTCTCCTACGAAGTCAGGCGGTAGGTGAACTGTATCTGAAAGCACAGAACAAATGGCAATCTGAAGAATGGTTACTGATCTCCACCTTGACTTGAATTCAGATTAGTCTATATTGAAAGCAACCAATCTTAGGTGAATTCTATATTATACTAAATGGCTCCTATATTGAACACCAAATTTTCTGCATAAAATATATTCTCAGATCTCTGCAAACTGTTTCCACTGTAATATGGAGGGAGGGAAGTGGATACACATTATTTGGGAATATGCAAAGTTGAATGGGTTCTGGTGAGTAATTAATCGGTATTGCTTTAACAGATTGAAACTTCAGTAGCCGTTGGATACTCAGACTGTTGTCCTGGGATACTCACCTGATTTAAGCGAATTTACTGCAAAAATCTAATATATATTTTGGTCCTGGTGGCTCAGTCATTGATCCTTCAAAGATGGCGGTCTAATGATATCCCAACCTTCCAGCATTTACTTGGCAAATTAAATAGGATTACGGAATGTGAAATAAAATATGCTCTAAGATCATGGTCATATAGGAAATTTGTGAAACTATGGGGAAATCTGTGTTAAGAGCTAAGTTCACCAAGAAGACATAGAACTGGCAATAAGTATATACTTGGTGGGAGGAGATGCCAGGTGTTTGATAGCTATGGCGTAAGAAATGCTGTACATGTGATTTTTGATATGTATCGTGCAATTTTCTAACGTTGTCTCTTCTTGTATTCGATTTTTACATTTTTATATCATGTGGCAATGTGAGATGGTGTAATAATGCATATATATAATATGCTTCATGAACTTTCCCTAAATAAAAATATATTATTTTAAAAATGTCTGATACGAGGGGGATCATGCACCTATTTAAGAGCATAGGTTCTGGACTATGAAGCACCTTTCAGACAATCTTCTGACTTATTCCAGCATTTATACACTCCGTATTGGGAAGTGTTTTCCTGCAACGCAATTGACGGCTGAGTTTCTCCAGAGATAGAAAATTGTACTCCTGGTGCGATAGTGCCGAGAGCGCATGGTACTCCAACTGGGCACACTTCAGCTTTGTGAGGTAAACGAGCATTGATTTCTATCACTCAGACCAGTCTGAGTCGACTGCATCTTGCTTGTGCTCCACTGTCTATTCTGCGGATAAGAATGTGTGTTGGACATATGTTGAGCAAGTTCCATCGGTTACGCCACCGGACATAGACGTACTACAGGACCCCTTAAAGGCCAATGTGTTACGGTGTCCACAGTATATTCCCATGTTAATGACGGCATTCTTGGAGTCTCCATAGGATGTTTCAGCTCAAACAACTGTTAGTGCGTTCTCTTTCTCCTATGTGTTTGCAGTAACTTGTTATTGCAAATGGCACCATTTGCTGTAAATGTTTGCATCAAATGGCACATAAATACACAAAGCGGTGTAATGGCATAATTTCAGAATGTTGCATATAAAGAGGAACAATAAATTCCTATAACTATGCAAATTATGCCGGCGTAATTTAAATTTTAGCCTAAACAATGAAAGAAATGTGCAGCACGAGGTTGCTGCTGCAAAAAAATAGAACAGAGAAGCAGCTCAAACAGTATTCATAGCTGGGGCCCAGGAGCCCCCCACATAAGCCCCACAAGAGCTTTCAGATTTGCACACTTGCCCAATGTGGTGCCCCAGGAAGGGTAGGTTCACGACTAGTGATTCCTAAAGTGTGTTTGGAAGGCTTCCCAATTAAGAATTGTTTTGGGAAACTGGTCCTACACCCCCTGAGATTTGTATCCCTAAACCATGGAGCAGTTTCACATTGTTTTAAACTTTACAAAAAGTGATGGGTGGAATGCTTGAATTGATACTTAGGCCACATTTCAAGTCCATTTTTATTTTGCACAGTTAGCCACCTCAGTTTGGCCCTCCCTATATGCAAACCAGTCTTGACTCTCCTCCAATAGGAACAGTCAAGCCAGAACTGCCACTTCAGGTCCTCCCTGAATTAGAACAGAAGTAACCCAGTACCAGTTTTACCCTGATTGGATCTCTTCAATCAAGTATAGCTTGATTCCAGTGGCACATTAAGTATGGAACGCATGTCTGGGCATGGACTTCACACTTTGAGCATTTCACTGAAATTTACTAAAAAGTGATGGATGGAACACTTGAATTAATCTCAGCCACTGGTAATTGCTTGGGCCGCATCTCAGACAATGGTTATTTTGTACACCATGCAACCTTAGTTTGGACCCTGCCATATGTAAATTAGCTTTGACCCAACTCAGATAGGAACAGTACAGCCCAAACTAATATACAAGATCCTCCTTGAACTGGGGCACACGCAACCCAAGACTGGTTTCACCATGATTGGTGCTCTTCAGAACCCTGTAGACAAAATGAGGGATAGGCCAGCTTTATTAGAGAACCTCATGTACTCTTACAGGTCTTTAGAATGCAAATAACATTAATACTTACATTCCAAAGTTGGGCTAGTGAAAAGTACATCGTTTGAATTTCTAATCCATTGGGTCCCTTCCAAATCAGGAAAAACAATGAAAGCCCTTCTTGAGTCTTATCACTCACTACTGTTTAGAGATACTTCCTAACATCAGATAATTCTATTTTAGGATCCATCAGAAGGCTAATTTATGAAATTAAGTTATTAGTGGTAAAGGATGAGAGTCCTTCACAAGTAAAATATGCGGCTTTCTCTTTATTGGGTGTCAAGCAGTGCTAAATTTGAGCCAGGGGTCACAGGTGGGAACCACGGGCACTCAAGTTTTGGAAACCAGCACTTATTTTTCTTCATCCAACTTTGACCCAGAGCAAGAGAAAGAAAAACACAAAGGAAGACAGAAGGAGTAGAACAAAAAACTGTGACAAAGGGAGGAAACAGGGAT
This sequence comes from Lissotriton helveticus, assembly GCF_964261635.1. NCBI lineage: Eukaryota > Metazoa > Chordata > Amphibia > Caudata > Salamandridae > Lissotriton > Lissotriton helveticus. The sequence continues at coordinate 39,390,495 of NC_136058.1, forward strand.
GGAAAAGAATCTGTAAGAGTGAGATAAAGGGTCCGGGGTGTCTAGGGGTGGGTGAATTTTCCAACCTTGGCATGCTTTAGTGCCAACCGTGGGTTTCTAAGCTTAGGCCACAGAACCTAGGGCCTGATTACGATCTTGGCAGATGGGATATTCCATCACAAATGTGACGGATATCCCGTCCACTGCATTACAAGTTGCCTAGGATACAATGAAACTTGTCATACAGCGGATGGGATATCCATCATGTTTGTGAGCATCCCATCTGCCAAGATCGTAACCAGGCCCTTAGTCTTTTACAAATTAAGCCCTGGAACCAGGTAGCCCATTGAAGCAATTATCATTCCCAGGGTAGGGCAGCATAGCAGCCCAAGGCTTACTCAGGGAGCTAATACCCCAAGCTTGCTGATACGCAATAAATCTTTGTTCAATCTGTGCTTTTTCTTATAAAAAAGACATAGTAATTGCATTACACACACTACGAAATACTATGCATGAATGACAAATATATACTATCAGATGGATAGAAAAGCCTATGGTAATACCCTCAGAACAGTATACACTCCCCAGCAAGCCCAAAATCCACATTCACGCTCCCCCACCTATACTAAATGAAATATCACAATATAAATATGTGCTATTATCAATAAGGCAGGCCTACTGACTTTGAAAGGGTGTCATCAAATTAAATTAGGCTGAAATATGCTATATATTACTGATGCAACACAACAAAAGTCAATTGTAATAATAAAAACATTCAACAATAATCATTGAAAAATATAACCTTACATTGTCAATCATCACCATTGCAGCCAAAGGACCCGACAACAAGAGACACACTCTCGAAGTGCTTAAAAACCCTCTCCTGGGGAATGCTTGTAACATCCTGGGAGTTTTAGGATTAATTTTACTGGGGCACCTACAGGGTGGACTGTGGCACTCGTGTCAGCCTCCCAAACACGAAACAAATACATTGATGGTGCTCCTACCCCTCCTGGGGCATCACAAGAAGCAAGTACAACTATTTTTGAGAGAACGCCAGTAGATTCAAGCGCGTTTATTCCCATATGTGGAGAATTTTTGATTAGCGGCTTTGCCATAGGCCAGTTGGGCTTTTTCCTTTCATGTAGAACTTGCCCAGTGCTTTACTTTTGTGACGAGCGGAACAGTCCCAACCTGGGCACCATAATCCCTTTGTTTCCTTTTTTTGAGGGGGGGGGGCCTGTGGGGAGGGAACTCACTGCTCCACACCAGAGGACAGTGCCTAGAAAGTCAGTGCGGGAGTAAGATTTAACCTTCTTTCCCACTCTAATGAAGCGTGAGCAGATAACAGATGATGGGTGTGCCCACTCCCTCCAAACGTGGGCACATAGGGATAGGAGAAGCACCTGTTGTGTACCTGGGGCTTTGCTCTGCCCCAGGAGCTCCCCGTCTTAGTTCTTTGATCCTGGGGAGATGGGGTCACCATCTAAATCCTAAATGAAGGAGGTTGTTCTGACACTAGCCACTAGAACCTTTTCTTCAGGCCTCTGGGTCTCTAATATTTCATTGCAGAGTTGCTTTTTAACTCTCTTTGCCAGACTTGATGTCTGCCTATTCTCTGAATGCTTTCTCCAAGTTGGGGGGCATCTTCCACAAACCCTCCATAGTCATCAAAAAGAACAAGTTCTCTGCCACACTCCCAAGGTCCCACAGCTTCCTGGTTACTTGTAGATCAACTGTGTGTCAGATGAGTCATGAGCCACTCCACAGATGTCCCAAAGGACCAATACGGGGTTCATCCAGCAGGTTCATTCAACCAACTGCCCCTCAAGAATTTTAGAGGGGCAGCACCACATATCTTCCCTGGCAGCCTCAGCTACCAGCTGATACAACTGTCTGAACCCTTCCCACCAAAACTTCAAACCCGCCCTGTGTTTGGCTCTAGAGGTCTGACCTTCCTCCTCTGTTGCCATGGCCTAAGGCTTGTCCAGGCCAGATGCAGTGTGAGGAGTTAATTAATCCTGCCAATCCATTTCTTTCCGAGGAACTTGGTCAAGCAGTGTAAATGGCTCTTTTATGTGGGGAGGCTTTTGAGCCTCCTGCTGGCTAGCATAATAATTAACTTTCCCTACTAGGGGGGGCAAAAGTATGGAATCTGATTTTGGAAAATGATAAAGTGCCATAAGGAGTGTATGTAGGACAAAAGGGACTTCAGATTTACTCTTAAGATGCATGTAGACTCTAAGATTGATACCTCACTATACCTTGTAGGGCTAAGTGGGGCGAATGGGTGAAATGGTACAGATGTTGTCTTTAATGTGCAATTTAGAGAAGCACCAAAGACTTTCACTGATCACTATAGTTCTACACTAGGTATGAGCACTCTTATTATAAGGCCTACACCAGGTCACCACCAATCCATGAAGGGTCTTCCGTGCAACAGGCTACTTGTGTATAGACAGCAGTGTGAGCATGCTCATCCCCTATACATGTGCACATGTATGCAAACAGGTGTGCCCATGTGTTCTTGTGTTACCAGCCTCTTACTCAGTTTGCAGAGTAACATCCTTTTCCTAAATCTGGTCACTACAGATAGCACTCTCAGTCCATTTTTATAGAATTTACAGTGAGTGAGACTCTGTTGGTGAGACTCATTCACAGCAAAACTGGGTAGTCAAAATAAGAAAATCCAGAGTAGTTAAATGAGCGGAACACACATTCTTACTGGTAAACCACGCTTCTGTTTGATGCAATGAACAAACAGAAAAACATATTTAGTAAAACTAGCTTTTATGATTCACAAGTGGTAATTATCTAATCCAATGTAACCTAATCTGTTTCCATTGCTTTAGTTTCCAAGCCAAATCGATACTTTCAATAAACCCATTAAAATATATTGGGCTATTTAAAGAGAAGTAAAGCAGCTAATACTAAAACATACAGGGATATTCACAAAGGTAACTTACCTACATGTGTAATGTACTCTTACACTTTTAAGTACGTTTATTGCTTTTGGCTACTCAAATAATCGAAGTTTAAAGGTACTCAAAAGTGTAGACTTACATGACTTAACCCCTGAAAAAGGGGCTTGATCCAAATGTACAAGTGTAAGTTACTACTGAAACAAGCAATAGTAGTAAGTCCATCACCACACATGGCCAACCACTGGTACTGCAACACTCTCGTGGCGGGAGCCGCTTTGCATCATCGTTAAGCACCTGGAAGAGCCTTAAAGATAGGCACGGGCTCCTGCAGCGCGGGACCCGCTTTCAGCCCTTCTCTTTTTGTTGCCTGTGACTCAGCCGGGGCACTACAAGCTCGAGGGATCTTCGTGGCTCGAGCCTCTTTCCATCATCGTTAAGAAACCTGGAGGCGCCTTAAAGCCAGGCGCGGTCAGCACTTTGCTCTTTGTTGCCTGTGACTCTGCCGGGGCACTACAAGCTCCAGGGATCTTTGCCGCTGGAGCCGCTTTGCAACATCGTGAAGTGCCTGGAGGCGCCTAAATGCCAGGCAGGGGCTCCCACAGCGTGGGACCCGCTTTCAGCCTTTCTCTCTTTGTTGCCTTTGACTCTGTCAGGAGACTACAAGCTCGAGGGATCTTCGCGGCTGGAGCAGTTTTGCATCATCGTTAAGCACCTGGAGGCACCTTGAAGCCAGGCGGGGGCTCCCACAGTGTGGGACCCGCTTTCAGCCCTTCTCACTTTGTTGCCTGTGACTCTGCCGGGAGACTACAAGCTCGAGGGATGTTCGCGGCTGGAGCAGCTTTGCATCATCGTTAAGCACCTGGAGGCGCCTTAAAGCTAAGCACAGGCTCCAGCAGAGCAGGACCCGCTTTCAGCCCATCTCTCTTTGCTGCCTGTTACTCTGCTGGGGCACTACAAGCTCCAGGAATCTTCACGGCTGGAGCCGCTTTGCATCATCGTTAAGCGCCTGGAAGCTCATTAAAGCCAGGCTTGGGCTCCTGCAGCGCTGGACCCGCTTTCAGCCCTTTCCCTTTGTTGCCTGTGACTCTGCCGGGGTACTACAAGCTCCAGGGATCTTTGTGGCTGGAGCTGCTTTGCATCATCAATAAGCGCCTGGAGGCACTTTAAAGCCAGGTGGGGTCTCCCACAGCGCGGGACCCGCTTTTAGCCCTTCTCTCTTTGTTGCATGTGACTCTGCCAGGGCACTACAAGCTTGAGGGATCTTTGTGGTCGGAGCAGCTTTGCATCATCGTTAAGCGCCTGGAGGTGCCTTAAAGTCAGGCGAGGGCTCCCGTCGTGCGGGACTCGCGGGGGCCAAGTGCTGGCCCGTCTGCACCCATCCAAGACTGGTTGAGGCTGGGCTGGGCCTATTCTCTTGGCCCACCTCTGGAAATTCCCTCAAATTATTCACAGAGCTTAACTGATTGCTTATATCGTTGTGTCCTGTTCCTGTTCCAGTCTTGTCCTTCTGAGGTACCTAAGTGGTTGAGGAGAAGGTAGGACGGTGTCCCGCTGTATATTGTTTTATATCTGCACCTGTATTATTTACGCACTCTGTATTGGAGCCTGTTGGTAGAATGTTTTTGTGCTGTGGCCATTATAGTGTGGTACTCTGACATGCCTAATTCGGCCAACTTTACCTATTAAATACCCAGAGCAATATTGGAGCGACTTCTCGCTATCTAAGCGCTCTAACCCACCAACTTTGAATCTACCTTTTTGAATCTATCATGGGTAGGCGTAAGGCAACGCTAACTCCTGGAAGAGCCGCAACTGGTACCACTGCCTCAATGACTACCATGGATTTGTTCCTAGAGCGAGCGGCAGCAGTGCTGGATAAGGAGATTGAGCTGGTTAACCGATGCCTCTCTAGGTCTCCTGTCATTGCTCCAAATCCCATGCATGCGGACACACATGTGTCTTTGACTAGCTTTGAAGACGAACTATTGAACTTTCCAAATAACATCGGGTTGCAGGAGGTCGTGCAAGATTGCATCGGGATATCCAGTTAATCAACAGCCCAACCCCCACCCCTCTCCCCTGCTATCATAATTAGCAATAAGTGGGGTAATGACGCATCCTCAAATCAGGGGAATGCGGTGATTATCTCCAGCAAGCACCCAGAAACATCAAAAGTAACCAGGCAAGGGAGCTTATTCTGGCTGAGTGGGGTGGTTCAGGGACAGGGACAGGTACCAAAAGAAAATTCCAAACAATGGGGTTAAAAGCTAAAAGATCAAAACCTAACCTGCTCCCCAAAACCCCAACATCCGCCCAAATACTGTCCAAATCAGACTTGATGGGAGCACTGGAATCCTTCCAGGTAATGATGATGAACCTATTGGACTCTAAATTGGGCCCGATAATCCATCGTCTGACACTGATCGTAAAAAGTGTATTGGACCTTAAATGCTGTGTTTCACCTGCATTAACGGGAGGGATAGCTGTCCAATCAGGACAAAGTACTTCATTGGAGCCCCTTACTCTGGACAGCATGCTTTAAAGTAGTAGGGGACATCATTAGCCACAGCCAGTGGCGAGGCAAGTAACTGCAAGCCAGGTAGTGCCTACACAAAGTGAAAGCCACAACAACAGGGACAGATTGCCCACACAGGCACAGGCCCCGGAAGAGAACCATCTAACAGGTGGACGGCCCCAGGGGGGAAGGGAAGCCCACTTGCAGCATCTACCAGTAATTCATCTGCCAGCAGAATCTACCCCCTATGTAGTGGTACTGGGGAATGTGCCAACTCTCCCACAGGGTATGAAGGAGGACTTTTTTCATTTAAAGAATTAAGTTTTATACTGGTTATCGCACAACACAACCCTGGGAATAAGGCTGAAGAAAAATATCAACATGGTGTGAAAAGTCAGCTGGATAGGTAGTTCTCGTAAATCATGTATGGGGTATTGTGTTTTTCTAAATTTTAACAGGACTCACATAGCAGAAAGGATTTTGTTCACGGATTCACATTCTGCTCTTTTTGGTTCAAAGTCAACCATTGTGGTTTTACCACTCGGATATTTTTACAAACCAGAACTACCAGGGTATATCCATATGAACACTACCAACATGTCCCAATTGATGGTCCGATGCAGAGAATTCCATCTGTTAGAAATGTTCATTTGAATTTGCCTCCATCAACAGTTTCAAATCAAACACCTGTATGCCGACAGAATTTTGGTCCCCCACCCCTGGAGTTATTTAATTGGTTTACTCCACTGTCTGCGATGGACGCTTGCGATTGACTTAGTAGCTCCCCACCGAAGGACCCAGAGAACTTGTTAACCCAGCAGGACTCCTCAGTGCAAAGTAATGGGGGCCTGCATGTATATGATACTAATGTTATATCCTGGAATGTTGCAGGTTTGGAAAATAAGTTTTCTGATCCCACATGGATGACATTTGTGAAACAATTCTGTGTGATCAGTCTGCAGGAAACATGGTTTGTGGATTGTGGTCTATTTTTGGAGGGTTACAAGTCTTTTTTTGTTCCAACTTCTCACAAAGAGTTCTTATTAATTTTTATAATTCTGTATCATGCCTTATTAGTGGGTGTAATATTACTCTGTTGGGTTCTTTTATAAGGCAACACTGTACAGCTGAACTCCAAAATCTCATGAGGAGACCCAAGGGCTATAGGGGGATGTTATGAATAATGTCCTCCACGAATTTGACCTAGTGCCCCTCATGTCATTAACTGATCCTTGTAGCAAGGCACACGTCCCTTCTTTTAAAGGGAGAGGTGATGGCACATTCATAGATTTTATATTAATCTCATCTTTTTTACAATCCTTATTTCGGGGTTTTACAATACAGGAAAGTGCCTATAGTGACCATAATCCTCTATGTGTTAATCGTTTTGGACCTTTATTGATATGTAAAAGAGGAGTTGAGCAAAAAGGGTCAATGAGACCAACAGATGGTAGAAGAAGGCTAAAGTGGACACAGATTTCCCAAGAAGCTTATTACAAATCGGTAAAAGAATTCTGCACCAGTGAACTAGCTCTGTGTACCTCGTCGTGCACATCCCAGGGGGAGGTTATCAGTTATCAGTGCTTTCACTATTATCTCTGCTAGAGTAGGAGACCTTTTAAATGTTCCGGCCTGCAGACCCCTAGATCGTTAGACTCCTCTTGCTCACTGGTGGCTAGAAAGTTGCAGGAAGCTCTCGAAGGGAGTCCAAGAAACCGGACCCTGGGTGGACCCTGCCGTAAAGACTATCAACTGAAATTGGCCAAACGCAAGTCTGTTCTGAAGGAGGAAGCACTGAGGGAGTTGACTGAGGCAATTTCTCTAGATTCTGGAGCATTATTAACAGCCAGTTTTTATAGCAGGACGAAGGTAGCGCAACGGGTGCACATATTATCGAGGATGAATGGGTGCTCCATTTTAAAACCATGTTTGAGAGCTCACCAGAGTTTATATGTCAGCCAGGTCGAGAGGTAGATACCCCCAAACTAACCTTTGGGTTGGAGGAGGTTGAAGGGGTATCCCATGGCTAACAAAAGATTAAGCTCCGGGACCCGACGGCATCCCTACGGACCTTTTTAAATCTCACCCAACTTTTTGGGCACCGATACTTGTTGCCGTAATTATTGTGGTGGCAAGGAATGGATGTCCTGAGTCCTGGGCTAGCTCGACTATGGTGCCTGTTTTTAAAAAGGGTGACCGCGACACTACACACAGTTATAGGCTGAGCTCGCTGTTGGATTCGATGGTCAAGGTGGTGGGCCGTATGCTTTTAGATAGGCTGACCACCTGGGCAGAGGAACATGATATTCTTTCAGATGTATAGTACAGGTCCCGACTAGGCTGGTCTACCGTGGCCTGGGTTTTATCTAGGCTTTGGCGTACACTTCTTTTTATATCAAAATTCCGTGACACGGAATCCGTGACACGGAAAATTGCGGCCGCGGCGGAAAAGGAATAACATGGTGGCGGTGTCTATCAGACACCGCCAGCCATATTATGATGGTTGTGTTTAGGTGCATTTCCGCGGCGGCGATGCCGCCACGGAAAGGCATGCGGTCTTCACTCTGGGGGCCACCTGCAGGCCCCCAGAGTGAAGTATAGGTGGGGGGTGCACACGGGGGGTACCTGTGGTACCCCCCTTCATTTGCATTAACAAAGCCGCAGGCACCACGCGGTGCCTGCCGCTTTGTTAATGCAAATGCTGAAATGCATTTTTAGCATTGTGGCGGGCGGTGCAGAGAGCACTGTGGCGGGCACATCCTAATACCCCCCACGGGACCCCCGCCCTTATGGCGGGTGGTCCTGAATTCCGACAGGATGGTGGGTGGACAAAGTCCGCCCGTCATTCTAATGACCCCCCTAGTGTCCGGAAATTTTTATGTTAAAGACAACATCATTAGCTGAGCCTTATCTTCTGGCTTTTTTCTGTTTATGAACGATTTCTATTGACCAGGTTTCACCTGGATCTCTTTCACTCCTGCTTGCCATACCTAGGGGGAGCTGTAGAGGTCAGTTGTTAGCACCCTGTGGCTGCGACGGAGAGTCTCCACAGGATTTGCTACACTTTTTGTTATTTTGTAAATGTCATGAGATCCCCCAGAAGTATTTTATTGTTCTGATTTTAAAAAGGATGAATTTTAAGCCGGCTCGCCCAGCTCTTCTTTACCTACAACTGCTGAAGGATGAATGTATCTTATTTGTCCTTGGCTATTTGAGATCTGTGGTAAAGTGCTTGCCTTGACTAAATGCTAACAAGGGTCAGGGTTTAAGATCATTTTTAAGACATATATACCCCAGTGGGACAGGATAATTTTACTGGAGAGCTTTTACTAAAGGGTAAGTTTATATGCACTTGAATTTTGCACCGTATGTTACAGATTACCACGGACCATTGTGGAATGTATTTTAATTGTGACAATTGTGTTGATATTTTATTAAATTTTGATGTATCGATATCTTTTATGGTTTTATACTTCTGAAACCGAATAAAGTTGATTGTATTGATTGATTGGTTTTTATTAGAATCTATGTAATTTTGTTTATGAATTCTACACATTACTTATGATAAATATTAATGCACAATAACAAGTTACATTTGTAACCTAAGGTTGGAATTTATTTAATAATTTAAGCTTCAGAAAATAATTTGCATTTATTTTAATATATTTATATTAATTAAAGATTTAATTCAAATTTAAGTTAATGGACTGTTGCATTCAATTAGCAAGAAATGTATTATAATAATTCCAAAAATATTTTTTTACTTTAACGTTAAAAAATGAACTGTCATCTAAAGTACAAAGATGAGATTTTGTATGCATTAGTGGTGAATAAAAGTAGTTTAAATATATTCAAATACAAATTATTTCTACATCATTTCTAAGTTGATAATTTAAAAATATGTTATCATTAAATAATTAATGTTTTATTTTCAGATTTTGTTTTAACATTAAATTAAATTTATTTGCATTTCTAGCTATTTTAAATAATTTAATTTAACATTATTTCCTATAGGGCTTTATGGTAGTCCCCACCTCCATTGTTTTTTATGGGAGGGTATTGCATTTCCAGTGGTTGGCAATGGGTGGTTCTCAACTTACTTCAGCTCTGAGCTACTACTGTTTTGACTTCCATTTTGCCTGTGGTATCTTTAGAAATCCAGTTATGGAACAGCAGTAGACTTACTCTTCTTCTTAATCCTCCATAAACCCTGATTTCCTGCTCTCTAAAACCATCCCATTTAGTAGTAAATATATTTCTTGTTTGAGCCATTCCCCCATTGCCTCCCACATTTCCTACTAAGGGCCTGATTACAATGCTGTAGGAAACAGCTCCGACCAAGGGTCAGAGCCATTCCTACGGCATCGTAATTGGCTGTACAGATACCTTTCTGACCTACCCATTTCGATGGGGTCAGTCAAAAAAGAATCCAATCCGGATTTCCGAATGGCCTCTGACGGCTCAGGGAGCCTGTCTGCCATTCGGAAAGCCTCCAGTAATCCCTCGGGTGGCTCTTTCTGCCAGAGGGATTACGATGGCAGACTCCCACAGCCTTTCTGTGCTGGCCTTTCCAACAGAGAAAAGCTGTGGAAATTCCACTTTGGGGGCCCCCAGCAGGGCCCCCACGGGTGTAAGGCTTCCGGATGGCGGGCTAGGGGCCAACTATGCTGCCTTCCTGTTGATCCCTTTACAATGAGAGTATGCATTCCAGTTGGAATGCATGCTTCCATTGTAAAGAATCAGAATGCGACTGAACACTGTCGGACAGACTCGTGTCCATCCGACATTGTAATCGGGGCCTAAGTATTACATTTACAAGTGTGAGGATTTCCAAAATGAAAAGGTAGGGGAGGTGGAGTTAGAGATTTGCACTTGTAGGTCTGTGAATGGCATTTTGTAGTGCTTGAGTAGTGCTACTGTAGTACTATTAAATGTACTACAAATGCAGTTTGTAAAAAGTCCCCATACTATTTATCAAGTAAAAGATATCCACAGAAGGCATATAGAATTAATCGGTAAGTACTAAAAGTAAAAGTATAGAGTTCATGAACATGTAGCCAAAACTTTGAATGCCCAGTTGTTCATGCATTCATACTACACTATAATGTCTTTCTTCTTTTCCAGCTGCTCCTGATACCACAAGAGCCCTCATTGTTACTGATGGATATATCACTTCAATAGAATTTTCCAACCTGTCTATCCTAATCAATCTAACTCTACTGAGGTTAAGTAGCAACAGTATTGCTGAGATACAAGATGGTGCATTTAATGGCTTCTCAGACCTAAGGGCTTTGGTGCTTGACCAAAACCAATTATCCAGCTCTGCCATCCATAATGATACCTTTGGCATGCTTCGGACACTGGAACTTCTAGTGCTCAGTAGCAACAGCTTGAGTAACGTGTATGGGACCTGGTTCAGCAATATGAAGAGCCTTATAAGGCTACAGCTCAATGGGAACCAGCTCACCAACTTAACAGACAGCAGTTTTGGGACGACATCCCTTTATCATCTCAAGAACCTGGATTTATCAAATAACCTTATTAGCTATATTGATAAATATGCTTTTCTGGGTCTGCCCCAACTTCAAGAGTTGGATCTCTCCAGGAACAACTTGAAACATATATCCAACGCTTTCTTCCCTCTTACTCGGCTCATGGTTTTGAACTTAGATCAAAATCAGTGGAACTGCACATGCGAACTTCAAGAATTTGCTGCATTTTTAAGAAATTACGTGTCCTCATCTGAGAGAGTCCTCGAAAATGCCAAATATATGGAGTGTTGGAAATCAGACAACTCAAAAGTGCACAGTGTGCTTGAGCTATCTGAGGTCAACTGCCTGCCAGCAACACAAAACATTACCATCATTGTCCATGATAAAAACAAAGACTACTACCTTCGAGATCTTGTTTTGGTGGCTGTTTTCTGCTTTATAGGTAACGTATCCAAATATCTGATGCCGCATATTCAGTGTAAGTTTGTTCTGTGCTCAGATAACATGTTGAATTGCAGTGTATAAGGGAAATATTTGATGTGTAACTGTGTGATTTTATCAGCCATTTTCTTTGGGATAAAAATAGTCAGTGCAACATTGCAAAGTGTGAAATGAATATATACCTTTACTACGCATGCTTTACATCTCAAGCTATTACAACACGGTTGTTACAACTACTGCATTGTAACAATGCAAACAATTACATCGCAAGTCATTTCAACGACTTGCTGTAGGGGGCGCGCTGGACTTAGGAGCAGTATAATTTACTATTCCTACTCCAGTTTTTGCATTAGCAGGGAAGGTGTTGGATTGTAAATCCAACACCTTCTGCCTCCTACAGCAAGTCGTTGTAACAACTTGCGATGTAATGGTTCGGGTTGTAACAACACGGCCGTTGTAATATCATACAATGTAAAACATGCAATCTAAAGGCTGTTTCCCATGTGAAATGCATAATTTAGTGAATAATTAACTGCTGTATTACGCACACGTAAATCATTTAAGATTTGTATTGTACATGAATTACAATGAACATTTAAATATTCCATATTAGTTCCTTATTTATTCATCTGTTTTGCATGGCAGGCAAGTACCCATGAGGGATCCTGGTGCTGGGAGAGTTCTGATGTCACCAGCAATGGAAGACAATACACTAAGGGGCCTATCAGGATGGCGGGCGGACTTATGTCTACCTGCCACCCTTGCGGTGTTGGGACCGGCTGCCAGCGGTGCGGCGGTCCAGCACCGGCAATTAGTATGCCACCGCCACCGTGGCCCCCATCCACATCATTGTGGCGGGCAGTGTACATAGCACCGCCTTCCACAATGCTGTGGCTGCACACTGTGCATTTGCATGCACAACGTGGCAGGCACCGTGTGGTGCCTACCACGTTGTGGCCCGTATGGCGGTGGCAATCTGCCCACCATTATAATAGCCCACAAAGTGAACAACCATGATTTAAGGTGCCTACAAAATGCTGGTTTATAAGTTTGAGTATTAAAACCTATTGATAGTTAATTCTACCGCCTGATAGTCTGCAAAGAAAAGGAATGCCCACCCTGGTGAGCCTAACAGATCGTAGGAAGCACAGTGAGCCTAGACAAGGAATATGAAGAGAACTTGATGCTGTGCATAATGAAAACATTCCCTGTGAAATATGGGGCCAGAATCATTACTTGCCTAATGGCAGGTGCATAGGTGTCTAAACATAGGATGCAGGGCCACAGGGATAAGATGGAGCTCGGTCAGGTGGCCTGAGACAATGATCTGATAGGGTAGACTAAGCCCAAAACGAAGTGCTGAGCACTATACCACATGGATGAGGTTGATAATGTAACCAGGAAGGTCAAGATAGAGTAAGTCACAGTAATTCAGGTGGAGCCAATGGCAACTTGGATACCAATAAATCAATAATAGGAAGACCAGTTTGGTTGAACTTCGTGAGAACTGTGAGATAAAAGGAAAGAGGCAGGAACCCTTTTTTTAAACAGCAATGGCCAAAGCCTGACCGAATGAGAAGCACAATTTTGAAGCTGTTGCCAAAGTGGAAGTAGCAGACCATGGTCAGAAGTTCACCATCTGCTAGACCAAACTCTTATGGGATATTACACAATAGCAACCTACTTTTAAAAGATTTTAAGTTTGAGGAATTCTTGTTAGTCCGATCTGTAACAAGAAACATGCGGTCATGAAAGCTGGACTTGGCCATTAACACCTTCGGTGCTCATGACGAGCTGAGCTCGTCATGAGCCATGGCGCTCCGGTGCTCGTGACGAGCTCAGCTCTTCATGAGCCGTGAAATGCTCAGGTGCGGGGAGAATTTCCCCGCTGTGCTGAGCATCCCACGGGAGCCAATGCACCTGTGACGAGCTCAGCTCATCATGAACACCGTAGCGCCGTAGCTCATAACGAGCTGAGCTCGTCATGAGCATGCGGGCGCTGTGCGCGCACCCCCACCCCCCCAGCACAGCGGGGGAATAACCCCCGCAGTGAAGGGGTTAAAGGCTGCATTGAGTCTGAGAATATTCTGGAAGCTGTATGCATAGGCCATACAAGACAGGCCAAACATTGGATGACAGGAGCCAGTGGAGGTATGTAAGTAATAAACAAGGTTGTGATCGGAGAAAAGCCCCTTGTGAATTTATTGCTTGGACTTTCACAACCCTCCAAGAATCAGATCAAAGTTGACAAAAACTGATCTAGTGAAGTTCAAGGGGCTCTTCTCCGATCATGACCTTGTTTATTACCTACATGTCTCCACTAGAGCAGTTTTTGCCAAACTGTGAACTTGGTGGTTTTGAAAGTCCGAGCAATAAAGATGCATTTAAACTCTGTATTTAACTTGTAACATTTGATCTGCTGACAGAGAGAGGTCAAATGTCGGGCTATTTCTTCTGACAAATTAATGTATATATTTTTTAACACAGAGATTGGTGACAATCTTGCTTGGGTAGAGAGTGTGAACGGAAAAACTGCAGTCTCTCTTTCTTTTCAACACACAACAAAATATAAATACCTGTAAATGAACTGTACACATTCATCATTACAGACATAAAAAAGAAGCAAATGTTTTGTAATTCTGAAGTGTGACAGAAGGAAACATTTTAATAAAATCAAAACAAATCAAGACGCTTATCTTGGTGATGCAAAAATGATAAATATTCACTGGAACCCGATTTTCATACATTTCCATTTGCGTTCAATATAGTTTTATCCGTAAACCTATATGCGTGTGCAAATTTAGTGGCCATTTCAATAGCAACTGTGCTATCAGTAAATGAGAGCGGTTGCCAGGCGATGCTTTAGTTTCATTGAAAAATCCTCCGCCTCATGGCAATCGAAGCTTTGAGGGCTGTAAAAGTTTGTCGTTCTAAAAATTGGGTTGTGGTTCTAAAAAGTTTGGGAAGCACTGTGCAAGAGATATTGTGGAAGATTGAGTGAAAAAGAGTGAGGATAGCCAACTAAGAGCATTCATCTTCATACCAAACTCGACATCATACACTAAGGTCACTAAAATGCCAAACATGATCAATGACAATGCCGCGCTAGTGTATAGTTATTCGTATTTGGTTGTGAATAGGCACCAGAGCAAGCTCCATGCAGTTCCTTTACCAAAACCCTGCTTGAAATGAGTCTAGAATATTAATAAGGGTAATCAAGCTGGGACGTTTTCAGTTCCTTTAGCTAGTAGCGGAAATAGAAGTTGGGTTTTGTGGAGAAGTCTTAATCCAAGTAATGGGACCACCAGTGTTTGCGTCCAAGCTGACAATAGCAATGTTGATAGACTAATTACTCCGAAATAATAGCTTCCTACATTATGAGCAGGACGCAGGTCTAACCGTGATCCTGATTTTACCTACAAGAGGGCTGAAAAGGTGTTTCTATTGTCAGAGGCATAAAACCTGTGAGATGAAAAGCGTTATTACTTATAAGGCATTGAAGAATGAGGATACCCGATCCATTCTCTGATTGAAGTCATTTTTTTGCAATAGCATTGTCAGCTAAAATCTTACAAAAAGCAGCAGAGTAATGGCAGAGGTATAAATCAGCCTAGATACAAGAGTCCTTTAAGTCAATTAGTAGTTGCTGGTATTGTTAAGGAAGGTCTTGAGACAGAATATCGAGTTGGAAATGTCGACTTACCCAAATATTGAGTTGGAAATATAGTGATTCAGAAATATCGACAGCAAGAATATTCTGGTCGGGAATGTCAAATTTAAGGTAAGAAATATAGTTTTTAAAAATATAGAAGACATTAATATTGTTTGCAAAAATATAGTTGTTTAAAATATCGATTTTTTTATTAGTGTTATGTATTTTAGTTTATATTTTAAATGTATGTGATGTATGTTTTTTGTATAAGTATTGTTTATGTTTTTTAATATATGAGTTAAATGTTTAGCAGTTCTGAATTTTATTTTAATTAAATGCCTTTTTTAGTTCCGTTGCGGATTATGGGTTTATAGGGGAGTAGGGTGGGAAGTAATTTATTTATAATAAATTAATGAATATTTTGTATTTATTTAATTTAGATTTTATAGGGTTAATTGTGGAAAGTATTTTTTTATATTAATTATTAATTGGTTGTTTAATACTATTAATTAATTAATTGTGTAATTTATTTTAGGTGCAGGTTGTGGGGTTTATAGGGGCAAAGGGTGGGAAGTAATTCATTTTTTTATTAATAATTAGTTGTTAATTTATATTAATAAATTAATGGCAAGTTAATTATAGAACTTGTGTAATTAATTTTAGGTTTAGGGTGTGGAGTTTATAGGGGTAAAGGGTGGGAAGTAATTTATTTTGGATTAATTAATAATTTGTTGTTAATTTATATTAATAAATTAATGGAAAATTAATTATGGAACTTGTGTAATTAATTTTAGGTGTAGGGTGTGGGGTTTATAGGGGTAAAGGGTCGAAAGTGATTTAATTTTGATTAAGTAATTATTAGTTGTTAATTTATATTAATTAATTGATAAACAATTACTTGTAATTGTGTGATTTTTGTAGGTGCAGATGGTAGGGTTTATAGGGTAAAGGGTGGGAAGTAATGTATGTTTAATTAATTAACAGTTGATCATTAATACTAATTAATTAATTTATATTTAATTAGTTATTTGTTTATATTTTTGTGTGTGGTCGTTTTATTGTTATAGGGGTGAAGTGTGGGAAGTAAATTAATTGTACTTACTTTATAATTAGCTGTTAAATACTATTTGTTTTATAATTCAAAACCAGTTTTAAATGTGTAATTAATTTTTTTACAGTTTACTTTTAGCTATGGGTTGTCGGGATTATAGGGGTAAAGTGTGGGAGGTTAAATATTGTTTATGAGTTTTCATTTGTTTTTACATTTATAATATTTCTTTAATTGGTTACTAATTATGTTAATTAAGGAAGTACATTTTTTTACATTTAGATGTGGGTTGTGCATTCTGTTGTGTTATAGGGCAGGAAATAAAAAAAGTAAATTTATGTAGTAATTCATGTTTTTGTTTCTAAATAATTTCTCATTAAAAATATGTATTTGTTTGGAAATTATTTATTATTTTATTTAATGTAATATTTGTACGCATTTCTCATATGTATTTAACATTATAATTGCTTGTTTTAAAAAAATATATATATTTGTATTTTATTTATATATTTTTTTATTTATTTAGTTTTTTAAACATTTTTGTTATTGTTAATATTTTGTTTGTTTTAAAATGTTGAACTGACTGGAGTGAGAATATTAATTGTTACTTCTCTGCAATCCAACACTTTCCCTACTATTGCACTCTCTGAAGTGCGAATAGTCATTTTTACCCCTCCGCTATCCAACACTTTCCCTACTTTTTACAATTATCGGAGTAGGAATAGTAATTGTTATCCCTCCGCTATCCAACACTTTCCCTACTGTTGCAGTCACTGGAGTGGGAAAAGTATTTTTTATTTGTAAATGTATATATATATATATATTTTTTTTTTATTATAAACTAAAATAAAAGTAATAGTTTATTAATTTTTTTAAGTAAATATTTATGAGTTATTATATATGTGGGTTTAACTTTTTTAATTTAGTTTATTTATTATATTTTAAAAAGTGTATATGAAATCTACTTTGTTTTTATATACATTTTATTATTTAACATATTTAATATTTATTATTATATATTATATATATATAAAATTCGATATTTTGTACAACTATATTTTTTACATTGATATTTTTTTTAAATAGTTTTGTACTTACCTGTTTAGGTATAAGGAGTCGATATTTTTGCATTCAATATTTTTTCATCAATATTTTCTACTTCTATATTTTTACATCGATATTTTGTCAGTGAGCCGTTAAGGAATGTAGCTAAAGATGAATATTTGTACATTAAAGTGTCATTTGAAGAACTTGGAGTGCATATAACTGACAATTTTTGGAGGCACAGGCATGTTCAAGAAGCAGGCATGCTCCAGCACCATACAGGCTCACTTAGTCGCTGCCAGTTACTGTATGAAGTGGTTGTGTCTGAGCTTTATGGGAGAAACACAATTCAGCTGGAGCAATGAGACCTAAGGTATTTGAATACTGGAATGTTGAGTGCTCCTTTGAAGACAATGGAGTGCTCCGGGCTTCTAATGGCTGGTAGAAGGCTGGAGCATCAACATACCAATGTTTGTTCACAACTGTTACTGTGAACAAAGGCCTCACTGAGCCCGAGGGGATTTCAACCGCCCTTAGGCTCTGTAAGGCCTTTGTTTTACAAATTAGAACATTTGGCCCTCTTGGGGCAGAATGCTCTAATACCCTTAGAGCCCTCCGTAGTGGGCTCTACCGGCTATCAAAGGCCCACTTTCTTGTTAAAGGCCCATGCCTTTGGCTCTGGCCTTTAACGCTGCAGCAGGCCTTTAATGGCCTGTAGAGCCCGCTACGTTGGCTATATTAGTTACTTAAGCTCCAAAATTGGATCAAATAAAGATAAGGTCAAGGCCCAGGGGGAAATGAGAGGAATTTAATTCACCGGAAAAATTCTCACACTTAATTTTAGACTAGTATTACTTGGCAGAAGAACCAGCAAACCTCTTAGTGTATATCTACAGGAGGTAAGAGTAATAATAGGGCGGGAAAGGGGGAAACTGTTGTAAATTATAGACTAACCTTCAATGGTTATTTTTATGTAAGTCAAAGACTTCCCACTATATGAAATTACAATATTCATCAGATTTATGTGATTTAATTAGAATTTCCTGTGATATAATATCTAGTCCTGGATAATAAGTAAAAACACAATACAAAAAATGGATCAAAGCAATATAGGTGAAACACAAGTCTACATCAGTCAACATTCTATACTATATATTGCCCTGCCTGCATTTATCAAATGCAAAACTGAAAACGGTTTTCACCTTTTAGAAGGACATATTGAACTGCATTTTTAGGAAACAATTTATTCAGTAACTGCAGGGAAAAATAAAGAAAATGGCTTCAAAATATGTCCACAAAATGCTACAGATGTGAACTTAAGTAAAATGCCATTGTTAGTGAACATCAAGAACTGCAAAACTCAAATGTTCTATATGTTTCATTTGAACTCCTTTGCATTGTATATACATTTAGACAACAGCCAAAGCCTGTGACAATTTTATCAGTGTAATGTTCCCTCATTGTATCTGAAACTGCACTCCTAAAGTGCTGAAACAGCCGAATTAGGAGGGGTGGGAGGCACGCACGTAAACCTTGCTCATAAGTTAATTCTTTCACTTTCATGTCATCATGAAGTTCCTCAATGCACCACTAATATGCAATATCATCTCATCATATGAGGTTAAGCCTGAGTCAGGCAAATAAACAACATTATCACCTCTTATGTCTGCTCACAGATATGCATCATCCAGTTCAGGAAAATCTGAGGCCCCTCCTACATTACCAAGCAGGCATGCCAAGAATTACAAGTGTTGCACTCCCTCCTGTGACCTCTTTTCATTATTTCACAAGTCAGGATTGGATAACCTGAGTTGATGAGCTAGCAGCAAGAGCAGTAGATATGGCATATGTCCAGCCTCCAGATTGGGAGGCAACTGAGAGACTCCTTTACTCTTTGGAATCTCTTACAGCCACTGTCTGCTAGATCTAGTGGCTGGATAAACGTCCAATGAGTATCAGGATCCCTTATTTGCCACTAATTTGAGGAGGTAGAAAAAAGGACTTCTTTCACACTTCTTCTTTTGAGTTGGCGATGTCAAATGCGACTCACATGATCTGCCCTGATGAGTTCCCAGTACCCTCCTAGACTTTCTGACTCAACCCAATTTTGAGGGAAAATAATATTTTGAACACGACAGAGAGGAACATCGCTTCTAAATAAGGTAGTGACAAAGCGAGAGCCAGAATTCCTCCAGGTGAAAGAAGGAATGAGCCAAGGTGGATTGAAGGCATCTGGGAATTTTTGAAGAAAACCAAATAAGAAGTACTGATAAAGAAGGTGGGAAACTTATAACAAAATAAGGTTGGGTGGAGGAAATTCTCCACTCATAAGCTAGTTCACAGGATAACACATCTCTCCACCACCTCCTGAGAATAACCTGGGACCTACAAAAAACATCCAAGAAGAAGCACCTGTCCAAATGCTAGAAGAAGAAGACTGAATGACTTCTGGTTCATGCTGGAACTCAGGGATGGAAACTGCTCCCCCAAGGGTCAAATAGTTGCCTACTGTTTGCCTCCTCCAAGGACACATAAGCATAATGAATCCTTACTCCAAGAAGATCCAGCTGATCTCTGTGGACTGGAGTGGTGGCTTGAGGGATATTTGGTGTCTTGTAGCCTGCCCTGAAGACCTGGGGGCTGCAGGAATGACCAGGCCGAACTTTCTGGCAGTTGGAAAACAATTTAACTTAGTCTGCAGAGGACTGGAAAAGGGTGCTGATCCTTCCTTAGGGATGTCATTCTCTACGTGCGCAAGAGAACCACTTTTGTTCAACTGAGAGCTTTTTGCCACACCAAGCAAATGTAACTGGTCGGGTTGACAGCTGTTCTACTGTAGCTTCTGGCCTTGCCCTGCCGGTGAATGTTGAGAACCAAAATAGTGACTAAGTCAGAAGGTAAAATCTTACACTGGGCGAGGCAAAAAATGTATCTAAATGATGAAGTGTCCTCTGCAGCCCTAAAATCTAGCTTTGCCCCACCTGGAGCTTTTGTTGCCAAATGCAATGGCTTCAGCGGGAGCTTTATGACAACATATATAACTTTAAGAGATCCTCATAAGCTTCAGCTTTGAGCCATGTCCCACTGGAAGACTGTGACCTCCAAAAATAGGTTATAACCCAAGGTAAAAAGACATGGGCAGTCCACTTTGTGTATACGTCCTTTGCTCCTTCACAGTCAACCACAGATTGTGCTTAGTTTCCTGTTAACTGTGAACTAATGCTGTCCATTGGAACTCTACTTTTTGCGGGTGATTTCTGGCTTAAAACCTTAAACATTCATATCTCTGGGTACCCTTATTGAATTGTAATTGTTTTAGTGTCATTTTGCTTTTCCTAGATTGCTTTTGTGGTGTTTTCTCTGGGGAATTGCCTAATTCTTATGCCACGGCTACCAGAGGATTAGAAGATTTTCATTAAGATATGTGTTGAGACGTAACCAGTGTGTGTTTATTAAGTTGGTAAAGGGTTATTCTTTTCCAAAATAATCACATTTCCTGACATTCATGCTTAAACACGTAAATAAGGCTGATCTTAAATAGATTCCGTATTTTTGCATAATCAGGCTATACTCTATTTCAGAGTGAATTTGGAGAGTTTTTCTGCAGTCCAAAGATGAGTACCTGAGGTATTTCATCGCTGAAGAGGTGTCAGAGTATATGTTCTATATTTTGTCATGTCTAAAAGGATTTTGTTCATGTGTTATTTGAATTGTGTTGGCAACTGGAGAGGCAGACACATTTCACAGGAACCAATAGAAGACCTTTTTGTCACTATTTGTAGCAGTGTGGAGGGGAAACAGGGATCTTTATGCAAATATTGTCCTAGTGTCTGGAGGCCCACATGCGACTAGAACATTAATAGCTAAGTATTCGAATGACCAGCTTTCACCACCCACACTGAATGATGAATTAAGATGAGCAGTATAATGTTTTCTGAACAGCTGTTCCACACATGTCCTGATTTAAAGTCCAACATGAAAGGAACTGGGTGACATTTGGAAATGTTGCCTCAATCTATGTAACTAGGAAGATCTTTGTCCTTCAACATAGGGAAGGAACTTTGGATAGTGCGGAAACAATGTCTAAAAATCTGTTTTTAACTTTTGCCATTGAATGTTATGCTCATTTTCTCAGCATTTTAATTATGCTACACTTTAATAATGTTTGGAAGCATTATATCTCCATGTCTGCACTAAGGAATGCGAGGAAAAATAATCTGTTTATTTTCCATGCACATTTTCATGTTCTACTATCTATTTGATGGAGCTACCATGGAAAAAACGGTCATGTGAAAACATAAATCTTTTATGGATGAAGAGGAAACTCTGAAAATCTGACATATGTTGAAGCATAGACAAACAAAATATGACAAACGTATTTAGGCAACACAGAAATTTTGATGAGAAGAATGCTTGCAAATAGTCTAAACGACTGCCAATCACTCTTGGTAGCATTCCAACCCATCCGTTTTTTTCCTCTCTACCACTGTAGACACATTATGCAAATTAGTACTGATCCTGCTTGTCACGGGAATAGTCCACCTCAAACTGCCTGGTAAGATCCCCTTCAGAAGGGCCTTGTTTTGCCACATCAATTAGGTATAGCTTGGATCCTATGGTACAGTGAGCAAGGGACCCACGTCTCGGCATTTCCTTGCCACTTAGAGTATTACATCAAATACATAAAAAGTGCTGGAAGAAATACGTGTGTGCCATGAAACCTATTTATGCAAAAATGCATCAAGAAAAAAAAAATAGGAAAGCATGTAAATAAAAACCAATAACCAATATTCATTTCCTAAATAAAGAATATTATAAGGACCTCCACTTGATGGCTTGACGGCTGTCTGAGGTTGGTGTGTCAGGTGTCGCATTGAAATGGTTGAGGTCATTTCTTACTGGACGGTCGTACCAGGTGTGGGAGGGCAAGCATCGCTCCAAATCTATCTCCCTCCAGTGTGGTGTGCCACAGGGCTCTTCCCTCAGCCCGACATTGTTTAATGTCTATATGGCCCCCCTGGAGGACGTGGTGGCCCCCTATGACATTAAGATCGTCAGTTATGCGGATGATACGCAGTTGGTGGTCGCCTTATCACAACTGGTAGAGAATCCCGACTTACTTCACTCCTGTTTGTCGGCAGTTCACACCTGGATGGACGAGTCAGCCCTGAAGCTGAATGGCTCAAAGACAGAGGTAATGCTGTTAGGGAGTAAAAATCCCTCGCTCCCTCTGACCAGCTGGCCGAGTTGTATGGGAGACCTTCCTACCTCAAAAGAGGTGATCAAGAGCTTAGGGGTTTGGCTAGAGCAAGATTTGTCGTTTAGGACTCATGCCAAGAAAACTGCGGGAGTGTGCTTTGCCCTGTTACGGTCAGCGCGCAAAATTCTCCCTCTTTTGCCTGCAACATCAAGGAAGCTGCTGATCCAGGGGCTGATTATATCTAGATTAGATTACAACAACTCCATCTTCCTGGGCGCTCCGGAATCTACCCTGGACAAACTCCAGCAGGTCCAGAATGCGGCGGCAAGGTTGCTCATGGGCATTCCTAGGTCACAGTCCGCCCGACCTGCCTTGAAGGCGCTGCACTGGTTGCCAGTGCGAGAACGAGTTAAATTTAAGGCACTCTGCACTGCCCATAAAATCCTCTTGGGGAAGGGCCCTCCAATATTGAGGAACCTAGTGGTCCCATATAAAGCCAGTAGAACACTGCGTTCCGATCAAAAATATCTTCTCTTAGTACCCAGAGTTAAAAGAGCTAGGACGGGCGGGAGAAGGTTTTCAGTTCACACAGCAAAGCTCTGGAACTCGCTTCCTTTTGAAATGCGCGCTGAGACTTGCACACTGCGATTCCGCAAAGGTCTTAAAACCTACCTTTTCCCTGTTTGATTGCACTAAACGTACCGTTTTTTAAATGGGTCTGGAAAAGCGCTGGGATGCCCAAGGGTAACTGCGCGCTATATAAAATTTTAATAATAATAATAATAATAATAATAATAACTTGATAGGCAAACCAGTAAAAATGCGTATACCCCATAATAAACTGCTGATTTGGTAGATATCAATATTTTTTCATTTCAACCAAAAATTATTCTACTATTTTGAAAATTAAGGGAATGAAAGTTTATGCAGACTACTAATAAATGGAAGTAAAAAATAATGAAGTGAAAGCATAAAAGTGTTTAGAGTCATGATAGTTTAAAAAAAAAAATTCTAACAACCTTAGTAAAAAGGAAGAAAAACAGATAGAATGCTGGAAGTGTAGCATTCAGGTTAAGGAGCGTAGGGTTGAAGTTGGTGAAGAAATGTCAAGAGGTGGTAGTAGGAAGCGAAGGTGGGCCCTTATAAAGGAAAGAAAGACCATAGCAGATATGCGACTGACTATTTTTAAAATATTGCGAAGGATAAGTGTTTGAAGAAGGCCACCTTAAAGAAAATAAATAAATGGGATACTGATGAAGAGGACGAGTGGTGAAGGGAGGAAGAGAGAAGGAATGAAATAAGTAGTGGAAAGAGGCCACGAAATTCTAGGCCAGGAAGATTAAAAAAGAGAAATAAATTAGAAACATCACTCAGTGACTGCAGGTGGAAAGGGTAGCTGGGTAATAAGAAAAACAGCCAAAGAAAACATTCGAGAGTAATAAAATTCATACAACTGTTTTCTAAACATTTCTATAAAAGACACAATCATAGGGAGTAATTGCAGTTGAATACCCTCTTCTCCCTAGAATCGTGTGTTTTTAATCTTTTATTTATTTAAGACTTGGGGGGTCATTAGGATGGAGGGCGGACTTTGCCTGCCCGCCATCCTTGTGGTAATAGGGACCGCCTGCCATAAGGGCGGGGGTCCCGTGGGGGGTATTAGGATGTGCCCGCCACAGTGGCGGGCACATCCTGCATGTTAAGCATTGTGGCGGGCGGTGCTCTCAGCACCGCCCGCCACAATGCTTAAAAAGCACTTTTGCATTTGCATGATCAAAGCGGCAGGCACCGCGTGGTGCCTGCCGATTTGATTATGCAAATGCCCCTTGTGCACCCCCCTACTCTCCTTCACTCTGGGGGCCCGCAGGGGCCCCCCGAGTGAAGTCCGCATGCCTTCCGCCACGGAAAGGCATTGAAAAATGCCTATCATATATGGCTGGGGGTGTCTGATAGACACCGCCACCATATTATTCCTTTTCCGCCCCGGCCGCAAGGCGACCGGGGCGGAAAAGCGGCGGGCGGTCTTTCCGTCCGCCGAGGTCCCCCCCGCCATACTAATATGGAGAGGGGGAAAACAAGAGTGGATGTCGGGCGGATGGCCCCTGCCAGTCTGGCGGTGGCCACCGCCAGCCTGGCGGGGGCAATCCGCCAGCCTGGCGGGGGCAATCCGCCCGACATCATAATGGGCCCCTTGATGTGGCGTTTGCACTTGCTCACTGCATCAATGCCATGACTTCTTTTGTCACAATTTATTGTTTTGCCTTTCAAACTCGGATTAAATTATTGTTTGCTAACTTGCACATCCTTCCACATCCCACGCCATTTTATGAAAAAGAATCTTTTTAGGGACATTATTTGAGGGAACATTGTCTGTTTGCATATCTCAACTAGGTGAAACATAAGTTAGCCCGATGCCTATACATACCTATTCAATAATGCAGGGTAAAGTTGCCTAGTTCAATTGGCCCTCTAAATTTTAATCTTTAGCTTCTGTCTGCTCTTCTTTGAGGGTTTTGAAGTTGTAACTGTGATACTCGTCTAGCTCCATGAGTGGTGATGTCTAATATAATTGATTTGAAAATGTACTTCAAAAGCTGGTCCGAGTTAGAGATGTTTATAATAAACATCTGACCCATGAGTAAGGAAGTTTTTGATTTTGCTGGCCTAAGCTTGACAAATTATGGATGCTTGTTCCTACTTCTGTCTGGGCAATCATCTTGTGGATTATGTTCTCACACTCCTGGTCACGTAATTAGGTATACTTTTCATGATCAATTATAGGCTTGTAATGTGCTGAGATTTTATTAAATAGTGCATGAGGAAATGTTCCCCAATGAACACATGTATGCAATTCTAGTGCTCACTTCATGCTGATATTGACACCCTTTTTCACTGCTTTGGATCCTTCCTACAGACTGCCTCTTCTCCCAGTTTTCTGTTCTGCCATTCAAATACTTTGTTCCTCTGCATCTCTTTTGTCTCATAAATGAGTGATTTGAGAAAATTCATGAATTATTTATTTATTTACATATTATTTTCACTTCTTTGTAAAGTGTTGCAAACCACCAACTGTAGGCATATTTACAAGCCCCTATTGCCATTTTAGGGAGGTTCCTGTGGCGATGTGGATTTCGCCTTACTTACAAGACAGCGTTCAGCAACTTAACATGGCTTTACGCTGCCTTGTAAATAAGGCACCCTTTCAAACTATACTTAGTGTAAAAGGGGCGGGCAATGCGTATTGTAGTGGCGTTCCACCGCAACACCCATTGATTTTGACGATGCACCATATTTACACGTGTGGAGTAAATATCGAGCAGTGCCAACATTACTAACAGGGAAAACCTGGTCTTACCCTGCTGAAACGAGGAGAAATGCATTATTTCTCCTCATTGTTGCTGTTTCTATGTGTGCTGCGTTGTGCAGCACACATAGAAACAGCAAAACACCATTGATTGTTTATGTGCAGGAAGGTGTCCCTTCCTGCACATAAACACTCAATACAAAAAATATTGAGTTGCAACGACTGATGGCTGAGCTTTTGCCAAAAGTAGGGAAACCAGCATAGCAGAGTTACACTAATGTTAGCTGATAGATTGCAACCATTGAGGAATATTTGGTGGTCAATGATGTTGAATGACACTGAAAGCTTCAGACGGATGAAGGTACAGCACATACCTAGGTCCAGGGAGTTAAGTAGTTCTTCCACTGTGTTTATTAATATTGATTCTGTGTCCCTGTAAGGTCTGAGCCTAAAAGAAAGTCATTGAAGAGGCTGTGTGCTTCCGGGTGCGAGGACATCTGGCAGGTGATTCAGTTTTAATGGGCTTGGCAAAAGAGGGTAGTCCAGAGATAGGTCTATAGTTAGAGAGACTGTCAGGGTCCAAAGAAAGATTCTTGAGGATAGGTGCGATTATGGCATGGTTTAGACTTTGAGGGATAAAGCCACCTGTAGAGAATGTTTAGCTTGTTGATTGTGGAAACAGTGATTGGAGATCCATACTGATGAGATTTGCATTTGAGGAGTGCTTAAAGGATTTATGGATTTCAAAACCATCATCCTTTGTTGTTGGGGTGAACTCAGCAAGAATGGGGATGGAACAGCATGGTAGTGATGGAAGGTGCCCCTATGTTTACAGGGAGGAGGAGGAAATGAGCCATTAAACAGATTTGATTTTGTTAATGAAGGACAGGAGGTTGTCGCACAGATCTTAACAGAGCACCTGAATGTGCTAGAGCAATGGTTAGGGGTCACTATTTACCTGTAGACAATGAATAGTTCTTTGATTGAGCTGTCAGCATTCAAAGTACAGACTTGGAAGTATTCCTTTGTTTCCCAAATGCAAGCCTCTAGGATGTATCCTGCATGCAAACTGAAGTTTTTTTGATTTGTTCAAATTTTTTTTAGCAGTCTGCCATAATATTTACTCTCTGGGAGAATGGAAGATAACAGCACAGATGATCGATATAGTAAGACCAGTAACCAACTTAGAAACCAGACAATGAAAGTGTATTGTGGAGAATCTTGTTGGTTTGGATATTGTAGTTAGCATGAAGATTATAACTAGCATGGAGGACTCGTTCAACTCATTTGAACACCTCCTCTGCTGTTGACATCCAACACTTCAAATGCTGCCAAAAACTCATTAAGACCTCAATTTCAATTTTCAGCATCTGCCTGACGCTTAACCCCACCAAAACAGAATTCCTGCTATTTTTTATGAACTATAAGCATCAACTAGATCAGCGACATTAGCGTGGGTGATTATGAACCCCTTTCAACCAATTCCTAGTCGCTTGAGTTCACAATGAACACCAATCTCACACTCTTGGGACACTCCTTCGCACTCTTGAACAACGCATGGGTAGTGGAGTCACAGTCCTCAAATGGTTCTCTTCCTACCTAACCAACCGCTCCTAAATTGTGAAAATGGGCAATGCACTCTCGAGACCAGTCAATGTACATCAAGGGGTCCCTCAAGGCTCAATCCTCTCCCGAACCCTCTTCAACCTGCACCTGGAACAACTATGTGTGATTCTCAGAAGTGCTGGGATTCTCTTCCACCTCTATGCTGATGACACTCAAATATACAGGAACATCTCTTTCCCTGAAGACCTTGCCCTCCTTTCAATCATGCTCCTAAAGATTCAAAACTGGATGTCTATCCATCATCTAAACCTCAAGCCAACTAAAATAGAATTTCTTGTGATCTCACCTCCGAAAACAAAAACCTCAGTACAGGAAAGGATGGCCAACTTTCCCATCATGGATGGATTCCCTACATCTGTCCAGAGTACAAGGTCCACAACCCCATAACAGCCATGGCCAAAAGTGCACAACACCAACACAGGCAGCTGTGGGGTATCAGACAACTAATCCCGGAACAAAACCTCAAAACGGTGGTACTGTCTCTCATCCTCCCCAGACTAGATTACGGAAACACCTTTATCTAAGGCATTCCCAAAGTTCATCTAGGCCCATGGAGAGCAACTCTACATGCAGAAGCGCTCCGTGTTAGGTCTCAAGAAATTTTACCACATTTCCCCGGCCCTGCTAACCTTCTAATGGCTTCCCATTGAAGCTTGCGCCCAAATCAAAAATGCATGCATTACCGACAGAGCGCTGCACTCCTCTTCACCCTACTTTCTAAGTGACAAACTGAAAATTTCTGGAGCAAATAGGGGTTCCAGAAATTCCCAATCCCTGCTCCTGGAACACCCCCACCTTCAGTTGAGAATGGTACATGAGCCAGCAATTCTCTGGTTGCGCCACAAGAATCTGCAACTCCTTACCTCCCTCCCTTCACCTAATAACCTTCATATTCACCTCCAAAAAGGACCTCAGGCTCCTCCTATTTGACAGACACCTGGGTTAATCTCCCTCGACCATACTTAAGTACTCTATCCAGGAGACAAACTACCTTCATTTTATGTCCCCACCATCCTAATCAATGCTTGAACCGTGTACTTCCCTGTCCAACAGCTGCTTTTGTCCTGGTAGCAGCTACCTATACAATAAGTCTGAACGTAATTATTGTAAATGTAACTTGCTTTTCCCTTGTATCATGCTACTGTTGTAAAGCCCTCTGATGCCTTCCGGCCATGTCTGTGCTATATAAAATTGCATCAAAAAATAAATCAACAAAACCAAAAGGGTCTCACTTATTAGGAAAGTGAAACCATTCCTCCCAGACAGAGATTTCAGAACCCTCATAATTTCACTTCTGGAAAGCCTTGCCCCACACCTTCACAGACTTGACTCTGGTCCCACCTTAAGGGCAATGGATATGCTGCAGCACACCTCACTGTGGGTCTGAGGAAAAGTGACCACATCACATCCAAAACACTGTTGCTCCAGTTGCTCACCTTGCCAACCTGTACCATATTCAAAATCAGTTGCACCATCTACAAAGTCAGCACGACTGGTACTGTTGCCTTCCTAGATGACAAGGTGAACTTCTCTGTAAGTTCTAGATGCCTCTGCTGCCAGAACACAATCAGACTGGAGACAAAGAAGTGCAAAACAGTAAAACAAAACAACAGCCCTATTCAATTTTTAAACCTAAGACTCCAGAAAATATCCCAATATCCATCAGGATAGCCCCACCCTATTTTTTTTTTGTAACTTTATTTTAAGTTTTGCAGTTGAACAACAACAATGGTGCTTTCATAGTCATACAGTACAGTACATAATCAGTAATGCGCACATGTATCAGGACCAACAGTAAAATAGAAAGTACATGTCAATATAAACCATGGAGGCACTGGGCTATGTTTTCATTCATGAAGCATTAACCGGGTTACAATGCAGGGGTCGAATGTCAATAACCATTTCTCAGTAATAAAATGATCTCAGATCGATCTAGAATAGCGCCATGCCCCTTCGCATACACAGGAGGGGACCACAAGTAGGAACAAACATACGACATGATCCGCGCCCTGTAGGCTAGGTAGGGTGTTCTGTAGTGTATCGTCAGCCAGCCTAGGCTCAGGTCTGCAACCCCACCCTGACTACCCATATGTAAAAAATAAAAAATAAATAAAAAAACATTAGTGCAAACGCTCCGAGGGTCTCTCATTAGGGCACTCAACTTGCGAGAAAGGTGGTGTGTCTGCATTTTGGGGGTCAACATTTTCCAAAAGATAACACTTCAATGGGGCCCATATATCGGCCGGCCTAGAGGAAACCGGCAGTAACTCAGAATATGTTGCAATCTGCTCCTGACAGTATGCGAGATCGTGTAGCCAGTTCTTAAATTTAGGCGCTCTGCCTCTCCCCCATCTGCAAGCTACCCTCCTCTTGGCTACCAAAAATGCCAGTGCAATAAACTTACGGTGTGCTGCTGGTATTGTTTCCACATACCCCAACAGTGCGAGTAGTGGAGAAGGCGCAATGTCTACATGTATCATCTGGGATACCGCCACGAATACCTGACGCCAGTAGTCCTGCACTCCATCACATTCCCATGCCAAATGCAAGAAGTCAGCCGCGGGGGCACCACATCTATCGCAGGTGTCCGTGTCCCGCAGGCGAAACCTGTGCATACGGACTGGGGTATAATAAAGCCTTTGTATGAATTTATAATGTATGATTCTGAATCTGCTGCTTGCTGAAACGCGTTCAGTTTGTTGCAAGCAGAATTCCCATTGTTTATCCGTAATCACCATGCCCAATTCCCGATCCCAGTGTGTCTTGGTCGCAAGCGGTGGCGCGTCACTCAATGTATGCACAGTTCTGTATATAGTGGAAACCAGTTTCTTGGGTGTTTCGTCCCTCAGTATACGCTGTAGGGGCTCAAAGGCTGGAGGCTCACTAGGAAAGTCAGGCGTAATTGCTTTCAGTCCTTGGCGCAGCCTAATATAGAGGAAAGTGTCGAGAGGGGACGGGGGGCCCTCTGACCCCAGATCATCTAGTGTGCGAAAGATTCCCGCGGCATACAAGTCTCCCCATGTTGTAATCTGCAAACGTTTAGTCAGTTTATGGAAAATCGCCTCCTGTAATAAGGGCATGTCCGGATGATAGGTAAGCGGCAGCAACGGTGAGTACAGCATGGGGGCATTCAGCATAGCCCTCAATCGAGCCCATGCATTCACAGTGCTCATTACCGTAGATGGCGTCCGATCTCTACTCTGCAAGGGAGAGGATAGCCCCAACCTTGTTCCAATTTAGGAAAGCTCTGAAGGCTCACCTCTTTAAAGGGCACTAAATCATGATGCAACCATAATCCATCAAAATGCTACCTATTAAACACTGATAGTATATTTGCCTTTGACCCTGTATATAGTTTGCTGTCTTTTGGCTTTGTTTGTGCTATGTAAATATTATATACATATGTACGTACATAATGTCCATCATGTGATAGCAATGGTGTAGGATGAGGTAATGGATGGTGTAGGAATTTCTGGCAGCTGAGGAGTGCATCCACAAATGTGTAAGTGGGACATATTGTGAGTTGCTATTCAATAATGGATAAGACGATGTTGGGACAATTACAGAGAAACTGGTAGAAGAGGTTGAGAGGAAGAGATGCTTCATTGGAAATGGTAGTCAGCAGTGATTGCAATTTAAGGACGAGAGATGAGTGAGGCTGTTTCAGTTGGCATAAGATGGCCAACTATGAATTGTCATGGATCGGACTAATTGCTTTGTAGCAAAACCTTTCTATTGTTATACATATTTCTACTCATTGTGAGATAATAAGCATTTAGTGGGAAGCAAAACACTTCCTTGCTCCAGGAATGATGAAGGAGGAATATGTCTTATGTCATTGTCAGGGCATGACTGGCCATTCCTCTGACTTTTCCCAGTAGGCTACAGATCTGGCTGCTAATTTTAGAGCTGCAGAGGTTGCATGACCCAACCATAACACTCAATGGCTCCATTCTAGTCAAGGCTTCTTAAAATTTTGAGCTGGTTTAATCATTTATTCCAAGCTGATTTTGTTTTCCCTTATGGCACTGGTCATCGTCCATGCATTGATATTTGGCACACAGAATGAGAGGTCAATTGTGATTTCTCCAACATGCTTGCCCCCTCCAGAACTCCGACAGATGACACACCACGAAAGTCAACTGGTTCACCATGAACCTCTGAGAATCCAAGCACTCGTGCAGACGACTGGAGAAAGCATGAAGGAACAGCAAAACCCCAGAAGCACGCATCGCCTACAAGGCTGCCACCATGGCACACCACCGACTTATCAGATCTATGAAGTGAAACCTAATTCAGGACAGAATCCTCTCCAACTCCCACAACTCCAAGGAAATCTTCACCGTCATACAAGAATACACCAGACCCCACAGCAAAACCTCAGACATCCTTCCCTCCCTCCCAGGACCTCTGCAACAAACTCAGCTCCTTCTTCAATCACAACATCAGGACACTCTATGACAATTTCAACGACCAAGGCATCAACCCAACACAATCCACCAACAGCGCCACCCAGTGGACCCTCCTCACCTGGACCCCTGTCACTACAGAAGATACCGCAAAGACTATGAGGAGCATCCACTCCGTAGCACCCACTGATCCCTGCCCACCGCACATCTTCCACAGGGCCGCCTCTGCCATCGCACCAGAACTATGATGAACAATCAACTGCACCCTCGAAACTGGCACGTTCCCTGAAGACTGGAAACCCGCTAAAGTCAAACCCCTCCTCAAGAAGCCCTCTGCAGATTGACTGACCTCAAGAACTACAGGCTCATCTCTCGCATCCCCTTCGCCGACATAGTCACCGAGAAAATCGTCAACGCCCAGCTAAAGCACTTCATAGAATCCAACAACATCCTCGACTCCTCTCAATACGGATGCCGCAGCTACCACAGCACCAAGACCGCACTCCCAACTGCCACGGACGACATCTACATCCTCCTCGATCAAGGCCACACTGCAACCCTCATTCTA
Source organism: Lissotriton helveticus (assembly GCF_964261635.1). Taxonomy (NCBI): domain Eukaryota; kingdom Metazoa; phylum Chordata; class Amphibia; order Caudata; family Salamandridae; genus Lissotriton; species Lissotriton helveticus. The sequence continues at coordinate 39,422,697 of NC_136058.1, forward strand.
CTAGACCTCTCAACAGCCTTCGACACCGTCTCCCACCGCACACTAGCCACCAGCCTCCACGACACCGGCATACAAGGAACTGCCTTAGACTGCATCCGCTCTTTTCTCTCTGGCAGAACACAAAGAATAAGACTCCCACCCTTCTTCTTCAAACCCACAGAGATCAGATGCGGAGTACCCCAAGGATCCTCCCTCAGCCCCATGCTCTTCAATATCTACATGGTCCACGGTGCAACCATCGTCAGAAAGCATGACTCACCATAGTATCCTACGCTGATGACAACCAACTCATCCTCTCCCTCACCAAGGCACAGCTTCCAGGAAGAAATGAAGGACGTTGCATTCTGGAAGAGCAGCAGCTGCCTGAAGCTCAAGTCCGAGAAAACAGAAGTCCTCATCCTCGGATACACCCCCACTGCGTAGGATGGCACCTGGTGACCCCCGCACCCTTGGAAACCCTCCCAACCCCACACACCACGCCTGCAACCTCAGCATCATACTCAACTCCTCTCTCACCATGAACCAACAGATAACACGGTATCCTCCACATGCTTTAACACCCTCCGCATACTCCTCAAGACCTTCAAATCGATCCCCCCGAATCCAGGAAGATTGTCACCCATGCTCTCATTACAAGCAGGCTGGACTACGGAAATGCTCTCTATGCCGAAATCAACAAATCTCTCCTTCACAAATTCCAGACCGTCCAGAACGCCGTAGCCAGACTCGTCCTAGGTATCCCACGACACAAACAAAATCACCCAGCACCTCCGAGACATCCACCGGCTCCCTGTCGAAAAGAGAGTGACCTTCAAGCTGCTCACACATGCCTACAAAGCTCTCAACAACACCAGACCCCAATACCTCAACAAAAAAATCTCCTTCCACGCCCCCAAGAAAAACCTCTGTTCCGCCGACCTAGCCCTGGTCGAGATCCCTTGCATCCACAGAGTCAGAACGGCAGGCAGATCCTTCTCCTACATCACAGCGAAGACCTGGAACAAACTCCCCCTCAGCATCTGATGAGGTCCTACAATGCAAGCTTTCAGAAAATACCTCAAGACCTGGCTCTTCAGATGACCTCGGAGCTGCCCGAGCCCCCTCCCCCAACGCCTTGAGACCCTTACGGATGGTAATGTGTTCTAAAAATTCCCTAATTGATTGATTTATGGACTGGACTGAGGTAGCTATGGTTAATTAGTTGCTCCATTGGCACTAGAAGGACGATTGATTTTAACTTCTTTTGTGAGAGGCAGCAGTGTGATGCTCTTCACTAAACTGGCAAAAGCTCAGCTGCCAGTCTCTCCCTCTTTAACCTGGCTTCTAGTTAAATTCACTGCTAAACTGTGATGTCCGCGGGTCTAGGACAGCTACCTAGAGCTACGGTAGCATGTGTGCCTATAGTGCACGAGAGACTTTGCCTATACAGGAAGTTATGGAGCTTGGGTAGGTTATTCCAAACAGAGAGGTACTGGGCTTGGAGAAAGATTTTCCAACAGTACTAGAGGGAAAATGTTAACATGGTACACTGGTAGCAGTTAAAACTGCCAATTTGCTTTTCAATGCTATGGATTATCAGGTGGCTGGTAGCTTAATAAACCAACAAAGGAGAGATTTATATAAGATGTTTTCGTTATAAATGTTAGAAAACGCTGTAGTATCTGTGAGGCCTGCACAACAACATATCTACATTTGTTCTTCACTGGTAACACAACACCCCATTGCAGCGCTTCACTCTCAGAGGGTAGCATTGCAAAGCAGTCTAAGGCTTCCTCAAGGGAGGTGGTGTGGGCTAGTAATCACCATTTACCAGTATGCAGAAATAACTCTCAATAATTGATTGTCCAGTCTATACTTTTCTTTATAAAAAGGAAGAGTATATTTATTACAAGAATTCACTACTCAATACTATGCAAATATTTACAAATATAAATCAGCTGTTGGAATTACGTTGTGTCTTTGCATAACATTCCCACCCCTCCCGAAAGAGGGTGGTCTAGTTCCACCACTCTCATGGATGCACATCATCTTGCCCCCAAATGCAGTGGGTTGACCGTAACCTGGAATGAGGACCCCTCCCACTGGCACCATCCCAGTGGCCACCCACCCCATTATCCCACCAAGCATTTATAATGGAAACACGTGCCATAATGACATATAACCCTGACTGAGCATCTCATACTGACTATACAGTATACACCCTTGAATCACAGTGGCAGACAGTCTAGGTTGTTGTTCAACTACCGCAGTACCAGGAATACATGTCTAAGCATCCCTTAGAATGACAGGTACTTATCATCTCTGATAACAGTTATAATGCAATGCAGTTACAGCCCCTAAAAGGCATCACAGATATAATCACAGTATTAAGCATTTACAACCAGGCACCCTAGTAGAGAATTCCCATCTTCGAGCGGGCAGGAGTCTGTGTGTTCCTGCAGCTCCCCCTGCACCGTTTTCAACAAAGGGAGGTGAGCCCCTCCTTCAGAACTGAACGCGTGACCAAAGAAACAGCAATCCCCATGCCTTGCAAGGTATTATGGGGAACTTTGTGTGCTGAGTGTGCATATCTGAGCAGCGGCTCCCCCGCTGCTCCGGGGAGAGCCGCACTGCCCTCGTTGATGGCCTCGTGCTGCATCCAACCTTCATTGGGGGCCCAGTCCCACCTGGACCCCTTTGATGGCAGGTGAAGTTAATGGCATCTCAGGGATCCCCTCCCGGCTGCTCCTGCTGGCTTCCTGTCTGGCCAGCACCCTTGCATGCTGCCGCGGGAGCTGGCGCTTTAATTCTGGTTTGCTCATTCCGGCGAGCAGACACGGAGGCTGCTGCTGGACCGGCATATCTCAGCACCCAGGGGACCGATTGACACCATTTTGGCCTCTTCTTGCTGCTCGTGGCCGGCCCTAGAAACCTGAAGCACTCCAGGTCTGGTCTCCAGGAGGGGAACTCTGCAAGGAGCTGTCCTCACTGTCTCCCTGCACCAGCCTTTCACCTGGCTCTCCTTCTGGGCCTCTCTTTTCCTTGCACGAGGCCCAGGCTTCTCCTCACTGGCCCTAGACTCCCTCAAAGGTGCAGTCCAGCGTCCTGGGACAGTCAGGGGGTTACTCCTTCCAACTGCCCGTGGTGCCAGTCTCCAGCACCAGTCTTTCTCCACAAAGGCCACACCCCAGTGAGGGCTTCTCTTCCTGTGCAAGACCTTTTAAAAGAATTTTGAGGGGGCTGGATGGACGGCACTTCTGCCCTTTGCTGCAGTGACACATCACCTCTCTGCCCCTGCTCCTTCCATCCTGCACAGGCCTCTGGGATACTTCAAAATGGCATCGACCAGGGGTCTCATGCTACATGGTGTCTGAAAAGTCCCCTTACCCCCTTGCTGCCTTAATGGCCCGGGCTCGGAGCAGGCCTGGTGCCTGGCACCGAGTGACAGCTGCTGATGGATAACCTGCAGCTTTACCTCCACCCCTCCCTCCTGGAGAGAAGATCTTCGCCCTTGGAATTCTCACAGTCAGGGGCTAGGCCTCTGATGCTACAAGTTGTGAAGGAAGGTAATTAATCCAGCCTGGCAGGGTCACACCCAGCCAGGCTTTGGTTTGAGCTGGGTCAGAGGAATATGACATTTCTGGATGACCCATAGGCAGTACAAATATGGCTTTGGACTAAAAAGAATACTTCTTTTTACACAACTTACAGGGTAATTTGGTGCGTGTCTGGAATTTGTAGGCCTTAGGGAAGTGAATCTACCCCAAGTGGTCCCCATCTTCATGGGAGAGTAATGGAGTGTTCCTACAGTTAAAATAGTAAAGTACACTTACTTTCCCTTGCATGTGTCTCCCCACATTATAAAGGCTATTCCATGTAACCACCCACCTCTGCATAATTCCTGCCACACCATTCTATCTGTACTTGTTCCTGGGCTGCGCACAACAGGAATCTTCCTCGTGCAGCCCTTACATGGGTGCACACGTGTGTGCACAAATGTCTACATGTAACCAGTCCGGTGCCCCTTAACCTGGCTACAGCATAGCAGCCTTCTCTCACAAGGCGGACACCGGTGAAATCCACATGCAGTCTGTTTCATCATGAGTTGACTGAGGGGGAGTCCCAGCTTATGAGGCTCTCCCACGGTAAAAGCTCAAAAATGAGGGGTTCAAAAAGTGAAAATTCCTTGCGACTCAGATGGTCAGTACCACCTTCTAACAATAAGGAAACAATATGTCAAGTAGCTGCATGACAGGACATTGGGCAATAGCAACAGTTTATGGTTCCCTGTGCTCACAAGATTAATAGTTTGGTTACCAACATCTAGTGGAATCAGTTCTCTTTTAGACCTCCCAAATGCTTCAGTTATTTATTTATGTAGTTAGTATGTTTAATATAGAAGGAACATCTTGGGTGTGAGTAATACAAAGGGTATGCAGAAGGGCGGCAGGATGACATAACGTCTGTGGTCAAGAAGGCATAGAACTTTAGCCTTTTATTGTTTATGTTGAGAACATGAACAACACGGTCACCTTCAGTGCATTTCACTGAAACAGAGGAGAGCTCAACACTAATGCTTAACAGAGCCCTTTCTTATCCTGGCAGGGATAATTAAGGACATCTAAAGTATTTTAAATTCCAGTGAGAGGCAGCAGTGTGATGCTGTTCACTAAACTGGCAAAAGCTCAGCTGCCAGTCGGGGAACATCCATTACAACGCAACTATTACAACGCAGTGCTATTACAACACAACTTTTACAACGCTGGTGCCTTTACAACGCTTGCTTTTACAACGTATGCTATTAAAACGCAGGTGCTATTACAACGCAGATGCTATTACAACTTTTTTTTGTTTTTTAATACGATTAATTGAAATGTTTATTTTAATTAATAATTATTAATTACCACTATTTTTATTTTTTATAATTTTTTAAATAGAAGTTAAGTTAAGTAGTTTTATGTTTTATTTTTAAGGGTATTAAAAAAATACTATAGTATTAATATTTTAAATAATAACTATTTCAAAAGTCAATAAATTATTATTTATATATTATTTACTACTATTTTTATTTTTTATAATTTTTAAAATAGAAGTTAACTAGTTTTATGTTTTATTTTTTAGAGTATTTAAATAAATACTTTAGTATTAATATTTTACTATTTCAAACATTATTATATTAATATTTATTTTGTGTAAAAAATATGCAATGTAAGTATTGACAATTACAAGTCTTGTTTATTAAAAATATTAAAAATATTATTATTATTTATGTTTTTTACATTAATTAATAATTAAGAATTACTACTATTTTTATTTTTTATAATTGTTTATATAGAAGATAAGTAGTTTAATGAATTAAATGTTAAGAGTATTTAAAAAAATATTTAGTATTAATATTTAAAATAATTATTAATTCAGAAGTATATATATATTTTTTTTAGGGAAAATAAATAATGAAATGTAAGTATTGACAATTACAAGTCTTTTTTAAAATGTATACATTTTTAAAAATTGTATTTTTGTTATTATCAATAATTAATAATGTATAAATACTTTTAATTTTATATTTTATAATTATTTATATAGTATATAAGTAGTTAAATGAATTATTTTTTTATTACAAATAATACTTTTGTATTAATATTAAGAACAATTCCTATTTGAAATTATTTTAAAATTAGAAAAAAATATTAATAGTATCATTAAATATTAATTAATATTTAAAACTATTTAAAATTATAGTAATTATTTAGAAAGAAGTTAATTTCTTCAATGTACTATATTTTAAAAGTATTATAATAATTACTTTAGTATTAATATTTTTAAAAAAAGATAAGAAAAAAATAGATATATTTGTTATCAAATTGATAAAAAAATAATAAAATACTTATTAATATTATAGTTAATTAAAACTTTCAGTGACATAGTAATATTATTTTAAAAATCTAATTTTGTATGTTTTTTGAAAAAATTCCCACGCTTTCCTATTGCCATTAATGGGAAGTATTGTCCTTCATTTATTTCTATAGCAATGTGTATATTAGTCGCGGATCACATTTACAATAGCATTTGCAACTGGATGCGGATAACTGGAGTCGATTTTGGATAAAGAGTAGAGGTAAGTTCATTTTTAAATTATTTATGAATGCAGTAAAACCATATTTAAAGAAGAATTAAGATTTATTAATAATTAAAGACACGGAATGCATAGTGGAGTAAAAATAGATTCATAAAAAAATAGTAAAAAAACAAGAATAATTTATTAATTTAATTACCAATTTTTGAAAAATAAATAAAGGTATACTTTTGAGTAAGTTAAAAATAGACAATAATGTATAACATTATTTAATAGTCCTTTTTTGTTGTTTGTAACTTTGGATGACGTAGACGCGTAAACGTGATGATCGCGGCCATTTTGAAGAGCGACGTTGGATAAAGCAGCAGGAAGCAGATCTGCGCTCAGGTAGGAAACATTTCAAACTTTATTTAATGTAAAAAATAATATTTAGGACTATATATATTGTAAAGAGAGAATAAGGAGAGGTTGCAGGTGTTAATATTAAAATCGTTTTTAGATTTAAAGCATGTCTCCGGTAATGTAGCTAGTGTATGCCATTGTCGGGTTGCCTGTTTAGAGTAATTAAAATGTTTTTTGATTTTGAAATGTTAGATAAAGTTATGTGTAAGTACTGTTTTTGTACAAATTTAATGTGTAAAGAAAACCAAGAAGAAGATCGAGTACCTGGATTTGGAATTTGGAATGCGTTGTTTTTATCCGAAATTGGAATTTTGGATACCGATCGTGGAAAATGTTTTTCAAAGGTTGGATTTTTAGAATAGATGCTTTCGAAATTTTGGAATCGTGTAAAGAAGACAGAAGAAGGTTTGTGGATTTCATGGCTGAAATTTTGGAGTTGAAAGTAATTTTTGGATTGCAGATCGATTTGGGATGTGGATCGATTGAAGGATAGTTGGTATTCGATCTTCAGCTGTTTGGAAAATACACATTTGGAATTGGTTTTTTGGATGTTGGATTTTTGTTAAGAGGAAAAAAACTGTTATGGAAATTGTTTCCAATTTTGTAAAAAATTGAATACTTTTTTGAAAAAAATACAAGTGGATGTCATGGTGGATTTAATCAAAGAATGGTTTATCAGGAAGATAGAAGACATCTAAAGGTAAGGTGACCCGAAATTTTGAAAAATGTTTTAGAAAAATGCCAATTGTAAATTTATGTAAGGTAAATTTAGGGCAAAGCAGGAAAGTAAAGTTGTATAATATGTTAAAAATGTAGTATGTTAGCAACATTATCAAGGTAGTCTAAAGCCACGCACAACGAAAACTGTTGCAAAACACCCAATAGTCTCTCAGACATCTCCTTTTTTAGAGGTGCGTGGGTTTAGACTACCTGTTAATGTTTGGGAAATTCTCATTTCTTGAAAACTTTGCTCCTTCCTCAAAATTTCAAAAAAATTATAAAAGTTGGGGTGTGGTTTGCCAATTGTAAGGTTGAAGGAGTTATGCCATCCCTCTATGGCATTGTTTGTTTTTGCTTCTCCTTCTAAACAACTCGTGAAGCAGTTCCACCACTCCACATGGAAACGTGGCTTCCTCCTGCGACCCGACCTGCTTATATGCCCAATCCATGTGTCTTCAAAATAATTTAGTAGGGGTGCCAATTTTTCTTCGTTTTCATTAAAAAATTCACATTCTGTATTTGCAGTGTATTACTCGTCTACACTTTAAGGAGGAACAAAGCAAAGTGCTGTTAGTTTTAAGTTCAAATTTTAGTTTGATATCTGTTGAATAATCTTCAACCAGGGATGTTTTTTGTAATTTACGCCAAAAAGCCTGGGAAAAATGGAAAAAACATCCCTGAATTTGGGTATCCGTGTACGTTTTGGTGATTGTATTAATCATTGCAAATTCAAAATCAATAATTATTTTCCTAGAACTTTTGTTTGATGCTTTGCTTTTAATCACTGACAAAATTCAGTGTAGGTTGCAAATTGTTTATCAGGTAGCAAACTGTAGACTAAGGGAATTACATTGTTATTTATTTTATCATGAATAGTGTAAATTTGTGTGAATGGATGGGGTATACTTTTAAACGTCCCATCTATCATCCAAATTTCACTATTCTCTAATTTAACAAGGTTGCGGGGTGTACTAATGATTAGAATATGTTTTTGAGGGTTTTGGTTGTCATGCAGAAGGAAAGGTTCATTGAAAAAGAGATAGTGAGTTCAGAAGGAATGTGAATATCAGAAAAGGTATGAGGAGTGGTGGTATGTGTGTTACTTGCCTGCTTTTTTCTTTGGATAATTCTTCTCAGATTAGGAATCATAGGCATACTGCTAGCTACATGACTGGGGACATGCTGTGCAACCTCTCTTAAAATAGAACCAGAAGTGTCATTGGATGTGCATGCAATTTCTTTCATTTAGTTGACAGTTTCTCTTACCTCAATGTCCATTGCAGAGGCAGAGTGGTTGTGGTATGTTATCTTAATGACTGTCTCACCAAGAGTAACCGCTCTGCCTCTGCAATGGCTTGAGTAAAATTGCACACACTTCCAATGTCTTCGTGGTTCACTTATTCTCTCTTTACAATATATATATATCCTGCATGTTTTAATAAATGATTTCCACGGTTAGATTTAGTGTACGAGGCAGTTTTGTCTGTAGACATTATCTGAAAAAAAGGGAAATTGAATTGTTTGGTAAAATAATTAAAACTTTGCAAACATTTCTTACATTCACTACTTTATGCAACACTACGCCTATTGCTACACCTTCCAGGATTTAGAATAGTAAGTTATACCTCTACACTATCCATCATTTTCCATACTGCAGCACTTTACTGGAGTTAGAATATTAATTTAAACCCCGACACTATCCATCACTTTCCCTACTGCTGCACCTTCCTGGAGTTTGAATAGTAATTTATACAACTACACTATCCATCATTTTCCCTACTGCTGCACCTTTCTGGAGTTAGAATAGTAAATTAAACCCCTACACTATCCATCACTTTCCCTACTGCTGCACCTTCCTGGAGTTAGAGTTAGAATAGTAATTTATACACCTACACTATCCATCATGTTCCCTACTGCTGCACCTTCCTGGAGTTAGAATAGTAAATTATACCCCTACACTATCCATCACTTTCCCTACTGCTGCACCTTCCTGGAGTTAGAATAGTAAATTATACCCCTACACTATCCATCACTTTTCCTACTGATGCACCTTCCTGGAGTTAGAATAGTAAATTAAACCATTACATTATCCATCACTTTCCCTACTGATGCACCTTCCTGGAGTTAGAATAGTAAATTAAACCCCTACACTATCCAACACTTTCCCTACTGATGAACCTTCCTGGAGTTAGAATAGTAAATTAATACCCTAAACTATCCATCTCTTTACCTACTGATGCGCCTTCCTGGAGTTAGAATAGTAAATTAAACCCCTACACTATCCATCACTTTCCATACTGTTGCACCTTCCTGGAGTTAGAATAGTAATTTATACACCTACACTATCCATTACTTTCCCTACTGCTGCACCTTCCTGGAGTTAGAATAGTAAATTAATACCCTAGACTATCCATCACTTTCCCTACTGATGCACCTTCCTGGAGTTAAAATAGTAAATTAATACCCTAGACTATCCATCTCTTTCACTACTGTTGCACCTTCCTGGAGTTAGAATAGTAAATTAAACCCCTACACTAACAAACCAATATCCCTATTGCTGCACCTTCCTGGAGTTAAAATAGTAAATTATACCCCTACACTATCCATCACTTTCCCTACTGATGCACCTTCCTGGAGTTAGAATAGTAAATTTAACCCCTACACTACCCATCACTTTCCATACTGCTGCACCTTCCTGGAGTTAGAATAGTAAATTATACTCCTACACTATCCATCACTTTCCCTACTGATGCACCTTCCTGGAGTTAGAATAGTAAATTATACCCCTACACTATCCATCACTTTCCCTACTGAATCACCTTCCTGGAGTTAGAATAGTAAATTAAACCCCTGCACTATCCATCACTTTCCCTACTGATGCACCTTCCTGGAGTTAGAATAGTAAATTAATACCCTAGACCAGTGTTTCCCAAACTGTGGTCCGCGGACCCCCAGGGGTCCGTGACACATTTCCAGGGGGTCCGTAGGCAGCAGTTTTAAAAGCACAGAAAAGTTTCTTGTGTAATTAGAAGCTTTCCAGCAAAAATAAAAGTGTCAAGATAATTCCAGTGATTAATGTACCTGCTGGAGAGCGAGGCGAGTTTTGTTCAGTGGCAGCTTTGACTTAACTAATGTAGCACAGAGGGTTAATGTGCCTACTGCAAAGAACGCGTAACATGCATTTTAGAAAAGCAGTATTTTATGTGCATAGGTCCGTGGTTACTGCTTTTGTCACAGAGATTATTTTGTTACTGTGCACTTCATAAGTGGCAATCGTAGTCTAGCAGAGGGACCTATAAACTGCCATCAAAGAGCTGCTTGCAAACTGCATGGTACCAGTTAGTAACTTATGTTTTTTCCCAGTTATTCATTATCCTGCTGCTGCTAAAAAGATTTATTTGGGCGGAAATACATGTTTAATGTTACTAGCCAATGTGTTATGTTCTGAATCCTGAGTTTGTGCTTTCCAGACCAAGCACTCTTTAAAAATGCCTACCAGTGTGAATGACATGTAATCTGTGTAGTTCCCTTTACCTTAAGTAACATTTTATATACACACTGATTTACATGTATAATTTAATGTCTCTATATGTGTGTGATGTAAAGTGCTCTGACATCCTACAATGGTATGAGAGATGCTATAAAACAAATGAAATCCATGTGACAGAGGGGCTGTTCCTTCAATATAAAATACTACGGGCCAGATGTACGACCCGTTTTAATATGCGCGAATGGGTTCGTGAACCCATTTGCACATGCAAAAACCTATTGGGCCATGTACATAGCCTATTTTGCGAGTCGCAATTTGTTTGTGACTCGCTAAATAGGTTTTGCAACTTGCAATTTGGAAGGGGCATTCCCTTCCAAATAGCGAGTCTCAAAACCATGTACAAATGTTTTTCGGTCGCAAAACACTTGCAATTACCACCTACTTCAAGTAGATGGTAATGCATTTGCAAATAGGAAGGGGTCCCCCCTTTGCAATTGCATGCAAAATTATTTTTTTAGGGCAGGCAGAGGTCCGAGGGACCTCTGCCTGCCCTTAAAACATGAAACTAAAACATTTCATTTAAACTTTTTTTTTTTAAATGCATGGTAAACGGGCTGCATTTTTTTAAAAACTGCTTTATTTAAAAGCAGTCCCAGACATGGTGGCCTGCTGAGCCCAGCAGGCCACCATCCCTGGGAGAGCGGGCATTTCCAATGGGCTCGCAAATTGCGAGAGGCTCATTAATATTAATGAGCCCCGCAATTTGCAACCCCATTGGGAATCCCAAACAGTGTTAACACACTGTTGTACATTTCATTTAGCGACTCGCAATTTGCTACTTGCATTGTGTTGCCAATTGCGAGGCGCTAAATGAAATGGTCGTACATCTGGGCCCTAAAATCCTTAGTACTTTGAGTATTTGTTTTGTGTGAACACGTGTGTTTTTTTTTAAAATTACTGTTTTAATATTTGAAATTTAACTCCTACAAATTGCTTGGGGGTCCCCGGCTTCCAGTGGTGACTCAATGGGGGTCCTCTGGAGTCAAAAGTTTGGGAACCACTGCCCTAGACTATCCTTCTCTTTACCTACTGATGCGCCTTCCTGGAGTTAGAATAGTAAATTAAACGCCTACACTATCCATCACTTTCCCTACTGATGCCTCTTTCTGGAATTAGAATAGTAAATTAAACCCCTACACTATCCATCACTTTCCCTACTGATGAACCTTCCTGGAGTTAGAATAGTAAATTAATACCCTAGACTATCCATCTCTTTCACTACTGCTGCACCTTCCTGGAGTTAGAATAGTAAATTGAACCCCTACACTATCCATCACTTTCCATACTGTTGCACCTTCCTGGAGTTAGAATAGTAATTTATACACCTACACTATCCATTACTTTCCCTACTGCTGCACCTTCCTGGAGTTAGAATAGTAAATTATACCCCTACTCTATCCATCACTTTCCCTACTGATGCACCTTCCTGGAGTTAGAATAGTAAATTAATACCCTAGACTATCCATCTCTTTCAGTACTGCTGCACCTTCCTGGAGTTAGAATAGTAAATTAAACCCCTACACTATCCATCAATATCCCTACTGCTGCACCTTCCTGGAGTTAGAATAGTAAATTATACCCCTACACTATCCATCACTTTCCCTACTGATGCACCTTCCTGGAGTTAGAATAGTAAATTCAACCCCTACACTACCCATCACTTTCCATACTGCTGCACCTTCCTGGACTTAGAATAGTACATTAAACCCCTACACTATCCATCACTTTCCCTACTGCTGTACCTTCCTGGAGTTAGAATAGTAAATTATACTCCTACACTATCCATCACTTTCCCTACTGATGCACCTTCCTGGAGTTAGAATAGTAAATTATACCCCTACACTATCCATCACTTTCCATACTTCTGCACCTTCCTGGACTTAGAATAGTACATTAAACCCCTACATTATCCATTACTTTCCCTACTGCTGCACCTTCCTGGAGTTAGAATAGTAAATTATACCCCTACTCTATCCATCACTTTCCCTACTGATGCACCTTCCTGGAGTTAGAATAGTAAATGAATACCCTAGACTATCCATCTCTTTCACTACTGCTGCACCTTCCTGGAGTAAGAATAGTAAATTAAACCCCTACACTATCCATCAATATCCCTACTGCTGCACCTTCCTGGAGTTAGAATTGTAAATTATACCCCTACACTATCCATCACTTTCCCTACAGATGCACCTTCCTGGAGTTAGAATAGTAAATTCAACCCCTACACTACCCATCACTTTCCATACTGCTGCACCTTCCTGGACTTAGAATAGTACATTAAACCCCTACACTATCCATCACTATCCCTACTGCTGCACCTTCCTGGAGTTAGAATAGTAATTATACCCCTACACTATCCATCACTTTCCCTACTGATGCACCTTCCTGGAGTTAGAATAGTAAATTAAACCCCTACACTATCCATCACTTTCCCTACTGATGCACCTTCCTGGAGTTAGAATAGTAAATTAATACCCTAGACTATCCATCTCTTTCACTACTGCTGCACCTTCCTGGAGTTAGAATAGTAAATTAAACCCCTACACTATCCATCACTTTCCATACTGTTGCACCAATCTGGAGTTAGAATAGTAATTTAATACCTATCACTATCCTACACTTTCCCATTACAGAGATTGTTTTTAATAGAAACTATTTGGATTGTCTAAGGTTTACCTTTTCACTTTGGGTTTGTTGTCTGTTGGCTTGAAAAAGAATTTGATTCTGTTCTTCTTTGTTTTTCAGATGTATCTCTGTTTCGAAAGTAAAGATGAATATTTTAAAAACGTACTGTTTTTAAAAAAAATATTTTTTTCATGTCGAGAAAAAAATATGCATTTTTTTTATAATCATTGTTCTGCTTATTTATTTCCTTATGTTTCTGTTTTTACATAATAAGCAGTGGTATTTCACATTTTTTTTAAATGTATATATTTTGTATTCAATGTATTGCTTTGATTTGAATTTTTTTTCTGGTGAACTCAAATGACTATAAGGTTTTTATAGGTTTAGAACGTATCTTACCTTTGGTAATTGTGTTTTGCTTGGTTGATGACTTTTCTGGATTTTCTTATTCGTTGTCCAAAAGATTGGTAGGACTTTCACAATCTGTAAAAAAAATGATTACAAGCATTTTCAAGTATAGTGTTGTTTTAAAAGGTGCGGTGGTTTCTTGTGTATTAAAAATAGCTTGTTAAATATCAGAGTACTGTTGCTTTTACAAATATATTTACCTTAATTGGTCTTTTGTGTTGGATTTCAGTTTCTTCAGTCTTTGATGGCTCTGTTTGTGTGTTTTTTTGTTTGTTTCAAGTTTTAAAGACTGTCGGTTTTTCTGTTGAGGGTTGAAAAGATAATTTATTTGTTATTTCTTAGTTTAATGAGCCCTATTTTTAATAGGAAAAAACTCATCGTTGTTACAAATATGTAGTCATATCTAAAAGTTGTGTTTTAAAACATGAAAAACATTGCAAACTATTTCTTTATATTTTTTTACATGGGATAACTGTTTTTGAACTTAAGGAATAGTATTCTTGAATTAAAAGAAATTATTTTTAATATTTTCTTTTTGTTACCTTATTTTTGGATTAAATATGTCTTGTATTCGTTTTTGCTTATTTCAATGAAGGATGTGTTCTTTACTCTTCAAATAGTAATCAGTTTGCTGAAAAAATGTAATTGTAAACTTTTTACATTCTGGATTTTTAATTTTTTTTGTCAGAATACGTTTATAAAATCAAAAGTGACATATACTATTCACATTTTTTAGTTTGAAATAATAACGTGATTATTCATCTGTATTTAATTCTCGACATCCATTTTAAAAATGTTGTATTTTATAATAAATGTACTTACATTGTTTGCAACTTGTTTTCAAATGTGGACAAGGTTTTGGAAAATGATGGCAATGTTTAAAGTAATCTGAAACATAATAATGTTTTAAATGTATTATTATGTCTCTTTTAATTTTTTTTATAAAAAGAGCTACGTTTCATGTTTTTCTAATTTAACTTACTTGTTTACTCGTAACGAATGGTATCACTGTGGCTATAGTTTTTCTCTGTGGCAAGAGGTCAGAGGGTCAGTTAGAAGCGACTTCTCTCTCTGGTAGTTGATGAACAACTGTTTTCAAAATGGTGTCTTACTCGTATTTATAGGTTTTCGTGAGTGTCATCTTAATTTTAGTGAAAAGCATCGTTAAAATCTGGGTTTTTTACGATTGATTTGCTGTGAAAAAGTGTAATTTAAAGTTTTTCTTTAAAAGTGTGTGTTTTGTTTTTCGTATTCCGTTTGACCTCCATTGTGTTTTGAGTCTCTTGGTGTTTGTTTCATGGAAAGAGTTGCGGGACTCTTTTTTTTGCTTTATTTTCTAAAATGGCGGGTATGTGTTTGTTTCGCACTTTATAAGATTTATTCTTACGATTTTGTATTTATCAATTGTTTTATCTTTAATATGTTTTTTAAATCGTTTTATGTGTCTTTTTAAAAAATGTTTGTTTGTTACTCGATTAATACCTGAGTATTAATTTTAGTACCCGAGTATTAATTTTGACAATATGCTCGTTTTTGTAAAAAAGTGTGCTCAGTTGTTTAACATATTTTAAAACACTTCCCCACCCAAAACCCCTATTTTCCCTGCATCCCGTTCCAGGGGTTATTTTACAAAAAAATATATATTTAAAATTAATATTTTATGCGTTATAATGGTATGCCTTGTATTTGTTTTCATTGTAATGGTAGTTTTCCATTAGTATTATTATTTCGCGTTGTAATAGTATGCGTTGTAAAAACGTGCGTTGTTATGGTACTGTAAAAAATGCGTTGTAGTGACATACATCCGCTACCTAGAGCTATGGTAGCATGTGTGCCTATAGTGCACGAGAGAGTTTGCCTACACAGGAAGTCCGAGCTAAAGGACGGAACACTCATCGCAGTGACATGTTTCATCATCTGGGATCTCCTCGCGACTGTAACTCCTAGTACAGCCGAGGGCTACAACCTCCTCACTGTGAGGGAGGAGCACTGGGATGTTTTAACCGACGTGCAGTTATTATGTTAAACTGCATTTGCACTGTTTTTAATCCTAACAACAAGAGATAATCAATAAAAGTCTTTTTTCTCTTGTTAGTTAGTTTTAGCTCACTTTCCACTTTTTTTCACAATCGATTGCACTGCGCTCATCACTCACATGCTGCTCTTCATCTTGGGTTTTAGTAGCCCTTATCTACTGAAAACATCAAAAGCACCGGCGTCTTTCCCATGTAATGCAGTACTACTGTATGATAACGTCTGTAGCATTTTAGCTGTTATTACTGCTAGTAAGGGTTTAAATGATGGCCCCTTCAAATTTTTGTTCCCTATGATTATGCCAGGTACTTGTAATTAGAGACTGCCTCTAGCTTTTTGGCCTCTAATTGAATGCGCTGTTTAGCCGTCTTGTGTCTACTGCTCAACATTGTTTTACTTCTTGCTATGTTTATCTCTAACTTATTGAACTTATTGTCAGCTTTGTATTCCAACATTCCTACCAGCAACCTTCGGAGGCCAATCTTAGTTAAGCTCATCAAGACTACGTCATCCGAGTATGATAATGACAGAAAATCCAATTGGAGTGGATGGGAGTTGATCTTGTTGAGCTTGTGTGCCAGGTCTGCCGTGAAGGGATTAAAGAGATGCGGTGCCAGAACGCACCCTTGTTTCAGGCCTTTAGTGGTTGTGACCTGCCTTGATAGTCTTGAGCCATCTCCCAGCTTTACTCTCATCCATGTATTGGAATAAAGAAGCAATATTCCTTTGAGTATAATTTCTGGGATTTTCCACATGCGCAGTTTTTCCCATAGGATGTGATGGTCCACGCTCGAAAGCCACCTTTAAATCAACAAAGCAGAGGTGCAGTTGCTGTTTCTTCCATATGTATTTGTCGACAATCAACGAGAGCGATAGGATGTTTGTGATTGTCCCAGTCCCTTTTCTAAACCCTGTTTGATTGATTTATATCAGTTTTGACTTCTCAGACCAGGTGATCAGTTCTTCCAATGTCAGTGAGGCGCAGTACTTTGCGTCTACATCCAGAAGCGCAATTAACCTGTAATTGGACTGGGACGCTCGGTGGCCTCCTTTAAAGATTGGTGTAATTACTGATCCTTGCCAGCTCGGTGGAATTTGGCTTTCGTTCTCCACTCTTTCAAATAGATTTTTTTTGTCTCCCGCTCCTAAAATCTGGTGCTGATTTGAAGATTATTGGGGGGATACCATTTGGTCCTGGGGCACCATTTCCGCGACCCATCAGGATTATTCTTTTTACATTGTCTAGTTGGTCGCCTGAGTTTCCAGGTGTGGTCCCTAAACTACAGGTGCTCCTCACGGCTTCTTTCCTTTGTATTTCATCTGCATTCAGCACTTTAGTCTGGTGACAGGTTAGGGTGCTGTTTATGTTTTGTGTAACGGTCCTGTCGTTGATCATTTGTTCCCCTTGCTCCCCGATGATTATGTGCTCTTTCTCTTTACCTACTAGATGGTTTGAAGGTTCGATGTCTGTGAATCTTTTTGTTAATAGCGTGGCCTAATCTTTTTCTTGTACACTTGAGGTGATACAGTTGACAGGCCGATTCAGACCATTTATTATTTCCCAAAATGTGCTTGAATTAGTATTCTTCGCGGTGTGTAGTGATTTAGCCCAGAAGTTATCCTTGCGTCTTCTTTTGTGTTCCCACAATTTCTTTTTGTATTCTTTCCTAAGATTACATATTAATTCCCAGTCTGAGTGGGTCAGCTCAGTTCTTTTCAGTCTCCTTAGATTTGACAGCTTCAATTGATGTTGACATGGTATTTTTAAATTTCATGGCCTGTTTTGATTTCCAGACATGATTGTTATAAATTTTTCAGTGAAGCTTACCCACTCTCGTATCTTAATTAATTCACTAGTTTCACTTTCCCTTTTGAACCTCTGTAGCTTGACTTGAAGTTCGTCAATGTTCCCTGTTGTCCATTTCAGCCGTTTCAGCTCGATTGAGAATGTGCTTTCTGCAGTTGTCACACTAGTTTGATGCTTATGAAGCTTTAGACTAAAGTGAATGTGTTGGTACAAGTGGTCACTTTTGGTGGTAAATTCGATGACAAACCGGGTGAGAAAGGGCCTTAATGGTAATGATATTGCTGTGTAGTCAGGCCTTGATTGCGATTTCCCTCTGAGGTAAGTATACTTTGGCGGGTAGTCTTCTGATGTTCTACCGTTTATTATTCTCAAGCCCAGGTATTCGAGTGTTTTCACCAGTTGTTGTCCTACTAGTTTGGGTCGAACCGACTTGAGCTGATATTGGGGTTGTACGTCCCAGGACTTGATATCTACTGCTAATTTCTCATCCTCTTCTGGTGTATAGATCAAATTTGAATTGAAATCTCCTGTTACGATGATTTCCCCGAAGGGATTGATGTTTAGTATGTCGTTGATTATGGTTGTTAACAAAGCAATGTGAGCTTTCTTGTCTTTTGCTGATGGATGTACTTAGGTGCTGACTAATAGTACAGGTTCCTCTTTGACTCATAGAGAAAGTTTTATTAGTTGCACATTTGGTCCGTAGGGAGCTATTTGCTCTGATTTATTATTGATTGCAGTGGAAACATAAACTGATAGTCCTCCTTTTGGAAGTCCGTGCCTCCTGTGTTTATCTGCCGATGTGCTAAAGTGTGTAAAGCCTCCAAGAGGCAGCTTCTCCAGTGCCCAAGTCTCCTGCAAGGCGATTATATCACATGTCACCCACTCTTGCAAAGGCCTGCTGTCTTCTAGCCATTTCTTACCTCCGGGTATGTTCCACCAGATAAGGTGGAGGGTTCCTTGGCTGTTGTTTGTAGTTTGTTTGCCTGGTGGTCAGTTGGCTTTCACTTTATTCAGCGTACCTGCGAGCCAACTCCAGTGGTCAGTGCCAGGCTCTGTGATTGCCTTTTTTTCGGCATTTCCCACATTGCGTCTTGTTGTCAATGGGCTGTTTCCCCCGCTTTCTGGGGCTCTAAGTCAAACTGTCTGTCTGTTTTGGTCATGCAAGTCTTCTTAGGTTGGATATGAATGAGAGTGGCTATGTTTTCTACACTGTGGGCCTGATTCACACAGGTACGTTTTTGTGTACGTTTATGTTTGTTTTGTTTTGGAATTCACAAACTTCGATTTAGTAGTGAGTTTATAACTGTAGACACTCCGCAGTTAGGGCAAACAACTCAGTGCATAAAAAGATAGGCATCTCAAAACTTTATGTGAGGAGTTCTCTGCCCCTCCACAGTCGTAAACCTGCTATTAAATTTGAGTTTGTGAATTGTGCAACACATGGAAACTTACACAGGAGTGAAACTTTCCCATTGTGAATCAGGCCCAGTGTAAAAGAGTCAGTTGTGCACATCCCTCTGGGGGCAGGTTTAAAATCAGTTTCCCTTTTTGACTCAATGATTAATGGGTTGAAGGTTTCCATTCCACGAGTGCTTGTATTTGATTTTGCTCTTAATGGAAGTGAGAGCAAGTTCATAGGGGTGTTATTTGATTGGTAATTCTCGCTTCTCTCTTCCCTGGAGTTCGTTTTCCATTGAGTATCACTTCTTTATCTCTTCTAGATCACCTTGTGTCTTGTAAACAGTTTCTGGATTTTTTTTATTGATATCCAGTGGATGATCGCTCTATGATACTTTCGGAGGACTACCTTTCTTGAGTTTATGTTCTTGTGTGGTAGACAGGTCTATTTTAGGTCTCTTCCTATTCTATTGTACCAAAGTCCAGATGGAGACAAAATGTATCCCCAATTTTCTCACTTTGCTTGCTGTTTGTTCCTCCTTTGTAGGGACTTCGGGACAGATGTACAAAGCCTTTTTTGCGGTCTCCAAACCTGTGTTTCACAAAATCAATGGGTTTGAGTCTGCATAAGGGCTTTTTAAAATGTACAAATCCCTTTTAAGAGGCACAAGAAAATTCTGAGATCCATTCTAAATAGGAGGGGTGTGAATGGAATCTGATTTCAGAATTGCAGAAGAATGTATTACTGGTTTGTGACCGCAACTATGGTCACAATAGTTGATGAGTACCGATCTTATAGTAAGGGCAATACGTGATTTGCAAGGGGGAAGGTGTTCCCCATCAGATTCCTTCCTTTTTGTCAATGATGTTGACAGACTTGAAAGAGAAGGCAGCGGTATGGGCCGGTATCTGCTCCCACTGATGTTTTCACCAATTGGAAACATTTTCTACGTGATTCCATTTTAGGAACCTGGACTTCCTTAAAACAATAAGGTTGCACATTTGGGCATGCAAACACATCGATCGTTGGCTGCTGTTCCCTTGACTGCCACTATCTACAAATAGCGAATAACGCAAATCAGATGGTGGACAGTTGCTAATGTGTTAGACCGGAGTTTCTCTGTAGGACACTTCCTTGTAGTCTTGTCTGGCTCACTTATTAACTAAATTGATAACCGAAATAATAATAAAGGAAATGAACATCTTGATATAGCGGTAAACGGAAGAGGAAAAAGTGAAGAGAAAAAATGAAAGTAACTTTTGAGTAACTTTACTACTTTGGCTATTCACAAAATCTCAGTGTAAAGTTACTCAAAAGTATAACAGTAAATTACACGTGTATATTTATCATAAGTGTATGTTACTTATTTTAATCGACCTGGTAGTTTGGGAACAGTCCCCAGCTCTTCAATTTGGTGAAGATGTGTAACTTACTCTTTTGAAGTAAATTTACACTCGGATGTTATAAATAGCCAAAAAGTAATAAACGTACTCAAAAGTAAGCATGGGCGGATTTTGCGGATTCGCAATCCGCGAATTTGCGGATTTGCGAATTTGCGGATTGCGGAAATCCGCAAAATCCGCGAATTCTCGCAAATTTTGCGGATTTTTTGGGGGGTTTGTGTTCGCACGGGTTTCTGCAAGTTCGCGAGGGTTTTGTACAATTTCGCAAATTGCGAACTTACTTGTCGGGTCGCCAGTTTTGCGAACTTGTTGTTTCTACGTGCCCAGCCTGTTTGCAAGGCTTTCTTCATCACTGCCACCCTCTGTCACCACTAGCACTCTCTTTGTTCACCCATGCCACCCACTGGCTCACCCATGTCACCCTCTGTGTCATCATCACAGCACCCTCTGGTTCACCAGTGTACATTATTGGGGCAAAGCAAAGCACTGCCATCCTCTGTCAACACTGGCACTCTGGTACACCCATGCCACCCTCTGGCTGGCACACCCATGCCACCCTCGGTGTCATCACAGCACCCTCTGATTGACCAGTGAGTGTACATTATTGTGGCAAAGCAAAGCACACCTGCTAAGTGCTTTAAGTTTTGCAAACAACAACACCTGCCCTGCCCCAACTGACATTAATGAAGGCTGGCACCTGCTTGTCTGCTCCCTTTCCTTTTTGTTGCAATGTAATTTTTTTTTAACAGGATGCAATGGCATACTTTTAACTATTCTGTGACTGTCAGAGCAGGGTCACACAATAGTTGCAAGTAGGCAACCGGATTCTGGAGGGCCCCTTCAGGGAGCACTACAGGGAAATGGTTACAAATGATGAGCTCGAACTTTTGCACCTGCTCGTTGGTTTTGCTTTTGCAAAACTCGTTTTTCGGTAATTTCGCCCTATTCGCGAGGCGCGGCGTCGTGCGAAATCGACCGTGGAAGCCGCGAACTCGTGCGAGTTACCCCAAGGTTGAGTACGGGCGCCGCCATTTTGCTTGCGTGACGTATTTCCGTTTCCGCCCGCTATGTGTAATCTCGCGGAATGAGCGCCTAGCGAATGCAAGTTTGCAAGAGTTCGCGAGAGAAATCGCGTGCGAACTTACTTACGCGCACGTGATCAGGCCGCCATCTTGTTTTTCATTCATTCCTATGTGTCTGGGCATGGTGTTTCTATCCTCTTTATATCTCTGCCATCCTTTGCTTGTTTTAATATTTTTTTGATCTATTTAACTTATTTTCTATCCCTCTAGTTTTCTAGGTCTATATTTTTGTGTTTTAGGCTACTTTTGTTTACTTTTCAACTACTTTTTTAAACTTTTATTTTCTTCTTCCCTAATCTTATTCTTTTTCATTTTGTCTCCTTGCTGCTAACACCTGCCCAGACCATGGTGAAGACAGCTGTGAAGCTGCCCAAGACGGCCCCCGCAGCCCGTGCCCGGCTCCCGTGTGGCCGTTTGAGGGCGGAAATGGTGGTGCCCAGGGAGATCTTCAGCCCTGAGGAGGTGGGCGCACTCGTTTTTTATGTACAGCGCCGCCTCCCCAGGACCATCACGGCAGGCGGCAGGATCGCTGGTGGCTACACCAACCGCCAGGAGCGACGGAAGCGGTGGGAGCAGGTGTGCCGGGCCCTGTTTCACATCTCGGGGGTCCAGCGCACCTACAACCAGGTGACCCAACGCTGGACCGATATCCTGGACCGGGAGCGCGACCTGCTCGACCTGCTGGGAGTGGAGGTCCCCGGGCTTGGTGAGTAGTATTAGCAATTTTTCATCACTCACTACTCTGTTTTTTCTCCTGCTCTGTGTGTTATATTGCAAATGTTTGCTTTAACTTTTTTACAAAGAGCAATAATGCTGCCGATTGCATTGATAGGAGAGGTAAATTAATATTTCAAAATCTTCTGTGCATTTCAGGTGAACTGCTCTCCTTCTCTGTGGCGGTGCCACTGCTTATTTGTTTTCTATTTTGTGTTCATTTAATTGGGCTGAGTAATGTATGAGTGTACTTTACTGAACTGCGTAATGCTAGACACAAAGGGGCAGATTTACAAGCCCCTTGCGCCACGTTTACGCTGCCTTACGTGGCGCATCCCTGCGAGTCATTTACAACGTGATGCATCTAAGGAGATGCGCCACGTTAAGGCCTGTGCCTGCGCCACAATGGGTGCGTTCCCACGCAGGGGGGTGGGGGGGTGGGTGGCGGTCAGGCAGCTGTGCGCCTCGCAAAAGTGCCTGCGTGAAATCTACAAGATTTAACGCAGGCACTTCCGCGACGCTGCTACGTCAATTCTTTATGCCTGCTTGCTTGAAGCAGGCGTAAGGACTGATGCGGTATGTTGAGTATTGGGCAGCCCTGAGCATTGCTAGAGTTGCATCGCGCCTGCGACGCGACTCTAGAGATGCGCCCCTCTTTCGTCATGAGATGCGTCACGCATCTGCCTACCCTTGCGCCAGGGTTTGCCGCATTGTAATTGCGGCGCATCTGCCGTGACGCAAGGTTAGTTTTGCGTTACGCATTTGTTCTGGTGCACCTCTGAGTAGAGGCTCAGGTGCAGTTCTTCCTTTGTAGCCCTCTTTTTGGCTGAAATAGTTGGTTCTTGTTCTTTCTAAATGTTTGATTTGGTTGACAAGGACATCGACAAGCAGCAATCATCAATGTTTTCTGTTCTTTTTTTCATGTTGTACGTCAGGTCCGCCCAGGGGCAAGCGGACGGAAAAAGAGGATGCTGTGGCTCCAAAGGAGGAGGATGCAGGCCAGGGCGGCGAGTGCTCCTTTGCTGGCCCCAGTAAGTTTTCATTTAAATATAGAGGACCTATTGTTGTCCAAGCGTTCCTAATTTAATTTTTTTGAAATAGTGTTTAGATAGGAGCAAAATCCATAATACTACTGTTGCAGGGACAATTCTCCACAAACCGAACTATGGACACCAAAAACCAGAGTAATAATATTTCAGAGTGGCGTGTTTGGCACACTGTATAAACCTGGTAGTGTCAGCGGCACGGACTCCTCCTTGCAAAAATTGCAAAACCTTTCGCTCAGTCACTCGAGTCTGGAGGACCAAAAACCACAGAGTCTATTCAAGTTTAAAAGCTCTATTAAAAGTAAAAGTAAACACATATATTAAAATAAAGTTAGCTGGAAATGGAAAAGGGCTTGGTGCTGAGTTGATGAGTAATGGAACACATTTCTTGTGGTCGAGCCGAGCTTTCACCTGGTTTGAAGTTGATGTTGCTCTTGTCCTTAGAAGTCCAGCTTCTGTCTGTTCAGAGAAAAATGGTGTGTGTTAAAATTAAGCAAGCATTCATCAATTGTGACAAAAAAGTGTAGCAAGACAACAGCCTTCCCTGGAAGGGGGGACATTTTTACTTTAGACTAGAGTAGACAGTCAATTACTTTTTATGTTGTTTTCACATTCTTCATTCCTAGACCAAATACTAGTGAGTGGTGTAATCTAACATTCTTAAATCTACTTTGTAGGTGGAACATCTGGTGGCGGGGCCAGCTCGGATGTGGTAATAGTGATCGACTCCGAGTCCGAGGACCACTCTGGAGAGGAGGCGGCGCAAGAGGACCAAGAACAGACTGTGAGGAAGCAGACAGTGGTGGTGGCGGGTACAGGTAAGCTGGATCATGGTACTATCTGACTCTTAGATAGCATATGATGTGTATCTACAGAGAGTAGACGGTCACTGGATGAACTACGAACATACTATGAAATGTTTCCAGGGGGGGGGTGCAACATCATCACCATCTCCTGAGTCCTACTCCTGACATGATTGATAGTGTGGTTTGTGGCCAAGGGCCGCACCGAAGGGGGCAGGGTCAGTGGGGGAGGGAGGGTGGATCTAGAGCAACAAAAAAAAATATGACCATGAAATTGAACTCATGCCCCTGCAGCGGATGCCTTCGTCCACTGAGCCACCAGACCTGGCATACACATTACACACATCTTTCTTTCTCTCTCCCCCTCCCTCTCTCTCTGTCTCCCTCCCTCATCCTCCCTCTGTCACCCTCTGGCTCCCTCCCTCTCTCTCTCTCTCCTTCTGTCTTCCTCTCTCTCTGTCTCTGCCTCTATCTGTCTGTCGGTCCCAGCCTGCTTTAATTACCATATTGTAATTTGTCACTGGGCCAGCACTGGATGGACCTGCGATCCGGGGGGGGCAATCGCGCCCTCTCTTGCCCATCCCTGCGGACGCCCATGATATTGGCCTGAATAGTTTCTTTTGTACTGCGCTGGCTAGTTGCTAGTTGTACTGTGACACAACTTCCTGCTGAATCATTTTGTGTTAATCATATTCTTAAAGAGCATTGGTTACAGATTATGTCTTTCTTTCTTCATATAGTTGGTCATACTAAAACAAAACCAACAAGGAGTATGCAGGCTGTACTGGCCCGGCAACGGAGGCTGGATGCAACTGTTGCCCAATATCGGCGGCTGGTGGAACTGGAGGGGGACGACACGCAGTCCAGTACTTCGAATGAGACATCTGCATCCTCCTCCGTGACCCCACGTTCTGCCGGTCAGCGCAGTGCTCCAGCCAAACGGAGCCGTGCTGGCAGACGCCACCGCCGAGCAGCAAAGGCTGCACCTCACAGTACTGTAAAGGCTCGCTTGCGCCGTGCAATCCGCAGAGTGTCGGACCTGGAGGCGGAGGTCCGGAAATGGAAAGAATATCAGAATTTGTTGGAGGGCCTCCGTTTAGATCACGCCACCCTCCGGGAGCAGTATGATGCCCCGGCCCTAAGGCATGATGCCCTGGAGGCCAAAGTCAACAACACCATGCATCCCTAGAGTGTCCCTTGCCCCTTTTTTAGAGACTTTTGGGGGGTGAGAATTGGGAGTTGGGTTTTTTGGGGACTTTTGAGGGGCTATTTATTTGTTGGGGTTAGGGAGGGTCTTGCGGGAGATTATTTTGTTAGGGATATAAAAATATACTTTTATAAACTTTATCTGAGCATATCTTTTTTTTTACTACTTTTGAGCCTGGTGGGTGGTGGGTTTGCAGTAATTTCGTTTTACTGAACACTGTCATCGTGTTGGTTCACGTGTAATTGGCCAAATGTTTTCCAAAGTAAATGCCTGTCACAGAGTTTGTTAATTGAAGAGTCCTAGGACTTTACTACTAGTACCACTGTCACTCTCTCGCCTCTCCTAATACTCCATTATACTACCTCCCATCCAAACGCTTATCTTACCTGTAATTTGTGTTTGAGGGCTGGCTCCACCTGGAATTCACAGTGTCCTAAAGCGTTCTGCAGCAGGGCCCCAACTGGAGTTTCCCGGCGTGGATTTTCTGCAAAACAAAAGCAATCAACATTAGAAATATGGCAGCGGTGCTCACAGACCCCACAATCCTAGAAGCCCCACAGACAGCACCCCTAAGACAGGCAAGCGAGCAATAATAACGCCTAAACGTTCTCGTGTAATAGGCCAAATGTTTTCCAAAGTAAATGCCTAACCAATTTCATCCCTTAATAGACCTTGCCAGCAATGGCCCAGCCAAGACCCGTAAACCCAAACGCAAAAAAGTCACACTTAGCAAAATGTATTTAAATGAGGACTCACTACTTCCAGACAGTCCCTCTTTAGGGGACTCGTCAACGTAAGTTTCTTCATTGTGCAGAATCCAGGCATCAGCATTACGGGAAATGGATAGGGTGAGTCTGGAGGAGGAGGATAGACGACCAAGACTGAGTTCTTGTCAACTAACTGTTGTGAACCTGAGGAATGCTGCGGCATCAAAATCAAGACAGTTCTGTTGATGGGCTTGTTGTTTGATTGGGTGATTACAGTTTTGTTGTGAATGTGATGAAGCACTTGCTAAAAAAAGAAAGACAGACACACAGGAATAAAAGTGAATAAGGACTAATATTAAAGTTAATGAATCATTGACTCATTTTCAGAACTCGCTGTCAGGGAAGCAGAGCTCGTCCTCAAACTCTGCAAATTGAGTCGGTAGTACTTCTGGTAACTGAGGAGAACTTTCCTCAGGTAGGTCGGTGTCCTCTTCTTCCTGCGTGCATTCTCGTACTTTGTAATCTGGTGGTATGAAGTGCTGGGCCATCTTTATCATGGTGAGCCGCTCCACATTTGCGGGCAAGAGGCGGGACCTTTTGCAAGTCACAATGCCACCAGCAGAACTAAAAACACGTTCTGAAGACACGCTTGCGAGTGGGCAAGACAAGTAATTGATAGCCAGGTTGGTGAGCTCTCGCCATATGTTTCTTTTCCCATGCCAATACGCCAATGGGTCCTCAGTAATATTGACCGCTGTTGAGTCATCCAGATAGGCCTGCACCATTGAAAGAATGTCCTCCCGGATTCCTCTACTTTGCACTTCTGTGTCCTTTCTGGGACAAGGAAACCCTAGCTCACTTAGCCAATCCGCTTCAGACATATCGCCTGGGCCTGGTGCAGATGATACGGTTGCTGGTGTGGTTAACGGCTCAGAGGAAAAGTCACTCACTTCTGCCACAGGCACAGATGCAGAAGTGTTTTTTTGGGACGCCTGATGGCCTGCTGATTCACTAGTAGTACTGTCTTCTACAGTTTCCTTCCGCTCTCTTTCAAAACGAATGGCTGACTGAGCTAGCCAACCTTTGTACTCTGTAACATCTGATGTTTCAAAAGGAATTATTACTTTGCCAAACAATGGCTTTTTGTAACGTGGATCCAGAATAGTAGCACAAATGTAGTGCTGTTGTTTCTTGATATTTACAAGCTGTTTATTGCTAACTAGGCGTTGTAATAATCTCTGCGCCAACTCATATGCTTCATTCTTTCCAGCATCTTTTAATTCGGAAGACACCACCTTGACTTGGTGCTCGAGCTTCAGCAACAATGGGATAGCTTTGCTCAAAGAACAGTCCTCCCTGCTGACGTCACGCGTGAAGACCTCAAAAGGACGAAGCATGTCTGTCAGGCTTTTAACTAGCTGCCATTGCTCCACCGCTAGCATCATTTCTGTCGTATCACCACCCAGGTTGTAGAAATACTCATTGACTACTGGAAACAGCTCATGCAGTCGCTCAAGCATGTAGAAGGTTGAGTTCCAACGTGTTGCCACCTCCTGGATAAGTGCTTTCACTGGCATTATACGTACATTTTGCTGGCGCCTCAGCTCCTTCCGGGCCTTAAAAGAATGGTTGAAATGTGTGCATATTCTTCTGCAGATGATCAGTATTTTGTCGACTGCAAGTTCTTTTTTCAAGAACTTTTGCACGACAAGGTTCACACAGTGCGCCAAACACGGCACTCTGAAATAGTAACCGTTCTCCATGGCCTTAACTACATTGCTGCCATTATCAGTAGAAACATAACCAACCTTGCAATTTCTTGGGGGCAGCCATTGCGAGACCTTTTTGTTAAAGTCATCTAAAATGTTGGCTGCAGTATGACTTTTCTACATGCCAAACATGGCTAATGTTGCATGTTTACGAGCACCCTTAAAAATCTCGACCAAGTCACCACCTGCATTTATCTGTTTTGCAACCCCTGAAAAAGAGACCCAGTGTGCAGTGATGCACATGTAATCAAGGGCTTGGCAACTGGTCCACATGTCTGTTGTCAGGTGTATAGTGTGAACAGCACTCTTCTGCAAAGCTGCCCCAACCAACTCAAGCACCTCTTTATGTAGTGCTGGAACAGCAACCCTGGCAAAATAGAACCGGCTAGGAACCTTCCATTTAGGGGCCAGTGTTGCCACGAGTTCAAGAAAACCCACACCTTCGACAAACGAAAAAGGGAGAAGGTCCACCGCTAGCATTTTAGCCAGCTTAGTGTTATACAGGCGTACAATTGGGTGGTTGCGTTGAAATTGCGCATCTGAGGAGAACATGGCTGAAATGGTGCGCTGGACAAATTTACTGGATGATGCTGATGCCTTCTTCGACCCACTTCTGCTCAGTGTTGACATTTTCCGCATTGGTGTGTCTCCCAGACTCTCAGTGTGCCTCCTATGTGTTCCGGAGGGTGTGGTGCTGCCAGGGGTACTGGGTGCAACCGGACAAATGTCTGACGCTTCTTCTACCTCCCCGTCATCTTCAGATGAAACACCTAGTATGGGTATATTTTGGCCACTTGCCCTTTGGGATTGCTTTCCCTTGATGTTTGCTAGGTGCGCAAACCATTCGACAGCGTGCCTTCTTTGAAGATGACCTATCTGGCCTCCGGTTCCATAGTTGGTAGCAGTCTTACCACGGCTAACTCTAGTCTTACAAATGCAACAAACGGCTATGTTATCATACTTTGCATGGACACTAAAAAAGTTCCAAACTGGGGACTGGAAACTCCTGGTTTTGCCGCACGAGATGATACTGCCAATGCCAGATGAAGCAGTGGTGGATGAGCCTTGCAGACATCTACTGGGTTGTGCAATTATTGCAGCAACCCTACTTGAGGGAGTCGAGCTGGATGGAGTCCCCCTCTGGGGAGAAAATATGGGAGCTGTAGGTTTTGTTGAACTTGTTGTACTACTTGACTGCGTTGGTGGTGCTACCAGTGCCACTTCGCCAGGATCACGCTCAGCATGACGTCGGGATAGGGTATAAATGTCTGTCTGCTGCATGGCCGGTGTGGCTGGAATGACGTGTGTGATGACTAGGTCATTGCTGTCATCCTGTTCAACAACATCAGAATGCACCACTTCATCAAGTCCGACGTTCGGATCCATAAGTATGAGCTTTCCGGGGCCCTTCCTTTTAACATTTGATACCTTTCGCAGCTCATGGTGTGCCTCCCTCTCAGACGTCGGAGATGGTTGCCAATCTAGATCCAGATCATCATCTGGTGGAGCGGGGCTTGAAGAGGAACTTCTACACACACTCCTTGATCTTTTCCTTGGTGGGGAGCTGGGAGAAAATGAATCATCAGGAGGAATGCCTTCGTCTTCCTGACATGATACCCCGGCTCCAAAGTCAATTTCCTCCTGTGCCCCTACTTCTGGAAGAACAACCATTGTGGGCACTTGCACCGCTCCATGCGCCGCTACATGGGCCTCTTCACTGACCTCTACTTGCAACTCTCCATGGACCTCTCCTTCTCGGCCTTCTCCTTCTCGGCCTTCTCCTTCTCGGCCAGCTCCTTCTCGGCCAGCTCCTTCTCGGCCAGCTCCTTCTCGGCCAGCTCCTTGCGCATGTACTTGTGCTTGTACTAGTAGCCCATGCAGTTGTTGTTGCGGCTTTGGTTGTTGAATAGTACTTGTGAGATGAGTTACAACCTGTGTTGATGGTGTGCTGCTACTTTCTTGCGATGAGCCAACATCACTGGTCGTTGGTGATTGAACCACTAAACAGGCTACCTGTGCAGCACTCATGGTGGGCCTTTGTTTTTTCCACAAAAATTTAGTAGTCGAGCCACCAATCTCCTTGGTAAGTGGTGCCACTTGCTTCTTCTTCTCCTTAGTAGAGACATCTTTCTTGCAAGAGGAGCTACGGGCACCTCTTTTTGGAGCCATCTTCTTCAGATGTCGGAACAACAGGCCGCAGCAGGACTTCTTCTTCCTGGCACTGATGCTCAACGATGATGCGGAGTTATTGACTTTGTGCACCTAAAAGCAAACAAAGACAGAGGAACATCAGTAAATATATGTTGCATATGTAGCGCTTCAATAAATAGTTTGCAAGTAGGCATTTATGAATACACACGTGCACACCACACAATATGGAAATTTCAAAATTAGGAATTGCTAAATTTTTGGGAAACAGGAATTTAACATTGATCCAAGAGAGCACACACAGAGAGGGTTATAGTTTCATGTACCACTGACTCCCCCTGGGCACAATGGGTGAAAGCAAGGCAAAATGGGTGCAGGCCTATGGCACAAAGCTCACTGCCTGCCTTCAAAATGGCCGCTTGACCCCCATCCACATGGCCAGGACCATGCCTCAAAATGGCCCCCACCAACATAGCCAGCCCCCAACCCCTACTCCAAAAAGTCAAAAAACACAACACCAATCAAATCACCACAATCCAATGCCATCCATCAAGTTTCAGAAGGTTTAGGCTGCCTGCTGGTGGTTTTCTGGTGCAGAATTGCAATTTTTACAATTTCGCGAGTGCGAGATTGTTGCTTCACGACGCGAACGTGGCGAAAAACCAGCAAAATCCGCGAACAGACGGATTCTGGGCCCCCTGGGCATGATAAAATCACAGCACACTGGGTGCAGGCCTATGGCACAAAGCACACAAACTGGCTTAAAAATGGCCCCTAGACCCCCACCCACACGGGACCAGGCAATAAACTGGCCCCCACCCACATAGCAAGCCCCCAACACCACCCCAAAAAGTCGTAAAACACACAAAAATCACAACAATCCAATGCCATCCATGCCCTGGCCAGAATAATGTTAAAATTAAAGAAAACAGTTGTATCATGCATGCACCCATAACTAAGCCTGGTAGTTTTCAATTCATGTGCAGAATTGTAATTTTTACAATTTCGTGAGTGCGAGATTGTTGCTGCGCGGGACGCGAGCAGTGCGAACACAGGCACATTTTTTTTTTTTAAATCCGATTTTCGGGTAATCCGCGGGAGTTCGAGGCCCCCTGGGCATAATGAAAGCAATCAGAGCAGACTGGGTGGGCCTAGGGCACAAAGCACACTGCCTGACTTCAAAATGGCCGATTGACCCCATTCACATGGCCAGGACCTGCAGGACCATGCCTCAAAATGGCCTCCCACCAACATAGCCAGCCCCCAAACCCACCCCAAAAAGTCGAAAAACACACACAAAAATCACCACAAACAAACAACATCAACTTATCAACTTACTTGTAAATCAAATTTCGAATCAAAAAGTAATCCAAAAGCCCTTAAAGCCAAATCTCCAGCAGCATCCACAAAAGTAATCCTTCCCAGTCAAGATCGAATTCAAAGTGGCCAGGAAATGGACTAAGCAATGGGAGGAGCTTGCTGGACAGGAAGAGGAAGTTGGAGACTGGGTCACTTCCTTCACCCCTCCCCAATTGTAATTTTTGTAATTTCGCGAGTGCGAGATTGTTGCTGCCCGTGCCGCGGCCCGCGAGCAGTGCGAACACAAACAAAAAATCCGCAGCGCGCGGATTTGCGTATTTTCGCCACATCCGCGAGAGTTCGCGGATTGCGGATTTACCGAAAATGCGAAAAATCCGCGAGCGGAACGGATTTTGCGCCCATGCTTATTCAAAAGTGTAAATTACTCAAAAGTGTACGTTACCTTTTTGAATCAATGGCTGGATGCTGACTTTTGGAGACATATGCAGAATGCCCCCATTGTGACAAATTGCACCAAGTAGAACTATGTTGTAGATCACCATTTCGTGATACAAATTATATTGAGGATTTCTAAATACGGACTAAGTGACAAGCTAAAGCCTCGGGATACAAATCACACCGAGTAGAATTATGGTTGAGATCACTGCCTCGTGATACAAACAATATTCAGGATTCTTAATTATGGACCAAGTGACAAACTAAAGGGTTACTGCACCATCCAGATTAGAAAGCGTTGAGACTGAAGCCCGCTTCCTATGATGACCAGTGGCTCAAACGATATACCGTGGATAAGGGGTTAATATTAACCTTGGGACAACGAGTGAAGACACACCACTTGTTCCCCCACTTTAGGCGTCAACAATACTTTTGGGTTGCCCGTTGTGTTAGTCCTGATGAAGACTCGCATGGCCCAGGTCCAACTTACCTATAGGCCCTAAGACGAGTCGAAATGTCAACGCCCCTTCTTTTAGAACCTGGATCCCGCGACACTTTTTCATGTGCAAATAACCTTTGGAAGCTATGTTCCCCCTTTATTGGAAAATGTGTATACAATTCATATGTGAGGTCAGGTTAATGTAGGACGGTGAACCTTGGAACCGATCCTTTGTATAGTAAATTTGTGAATATTTTATGTCCTTATCTGAACTTTCCTTTCTTTAATCACCTTATATTTCTTATATTCCTTGCACGCTCTCTTTGGGCAACCTTCTATCGTTGGATAGTTTTCTGGAGATATAACGAAATAAAATTGCCCCTGATTTTGGAATTACTGCTGTTGCATATTTCTATTGATGTGAATTTTGTACATTTATTGAGTAGGGTTGATCTAATGGACATACCCCTAAATAATATTGAAACATTGATCATATACTGATTGATTCAGTTTAATGAAAGAAAGGGTCACGGACCACTGTTTTTGGATATCATAATATACCCAGGCCTTTGACTTCTTTGGGTCACCCCATTTTTTCTTAATGGTTACCTTTGTGAATCAGGCCCACAGTATTTTCCTTCTCTTCCACCCCTCTGCTCTAACTCTCACCTCTGGAATGTTCCTCACCCCTATCAGATCCTTGTCAGTTGTGACTGACTGTTGGTAATAAAGAAAGATTATGGTTATCTTCTCCTTTTACTTGGAATCTCATTTTTATCAGAATGGTAACATAAAATAAAGCAATAGGAAGCCAAGATGTATTACATTTCTGATTTCAAAAGGTTTGGGTGTGCAAAGTGAGAAGTAATACAGGATGGCGAAACAGAAGCAGGAAGATGAGCCTGAAAAGAATGTATTAACATCTGGAACTAAAAATAGAGGGGCATATGTACAAACCCCTATCTCCACGGGAACGTCACTTTTTACAACGTTCCTGTGGCAATAGGGGCTTTGCCTTATGTTCAAGGCAGCATGGAGCCACCTAATGTGGCTTAACACTGCCTTGTACATAAGGCCCCCTTTTACCATATGGTTAGCGTGAATATGGTGGGCAGTGGGTGTTGCAGGGGGCATTCCACCGCAACACCCATTCATTTTGACGCTGACCCATATGTACAAGGGTAGCATACATAGGAGGCAGCTCCAACATTAAGACCAGGTAAAAATATTGCGTAACGAGAAGAAATGCATTATTTCTCTTCTTTTTTGCTTTTTCCATGTGTGCTGCCTTGTGCAGCACACATGGAAAAGCAAAATGCCATGTTTTGTTTATGTGGAGGAAGGTGTCCCTTCCTGCACATAAACAAACTTTTAAAAAAAAATGCAATTTTGTCACTTTGATGTGGGCTGCATGAAGCAGCACACATGACAGTGACAGAATGGCATTTTGGGATTGTTCATGTGCAGGAAGGGACACCTTCCCACACATAAACAATCCTCCGCTGCAAGCAGACACCCTTGCACTCTTGTGCAAGGGTGCCTGCGTTGGCGCTAAGTTGCTAAACTTAGCGTAATCGCAGGGGGGAAGGCAAGGCTGCCCTATATCCTTGTAAATATGGTGCAGCCTTGCGTTTCATTAAGCCAGGAAGGCTAACACCTCTCTCCTCCACTTCCTTGTACATATCCCCAAGGGTCTCATACACTTACAAATGTTCATTAAAACCAAAGGAAGTGACAGCAGAATATAAGGGAATCATAAAGACCAGTGACTCGTAACCTTTTGACTCGGGTGGACTCCCACTGAGTCCCTACTAGAACACAGCCCCCCACCCCCACCCTCCATCCCCCGGAACCATTATTGGTATCCATGGGCATTTTCGATTATTTAAGCCGCAAAGCAAGACAGAAAAAATACAGAAACCAGCATTCATCAAAAAAATACAAATTAATATGAAATATTTTATTTAAATTCACAAATACATGTACAAAAAGAAAATACGCATTTTAATGGAAAGGTTGGATTTGTTTAAATTCAATTAAAGCCGCCCATCATGCATATTGTATTCAGTTTGGTGCTCTTGCACTGCTCCCAAGTATCAATTTGAGGTACTAACTTAGGTCCCGATTATGATGGCGGACGGACCTGAGTCCGTCTGCCATCCCAGAGTAGGAGGGACCGTCCGCAGGGGCAGCAGCGGTCCCTCCGTGCAAATTAGGATGTGACCGCCACCCTGGCGGTCACATCCTGTATTTTTAACATTGCGGCGGGTGCTGCTTGAAGCAGCACCCGCCGAAATGTTAAAAATGAAAGTTGTACATACATTTGGGTAATACGGGATGCACTCCAATTTCAATAATGTTCAGTCAACGTTTTTCAAGGTGTGCGTGCGACTTGGATTGTGCCTTGCCCAGACGGCACTAAAAATATCAAAATTGCTATGATATGAGGCGTCATTACGCCC
Source organism: Lissotriton helveticus (assembly GCF_964261635.1). Lineage (NCBI taxonomy): Eukaryota > Metazoa > Chordata > Amphibia > Caudata > Salamandridae > Lissotriton > Lissotriton helveticus. Next base: position 39,457,235 of record NC_136058.1, read on the forward strand.
CTGCCAAATGCACTGCGAAATATGCCACTTTGGCCAATTTGTGTGTTTAATTACTCCAACTTTAATCAAATTTCATTTTTAAGTGTACTCTCCGTGTTTCTCCGTGATTTTAGCAATTTTGATATTTTTAGTGCCGTCTGGGCAAGGCACAATCCAAGTCGCACGCACACCTTGAAAAACGTTGACTGAACATTATTGAAATTGGAGTGCATCCCGTATTACCCAAATGTATGTACTACAATGTTTTGCCCAACCCACGGGGTTGCACCGTTGTGAAAAGACTCAAAAGACATGTATGTTTAACAATATGACCGTAAGAAAATAAGAATCAACCCCCCCAAGGTGATCGTAACATCGGGTTTATCACAGAACTTGAAGCAGTAGTGGAAACGATTGTTTTATCATGATAACCTTGTTAAATATGGAAAGTGTAAAAGTTTGGTTTACACTCAAATTGCATCATGGAATATGTAGTGTGTTTAGTTTTCCTAAAACTCTTGTATGTTACCGCTGATGACGAAACAAAAGCGACTGGGCGCACTAATTGGTAGTCATTTAAATGTGGGAGGGACAACCATAGAGGTAACGATTCTTTTGTGATGAAGAGAAGGAAGAGCGGGTAGAAAGCGTTGTGGCAGGTACGTGCACAATAACGCTGGTTTAAATAGGAGTGAGTGGACAATTTATTAGATATTAAACAATGTAAGAAAGCATTTGGAAACAAATATTTTCCGTAAATGAGAGTGAATGGAAGTAAAATCGAATTAATTGTTACACATCGAGGATAATGGGCACATTACAATATTACATTTTTTAAACATGAAGATATTTGCAACAAAATGTTAAATCATAAGTAGTAACAGGCTATCATTTCTATTGTTTACAGTGTTCCCTGACGAAGGGCACTGCGTTGCCCGAAATGCATTGGATTTAATAAACACTGCCATTGATGAATCACGCATTTGTCAGGTTCTTACATGAGGTCCGGAGCGGCACTGTTCGAACTTTAAGAAGCATGGAAATTGGCGCATGATTCCTTGTGGGGATTTACATTATTAAAGTCATTTTGAAAATCACGGAGAAACACGGAGAGTACACTTAAAAATGAAATTTGATTAAAGTTGGAGTAATTAAACACACAAATTGGCCAAAGTGGCATATTTCGCAGTGCATTTGGCAGGGGCGTAATGACGCCTCATATCATAGCAAAAATGAAAGTTGGGCATATTCATGCACAAAGCGGCAGGCACCGCGCGGTGCCGCGGTGCCTGCCGCTTTGTGCACGCAAATGCAGGGGGGTACCATAGATACCGCCCATGTGCACCCCCCACACCACCTTCACCCCTGGGGGCCCGCAACGGGCCCCCAAACAAAAATCTGTATGCCTTTGCACGGCGGAAATGCCACCGTGTAACGGCATAGTACTCCAGACATCCTAATATGGCTGGCGGTGTCTGATAGACACCGCCAGCCATGTTAGTGCTTTTCCGCCGCGGACGGGAGGCGACCGCGGCGGAAAAGCTGTGGACGGAAAAAAGATCCCCCAGCCATCCTAATCTGGCGGGGGGGTCTTTTTTCAGTCCACAGCGGTTTCCCGCATCCTCCGGGCCGGCGGTGGCTTCCGCTGGCACGGAGGATGCGGGAAAACCAGTATCATAATCGGCCCCTTAATTTTTAGCTTCCAATTTCAAATAACTTCACATTTACAGAAGTTTTAAAAGTTTAGATTATACATTTTGCCTCTTTATTTAGCTACACTTTATTAATATACAAAAATTATTTTAATGTTCTAAGCTTTTGCGGACCCTACGAGCATGCTTTATAGACCCCCAGGGGTCCCCGGACCATAGATTAAGAATCACTGGTGTAGACAGTAAAGGCGAAGACCAGGGTCCAGGACCCGCAAAACGAAAATGCAAATTTTGCAAAGCACCTGAAATGACAAAACTGAAGACCAGGGTTTGCAGACACATGGACCAAAGGAACTATAAACATTAGACTCAGACATTCCTCGTTTAAACGTATAATACAATGGTCTGCATCTAACTTAATCGCCTTTCATTCAAGTACAAATAAGTAAATGAAGTTTATTATAACACTGATCTGTATGTTTGTGTTGTGAGTGTCTCGTTGATTACTTTTTTTTCCCTTTATTTTCTTTCAGGAGCTGTTGGCCTGACATTTCTAGTTATAGGTATTTTAAACGGTAAACTCCTGTTAGGCAAAACAGGCCTGAATACACCAGAGCACTGTTGCTGCGAATGTGTAAATGAATTCGAGTGTGCTCCTGGGCAAACAAATTACCCCTGCAAAAGACACTATGACTGCCAGATAACGCAAGAAAATGAAACCAAGGTCATGTCTTTCGAGGGGCCAAGAAATGAATTTCCACTTATGAAAAGAAATAGTCAAAGGGCAGCCTTCCAGCCAGAATACAAATCCGAGGTCTTAAATTTGGCACTCAGAAATTCTCGGCAGAAGAAGGAACAACATCTGAAGCATGGATGCTTCGTATGCCTTAACTGCGGGATGGTGCAGCCTTATCCTAGAGGGCCTTATGAAAATGCCCTTTCAGCTACTGAAGCGGAACTTCTTTCACAGCATTTGCAACACGTTATTTCACAGCGCAAAGACTTCAGAAGTGCAGCAGGCTGGGACGATTTGGAAAGTAAGGAATTATGGGAACTGTCAAACCACGGCATAGGTAAGATTTATAGAAAACAAGAATTTTAATGCTAAAACTTGTAGAAAACCCACATTAGGAAAGAGAGACAATAATAATGTTTCATTTGTATTTTTTGTTCTATCTATCTATCTATCTATCTATCTATCTATCTGTCTGTCTATCTGTCTGTCTGTCTGTCTGTCTGTCTGTCTGTCTGTCTGTCTGTCTGTCTGTCTGTCTGTCCGTCTGTCTGTCTGTCTGTCTGTCTATCTATCACCATACAATAGCCTGATTTATATGTTGCCGGTATGTATATACCACCAACATAATGATCCGCCTACCAAATTTATATGCGGACTGACCTTCAGGTTGGCTGCAGTGGTTACTAATCAGTCACCGCCATAGCCAAACTGTCTGAGAGCTGTCGGAGAAATGAGTGTATGTCCACCCACCCAATCAGGATTTTTTTTTTTTTACTGTTCGTCACCTCCAGGCAAACTCTGGTTGTGAGGGACAGTAAAATGCAAATAATGGACCTCTCACCATGGGAGATGACTCCCATGGCGAGGGGATCATTATTATGCAACAATTGTTCAAATAAGTATCATTCACACTCAATTATATGTTTGGGGGTTAAATGACCTAATACAAGCAATGCTTGTGTGACAATCAGTAAACAGAAACCGCACTAAAATAAAAAAAAGGGCAATGTAACATCCTCAGTTGTCAATTCAAGACAGGTGGCACACCGAAACCACACAAATAAAACGTCAGTGGAGCAATCTGACGACATTGTGAAGCCCAACACAAAATGAAAAAATCAACAACCAAATACTTTTACAAAGGCGCTGTCTTGTTGTAAACAAACAAGCACCTATGGTTTTTAGTACAATAGATAAAGGTTTCTTTGCGGTTTTGCTTGTTATATGTCACCAATGTTTCAACCCTTATAAGGTTACCAAGGTTTCATCAGTACAAATATGATATGAGCATCTGGAATATTCTAATGAATAGGGAGTAATATGATCCACTGCCTGCTGAATCTCACTGAAGTACTGGGTTATTTAGAACCCAGCGGTGCCAGGGGACACACCCAAAGACTTCGGATTCTCCTGTCTCAGACTACAGAAACGCAGAGACTTCTTGGTGACGTCAAAGATCAAATTTTATTGGCTGCAACCAGTAACAGAAGTCCACAAAGTACAGTAGCGTATATTCGTAGGAGACTGCTCAAAATTTACGAAGCAAGTCATCCCTTTTATACCAAATATTGTGCTTCAGGCAAACATTCCTTATTTACAGTTGACCAATCCCATGTGTACACGATAAAAGCATTGCATGACAAACCCACATTTCATTGTCCAGCCCACCATCAATTATCCGACAAGGCCCAATACTTTTCATCAGATAATCGGACGGACCCCTAATAAAAACGGGCACCTCCTCATCGTAAAGCAGGTCATAAAGAAAGGAACAGAGACAGGTGTGAGTAAGATTAGAGATAGTTGTGTGCAATAAAGGGCTATGGCATGTTGTGCCTTGAGCCCTAATCTCGATCGGCCACTGGGAAAGGAACTGGCCGAACAGGTTTGGCTCCGGGCAATGGAGTCAGCTTGCCCAGGTCACACAGAAGTGAGCTAAAGTTGTACGTGTCCCAAAAGACTCGTTCGGCCTTAGTCACCGGCCTATGTGAGGGCAACCACAAAATGGCTGCCGTACACAAAATGGAACCCGAGGATTCAGAACGGAATCTCTGATTTCATGGTGATCTTGTCACTCGAACACGACGAAAATACTCGTATATAGTATACTCGTCATTCTCGGTCTGCTGATACCAAAGTCGTTATGATACGACGATGTTTATGACACGGGTCCAGAATCCACGGAACCTCAGACCCTCCTTTTGCCCTTACACAGGCAATAACCTACACTCACGCTAATCTGAGTCCAGGTATATATTCATAAAATCATTGAGATGTTGCTGTAGCATCATCCTATTACTTAGCTCGTCTCTTGATACAGGTTTCCTCATACACGATGTAGCACAGAGGCCACATATAGTAGGAGCGCACTGTACAGAAAGACAGATCAGGAAAAGAATGGCTACGATCATCCCAATGACTATTAGAATCTTCCATCCCCAGGCGGATAACAGCTCCCAAAACCATCCCATCAACGACCAATCTCCTTTATCCAAGTGTATAGATTCGGAGATTTTATGCAGTTTGGAAATGGCCTGGTATACTGTGGAGCATTGTCTGGAATGAAAACACAGCAACTTGATTGGATCACTTTACATACCCCACCTCGATCTGCAAGTATGACATCTAACGCAACCCTGTTCTGAAGAGTCATAAGACGATCGGACTGGAGCTCAGCAGTCAAGTTACTAAGGGCACCGGCAGTTTCAACTACGGTGGACTCAACCACCCTTGTCATTTGCCGTATGTTCCTGCTGTTAACCATAGGTCCCCAAAACGGCAGAAAACCCCTCAAGAAATCTCCCAATTCTTGTCCTGCAGTATCTTCCTTACTGAAGACACCTCTAACTACCCTTGTCTTGTGGTAATCTGCCGCAGCTGTGTAGGTGGGAGGCAACAGGAACGAGACAAAACAAGTGCCCGAGAAATCAGGGGGCAACCATGTGTATGCTCTATCATAGCAGATGAAATAGGTACCCTTGGCTGCTGGGAACGAAGGGGAAGTCTGGGACGCGAAGACATATGTTTCATTGCAGATACTCTTCCCTAGTTGAGCTCTCGGATTTTTGCCAATACCCTGCAGACAGCAGTGACCCTGATGGGGTACAACCCAAATCGGGGAGGATCTTTTCGCTTGCTGGTTCTCACTCAGACTAACTCCATATCCGGTATGTTCCATCCAATATACGCCAGTGTCTCATCTCTAGGGATAGTCTCGTAGGAAGTAGTTCCTCTAATCATATCTACTATACCCTTAACTAGAGCACTATTCTTTGGATTATCCTTTACAGAACGTAGGGGGTGGACTTCACGAGCATAGATGAACATCGTTCTGTATGCCCACACAGAACCATTGTGGCTGAATGGCAGGACTAGGTAAGGAATACCTTTATCAGTAGTATGAGGCATTAGGCCACACACCCAACAGTTAGTTGTGTTCACTACTAGCTGATGTTGGTGCAGAAGCTGAACAAAGGAGTTATTGACGAACTCTAATCTTCTAACGGATTCATGTTCAGGCAGAGGGTGAAAGGAATGTGAGGAAACAGTAGAAGAAGGCATAGGCTGTGCAGTGGGTAAAAACGTCACTCGAAAAGAGAATAAAACATATCCTACTAAAAACATCATTACGCTAAACAACATAAAAAGGCATACTATCAGAAAACGTTTTCTAGTCATAATTTTACACATTTTGGCTCTGAAATTCATCTCTTTGGCAGGTCTCTCCATCTCGAAAAACTCCATGCTCTAACCTTGCTGCTCGCGGAGGTAGGGTGTTCCGTGCTAAGGAATGCGCCTGTCAGTCCAAGGGAAACGCCCGAGGACCAACCAGAACCATCAACCTTGTGTCTTCGGCTTGCACTCCAAAGACTTGATGCCGCGACCCTACAGCTGAACCCGGATGGTGGTTCGAAAAACAAAAATCAAAATAGTTTCTCCGATGAGAGAGCTGCACTTTCAAAAATAGCAACGGAAATCATTGTATTAGTCCCAAGACTCTCGGTCGTAAATTATAGCGGCTCTTCCCGGGCAATGTCTGATCACAGAACAAGAGTTCAGGTTCGGTAGTGTCCAATCGAACTGACGGTGGCACAGTTTCTTGCAGCAGATCGTCGCTTTCACGCTCAGAACTTGTCCCCTTTAAACGTGCATCGCTGAAAGGCAGAAAACGAGGCACAGTCTCAGTTTCAGAGTCAGCAATACCCTCCTGGACCCACCGGTCGTACGGCAGGGGCAAAGGGACCCTCTTACAGTGTATGCCGTGGATCCAGTTCTTCTTTCCTTGCACTCGTACTGCGGATCTCATTGATAACAGGACTAAATAGGGGCCGATCCAACCGGGCTGATCATTCTTTGTCCGCTGGAAATTCTTAATTAGGACCCACGAACCAGGATCAATGACGTGTCCTGGATCTTCAGGAGCCTGAGCTAAAGTATCGTGAACCTGTTGGTGTAAAACACGCAATTTAGCCGTCAGATCATATAAGTAATCAAGCAGTACAGGGTGTTCAATCTCGCTGAATTTTGTTGGCCTCGGCACTCCCCATATGTTGGCCGGGCGACTGAACACAATTTCATAGGGACTAAGTCCTACTCGGGAATGCACAGTCATTCTTGTCGATAAAAGGGCTAGGGGCAAAGCATCAGGCCATTTAAGACCAGAGCTCGCTTGTATCTTGGCCAGTTTCAGTTTTAACGTGCCATTATAGCACTCTACTAGTCCAGCTGATTGGGGGTGATTTGCAGCGTGAAACTTTTGCCGGATTCCTAGCCCTTCACATACTCTCTTCATCACTCGACCCACAAATTCACTCCCATTATCACTCCAGACCATTCTTGGCAGACCAAACCTAGGGAAGAATTCTTTGACAAGGGCTTTGGCTGTGGACAGGGCAGTATTATCTTTCAGGGGATATGCTTCTACCCATCTGGAGAAGGCACAATGAAATGAAAGTAAATTTCTAAAGCGCAACTAAGCCCGATGGGCGTCAAGGCGCCTAACCAAAAAATACCAGCTATTAGAGTATACTCCTACTGTGAGTAGGCCTTGATAAAACACCAGGTTTTCAGCGCTTTTTTAAAAAGGAACAGGGATGGTTGCGTCTTGATCTCTTGGGGAAGCGAATTCCATAGTTTGGGAGCAACAATGGAAAATGCCCTGTTGCCCCAGCGTACCCTTTTGGCATGAGGAACTACCAGCAAATTCATTTCCGCAGATCTGAGAGATCTACAGGGCAAGTAACGAGTCAGCAGGGCGCCTAGAGGATCGAGTGGCCCGTCTGCCAGAGCTCTGTAAGCTAGACATAGGATCTTAAAAGAGATCCTCAGATGTATGGGGAGCCAATGGAGACTCTTTCTGGCCATTGTAGCAGAGGATGCATTGGGAAGTGCAAGAACAAAACGAGCAGCCGCATTTTGCACAACCTGCAGTCGATGAATGAGTCCCTTGTTGGAATCTGCATAGAGTGCATTGCAGTAGTCCAACCTGGAACCCACCAATGCCACCACCTTCTGCTTATGTGCTGAGGGAGAAAGATAGTGGAGAATTCTCTTGAGAATTTTTATGACCCCCCAGCAGGTGGCAACCGTTCGGTTGACCTGTAGAGTCATGGCCAGAGAGGTGTCAAAAATAACACCAAGATTTCTAGCTGACTTGGAGGGCGATGGACAAGTTCCCAGCGAAGACGGCCACCACTCATTAGACCAGACATCCTGGTCTTTGCCAAAGACCAGGATCTCAGTTTTGTCGCCATTCAGCTTCAGGGAATTCTGGAGCATCCAGTCAGAGACTGTTTGCATACAGAACCTGAAGTTGGTGGCGGATGTAGAAACTGAGTGGGCCAATGACACCATGATTTGTGTGTCACCGGCGTATGACACCACTTGCATCCCCTGAGATTTCACTAACCTAGCCAGGGGGGCAACATAAATGTTAAATAGGGTCGGACTAAGGGCCGACCCTTGAGGCACCCCACACTGCAAGGATGTGACAGGGGAAAGGAATTCGCCAAGTTTGACTCTCTGCTCTCTGTGGTGTAAAAAGGAGTGCAGAAGGTTCAAAGCTGAGCCGGCAATCCCTGCCTCCCTCAACCGAGATGTAAGAGTAGAGGGAGACAGGGTGTCAAAAGCTGCTGTGAGGTCCAATAGGACCAGCACCGTGGTTTGGCCTGAATCCACCTTCATTCGGATGTTATTTACCACCATAGTCAAAGCTGACTCCGTACTATGGGCCTTTCGGAATCCATGCTGGGAGCTGTCAAGAAACCCAGATGAGTCCAGAAAGGTAGAGAGATGGAAATTGAGGTGAGATTCAAGCATTTTTGCGGGAGCGGGTAACAGTGAAATAGGTCTAAAATTTTTCAACTGTTCCGGGTCCAGCGCGGGCTTCTTAAGCAGAGGCTTCACTATCGCCCTCTTCCAGACTAAGGGGAAAGTACCTTGAGTTATGGAGCCATTCATCACTCCCAGAAGAGGCGGGAGAAGTGTGGATCTACATTCCTTCAGGGTCTTCAGAGGGCATGGATCAAGGGGGGATGAGGATTTAGTCCTATCGAGCAGGAGTTCAAGTCCTTCCAGGGTAAGAAGCGGGAAATCCGTTAGGCTTTTGGAGTGATCTTTAGGCCAAGCCTCTAGGTTGACCAAGGGTTGGAGAGAGAAATCACCCAGTGTTTTTCTCTGGGTTTCCAAGGCAAGATAGATATCCTCGATTTTCTTATAAAAAACTCTGATATGTTGTCACAGAGCTCCTGCGAACCCACAACTGGGTCAGGCACCTGAAGGGAGCAAAGGGAGTCGACGATCTTAAAAAGCTCCCTCGAGGAGGTGAGGGAGGCAGTGAGATTCGCGAAATACTGCTGTTTTTCCTCAATGATACTAGATTTATAATCTCGTAGCAGACCCTTAAGGACCTCCCTTTCAGAGGGGTCCCACGATTTCCTCCATTTTCTTTCCTGTCTTCTGCAGCCTTGTCAAACAACCACGAGTACGAATTTCAGGTTGTTGCATCTCTCCATGTGAATAAAATCTTGCTGCAAAACCTCGAACGGATACGTCGGAAGAGCAAAATGACCAGCTGGAGTTGGGGTTCCCTTACCAGGGTTGTACTTCAGACAAACCATACAATTCTTGACCACATTCTCTGCGCACTTAGGAATTCCAGCATTTTGCCATACTGGAGCCAACAACTTACAAATCTCTTCCACACTGATATGAGCCATTCCATGCGCCATCCTAACCACTGCAAGCACGTACGCATCGGGTAACAACCATCGCTGATGTTCTGACAACTCAACCCAACAACCATTGACATCCAGTTTACCCGTACTCTCTCTCCATACGCTCAAATCTCTCTCTGTAGCTTCAGCTTGAATCGACTTCACACCTTCTATCGTATCCTCACACATTCCTCTATCCGGAACCCATCTCGCCAGACCCGCAACATACATTCGACTCATCCCGTCCCTTGCCAGGTCTTTTGCAACTTCTCCTGCAAACGCATTACCACGACCAACGTCGTCGGTAACCTTCTTGTGTGCACTGCATTTCACAATCGCAACTTGCAACGGCAAGGTAATTGACTCCAGGAGCTTATTCACCAACTGACCATGCTATATCTTTGTCCCGTATGACGTGAGGAAGCCACGTTCCTTCCACAAACGTCCAAAACTGTGAGCCACACCAAACGCATACTGGCTGTCGGTATATATGGTCACTTTCTTTCCTTTCGACAACACACATGCTCTCGTAAGTGCAATCAACTCTGCTGCTTGAGCTGAATTATGTGGGATACCTGCAGCTTCAACAATCGTATGCAAAGTCGTAACAGCATATGCCGCAGTCGTATCACCATTCGGGAGCTTGAAGCATGAACCATCCACCCACAAGGTACCATCACACTTCGCAAGAGGAGTGTCCCTAAGATTTATTCTCCCTTTTGTTTCTTCCTCTGTTCTGAGAAAGCAATCATGTTGCTCGACAACATCTGTCTCCCTGAAATCGGCAACAACGTGGCTGGGTTCAATGTATTGCATTCCTTTATGTGCACATGACTCGCTAGAAGTGTCAGCTCATAACCTGACAATCGAGCACTAGTTAAGTGCTGTGTTTTGGTCCTATTTAACAAAGTATCCACTGCATGTGGAACCATCACAACCAGCGTATTATTCATTACCAAACCAGCAGACTGTCGAATAGAAACAGCTGCTGCCGCTGTGGCTCTCAAACAACTCGGCAACGCCCTAGCTACCGGATCCAAAGTCGACGAGAAATATGCACATGGACGCTGCTTGTCCCCAAAAGATTGTGTCAACACTGACAACGCACATCCCTCTCTCTCGTGGACATACAACGTAAAGGGCTTACTGTAGTCGGGGGTACCCAACACAGGAGCCGAACACAATGCACTACGCAATTCGGAAAAGCTTTTCTGACAATCTTCAGACCACGGGAGGGGATTCGGTGTGTCTTTACAGGTCAATGCCACCAGCGGTTTGGCCAGCAGAGAAAAATTTGCTATCCATTGTCTGCAATATGACGTGATACCTAAGAAAGCACGCACTTCTCTCTGTGTAATTGGCACACTCATTTTCGCAATTGCTTGGATTCTTTCTGGGGTCAATCTTCTTCCCTCCTTCGATAAGAGATGACCTAAGTAGGTCACTTCTTGTCGACAATACTGTAACTTCGAGAGAGACACTTTGTGATGGAAATCAGACAAATGACGCAACAATAACAAAGTAGCTGTCTTACAAATATCCTCAGTATCGGCAGCGACTAATAAATCGTTGACGTACTGAAGAAGAGCAGCACCCTCGGGTAAAACGATCGTATCAAGCTGTGTCTTCAAAGCCTGACTATAGATTGACGGACTCTCAATAGCCTTGAGGAGCGCGCTTAAACCGGAAGCTTCGGCCTCCTAAAGAGAAGCCGAAAATATCCCTACTCTCCTCGGCAATCGGGATGCTGAAGAAAGCATTCTTCAAATCAATCACCGAAAACCAAGTGGCCGAAGCTAGAATCATTGTCAATAAGGCAGTGATATCCGGAACAACAGGAAACTGTGGCACAACTATTTTATTCACCTCTCTAAGATCGATCACAAACCTGTAAACAGGTGGCTGAGAAGAATCAGTACGTTTCAGAACGGGCAAAACAGGGCTATTGCAAACATTACCTCTCGTTTCTTCAATCACATCTTTCTCAATCAAATCATAAATGATCGCTAGAAGTGCCCTTTCGCCATCACTCGAGATCCTATATTTGGGAATACGTGGCATTTTAACATTCGCTTTTAACGTCACAACATATGGCGGTATCTCTAGGAGACCTACGTCATTAGGACCAGTCACCCAAATGGTTTCTGGTAGAGAAGACAATTCTGTCGGAAGTTGATCCCTCGACAAATACATCGGAGAGACCACTTTCTTACCCAGTGTAAGCTGTACTCCCGAAGGAGAACAATACAACGTCGCATACAATCTTTTCAACAGATCCAATCCCAACAAGTTTTCACTACAACCTGTAGTCAGAATAAGGGGTGCTCCTAATTCACGAGGTCCAACAGAAAGGGACAAAGGGTCAGAAATCGGGTTTCTAACTGGGGAGCCAGAAAAACCTACTGAAACATTCGTTAAGCCAGACAAAGGTGCGCCAGGGAGTTTAGAGTGCATAATAGAACTCTTTGCAGCACCAGTATCCAACAGAAAAGGCTCTGACACACCTGATGTAATCAACTCAACGTAAGGTCCACTCTGATCTACTGGAACTGAAACAACTCCCTCTCTTTGTCCATGGCTGTCCTAGCAATCGTTACCGTCCATATCCTCACCCTCGACATAGTAGTCGTCAGCATAATACTGAGTCGTCCTACCAGATGCACCATTCTGCTGATCAAAACTATTCATCGAATTTTGTGGAGGAAAGGAACGCGCATTCTAGGGGAAACCTCCACGTCCTCTACCTCTGGGAGCTTGCTGAATACCTCGACCTCTTGCACCTGAAACACCATTCATATGCTGTAGCAAAATAGGGCAACTATACCTAAAATGACCCTCTTCCTTACAATATAAACACTGATTGGGGCTTACCAGAAAACGCTGTTGAGGAGACTCGAACCTTTGCGAGTTTCTCTGAAACTGCTGAGGCTGCTGGTAATCACGTTGACTATTACGGGGTGGATACGCTTGTTGTAAAAGCACCTTCATCTTTAACTCTTTAGTTTTCTTGTCTGCTCTATCCTTCTCATCCTTATCCCTATTTTCGTAATATTGCGCAGTAGCCAATATCTGTGCTGAAGAGGAAACAGCCCAAGAACTCTCCGAATCCTTCAACTTTTTACATAATTCAGGAAGTAAATTATGTACAAACTTGTCAACGAACAGACGTTGACCACCTTCAGTACTCATGTCTTGACCACTATGGTCGATAAACGTCTCTTCAAACCTGGTGAAGAAATCAGACACGGTTTCCTCTTTCTTCTGCTTACACGAAGACAATTTATCACAATTTACACGCATCGCAGGCATTCAAGTTTTCATGTAAGTAACGATCCTACCAGGAAGTTCTGCAACTACAGGCTCAGGTTTAGCACCACCAACTTGTCGGCCATCTACAGCAGCAATATCAACCCACGTATCACCTAACTCTTGCGCATGATCCGTGTGACGAATCAATCCCCATAAAGGCTGTGGGACCACATTTCCAAACAACAAGTCTATATCAGCTAGATTCATCACACAGGAGTCTGCGGTCTGTGATAATTCCTTATAGTACCCTGCAGGATTTTTACGGGGGTCAGGTAAAGTCTGCTTAAGGGCCAAAACTTCTGCACGCTTCCACGGAACACGTACCCAAACACATTGAAAAAAGGCCGGTACGGCAGCAATCTTAAGACCAGCATCAGCCTGAACTGCTCACTTCCATACAGGAGGAACTTCTCTCATTGGGTACTGTCTCACCTTTCTCCTAACGGAGGGATCAGGCTCAAACAGTGGCTGAGAAAGAGACTCGCTCCTGAATGACAACAACGTAGCAACTGCTTTCTCAACATCGGAACCCACAATCGTACCTTTCTCAAACTCAGACTGTATTTGGAACAACTCAGACGCAGTCTGTCCCACGTCATCATCTTCCCATTCTTCACGAAGGAAAGTGCACATCTTATCAAAGGCATATCTCTGCTTCGGTGCTTCCCATTGACGGAAGACCTCCATAACAGAATCTACATCGTATCTTAAAGGACGAGTAACCCATTTACGCGCCAAACAATCCAATATTTCTCTCTCGAGAATCAGGCAGTTGGCTGCGCAACTGTTTGCGCTCTGAAACGGGGGTCGTAGTTAATGACCCAAAGAAAGGAGACAAAAGACTAGTAACAGTATCTGTCATTCTCTGTCGGACAGAAGGAGAAGTTGACAGGACAGGGGATAAAGCGGATTGAGAGGAAGCCAATGTAGGAGCAGTAGCAGAGGAGTCAGCGAGAACAGGTGGAAAAGTCGTAGGAATTAAAGACGGAGCAGGTAGCAAAGTCAGCGGTGCTTGAGAAGGCGGCGCCAGAAGAGTAGGAGCCAGCTGAAGAGGAGCTGGCGGCTGTGGAATAACAGGATGCTGCACAACTGGAGGTTGCACAACTAAAGGTTGTGGAGGTGCTGTAGCACTCTGCGCATAAGGGGGTGGTGAACTCAACAAATGCGACATCAAGGGATCTTTCTCAAGTTCCTTCACTGCATCTTGCTGAAGAAGCGGCAAAGCTTGATAACATTTATCGATCGCCATTTTACGTTGCCTGTGCAACTGTTCACTCGCTTGTTCTTCTTCGTTATATTTATACTGCATAGCAGCTTACATTACCGAGATACCCTTCTCTCTTTTATTTTTCTTTGCTAATTTAATTTCTTTCTGTTTGGCTTCCTTTCGCCATAGGCGGAAAGAGTCAAACATCGCCGGCCGGGCTTTCTTCTTAAAGAGTCTAACCTCTAGATTGTCTAGAACTTCGGTGTCAAAACTACCATATTGGGGCCATTTGAGAACACCATCCTTCCTTGTGTACCTAATCCATACTTCATTATACGTGATAGGGCCCACGCCGTGCTTCACATAGAGCTCATAGGTTGGAGTTCCAATCGGAGGAACCGGGCACGAGTCCTCCAATCGGGAATCCCTGGAGAGGTGTGGTTCACTGGTTAGAGGAGGTAGCCCCTGAAGCAGAGGTCAGACCCGGGACCAGGGTTCAATTCCCGACGCGGCAGCGTCGAGCCCAAAATATCCACGGACTTGATAATTCTCGTTTCGGTGCCTACTCGAATCACGGGTTCACACTCTGCAGCTCTGGGCATCAGCCTGCTTAATCTCCACTACGACCCCCCCGCGGCGGGATGCCTGGCTTTCACCTTGGGGATGCCCAGTACGGGTATCTCACAGGGAAAAGCCAGGACGGGTTCCCAAGGCAAGCGCCAAGATGCCTACGGGTAATCGAGCGGTATATAAGAACGCATAATAATAATAATAATAATAATAATAATAATATTACGACCACAACAAAATATTCTTCCAAGTCTGCTAAGACCAGGCATCTTCGCTCACTAGTCTAGCTTCAAACTTCAAAGGATTATCGAAAACGATAGTCTTGTGAATACACGAGTCCCTCTGCTTTGGTACTTGCAATGCCCAAATCAAAGACCCAAATCAAAAGATCCCAAATCAAAGATCCCCACAAATCAAAGATCCCAAGGGATACCCAAAAACTAAGAACAAAAACTAAGGACTGGGAGACACTCCACTCATACTTAACTGAGGTATCAATGACGTCACCAGAAGACCCGTCTATCGTCTCGCTCTACAAATCATCTAAGGCTCCAAGACAGGGCGACAGTCAGGGCAGCAGTCCTTCGTAGCCGTCGGAAAGCGGGGAACCTCGCAGCAAATACTTTCGGACCACGACGACATACAGGGGTCGATGAAGAGGCTGGCCTTCCTCCAGAATTTTCACACGAAGCTCCTCACGATCGTCTGGCTTGGACTGGTACTGTTGAAGTTGATACACGCTGGGCGCCAAATGAAGTACCGGGTTATTTAGAACCCAGCGGTGCCAGGGGACACACCCAAAGACTTCGGATTCTCCTGTCTCAGACTACAGAAATGCAGAGACTTCTTGGTGACGTCAAAGATCAAATTTTATTGGCTGCAACCAGTAACAGAAGTCCACGAAGTACAGTAGCGTATATTCGTAGGAGACTGCTCACAATTTACGAAGCAAGTCATCCCTTTTATACCAAATATTGTGCTTCAGGCAAACATTCCTTATTTACAGTTGGCCAATCCCATGTGTACACGATAAAAGCATTGCATGACAAACCCACATTTCATTGTCCAGCCCACCATCAATTATCCGACAAGGCCCAATACTTTTCATCAGATAATTGGACGGACCCCTAATAAAATCGGGCACCTCCTCATCGTAAAGCAGGTCATAAAGAAAGGAACAGAGACAGGTGTGAGTAAGATTAGACATAGTTGTGTGCAATAAAGGGCTATGGCATGTTGTGCCTTGATCCCTAATCTCGATTGGCCACTGGGAAAGGAACTGGCCGAACAGGTTTGGCTCCGGGCAATGGAGTCAGCTTGCCCTGGTCACACAGAAGTCAGCTAAAGTTGTACGTGTCCCAAAAGACTCGTTCGGCCTTAGTCACCGGCCTATGTGAGGGCAACCACAAAATGGCTGCCGTACACAAAATGGAACCCGAGGATTCAGAACGGAATCTCTGATTTCATGGTGATCTCGTCACTCGAACACGATGAAAATACTCGTATATAGTATACTCGTCATTCTCGGTCTGCTGATACCAAAGTCGTTATGATACAATAATGTTTATGACACGGGTCCAGAATCCACGGAACCTCATCACTTGAATTGTGAGTGTCTCTGCCTCCGCTGAGGCCCAAAATGGCAACCTTTCCTTGCCCCAGACTGACTGTGATCGAGCTCTCCCGGTTTCCGCACTGCAGTCGGAGCCTGTGCCGATTCCTCCCCTGCCTTGAAAGTTTGTGGTGACACCGCCTGGATTACGCTTGCTATGCACCATTGCCTCCTAGCCCTCACTGGGGTCATAGGTGTTTCTGCCCCTGGTTGGATCCCAGGATGGCGACTATCCGGCTTCTGAACATCAGAGCTGCAGACTCCTGTCGGCTCTCCCCTCCTGGTGAGCCACTGAGTCTCATCATGCTACAGGAACGTATGGTTTGAGTCTGCACTTTGCAATTGTGCCCTCGTCGCCTCACTGAACTGGTTCTGCATTGGACCACCCCCTTGCACGCCTAGACCCTGTTCTGCCCCACTGCTGTGTACATCGCTTCGCTGACTGCATTTCCCACTTGTGTAGCAGATGCTCACCTGCAGTATTAATGATGCATAGTCCTTGACGTCATCTGTCCCGGACCCTGTCTGCATTGCTTTGAGCTCCCGCTGGTGTTCGCTATCCCCGGTGAGCTGTGCGGCCTGGCTTGCCGCCTGATCTCCTGGTGACTGATTTGGTTTGTGGCCCTTTACCCCATTCGACCACTACAGTTGACCTGCACTTGGTGCCTCCACATCCCCTAAAACGCAGACCCAATTTTCACGTCCCGCTGTTCGTTCCCTCTACTTTGCTGTCTCCTTCACCTAATATCATGGTGGCCATCACTCCATGATCCCTGATACCCAGCCCCACAATTTGGTGAAGATCTACTCGATCTCTTACTCTCTAAGGGGATCCTCTAACCTGGCAATTTGAAATCACGGTGAGTCATTCCTACTTATTCCCCTCTTGACAACCTCACAGCTTTGTCTCCCCCTGCTGGGCCTAACTTTGCTAGCAACGCCTGGATCCTTCCCCTGAAGCTGTGTCTAACATCTATTGTTAGTCACTCTGGTGACACAACTGATCTCCGCATGCCCTATAATAAAAAGCCACTGCTGTCTTTTTTCTCAAGTTCCCCCCCTCATACCAGCTTCTTGGGCCACAACTGTACATGTGCTATACTTGGATCCTTCACAGGGTCAATATTGTCCCACTGTAATTCTCAGCTAATCTCCCTCAGAGGTACAGCTGCTGTCTGCGTCTCCTCACCCAACGTTTCGGCTAAAGTTGAACCCTGTCTACTCATGTGCTTAGATTCTACCAACATAATTCTATACTAAGCCACCACTTGCCCCTTGAGGACTCACCAAACCTACCTGTTCTGACTCCTCAACATACGCTGACTATGATATGTTATTTTGTCCGCTACTAGGTAATCCTACACAGTGGTAAGACTTGTCAATTATTCTGTTGCTCTACTGAACTGTTACACCGTTCTGTTTGGTAACCTATCCCAAATGTACGCATCACTATTGTCCTTCCTCCTGCCTGTCTTGCTAGGTACTAGTCAATTGTTTCTTCCAATTCCCTGCTGGCGCCTATCCCCCCTCTTACAGCTACCCCATTACCCCTTATTCACCATTACCGCCCTATCTCTTTATATCACTCCCCTCCCGTCTCTCCCCCCTCTTCTCCTTACATATTTACTAAGCATGTCACCACCCAATCACATCATCACCACTCAATACCCTTTACTAACCAGACATGGCCCCAACTCTTGGACCATTCCTTACCCTCCCAATCTTTCCAAAAATGCAAAGAAAATTTTTAAGCATAAAACACTGATCCGTCACCCTAAAACTTTAATTGTAGATAACTACCACATCCTCTCCTCCCCTATACAAACTAATTACATCTTCTACTCCAAGCGCCCCCCTAAATGGAAGAGCATCTTCTTACGCCTCCTCCCAGGCACGAAAATGTGCAAAATTCCTTACGGATTCAAACTATCCACCTCTCCATCTCCTGCCTTTCCCAGGAATATTGACATCTCCATTTTCAAAACTATAAATATCCTCATACAAGCCTCTGAACATCACCTCACCCTTTTCTATCTTCATTTCAGGACCTTGTCCTTCCAACTATCCAATTCTTCTCCAAACCCCACACCTACACCACCATAAGATCCCCCTAGTTATTCCAGTCCATCCATACTGTAACACTTCTTCTCCAGACAACTCTAATCTTAATGATGTCTCCCTTTCCTCTACAGCTAATCACTCACTCTCTCTCGAATCCCCCATGACATCACCAACTCACTCTACATCTCCACAACCCTCACGCTTTCTAATAACCTAACTCTCACGCCCTTTAATAACCAATGCCCTCCAACTCCTAACCCCGTTTCTAACCCCTCCCCTACCACCTGAGCCCTCCATATGGCTCTTCCCTCTATTCTCTCACTTTCCCCTACTCTTCCTCCTCTAAACCACACTCCTACCCCTAACTCTTATGGTGCTTCTCCCCACAGCCCTCTCGACCTCTCCTCTTCTCCTCAATCCCCTTCACCTGCCTCTACATCTAATCATTCACTTTCTCTTGAATCCCCCATGACATCTCCAACTCACTCTACATCTCCCAAACTCTCACGCTGTCTAATAACTCAACTCTCATGCCCTCTAAAATAACCTGTACCCTCCAACTCCTAACCCCACTTGTTACCCCTGCCATGCCACCCAAACCACCCTCACACCTCTTCACTCTATTCCCCCTTTTCCTTACCCTTCCCTCTCTAAACTACACTCCTTCCCCCAACTCTGATCCTACTTCTCCCCACACCCATCTCAACCTCTCGCCTTCTCCTCAATCCCTTTCTTCTACCTCTTTCATTGCCCCGTCCTCCTCCACCCCCCCTCCATCCCTCAACATGAGTTCCCTTCTCTCCCCTACACCTGACCCCTCTCCCTCCCTGAGCACTAGCTCCCCTTTATCAACCAACACTGAAAAAACACCCTTCACCACCCCTGCCCCAACCGTGTCCCCGCTCACCCTTCTTACCCAAACACTTATCATCATTGACCGGAATATTTCTACCTTAGTGACCGAACTCTCTCTACTGAGAGAGGATTATAAACAACTCATATGCCTCAACCCCAGGACCCCCCCACTTTTGTTCTACTTCTCCCTACTCTGGTTTTCAAAAGTTCCCTAATCCCAAACACTGGAGAACTACTTCCCTCCACAGCTGTACTCATAGTCCTCACTGCACATTGAATAATTTCTCTGACTCCGACCTCTCTGACCTTTGCAACTCCTACCTTCCTACCACATCGCTTAAGGATCTCTCCCTTCCTCACTCTTTCATCCCAGTTATTCTGGGGGCTAGCAGAATTCCCCTCTCTCCCAGCTCCCCCAGACCCCCCCCCCAACGTACCACCATCCACTCGCGTTCTCCCCTCAAAAGTAACCCTAATCCTCTAACCTGTATGCTTGTTAACTGCCAATTGGGGATTTGTCATGCTTCCGAAATCTCTGAAACCATCCTGAGTGAAGCTATAGACATCGCCTTCCTCACAGAAACATGGCTCAACGATCCCTCAACACCCATCCTTGACCTGCTCTGCCCCCCCCGGTTACTCTATCATCAGAAAGGACAGACCAGTGCGGAAAGGGGGTGGGATAGCTATCATCCTCAAAAACCAACTCCAACTCCCTCTTGCCAAGAATACTGACTACTCAACTTTCGAATACCTTGGTGCCGAACTTAAAGTTCAAGGTTCTCCCCTGATTCACCTGCACAATATCTACCACCCTCCTGGTGACACTCTTCACTTTGTAGATGAATTATCTGACCTTCTTACTCAATACTCTCTCTCTAACTCTAAAAATCTTTTTCTAGGAGATCTCAATCTCCACTGGAACAAACCGGAGAACCCCTCAGTTAACTTTCTCTCTAATCAACTAGAGATTAACAACCTCAAACAACTCTGCCTTTCCCCAACCCACTCTAAAGGCACCATTCTTTATGTCATCATTACAAACAATGACTTGGCCTCCTTTTCCAACATCATCCCTATTGACTGGTCAGACCACCACCTCATTCTGTTCACAATCTCCCCCTCGGCCCTGATCCCCCTATCTAAAAACACCAAAACCGTGAAATTGACTCAAAACTTTAATCTTATCCCCCCCAGGCTTATTACAGTCCAAACTCCAAGCACAACTTTGTCTCAAACCTCTTTCTCTAAATGCCAATGAGCTCACCGAGCATTTCAATAAATCTGTCTCCGAGGTTTTAGATCAAATTGCCCCGCCTAAACTAAAAACTCAAAAAAATATCCCTTCCAAATCTTAGTTCAACTCAGACCTCAACATAGAAAGACGTGCTCTTAGAATGACTGAAAGAACATGGAGACTACACCCTTCTCCCTCTCAGCTGCCAGATCTTCCTACAAAAAGCCAATTTTTAATGAAAAGGCATCCTTTTTTCATTTGCGACTCACTAGTGCCAAAAATAGGCCCAGAGAACTGTTTAACATTTTTAGAAATTAAACTTCCGCTACCCCCCTCAAGCTTACGGCCTCCACTATCAAATGCGAAGAAATTGCTAACTTCTTCTCTGAAAAAATTGCCAAGATAGATCATTCTTTTCTTCAAATTCAGATCCCTCTCAACCATCAAGGTGCCTCTGACGCTTCTCCTTTACCCCCCTTATTTATTCTGCCACTCGTTTCCTCCCCACACCTTCCTTCCTCAACCTCACCTGAAACCAACCCTTCCCACCAACAACTTAAAAACAAAGCCTTGTGGCATAATTTCCACCCTGTTTCCGAACTCGAAGTCTCTAACATCTTGTCTAAATTTAAACCGTCATCTCACACAAAAGACCCTCTACCTTCTAACCTTGTCCAATATCTTAAACATGTCATTGTCCCATACTGGACCAATATTATCAACTCTTCCCTTACCTCGGGGTGTGTCCCTGTCTCCCTCCAACCCGGACAAATCACTCCCATTCTCAAAAACCCTAAAGCCGATCCTGATGACCCCAACAATCTCCACCCTATCTCTAACCTCCCCCTCCTTTCCAAAGCCCTTGAAAAATGTGCCCTACTCCAAATTGATAAACACATTGACACTTTCAACCTTCTTGACCCTTTACAATCCTGCTTCCGTAAAGGCTGTAGCACTGAAACTGCATTGCTAAAAATTGTGATGATATCCACCACGCCCTGGATAAGGGTGAGTCATGCCTACTCATTCTCCTCGACCTCACTGCTGCATTTGATACAGTCAACCACACAACCTTACTTAATACACTCAAATGTTGCTTCGGCCTTAATGGCCCTGTCCTTAACTGGTTCACTTCCTATTTCCGACATAGAACTCAGCAAATCAAAATCCAAAATTGTTTTTCTAACCCCAATCATTTCTCTCTTGGTATTCCCCAAGGTTCTACTCTCTCTCCAGCTCTCTTCAACCTCTTTATGGAACCTCTCACTCTCATATTAAAGCAAGCCGGAATCATCTACCACCTATATGCCGATGACACCCAACTATACTACAAAATGAAATTTCACTCTGATGTCTTGCACCTAAACAACATCCTGACCAAGATCCAATCCTGGTTCCACTCCAACCATCTCAAACTCAACCCTAATAAAACTGAAATTATTCTTTGCTCCCCTAAAAACAATTCACTCAATTGCCCACTCTCCTTATTCAAATCAGTTAAACCTTTTACTACAATCTAACTCTCAACTCTAATATAAAAAACTCTGCAAAGGGAACACTATTCAGGCTCCATCAGTTCAAAAAAATAAAACCCTTCATTCCTGCTGAAGATTTCAAATCAGTAGTCCAATCTCTAGTCCTCTCAAAAATTGACTACGGCAACCCTATCCTCTCCGGAACCCCCAAAGTCCACCTTGCCCCCCTCAAAACTATACTCAACCTTGCGGTCAGGCTTATAACAGACTGTAGGCGCTTTGACCGCATCTCTCCTGCCCTTAGGTCCTTAAATGGCTACATCTTGAAGGCAGATCCACCTACAAAATTGCTTGCATTACACACAAAGCCCTTCATCTAAAGTCCCCGATCTGCCTCTCAAGTAAACTCAAAATAGCGGGCTGCTCCCGTCCGATGAGAAGCATCAACACTCTCCTTCTCGTCCCCCCTCTGCCACAAATAGAAAGTCTCACAATTTTGTTCCTTCTCTGGTAATGCTCCTAACATCTGGAATGCCCTCCCTACAGATTTGCGCTGTAACCCCTCTTACGTCAGCTTAAAAAAAGACCTCAAACTACACCTGCTTAACAAATATCGGGGTCCTTAAATATTCTCTTATCGCAGGTGCTATACTCTCTTCTTTCTTCCGCCCCCCTTTCTACCCCGCCACACCCTTTGACTTTTCTTGCCCATCCCTCCATTCCTACACCCCTCCTTTCACACCTAACCTACTCCCTTTATACCCTGACCACTGAGCGTACCTCCTGTTGTAAAAAACTTGTAAATTCCTCTGCCACTTTAGTTTGCAATTAATGCCTCCGTTACTTATTTACCAGTGCAAACTATATTTTTATTGTGTTCTCTATATAGATCTTGTCTGAATGCTGTTACTGTATTTTTTTACTATAAAAGGGTGTCTGTGTGCAGGGGAGGATTGGTGATTGGTGATCAGTCCTAAAATGCCATTGCTTCATGCAGCACACATAAAAGTTACAAAAGGGCATTTTTTAAAGGTTTGTTTATGTACAGGAAGGGACACTTTCCTGTACATAAACAAACCATGGCATTTTTCTTTTTTTGTGTGTGCTGCACAAGGTAGCACACATGGAAAAAGCAAAAACGAGGAGAAATTATGCATTTCTCCTCGTTTCGCCAACTTAAGACCAGTATTTTTCTGGTCTAAATTATGGCGCTGCCTCCTATTTACACCACCCTTGTACATAGGGGGCGGCGTCAAATACAATGGGTGTTGCGATGGAACTCTCACCACAACACACACTGCACACCCCTTTCACGCTAAGCATAGCGTGAAAGGGTGCCTTATGTACAAGGCAGAGTTAAGCCACGTTAAGTGGCTTAACTCTGCCTTGTACATAAGGCACATCCCCTAGTGTCACCACAACGTCCGTAAAAGTGAAGTTGGGGTGGGGATAGGGGCGTTGTACATATGCCCCTAAAATTGCTGAATTGTTCTTAAGCAGTAATAATAGATCATAAATCCACAAATAAGTTACACGATAAAGTCCAAATAGTAATGGATATAAGGGGCACCCTTGACGTGTTCCCTTTCCAAACCCTAACCAGGGCTACTTTTACGGGCAGTGAGGTTGGAGTAATGCACTCTAGGTGACAAATGCAAAACCAGCAATTGATGGACAGAATGCAGAACAGTTTCATACATTCACCCCAGTACAGAGAACCCTAGACAGCATTTTTATTCCAAAACCCATAACTGATATGTCTTTCATAAGAAAGGCCAAGAGACCAACATAATCATACCAGCCGGGCCCCCAAACCTATTGGCAGCATCGGACAATGGAGATTGCCAGATTTGAGAGCTATTCTATCCCATTGGGGAACAAACCCGAGCTGCATACTATTATGACATCAGCGATTCTTGGAGCAATCCGATTAGCTAGGATTTTGGATTAAATCTTGGCATTGCACTTAATTCATGATATTGGTTGATATGAGCAGCAAATCTGAGGATCGTTTCCATTCTTTAGAAATATGAGGTATCATGCTAGTAACCCATAAAAATGTTACAAATGGATGTAAGGAAAAACTTTGTAGAACTGAGATAGGATCTCATCGGGTTCAGATACTTTTAGTATTTCTAAAACAGAAATCAGAGTTCGAAATGTCCTATTCAGCCTCAGTAATTAATTTTGGAGTTACTGTGGTAATGTAAAGATGAATTTCTTCCAAAGGGGCATAGTTCTCTCTCCATACAGCATTCCATAATACGCTTGAGAAACCAACATAATATTATCCAATCCCCTCTTAAGTTTATGGTTGGAGTCCGTAATGGAATCAATGTGATTCTTATTCATTTTTCCCTTAT
The DNA here is from genome assembly GCF_964261635.1 of Lissotriton helveticus. Classification (NCBI taxonomy): domain Eukaryota; kingdom Metazoa; phylum Chordata; class Amphibia; order Caudata; family Salamandridae; genus Lissotriton; species Lissotriton helveticus. The sequence continues at coordinate 39,481,505 of NC_136058.1, forward strand.
TTGCAGGAAAAGAATGCGATCCATGTCTTCGCTAATTTAAAAAGACTTTAACCTCGAGCTGTGAGATATTTTAAGAACCTTACTCTAGCTTGCTTGTGTGAGCTTATTTTTATTATGCTTGGCCTCTGTTGTAACCCAGTAATTTCTATATCTGCATTCTTATGACATAGTGCATTTGCATCCGCCCATTCTAAGTCCAAAAGCTCCTGGCATACAAATCATCCCGTCTACGCAACTCTGCATCCCTTCATATTACATAACTTAATGTAACACCCCGTACCACAGCTTTCATCGCATCCTATTCGTTAGCTGGAGAGGCTGATCCTTAGTTTTCTCTAAAGATGTTTTACTGAATCGTAGACATATAGTTGAAATAAGAACTGTCTAGTGGAAGAGTCCGATCAAAAGTACTTCTACTAGAATACCATATTTGAGGGTATTTTACATGTAGGTTGTAACAGTCAGAGGGTTATGAGCAGACCTTATCTGAGGGAATAAACAAGTTGACATGTAGGGCATCAGATCTTACCGAATCAAAATCATAAACATCGAAGAGTGTTGCTTATGAGATGCCGAGCAATAGGTAAAGACCGGGGAATTTATTCTTGTAAGGCGCCAACTATCAACCAACCCATATGTACAAACTAACTGTCGCAATAAAGTCCGAGTTTGAACTTTGTGATACACATGACTCACATTTGTAGCATCAATATGAGGACAGTTGGTGACAATAAAATCCCCTCATAAAATCATTGGATTGCCCTGAAATGATAGTTCAACCAGGAGTTGCTGGCGTGGTGTAAAATCATCGTTATTGGTGCCTTAATATTACATAGTGTAAATGCGAGTCCCTTGGATCAAAGCCTTGCAATCACCCACTGCCCTAGGCTATCTCTTTGAACTTTCAGGCAGGTCCAAAAATTGCCATGTGCTAAAATGGCGACTCCTTTGTTCATTTATCATAACCTAATGCACAAGTTAATTTAGAGTTTAAGGCCTCCAACCAACTAGTCACTGTTCTAGTCAGATGCGTTTCCTACAGACAGAATATTGCTGGCCTCATAAGTTCATATCTAATGGTACAAATCTTAGAGACTGAGTGTAACCTGTTAACTTTTCACCTTGTTATGCTTACCTCGTGTAAGTGACATTTACTATCGGCACCTATCAATAGAGACAAAAGAGAAAAGAAATCCCTCTGTGCACCATCGAGCAGCTACGACTGTAAAACCCCCCTAACCCTTCCCGCCCCCACCTTCTTTCCCACACTTTATTTAATGAGCACCAATCTCCCCCTCAACATGTCCCAATCCATTTAGCTCCAAGGGCTGATTTACCTCCATGAGCCAACCTAGACCCACCCCATTAATCTCTACCATCAACAATCAAATGGACATACAGCACCGAGTGAAGTGCCAACACTACTTCAAAGTGTCCTTAACAACCTATTTTAAACCTTACTAATAACCATGTGAAAAGTGAACACATAGGAAGCCTAGTGGCAGCCATGCAGTTCTGCTCGACAGCACCCACAAAACCAACATCTCAGTCCTTTCTACTTGAAGATGCTTCGACCATTGCACCAAAATTCCTTTAGCATGAGACTCAGAGGCATATTTATGGGATTTGGCACAGGGTAGTGCAGCAAGTCAGCTTGCTGTTCTGGTCTGTGTCAAAGTGAAATAGCAGGAATGTGCTGTATCAATGGCATATGCTGCATTGCTGTCCTTTACCCCTGCGCTGGTGCCATTTTGGCAGCCTACCGACAATGCAGGCACCCTGGCACATTGTGCCAGGGTGTCTTTGTGGCATGCAGAATTATTTTTGTGCGGGAAGGGGCACTTTCCTGAACAAAAACAATCCTGGGAGGCTTTTTCTCTTTTTATGTGTGCTGTAGGATGCCTAAAAAACAAGGCAAAATGAAGTTATTTCTCCCTGTTGCGCCTCCCCTATGAGGGGGTATGGTTTTGTCACATTCCCAGATTTACATGGTCTTTTAAATCAGGGGATGCGCCAAAATCCATAGCTATTGCATGGGAACACCCACTGCAACGCTCATGGAGCGCCTCCCTTGTGCAGAGTATGGCAATACTGTGATTAGCGCAGCCTTGCCTTATTCCATATCTATAAGCCTATTCAAAGCCACACAAAGTGGCTTTTCGTGACCTCATAAATATAATTTGGTGTTTTGTGCCACTGTTGCATCACAAAAACGGATGCAACAGCAATGCAAGAGGCTCATAAGTATGCCCCTCAGACCTCACAGAGAAAGTATGTCCTCTAATGATGATTTTTTTTATTAGCCAGTTGCCGTAAGATAATACCTGGTCCCCCAGGCTCTGGAACTGAGATACCATTCGGCAAAGCTGCCAGCATCAAGTTACAGTAGCTGGGCACAAATCGGATCTCACGAAAAAAAAATTCATGTTTCCGATCCTGCCCCGGTTGTTCAGTCATGGTGCCTTATAATGAAGCTGCCGAACTATACATCAATCAATCAATCAGTGGCACTTATAGAGCGCGCTACATACCCGTAGGGTCTCAAGGCGCTGGGGGGGTGGGGGGGGGGGGTGCCGCTACTGCTCGAACAGCCAGGTCTTCAGCTTCTTCCTGAAGGAGAGGTGGTCTTGGGTCAGGCGCAGGTCGGTCGGGAGGGAGTTCCAGGTCTTGGCAGCCAGGTAGGAGAAGGACCTTCCTCCTGTCGTCGCTCTTCGGATGCGGGGGACGGCGGCGAGGGCGTGGTTGGCTGATCGGAGGTGGCGTTTCGGAGCGTAGAAGTTGACTCGGCTGTTGAGGTAGCTCGGGCCTTGGTCGTGTAGGGCTTTGTGTGCGTGGGTGAGGAGGCGGAAGGTGATTCTTTTGTTGACGGGGAGCCAGTGAAGGTCTCTCAGATGTCCGGAGATGTGGCTGGTTCGTGGGATGTCGAGGATGAGTCTGGCTGAGGCGTTCTGGATCCGCTGGAGTCTCTTCTGGAGCTTGGCGGTGGTTCCGGCGTAGAGGGCGTTGCCGTAGTCCAGTCGGCTGGTGACGAGGGCCTGGGTGACGGTCTTCCTGGTTTCGGTGGGGATCCACCAGAAGATCTTCCGTAGCATGCGTAGGATGTTGAAGCACGCCGAGGAGACGTTGTTGACTTGCCTGGTCATGGAGAGGGAGGAGTCCAGGATGAAGCCCAGGTTTCGTGCATGGTCTGTCGGTTTGGGTGCGGTGCCCAGGGCGGGAGGCCACCAGGAGTCGTCCCAGGCGGAGGGTGAGGAGCCCAGGATGAGGACCTCCGTCTTGTCCGAGTTCAGTTTCAGGCGGCTGGTCGTCATCCACTCGGCTACCTCTTTCATCCCTTCGTGCAGGTTGGCTCTGGCGGCGGCGGGGTCGTGGGTCAGGGAGAGGATCAGCTGGGTGTCGTCGGCGTAGGAGATTATGCTGAGGTTGTGTTTGCGTACGATGGCCGCGAGGGGGCTCATGTAGACGTTGAAGAGGGTGGGGCTCAGAGATGATCCTTGGGGGACGCCGCAGATGACGTCGGAGGCCTCTGACTTGTACGGTGGTAGGCGGACTCTCTACCACCAATGTAGATTAGAATTGCCTTGGACTGAGAGCCGACTTTGGCATGCTTGGTTGTAACAACTGTAAACCGATAGGCTCTCTGAATATGGCAGTTAATATCCCACTCAATGTAAAAAAAAAGCCTGCTGGATCAGCTGGACTATAATGTGACATGGGTTGTCCCCTCCGCATTCTCTGGAATACATAGTACTCTAAGATTGTTTAGGTGCATTCTTTTTTCCAAGTCCTCCATTTTGCTTGAGAGCTTCATATTGACTACTTCTTGGTCTTGAGTCTGCAGTGCCACCGCTTTTGTTTTTTTTCTTACATTTCATATAATTTTCTCAGCCTCGGTCACTCTAGTGCCCATTAAATTCAGCTGTTTGAACACTCGACATGTACGCTCAATGCAAGAGGTCCCATTTGCTACTTAACGGACGGAGATTGCTTTCTGTTTAGTTTCCGTTTGTTCAAATTCAAATAATTTTGGATCTGGGAATTGTTTGCCTGGAAATTTTAATATCGGAATATAATGAAAATTCGCAACTATTTGATTGCAGTTTCTAACTAAGGATATTATACAGGAAATACACGTTCAGTGTATATTAATGTAGCAGCTCAATATATGATGTACTAATAAATAGAATTTTAAACTACAACATTCGTCTACATTACAGTGCCTATATTGTCCGTCTCTAAAACGAATACATTTTGTGTCTCCTGAAGAAGGCGTCCTTTGTACGCCGAAACGCGCGTCGAGATTAAAAATAACATAATGCCACTACTTGTTTAAATGTTTTCAATATAATAAATGTATTTTGTGGTTGTTCTTTGATACAACGGTTTTAACTTTGAACTTATGCTTATTAAAAATCTTTGTTATAAAAGAATGTATTTTGTATGAAGGATGAATTAAAAAGCTTATGTTATTATCATTAATTCTTTTGGCTTTCTGATTGTTCTCCTCAAGTTCCTTGTTACTGTGATTTATCTTTTACAATGCCTAGGATGTTACAGACATAATTGAATTCCCTGTCCTAGGATTTAAACTAAGCTTTGCTCAGGGGGCCCTTGTTTTTCTCATATTGTGCTTTGGGAACAGTGCCACTGCTGTTCAGTGCCAAAGTGCTAGTGCTCACTTTGTAAATTACTGTTATAGATTGGTGTTTCCATGACTGGCTATTTTGGTTTACTAGTCAATCCATAGTACAGTGCACTGTGTGTGCCCAGGGCCTGTAAATCAAATGCTGCTGGTGGGCTTGCAGCACGGATTGTGACACCTACAAATGGCAGCCTGTAAATGTAACTCTGGCCCGCCTTTGCAGAGCCTGTGTGAAATCTAGTACTGCCCTGTCAACTTGGCAAGTGCACCCACTTGCCAGGCCCTAACCTTCCCTTTTCTTACATGTCAGTCACCCCTAAGGTAAACCCAGGACACTCCTGTGGGCAGTGTGCAGTATATGTGAAAGGTAGGATATGTCGTGGTGTGTGTGGCATGTCCTGATAATGAGTTACTGCAAATTTTGTTTTTCACTATTGCAAGGCTACCTGTTCCAATAGGACAGAATGAGGAGTTTGTTTATAACATCTTATAAGCATAACTGGGCCTGGGAACAAGGTAGAAAAATAAAGTCTGTCTGAACTCAGAATGTAAAAATGCATCTTTTAGTGAGGGTGAGTTTTACATTCCATGTTTGAAAATATCACTTTTAGAAAGTAAGTATTTTCTTGCCTAAACATCCAGTGTGCTTCTGCAGGGTTTGTGTATTGCATGTCTGGCTTTTTGGATGACAAGAGCTGAGAGGGCCAAGGCTACATACCACTGGGCTGCATTTAAAGTACGGGGAGGAGTTTTCCTTTCACCTGAATGGACCTGGTCTGCCTTCAACAATGCTGGCTCCACCTCCTGCCAGGAAACTGCACCAGTGAGGACAGACTTGGTTTTGGCTGGGTACATACACTCTCTGCCTTCAGAAAACAAAGGATTTTGGTGTTTAAAAAGAGGGGGCCTGACCCCAAACTTTTAGATCACTTCTGGGAATCAAGAGGGACTTTTGCCAAGGACAAGAACCGGAGAAGCTGAGGAGGAATACTGCCCCTGTGCTGTTTGCTGTCTGGGGTTGGCCTGCAGTGGCTACTTGCTTGCAAGGAAAGGAGAAAAGGACTTTGCTGTTTTGCTTTGTCACCTGCTTGAAAGAAGATCTCCATGGGCTTGAAACTGAGCTTGCCTCCTGTTCTGAAGATTCAGGGACACAAAGACTTCACCACCAGCGCCGCTGATTTTTTTTGCCTGGTATTCTAATCTGCAAAGAGGTGCTTGCTGCTGTTGTGGACCTCTAGAGACAGTTTTCCACTGAGATCTGGAAAATCAACCAATCCTTTGAAGAAGTGAGACGTATCCGCACCTGTTTCCAACGCATCACCAAAGAAACCGTTGCAGCGCCTGCCGCAGCTCGAGAAATCAATGCACGCCCCATCGAGTGCCCTGATCTCTGAAGTCCAAGATCTTCGCACCAAGTTCGACACAAGGCCTGCTGTGCGGCTGAACGTGTTCACGCATCGTCACCAGATCATTGCATAGAATTGAGGTGCCAAGTCTGTCGCATCATTGGGGGACGCAGTAAAAAACCGAAGCATAACCTCCCCACGCAATAGGAAACCGACACATCACCTCCTCTAGAGTGAGGAACTGACGCATGACTTCCCCTGCGCTACAGTAAGGAACCAACCCATCTCCTCCCCCAAGGCAAGGAACAAACGCATCACCTTGGCTGAGTGTAAGGAACTAACACATCACCTTCCGTGTGTCCCGTTTTGTTTGTTTGCGTGGTGCATCCTAAGTACTTTGTGAGAAAGTGTTGCATCTGCAATTTGCTTGTAGTTCCTGTAAACCTATATAGGATCTGCGCATTCAGACAACATACACTGTAGGATTGGTGTCTTCACAGATTCGAGAGTATGTTATCCTATATACCAGCTAGCTCACAGTGCCACTAGAAAGCCCCTCTTACCAAGGAGAGAATTGTTCTTGGAAACTATCGAAAATGACAACCCTGGTCCCTCCGGATCGTGGAAACAGTGCAATACTTTTAGCTCAGTGACTAGTGCTCACTTTGTCTTAGAGAGATACAGAGCATAAACGGTGGGGACGTTTTTCAATAAGCATTTATTCAACCAGCGTAATTCTAGTGTAAAATTGGTGTGCTGACGCAACCATTAGACAGAAACAAATATAAAAGATTCCTACCATCGAGCTAAAACAATGAATACAGGCAAGTATATAAAATACGTGACAGTAGTAAATGTGTACCCAGGTGAAGCGACCCTAACTAGATGTACCTACGTGTACCTAGTATGTATGTAGGTGTAAGGCCAAGAATCTCTCTAGGATAAAGTCAACCCATTATCTGAAGTGACAGACTGTGGGACCCCGCCTTAGTCTCGAGATGGACACCCTGCAAGGGATGTCAGACCACTGCGAGCCTTAGTGTCTACGTGCAGGAACCTCAGCGTCTCGCGTAAGTGTGTCAGCATGGAAATCCTTTTCTCCTATGACTATCTCAGCAAGATATAAGGTTTACATACCCAAAGTGGTACCTTCAGGGGTTCAATCATGCTGTGTCATGTCGGATTGAGGATGAGTGAAGGAATGGCTCTTATACATAGTTATTATGCAGGAGATGGTAGTCCTGCGGAGTTTCCAAGAATCCTCATGCATAAGGGATGAGGCTAGTTTTCAGGGAAAACCCTACGTCCTGTAAGTAGTATCTTAACTAGGTAAAAGGTCAGTCCCAAGAACAGTTATGTAGTGTAATGGTAGGGGAGAATATAGGTGAAAGGTTAGGTGACTACCTGAGCATATATTGGGGTACCTATATGAAACATAACAAAACAGACCAGCGGGACCAGGGAGGGAGGAGGAGGAAGCGGTGGCTGCAGTCCCTTGGTGTGCAGCCATGGGCCAACAGGAGCCAGGCAGCAACATGGGCACAGGATTTAGAGAAGAAAAATGGCGCTCTGTGCTCGGAGAGGTCGCGCTGGAGGTGGCAGGTCCTCATCACAGGAGAAGGAAGCTGTGGCTACAGCCCGGGTGGACGCAGCCATGGGTTAACATGAACCAGGCAGCAGCATGGGCACAAGTTAAGAAAACAAATGCAGCTCAGAGCAAATGAAAACACCAGCACTCCTGAGGAGGGCTCAGAAAATGAAGAAAAAGAAGTTCCTAAATTGGGCATACAATGAGGGATAGTGGGGGAATATTATACTTGGTCCCTGCTCTCAGTGAGGGATGAACACATGAAGAGGCATGACAAATGCATGCCATGGGCAAATAGGGAGCAAGAATGGAGAGTGACAATGGAGTCAGCAAATGGGAAGTCTATGGGTGGGCTGAAGCCCACAATGTAGAAACAGCATGTCTCTTTAAGACAGTGCATGCGCTGCCTACAACCGAGACCTAAAAATGAGTATCGAAAAGCAAGATGCCACAGCACTGACAAAGGCTGTTCACCTTCTCGCTTTTTATGTAAATTCTAATAACTGAGATCATGGCTTAAACTCAGGTAAGCCCATTAGCACGCTTCCTGCAGGATTTTGAGATGAAATGGGCGAAGAATAAAAGAAATATACTTGGAATGCTGGATTTTTTTTCAGCTACTGGAAAATAATCTGGGTGGCATTGCAACCTTTCTCTGATTTAGTTGCTCTTTATACCACTACAGAAAGAACTCAACCTCCAATAAATCAGTGTAAACATTTCCCCAGAAAGGGATAGTCTGGCCTAACTGCAAGGCTACACTCCCTTTGTATGGGAATGCCAACAACATTTTTTGTTGGGCCTACTATGTGAAGTAAAGCTTGAACTCTATGGCAGCTTTTTGGCTTGCTTTCACATACCCTAATTGGTCAGCTGTGTCTGGCTATTCTTTTTTTTCTTGGAGTTCTAAGATATCTTTCTGTTTCTTTGCAGGACCAGCATACCCATGAACAATATTTAGAAGTGGAATAAGCAGTACAAAGCACAGAAGGTAAACAGTGGTCTTGAGACCACTGTTTTCTTTCTGCAGATCATCCTAGGACATAACACTTAAAAGATAAAAATGAATAAATTCAAAAGTGAAATGCACACGCTTTATGATACAAAATAAATTAGACAACTTTAAAATTGTTGCCAGAGTTTTGTATTATAAATATGTGAAAAAAAATACTTTTGAACAGAACAGTCACTTCTGTGCTACACAAGGGTGGCAGTTCCTTCCAATCAATGATAAGTCAAAATGTATTACCAGTTACAAGGAGTATATCAAGCCAACAACATAGTTCATATGAAATTTATAGCCCCTATAATTTGTACAAGTGGGCCTGAGTACTGTTTTTTTAAGGCTCTTTTGTTGTGCATCTCGCAGTGACTTAGCAATATTTGTGCTTCAGTGACGTCAATTATTATAATGTCACCAGGATCAAGGGGCCATGGCTCACTTCCTGGGATTCAGGGTAAAAAATCATATGATATCTGTTGGACTTGGCCCTTTTTGCAGGGTCATCCCTAAACTTTTTCCCTTCATCCTAGCCTTTTTCCTGACATGGTGTTGGTGGTTTTAGAACTCTGGGCACTTTAGCACTGTTTAGCAGTGCAGAGTGTGTGTGCTCTCTGCCCTCCATAGGCTAACATGTTGATGTTGTGCTTGTGTTTACTTGGAGGGGACACTCTGCCAGGAGGAAACGCCGAAGGACCCAGCTGCTGGCTCCTGGGGATCCCTGCGTGCTGGCCTGCCTGTGCCCAGCTCTGCCCCTCTGCCTACTGGACCAGGAAGAGACTTTTGCTGGAGTAAAGACTGCTGCGCCAGGAGGATTGACACCTTGCTGAGTTAAGACCGGTTTTGGCTGAGCCGCCCTACTGCCTGCTGATCCTTGCCCAGCCTGAGCTCTTGGACTGTGCTCCAGGAGAAGAGGAGCGCTATCAGATTATCCCTGAATCTCTGCCAGCCTGCCAGCCTCCCAGTGCCCAAGGACTTTGATTCTGCCAGCCAGGAGATAGATAGGGGCTGGCGCCTGCAATGTGCTGCTGCCGAGATTGCCCGAGTTAACCGCAGTATGGGGGATTTCCCCTGCGCTCCTAAGACCGGAGCGGGTGCCCAACCCGCTTATGGTGCATCCCAGCGGGTGCCCACCCCACATTTATGCTGTTTTACTCGCGGGTACCCACCCCACATTTTGAAACTTCGACGGATGCCCACCCGCATCCCTACTTGTTTTGCCGGCGGGTGCCCACCCCGCGGTTCGCAGCTTCACGTAGGTGCCCACTCCGCGTTTTGTGCCTTCAAGCGGGTGCCCACCCCACAGTTGTCGTTATTTCAAATGGGAGCCGCCAAGACCTCAAGGGACTCACCGCTGTGGCCCGAGACAAGGGAGAGAAGAGCCTCCGGCCCGACCCGGAAGCCAGGCAAGTCCGCCTGACTCAGGGCAGGGCTGGCCACTGAGAATGGACGACTGTGTGCGGCCGAGCGGGGCCCCCGTGAGTCTGGGAGAGCCCTGCGTTGTTGATTAAGAGGAGCGCAGTCATGAGGGAATCCCAAGAGAGGGGGCGGTCGAGGCACATGGTCGGTGCCTGCCCCCCCTCCTGTAGGGGACAACCGGAGGAGACACAGGACTGCCGGTGAGTGGGGCTGGCCTGGGAGCAAGAGTGAGGCACATTGCCGTTGCCTGTTTACATAAGTGGCCCTGCAGGATAGCGGGCCGCTCCAACGTTTTGGGAAGATTCTGTTTCTAGGATCCCAGAGTGGGGCTGCTCTTAGAGCACAGAGAGTGCTCTGACCTTTTGGCTACTCAGCGGCACCGCAGTTGCGCCCTGCTGCAACATTTTCGGACAAAACTGCTCCAGAGTCCCAGATTAGGGGGTCCCCAGGCGCCATAGCGCCACAGGCTAATTTACGCAGCTGCCCCGCAAGTTAGCGGGAGCTGCACCACGGGGGCATTTGCCTTTGGGGACATTCTTCTGTTACCTGGACATAGCTGTGCCGCAGAAGCGGGCAGCTGCGACGTGGGCCCCCAATCTGCACCTTGTTAGTGCCAACGCTTGTTTCTACAGCTGCACCCCAAGAGCGTGGGCAGCTGCAACGGGGGACATGTTTGTTTTTCATCACAAGGAGGGTCCTCAAATAGATTGGGGAGAATCTGTGTGAACTACTGATTATGTGTTATGCCCCATGCTCATGTAAGTTGCCTAATGTCATCTAATGAGACACTATGATTATGCCTAATGCTAATGTGTATGCCTAATATCGTTCTATGGTGGTTTAGGTTCATGCCTGATCTAATCTGTTTATGCCTCATGTTAATATTATGACGCTAAGTTCATGATCTTGCCAATAGTTACTGGTTGTTTTGCAATTTTTTGTTGTGTTTGTAATGATTCTGGCAGCGACCTGCTTGGCGCTGCCTTTTACATAATACCCTGTAAATTATGACCTGGTGCCAGATGGCACAGTGTATATATCTGTGATGGTGATTCTAATATAGCCTTATAGCCCGTTGTAGCGGACTATACCGGCTATTAAAGGCCCGCTCCCGCTTTAAAGGCCTAAGCAGAAGGCGAAGGACTTTAACCAGGGACCGGGACTTTAATAGCCGGTATAGCCCTGCTACAAAGGGCTATAAGGCTATTATAACATTCTGCCACTACAGGGCAGAATGTCCTAACAAATTAAAGAAAGGCTTTAGGGAGCACAAGGGGATTGAAATCCCCTCAGGCTCCCTGAAGCCTTTGTTCGCAGCCACAGCTGTGAACAAAGAAGCATTGGAATGTTGGAGCACCGGGCTTATACCAGCCATTATAACCCCTGAGCTACTCCATTCTTTTCAATGGAGCTTCCAATATCCCAATGTTCTAATGTGTTTTACATAATACAAAGGCTATTTTATATAGCCTTGTGTGGAGTCTCTTTTGTAGTGTGTCGCCGCTATGTGTGCGTGTTGTGCAAACGCTTTACACATTGCCTCTGGGATAAGCCTAACTGCTCGTGCCAAGCTACCAAGGGGGTGAGTAGGGGTTATCTTCAGTGTGTATGTCCCTTGACCTGACCAGAACGGGGGTTTCTGCCTGGCTTTGGCGCATACCCAAGCCCACTGGGAATCCCCGTTTCTAATAATGTCTCATCCTGTGATGTCATGGAGGTCAAAAAGAGTGTGTGATAATTTCCTCGTCCCTTGACATGTAGGTGAATTGAGTTTGGAGTTGCATCTGGGTCCAATTGTTCTGTCCCCACACTAGGAGGAGCTGCACACTTGAAACAACAATCAATACATGAGTTGATTAATTGTTCACAGTAAAATAATGATAACTCGGTCTATCCAAGATCTTGTTACTTCAGCCCCAAGAGAAGAGTTGCTTTTCAGGAGCCAACCAGGCAAATTTCCAAAGATTGGCGAACAGGAGGAGGTATGGTCCTCCCTAAAAAAAGGATACTGCAAGACAGGCACGTTGTTTTAGGGTGAAAGCGCAGTGTGGACTTGTTTCGTCCAATTAAGGAACTATTGTCAAATCCCTTTGTGTAATATTTCCGTGTTCACAAGCATAAAAAGGAACATAGGGGCTGGGGTTATTGGGTAGAGGGAAGACGGGTAGAGGGAAGAGATTTTTTTAGCGAGTACAAGAATAGTGTCACTGCAGCACACTTTTTTTAATTTGCAATGCTCAATTGTCAACTATGAAGGTGAAACAAACTGAAACAAAAAATATTATTATATATACCTTCCAAGGTTGAAAATATTCCTGAGTTGCGAACAGGACCAAAGAGTTTTGCCCTAGGCCCCAAATTGTGCCTTGACATCAAGCGCATGTTAAATATTGGCCATATTATGTGGTGGTTCTTTGGGAATTGTATATTTAACTAATATTCCTGAACTGTGACACCACTGCACCCACCAGCAAAGTGAGCATTCGGTGGTCTTACACCACCGGGGTAAGACTAGCTCTTTATCCCTGGGTCGATATGAAATCCGGTACTAGTGGGTAGATGTCTTCATGTTTTCCCACAGGGTACACATGAATAAAATGTTCTCCGATTCTGTAATACCACCCATGACAATCAGTTTCCACACTGAAGGCACTGCAGCTGTGAATGACATGTGGAATCTAATTAGTCTACTTGAAAAAATACAAACAAAACAAGAAGACAAGATTTTCTGAAACTAACCACGTTTTTCATTGCTTTCACAATGTCCATATTAAACCACCATAGGTAACCCAAAAAACAAACATTGGCAAAGCCAATAGGTCTGGCCTATCCAAGAGCTATTGGCTTTGGCAATGTGGTTTTGCCATGTTGTACACCAGCGTGGCTGATGTTCAGCACGGCTAAATGTTAGTGGGGTGGAGTGTCCTAGAGTGGAGTGGGGAGAGTAGAGTGTCGTAGGCTGGATTTGTTGGAGTAGAATGTCGTAGAGTGGAGTGAAGGAGTAGAGTGTTGGAGAGTTAAGTGACATAGGGCCATATGTAGGTGGGGTAATACCGGTCGGTAACGGTGAAATTCGGTAAATTTCACCGTTACTGACCGGTATTTAGGGATTGAGGCTGCAAATAAGGAATCGGTAATTTACAGATTCGTTATTTTAAGGAATCGGTAAAATACTGATTCCTTACTTTAAAGGAATTGGTAAATTACCGATTCCTTAAAGACTATGTAGGTAGAACTCAAGTGAGTGCATTTTAGCCTTAATGATTCGTTATTTACCACCAACTATAAGTTGGTGGTAAATACCGAATACCTTGAAAAAGCAATTATTTGCTTTTTTCTCAGTGCCATGTGGCAGACATACATGCCCTCAGGGCATGTATGTGCGCCACATGTGCACACATGCACGATTCAGGGGTGCAACAGGGTGTCAATGTGACACCCTGCCACCCTTGAATATGTTCCCCCTATTACCGATTCGGTATTTACCGAATCGGTAATAGTGAATGGCTTCCCATTCATTCCTAAGGGCCTCCAGGCCCATAGGAATGAATGGGAATTACCGAATCTGTAAATACTGATTCGGTAATACTGAATATTACTGAATCTGTAAAACTTACCTAATTTTTACCTACATACCATTTACCGATTCTCAAATACCGAATCGGTAAAATTCAGTATTTAAGAATCGGTAAATAGAGATTACCTACATATGGCCCTCAGAGTGGTGTGGGGGCATAGAGTGGAGTGGGTTGGATTGGATAGAAGTAGTGGGGTGAATTGGACCGGAGTAGATTGAGGTGGATTGGATTCAGGTAGAGTGGGGTGGAGTGGAGTGGGCGGAATGGATGCAGTGAATTTGTGTTGGAGTGGGGTGGGCTGAAACGGGGTGGGATGGATTTGATTGGTTTTGGGTGGGGGTGGATTGGATTGTGTTTGGTGGGTTGGATTAGATTAGGGTGGTTTGGAATGGGGTGACTTAGATTTGAAAGGAGGGGGTGGATTGGACTGGACTGGAGGGAGTGGATTGGATTGGAGTGAGGTGGACTGGAATGGAGTGTTGTGGTTTAGATTGGGGTAGAGTGGGGTGGACTGGACTGGAGTGGGCTGGATTGGATTGAATTTAGTGGAGTGGACTGAACTGGGGTAGGATGGGTTGGACTGGGATAGATTGGCTGAATTAGAGTAGAGTGAGTGGATTGGAGTACAGTGGAGTGGGATGGACTGATGGGGTGAATTTAATTGGGGAGAGGTGAGATAAAATGAGGTGGGTGGATTAGATTGTGGTGGACCTGGGTGGGGTGGATTGGAGTAGGGTGGAGTGGGGTGGATTGGAGTGTGGTGGAATGAAGGGTGGTGGAATAAAATGGTGCCAATTGGAGTGTGGTGGATTGAATTGGTGTGGTGTGGATTGGATTGAGCTGGATTGAATTGGGGTGGGCTAGGGGCGATTGGGGTGGGGTAGGGTGAATTTGAGTGGGGTAGATTGGGCTTGGCTGGATTGGGGCAGATTGAAGTGGTGTGGAGTGGATTGGATTTGAGTGGGGTGGCATGAGGTGGATTTGATTGGGGTGATGTGGATTGGAGTGGGGTGGATTGGAGTGGTGCACATTGGAGTGCGGCAGATTGTTTTGGATTGGAATGGGGCAAATTGTTTGCAATTGGAGTGGGGCCCATTGGAGTGGAACAGATTGAAGTGGGCCAGACTATTTTGGATATAGTGGGCAGATTGTTTTGGATTGGAGTGAAGCAGATTGTTTTGGATTGCAGTGAGACTCTTTGAAATGGGGTATATTGTTTTGATTGCAGTGGGGCAGATTGTTTTGGATTGGAGTGTGGTGAATTGGGATGAGTAGGTGGGTTGGGGTGAAGTGGATTGGAGTGGGGCAAATTGGAGGGGGGCGGATTGGAGTGGGGCAGAGTGAATTGGGCTAGATTGAAGTGGTGCAGACTATTTTGTATTGAGTGGGCATATTGTTTTGGATTGAAGTGGGGCAGATTATATTAAATTGCAGTGAGGCTGATTAAAATGGGGGAGATTGTTTTGATTGTAGGGGGCAGATTGTTTTGGATTGGAGTGGGGCAGCTTGTTTTGGACTAGAGTGGGGCAAATTATTTTGGATTGAAGTGGAGCAGATTGTTTTGGATTGGAGTGGGGTAGATTGGTGTGAGGCAGATTGGAGTAGGGCAGATTGTTTTGGATTGGAGTTGGGTGGCTTGTGATGGATTGGACTGAAGTGTAGTAGATTGTGGAGGGAGTGGGGCGGATTGGATTAGAGTGTTAGGATTGATTGCAGTGGGGTGCATTGGAGTGGGGTAGATGGGCTGGGGTGAGGTGGATGGAATGGGGCAAATTGGAGTGGAGTGGATTGGAGTAGGGTACTTTCAAGTGGGGTGGTTTAGAGTAGAGTGGATTGTTTTGGATTGAAGTGAGGCAGATTGGAGTTGGCCGGTTGGAATGGGCAGATTGGTGTGGATTGGAGCATGGCAGATTGGAGTGGGGAGAGTTAGAGTGGGGCAGACTGTTTTGGCTTGGAGTGAGGCAGATTGGAGTGGGGCAGACTGGAGTTGGGTAGAGTGGGGTGGGGCAGATTGGAGTGGGGCAGATGGTTTTGTATTGAAGTGAGT
Source organism: Lissotriton helveticus (assembly GCF_964261635.1). Taxonomy (NCBI): domain Eukaryota; kingdom Metazoa; phylum Chordata; class Amphibia; order Caudata; family Salamandridae; genus Lissotriton; species Lissotriton helveticus. The sequence goes on from NC_136058.1 coordinate 39,497,125, forward strand.
CAGATTGGAGTGGGGCCGATTGTTTTGGATTGGAGAGGGGCAGTCTGGAGTGGGTGGATTGGATTGCAATGAGGGGGATTGGAGTGGGGTTAGTTGGGATGAGTAGGTAGTTTGGGGTGGGATAAGGTGGATTGGAATGGGGAAAATTGCAGTGGGTGGATTGGAGTGGGGTGCATTCGAGTGGGGTGGATTGGAATTAGGTGGGTTGGAGTGGGGTAATTGTTTTGGATTGGAGTGAGGCAGATGATTTTAGATTAGAGTGGGTCAGATTGGAGTGAGGTGGATTGGAGTAGGGTAGATTGGGTGGTATTGGGTTGTAGTGGGCAGATTATTTCGGATTGGAGCAGAGCAGATTACTTTGTAAGGAGGTGGGTCGGATTGGATTGGGGAAGATTGTTTTGGATTGGAGTGGGGCAGCCTGGAGTGGGGCAGATTGTTTTGGATTGGAGTGGGACAGATTGTTTGGTGCCCGACGTCGCCTTCCTCATGGAAACCGTGGACCAACGCCAATTCTGGTCCTGACCTCGCCATCACCATCCCTGACAGCTACAAGATCCAGAGAGAGGACCGTCTGCTCCGCCCTGGAGGAGGACTCGCCATCACACACAAGACCCCTCTCCGACTCTCCACATCCAGCACGAGTGACCCCCACTCCAACACAGAACACCTCCACTTCCAGATCCAGACAAGCCCCAGGACCACACCATGTGGAATCCTCGTCTACAGACCGCCAGGACCTTGCACCCATCATTCAACTACCATCGCCGAGCTCGCCGCACCCCACGCCATCACCTCCACGGGCTACATTTTACTCAGGGACCTGAACGTCCACCTCGACAACGGCAACAACCCCGACTCCACTACTCTCCTCGACAACCTCGCCAACCTAGGGTTGAAGCATACAATTGTGCTCTCGCTACTACAAAAAGTATTACAAACAGTACAATGACTGATGAGTGTTCAAGGAGACAGAAGCAGATTCTTTGGTGTGTTCTTAATACAGCAAAACGTTGGTTTATTCTCTCCAGATTCAAGTAATGTAATGTAAAGCCGACACGTGTTTCGTCGTGTACAGTTGAGTCAACACGACTCTTCAGGGCTTGTAAATTGGTATGTTCGTGGTGCTTGTTGTTAGGTCTGGGCTACTATCCATGTATTGGACGTTACTTGTCGGAGAGAGACACAAATCTAATGTAACTACACAGAAACGGTCTGTTCCTGTAGGATAGTCATGTGGAAAGAGCTTACACACTGGCAGTCTTCCTATTGAATGTCACACATCTTTGTGTTTGTTCATTCTGGCTCCTGGTGTATCAGGAGGTAGCCGGGAGGGGATCCGTTTTACTAAGGACTCGCTAGAGACGGGTACGTCTCTCAACAGGCGGTGCGCTGTGTTTCAGAATCCCTCCTCCTGTAGTTCCCGGTCGCCGTCTCAAACACAAAGATGTGTGACATTCAATAGGAAGACTGCCAGTGTGTAAGCTCTTTCCACATGACTATCCTACAGGAACAGACCGTTTCTGTGTAGTTACATTAGATTTGTGTCTCTCTCCGACAAGTAACGTCCAATACATGGATAGTAGCCCAGACCTAACAACAAGCACCACGAACATACCAATTTACAAGCCCTGAAGAGTCGTGTTGACTCAACTGTACACGACGAAACACGTGTCGGCTTTACATTACATTACTTGAATCTGGAGAGAATAAACCAACGTTTTGCTGTATTAAGAACACACCAAAGAATCTGCTTCTGTCTCCTTGAACACTCATCAGTCATTGTACTGTTTGTAATACTTTTTGTAGTAGCGAGAGCACAATTGTATATTTCTGTATAGTCCCTTGACTTTTTTAGACGGTTAAGGGTGTTTTTCCGCCTGCTCTTCACGCACTACATTGCTACCTGTCAAGTTATATTTTGTAACGTTTAAACCGAGGCAGTGCGCCTGAATAATCTGAATTTCTAAAAACCCCACTGAAGTGTTTCTAGGGTTGAAGCAGCTCATCAATGCACCCACCCACTGAGCCGGTCACACCCTTGTCCCCATCTTCGCGGGAGGAACTAACATCCGTTTCTGCCACACCACCCAGCCCCTCTGGACTGACCACCACTCTGCCCATTTCACCTTCAACACCACCACTGCACCCAAACCCACTCCACGACTGCCACGACGGAACTGGAGCAAGGTCACAGAGGAGCACCATAACACCACCCTCCATCAATATCCCCCATTGCTGTGACCAACACCAACACCGCAGCCAGGGAATTTCACTGCTGGATCGCCTGCTGTGCCAATAAGCTCACACCCGTCCACCCCCCCACCAAACTACCCCCGCTGAAAACCGCATGGTTCACCACAGAACTTCAAGAAGATAGACGCGCCTGCAGGCAGCTAAAGAAAACTTGGAGAAACCTGAAAACCACGGAAGCACCACAAGAATACCACCAGTGCATCGGAGACACCAAACGGACCTTCATAAAAGATAAAGTCAAGATCAACGTGACCAACGCCAAGGAGCTGTTCAACATCATACAGCAATTCGCAAAACCCACCTGCGAAGCGACAGACGTCACACCTTCCCAGGAACTCTGCAACAAGCTCAGCTCCTACTTTCATCTTAAGATCACTGCCCTCTACGACAACTTCAGCAAACCAACGACGAGCACCACCCCCCTACCCATGGCCGCCAATAAGCCGACCATCAGGTTCTGAGATCCCGCTACCGTCAAACTCATCACAGCGTCCATGAAGAAAACCCACTCTGGAGCCCCAACAGACATTCCATCGTCTCACCCAAATTAGGACGCACCATCAACGCCTCCCTAAGATCAGGCATCTGCCCAGATGACTGGAAACGGGCGGAGGTAAAACCCCTTCTCAAGAACACAACGGACCTGAAAAACTACCGGCCCATCTCCCTCCTCCCCTTTGTGGCCAAAGTCACCGAGAGACTCGTAAAAGCCCAGCTGACCGCATTCATAGAAGATAACTCCATCCTGGATGCCTCCCAGTCTGGATTCCACAGCAACCACAGAACTGAGACCACCCTCCTCACCACCACTGATGACATCCGCATGCTACTTGACCAGGGACACACCGCAGCCCTCATCCTTCTAGACCTCTCCGCTGCCTTCAACACCGTCTCTCATTGCACTCTCACAGCCAGACTGCACTACGCAGGAACACAAGGAGCCGCCCTCGACTGGATCCAATCCTTCCTCTCCGGCAGAACCCAGAGGATCTGACTCCCTCCCTTCCTCTCGGAAATTAACTGCGGAGTACCCCAGGAATCATCACTCAGCCCACGCTGTTCAACATCTACATGGCCTCCCTCGCCGCCATCGTCAAATGGCATTGTCTCAGCATCATATCCTATGCCGACGACACCCAGCTCATCCTCTAGCTCACAAAGAACCCCTAAGACACCAGACTCTGTTTCCAGGAAGGTATGAAGAACGTGGCAGCCCGGATGAAGGACAGCTCCTTGAAGCTAAACTCAGGGAATATTGAGGTGCTCATCCTCGGTCCCTGCACCTTCGCCTGGGACAACACCTGGTGGCCCTCTGCCCTCGGGAGCCGATCCACCCCTACAGACCACGCTCAGAACCTCGGCATCATCCTTGACTCCTCCCTCTCCATGAACTGCCAGATCAACGCAGTCGCCTCCATTAGTTTCAGCTGCCTCCACATCCTCCGTAAGACCTTCAGGTGGATCTCCCCGACTGCAGAAGGACCATCACCCACGCACTCATTACTAGTTAACTGGACTACTGCAAGGCCCTCTACACCAGAATCAACAAGACTCATCTGCACAGGCTTCAGACCATCCAGAACGCCACAGCCAGACTCATCCTTGGGACACTGCCCCATGAGCACATGACCCAACACCTACGAGGCCTCCACTGGCTCCTTGTCAAGGAGAGGGTCACCTTCAAACTCCTCACCCACGCCTACAGATCCCTCCACAACATCGGACCCAAATACCTCAACGAGAGAGTATCCTTCCTCGTACCCAAGAGGAACCTCCGCTCCACCGACCTCGGCCTGGCAGAAGTCCCCTGCATCCACAGAAACAGAACCGGCGGGCGAGCTTTCTCCTACATCGCAGCCAAAACGTGAAACCAGCTCCCTGTGAACATCAGATGCTCCCCGACCCTGCACACATTCAGGAAGGACCACAAGACCTGGCTCTTTGACTGATCTGGAGCCATTTCTCCCACAGCTCCTTAAGACCCTCGCAGGTGAGTAGCGTGCTTCACAAACCTCTGATTGATAGATTGATTGATTCAATGGGGTGAAGTGGAGTGGAGCTGATTGGAGTGGGTGGGGTGGAAGGATTGGAGTGTGGTGATTGGAGTGGATTGGATTGGGGTGAGTAGATTGTATTGGAGTGGAATGAATTGGATTGGTCTGGTCTGGGGGGGATTGGATTGAGTGCGGTGAATTAAAGTGGGGTGAGCGGGGAAGCTCCTCCACAATGGTGGAGGAGCGTTGCCCCACTGCTTTTGAGCAGTGAAGTAAAGGAAATATAAAATTATAATAACTTGAACTTATTATTTTATGTTTCCTTTGCGAGCGGGCAGTCTGCTCTGCTCTCAGAGCAGGGCAGGGGATGAGTGGTTTGCCCACTCCTAAGTGCGCAATGACTGTTTGGTCAGCCCCCTCTGGCTGCCCAAAACAATCATGCAAACTTTTCCCGTTCTTGCAGCCTGTGTGGAGAACAAGCCCAGGCCTCCATTCCCTGGTTGAGCGTCGAACCAGGATGCTCAAAACCAATCGCAACGATGCATTGCAGCATTGTTATTGGTCAGCAGATCCTGGGTGCTTACCTATCACAACGTGGCATTGCAGCATTGTGATTGGTCAGGGGATCCTTTTCTGTGTTTCCTGTGCCTCGGTCTGACGAAGACAGCAGGAGCAGAGATGCTGGACAGGCGTGGCAAGTTAAGTGTTTATTTTTTTTACCGTCTTCCCCCACCCCTCCTCGTCCCTCCCTGCGCGCCCACACCCCACCGCCACCCGTGAATAATGAGGCCGCCACTGGTGGTGAGTTGAGGTGATTTGGCGTGGATTGGAGTGGGGCGGATTGGAATGAAGTGGATTGGGGTGTACTGCAGGATTAAGTGTTAAAACATAATTTCAGAAATTACCCATTAAAAAGAAACAATGTTGCTTTACAAATAACATCATCCTCTTCTTTAGAGAAAAGTGCCCACAAAGTTAACCATAGAAAATAATCTTTGCAATTGTGTTTGTTTTGCTTTGCACGTTTTTGCTAGTCACATACCTTCTGTTTGCAGGGCACTAACAATTAAAAAGAACAAAATAGTACCTCAATCACATCGGGAGCAGTGGACGGGCACTGATTACGTTGAATCAATCAGTACTTGGTCCCTGTTCCACCGAGAGGAACGTAAATGATGTTAGGCCTGCCTTGACAAATTACGAGGCTGTGAAAAAGAGAGGCACGCAAGCCAATAAATGATAAGCAACGGGCCGGCTCCAAGCCCTTTTCTGTACACAAGGGCGTCTCAGAAGCATAACACCTGTGCTAGTGCATGCTCTCGCAGGCTCGACCCTAAAAACTATGGCAAACGTACATTTATTTAACGGAAATTATTCTAATAATTAAAGGGATATTGGTAAGAGAGTGTTAATCTATGCCTACGAAAAAAATATTTTATATATAATTTCAAACTTGATAATATGTCATATTTCAACTTGGTTTTCATCAACAGGTTTCAATGAAGATCAGTTTATTATAAGAAGTTCGAAGCCGGAGGTTATCTTTGCAGGAAAGGAGCCTGGCGTGGATTTGCCAATGGAGTGCGAGAAGCCCCCATCAGGCACAGAGGCAAGATTAACGCATCTTTGGGACAGGCTCGACGCTAAGGAATCATTAGTAGCTACCAGAGGAGTGGCTTCAGAAGAAGATGCCATGCGAAGAGGAGGTAATAAAAAAAGATCACAGCTTGGGGACCACGGTGCACTTCTGGAGCAGAGCCTGAACGTCTCTGTGCAGCCTGACAACACTCTCATCTGCAAATATATGGACTGCGAACAAATGCAGAACTGTAAAAGGCAAAAAGAAGACGCACAGGATGAGACAGGGCAAACACAACCTGACAACACACTAGAAAGTTGCTTTATGGCTAATGACAAGGCACACTTATCCCAGGTAGCTACAAAATCGCATGCGCCAAAATGTGTTACTTTTTATATTCCTGAACAGAAACATGGGTCAAATGGAGTGAACTCTTCCAGTGGAACTAAACTGCAAAATAATCTGTCTACAAAGAATAACAAGCGACAAATTGTCATTTTAGAAAGAAACAGTGTAAAAAAGTCAAGGGAAAGGAGGCAGACAGAAGAGCATCTCCAGACAGCTGGTATATGCAAGAAAGGTAAGATTTCAAAACCAACCAAGAGGAAACTCAAGATCAGCACAAAGGTGCCAGATTTTTTACATGTGAAAATAAATATACATCCCTTTAGGAAGGTAAGAGTTCACCCAGCTGATCCAAATATAAAAACACAATTACTCAAACAAAGTAGAAAAGGACATGAAGTACAAAAGCAGCCCAAAGTGACTCAATCGGGTGTAGCTATCCACCAAGGAATGAGTGCTGCAAAACACAACTCTCACTCTGCACAAAAAGAAGCAAGCGATGACGTTGAGCAGGATCCAGGGTCACACCAGGAGAAAAAAAATGCAAACCGCAAAGGAAGAAGACACTTGAAAAAAATAGAGGAAGAAAGAGGAAGGGAAAATACAAAAGTCATAGAGACATCAAAAGTATGTGGAACCACACTGGACACAGCTGTGGCAGCAGGCGTCTCTTCAGGAAACCCCGCCACTGCGCTGTCAAAGCTCTCTAATGCTAGCTCTCTTCCCGAGGAGTCCGGCACACTGGCATCTGACAGCTGCAATGCACTTGACAAGGAAACCACCCTTCCATCACCCGTGAGTGAGACCATCGACCACTTGAGACAAACCAACGCAGAGAGTAAGGAGGGGGGCATCGTTGCAGGACCTCAGACTGACCTGGATGGTGACCCCATTGAAAGACCTGAAACACAAACCGAAGTGCAGCAAACAAGCACAGCCCCTGGCAGCTCCAATGCAGCGACTGGGAACGAGGCTGCTAATTTAGAAAACGTGCCTTTGGAATCTGCGGATGCCAACCCTGTCAAATTGGCAACCATTCTAATGGTACTGAACATAAAAAAAACGAATGAAACTATAAACATGTCACAGGGTAATAACACAGACCTCCAAATTAATAGTAATGGGCAGGTTCATAAAGATAGTGCAGCTAATATGCAAGAAGTTCAAAGCAATCAACCTGGCAAAGTTAACAGCGCCCAGCCAGTAAGTGAAATGCCATTAGGGGGAGGTGAAGTGCTCTCCGCGTCGCAAGAGCTCAAAGACATTAGTTCTGAAGCAGAAAATGAGGCACTTCTAATTCCGAGCAGACTAAATGAGCCTGAAAAGCCTGCTCCAAAACCCACACAGCAGCAGTTAACTGCGTCACCGTCGGAGGAAAAACAAAGCGAGCAAAATAATTCGAACAACAACCGCTGTGCGCTCGCACCTTCCCTGGCAACGCCAGCCACGAGCGCTGGCCTCTCGGACCGTTCCACCGTGATGATCCTGGGGGGAGACTCCGAGGGGCCTATGAACGTAACACAGTACCTCACGGAGAGGAGCAAAACTGCAGAAACGCTTCAAAACGAAGGCGTTGCTGGTCCCAATGAGCCGCAACCCCTGCGCCGAGAAGAGAGTCAGAAGAAAAAAATCTGCCTCGTGCTCCCAGAGCAGATGAACAGTAGAGCACAGAACGTTAACAGGAAGATAAAATAGTGCCCAACGTGTACATCTGGACGTCTAGCAGTAGTTATTATCCAAAAATGACACTGGCATCGGAGGTGATTTATTTCACATACAACCATTCATTCTATGGCAATTTGAATAACCAGTCCTGTAAACAAAATACTGCTGTGGGGTTCAATGTTAGTGTGCAGCATCACATGGCATATATGGTTGTTATTGCCATGAGATTCAGGGGTACTAGATATAGAATGTAGACTGCTATAAAAGGCATGGCAAGGGTAAGGGGGCACGACCAAAGACGTGTAAGTAGCAATCCTTCCCAAGAGGCGTGGCCTATGAATTAAAGGAGTGTGGCTTAAAACTGAACTAAAATCCTTTGCTTTTATTTATACAGCGTGCCACCTGACTTGTATTTTGGTGTCTCTGTGATTTTCCTGTTATTACATCCAGACGTGTCTCACAGTGCACCTCAACAAGCCAGACATATTGGCTAGCCAGTGTTTGTTAGCAGGAACATTTCAATGAGTAACAAGAATTAATTTGTTTTGATGAATTAGAATCAGAATTGGAAACATTTCAATTCTGAAAACATGAGCTGGTGACTAAACATTGATAACCGTGTGGTAGTGATCTTCAGTGTCTCAATCACGCCTGTTCCCGTTCACACCGCTTTGCCTGCAGTGTGTCACTCTTAGTCACTTAGATCGTTTGTCTCCCCACATTTTTATGAAATCCTCTGTGTGCACACCTCGCACATCATAACCTTTCTCTTCATCACTGTCTTTTCAATCTGTCCTGCATGTACTTCCTTGCATCGTCTCCCCTTCATGAGTCTCACACTCTCTTGCACATTTATAAGCACCTTTTCTATTCGCCTGCAAACACAGCATTATCTTTTTATTTGGCACAGACAATATTTTGGCATCTGTGTACCTCCTTCACTCAGTCACATACAATTGTATTTACAATTGGCAATTTTCTTACTAATGTTTTATGAGCCCTGAAGAGAGGCCAGGGAGGCCAATGGCTGTAGAGACGTGCAGTCTCAACACTGTTCTGGCTCACTGACAGACACCGTGAGAGGCTTGTACTGCCTTCAACCAGAGCCCTCATTCTCGTCCCTCCACGAACACTCTTCCTCACCATGAGCTCCCCTAGATGTGACTCACTCCACTGCATGCTGTATACAAGAGCGGTATGTTGCATTAACAATACAGAATCCGAACTTCTGAAAAATGTACATTCTATTCGGGAATTCAAGATGAGGTAAACATATAAAAACTTAACAGGGTCTGCCTTTCTTAGAGTCTTTGTTGAGAGTTTGATCAGTGTGCTTGACTGTAATCTTATGGGCATTAATATATAGGGCCAAGTAGGGTCCAGTTTCAAAGTCAGTTTTTAATTACTGCCTGGGCTGGAACTTGGCAGAAGCCATCCAATTTAACGCCCTGAGAGTATCCACAATACTGCTCTGGGATTCAGTGGCTGTGTGTACATGACGAACAGTAAACACAACATACCACTGTGACAGTGTGACAGAATGCATCACTGGCCATACAAATACATTACTGCCATGGGGTTCAATGGCAGTGTGTATCACAGGTCATGCACACAACAAAATGTCATGGGATTCAGTAGCAGACTGTTCTAAAAGCAATATATAATCATACTGCCATGGTGTGTATGGCTGTGTGCATCATGAGTCAAGTATTCAACATTCTGCCTGAGGATTAAAGGGCCTTGGGTATAAAAATCAATACCATTCGACAGTTTGATTCAATGTTAGTGTTTGTTAAAGACAATATATATGCCATACCATGTGCGTGCATCACTTAGCAGTGCGTAATAACTTCAATGCATACACCATACTGCCCTGGTGTTCAATGGCAGTAAGATTCAACAGGAGGTTGCATTATATATATATATATATATATATATATATATATATATATATATATATATATATATATATATATATATATATATATATATATATTTATATATTTATATATATATATATCAAGATATAGATAGATATAGGTACGGAGATATAAAGATAGATAGTTGGTAACAGGAATAGTGTCCAGTGCTAAAATCTCTGTACACCAGTACCCTACCAGTGTGGTCATATAAACAATACAATACTGAGATAAGCAACTGTTTCAGACAACAGAACTTCTTGTTATGATTTCTTTATTCATTCACATCGTTAATTTCTTATACAGCCAACATCTGTTTCATTCACACTGCGCGTCTTCAGGGCTTATGCGAACACCATGTCCTTTCATGTGTTGTTCCCTTATAAGTGGTTACTTCCCCCAGTCGCTTAGTATACATCTTCAAACTCTGGATTGCTACTTCTTTCGTGTAAATATAAATTTCTGGTGCTTCTTCCTGTGCAATTTGTATCTGTGTTCTACTCTGGAAATCACCAATATCAGCTCCATACACAAGTTTCATATCTTTTATATGATCCCTATATTATTCTATTCTCCCTCAAAAGTAACCATCTTCCTACTCAAGGCTGGATCTCTGACCTCAACGCCCTTAACTGTCCCCTCAATCTTTCAAACCAAAGGAGCACTTTTCACTCTTGAACACCTCAAAAAAATCAAACCCTTCATCCTGCAAGATGACTTCAAACGGGTCTTCCAATCACTAGTCCTCTCTAAACTTGACTATGGCAACGCTATTCTCACTGGAACCCCTAAATCCCACATAGCCCCCTTCAGAGCCGTGCTCAACATGGCTGCTAGGCTTATTACCAACTGCAAACGTTTTGATCATAGTACGCTGGCCCTCAAATCCCTTACCACATCGAAGGAAGATGCATCTACAAGACTGCCTGTATCACCCACAACACTCTTCACTCTCAATCTCCTGTTTACTTAACTAATAAACTCACAAGAGCGAGAACCACCAGATGGATGAGAAGCTCTAATTGCCTTCTCCTTGTTCCCCCATTACTAAAAAAGAAATCCACCCAGACTCGCTCCTTCTCAGGAAATGCACCTAACATCTGGAATGCCCTTCTGAGGGTCCTTCAATGCAACTCCTCCCACCTCGGCTTCAAAGGAGACCTTAAACAACTTCTCAATAAATACTCAAGTCCATAATTCTTTCAGATCCTGTTATCCTTTCATCACCTGAACAGGCCATCTCTCTGCTAACCTGTCAACCTTTAGTTTTCCCTGTGTTCTCCTTACTGTTTACACCTGTCTCTGCTCTCCTTGGTCTCTCATTTTTTTTTGTTGTCGCTAACTTTTTGTCTGTAAGTTTTTACTTTGCTTAGTTGTCTTGCCCTCTTTTATGTTACCCCTCCCCTCTTACCCCTACAAATGGTTCTTTGTTATATTTTATCGTGTGCCTCTACGTTATACCTCCCCTATTATATTTAACTGTATTTAATCCCTTAATCCTAAAATGTTTGCCTTTCTCCTGTTCTTTGATGGTGAAATTCCCATGTATTGATTGTATTTGCATGTAATTACTGTACCACTGTAATGCCTTTCCCTTGCATCTGTAAAGATCTCTGATACCTCCGGGTCTAGCCAGCACTATACAAATCATTTTTAAACAAAATAAAAAAAAACTATTGTTATACAATGTCTTTAAGGATTGAAGTGTCTCCTTGCTTCTCCTTATTCCCCCTTGATACGGGACTCGCATGTCATACAGCCGCCTCCTTCTTCTGTTATGCCTAATCGATAGGTATTTGTAATTAACAATGAATAAGAGACCTGACCGTCCTCTTAAGTATACATTTAACCCTCATTTATCAGGATTTTGAGAAATTGCGGATCTTTAATGAGACATTATTTGTGGCCACTAGATGGCAATCTTAGCTTCAATGAGTGAAAACTCACTAGGACCAATGTTACCTTTCCGGCAAATAATGCTTTTAAAAACAATTTTCTAAATATCTCCCAGAACATTTTACTTGTATTATTATACTGTGGAAACACAGTCCGCTGGAATTAGCTTGAGATGCCTAGCTCCTTGCTAATTCTGGCTTTAAAACGCAGGTCTCCTGCGAATGACAGTGTTCATCAATGTTGCTTTTGTTTTCCCGACTCTTCTTTCGAAATACTACTCCAGTGTTTTTTTCCTCGCGCTTAATCCGTGCATGTTATTAGTGTTTTAAAATATCCAAATGAAAGTGCTCCTGCGGCAGCGATTTAAGAAAGTGATACTGTGGTGATTAAATGGCACAGTTCACCACATTAACAGTGTCCTGTACTGTGCGAATTGTGAATCACATCTCTGGATGCCGCTTTAGTGCTTCTGCTATGTGTAAATAGAAAATGCTGTCACTCAAAACGTTTCGTTTGTTGGAGAGCTGGCGTAATTATAGCGGACCAGCCATACAGGCGCTACACAGGTGAGTTTGTAGCGCACAGCTGTTACCCGAAGATCATCCTGGCACTGACCGAGCAAATAACATCCTGGAGCTTGTGTGTCCGTTGGAATATCCAAGTTTTAGGTTTTCTCATAACAATAGTATGGTTGGAAAATTCTCCAGCCTATATAGTATGGGAATTCCAAAGTTTCGGTGATAAAAAAAGACTCTATCTATGTCTGCTTAGCCGATCTGAAGGTTCAGCCCTTGTTGCTGGGTGACAGAGCATAGGAGGCGGGAGGGCCCGCAGAAAGCACATTTCTTTGTAGTATTAATTGGTCCCGTTTTGTGTAGCGCTTTGTGTGTGAAACAGAGGTCTATACACATATGGTGCGTTTACGCACAGGAAGCCACTGAGAGGCCTTCAGAGCCCATCTCGGGATTGTTACAATTATCTAGGCCGCTACTGCTAACGACTTTCCATAGTCAACCAGGGAAGAGAGAAGGGCGTGCACACTTGTTTTATAAGAAGAGATAGAAAGTAGTGGAAATAGTTTGTGTACAGCATTGGAAAACAAGAAACGGCAAAAATGACACAAAGGTTTTTACAGAACTAACCGATGCAAGCTGAGATCCGTAGTTCCTCAGGCCACCACCATGGAATCTGCACCAATGATTGTTTGATAAAGAGAAGAATTTTGGTTTAAGTTTTAAGCAGTTTTGACTCATCCAACGGGCCACTGCAAACATACACTTTTGGAATTAAAATTTGATGGTATATGCACACGATTGTCTGTATTTCATCTGCATAGGAGACAATATTGAACCCTAAAGACTTATCCAGAAAGGCTAATGGTGACGTGGGGATATTAAATTGTGTAGAAATGAGGTATGATCTCCAGAGGCACTCACCAGCAAAGAGGAGACTGAAGAGAAGGATAAGAAAAAGAACATCCTCTATATGTGTATCAATAAAATCAAATATTTCTTTTTTGTCTTAAGCAATGGCCTTACTTTAATAAAGTATCCGGATATCAACTTGAATGGCAGGGAAGTTGCGTGACATTTGAGATGTTAGGTGATAAATTCAGATTTCAATGTAACAGACAGAAGATTGGCGATAAGTTACAATTCAATTTAGAGAATATACTTATATCTATAGGAATGCAGTGAATTCTTGACCTACCTATAGATTGTAGCAAACACAGGTGGTCCACTGCGTTGACTATGACCCGGAATGAACTGATATCCGATGGGCCAGGGTTGCTAACACTAGGCACGGTTCAGGCATGGATCAGTGCAGATGGGATTGCCGTTGGAGCACTTTTGGCGTGTCAGCAGCGGATCCACTCTGTGCATGCACTAACGTTGTCGAGGTATTGCCCACCATATCCGGGGCATAGCTTCGGATTTTATATTTTCAATTCCAGCTCAAACACGGGAGAAGCAAATTATAATAGTCAAACTGCAGTCCAGATGTTCTAATCTCACCTAGGAGTCTCCCTTTCTAGTAGTTTTTACTGTGATACTGCAGTTAAACAAATTACATAGTAAAGAAGTTAGAACTTGACAAAAAAATGTCTCGCTCTTTTTTGATCACGTTTTACACAAACATTTGCAATGCAATCGGTCTCGCCTTTGGGACCCTATACATTTTTAGCTATGCAGCATATTATCATGGGTGCTAAGAAACGTAAGGAAGCCAAATTTTTTTGGAGCCCATGATGAAACTGTTAAAGGTCAAACTACAAGGCCCACAATGCAGCGAGTACTTGGTTGTATCCTCTGTCCTCCTACCAAAGAATGGGGTTGTGAAATGCCAAATAAATGTTAGGTCTTAACTTTCTTATATTTCTTATGTTTTTTGTTTTGTAGGCAATGATGGGTGAAACAGCCCATTAGGGGAGATGGCAGAGATGCCTTTCAGATGTAATCAACTAAATTAACACACCTTAGAAAACCTGCAGTGGCCTCCTTTCCAGAAAAATGCGAGCAGCAACAGTTAGAAGTGTACAAACTTGACACTCAGAAATAAAGATTTAGTTGACTGCTTACACCACCACTGTGAAGTGCCGTGTGTGAGCAAGTGCAGCCCATGTGACACTGCCGACCTTCGACAGCCACCAGGGAAGTAAAAAAGCATTTGCAATGCATTTCATTTCATAAGGCTTTAATCGGAACAAAGAACAATGCCCATAAAAGCACATAAAATTAAAAAACATTTTAGACAATATCCAATGTTAAAAACAGAACAGAAAATACAGGCAAGGGGTTAATAAATAATTTAAAAACTCATACTTTTCCTTGCATTGATTGCTTTAAGGAGGAAGGTAGCCGTGAAAAAACAAACACCAGGATGATGCAAGTTAAAGAGCAGTTTCATGGAGTCATTTACAGTCCTGACTCCAAACTTCACAAAATAGGTTTTAAATAGACAATTCGTAAATACCTATACATTTGACACAACAGAAGAAAGTGCATAGTGCTTTGTTCTGAAATATTGTCACATGGACATGGTCCAACCGGGTGTTTGTTCTGGGAAGGGAAAGCCACCAAATTGTGGACTATCCCGATCCTTAATCTTGTTAATACAAACCGGTGTGATGTTCTAGTCACTTGGATCAAATATGGTTGATAACCCACAAATTCATTCAAACCATTATATGACACGCAGGTGGATAGGTTGCCACAATTACTAAGCTGCCTCTCAGAAAGAAGATTAAAAAAGGACTTCTTCATTTCGGATTTAGATAAATCAGAGGCCCCGCAATTGTCTAGTTTGATATCGAGGCCATAGATCGCCTGGAAGCTATCTAGATTGTATTTAATCCATGGGATATTAAAATAATTATCCATAGAGAGGCAGTCATTGTACAGGGCCTCAAAATGCAATTGGTCTCACATTTGTGAAAGTTAACGCTATTGGCGTTGTAAATTACAGCATTTTTTACTTTTGTTTGCAGTTGAGTGATCATATTTGCATAGCGCTATTGCCATGCATATAACCTCGCGGTGCAGGAGAGCCATAAAATGGAAAATAAGTAAGAGGGAATGGAGGTGGAAAATAAATGCCACCAATAGAAAAAGGAATTAAAAGCAGACTTTAATTAAAGTCCATTGACAGTGTTGGCATATGTATTAGTTATACAGTGATGACTAGAAAGGTTTTCATAACTGGCTATTGAGTCACATGCTGGCAGCAAGAGTTGCAGTACCTGTAATTTCAGCTGAAAATCAAACACAACTAAAATACATTGCCACCAAAAGCAGCCAAAGTGACTGCACTACTCATGACTAACCACAGAACATCTTGTCATTGGGCATTACCTGGCGAGTAGGACATGATGACCAACTTTCCAAAAGCGCAGAGCCTAGTCAAATGACCCTTTAATGTTCAATTAAGCCCAGATCAGGACTGTACAGCCATTTTTTCAGAAATTGTGCACTTTTTTATTGATAAAAACATTGTGTTTTTTCGGTGTGTGCCTAGATAGTGACTCAGTTCTTATGATTATTTTTAGACCGGGTACCTATGCAAAGTTGAACAAAGGCCCCTATCTTACCACAGTCAGCAGACACTTTAACTGCGTGTTGGTTGCATCGATGTGAAAGGGCACGGGTTTCTCAGCACCAGCAAGGGAGATTACTGAAGGGTATTTTGTGGAGGTTTTCATACTATACAGCAGCATGTAGAGCCGGTTGATGAAAGGTATAACTATTTAACTGGTAAGCGAGCAGTGGGGCAGCAAGCACATAACTTTCAATTATCATACAAAATAGGGGCTGAAGGCATTGCCTTTCTCCCTGCAACCTTCATAATCAGATTAATTACTCTAATTCACCTATTTGGGCAAAATGTTTAACACAAAGACAGGTGGAATATTGGTGATGTCTAATGCCGAAAAGAAATTCCAAAATGCAGAAGGTGGATCCGATAAAAAGCTTATGGAAACATTTGAACAGTGGCATTAACCTTTTGATTCTAAAATGGAGATAGTGAAAGGCACAACGAGGATGCACATTTGAGTTACAAGCCGTAAACATGCTGCTCCAAAGCATGTGTGCATTCAGCAAACTGAGTAAAATGGACTTAATAATATTTCCGTCAGTCATGCCATTTTCTTGTAACGCACCAAGGTCATAAGCCGGCTGCTAAAGAGCGCATAGTGCATAAAAACTTGCTCTATCCCCTTGCAGCACTCCTCACACACCCGCTACCCAACACTGAGAGGACATGGTGGAATAATACTGCAATGCCTTATGATGTTACCAAATGATAGGGCCACACAACTTGAAGTTACAATGTAAATCAAGCAGCGACAGACGGAAAGCAATTAAAAACAGCGACACGCTGAATGCAACGAAACACCTGCGTGGTGGGGGGGCTTGGCAACCGCCTTTAACCCCTTCCATGCTCATGACGAGCTGAGCTTGTCATGAGTTGCGCCGCTCGCATGCACATGACGAGCTCAGCTCGTCATGTAACGCGGTAAATCGAAAAAAGCCGCACAGCGCAAAAATGAACGCAGCACGCATGCGGTTAAAGTTGTTGCCGCCCATTAGGTCAATGAAGTTAAGACCGCAGGCTAGAACTCAGACCAGCACTACCCTGTAGTGCGGGGGCTCGGGCACGCCTTTGCATGTCTGCAGCAACAACTTATTGTAATCACCGTGGCTGGAGAACACAAGCCAGCAGAATGTAGGCTTTTCTCCTGAGCGGGTGCAACAGCTGCTGGGTTCTGTAGCCGCTTCTTCAGGGTGGACATGAAGCAGAAGGTAAAAGGAGCTCCATTAAAGATGACTGACTACAAAGAGCATCTTGTTCAGGCTTGTCATCACTATGGTCGGACATTTTTCCCAAGCGGGCACCATTCTCAACTCAGGCAATATTTTCTTCACATTTAGGATTACAAAATGAAGTATAGAACAAGTAATACGAATATATTACTGCTCCCTTCTCTGATTCTGCAGAGCGGTATTGCCACCCTGCTCCAAAACCAGACTCCAGCACAAGCGAGGCTGCCAGTACATACTATTTTTTCAGCCAAAACAATTTCAGTGAGAACTGGTTGGT
The DNA here is from genome assembly GCF_964261635.1 of Lissotriton helveticus. Taxonomy (NCBI): domain Eukaryota; kingdom Metazoa; phylum Chordata; class Amphibia; order Caudata; family Salamandridae; genus Lissotriton; species Lissotriton helveticus. Next base: position 39,514,374 of record NC_136058.1, read on the forward strand.
GAAATAGGACACTACTATAAACAAAGTTTAAAGACATCAAAGTGTAGCATGGAGCCTACATGCTATAGCTTAAAGTATTTGCAATGCTATCGATCTCACATTGAAATGCGAGACCTCTGGCGTTGCAACCAAATGGCCGCCATTGTCCCGGATGCTTCGAAAGTGAAATCAGGCATGGCCCGCTGAATGTAAGCATTGTCGTGCCTAATGCAGGAGAAACTCAATAACTAGAATAGTACACATACCGTGTAACAACCAAGTAAAGGGGCCAGTAGCCATGAGAGTTTACAAATGATGACATGGCTGTACTATGCAGGGACTAAAAAGCCTATTTAGGAATCAGAAAACAGCATTTACAAAGGGCAAAGACACAAGCCAATGAAAAATATCGGCAGGTGAGTGGGTAGGGCTTCTCTCTCATACTGAACTACAACAGATCATCGCCAGAGCAGCACTGGTACGCTTGCTCATGCTCGACCTAAAATATGATGCGCAACAGTAAGATATGTGTTCACCATTTTATCAGTTGGGAACAACTTCATTAAGTGCGCACTAACTTATTAACAGAATTGTTTATTTAGTTTGATGTCATGGATAATCATGCAGTGCCCCAAACACTGGTGTAAAAGCCATAATAAATAGCCATGGGCCTTGCAGGTATGAACGTTGGGGCTGGGCAGGTGGGGATTTCGAGAGACGTCGACAAGGGAAAATTAATTATTTATTTAATTTCCCTCGTGGTCATCTGTTGAATCCCCCACCAAACTCGGCCCCACAACTCTTACTCGCACGGGAGGCAGCTGATAATAAAATGAATGATTAGATGAAGGAATGAGTGAATTATCTAGTCATTGTTTCATTGATTTGCCGATGAATAATCATGCTGTGACCCTGATAAATAGGCCAAAAGAGACTAACAGACTAGTACAAGGGACCCATTGTTTAAAAATGTCCAGCCCATAATGTGAAGCAGGATTCATCAATAGGCCCCAATAGACCTCTAGAGTCATTGAGCTTGAAAGGGCTCCCGAGCAACGTTTCCAGCTCCTGATGTTGTTCATGTACCTTGGATAAAGAGATATCGACTCAAAACAAAAGTACTAAAAATGGAAACCTTGATAGCATGTTTGAGAATTTTGTTGAGTGATTAAAATAAATGGGACACAGACTTGTAACATTTGCTCAAAAGTAAATAAGCATGATAGTGTGAGCAATTTAACTTGATGGCATTATCAAAAGTCCCTTATTTCCTGCTCACAAACTGAAGTGGCCATACCTCATTTTGTAGAAAGCTCCTGCAATACTAGAAACGTCCCCCATTAACACTTTGCATGCTCATGACGAGCTGAGCTCGTCATGAGGCACGGTGCTCCGGTGCTCATGACGAGCTCAGCTCGTCATGAGCCGTGGAACGCTCGCATGCAGGGATAATTCCCCTGTTGTGCTGAGTGTTCCACGGTAACCGGTGCACCTGTGACGAGCTCAGCTCGTCATGAGCACAGGAGCGCCGTGCCTCATGACGAGCTGAGCTCATCATGAGCATGCGGGCGCTGTGCGCGCCCCCTACCCCCAGCACAGCGGGGGAATTAATCCCCACAGCGAAGGGGCTAATGTGTTGACTCTTTAGTATTTAGGAATACTGAGTTTTTGATAGTGACTGAGTCATGACCAGGCTAGGTTTTTGTAAATGAGCCATTATGCTAAAGTTGACGAGTTTTCAGATAAAAACATTATCTAACAGTTGCTAGCATTTGGAAGAATTCCAATTCCAAAAATGTAAAGAGGGTTGTAACACTAAAGTTACATTATTAAACATAATGCTCACAGTTTAAGTTACACATACATTTCTGTTTTCAAGTAACGTAGACATCTTTAGAGTGGATTAAACTCTTAAAATCTTCTCCAAGAATAGCTGTAAATATTTGTCAGTGAAAATTATAACATTTGTATGCATTAATTTTGTAATTTGAAGTTAAAGATGATCATGTTTGCACAATTTAAGGTCTAAGGTTACTGTATTAAAGTGAATCAAGTATTGCGGTATAAATTATGTTTATAATGCAGACTAATTCAATACTTCTTTCAAATTACTACATTCACTAGAATATTTTAAATCCACTGCAACATGATGAATTCTCAGAAATCTCTAAGAATGTAATCAATATGTTACACAGGGAAACATGTCTGTTAGTCAGCCAAGATGCTCCTTTTTGAGCTACTATATTCTTCCAGGCGTACAACAGAACTCTACACAATGTATTACTCTTTTTTAGAGAACCTTCACTACCCACATCATCCTGATAACATAAGGATTATTTTGGTATGATTTTATCTTGGCATGATCCATGATATCACTATAGAATTTTGGTAACATCACTAGGACTGTTTCTCAGAATGACCCTCCATCATGGCCTCACCCCTGTCTTAATTACTGCAGCATTGTCTCCCATCCTCCTAAAGAAAGTCTAAGATATGGAAACTCTGGCAGTTGTAAGACTGTTTATCTGAATCAGCCCTAATCTGACAATGCTGCTAGATATGCCTCAGTGAGGCTCTAGTCAGTGAATCCTGAAGTGAAGGAAATTAGCCCTTCATTAGTCCAAGTTCCTACACAACCACAAAGGTGGATCTTGGTAGATAAGGATAGAGATATTCACCACAAAGAGCTTTAGAACAGTGTTTCACTTCTACAGACTATGGGCCCGATTCCAATCTCGTTTGGTAGGCCTCTAAATTGGTTTTGGAATGAGCAAATCCAATACGGAGCCTATGTTTCCGACCAAATCATCTCGGGTTCCGAATGACCGAGTACGATGCAAAGATCTCGTCCACGTTGACCGAATCGTTTCCAAACCCGATCCTGGTAGTCCGACTCATTCGCAGCGGATTTGTGCCACGCAATGGAGCCGGCTTTCGAACGATGCAGGATTTGGACAGCCGTATCTACTCGGTTTTGCAGGGACAAAATGACTGTGGAAATCGGACTTCGGGGGTTGTGGCAGGTCCCCCTTCACCCGGGGCCCTTTGAATCGGTCGCAAGGGGGTACCCATGGGTCCCCCTTTCCATATATGCACAGTGCGGTGGGCAACATGGGGTGCCTGCCACCGGGTGCACGCTTTTCCCCACCCACCCCTTTTTGTCATGGGAGCCTGTGTACTCGTTCGGTACACGACCTCTCGTTGAGTTCAATGGGAACCTGAGCAAATCAAGTCCGTCACTATACGGACACATTGGAATCGGTCGCTCGGACTCCCGGAGCAAGAGTCATTTGGAAAGCCCTCCAGATACGAGTTGTCCGGAGCGCTTTCCGATTGAGATCGGAATTGGGTCCTATATCTTGTCCAAATTTCTCTTGTCTGCAAGCAGCAAAGGAAGTAGGACTACAAATATTAGCATATTATCACCTTTGTTTTAGGGCCTCAAAATGGAGTTATTTCGCATATAGATGGCCCAATTGTGTCAATCATTTAAACATATCTCTAAACATTTGAGAACATTAGAAGTCAATGTTCTAAAACTATTATTTATTTTTATATTCAGTACATCATGAGCATAAGTTACCTTTTTGCTTTACCTTGTAAATGAAAATCATAAATACTTAATATTAAGCATGAGCACAAAATCCGTTCCGCTCGCGAATTTTGCGGATTTTCGGTAAATTCGCAATCCGTGAACTCCCGCGAATTTACCGAAAATCCGCAAATCCGCGAGCGGCGGATCCGGGGGGCAAAAGTTCAAGCCTTCAAGCTTGAAGTTGTTGTAACTATTTTAGGATGGCGCCGGCAAGCTGCCAGCGCCATCCTAAAATAGTTACTAAGTTAGCTTCAACAGGAAGCACTAATAGATAAAATAAAGCAGGTGCTCGAGCACCTGCTTTATTTTATCTATTAGTGCTTCCTGATGAAGCTAATTTAGTAACTATTTTAGGATGGCGCTGGCAGCTTGCCGGCGCCATCCTAAAATAGTTACAGGATGATGGACAGCTCACTCAAGGGACCCCTGCGCACATCGGTGCGATTGCATAGTAACACACACATGGTCGCTGGAACTAGTTGAAGCTCAAATTCAGTGACTCATTCATCAGCCCAAAAACAATCGTGAGCGTCGTCGAGGCTGGGCAGGTGTGCCTTCTTCCCAAATCTACCGTCGAAAATCAGCTGTGATGCTGGATAGAGGCCTTTGTATCCTTGACTTTCACGAGCACAATCCTCGTGCCACTGCTGACAGCTCACTCAAGGGACCCCTGCGCACATCAGTGCGATTGCATAGTAACACACACATGGTCGCTGGAACTAGTTGAAGCTCAAATTCAGTGACTCATTCATCAGCCCAAAAACAATCGTGAGCGTCGTCGAGGCTGGGCAGCTGTGCCTTCTTCCCAAATCTACCGTCGAAAATCAGCTGTGATGCTGGATAGAGGCCTTTGTATCCTTGACTTTCACGAGCGCAATCCTCGTGCCACTGCTGACAGCTCACTCAAGGGACCCCTGCGCACATCGGTGCGATTGCATAGTAACACACACATGGTCGCTGGAACTAGTTGAAGCTCAAATTCAGTGACTCATTCATCAGCCCAAAAACAATCATGAGCGTCGTCGAGGCTGGGCAGGTGTGCCTTCTTCCCAAATCTACCGTCGAAAATCAGCTGTGATGCTGGATAGAGGCCTTTGTATCCTTGACTTTCACGAGCGCAATCCTCGTGCTGTTCCTGTGACCAGGAGCTTCTTTCTCTTCATCTGCTGCTCTGATCGGTCTCTGACCATTTATACACACAAGAGGCACTTAAACTCGCACAGAAGACCCCCCCCCCCGAGTGGGGCAGAGGGCAGAAGACCACAAAAACAAGTTGGGCAGAGGGCATAAACAAGTGGGGCAGAGGGCAGAAGACCACAAAAACGAGTTGGGCAGAGGGCAGAAGAGCACAAAAACGAGTGGGACAGAGGGCAGAAACGAGTGGGGCAGAGGGCAGAAGACCACAAAAACGAGTTGGGCAGAGGGCAGAAGACCACAAAAACGAGTGGGGCAGAGGGCAAAAGGGCACAAACACGAGTGGGGCATAGGGCAGAAAGGCACAAAAATGAGTGGTACAGAGGGCAGAAGGGCATAAAAAACGAGAGGGTGGCAGTGATGAACCAGAGGGCGCATCACGGTCTCACCCCAAAAAAAACCCGCGAACACGCAAAGCGCCCCGCGAACATGCCAAAACGCCCCGTGAACACGCAAAGCGCCCCGCTAACACGCAAAAATATAAAAATCCGCAAATTTGCACAAATTCGCAAATTTTGCGGATCGCGAATTCGCAAATTCACGAATCGCGAATTCGCAAAATTCGCCCATGCTTACTTAATATTCTTTAGTGAAATGTCGTCCTTCCTTTAGCATAGGTTAATTCCAGAGTTATGATTTTGCTAGTCTGTAAACTATTTTTCTCAAGGAAATTGTGTGAACTCAAATTTAACCCAATTGGAGGTTGAACAAAGTTTTACATTGAATGGGTTTGCATTTTATTAACCTTATAAAGATGGGTTTAGAGAGAGTGAAACCTTTCAAAGGGGTAGGTGATAGCCCTCTTGAATGAGAAAATTGAGAATATTAACTTTTACAGTTGATTATTACTTTCAATTTTAATTTCTTTGTGAGCTTCTTTGTATGGGGTGAGGGATTAAGAGTTTCACTTCTAATAGCTGAAAAGAATTTTAAGACTCTGTAACATTTTAAAACCCAGTGATACATTGGAGTGTTGCTTTTTAATCCTACTGGATGATTCAGAGCAGTGAATGACCAAAATATTGAAAATATTGTGTGACCAAAATATAGCAGTAAGAATATTGAGTACAAGAATATCCTGAAGGCAAGTTCCCACAGCTAAGCCAAGTTTTGCTATGCTTACCTCCATAAATATGTAACTTGGGGGCATATGTATGAAACAAATTTTTAATCGCAAACACTGCGAATTGCAAAAAACAGCATTTGCGATAAAAAATTTGCGATGTATGAGGCAAAGTAAGAAATCGCAAATATAGCGATTTCTTATACTGCGAAATGAAAAATCTGCAAATATCTGTGAGAATTCTAAATCTGCGATTTTTTCAGTTTGCGATATTCGCAAAATGGAAATCGCATTGTAAGAAATCGCAAAGAAATTTATGAAAAATTCGCAATTTGCAAAAAAGTCACATTCGCAAATTAAGAAATCGCAATTACCACCAATTGCATGCAGGTGGTAACCATGTGCAAGGTACTTAAACGAGCCCATAATGCAACAGATCCTTCCACAATGGAAGCATTATTTGTGATAGCGAGGTTGCTGCGAATTCGGGCTCTTGCAGGAGATGGAGGAGAGGAGATGAGACAAGAACAGATCTTCAGGCTGCTCGTCACTCTGTTCCAGCAGACTGAAGAGGTGATCCATGACAAGTACAGGCTGCACCCACAGACCATTTTGGATCTGATTGAGGAGCTGAAACCCTATTTGGAACACCCAACACGCAGGACCCAAACAATTCCCACCCATGTGCAGGTCCTGTGCTCCCTGCACCTCCTGGCCTCAGGGAGTTTTCAAGGGGTGATAGCAGAGGTTGGCAGGGTCTCATAGAGTGCCCTGTCACACTTTTTCCATGCCTTTGTAAATGCAATGCTACAGAGGCTACCACATAACATATACTTCCCCAGCATCCAACAGGCATTACAGCAAACAAAACTTGACTTCTACCAAATTGCACGTTTCCCCCATGTCGGCTGCAAAGATGGGACCCATGTGGCCATCACACCCCTATCAGCAACTGAATATTTCTACAGAAACCGTAAATGCTACCATTCCCTGAATATACAGATTGTATGCAATGCTCAGTATATCATCAATGACATTGTACCTAAATACCCAGACAGTACTCACAACTCTTTCATCTTTAGACATAGTGGGATACACAAACGTCTGAGTGCTGGGGAGTTTGGAGAGGGGTACCTATTAGGTAAATGAATGGCACACATGCACCCATCCAGTACATCTTCTGAGGGGTGGGGGGGGGGCAGTGACTCACCTATTGTGTCTATCCCTGCAGGTGACAGTGCCTATGCAGTGCGGGACTTCATCCTGACCCCGTACCTGGAAAATGCAAGGGAAAGGAGATACAACAGGGCACGTTTAGAATCCTAAAGAGCCGGTTCCGGTGCCTGCATAAAAGCGGAGGAGCACTGCAATACAACCCTGAGACCTGCTGTAAAATTGTGGCAAGCTGTGCAATGCTCCATAACATGGCTATCAGGAAAGCACCACAATTGACGTGACCGATACTGATACATCGGATGACGATGGCCCAGTTCCCCCTGGCAGACCAGCATCAGGAGTCGGGGCAGCTGCCGGATATCAGAGATGGACTGAGATCACACAGAACTACTTCTAGGTGAGTAAGGATGACATGAGGTAAAAACATGATTTAAATCAGTACTGTGTTTATTCATAGATCAAACACATTGACTGTTGCTGTCCCCAGCACATGTTATGTCCACAGTGCAGGTAGTTCCAAAAAAAGTGTTCAATATGTATTAATGGGTTGCATCAACCATTGACGCTACTGTGTAAATGTACAGTTCACCTCCGTCGGTGACGGATTGCTGCAGGCCGTTCTCCAGGCTGAGTGCCCTCCGTTGGGTACCTAGGTGCTGCACTCTGTCTGCCATTGCGCCTTCTAGCATCTGGCAATGTTGGTGTGTTGCTACTCCTGCTTGATGTCTCCTCACTCTCCTCAGAGACCATGAGTGCTGTGCGACCTGAGTTTGCCGTCTGCATCTGCTCTACTGCACTAGTGACCTGCACCAGGCTTCTTGCAATGGCGTTGCAGCAGTGTGACATTTCCACCTGCTTGGTAATGCTGTGACGGTTCAAGTTGCTGGTGGTGGTGCACAGGCGGTTTACCGCCTTCGTGTAGTTATGCAGACGTGCGTTGGCTTGTTGGGCAGCCCTGTCCCTGACTTCTTGGTCATGCTTCAATGTGACACACAGGTCACGCATGGCACCTACCATGGCCATGATGCCCTCCCCCATGTAGCGCTGATTTTTGTTCAGTCTGCTGAGCTGCCTAATAATAGAGCGCAGTGATTTCTGTTGCAGGCGCTGTACCTGCAGCATGCTGTTCTCAAGACCTGCAAAGACTGTGTGATCTTCATCTGTGGCAGTGCTGGTCCCGGGCCTTGACCTGCGTGTTTCCGTTCCTGGCACACTCATTTTTGGGGTTTCCTGGCCACGTCTGTGTGAGATACCCTGCCATGCCTCTCTTTGCTCACTCTCCTCCCCTGTGGCCTCTATGTCATCCTCCATTGGTGGCAGTGGGGACACATATGTGCGCTTCCTGCGCATGATTGGTGTGTGCTCTGTCTCATCACTTGAGTCCCCATCATCAGCCTGATCCTCTGGATTTCCAAAATCATCTCCCTCTGCACTGTCATCAAGTGTCCTGGATTGTGCTGTGGATGTAAAGGGGAAGATATGAGTTTGTGTCATTGTCTTCATTTTGCACTCAATAAAGTTTCTACAATTTGTCTTGGCAAACTTCTGACACTCTCTTATTCCCTTATCACTGATTCACATGTTGCATTTAATTTCCTATGTCTCATGGACACACTATCATACATCTAACTACGTCTCCCATGATGCATTGCTGGGTGTGCTGTAAGAAGTGGACCGGAGTGACATGTGTAGTTTTTTTTGTGCATTTCCGACAGTGTGCATGGGATGGGGATGTGTGCAGTTATATTTAGCATGCATCTTACCTTCGCTGCTGGTTGCAGGGTCGGGGCTGTCTATGCCAGCCACACCACTGACGCTCTCAGGCAGGCGGGTTGACTCCACCAGCTCCTCTTGGGGTGTTTTGGTCTGTTGCTGTGGATGATCCTCCCCCGGTCAGGTTGGACTCCATCAGTCTGGCTGCCACCCTCTCCTTCGACCTGTGCCGCACGTCATACCACCTTTTCCTTAGTTCTTCCACTGTGCGATGGGTCACACCCAAAGCATTGACTTTTTCCTGAATGTCCATCCAGATCTTTCTTTTCCTGGACTCAGAGACCCGCAGTGACTTTTCCCCAAAGAGGAGCTCATGGCTGCACACCATCTCCTCAATGAGCACCTCCTGCTCCTTGTCAGAGGTTTTGTGCTTCCTCTTCCTTTTTTCTCCCTCCTTGCCCTCATGTTGTTTCTGGGACTCCATTGGGGTTGTTCCTCTACTGGGCTGACTCCTCACACTCTCCAAACAGCCTCTGACTGTGGCTCAGACAATCAGGTGCAGCAAATCACTCCCACTTCCTGGTTGTGAAGTCATCAGGCTGCACCTGTATTGCAGATTCCCATTTTTGCGATTTCTTAATTTTCTAATTTTGCAATTAAGGAATTGAAAATCATGTTTCTGAGACTTTTTTGTGAATTTTAAATAATCGCTATTTGTTAGTGATTTTTTGCATACATCCCGATTTGCGAATTTCAAACGGGGAATCGCAAAATATCACAATTTGAGATTCGCAAATGGGGATTTTCATACATATCCCCCCAGATGATTAATGTAGAATTAAGAATAGTAAATCTATTCTTACTCATTTGCACTTACCGTCTCAATATTTTTGTCCTTAGTATTTATGGCACAAAATGTTGGTCACATGATATTTTTGTCCTTCATATTCTGTCAGGCAATCACCAGAGCAATGTTGATTTATAATAGAGAAAAGGTCAAACTTTGTGTAATAACTTTACAAATGTCAAAATTATTTTGCAAATGTCCATTGGTGCTTACCTTGCTCCAAGAATCACTGTATTACCTCAACACAGCTCAGCAGGGAAAGCTTTTATAATCACACACTGCTACAAAAAGAACACTACTGTCTCAGATTCTTTGCTAGCACCTCAAAAGTCAATGCATATCTGCAAACAAAATCTACCAAATGAGAGCTAATTTATCAATCATGCTGCATGACACAGAAGATGAACAAACTAAGTTTGGCAATTTTTTGCATTTGTCAAGCGTCTGACATATAGCATTTGCTTGCAGAGCGAATACAAGTAAAAAGTTGATGTTAGGAATTTTTAAACGAATATAAGCAGCAACACAGCTAGATATGCAACCTTTACTGTTGGTTATTATCTTCAATATCTAGTCCGGTAGGCCAATTCTTGATCCATAGCAAAAGCTGTAGGAGGTAAAAGTCTCCTGATTGTTAAAAATGTAGGGGCATATTCACAAGGAGCAATCGCCGAATTAACGGCACTTTATTGCAGCCAAAGTCGTGATAAATGTACCCCACCATTCACAAGCTGGTGCTAACACCCCACAGCACCAGTATTCCCGGAATAGCAGCCGCAAAAAACATCGCCACAGAGGACCCCGCAACTATCGCTTATGAAATGCAGAGTAGACGTTCCTGTGCACAAAGCAGCGACAACACCACACCCCAAAATTCACAACGACCAGACAGATCGGCGATAAGAACACAAAACACGCGATAAGGTGCGTTAGCAGCAGGAAATTTACACCTGCTCTGACCTGGTGTAAAGTCAGATGGCAGCCTGCACCACAATAGGGAGACCAGGCCAGGGCGTCATTGGAAGGGCAACAGATGTCATGGAGCAACTGAACATGCAGCCCGGACACCCAAGAGGGCCACAACACCCCCCGGCACACCCCCCCTGGACCACCACAGAGGCAGCACAGACAAAGACAGCGGCCCCCAGAAAACGCACCTGCCTCACAGGCACAACATCTGACAACGTCACTTTTCACTACAGGCTGAAAGGGACAACCCTCCTACACATTCGCACCATCATCACCCAACAGGCCAACCGCACCAACACAGCGGATATCCAACATCCCACCCCACACCAAGCTACTGGCTGTGCTGCACCTGTTGGCCCCTGGCACACCCCAACCAACACCCGCCAGAGTTGGCGGAGTCTCACAGACAGCCACATCGAAGTCCTCCACACCTCTCCTGGACATCACCATCACCCTGGCACCCCAGGCCCCATTCGGCCAACACAGTGTGGAGGAACTGTTGGAGACGAACCAAGGACCATACGCCATAGCTGGATGCACAAACGTGTTGGGGTCAATCCACTGCACATATGTCCCACCTGTGCCCCCTGGTGACACAGCACACAATCAGCGCAACAGGAAGCACACGTCACACATCTATGTGCAAGCAAGATCAGAACACTGTGGGACCTTCACCAATGTCGCATCAAGATACACAGCCACTGTGCATGATCACTTCACACTCCGACAGTCCATCAGCAACCAGCCTTCCCAGGATGGCACCAAGGGAAATGCACAGCCCCTTGGCAAGTTCCCAATTAATAGCCCACTCACCTCAACTCCACAACCATGAAATCCTCAACTCTGGCAATGCCACATGTCACGAATTCACAACCAACATGCACAATAACATGTGCAACCACCAGACACGATAGAACAACTTACAATGGTGACCTTGGGAAGCCGTGAACATAACCAATCAATGGCATGGCATCTCAGCCACACAATAGACAAATGTGGGGAGAGGTGGCAACCAGGCATGTGTGAAGGATGCACAATGCCAAGAGTGGCGGCGAAGTGCTGGACAGACCGCACCTTGCAGAACAGACCCATATACATGCCGACATACACCTCTGGTGTATGGATTGCAGAGGACAGTGGACGCAACCATGTCACCCCGGCCAGTGTGGGTCCTCGTGTAAATGTTGGCTGTTATACCCCCCGTAAGCATGAGCAGAGTGGGCTGGGCTGGCGTACGCCAGGCCAGCGTAGGGGTGTGAATAAAAAGCACGTAGCCTTGGGTGTGGTCCTCATCTGGAAAGCCCAACGTCTCCGCCAGGGTGGCGCCTCCCACCCCGCCAAAAGGTCGACGCCTTCCTCGTTAGTGGAGTTGCCTGAGATCCTGTGCGCCTGTCGTACCCCGGCCTGCTGGAGCACAAACCCGTCAGGGCCGACCCTGCGCAGCCAGGCCACACTGATCAGCAGCCGACACCAGCGTGTGTCAAGGAGGGCCCACCACATGCCAGTGTAAACTCCAAGCCAGAGGCCTGCGACCCAACCAGACTGTTAGACAACGGCTGTCCCCCTGAAGTTGGCCACATTACTCCTTCCTTGTTGACATATTCTACCGGCGTTCTCAGCGGCCCAGTGGGTCCCCTATGTGAAACTTTGTCCTGGCTCATGAATGGCAATGACTCCAAATCCGGGCCAGCGGCCACAGCACCAGACCCCCCTGATCAGTGAGGCATAGTTCGATATGGGCATCTTGCGACATGTGCTGCCACAAACCCTATTTAAGGCCATACGGCGACACATGCTGCCACAAACCCAGTTCAACGCCAGCCGGCGACACATGCTGCCACAAACCCTGTTCAATGCCATCCGGCGACACGTGCTGCCACAAACCTTGTTCAACATCATCCAGCGACACTTGCTGCCACAAACCATGTTCTTCGGCAGCCGGGGACAAGTGGATGAGGGACCAGGACTACCCTGCAGACCAGTGGGTCTCACATCCAGCACCTAGTCGCGATTCACAAGTCCACACCAGTGGTTGCACGGAGAGGAGTAAGAGGAAGATGCGGTTTGGTCCGGACAAAAGCCAGGTCACAGTCATGGAGGTGACTGAACATGTGGTGCCCCTGAACCTGAACAACGCAGGCCACCGGGGCCACCAACCTATGCCGGTGACAATCAGTGAATGGCCCATGCTGACCGCTGCATCCGGCCTACACTGCTCTCGGCCTAGGAGGCGCTCAAGTAGGACACAGATTCTGAACTGAACATCGAGCATTCAAAGGCAGATTACATATCATTGCACGCAAGGAGAGGTGTAAGAGGTTGATGACTTGCATCTTGCTGGAGAGAAAAGGATCATCGTTATGGAGGTGCTCATACACTACCGACAACTGCCCTGGTGTCACTAGCACTGTGCATCACGAGCCAACGACACGTGGATGTGGATTTGGGCCACTGCTGACCGGTGCCTCCGGCCTACACTGCAGTCCAGTAGGTCACAGAGTAATAATTCAGCAATGGCGGAGTTCATATCAGTATACCGGCATCATCGCAGACTGCATCCCCACTCAGCCCCGGTGCCACTAAGTCTGTTCCCCGACATTCATGGACACTCTCTGGTCGAACTTTGGTGGTGTCTGAGTCTATAGACTAGGGGGCAGTTTTCATCCTCATGTAGCTGATACCGAATTGGTGGTGGAAACGAGGCTGTCGTATTCCACTCCTCCATTTGCTGCTTCCAGATGAAATCAAACCTTTCAGCGTCTTGCCCCGGAGGACACCTCCCATTGTCCCCGATACCCTCCGCAACATACACCTCGGACATTGATGGTGACCCGATCAGGTCGCATGGCCCATCTGACTGCACCGCAAGTCACCGTCCCGTGGCTGGGTGCCTGTGCCGGCCGCAGTGCATCCGGGGCCACTAACTCTGTGCAGATCAAGTCCAGGACCCCTTCTTTGGAGACATTGGATGGGCCCTGAAGTTTAGGCCTTGGGGCCAATAGCGCCATTTCTCTGTGCCCTTGCGTTCTACGCAGCCTCTGGACCCAGAAGCGTCCCACCTGGGCTCACACACCAAAGCGAGTCCAAATCGGCCCGGATGACGCATTACCGCAGGAGGCACACGCCACCAATGCAAGGACCACCTCCAACCGCCATCTGCCAGAGTTTAAATGGTGGTCCTGACAGACTTACGGAGTTGCTCAGGCCTGTCGTGGATGCCATCATCAGCCTGATGCCCTGCTCAGCACTCCAGGCGCCAGTGACTCAGTGCACCACAGGCCATTATCTGTTGCTGATTGTGTTTTGTGCTGTGGAGCGGTTGTGCAGGTATGTCACCTCAAACAGTGTGGGGGCCCTGAGACGTTGATGGGGAAGTTGATGCAGGTCTAACACACACCACTGCATCTGCATCACGAACATATCGAAGGGACACAATCTGAGACTTTTTCTACACATGAGCGCACTTATCTCTAGTGTCCAAACCCCATTGCACTGCAACTCACGGACACTACTGTTTGCATTTTGGCTGTCCTCTGGACTTTCTCCGGCTCACTCCATGTTGCTCAGCAGTTGACTCTGTATTGCATGTGTTATCTGTTTCTGTTGCACTGGTGTCCAATGTTCAAGTGTTTGCCAGCACCAGACATTCCGTGCGGAATGGCTTGCACTCACCCCACACACATCCAGCACAGATGTCACTGTACATGTGGCACTGCCAATAAAGGGGTCGGGCATATGTGCCCGTAGCCAGTTCAACATGATATCTGCGTGTGTTCCTGTGGTGTTGTAGTATGCATGTGGGCCCTGGGCCCTACAACATTACTTTGTGCTGTGTACATCGGATGCAGACATATTACGGCAGGCAACGGTTTTGAGACTGGACATCTAGCTTTGTCGTCACCCACTCAATTCGTAAGGGGATTGGCCAGGGCCATTGTATGCGCAGCCACCATGGGTGTGTGACTGCTATTTGAGCACCCCTGTGCGTGATTCTGTGCTGTGCCTGTGCATCTGCATGTGTCTCTATTGCAGTGTGGGTCTCTTTAGTGGGGTGTGGGTGGGCCCTGAAGGTTGATAAACCCCTACGTATGTGCCCTTGTTCGCATTCCATGGGTTCGGCCCCCACCCACACCTGTTGGGCCATCTCCTTTTGGCATGCTGACACATGGCATTGGGATGCCATGTGTGGGTGGGTGAAGTATTGTGAGCCAGCTGTGCTTGTGGGTGCTTTCTGCTGTGTGGACTGTTGCAGGCTCGGTGTTCTCCTCTGAGTAACTTGGCTGGCCGGGTCCTGGTGGGGGGTTGTGTGGGATATCCATGGGCTGTTGTAAGGCGTCAGTGTCAGCGGTGTGGTCATCCGCTCTGGTATCACGGATGTGTTGTGTTCTGTGCTCTGCTGAAGGTGTTGTGTGCCCCTCTGCAATGTGAAGGGGAGGTGCATGTTGACTTTGTGTTGACATATATGTTTGCGCATTGTGCTGGTTTGCATGCAGGCTGCATGGCAATGACCATTTTGACTGTTTGTGGGTGCTGGATTATTCTGCAGGTAAGTATACATTTGGACTACATGACGGATGTGAGCTCGTATGCGTACATTTCCATTTCAGTGTTTCCCACTCTGTCAGATGTAGTGGGCATGTTTCTGTGCATGTGTGGAGCCAGTTGTGTCCTCTGTCCGCAGTGTCGGATATGTATGTTGTGCCATGTTGTCGTCAATGTGGGTGTGCTGTTCATGCTATGTGTGTGTGCTGCAGTGTGCCAACGGGATCTGGGACATGATACTGGGTGTTTGTGGGTGTTCGTGGCATTCTCTGTTGATGTTGTGTCAGGTCCTCTCGAGCTGTGTCCGTACTCCCTACTCCTTGCACCGTCTCCACACTGATGACTGTGGCCTGGGTTTCCTCCAACTCCTCCGGGGGCACTGGACTGCCACCTCCTGTTGCCGTTGCTGCCTTCCTGCTGGCAGCGGGTTGGTGCCTGGATTAGGCAGTCACGTCATGCCAGCACTTATTGGCCTCCTAGATTGGCCTCCTCAGCACTCCGACTGCAATCCAAGTAGCCTGCTAGTGGGTCAGTTGCTGGTAGTGTTCTGTCACCTCCGTGATGCTGGTCTTGTTTTCCTGCGGTCTTCACCCCGTCTTCCTCTTCCTCTTCTCCTTGGCCTTCCCCAACACCGTTGTTCCTTGCTGGTAGTCTGTGTGGGTTGTGGGGTGTGAGTTGGCCTCTGTGCTGGGTCAGGGTGCATCCATGTTGCTACGTGCTTTAGCTTGTGTCTGGTGTATTTTTTCTGTGGTTATTTGCCGCTTTATCCGGTGTCTATCGCAAGCTACCGCCTTGTTGTGAATTCCACGTTGACACAGGGTTCTTTTCCCACGATAGGCTGCGATGTTGAAATTTGCGTTAAGCTACTCTTGCGGTAGTTATCAAACGTTTTTTACGTAGGTAATGGAAATCTGTATCTACACCATCTACTGACACTTGAATCATAGTGATAGAGCGCGCGAGGTCACCCAGCCAATAATTTCGCCGTTTCCGGCTTCGGGCCCATATACTTTCAATTCACAATATTCATTGACAGGGCGACTTCACGGGCTGCTACCAATTTGTGTGAATTCCCTACTGTTATTACTCAGTGTACCCGACTCACCATCCACCGACACGGGTACCTATGACCACAACGGATCAGGGAGCTAGCTGTAAAGGAAAGGCAGCAAATATACAACCTCAAATGACATTCAATACTGTTTGTAAATGATCACGGACAACTGGAAGTTTTAAAATCTTTATCTAAAGTTCGTTTGCTTCTAGCATGAGATTTACAAGAATAAGGCAATCAATAACCAAGATAATGAAAAGTACATAACTATAGAGAAATAAAGTCAGGGTAATCATGGAAAATGTTAATATTAGATGTAAACAGGAAACGCTATGAACTTAAGGCAAAAATTCTTTAGACAGTTTAAGTAAGGTCGTTCTAGACCATATCAGGAAATGACAAACTGCAATGCAAAATATGATTTCTAAAAGGTAGGGTAACATGGGAACACGTTATGAAAAAATATGCAAATGACTTTACGTTTTAATAGTTGCGGCAAAAGCATGGAAAAATCAACATGTGCAAGGTGTCTCTTTATTGAAGCAAAAGACAGAAAAATAGAAAGGTGCAAGTTTAAAGAACTTAGAGCAGTATTTACCTAGACTGGTGTGGAAACCAAACCCTGGCCACGGGTCAGTTAAGGACAGGAAACCCTCAAGGAAGGATACCCGTCAAAGGACAGCAGGTGCTGAATGGACACCCAGAACAGGACAGGATACCCTCAGATTAGGAATCAGGACAGGACCTCAGGACAGGACAGCAAACCCTCAGGACAGGACCGCTCAGGACAGGACCGCACCCGCAGTTTGGAAGCAACGCCTGCGCTCCACCCTCTCTGCAGCTATCGATCAAGACCCCGATTGGGTCAGCGAACTCCCAGCAAAGTGCTTCGCCAGCACTTTAAGGTTCAGTAGAACCATAGTCTATGGTCAATTTCGGACAGAGTGCTCCGCAGCGCTCTGTGTCTTCAGTTACCTATTGAGTACGATGGGTCAGTGACAGGTCAGCTAAACCAGACAAGTCGGACAATTCCCTAGGTGAACCCAGGGTAGATATACAGTTTGGGGACGGTGTACCACCCCCCAATGTTGCAAAGTGTCAGAATCCCTCCATTTGGATTGGTCCTAAGGTAGGATTTGGGTAACACACCAATCAAAACATTCTATTTGGATGCCTAATTTACATCTCTGGGTACCGCCTAGCAAGATTGGGGTTCCCATGAGAAACTGCAGGGAAATACAATGACAATTTTACATTGTTGCGGAATAGGGACACATGACTCCGTTCTGCTGGGTTTGCAGGTCAGTTCTCAGGAGCATCTTGCCCATCCCTGCCAGCTGGCCAAGTTCCATCAGCCAAGGTTGTCAGTTCCCCAGACAGAGGAGCATGCGCAGAAAGGCCCTCCAAGATGGCATTTGGCTCAGTCAGACCCCCATTTCCCGCGGTACATGAAAAGTAAGCGAGAACAAATTAATACATAGAAATAACATTATGAAAACACATCACAGGGTTTGTACTTTCAACTTATCACTATAAAATATACTTATGCAGTCTAAATGTTAGCTACATGTATACGTACACAAGAGCAGTGGCACGAGCAGTACCACGTTATTGGCAAAGCTATGCATTACGCATGCGCGACTATTTCCCTCCAAACCCGCAAACACATCAGGACACGTGAGTGTGACTGACGCATGCGCAGACACTTATCTCAACGCAGCGGCCATATTAAAAGACTCGAATTATTCGTTTTAGGAACACATAGGCAAGCTTCGTGGAAACTTAAATGAACGTTAGTAAGACGTACAAATTATTACCTTGTTACACACAAACGAGGTTCATGAATTCGGCAAGTCGCAAAATATGCGAAGCTTTGCTTCATCAATCCCCTCTTTGATGATATTTACTATCATCACAAAATAAATGGAACCAGATGCCAACTTTCTTTCACACTTTATACAACTCTATCTCTTCAAGCAATCGCTCCAGCTTCTCTCTTTCAGTTTTGGTAGGGTGAGAATTCTTCACCTTTTTATAGATCTGATTATTCATCTCTTCTAATTCAAGCTCATCCACACTTCGTTTCACCCCTCTTGCATTCACTTCATGCTTTCTGGTGTGCTTACGACATTTGCAACAGACAAATATGAAGAATAGGATGAGACCTATAATTCCAATTGGCATCAGTACCTTGAACAATAAGCTTTTACCTACGCTAGCAAGCCAATGACCTACATTTGAGAAACCATCTACCAGTCTCTTCCAGGCACTATCAACCTCGAGTGGTTTGAGTTCCTTTGCCAAATTAGTAATGTTTTTCACATATCTTTTGAGCTGTACACTTTTATCCGGAATATAAGTGCAACAATGTTGCGCCTTCAACATCCGGCAGACTCCGCCCTCTTTCGCTAATAAGGTGTCAAGAGCAAGCCTGTTCTGCAAAACCATTGATCTAATCGCAACCATTTCGGTATTGACCAGCAGAAATCCATGAGCTGTGTCAGTAGACAACACATCCACTATGGTGGACAATTTGCAAATTCTGTGAGTGTTCAGAACCACTCCCACTCCAGGTATCAGTGCACTGAAAATACTACCCATAATTTCACCTACACTTTCTCTTTTACTACGCACTAAGCCATTAGTATTTTCACTGCTTCCAGCAACTCCATTCACATGGTATATTTTCGGGAAGACAATGCCAAAATAGCAGCTTCCATACCAGTGATCCGGCAATTTGAAATAAGCCTTGTCCCCACAAATATAATAAATTCCAGGAAACACAGGCTCTAACCCATTTTTAAAACCCCAACCTCCAATTACCTTGTAATTATGTTCGCATTCACTGGAACCAATGAAAATGTTATTATAATAGCTAGTCTTCTCGCGGTGAAGACATAGCTTGCCTTTCTTTTCAAAATCCAGCAACAGAGCAGGACCCGCCCCACCAGTTGAGGTGCCTTCCATGTTCTCTGCCCATCTTGCCCTTTTCTGACTTTCGTCATTTGCCTTCTTTTGTATTTTAATTCTCCTTTTCTCTGCCATGTTCAGGAACATCTTTTCCTGCTCACGCAAAGAACAAGTCAAGTTATCTCTGTGTGCGTCACCTATGTCGATATTACCTATAGTCAGAAAGTATTCGCCCATATAGCGAGTAACGTCACTTTTGGTATGTACAGGATTCAAGTTCCCACGTATAGGAAGTTCAGAAAAGATCACGTCATTGTTAGAGTAATAGTACTGTAACGGTCCTCTTTTGTAAAATAAACTAGCTAAAATGCTACAGGAGATTCCATATGTCAGCGGCAAGTGATGGTATGTCACGCCTTCAGCTACAGAGGTAGGTAGCTTCATGCAGACATAGCAATCTTCAATTTCCATAGTCTCTACATAGTGTATTAACAAGTTTGCGAAAACATTTAAGTGTGTCCTGTTCTTAACTCCATGAAAATGTAGTCCTCCCTCATCTGATGCTTCTAAGTCTTGTTTTGTTTGTCTCAGTGCTCTCTCATGTCTTACTATACTCTGTGTTGTCAGCTCCTCACTGTCAGTATTTACAATTTCAGTAGGGACAATATTAGTATCTTTACTTACAGCAAAGGGAATAAAAATTGTTAGTCCTATCCAAACTAATATCAGGACAACTATACTACAGACACATACCTTGCAGCATGTTTTGCAACAGCTGCGACTAGGTCTACCATGCACGCTTGAATCAGACATTTCGGCTTCAGAAGAAGTTTCTCGACCCCTCTTTGTGACTTTACACGAGTATCTTACTTTGTGCAAATTCACGGTGGTTCGTCTTCTTCTTCAGCAGAGTACTCAGGGACGGGCTCTCCGTCGCTTTCGTCAGTGATATCAAGATCTTCAAAGTCCTCCAACACAAGTGTCCATTCAGGTGACTTGTACTTTTTGTTTTGTCTCTTTATTCGATCACTCCTTCGGTTGGAGATACCCTCTTGTTGTTTAGCTATCCGAGCACTTCTCCTTTCTTCTGCAAGTTTTTCTTCTACCGTTTTTATCCTTAGCCTCAATTTCTTGACAAGTCCAGGCTCAATGTGCTTTCTTTTCTTAAGTCTTTTAGTTGGCACTTGGACTTCGTTTTCTTCTCTTGCCCTCTTATTTTCATTAGTTTGTGGCAATTCTGCTTCAGTTTCTTCTTCTTCTATCTGACTAATTCCAGGGCTAGCATCTATTTCTTCTGCCTGGGTACTAATCTGGCCTTGTTCAGGTGAATTTTGTGTTTGCTTTTCAAATGTCTCTGATTCTGTTTCCTGAACACGTTCTTCTAATCCTACCTGATCCTGTTCAAGCACTTCGATCTCTTGATTTTCTTCCGCTCGAACTATTACGTTATGTCTAGTCTGTCCCTTCTCGATATCAGGAGTCAGTGGAGGAGTATCAAACACTTGCTCTGTATCCTTCACTTGTTCAGTATCAGGCACTGGCTCCGTATCATTCACTTGTTCTGTATCAATCACGTGCTCTGTCCCTGTCTGACCTTCTCCTTCCTCAGTTTTGATGTGAATCTCAAGATTCTGAGGTTCTTCGCCTGTGCCTTTCTTTTCCTCTCTAGTCCACTCTCTACCTTCCCAAAGTCTCTCACTTGTTCGAATGGGGTCTTCAGTGAGATCAATCAATGGAATCCACTCCACTGGCCATATGCTAGGCAGCTCGTCTTCAGCTACTTCTGGCTCAGCTTCTTGGACCCCTTCAGCAGGCTGGGCTCTTGGTAGTTCGTTATCAACTATTCTTGGGCCAACGTCTGCTGCTTCTGCAGCTCGACTGGTACTGGGCTGTACGTCGTCAGCTACTTCCGGTCTGGCTCCTGTAGAGTCCTCTGCTGGACGCCCTTCTTCTTCAGGCTCTTTGTCTGGTAATACCTTCTTGGTGTGGCTGGCGTGTATCCAACGTGGAACCCCTGCACACTTTACTGCTGTGGTAGTTACCAGGATCACCTGACGTTTCTCTCCCCACCTGGGCTCCAGGCAGCTCTTCCGAGTATGCTTCTTTATCTTGACCCAGTCTCCAGGGACCAGTTTGTGGAGAGGAGTCGTTGGATTGAGGATGGCGTCTTCTCCGATCTGGCGAGAGATAGAACGCACTTGGTCACCCAATCTCTCGCAGTATTCAAGTACCAAATCATCAGTAATACTCAACAGTTTGCTTCCTGGCACCCATGCTTGTCTCATCACTCTTCCCATAATGATTTCATGGGGACTTAGGCCTGTCTTGGGGTCAGGAACACTTCTGAGTCCCATCAGTACCAGGGGCAGGGCCTTTACCCAGGTCATGCCAGATGCATCACACAGTTTTGCTAGTCTGTTTTTGATAGTTCCATTTACTTGTTCCACTATTCCAGAAGCCTCTGGACGGTATGCACAGTGAAGTTTTTGTGAGATTCAAAAGGCCTTACAGAGTTCGTCGATCACCTCATTCTGAAAATGTCGGCCTCTATCTGATTCAATAGTGACTGGAACCCCGAACCTAGGTATCAGTTCTTTTAATAAACACTTAGCTACTGTTATTGCGTCATTTTGGGGAGTAGGGAAAGCCTCCACCCACTTTGAAAATAAACAGACCATGACAAGGACATATCGCTTCCCTTCACACCGGGGCATGGTGATGAAGTCAACCTGTATTCTTACAAAGGGACCCCCTGACCTCCCAATTTTCCCCAGTTTGACCACAGTTTTCTTTCCTGGGTTCATCTTTTGACATGACAGGCACCTCTGGCAGAGGGACTCTGCTACTTTCCTGAACTTTTTACTGTACCAGGTCTGTTGGAACACTAGAATCATGGCGTCCCTACCAATGTGTGATCCTTCATGTATCAATCTCGCCATTGTGCTAAGTAAGTGTCTAGGTAACACAGGCATACCAGTTGGGCCCAAAATGACACCATCCACACGTCTTGGTCGACACCCATCTTCCTTCCACTTCTCTCTTTCTTGCCAAGGTGCCGCCTGCTGCCACTCTTTCACTTCATCCCATGTAGGCACTTCTTCAAACACTTGAAGTTGGCAGCTGGTTCCGGCCCCCCCTCGCTTTGGATTTATGATATACCGATCTCTGGCGCACCATTGGGCCACTCGATCAGCAAAATCATTTCCCAGTGATACAGTGTCAATGCCCTTCTTATGAGCAACACATTTTACCACTGCCAGTTCCTTTGGTAACTGGATTGCCTCTAAAAGGTCCTGAACAACTTTTCCGTTTCGAATAGGGGTACCTGATGAAGTCAGGAACTCCCTCTGTAGCCATAATTGGCCAAAGTCATGCACAACCCCATAACAGTACTGACTGTCAGTATACACTGTTATGCGTATGTTTCTTCCAATTTGGCAAGCTTTTATCATAGCGATCAATTCGGCTACTTGTGCAGATTTTATGTTATATAGATAACCTGCCTCTTCAATTTTGTCTAAGGTGACTACCGCATAGGCAGCACTCAGGCCTCCTTGTTCATGCCTTAGACATGAACCATCTACAAATAATTCTTTGTCATGCACTGGCAATGGTGTTTCTTTTATGTCTGGGCGTGGCTTGGTGTTGAATTCCGTTAAATCAATGCAATCATGCTCATCGTCCACCCCACCTCCCATATCCATTGGGTCGGGGAGTAAAGTGGCAGGGTTCAAAACACTGCATCTAACAATGTTTACATTTGCAGCACCCACAAGAATCCTCTCGTATTTAGTCAGCCGACTAGGGGTGAGATACTGAGTTTTTGTTCTGGTCAATAAAATTACCACTCCATGTGGAACATACACAGTTACAGGATGTCCCATGACAATGGACTCACTCTGCTCTAAACTTGCGCAGGTAGCAGCTACTGCTTTCAGACAACCTGGTAATCCAGCAGCCACTGGATCCAGGGTGGCAGAGAAATATGCTACAGGCCTTCTCGTTGTGCCATGATTTTGTGTCAGGACTGACAACGCGCAATTATCGCGAGTGTCACAGAATAGGGCAAATTCCTTGGAATAGTCTGGCATTCCCAATGCAGGAGCAGTACACAGACAATCTCGCAGTTTGGTGAAGGCTGTTAAGCTTTCATCATCCCATTCTACAATCTCTGGAGTTCCTCTCTTGGTCAATTTTATCAAGGGCCTAGCCAGGACTGCAAATCCCAGAATCCACTGCCTGCAGTATCCTATCACTCCCAGGAACATTCTGATCTCTTTCTGAGTACGAGGTAACTGCATCTTTTGAATTATTCTCCCTCTTTCGGATGTCACTTTCCTGACACCTTTCTCTATCTGGTGCCCCAGATATTTTACCGATTTTGTACAGAACTGTAATTTTTCAGGGGCCACTTTATGTCCCTTATCACTCAGGTGATTCAGTAGGGCAATGGTGTCAATCACGCAATCCCTATGACTTTTAGACGCCACCAAGAGGTCGTCTATGTATTGCACTAGGACAGAGTTCCCAGGTAAGACCAAAGTTTCCAAACATTTTTTCAAGATCTGATTAAAGATAGAGGGGCTCTCTGTGTACCCTTGAGGGACTCGGTTCCAGACATACACGTGACCATTGAAGGCAAATGAGAAAAGAAATTTGCTATCTGGATGCAAGGGAATGGAAAAGAATGCATGACACAGGTCTATCACAGTGAACCACTCAGCATCCCAGGGAATCTGATACAGAATCACTGCTGGGTTCGGGACAATAGGGCAGCAGGGGACCACTATTTTGTTGACTTTTCGTAGGTCCTGCACTACTCTGTACTTGCCACTAGGCTTCTTGATGCCCATAATCGGTGAGTTACATGGGCTACTCATTACTTCCTGTATGATGTTTCCTTCTAGCAATTTCTGTATTTCCAGGGTAACACCAGCTCTCACTTCTGCATTCATTCTGTAGGGTTTAGTATTGGGGTATACTGCATTGTCCTTTATTGCTATTTGTATGGGGTCCACATTTTTCATTAACCCTACGTCTTTCCCAGTAAAGTCCCATACCTCTGGCTTCACTGCTTCTTGGAGTTCTTTGGGTAAATCCTGCATAGTCATTCGTTTAATTTCTGAGTCCGGTCTTATTAGCATTAATTTATAAATGCCATCTTCATCTGGGGTCTGAATTTCAACACCCTTTGGTGTGCAAAAGATGGTACAGTTCATTTTGCGCAGCAAATCACGTCCCAGAAAGTTTACTGGACTGGTGTCACAAACGACAAATCTATGCATTTCCTTAAAGTTTCCAATTGAGATCTCCATGGGCTTGGTAACAGGAGTACTAATCAATTGATTAGATACACCCACTACTTGGATGGCTTCTCCCGAGAGGGGTAGGTTTGGAACGTCCACTGTTCTCACAGTAGAACGGGTAGCGCCAGTGTCCAACAGAAAAGTGACATCATTTCCGTCAACCTTTCCTTCAATGTATGGTCCGGACTGGTCTACCGGCAAGGAGGCGCCAAGTACGCACTCCTCGTCCTCCCCTCTCAGGCCCCGTCAGTACTGGGCATCACAAAGGAAGGTATCGTTTAATAAATACTGCGAAGTTGCTGCATTTCTGTTCTCATTGCTTTCCCAGACTTCTATCTCATCTCCCTCTGCTTGTTTTCCCTTGTATACTTGCTTTGGTGCTCGGGGCACCTGAACCGTTTTTACCTGTGGTTGAGTCTTTCTTGGTCTTTCTTTCTGCGTCTGTGGAGTTAAATCAGGTGTTTTGGGGTTATCGTCTGGCAAGTAAGGACACTCGTTATGCCAGTGTCCAATTTCTCCGCACTGGTGACAGGGAAATTTCTTCATAGCCTCCTCCCTGCTCATTTTGGGCCGGGGCTTACCTCCTCCCCCACCCCCAGGACCTTGGTTCTGAGTGTTTTTGACCATGTTACTCAACTGTTTTTCCTGCTGTTCTGCAAGCTTCACCTGAGCCCACATGACCTTTTCCTTGAGAGCCTTTTTCTTTTCTGCCATCTCGTCCTCGCAGTACTTTGCGTACCGCAGGACCTCATCTATCTCTTTGGACTGCCAACAGATTTTGTTATCCTTTATCCACTGACAAATTTCAGGCCTTAAACCATTTACAAACCTGTAAATGAAATGCGTCATGTCCTTCATCTCGATGTTATCTATACCACTGTATGTTTTAAACACCTGCAACAGCCTTTCATAATAGGAGTGGACTGTCTCCTCTCTCTCCTGCGTCGTTCTATCTATCCTGGTCCAATCCGTTTCCTTTGCTGGCACCTTATTTTTCAAATGCTGAATTACTTGATCATATTTTTTCATTACTTCAATGGACGGCTCCCCTGTGTTAGAGTCCCTCGGGTACTCCTCACTAGGCCAGCCTATGGCTATTTTACACTTGGTCCATAGATCGACCGGGACCACAATGTCGAAAAACCCATCCAGGTCTTTTTGCACTTTTACGAACCTTTCTACTTGCCGGTACCAGTCAACTGGCTTTTCGCGCAATTTCGGGAAATCGTTAGTAAAGGACAAAATATCCTGTCTGGACCATGGAACGTGCACATACCTCCCACCTGGTACTTCACGCATGGGGCATAATGTTTCGGGCTTGTCTACTTCTCTCAGAGGGAACTCAGGGGTAGCTTGTCTGGATCGAGCCTCATCTTTCTTTCGTGCCCACCTGCTTCTCCATTTTTCCACATCTCCCCACTTTTGCAAAACTGCAAGCAACTCTTTAATCTGCAACTTCTTCCCTGACACATTCAAGTTCTCTAAATCCTTGCCTGAGAATTCAGCTCTGTAAGGCTTTTGTAAGGGCTTGGATCTTGAAATATCTACCCCCATACTAGCTGCGGTGTCTGTCAGCTTTTCGTGGAGCACTCTGGTACTTCTGGTAAGGCTTTTACACATAAACAGCAATTCTTCTTCAGAATAGGTGTTTAATCTGTCTAATCCCACATTTCCTGCCATCAATTCCTCTATTTCTACCCTCAGCTTGTAGAGGTCTAAAGGTTTCGTTTGCGGAGCCTGTTTTTCTAATTCACGACTCCAATTTTCAATTTCTTCCGGGGTTACCAAAGAGACACTCCTAGTACCTGACGTTGATTCTAACTTAATTTCTTTCGTATTAAAAGGATTTTGCCGCTTCGGCACTCCCTTCCCGTTCTGTTTGTTCGGCAGGTCCAAGAACACAACTTCGGACTCGCACTCACTGGACTGATCGTCTATCAGTAGGGGCTCTTGCCTCGGCGGGCATACTAGGATATATATTTCGTACCTCCGCAGGTCCGGGATTCTCAAAATAGGGCAATACCTGGCCACCTCCCCCCCTACATAGGGATCTGTCCTCCTCCTTGATAGATGGACGCTGGGGATTTTCTCCTGCACTGGAAGGTCGGGCTCCCTCATTATAAGGGGGCGGACTTCTCGTAAAGATGTCATCTAACAATTCATCGTCTGACTCCCCAAGGGCTCCCCAATGCTTACTCTTTTCTGTCCTTTTCTCTCCCACAGAAGGGTTACCTGCTGGCATCATGGGAAACAGACCCTCAACAATCATGCTCTGCCTCCACTGTTTCATCCTTTTATCCCTAGTCTCTTGTTTCAGCCTTGGGTACCACTTAGTCAGACCTTTGTCCATCCGGGGTTTCTCTCTTTCAAAAGCCTCAATCTCCCATTCCTCTAATGCCTCATACTGCGTTAGTCTCGGTCTGGGATGCAATTCATTCATTCGGGTTCTCAAATTAAATAAAATCCTACCATTGAAAGTACCGTCTAACGGAAAAGCCAATATTCCATCATCTTTTGTGTACTTTACCCAATTCTCCAACCACACACAGGTATTGTACCCTCGGTCAAACATCATGAACGAGGCGGGAGTATTCGGTGGCGGGACAATAACGCCCTCTCTAGATTTTATCGGTTTGTCTGTTTTGAAATAATTTTTTACCCTATTTACAAGGGACATCTTTCTCTTGGTTCCGTACATAATATCGTATCTATTAGCTTTCCACTGATCCCTTTCAAACCCCTGGTTTCTTGGATCGGGTCTAGTCTCTGGACAATACGAGTGCCACATACGATTTCTACGCTTAACTTTGTTTATAAAGTCACCTCCAATCAGAACGCGTCTTGTAATTCTGTGCGACCAATGGGGTGCACGCGTTCAAATAATTTCGGCCAATGGGTGCGCGGCCCCTTCGTGAGACCGTCCTCACGCTCCGGCGCTTCACCCCTCCTTTACAATTCCAGCCCCGCTACCCGCCCGCTGCTTCTACCAATCCCAGCGCGGCACGGAGTGACGTCAGAGACGCTTCGCGGCTGACTCCCTCCCTTCACAAGGTAACGGAAACTTTCTTTCTTTCTAAAGTGCTCAGTGCTTGGTTATTTTACAACAAATACACATTCGCCACAGTGCTCAAGTGTCTAGACAGAAAGATTTCTTTTACTGCAAGTAAACTACTTCCATTTACTTTCACACACTGCGGGTAGAACTCTTCCGCCTACCCTTCACTCTAGCATCGGTGAACCTGTTATTCTCCTAAACTCATCCACTTCTCCGGGATATATCCGAGTCTAAGGTTTCCCAGCGGACCCCTCTGCTTTCACCCTAGCTCCGAGGAACCTGCTACTCTTCCGATGTGACCCTTACTAGGTTACGCCACTATGGGAATTTTGCCAATGAACCTCGTTACTGCCATTTATTCACACACGTATTCAGAAAAACCCTAGTTAGTGCTTCTCGGTTATCCTAACCTGCACCTAACTTTCCTCGAGCCTGCGACCTCAGGACAATGGATTCTATTCACCACTTGCCCTTTCAATTCCCCGGGGAGTTCGGACAACATAAAACGAGACGGTTTACAAATGCATGGATTAGTACATATAATAATATAAGAACAAGAATAACAATGATAAAACAATTCATGAATTCCAAAGCCGCGTATTCACAAGGGAATGATCAGATCCCTCGGAACAGCCGCTCTTATAGCAGCATTAATGTACTAGCAGCTACCGACTTAACTAGCCTCACTAATCCTGCCTAACCTTCAACTAGTCCCTAACCATCCTCTGCGCTACCAGAAAAACTGATAGAGCGCGCGAGGTCACCCAGCCAATAATTTCGCCGTTTCCGGCCTCGGGCCCATATACTTTCAATTCACAATATTCATTGACAGGGCGACTTCACGGGCTTCTACCAATTTGTGTGAATTCCCTACTGTTATTACTCAGTGTACCCGACTCACCATCCACCGACACGGGTACCTATGACCACAACGGATCAGGGAGCTAGCTGTAAAGGAAAGGCAGCAAATATACAACCTCAAATGACATTCAATACTGTTTGTAAATGATCACGGACAACTGGAAGTTTTAAAATCTTTATCTAAAGTTCGTTTGCTTGTAGCATGAGATTTACAAGAATAAGGCAATCAATAACCAAGATAATGAAAAGTACATAACTATAGAGAAATAAAGTCAGGGTAATCATGGAAAATGTTAATATTAGATGTAAACAGGAAACGCTATGAACTTAAGGCAAAAATTCTTTAGACAGTTTAAGTAAGGTCGTTCTAGACCATATCAGGAAATGACAAACTGCAATGCAAAATATGATTTCTAAAAGGTAGGGTAACATGGGAACACGTTATGAAAAAATATGCAAATGACTTTACGTTTCAATAGTTGCGGCAAAAGCATGGAAAAATCAACATGTGCAAGGTGTCTCTTTATTGAAGCAAAAGACAGAAAAATAGAAAGGTGCAAGTTTAAAGAACTTAGAGCAGTATTTACCTAGACTGGTGTGGAAACCAAACCCTGGCCACGGGTCAGTTAAGGACAGGAAACCCTCAAGGAAGGATACCCCTCAAAGGACAGCAGGTGCTGAATGGACACCCAGAACAGGACAGGATACCCTCAGATTAGGAATCAGGACAGGACCTCAGGACAGGACAGCAAACCCTCAGGACAGGACCGCTCAGGACAGGACCGCACCCGCAGTTTGGAAGCAACGCCTGCGCTCCACCCTCTCTGCAGCTATCGATCAAGACCCCGATTGGGTCAGCGAACTCCCAGCAAAGTGCTTCGCCAGCACTTTAAGGTTCAGTAGAACCTTAGTCTATGGTCAATTTCGGACAGAGTGCTCCGCAGTGCTCTGTGTCTTCAGTTACCTATTGAGTACGATGGGTCAGTGACAGGTCAGCTAAACCAGACAAGTCGGACAATTCCCTAGGTGAACCCAGGGTAGATATACAGTTTGGGAACGGTGTACCACCCCCCAATGTTGCAAAGTGTCAGAATCCCTCAATTTGGATTGGTCCTAAGGTAGGATTTGGGTAACACACCAATCAAAACATTCTATTTGGATGCCTAATTTACATCTCTGGGTACCGCCTAGCAAGACTGGGGTTCCCATGAGAAACTGCAGGGAAATACAATGACAATTTTACATTGTTGCGGAATAGGGACACATGACTCCGTTCTGCTGGGTTTGCAGGTCAGTTCTCAGGAGCATCTTGCCCATCCCTGCCAGCTGGCCAAGTTCCATCAGCCAAGGTTGTCAGTTCCCCAGACAGAGGAGCATGCGCAGAAAGGCCCTCCAAGATGGCATTTGTCTCAGTCAGACCCCCATTTCCCGCGGTACATGAAAAGTAAGCGAGAACAAATTAATACATAGAAATAACATTATGAAAACACATCACAGGGTTTGTACTTTCAACTTATCACTATAAAATATACTTATGCAGTCTAAATGTTAGCTACATGTATACGTACACAAGAGCAGTGGCACGAGCAGTACCACGTTATTGGCAAAGCTATGCATTACGCATGCGCGACTATTTCCCTCCAATCCCGCGGACACATCAGGACACGTGAGTGTGACTGACGCATGCGCAGACACTTATCTCAACGCAGCGGCCATATTAAAAGACTCGAATTATTCGTTTTAGGAACACATAGGCAAGCTTCGTGGAAACTTAAATGAACGTTAGTAAGACGTACAAATTATTACCTTGTTACACACAAACGAGGTTCATGAATTCGGCAAGTCGCAAAATATGCGAAGCTTTGCTTCATCAATAGAAATGCTGAATCTCTCAGGGAATGTTAAATCAAACTTTGGGGAGGATTTACAAGCCCCTTGCGCCACTTTTGCGCCACTTTTAACATGGGAAAAGTGACACAAAAGTGGCGCAGGGGGCTTGTAAATCTGTCCCTTTATATTTAGTGTGTTTTTGCAGTACAATGTTAACCATTTCACATTAAGGAAAGTTGCTTTTGTATTGTTTTTTTGTCATGTGGGTTACCTATTTAGATTGTGCATATGTACATAAAGCAGTTGTGCTAGCATGAATGTGGAATTGTGGTAATGCAATATTTGTATTGGAACAACTTCACATTAGAGGTAGCACAAACACATTTTGCTCTTGGAGTATTGTCAGCCACACACATGGAAAAACATAGCAATACAAAAAGTGATTTTTGAGCCTGTGTTTGTGATAAAAAGAAATGCATCACTTAGATATGCATAAAAATTATTTGCCCAATACAGAGTTCAATGATGCTGTCTTTGCTGAACTCATAGAATTTTTGTGAAAACTTAAACCATACTGCAGGTAGTTTGAAAAAATTATGTATAAACCTGTATGCATTCAATATATCAGAAAACTATGTTACTGTATTATCCTTTTACTGAAATTGAAGGAAGTTATTTACATCCCATTATCATTATAATTTCTGAATCTACTGGCTAATCAATAAATCTGTTTCGTAAGTGTTTCCATCTGCTTAGTTGCAACTTAGGCTGTAAATGCAATAAAACATTTTTTTTAATGGCTCTTTTATAGCCACGTTTTATTAATGATGTTCAATAAAAGCTGTTGATAACCATGTTTATTTTCTCTTTCCTGCTACATAGACAATCCAATGTAAATTATGGCTTTGATTAGTTGAAGAATTCCTCTTAGTCTGCTTGTGGGGGACTAATCATACATATGTTACCCTTGTGAAATAATATGCTTTAAAGTTGCTTTTGTTAACTTTAATGTAAATGTATGTATCATCAGGTTTTAGATGATTGGCACACAGATCACCTCTACCCACATATATGAAACTACACTGTCCTTCAATCTGAAACTGTAGCTTTCAGCATTTCTAATTTCAGAAATAGAGAAAAAGCGATGGCTTTAAATTGATATATGTGAATGCCATCCACAATTCAATAAAAATAAGAACTGCACTATTTAGACAAATAACATCAAATGTAATTTTAATCGTTAGAGGCTCCTGGAGGGAGTTCTGCAGGGTGGGGGAGGGTCAGGATGGGGGGTAGTAAACTCCGGCATACGACCGAACGTAAGTAAGTACATGAATAAATAAGTAAATAAATAAATAAAATGAATTACATTGCGCATGCTACAGCAACAAATGGCGGAATTATTGGAGATCAATCAATCACCTTAACAGATAACTTTAAACTTGTGATTTATTCACTTATAGACTACCTTTCAGCATTGAAATATAACAATCAAAGAGCACGTATGGATTTAATTATTATGATTGGAAAGACAAACCTGCATGATCTTTAAAGACTTCAAAGTCCAACTGCCTCAGAATAATTCTTTGTGCTTGTTTACCTTCCAAATGTTCTAGATTAGATTGCTCATATGTTTAAAAGACTGTTACACCATTAGTTGCATTGTAAATTCCGTCTGATTTTTTTTTATCTGAGATCACAAAATGATTATCATATCTAGCCAATGAATGATAGAGAATGGAATCATAGATGGAGAAATATTTCCACTGTTTTCAAGGGGGCAGTAAAGGAAAAAATCGATTTCATCGGCCAGAATTTGAAAAAAAATTAAAAAAAACTCCATTATGAGAGAAGCCACCTAATATCGGGAAGAGACTTCTCAATCTTTTATGTTCTGCAATGGGTAATATCTCCATATCTATTTATAAACAGGCACCAATGGGGGCAGCCAGCTGGCTGATAACCTACATGGATAAGAAAGCGAATATCACAATTAGAGACTTCACACCTGGCTCACTAGGGCTAACCACACCCTTTGAATTCAGAAAGCACAACATTATGTCGAGCGTGAGGCAACACTAAGCATTTTCCAAACCCACAAACTGGTGTTAAATAATTAGAGGATTCATTTTATGAACCTCACGCCCAAATATAATTAATTTGTTATGCTAAAATCAAAATAGTACTTATGAAGGAAATGAAGGAAATGAGAGAATCTCATATTGAAGCTGAGCAAGTACGAATATCTACATGGCAAGATACCTTTCAGTTTCTACTGCAGGTACCCCCAAGGCCTAACACATGGATGAACGATAAACAATACAAATTTCCAAGCTATCTCTGCTCTAGTCCAACATAATTCTTTCCATACCCTCATAATAGTTTAGCTCTGCAACAACTTTGCTGGTGGTGTAATAAATTTAATGGTGCGCCACACGACCACAAGACATTTGCGTTCGCACAAATACATCCTTCTAATGAAGGAATATAGTAAATAAGGAGTTAACCTCTTATCACTCAAGTTTTATTTATTCGGAATTAAGAATGATATTGGTTCTCACAGTGAAATTGTCATTTTCCTTGAATTAAATCCATTTGGTTGAAATGGAAATGTGATTCAGTGGCATCTTCCAGCATACATTGGCATTGGGTTAAATATATCCAAAACTGCCTGTCTTTATCTGCCACGACATGCTTCCATCTACTTACATATAAACTAAGGGGCAGATTTATGTTAACTGGCGCATCCCTAGGGATGCGCCAGTTAATGTGCGCCACAGTGCGCCACAGCTCCGCCACCGATGGTGCGCTGCATTTACAATGCGGCGCACCATGGGGCAAAAACGGCACAGATGCGTGACGCATCTGTGCCGTTAAGGTGGCACATTGCTGGAGTTGCGTCGCAAGTGCGACGCAGCTCCAGCAAGGCTCGGGGGTGCCCCATCTTAACAATGCTGCGTCAAGACCTACGCCTGCTTCAAGCAGGCGCAGGCTTTTGACCCAGCATTGGCCTGAAAGTGACTGAGTGAAATCTTATAGATTTCACTCAGCCACTTTTGCGAGGCGCACCTGCCCCGGAACGCCCACCCTGCGCGGGAACGCCCACAAGCGGCGCAGGGCTTTACAACGTGACGCATCTGCCTAGATGCGTCACGTTGTAAATCGTTCATAGGGATGCACCACGTTTACGCCGCCTTGCGTGACGCAACAGCGGCGTAAACGTGGCGCAAGGGCCTCATAAATCTGCCCCAATGCTTTTATCTCAGAAAGGGCATTCACCAGGTTTAGAATGAGCATCCAAGAAGAAGAATACTTTACAATAACTACTATGACTCCTTCATTGTTTTTTCTTACAGCAAAAGCTAATGTGGTGCTATCCTGACCATGGGTACTCTAAGGAGTTATACAGTCCTCGAATAATTGTCGATGCTTTTTGTAGTATTTTGTCATGTTTGTATTTTTGCTGTTAAAATGCATATACTGCATAGCAGTTTTAAAACAAAAAACATATTCAACATTTCTAGGAAAATTTTAAGAATAATGATCTGCCAGCATGTACTGACTTTGGGGCAAGTTAGGAATTATTGTAAAATGTATTTCAGAATAACATTATCTGTGGTTTATTTGATATCACAGTGCATTGAGTGCCATGTTAATAGTCTATGTTGCATCACTATAAAACAATACATCCTGATAAAACAGAAGCTGTCTCATATTGAAGATAAACCCCAACCAGAGTCTTGCAGAATGGGATAGTATCATCAGAATTAATCGGGAGCGTGTAAAAATCCTTGGGGCAAAGAACTTGGAGTTATGATAAACATAAATGACCATCTGCAAGAAAGCCATGAAAGAGCACCTCTGTCATTGAGGCAATGTATGGCTATAAACATATACTTTAGAAAATGAATCAATAAATGCAGAACATATAATATTCCCAGCTTGCCCTGTGAAAAATGTAAAGGAGAACTTCAGTCCTTACACCCACCACTGTCTTCTAGTTGAACATAGATCCATTCATAATGTCGACCGTTTGCGCCAACAGTGGTTACAAATTCTTTTAATCTGAAGACCCCATGCAAGAGGCCAAGACTGAGTAAACTATTTCACCTAACAAATGCAACAACAGAATGGTTATTGCATCGACGATTTACATACAGGCAAACAAGAAAAAAATATTGCCAGGAGTAATGCCAGAATGGGACACTTTCTGACAATCATTCTCATCTGACTAGCTCATTAGATACATACAAGATGGAAATAGAAAGGTTTATATAAGGTATATCTGAGTGAGTCAGTCACTAATGAAGTAAATCCAGCTACGAAAGCTTGTTGTATGTTGTATTCTCACCTTTCAACTTGCTCTTACATCTCACTCCTTAAAACAATCTTTGATCAAAATTCTGCTTCAGGTCTCTACATATGACTAAATTCTGTATGACTCAGGGTTTTCAAAGCACTGAAGTTCTGCAATTGAATATTTTCAGATTGTGGGCGGATGCTATATCTCTTGCATCGAAGGGGTGCGTGGAGAAGCCTGCAATATTCCTAGCAAAGCAATGCTGGAGTACTGATTTGTTCACAAAACATGTCTTACTTTAAGAAATGAGTTCATAAAAATGCTAAACTATAATATTTAGGAATGGAGCATGTGATAATATAGCACAATTTTGTCATCTAGCCCCGGTTCTTATAACACATCAACCCAGTTTAGTTAGAAAGAAAATCACACGTATTATTGTGTTGCCTCGCTAGAAGTATAGTGTTTGGTAATACAAATGAAGGAAAAAATGTCTGTAAAGTAGCAGCGTTGCATGCTCTCAATACTGCTAGGATGTTCCATTCATGCACACTGCTTGGGCACATTGCTATGGCTTGTCTACAAAACGTTTTAACTATCTGTTTAGACAGAGGCATTGCTTCCAACATAAAGAGAGCACTTTGGGTCAGCATCTTGCTAAATCTGAAAGGCGTTGTTGTCTACCTCACTTCCCTTCTCTTGATTCAATGGTTTTGCTCCCTGTTCTATTGTTTGTCCTCTTCATGAGCTTTGCAGTCTCACAGTGTTCTGACTGGTTGACTTGTGTCCTTTCATTGCTGAGATTGCTTGCATTCTGGGAGCTTCTTTTCTCTTTTATTTTCAGAAGTCATCGGGAGGGAATGTGTTTTCTTGCTCTGTCCCTCCTAAAATGCCCCATACTAGCCCGCACACTTGTATGTTCCTTTCTTTCCTTGCCCCTCCCTCCTTTTCTCTTTTTTTCATTTTTCTAAATGTAGCTCTTCTACTATATCTTCCCTCGCTCTCTCTAGCCAGTGGCATTTACTTCCTTCCAACACATACCCATTCCTCCTCACCGGGCACTCATCCCCGCTCATTATTAAAATATAAAAAATGTATTATTTATTTATTTGGGAGGTCTTGGCATATACAATTTGCTGACACACCAATCTTTTCCTAAAATACGCTTTCTAGCACATTTCAATCTTTTTTTTCAAAATTACTGCTCAAATGTGGGCGTGTATCATCTTGGAATGGTAAATTTAAAAAAGCAAAAAAAATGGTACTGCGTCATACACATGCGCATACATAGCGTAAAGAGAACCAATCCATTTCACATGGTGTTACTCTAAATATCGGTCTCACTATCATTTTAAATTAAGTTACTGATCTCTACAGTTTTATGAAATGTAACCAATATTAGTACATGATAGCACCTAGAACTTCACGTTTAGCTTCTACATTCTTAGCTCTGGTACTTGAGGGGATAATTGAGTATTTATCTACACGGAATGCTAGTAAAGGCTTTTCTACTCAGTCCCTCTGTGCTCCATTTTCAAACTTCACAGTACTAAGGCTACTCAACGAGCTATTGAAGACTGCAGAAAGAGATGGCGATTAATCACTTTAAGTTTGTGTAAACAGGAGTGGAGTGTTTTCCAGTCTTGCTTCTCCATGCGTCTTTCCCAAAGTCTCAAATGAAACACTAGCTATGATACATGGTAGTTGTCATCATAATACGTGATTATGACATTATCTTTGGCCAAAATGCACCACTTTCAGATAATTCTTACCTGGGAATATTAGAGTGCATGAAGCTTACTTTGCGTCATAGAGAAAAGACCTAGGTTTAACATAGAGAAAAAGAATACAGCATTCCCTAAAAGATGGCTGCACTTGTGTTAGGAAGCAAATGAAAACATCAATTTTAAGATGCGGAATACATGAATTGATGTACAATGTATACAATTTAAATTAACATCAGCTAAACATACTAATATGTTTTCTACTGTGATTGTTTTCAATAATATTTTGGATTGACAACTGATTTTCACAACTATAGGAAAGTGAAGACAAAATATAATATGAAATCGTAGAAAAATAAAAAACAAACGCAGACCATATTTAGATTACCACTGAGTGGATCTAACGGGCACATGCATCAAAGATAATTGCATTCGCAAACGGTGTGAATCGCAATTTTCGGCCGTTTGCGAATGCAATTATCAAAATTGGAATGCATCATGTATTTCGCAATTTTAGGAATCGCAATCATGTTGCGATTTCTAAAATTGCGATTGCATTTAAGAAATCGCAATTTCAGATTTCTTAAATGCAATGCATGATCATTTTTAAATTGCGAATAATCAATTTGGAAGCCGTAAATTAGCATGAGGTTGGACCTCATGCTAATTTACCGAAAACATTCAAACATGCACAAAAATGCATTTTTGAAAGTTGCATTTTACACACACACATGTCCTTTGGACATGCGTGTGTGTAAATTGCAGTTAAGTTTCATTTCAGGGGTGCAGGGAGGGGTTCTTTGGACCACCCCAGCACCCTTGAAATTGCATTTTCAAAATGCGAATCACAAATTCAAAATCGCAATGTGTAAATGCCTTCCCATTGATTCCTACGGGCCTCTTGGCCCATAGGAATCAATGGGAAGGGTTTTCCTTAATTGCGATTCGCAAATTGTGAATCGCAATTAAGGAAAAATACAGATTCGGTAAAAAAATTGCGAATTATTCATGCATTGCCGTTTGCGAATCCTTAATTGCGATTCCTTAATTTTCCCAATTAAGGATTCGCAAACGGCAACATTGATGCATGTGGCCGTAAATGTAGGAACCCACTGTCTATTGCACATTTCATTCATGATTCACTCTTAATACTTTGAAAAGGAAAGATAAAAGCAGACAATTTGAAAATAATTTACGATGCTCGTCATGTCTCTTGTAGTGATGCAGTCAGCCTGATAATGAACAATTAACACCCAAACAAGATGAAGAGATAGCTAGGGTGGATGGTGATGGCAGAAAGACAGCCTCTTGAATTGTACAGTACAGCATGTTGACCATGAATAGTGTTTCCTAATATCACTTGGAACTATTATCGAAATTAACAAATCCAAGCGCAAGCTGTATTTAAGATTGCCATTTGGAAAATTGTGTTTGATACGTGGGACATGCCTGGCTGGAAATTACTAAGAGGATTCCCTGCCTGCTAAAATGCGCAGATACAGACACAAAATTAAGCCTGTGCTTTTGTACAAAGAATTTTGGAATTAGTGTAATTTGGAACTGGACATGGTTAATAATGTGCTTTCACATTAGTGCTAATCATGCTAATTTTTCACAAATAATTAGAGCATAGGGAAATTAGCTGATCAGGGCGCTCTGTTAGACTTTTTCACCAAATGTACATGCCCATGATCAAATAGGGAAAAATGCAAACACCAAATTTTATCTCATGAAAATAAATCTCAGGCACATTCTGTTGAGGTGGTGAATTGTATAAAATGTTTGCTAAACAACATTCTGGGGCCATGGCAGCAAGGTTCATCAAAATATTGGTGGAGGCCAGGTGCCGGTTTCATAAGCAGCTCTATTGAGGCCATGTGACTTGCACATGTAATAGAATTGTCAGGCTGGTCGCCCAAAGCCTCATTGAAAGAAACTGGAAATAGTTGCACAAGCTCATCCCACTGTACAATGCACAGAGCACTCATGTTGTATGGTTCCAAGAATCAATTCTGGACATCTTA
The DNA here is from genome assembly GCF_964261635.1 of Lissotriton helveticus. Taxonomy (NCBI): domain Eukaryota; kingdom Metazoa; phylum Chordata; class Amphibia; order Caudata; family Salamandridae; genus Lissotriton; species Lissotriton helveticus. Next base: position 39,552,516 of record NC_136058.1, read on the forward strand.
ACTGACAAGTAGTTGGAACACTAATCAGTTGGACATCATCAAGCAAAAGCAATGGTAAGTCTTCCATAGATATACAAACATCAGACTTCGCCCATCTTCTTCACCAACACAGGTTCTCTTTGTAGCATCACTGGCACAAATGAAAGACGGAAACACATCAGGTGCAGTTATTTTTTGGCCACTCAATCAGAGGGGGCCCCTGAACCGATTCGGACAGAGAAAGGTCAGGGGAAAACGCAAACTACTTAAAACAAAAATTCTCCACCACAATAGATAACACGTGCTATAAGTTGCTAATATATACACCCAGGGAGCTGGCCACAAGACCAAGGCATATCACGATACAAAGTTTAGAAACATATAAAAATGTATTAGTATTTTGTTGACATGTTTGTTATAAAATTAGCAAACGTCATGTCCCACGCCACACTCACTCACACATTCATGCAAAGAGTTTCATACCAACAGATTCATACTCTCACATACCAACACATCCTAACATTCAGGAATTCAACCATACTTATGCCAAATGTACAAGAAATAAGATCAAATGGACCAGTTACAAATAGATATAATAATAAAGATAATCTAATAATAGCTAAATCCTCTAATATTTATGTGGCACCAAAGAAATACAAGGCCATCTAATTACATTTGAAATTAGAGCAATAACCACAGGTACAAATCATGGGTTAGACTTGATACATAGAGTAGAAACAACGCAGACACACATTTCGGTGTTCGACCCGCTGTGGGTCTCACCTTCCTCAGGGCAAAAGAAATCCGAAGACTTGGCTATGGGCCGAACCTATGATAGATACAGACCATCAAAGATACAATATTCAGAAATGATCTTTAGTATTACATAAGCACAAGATAGTACTGGTATAATTGCCAATGCCAAATTTGTCAAGTGAGGCTCAGCTACCAACATGGTAAATTCAAATAACAAGGTACCCGAATGCACACACAAAAAAATAGAGTGCACAACAATACTGTAGACACTGTGCAAAGTGATAGAAAGGAACACAGACCAGTGTGTCTACATACAAGTAAATATATGAAAGAAAATATCGTGAGGAGTGCAAATCAAAAGTTGTAACAGAGTCTTGTGTACACCAAACACCCAAGACACCATCACCAAAGTGTGATATAACTAGAATATGTAACGTATGTTAAAGAAGAATGGAAAATAACAATAATTACGTGAAAGTGAGGTCAAACTAGGAGAGCTCAAGGTTGTCAGAACTCAGAAACCCCAAGATAGGGGTAGAGTACTAACCTCTACAGAAAACGGAAAAAATAAAGATAGAACGATAAACCAACAAAATTAATAATAAGGTCCAGTAAATATCATACAAAAAGAACAATATAAAAGCTAAGTGAATATCAGGTAAGGACAAATGAATCTGACCCTAGATAAAAATTGCAGGGGTCTAAACAGGAAAAAGATACTCCGTCTCAGGAGAGGATGATACGGCGTATGAAGGAAGACAAGGAAGTATGTGGTTCTCCACGTGTGTAAATTAAGGCCTGGCTCCGCCTAATAAGAAAAAGAGGGAGCCAAGCACTGACCCGTGATACACCAGGGCACCAAGGTAGTCTTCATAAATAGAGAGAAATTTACTGAATAAAACAACATTTAAACATAGAGACAGTGTTAGTATTATACGTGACATACATAAAAGAAAAATACAAGCCAATACAAAAGAGGAGAATAAATACCAAGGACCCAATAGGTCGCAAAACATAACGGACAAACAAATATTGCTGCAGGGGTCTCACCTGGAAACTCCCACGAGTGAATCAACCGAGACGCCAATTAAATTCAATGGCGCTAAGGCTTGAAGATAGTCAGGTATGAAAAGGTAAAAATCAACGCCCAGGACGTCAGATATAAATAACTGAAACAGACATGGAACAGAAAGAAATTTAAAGAAACGCCACCGTTCCAGATCAGATAAGGAAACAATGATGCTGACGCGCCAGTCGTCCAAAGGCCAAAAGAGCATTGAACTGACAAGGGCCTCCAGAATAAAGAAGTCAAGGTCAGCGTTTGAACTGGTTACAGGAGACTTTACTTTTTACATCTATATTATGCCACCTCCTTCACACCAAACGCCGACTGATTCCATTTCCAACGCAGTGGAACAACTTGCTCCTTCATGCTCTTGCGCTATGTAGCACGCCGTAAGCCCTCGGCACCTTGGTTTTCCGATCAGCTGAGACTTCTTAGACAAGGCTGTAGGAGCAGTGAGAGAAAATGGAGGAAATCTTGGGACCTAAATGACAGAGAGGCTCATAAATCTGCACTGAGGGCTTACAAACAGCGAGTGATAATTGAGAAACAGGAATATTTCTCCAATCTGACCAGCTCTCTCTCCTCTTCTAGGGAGCTCTTTAAAATCGCTGACACCTTATGCTCCTTGCAACTCCCTGACCCCGTAGTTAGCTCTCAACAACTTTGCAATGATATTTCTGATTTCTTTCATAACAAAATCCATGACATACATGTCTCTCTTGAAGCCCACCGCCTTGCTCTTGATCAAAATATTCCACCTGTCATATCCGGTCTTGATTCGCTAGGCAATGATCCTTCCTGCCTACTCACGAATTTTCCATCTCTTTCCCTTGAATCACTGAACTTATTATTGGACAGGACTAAATCGGCCTCTCCCCTTGATCCGATACCGCTTAAAAAACTGAAAGAATGCAGACATTGCCTCCTTCCCCCCATGCTTGAGGTTCTGAACAAGGATATTACGCAAGGATCTTTTCCTCCGATATGGAAGAAGGCAATTGTTAAACCTCTTCTTAAGAAGCCGTCCCAGGATCCGGCCATGTTGAAAAATGTCAGGCCAATCTCCCTCCTTCCAGCGCCCGCGAAGATGCTTGAGGCACATTTGAACTTCCATCTGTCCACCTTCCTCGATTCCTCTGAATACCTGGATAACACCTAACATGGTTTCAGAAAACACCACAGCACAGAGTCCGCCCTTACCTGTGTGGTCGACAACATCCGACACAAGGTGGACTCTGGCCAAACTACGGTTCTGGTTCTGTTAGACCTCACGGCCGCGTTCGACACCCTGTCCCCCGCCATTCTTACATCTCGGCTGAGGGAAGCTGGCGTCATGGGACCGGCCCTGAGCCTCTTAAACTCCTTCCTGACTGAAAGGGAACAGAGAGTGATGCTTGGGAACCACCTCTCCCCTGCCAAGTCATTGCTATGTGGGGTGCCACGAGGGTCGGCCTTAAGTCCGACCCTGTTTAACATCTATGTGGCCCCCCTTGCAAGACTAGTTAAATCTCAGGGGATGGTGGTGGTATCCTACGCAGATGATACCCAGATTATGGTATCATTAGCTCACACCTCCGTTAGTACATCTGCCGCTAGTTTCAGGGTATGCATGCAGTATGTGGCAGACTGGATGACTATAAACTCCCTCAAACTAAACGGCGAAAAAACGGAGGTGTTGATCTTTGGGAAGGACCAAAATCTGTGGTCGAGCGAGTGGTGGCCTTCTTCTCTTGGCATCTGCCCCACTCCCTCACTATCTGCCAGAAATCTTGGGGTATTATTTGACACCTCGCTCTCTCTGTCCCTGCAAGTTAACAGGACCGTGGCCACTTGCTGGGGTGTGATCAGGATACTCAATAAAATCCGTGGGTACCTCTCTCCCCAGGCGCGCAAACTGGTTGGCTCGAGGCTGGATTACTGCAACTCCTTGTACATGGAAGCTAATAAAGGCCTGATACATCGTCTGCAGATCCTTCAGAACGCTGCAGCACGCTTTGTTTTGGATCTCCCTAAAGCCTCTTCTGCCACCTTAGCCAGGAAGGAGCTTCATTGGCTTCCGGTGCAGCACAGAATCGCCTTCAAAACCCTCTGTTTGACCCACAGAGCATTGATGGATGGTCCTGCTAGTGCTATCGGTTCTCTTCTTATGCGGTACGTCCCCACAAGAAGTCTTCGCTCTGCGGGACTCTGTCAACTGGTTGTTCCATGTGTCAAACTTGCCAGATGGGGAGCCAGAGCTTTTTCCATGGTTGCTCCGCAGCTATGGAACTCCATCCCCACTGAAATAAAAACTCTCCCCTCCATCGAGTCTTTTAAAAAGGCTCTAAAAACCTACTTCTTTAAGAAGGCCTACTTATGAGAGAATAGGACTTGGTAGGGTGCTAGCTTCTGCATTTGACTTAGGCGCCTTGACGCCCACTGGGCAAAGTTTGCGCTATACAAGAAACACTTCATTCATTCATTCATTCATTGGTCCACTGTCTTTTGCTTCCCCCTCCTTCAATCTGGGCTTGCCCTTTCTGATTTCTGTCCTTCTGCCCTACAGATTATCCATTAGTCTTGTATTCCACGGTCCATGCCTTTCCTATTGTATGTCAAGGGGCCCCTCAGCATTCTAAATGTTCTCTTCATGCCATGTAGGTGTCTTCTGCTTGAAGAAATCCAGCCATCAAATCATTGGTCCTTGTTGTTGGCCACCAAGTTTCTGTTCGTGGCCAGGTCTGTGCCGATGGGCCGCTGTGTTTTTGATACATAGCCATTCAGAACAATAACTGCTAATTAATTCAGATTCCAGCTCGGTGACTCCTCATCACATAGCTCGGGCAATGCACATTCATGTAACTTCATCACTCAAAGCTATGTACAGCCCTATCCAACTGGGAATTGGACTATTTCCAAGTCAAAGTTGAGGGACTAATATAGCTATGTATATTATAAGTGCATGTATGTCTTCAGTATGCATTGGAGGAAATTGTGTATATAAACAATAAATTGTGTATATAAATAATACAGTCTTGTCTAACTATTTGGTATTTTTAATTTCAAACAGTGCATGGTTGAGACAATAGATATCCTTTCTAAAAGTGCCATTTTCAGAATTGTAACTTAAAATCCAACTTCACCATAAAAGGGGATTTTAAATTGCAATTCCTTTGAGTGCAAACAGCATACATCTATCTGCTCCCACTCTAAAGTTAGAACTCATTGAATATAACAAAGTAACCCAGTGTTAGACAATGGGACAATGGGAGAGATTGCCGAGTAAAAAATGACTTTAGGAGTTTTTCACTTCCACTACATGTAAATCTTAAGTATGCATGTTCTACTTTTTAGATACAATGCACCCTGCCTATGAGCCTTCAGGGCCTACCTTAAGGGTGACTTATACTTATTAAAAAGGAAGGTTTAGGCCTGGCAAAAGGTTTTTCTTTGTTCGCCATAAGTTGCTCACTTTGCCACTGGATTCAAGCAAGCCGGGCTGAAGAAGGCTGAAATGCCAGAAACCGGTCCTCGGTAGCTTGTTTCCGGTCCAGGGAAGGCATGGCTTGGCAGTTCGGGCTGGACTGTTCCCATGAGGCACAGGGTCAGACTGATTTGCATATGGCCATGTCTGAACTGGGGTGGCAGAGTGGGCTAAAGAACGGTGATGGATTAAACCCAGATCAGTTGACTGGGGGTGAGTGCTTGTATTGTCAACGCTCCGTCCATCATTTCCTTTGGTTTTTCTTTGTTCGCCATAAGTTGGCAGGGTATGCTCAGACCAGGGGCGTAACACAGGCCCCCGCAGCCCCCGCATTGCGGGGGGGGCTCGTGCTCCAGGGGGCCCCTCGAGCCCCCTCACTTCATAAAGAAGAAGATTTAAAACACGCCCGGCCTCGCCTCTTAATAAATTAATTGGTGCACTGCACACTGGCACTGCACACGACCTGGGGCATAACACAGGCCCCCACCCGCAGCGCGGGGGGGCCACGCTCTAGCCTGAAGCAGGGGGCCCCTGGCCTCCAGGGGGCCCCTCAGCGAGCCAGCAAACAAGCATCTCCAAGTCTGCTTGGTTGCGCATGCGCACCCCCGGGCCCCAGCCGGGCCTCTTCATAATTAAATAGTGAGCGGTGGCGCGCAGTTGTCTCTGCAGGCACGTCTGCACATTCTTCAGGGTGGGCCGGGCATTCTGGCGGGGGCCTTGTGACCATTGAGCAGCTCAATTAAAAGTGCGTGTGCAGCGTGACTTGTGAGGCATCCCAGGACCCGGCCAGCCAGAGACTCCGTACTGAGAAGGACTATCACTGTGCGGTCGGCGGGCATAATTTTTAGCCTTGCCCAGGTGCCTACTCCGAAGAAGTTTGTTGACTTTCAGACTGATGTTACAACAAGTAAGTTGGTTTTCGAAATTCAATTAATGGACTGCGTTTGGAAACAAGTAGCTGAGCAACAAAGACAGTCTGAAATGTCAGGTAATCCTTCTGGGCTTTCTGTGCCTATATATTGCCCAGTACATCAGGTTACACACCTCCTCTTGCCCTCCTTTTGCATTACACCGAATACCGGGAAAGGGTGAGAAGTTTTCTACAAAAACGTTTGCATTAAAATAAAATCAAGCGAACTTGACAAATTAAAGCCGTTTAAAAAAAATAAAAGATTTGTGTTTTGTTTTCGTGTTTGAACAGATAGTTTAAACAGATAATTGCAGTCTCTTAGCATGTCAGGGCGGGGCTAGGCCTGGGGTCTGAGGGATGAGGGTCTGAGTCCAGTGAGGGTCAGGGCGGGGCAAGGCCTGGGGTCTGAGGGATGAGAGGTCTGAGTCCAGTGAGGGTCAGGGTGGGGCCTGGGGTCTGAGGGATGAGAGGTCTGAGTCCAGTGAGGGTCAGGGCGGGGCCTGGGGTCTGAGGGATGAGAGGTCTGAGTCCAGTGAGGGTCAGTGCGGGGCCTGGGGTCTGAGGGATGAGGGTCTGAGTCCAGTGAGGGTTAGGGCGGGGCTAGGCCTGGGGTCTGAGGGATGAGAGGTCTAAGTCCAGTGAGGGTCAGGGTGGGGCTAGGCCTGGGGTCTGAGGGATGAGAGGTCTGAGTCCAGTGAGGGTCAGTGCGGGGCCTGGGGTCTGAGGGATGAGGGTCTGAGTCCAGTGAGGGTCAGGGCGGGGCCTGAGGGATGAGATGTCTGAGTCCAGTGAGGGTCAGGGTGGGGCCTGGGGTCTGAGGGATGAGGGTCTGAGTCTAGTGAGGGTCAGGGCGGGGCCTGGGGTCTGAGGGATGAGGGTCTGAGTCCAGTGAGGGTCAGGGCGGGGCTAGGCCTGGGGTCTGAGGGATGAGAGGTCTGTGTCCAGTGAGGGTCAGGGTGGGGCTAGGCCGGGGGTCTGGCTGAGGGATGAGAGGTCTGAGTCCACTGAGGGTCAGGGCGGGGCTAGGCTGGGGGTCTGGCTGAGGGATGAGAAGTCTGAGTCCAGTGAGGGTCAGGGCCGGGCTTGGGGTCTGAGGGATGAGGGTCTGAGTCCAGTGAGGGTCAGGGCGAGCCTGGGGTCTGAGGGATGAGAGGTCTGAGTCCAGTGAGGGTCAGGGCGGGGTCTGAGGGATGAGAGGTCTGAGTACAGTGAGGGTCAGGGTGGGGCTAGGCCTGGGGTCTGAGGGATGAGAGGTCTGAGTCCAGTGAGGGTCAGGGCGGGGCCTGGGGTCTGAGGGATGAGGGTCTGAGTCCAGTGAGGGTCAGGGTGGGGCCTGAGGGATGAGGGTCTGAGTCCAGTGAGGGTCAGGGCGGGGCTTGGGGTCTGGCTGAGGGATGAGGGCTCTGAATCCAGTGAGGGTCAGGGTGGGGCTAGGCCGGGGGTCTTGCTGAGGGATGAGGGTCCGAGTCCAGTGAGGGTCAGGGTGGGGCTAGGCCTGGGGTCTGAGGGATGAGAGGTCTGAGTCCAGTGAGGGTCAGGGTGGGGCTAGGCCTGGGGTCTGAGGGATGAGAGGTCTGAGTCCAGTGAGGGTCAGGGTGGGGCTAGGCCGGGGGTCTGGCTGAGGGATGAGGGTCTGAGTCCAGTGAGGGTCAGGGCGGGGCTAGGCCTGGGGTCTGAGAGGTCTGAGTCCAGTGAGGGACAGGGTGGGGCTAGGCCGGGGGTCTGGCTGAGGGATGAGGGTCTGAGTCCAGTGAGGGTCAGGGCGGGGCTAGGCCTGGGGTCTGAGGGATGTGGGGTCTGAGTCCAGTGAGGGTAAGGGCAGGGCTAGGCCTGGGATCTGGCTGAGGGATGAGGGTCTGAGTCCAGTGAGGGTCAGGGCGGGGCTTGGGGTCTGGTGAGGGATGAGGGTCTGAGTCCAGTGAGGGTCAGGGCGGGGGTCGGGGTCTGGCTGAGAGATGAGGGTCTGAGTCCAGTGAGGGTCAGGGCGGGGCTTGGGGTCTGGCTGATGGATAAGGGGTCTGAGTCCAGTGGGGGTCAGGGTGGGGCTTGGGGTCCGAGTCCAGTGAGGGTCAGGGCGGGGCTAGGCCTGGGGTCTGGCTGACGGATGAGGGTCTGAGTCCACTTAGGATCAGGGCGGGGCTTGGGGTCCGGAGTGTGGGGGGCCCCCTCCATGTACATTGCAGGGGGGCCCCCTCAAGTATCGTTACGCCACTGACGTGAGTCTCTTGCTCACTTTGCCACTTGATTCAAGCAAGCCGGGCTGAAGAAGGCTGAAATGCCAGAAACCGGTCCTCGGTAGCTTGTTTCCGGTCCATGGAAGGCATGGCTTGGCAGTTCGGGCTGGACTGTTCCCATGAGGCACAGGGCAGACTGATTTGCATGTGGCCATGTCTGAACTGGGGTGGCAGAGTGGGCTAAAGAACGGTGATGGATTAAACCTAGATCAGTTGACTGGGGGTGAGTGCTTGTATTGTCAACGCTCCGTCCATCATTTCCTTTGGTTTTTCTTTGTTCGCCATAAGTTGGCAGGGTATGCTCAGACGTGAGTCCCTTGCTCACTTTGCCACTGGAGTCAAGCAAGCCGGGCTGAAGAAGGCTGAAATGCCAGAAACCGGTCCTCGGTAGCTTGTTTCCGGTCCAGGGAAGGCATGGCTTGGCAGTTCGGGCTGAACTGTTCCCATGAGGCACAGGATCAGACTGATTTGCATATGGCCATGTCTGAACTGGGGTGGCAGAGTGGGCTAAAGAACGGTGATGGATTAAACCCAGATCAGTTGACTGGGGGTGAGTGCTTGTATTGTCAACGCTCCGTCCATCATTTAGTTTGGTTTCTCTTTGTTCACCATAAGTTGGCAGGGTATGCTCAGACGTGAGTCCCTGGCTCACTTTGCCACTGGATTCAAGCAAGCCGGGCTGAAGAAGGCTGAAATGCCAGAAACCGGTCCTCTGTAGCTTGTTTCCGGTCCAGGGAAGGCATGGCTTGGCAGTTCGGGCTGGACTGTTCCCATGAGGCACAGGGTCAGACTGATTTGCATATGGCCATGTCTGAACTGGGGTGGCAGAGTGGGCTAAAGAACGGTGATGGATTAAACCCAGATCAGTTGACTGGGGGTGAGTGCTTGTATTGTCAACGCTCCGTCCATCATTTCCTTTGGTTTTTCTTTGTTCGCCATAAGTTGGCAGGGTATGCTCAGACGTGAGTCCCTTGCTCACTTTGCCACTGGATTCAAGCAAGCCAGGCTGAAGAAGGCTGAAATGCCAGAAACCTGTCCTCTGTAGCTTGTTTCCGGTCCAGGGAAGGCATGGCTTGGCAGTTCGGGCTGGACTGTTCCCATGAGGCACAGCGTCAGACTGATTTGCATATGGCCATGTCTGAACTGGGGTGGCAGAGTGGGCTAAAGAACGGTGATGGATTAAACCTAGATCAGTTGACTGGGGTTGAGTTCAGGTATTGTCAACGCTCCGTCCATCATTTCCTTTGGTTTTTCAAAGGTTTATTACACCAGGTTGAAATGGCAGTTTAAAACTTCACTACAGGCTGCAGTGGTAGTCCCGAGGCATGTTTTTAAAGTTCTACTTTAGTAGGTGGCACACTATTTTACAGGCCCTGGGCACATGTTGTACTTTACTTTTACTAAGGACATACAAATAAAATTAAAGTAGCCAATCAGGTATAGGCCAATTTGACCATGTTTTGGGGGAGAACACAAGAACTTTACCACTGGTTAGCAGGAAAAAACTACACAGAGTACTAATAACAACAATAACATGTTCAGCATCATAATGCAAAAAAGCTGGGAGGACCATGCAAAATGGGCCAGGTCCAACACATGGCACCTTCAGTCTCCAGCAAATCGAGCACCTCAAGCATTATGGGGCCATATTCGGCATTTAGTGGGAAAGGTAGGCATTCAAAATTGATTGGAGAAAAACCTAAGCAGTAAAACATAGATCAGATATCAGTGACTTAACCACCTCACAAGAGTGGAACTTACCTTCCTGACCAAAACCTGGTTTAATGAATCCTCTTAACCAGTTTTACATGTTGCCACTTGATTCAAGCAAGCCGGGCTGAAGAAGGCTGAAATGCCAGAAACCGGTCCTCGGTAGCTTGTTTCCGGTCCATGGAAGGCATGGCTTGGCAGTTCGGGCTGGACTGTTCCCATGAGGCACAGGGCAGACTGATTTGCATGTGGCCATGTCTGAACTGGGGTGGCAGAGTGGGCTAAAGAACAGTGATGGATTAAACCTAGATCAGTTGACTGGGGGTGAGTGCTTGTATTGTCAACGCTCCGTCCATCATTTAGTTTGGTTTCTCTTTGTTCACCATAAGTTGGCAGGGTATGCTCAGACGTGAGTCCCTGGCTCACTTTGCCACTGGATTCAAGCAAGCCGGGCTGAAGAAGGCTGAAATGCCAGAAACCGGTCCTCTGTAGCTTGTTTCCGGTCCAGGGAAGGCATGGCTTGGCAGTTCGGGCTGAACTGTTCCCATGAGGCACAGGATCAGACTGATTTGCATATGGCCACGTCTGAACTGGGGTGGCAGAGTGGGCTAAAGAACGGTGATGGATTAAACCCAGATCAGTTGACTGGGGGTGAGTGCTTGTATTGTCAACGCTCCGTCCATCATTTAGTTTGGTTTCTCTTTGTTCACCATAAGTTGGCAGGGTATGCTCAGACGTGAGTCCCTTGCTCACTTTGCCACTGGATTCAAGCAAGCCAGGCTGAAGAAGGCTGAAATGCCAGAAACCTGTCCTCTGTAGCTTGTTTCCGGTCCAGGGAAGGCATGGCTTGGCAGTTCGGGCTGGACTGTTCCCATGAGGCACAGGGTCAGACTGATTTGCATATGGCCATGTCTGAACTGGGGTGGCAGAGTGGGCTAAAGAACGGTGATGGATTAAACCTAGATCAGTTGACTGGGGTTGAGTTCAGGTATTGTCAACGCTCCGTCCATCATTTCCTTTGGTTTTTCAAAGGTTTATTACACCAGGTTGAAATGGCAGTTTAAAACTTCACTACAGGCTGCAGTGGTAGTCCCGAGGCATGTTTTTAAAGTTCTACTTTAGTAGGTGGCACACTATTTTACAGGCCCTGGGCACATGTTGTACTTTACTTTTACTAAGGACATACAAAAAAATTAAAGTAGCCAATCAGGTATAGGCCAATTTGACCATGTTTTGGGGGAGAACACAAGAACTTTACCACTGGTTAGCAGGAAAAAACTACACAGAGTACTAATAACAACAATAACATGTTCAGCATCATAATGCAAAAAAGCTGGGAGGACCATGCAAAATGGGCCAGGTCCAACACATGGCACCTTCAGTCTCCAGCAAATCGAGCACCTCAAGCATTATGGGGCCATATTCGGCATTTAGTGGGAAAGGTAGGCATTAAAAATTGATTGGAGAAAAACCTAAGCAGTAAAACATAGATCAGATATCAGTGACTTAACCACCTCACAAGAGTGGAACTTACCTTCCTGACCAAAACCTGGTTTAATGAATCCTCTTAACCAGTTTTACATGTGTTCTTCTCAACTAGTTACTCTATTATTCATCTGATTATGATAGAGGGAATAAGTGGTGGTTGTCAACGACTACCCATCAGAGTATTACAAAATCAATAAACCATTACTAGTACCCTTCCTATGTAAGATATATAGGGATATACAGGAAGATACCTTCTTCCCTGAAAGAGTCAAATAAAGCCAAGTTCTCTTGGGCAAAAGCCTGTTGGATTGTGCGACTGAGAGGCAATATTGCTTAATAATGTGGACACAAAGGGGCCGATTACAGGTGTAAAAGGGACCGCCTGCCATATGTGTGGCGGTCCCGCAAAACGAATTAGGATGCGCCTGACACACTGGCGGGTGCATCCTATATTGTAACATTGCGGCGGGTGGCAGCACCCACCACAATGTTAAAAAACATGTTCTGCATATGCATTTACAACGTGACAGGCACCGGGCGGTGCCTGTCACCTTGTACATGCATATGTAGGGGGGTACCATAGGGAGCATCCCGCCCCAACCCCCTGGGGGCCCGCAACAGGCCCCCAAAGGCATTATATGCCTGTCTTTTTGCGGCGGCAATGCCGCCACAAAGGATAAGCATCATAATGCCCACGGCGGTGCCTGCACGGCACCGCCTCCATTGCGCCATGGTACCGGGTGGGACCATGGTGGACGGTCTTTCTGTCCGCTGCGGTACCTTTCACATTCCCACCGCCATCCTAATTTGGCGGTGGGAATTTTCAGGGTGATGGCAGGAAATCCGCGACCGCCGGGCCGGCGGTCCTCACCACCGGCCCGGCGGACGCGGATTTCTCGCCTTCGTAACTAGCCCCAAAGATACTAGCCAGGTTACTGGCCAACAGACTTAGCGCCTGATTTCGAGTTTGGCAGTCCATAGACCGCCAAGCCTATGGGGATGCAGGGGTGGCCGTGTGGCTACTGCCATATCGGAGTTCCAACCACCCTATTACAACTTTGGTGGTAGGACCATCATGGGACCGATGCATCCACCGGGAATCGTGATTCCCTCTGAGTTGGCACAGAGGTCTTGGGAAGCAATATGCTGGCGGTGCCAATGTGGCTCCACCAAACATATGACTTTCCAGATCTCCACACTTTTCATGGCATTGAGCCCACCATGAAAGGTGTGGCAGTCAGGAACGTTGATGCCCCTGTGCATGGGGGTGCATGGGGGTGCATGCAGGGGGGGCACATGTTGTGCCCCCCCTGTGTGCATGCATCCCTGTTCCTGCACAGCATGGACTGCTGTGCAAGAACGGGCTTTGGCGCTGCAGTTCCTAGGCTCACATATGAGCCATAAAACTGCACTTCAATCAGACTGCCAAAGCACCAACTGCAATACCATGAGGAAACTCGGAATCGGGCAGGCAGCAGTTGATTTTGGTGGTGTGAGTGCGAGTGGGGTGCTGGCATGGCGGCCCACTCCCACACCACTACAGTTGTAAATATGCCCTTAAACTAGCACTACTGTCTGTAATCCAGTGTGACCAAGTAGGCGTGGTGCTGCATTGATTCCTCAGGTTCCATCTGAGATTGCTTTCACACATGCTTTGGTAGGTGAAAGATGACAAGTACAGAAAGGTGCGACTCTCATTGAAAGCAGAAAAAGTCTTTAATAGGGTGGTATGATCCTATCCATTTTGAATACTGAAATGACTTGGACTCTAAAAACAATCCTAACTAAAGTTAACTAGCTATACACCAACACCTCACCAGTTTGTGACCTGCAAACGGCAGATATTATCAGAGTTAGAATTTTAGGTGGAACCAGGCAGGAGGTTCTCAGTTTCCCAGTTGTTCATCTTAGAACTACAACTGCTAGCCATTGCAATTCATCACAACAAAGACAAAGCAGGAAATAAGACACTGGCAAGGGAACACATAGCCCTATTCTGTACAGGTGATATCGTGGTTACCCTCTCCAACCTGGTGGAATCTATCAAAAGCCTCACTGTAATTCTTAACATTTTGGGATATGGAATTAATTAGGAGAAATTGGAGATACAATCACTTACCAGAAACACAAGGTTGCTTCAATGGCAGATTACCAATTAGGATGGAAAACGTCAAACTAGAGATACTTAGGAATCAACATTAACACAAGTTTTGAATGCATTGTGGAGGTTAACATAAGCATTTCGATAGCCATGGCTAATTCTGATTTTTACCAAATGATCTATGCTCTCCCTATCAATGTGGGGGAAGGTGCAAGTGTTTAAAATATGATGCCCACATCAATTTTGTATTGGCCTTGCTACCTAACCAGACCCCAAACCCCATGATCTGCAAGATGGCCAGTATAACGAAGACGTTTATATGGGGTGATAAAAACCATGTCTAAAAATTGCTAAACTCCATGCAGCCACTGAACCTGATGGCATGCACCTACCTCATGTGGAATCTTACTGGTCATCATTTCAAAGAGCAAAAATATGTCATATGATTCACAACACTTTAGACACCCCAATATGGGTTAGCATTCAGAATCCCCTTATAGATCAGAATCCCCTTATAGATCAAAAGAAGAGCACCCAGCTACTAAATGGAAGGACCAGTGAAAGACTAATACCCACCAATCCAATATTAGATGAGATGACATAGCCCTGGACGCAGACTACACATCATACTTGGGGAACATAGCCGAATATGCATAGAGGCCCCCATATGGAATAATGGAAATATAAGAATAGGAAAAAAAGGGCAAACGTGGAATGGCTGTGCATTCAAAGGAATACAAACAATCGATCAATTCATAACAGATGGTATCATGAAAATATTTGTGGAAGCATGAGTGGAATTTGATCATTTACCCAACAAATTCTGGAACTACCAATGTCTCATTCCCTGCTTTTGTGCACTACCATCCTGTCCCCATAGACATGCAGGATTCCACTATACTTATATACTATGAAGGAAGTGGCCCGATTAGGGTCACCCTGGACGCTCACGACCACCTCTCAGCCTTCCATACTAAATGAAGTGTCGGTCAGACAGTAACGAATACAAACCAGTATCTATTTATTCAGATGCACTCAGAGTGGAGCCCAGTCTGCCCAGTCACTTAAGAGTGCTGTAGAGGGACTAACATCAGCAAGCATAAAGTTCCATTTTGTACATTTCATAATCAACAAAGGTATGCCCACAATGGAATTTTCCAAGCAGATGCAGCACAAGAGCGAAATACATAAAATTTAGTTTTGATTCTGAGGCAGGGCACACACTATCTACTATTCAAGGTCGTTCTGCCTGTGCCTGTTTTGATTGTAACCCAAAATGGTGCTGTCATAAAAATGGCGCCACAAATGCTAACATTCATGAAATAATGCGTAAGCATGATTTCCTATTCTAACAACTTATCACCTAGAAAACATTTAAAGGAACAGTGTCTGGACTTTATAAAACACTAACAAACAACATGTTCTCAGTACTGACAGCCAGGCAGTTTAAAGGCTGGTGGACACGTCATTTACAAATTGAATACACTTATGACAACTGGTAGGAAATTATCAAGCTATGATGAATCCCAAAGAGAAGCACATCGTAAGCTAGGTAACTAAAAGATCTTACACAAATGGGACTGGTCTCCTAAGAGGCTCAACTATAATGGAGTTCTCTCAGGTGCTTCCTGATGCAGGTGTACCCTTCCAAACAACAATATTGTGTGTTTGCTGTGGGAATGCCCAAACCTGGAACATTATTGAACTATGTTTCTGAAAATAGAGAATTCACTAGAAATAAGAGCCCCTGACAGGCCAAACAGCCGTTGTACATGATTCCACCCCATACCCAAAGATTACACATCATCGACTAAGGTGGTCTGTACCTGTTTTAACATTGGTGAATATTTGTAGCCTAAGGTTATGGAGAACTGATCACTGCCCATAAATAGTGTACCTGGTTTCAGGAGATGTATACAACGGCATTCCTATGAACAGGTGATTTACCACCTAAATGAACTAGTGGACACATTCTACATTGTATTGGGCAGCTACATACTAGAAACAGACACCTATGCATGCTGGACAGCATACTTTACCAGCAAGGTTGAATCTACATAAGCAGTGCTATATTTGTGGCAACACAGGCCAAGTAAACCTAAACTTCCGTCAAAGCTATTTTAATGGTTAAGAAAGATATGTGTTAACCTATCAAAATTAATCCCAAATAGTGAGTGATGATTGTTAATGTTTTAATGATGGAGATGACAAAGAACCATTATTGGTATATAATTAGCACAGTATTATAAATAGATGTAGTTGAAATAATACAGAATTAGATTCATAATCAAGATCTTTGAATAATAAAGAGGTCAATTAATATTAATAATACTTCTGACATAGGATACTGTGAGAGGGACTGTTGAGGGGTGGGGTGGGAAATAAACTGTAGAAACCGAATATGATGATGTAACAATGTACAACTTAAAAAATGCAAATATGCGAGTTGAGCTAAAACCTATATACAGATTATAATTTTAATAATGGATTGTTAAAACAAAAGGAGTCCTAATAAACATGAGGAGTAACTTTTCCTTAGGTAACTTCAAATAACATGGGGAGATGAAAAAGATATGGCTGCCCCAGTATTATCCTCATTCTTGCTTAATAATAGTGCCATTCAAAACACCATACATTCAAAAAGCACCACTCTGAACCTTCTCATTATGAAAGAAGAATCAGCCTGGATTGATTCTACAATCATAGTAGACCATTTTCTCATACTCTCTTTCTCCACTTCTCAAACAGTGAGCAGCTGGAGAGACGTTAGCAATTGATAAGAGATCCGAGGATCATTGATTATCATATTATAGCTTCAGTAGTAGAACACATTTAACAATCTGCCTCTCAAGAGTAATAAATCAGTGGGTTCAACGGTCAGATATCAGTTGAATGAAAACATGATTGAGATGATGAATAACATTGCACCCAAAAAACTAAAAACCCTGTGCCATCCCTCCCTCCACTCTTAGCGTCCTGCTAACAAACCAAGGTCGACACAAAGGAGAAGACCAAACTTTCAGGTCCTTCTAAGACTTCTCCATTGACAACCTGAACTCTCACCCTACCAACTCCATGTCTGATGTCAAAACCCTTTTAAACATCTTTAACACTTCTTTGGAAAGCTATGTGAACATACACTCCCCAAATAAAATGCACAAGTCCAAACCAAAGCCTTGAGCAATTTTGTATTCTAACAACCTAGCTGACAACAAACATTTCATCCATAGATAGGAATGAAAATGGAACTCCTGGGGACCTCATGATACTGAAGTCCCTCGGCAGAAAAAGCTGACAGCTGATTTCATCAGCCAAAGCAAAGGACTATAGTAGTACCATAAACGAAGCCACCACTAGAAGCAGAACGTTGTTCAAGACAATCCAGCACTGTAGCAATCCTCTGCTGGACCCATTTATTTCTCACTCCACAGAAAAGTGCAAGGCCCTCTTCTTCAGTGAAAAGATAAAGAGGATCCAACAGCACATGATTCAAAGTACAAAATGGCAGGCACCACGCGGTGCCTGTCATGTTGTGCTTTGAAACGCACAACATGCATTTTTAGCATTGTGGCGGACAGTGCTTTCAGCACCGCCCGCCGCAATGTTAAAAATGCGGGATGCACCCGCCACTTTGGCGGGTGCATCCTAATTCGCCGCACGGGACCTCCGCCCCTGTGGCGGACGGTCTCTTCTTACGACAGGATGGCGGAGGGACAAAGTCGTCCGCCATCCTAATCGGCCCCTTAGTGTTTACCACAGAAGCACTCATCTGGTCAAATACATTTAGATTAAACTAAACCAACTAATAAAATCAAACTATAAACAACTTTAACCAATAAAATCGAACAAACAATTAAGTTAATAACATAAAAGGCACACTAATTTAAACAAACAAATACTACAAAAATTACAGATGCTGCAAGACGCAGAAATTCTGCTGGATTTTCTTAATGGACCATTAAAGAAAAAATATATACATCTCAACAACTACCTAACCAAGTAAGTACAACTTACAATTAAACTAAAACGTAAATATTATAAATATTTAAAATGTAACGTAGCAAAAAAATATTAACACACTCTCCAACCTCTATCTCTTTTCAAAGATTTCCTAAAAGAAAAAATCTAAGACTTGAAAACCAAAAAACTGCCAGAAAATACCAACTATAACAAACCAGCAAAATTATGCAAAAACTAAGTACACATACATTATTTAAAAAGTATAAACTCAGTCAAATAAGGACCAAACATATACCTAACTGCCTCTACCACATCAAACTACCAACAACTTAACGTATAAAATTAAACATACTTGTTTTTATTCCAACAGAAAAGAAAGCACCTGCTCCACATTAAAACATCCCCAATAGAAAACTACAAAATTGGGAGAAACATCTAAACAGAGCATACAATTAAGCATACTTAGTATAAGTAGTTGCATTTTTACATGTTAATAACAAACATGGAAAAGTTAAAATATTATATATATTTATACTATTACACTACTTTTAGATACAATGACAGAGACTGACGAATTGCTCACTTTACAGAAAGGAAAGCAGTTAGTAAATCACATGTGTTACACCTACAGTTAAAACAGTGCATCATCAGAAAATATAAACTTGAAATGCCCAACATATTATTCTAATGCATGCTATGGGAGGGCACTACAAAAGATGATGTTGAAATTCATGTAAGAGAACACAACCAGCCCCCATATGTGACAGAAATAGAACTAAGAGAAATATTGCAGGATACTACTCCCAGGAACTCACAAGCAAAGTCCTTAAAAATATACTACCTAATCTCCCTGAACATATAACAGGGCAGCTACCACCTATACTCACTTCAAAACATTTAATTTAATGAACTAAAGAAGCCACCAGTGACACCCCACCTCCCCCTAGATAATACCAAGACATATACATACCTGAACACTTAACAATAACACATAATGAGGAACCTTTCCTTTTACATGAAAACCTAAATAACGAGAAACAAATCCTAATATTCTCTACCGCAAACAACGTAATAAAATTTAGCCCAGGCTTCTCCTACACGGAGCTAGTAAGCAACTGGTAGCTCTCCAGCTGCCTAGAAATAGCTATCCTGTGTTAAGTCCAGCCTACTAAAGTAGTAGCTTTTGCTTGACTAGCTTATATATTCAAAATTAGTTTGTGTGTATTTTGCAGAACTGATAAGCTGATGGTTGAATTTACAAAATATATTTAAAGCTGATATTGAAGTGATAAATCATGTGGAGTTGGGGAGGTTTATTACTGATATTATTACCTTGGTGCCAGGGACATTTAAGCTATGGCTGTTATGTATTACCCAGATAAATGCATTCCAAATTGACAATGTTTGTTTTACAATACTGCTAGCTATCCTGCTTGATTCAGATGTAATCACTATGGGTCATTTTACATAAGGGGACAACTAACATAATCTTGTCTGATCTAATCACTTTTACAACACTAATGACAATAGTAGCTAAGGAATATTTTTATTGATTATATGTAGCTCTCATGACAGAAAAGTTTGGAGACCACTGATTTACCCAATGTCAAACCTGGATGATAGATAGGACCATCAAATGTGTCCCAAACCATTCACTGCGATATACACCATACACGGTAAATATCAAAACCCAAATGTCCCTTTTATGTATGCCCTACTACCAAATAAACAAAGCAGCACTTACTGTGACCTCTTAAATGATATAAAACAGAAAACAAATAACTACTGCCCCGAAAAAATTATCATATCCTTTGAACACGCCTTGATTCAAACTCTTGTAAAAATGTACCCCCCACTCAGCCATAGAAGGATGTTACTATCATTTCAATCAAACTTTATGAAGACACCTTCAAAAATCTGTACTAAGGGGCCGATTATGATCTCGCTAGGAAAGCCCTCTGTATGGCTCGGATCCGGAGGGCTTTACGAGCGAATCGTGCTCCAGGAGTCCAAACGAGCGAGTGTGATGCATCTGTATGCTTACGGACTCGGTTTGCTTGGACTCCCCTTGAACTCTATGGGAGCCTGTGTACCGAAGCATACACAGGCTCCCATAGCAAAAAGGAGTGGGTGGGGAAAAGCGTACAACCTCTGGCAGGCACCCCATGGTGCCCCCCACACTGTGCATGCTTGGATTAAGGGGCCTCATGGGCCGCCACCCTGACCGATTTTGAGGGCCCCGGGTGAAGGGGGTCCTACTGCGGCCCCCCGAAGTACAATTCCGACAGTCGAGCGGCTGTCCGAAACGTGCATCGTACTCGCTCGGTTGGAATCCGGTTTCATTGCGCGGCACGATTCAGCTATGAACGAGTCATATGGACAGGATCAGGTTCCGGAAACGATTTAGTTGATGTGTATGCGTTCTTTGCATCGGAATTGGTCGTTCGGACCTGTGTACGATTCGGTTGGAAACAAGGGCTACGAAACAGTTCCGGTAAAGCCAAATCCGATTCGGATGCCTTACAAACGACTTCGTAATCAGGCCCTAAGTGTAGAATATGCTGCAAACAGCCAATTTGGCTTTAAAATTAAAAAGATGATAGCACTAGCCTATGCCCCTGTCACAGAAGTAGCCAACAACTACAATTTCCTAATAGAAAGCCCTTTCTACCAACAAAACAAAGACAAACTTAGGGTCTCATTAGGATGGCATTAGGAAAAGGGACTGCCCAACTTCGAATCGATGGACCAGCAGTCCGAATAAGGATGTGACCGCCACCACGGTGGTCATCATGTCTATTTTATGTATTGTTAGTGGTGCTGCGGGCGGCAGCTCCTGCTACCGTACCATGCGGATCCTGACACATGGTGCATGGATATGTAGGAGGGCACCATAGGTGCCCCAAAAACCTAAAAGTAAGATCTTGGGTGCAAGGGGGGCTCGCTACAGGCCCCCAATGCCCCTTTCTTTATTATACTAAATTGGGGGTGCACAGCTCACAAAGTCCACGAAGCCAACGTATATGAAAAACGTCACTTCTTATCTCCAATTCTGATTGTATTAAATACACAGAATATTGAAGTGATCAAGCGGGGGAAAAGGGTGTTGGGAAGGGAACAGCAGGGAGGGAGATCTGAAAAGGAAAAGTTAATGTTGCAAGTTTTTCCTAATATTCTTGAAACTCTGCAACAACTTAAAGAACTAAAATTACTTCTCAAATAAAGGCTTTTGACTTTAAACTCAGCCTAAACTCCAAGTCAGAACATGTGACAATGTTTTGAATTGTGCATTAAAAAACACATTTGAATCTCAGGATCAACACAGACTTAATGACACCTTCCTTGTAAATAACCTCTTTACAATGATAGCCATAAACGTCTCTTTGCCTTGTAAATATCTGCTTTACATGGATAACCTCTAATGTCTCTTTACTTGGTAAATATTCAGTTTACATCAATAATTTTCAAGTTCAAAACCTTCACATGAATACTTTTTCTTTTAGCAAAATAAATCTTTTTGTTGTAAATTGCAAAATGTAATACGGCTGTTAAGAATTGCGACCAAAAACCATTTAAAGAAGAACCCAACAAGATAGAGTCTAAACTCTCAGAGAATTATTCCACAAGAAACAAAGAACATTTTATTTGCGCAGAGAAACAGACTAAAAGCACATTTGCAATGATTGCGCCAAATGTTGGTCTTATAATTAACTTAAATGGTCCTACCTGTAGAGTACGACCTACTCTACTGAAAGAAGGGCGTGGCTGCAGAAACCAAAGCCTCGGAGAAATAACTTACAGGTTAAGCCAAGGTCTCCAAAGCACTCTTACATCTGGATTCGCCTTCTCCAAGGACCTTCAGCTGGATACAATTACTTGCTGCAACAAGAAGTCAGAAAATGCTTCCCAAACTCTGATTCCCACTCAGAGCATCAGGAGGAAGCTGCCACACCTTCAAAACCCCAGGAATAGTGAGCAAAGGGGTTTGGGCGTGGTCGCGCACGTTTACGTGGCTACGCCCGGTCTTTTTACCGACCGCTTGCCGTTTCTAACGCATCTCGCGTGAGGCTACTAAACCTCACGCATCTCGCGGGCACGTTTAGGGTGCCAAATCTAACGCATTAGGCGGACAAGGGGGTACAATGAGCATATTTCAAGATATAAAAAGTACATTTCACCACAATACATCATACACATCTTAGGGCTGCGCAAGTGAACCACCAACGCCCCTTGGAGGGAAAACAATGCACCTTTCCACACAAATGCCTAAGGCATGGTACATGACGTGGGGCGGGCCCTAGACCGCAAGCCACCCTAGTCCTGACACTTCTTTATTAGAAAATTATTTCATGTTTAAGACCATTCCAATCAAGTTATCAGCCAACACGTTTCGCTCCCATATTGGGAAACCAAAGATGAAAAATAAAAAATGTATAAATAACAGGTACAAAAATGACATAAACAATGCATACAAATGAAAAATGGCAAAAAACAAAACACAATGCGGAATTGAGTTACTTCAAAAACGTAGAAAAATGTGGTGAGAACTCAACAGAAAAAACACAACACAACATGGATAATGACATACCTAAACAGTACATGTATTGTATTAAAAACAGAAGAAGCACAGGATTTGACAGCATTCAAAGCATCTAAAACATCAAAGATGCTATTAATATTACCTAACAGTTTCTTACATATGCGATAACGTAAGCCCTCTCTGCCAATTAGATTTTAGTAATGCATACATCTCTTTAGGCAACGCCACCATTGCAGGTATTGCTCTGCCTCTGATGGACCAACAGGCTCCTTGAACCCATTGCATACGTGGTGGTCAGTCTTTCCAACTGCCACACGTTCGACCTTCATCATAATCTGGCCCTCTGGCCCCTAATAGACTATTTTGAAGACATATGGGTTGGCAGACTGCATCGATCCGGACACAGATGCCAACCCAAATTCCAAACACCATGGTGGACTGTCTACGAATGCACCATGGCACAGGAAGCCAAAGCAAATAATGCAGTGGAAGGATGGCATAACGCCTTCCAATCCACACTAGGCAGAACTCAACCTACACTCTACTAATTAATAGATGCATTTAAAAAAGAGCAAACCTACCAACAACTACGAATTGAGCAATCTGTTGGCCAAATTGCCCCTTCACATATCAAGCAAACCAAAAGAATGTACAACATGCTACAATTTAAAGTACATCTTTTAATTAATGACAAAGGAGTAGATTGCTTGGCAATCACAGCAAAAATCATATTATAAAGTAAATAGTAATCCACCCACGCTCTCAAAAACAATGACAAACTAATAACCAACTTATGAAAAGTTTAAAAAAATAATAATTGATATAATATGTTGTTAGCTCAGTCAAACAATTATTTAAAATACCACTGTAAATAAAGACTGATATAATAAAATTACATATGAATTATGTTGAATGCAACCATCACCACCAAGTCAGTTGAAAACAAACTCAATCCATTACATCAAATAATTACAACACCTAAAACAAACAATTCCACATAACAATCACTTAATTTTAAACAATATAATTTCACATTTCCCTCTCAATAGAAAATAAAGAGAGAAAACCTACAGTTGTGTATCTGGAAATCTTTCTCTGTATGCAAATAATACAAAATAGTAATCCACCAAAAATGAGGTAAATAATATCTAAGAATTCAATTGAAATCCTCCAAGCAACCCAACGTATCTAGGAATGATTAAAAACCTGAAAACCTGTTTAAAAAAAGAAATGTTAACTTCAAATTCCCACAGGACACATTTGTAGACAAAAACCTGTAGACCAACTGCAAAACCCATTACAATCCTGAAATTAAATGTACATAACAGTGAATCATCAAAATATAACTAACATCACACAATTTAAAATAACTTAGTAATGCATTACTAAAATAGTGTACAAAAACATAGAGCGACAAACTACTGAAAAACACTAACAGTAGTACATTGAAATATGCAAACAAACACACACAACTTTGGGGCTGATTGTGATGTTGGGCGGAACACAACTGATGATTGTTGGTGGCGGTCCGTGCGACATGTGTGCAGAGGGACTGTCTGCTGCTGTTGCTGCTGGTCTGAAGGGTTCCTTGAGCCTGTCGAAGCATCCAAAATGCTCATGATCTATTGATGACGGTGGTGCCAGCCTTGGCCTTGCCGTTAGGATTATGATGTCATTTTCCGAAAGCCTTTCCATATCGCGCTTTTTGACATGGAAATGCTGTCAGAAAATGACTTTAGGGGGCCCTAGTAGGGCCCTTTACCCTGTCCCTCTGCTCTGGGGCCTTGGGGGCCCCCTAAACATTCCTGCACTGTGTGGCAGGCACCTTATGGTGCCTCCCACATGATGCAGGGATGTTTACAAACATCCATTTTACAATGGCAGCTTGTGCTGATGGCCTTTTCCACCCACTGCACAAGCTGCTAATATAAAATGGATGTTTCCAACTACCCATTCTAATACTGAGGTAGGAACTGCTGACCTAAGGTCGGGCGGTTCCAGACTGCTACGGTGTCGGGTGGACTTAATTCTGACCCAACACCGTACTGAGCTCCTTTACAACTAACTTCTAAACGTACGTCCTATATCTCCCCTACCTTCAAAACCCTTAATAATGTACTTACCTGTTCCAACTAACAGCAACACCTTACGACAACCTGGTTCTAGGAAAATAGACTAAAAATAACACAAATAGATTACAAAATAGAAGGTAGTGGTAAAAGAAAATGGGTGCTGAATAATGACTATCTCCCCATAGAAATGAATAGAATATATTGTAAAAATGTTGATTAAATGTAAAAAATTATTTAACATGTTAACCATATCAAACAATGTAATACAAAATGACAAAATTGTAAAGTATAAATTAAATATTAGTATAAAATACATACCTTTAATCTATACTAAAAATATAAAAAAAGAAAGTTGAAAATATGTATAAAAAAAGTTAAACAATACCAATGTATATGAATTTCCATAAATCAGTAGATTTGTAGAGCGCTTCTTGTCACCCCTAAGGGTATCCTGATGCTGGCAAGGTCCAGTTGATTAGCCAAATAGTTAGACCTTCAGGGAATTTCGGAACTCTGAACGAGATGGGGAGGTCCGTAGATTAAAGGGTTGCTTGTTCCATGTCTTTGCTGCTAGCCAGGGGAAGGAGCGATCTGCACATCTGCTACTTTGGATGGGTGAGGGTTAGAGAAAGGGATGTGGGCGGAGGTGACCGGTGGGCTGTTGGAAGTTCGGGCGGTGGTTCAAGTAGGCAGGTCTGCAGTTGTGTAGGGCCTTGTATGCATGGGTCAGGAGCTTAAGCTGGCATGTTTTCTATAGAGGGAGCCAGTGGAGTTCCTGAGGTAGGGGTTATGTGGGATTTATTCAGGGAGATCCAGGATGAGTCTGGCTGAGGCTTCTTGTATGGTCTGTAGTCAGAGGAGGAGGTGAGCTGTGATCCATGCATAGAGAGCTTTGCCATAGTGCAATCGGCTAGAGATGAGGGCTGGGTGATGGTGTGTCTTAAACTTTGGGGTAGCCATCTGAATATCTCACAAAGAAGCAGAAGTGTAAGATAGAGTTGACCTGAGTTGCCATGGTTAGCTTGTTGTCCAGAATGATACCTAGGTTCCTAGCATGGCCAGTGGGGGTAGGAGTAGGTCCGAGTTCTGAGGGCCATCAGGATGCATACCATGGGGAGCTATTATTTCGGAAAATCAGTACCTCTGTCTTGTCTGAGTTGTGCTTCAGGCAGTTGTCCTTCATCTATTTGGCGATGTCAGTCATGCAGTTGTGTAAGTTGGTCTTGGTGGTGTCTTTGGAGAGGGAGAGGATGAGTTGTGTGTTGTCGGTGTAGGATATGATGTTGAGTCCGTGAGTTTTGCCGATGCTTGCCAGAAGTGTCATATTGGTGCTGAAGAAGGTGGGGCTGAGTGAGAATCCTTGGGAGTACTTCACAGATTATTTCTTTGGCTTCAGAGGTGAAGGGGGAAGGCAGACTTTTTGCTTTCTTCTGGTGAAGTAAGAGGTGATCCATCTGAAAGGGGCTCCTTGAATGCCTATGTTGTGCAGCTTTGTGATGAGTGTGTGGTCGGAGACTGTATTGAATGCTACAAAAGGTTTAGTACGATCCGAGCCGCAGTCTCTCCCTGGCCAAGTAGGGCTTGGATTTTGTTGGTAGCCGCAATGAGGGCTGTCTAGGTGCTGTGGTTGCTCTGGATTCCGGATTGCAAGGAGTACAGTAGAAGATTCCATTCCAGATGTGAGGAGAGTTGTTGTTTAATGGCTTTTTTGTCTGGCAACCAGAGCAGGGCGATCTGTTGGTAGTTGTTGAGGATATGCGATATTCTAAAATAATATAAGTTACATGTTTTTCTATTAATTAAAAATAATTTAAAAAGTGTTATTTACTTTAACTTTATAGAATTGCTTTTTTATTTGAAGTATATATGATTAAAAAAATTTAAATATACAATAAATAAAAACGAAAACCATAAATAAAAAACAAAAAATGCGTGACACCATATTTTTACAAAAAATGTAATTAATAATAATATTGGTTACAGACATACAACTAATTTTTATATTGCTAATCATCACAATAATAATAAAATAGCACAATACATTGATACTAAAGACAACATTTTTTTTAATAAATGGTTATGAATAAAATTAAATTATAACACTCAAACATAAATCTTTTTAAGAAGTTGTTATATGAAAAAGGGTTGACATTTACTATTCCTACTCAAATCTAACCATATTGGTAGCAGGTGTTGGATACTAAATAGGTGACATTTACTATTCCCACTCCAATCTAAAGCAATAAAGGGAAGGTGTTGGACACTTAAGGTGTCATTTACTATTCCTTCTCCAATCTAACCATATTGGGGGTATGTGTTGGATACTAAAGGGATGAAATGCACCATTCTCACAAAAATTTTAGCCTATTTGAAGAATGTGGTGGATGCTAAAGAGATGAAATGTACAATATCCACTCCAAAATAAAACATTTTACACAAGATAAAGCAAATTAAATATTTTCCATAGACAATCAATACTCCATAATCACACATATTGTTTAATTAACTTTAAAGTTATCTAAAAACAAACAAATCTATCCTACAAACCTTTAAATACATATTAACATTTAAATATGTAAAATCATTTTTGGTGACTATTAAAAATGTGTATACTGTTGAAAATATTTAGAACCATTCATATACTTTAAAACCATAAAACAAAATTAACAATCATTCAGTAAAAAAATATTTTGGTAAGCTTATTAATTTTAAAAAAGTCAAAAATATTTTTTATTAAAATTACATTTTTAAATCTAAAAACATTAACATTTTAATGCAATATTACATATTTTATAATAAAAAAATTGTTTAATTCCATTAACATATATGTAATTAACATCAAATTAAAATAAATACTTGCTGCCCCCTGTGTCTCCCTTCCTCTGTGTGCTCTGGCCATTGTGGGAGACGGGCTCTGCGCTCCCCTGGCCTGCGGCCACAGCAAAGATCAACGCCGAAGTCTTTATCTGGAATCGCAGCTGAGGAGGTCCTAGGATCCCCTGGATGTGCTGCCGACCTTGGACCCAGCTTGCCGTGGACACCGACATCCTGGTCTGTTAACCCCCCACCTCATGTGAGTGAGGAGGTGTGTGCGTGGAGGTGTGGACCTCTGAGAGGGGGGTTGGCTGTCGGTTGCGCGGCAGGGGGAACTGGTGCGTGGAGCCCTAGGCTTGTCCCGGGCCTCACCACCCCCCCTCCCTTCACCCTTGGAGCCTCGGAGGATTGGTGGTGCCTCGACTGCCTTCTCGAGCAGTGGTGCTTTGGCTTCCCGGCAGGGGCTCTACTCTCTCCTACGCCAGGGGAGGGCTGGCGCTGGCTGGGCCTGATCTTCTGGTCCGCTGCCCCTACCTGAGGTGGGGGCCCTGGGCCCAGGCCGCTGCCTGGTGCTTTCGATCGGCCGCATGGCTCGGGCGGCGGGGGGGGTCCTGGTTGTGGGCTCCACCACTAGATCCTGTTGTCTGGAGCCGTGTTGCCCTGCTTCTGCTTCTGGGGTTAACCCCTGGCCTACATCCTTGGTGATCCGACGACCCAGGAGCTGGTCTGTGGTCCGCTGCGGCCCCGAGTCTCCTGCTTCATCCTCTTGCCTTGCTTCCCGGCCGGCCAGACTGCTCCCAGGGAACTGTTGCCCCCTTCTCATACCGCCTGGAGGTCATAATGGTCCGGGATAAAATACCCAAGACCGCCGGCGTGTTCAATGCTGTGTTATCTCTTCGTTTTCGGTGGGGTAATCTCCTCTCTGGTTTTTTGATTCTGTCTGTCTGTCCTCGTTGCAAACGCTGAAGTGCATTACGTGATGTGCGTCAGCATTTGCAATGAGGACAGACAGACAGAATCAAAAAAACGTAGAGGAGATTACCCCACCGAAAACGAAGCGATAACACAGCATCGAACACGCGAGTACCGAGGCAGCGATGCCGTAATCCAGAACACGATGGATTTGCAGCCTTGAGAAGCTCTGAGTGCGAATTACAACATACCGCAGTGCAATTCCTTGCTGGAAAAGCGATTTTTCAAACCAAAGAACGGCTCGAGAGTCCCTGCTCTCCTTTGAACTGTAGACAGCAGTATTGGATAAAAAAAGATATACAGCAAAGGCCACCTCCAGTCCATGTCCTGAGGAGAACCCCAAAATAGAATCAGGGTTCGAAACGCGTTGACTCTGTGCTGGAACATGAATTGTATTGGGCGCTACAGGAATGTAGTCTAGGATAAAATCTCCCCTGCAATTAGACCTTTATTAAAACAGTTTCCAGCGCAGTTAACAAGCAGGCCTGTATGAACTAGTGATTGGCCGCTTGTTTGTATATATGTTATTAGGACTGGTGCCCCAGAAATGAAATTAATGGAGGCATCCCTATCCCTCCCCTACTTTGTATATGGTGTCTACATGAATGTTTTTCATTTATGATTGTTTGTAATGTGTTTTTGTATTGACGGTGTAAAAAGTCTTGATAATTGTGTTTTGCTTTTGGACACATTTAAATGTTTCAAAAATATGTAAATAAGTAAAAATGACTGAAATGAAAAGTTTCCCCGCTTAGGATTATTGGCTAGGTGTGGAGTAAAAATGTGAAATGCATCTATCTGACCATCCTTGTTGTTTAAACAAATTAAAGTTGTCTAGGCCAGATAGTAACCAGACCCAAGCCTTTTCTGTTTCCACTCTCCGAGGGACTAGACACTGTCTCCGACACCTGCACCTTGCCCTTGCGAATCGACACCTGCTGACCCCTTACTTATCCCTTCTCCTTATCGACTTTGAGAAGGCTTTCGACTATGTGGACTGGAGCTACTTGGACGCGGTGTTGGACCAGATGGGCTTTGGCATTCCTTTTCACAAGCTGGTGCGGCTACTATATCACCGCCCCTGGGCGCAGGTCCCCGTTAAAGGCGCGCTGTCCAGCCCCTTCCCCATTGGTCGGGGTATGCGGCAGGGCTGCCCTCTTTCCCCC
This sequence comes from Lissotriton helveticus, assembly GCF_964261635.1. Lineage (NCBI taxonomy): Eukaryota > Metazoa > Chordata > Amphibia > Caudata > Salamandridae > Lissotriton > Lissotriton helveticus. The sequence goes on from NC_136058.1 coordinate 39,581,747, forward strand.
ATCCTTTTTTCTCTAGCCATGGAGCCGTTTGCTTGCCTTGTCCGCAATGACCGCTCCCTGACTGGCTGGAGGTGGCCCGGCCTAGCGGAAGAGGATAAAATTGAGTTATACATGGACGACGTGCTGTTGTTCTTGGCTGACCCTGCTCGTTCGGGACCGCGCTGCCTTTGGGCACTGGCCATCTTTGAACAAGCGTCCGGCCTGCGGCTGAACCTGTCCAAGTCCGTCCAGGTCCCCCTGCATCTCACACGTGAGTGCTTTGATTGGCAGTCGTCGATTCCACTTCGGCGGCTGTCTTTCAAGTTCTTGCGGATTTGGATTTCCCTTCTCCCTGACCTCGCATGGGAGCTCAATGTTACCCCACTGGTTCAGCTGATCCGCGTGACCTCCTTAAGCGGCGCACACTGCCACTGAACCCTTTGGGCACATCTCCCTATATAAAATGATTATCCTCCCCCATTTTTTGTATATGCTCCAGAACACACACCTCTCCTTTGCTAGATCCTGGTACCGGGACATGGATGACATGGCAACGGAATTTCTTTGGGGAGGTCGGAGGTCCAGGCTGGCCCTGGCCCAATGCCGTATCCCGCCTTTTGATGGAGGACTCGGAATGACAAACCTCTACCTCGACTTGTCTACTCACGATCCACGATCGGTTTAATGGCGACTGGTCTGAGCCGGCGTACCGCTTGGAGCTACACATCTTGGGCTTTTCCTCTATCCAGCGGATGCTTTATGGGGCTACAGTTCCTCGTGCTCTTCCCGAGGTCACACGAGGAGCATTCTTGGCTTGGCATGCATCATTACGACATACTCAATGGGCGGGCAGGCTGACTCGCTAAAATCCCCTGTGGTGTGGCACCAGGCTTTGGGAAGTCACCTCCCTGTCAGGGTTCTGGCAATGGGACCTCATCAGAGTAACATTGTTGGGGGACGTCTGGAGCGGTACACATATTAGATCCTTCCAGGATTTACAGACTAGGCACTCCCTCCATCCCTCGCAATTCTTTTGCTACTTACAGTTGCGCCACGCCCTTCATTCCCATATTCCATATGGCACGTCCCTGCCCGAATATAGCATGCCCAAGGCACAAGTCCTGACCGGGGATATGGGGAAGGGTGGAGTCTCTCGGATTTACCGCTCACTTACCAACAATACCCCTAACTCACTTTCCCTGCTCGGAGAGAAGTGGGAGGGCTGGCTTGGGGCTCTGGAGGACGAGGATTGGAGGGACGCCCTGATGGCCCCTAGGACAATTGCGGTATAAGCAAGACTGCGACTGGTCCAAGTTTATTTTTTGCACGCCATCTATCTTACACCCCTGCGTCTCCACCGCGCTGGGCTTCGGCCCGATGCTGACTGCCCCCGCTGCTCCCACCCCCACCCTGACTTTTACCATATGGTATGGCTATGTACTGCGATTCAGGGGTATTGGGACTCGTTAACACAAGACCTGACAGGAGTCCTGGGTAGGGAGTTACCCCTTGATCCCATACGTGTTCTGCTGGGCGTCACCGACGGACTGGATAGCTCCAGGGCTGAGAAGCTCTTCCTCAATACTGCACTGGTGGTTGCCAAGGGGGACATTGCCGCTCATTGGTTGGACACTGCCCCTCCCACTTTAAGGTGCTGGCGCCGTGGGGTGGATTGGTATGCTGCGCAGGAGCACCTCCTATACGTAGCCAGGGGGTGCCCCGAGAAATTTCGTCGCATGTGGGGAAAATGGGTTGGAGCACTCGACGATTGAGATGAAATGGTGCGCTCCCCAGGTGCACGTGGATATGTTCTTCTTGGTTTCTTTATGTGATCTTGATGTCATTGCGAGGTGTTTTTTACCTATCCAGCTAATGTGCTATGTTGCTCTAAATGGTGCTGGTTGTTGTCAAATTCAAAACTCAATAAAATTGATTGTCAAAAAAAAATAACATTATTTTAAAAAAACTCCCCACCTTTAGCCCCTAAAAACCATTATCCTGCTACTACCAAAAAAAGTAACAATTTATATACATTAATACAACTAAAAAACAAATTTAAAAAAATTCATAATGAAAAATTATCTAACTAAAAACACAAATACACAACAAATACACTTACAAATGATATGGCATACAACGATATTCTGTACATCAATATTTTTTTCCATATTAAAAACAACACTACAAATTATATTTTTACTTTCCATTTGCCTGTCCATTACATTTTTCATATGCCAATATTCTTGGCACAATATTTTTGTATGACAATATTTTTTCTGATATTTTGTCCAAAGAATCTCCTATCACTTGTTGACTTTATGCTTCTCTTTCACCTTGTGCAGCGCTCTGCTGTCTTTTGGCTAGATTTGTGCAATAGAAATACCATTTACATATAAACATGCATACATCCGTAAAAAAAATGAAAAGAAATGAAAAGCAGGTACAGTGCTACTCCAAAGAATTGAACATGGGTTGGAAAACACTCAGAGATTCACACAAATTTCTCAATAGGGGGCTTCTCTGAGGAACCCACCAAAACTTTAATTAGAAAAAAAACAAACACAAAGTCAAAATATTCAAAGCTATGTCCCGCATTACAAAAAAGAAAGACCACACAAAAAATACTCCCAAAAGATTTTTGAGATAGTGAAACAGCTCACATTCCCTAAATCAGACAGAATCATCAATATCTCCAAAGAAAATTGTGTTGAACACAAGGTGAAAATTATAGTACTATTCCACACACACCCAATGAAATCAAAGAACTACAATGCCTACACTCCAAAAACTATGGATACTTGGATCTCGAAAGTATTGCTCAATACCACAGAAAAAAAACCAGAACATTTCTCATGCTTCACTGAACCCATTCCTACCTGAACTTACACGTAAATTAATTTCTCTGTTATTTCATATTACATCTACCTGGGCAATGTCTTTGTCCCAAGTTTCAGTCCCAGAATATCTCGCCTTTACCTAAAATAATCAGAATGCACTGTGCAGATCTGAATAATGTTTACTCTTCAATCATCCCTTCTAAAGAACTTAATTGAGAAGAAGCTAAAAAGATATGGCCAGTGCAATGACATACTTGTAAAGTACCTGTCATGCTTCGTGTCAGGATATAGCACTTGATTGAAATCTTAACTATAGCTGATGATGGTTTCCTCATCCAAGGTGAAGGTGAATATGGCCTTCTTATCCTTCTCAATTTATCAGTTGCTATAATTACACTCTTGAAAATTATGGTAGAAAGAATTGTTCTGAATGACAACATTCTTAGTTGATTCTCATCGCGGGTGAAAACTGTTCTCAATACTCAGAAAACATAGCCAACTTCCTCTTTGACTTCATGACCTCCCAACAAAAGGGTCTCCAAACATCCTATTTTCTTTCCTAACCTGTTCCACTTTACTATGAAGCATCTGGCTGCTGATCTCAAACTCACATTCAGGTAGATGGCATCCTACTTTATTTGGAAATTTCCTTCCCTAAGATGTTGAATTCATGGATGAAATGATTGGAGACTCATGTTCAGGCAGATGGCATCCTACTTTAGTTGGAAATTTCCTTCCCTAAGATGTTGAATTCATGGATAAAATGCTTGGGGACCTGCAAGCTTGAGTGTTACTTCACCACCTAAAGAACAACCTACTTAAAATAATATTTCCTCCTTTGTACCCACCTAATGTCCCTGTCCCGATTGAAAAGCTTAAACTCAAAACACTAAATTGTAGGCCTTCTATTATAAAAAAACAAATCTTAAACTTTTAGCCTGCAAGCTCTCATCAATACAATAGCATATGGGGCAATTTGAGCATTTTCTCCTCCATGGAATAAAATATTTTATCCAAGATCTAGATTTCAAGCTATTAGTGCAATCTTTGATCTTGTCAGGAATTGACCATAATCTCCCAGTATCTATGAATTCCCAAACTTCATCTACCTTCCCTAAGAGCTGCCCTACCTTGAGCTGCAAGGCTAGCCACAGACAAAAGAATGGTCAACCACAAAGCAGCATATTCAAACTAGGTTGAGTCACACACAAACTTAGGCCCTCATTACAATGGCGGTCGGTGGGACCACTGACCATCATTGTATTGGGAAGGTGACTGTCCAACAATGAGTCGGCAGTCCCACCTGCCATATTAGAATAAGAACCATGGTGCAAGGAGTTGTAAAGTGCCTTTCTGTATTGCGGCTTGTGCTGCAGTCCAGGAAAAAGGGCTACAGAACAAGCCTCAGTAGAAAAAGGCACTTTGTGCACCCCCATGCACCATGTGCCAAACACCATGTGGGAGCCCTGCCCCCCAAAGTGCCTTTCTGTCTGGCTTTCATGGCGGTGGGACTTCCATGAAAAGGCAGTCGAAAAGTGACATCCTAATCCATACGGAGGTGCCTGAGCATGCACTGGCTCCATTGTAGGGATAGGAGTCCAACCACCACCCAATGGGATCTTGGATTCTTTAGGTGGTGGCAGTCCTACCCCTGACCTCTGCATTCCGACCACCATTTCTGTAAATTGGCAGTCTGACCAATGCCCAGGATGTCAGGTGGACCACCATCAATGACCTGTCACCGAATTGCCCCCCTATGTTTTTTGAGAACTCCAAAAAAAACTCACCTATAAACTCACCGTCTCTGGCAGTGAACATATCCTTTACAGTAAAGACTCCCTTCTGTTAGAAACAAAAGGATTTGAGAAGGTGAAAGTACTAAAACAACCAGTCTTAGGAAAGGCACTGTGAATGTGAAATTCCTACACAATGGATATTTTCATCCTATGCCTGTTTTTAGAGGGCTGAAATGTTTATTTCAGTGCCTCTGCCAGCTCTGAAAGACCTGTGCTCCATTTTGTAGTTTTCTGAAATGGGTTGTGTATATGAAAATGTTTGATACTATGTTTCAGATTGTTTGATCCCACTAGATGCTATTCACTGTCATATTCTATTTACGCAATGTAACTTAATTGTATTATATGTTATATTGCACTATTTTAAATATATTACAGATTATATCATGTTCTTCACTGTGTGTATGAAATTTCACCTATAGAAAGTTATTTAACCTTCCCTCCCCCAGTTATTGTCCATACATTATAAAACTCCAAATAAATAAAATAATAAAGAAAGAAATATACCTCTGGGTATCCTTGCAATTAAGGAGTCGGACTCTGGCAAAACGGTGGCTATGTGATACTGGTGCTCATCCATTGAATATTGTTGGCATTCTTAGCTCTACTGTGATGTGATGGTAATAAGAGGAGATTTAAGCAAAGCCTCTTCATGAGTAACTGTAGTGTGTGTATGTACTAGATAAAGTAACACATTAATGTTTGTGGTCCACATGTCCATTTACTAAAATGTAAAAAAGTTGGTATTTGACAAAACTAGAATTTCATGAACATTCTAAAGTTATATTCGGAAATGTAACTTATTTTATTTGAGAGCAAACATTGTTTTTTTCAGAAACATAAATTCTGAGATTTGGGGGACAAATTGGTAGCATGTTAAAATATATTAAATTACGCTATGTCGAAGAAAAGTAGTTTAGGAGATCTATTATTAATGCAGTTTCATTAATATCAGAGAACACGTGCTTCTATATCTCCTCTTACATGAACATTGTGGAGGAAATTTTCCATCTAAATTCATAAAGCTGGCCTGAGACTGTAAGACTTGTATAACCTGTCAGGGCTTGTAAGAAATGTGTAGCCTAAATGATAGCTTTGCTGTCCGCGCCTGCTCGATCTCTCTAGGTTTGCCAATGCAACTTGAGATCATGAGATCTGTACAACCTAATTTTTCCAGCATGTCCAGCCAAAATAAATTCTCATTCATAACCTATGACTGAGATTCGACTGGAAAGTTGCATCACAGAAACTAAACCTCAAGAACCTAGAAAGAGGGCATGCAGTATTTAATAATACCACATTGAGGTGCACAGTGCGTTATAGATGCACTTTGAAGTGATTGGTGAATGTTCCCCCCAATTTGTTTTTGTTATTGTTCCAGTCTTCTCTTTTAATCTGACATAGAAGCGGATTTTCAGAATCATGAGTGATAACAAAAAACCAAGGATGATGGACTAAATGCAGCACTTTTCATGTATTTATTTATTTAGTACAGTATCGCCTATATTTCATGTATGTGAGGTTAAAAATGCTGCCCAACATTTTCGCGTAGTTTAACCTTCAAAAACATAAATGACGAAGTAATCTCCTTGTCCTACCTCTCTACTGAGTTTACATTACAAAACCATTGTTACAGCTTTCATATATCTTTGCATACCTTCATTTGAAGACCCACTTGTCACTGTATATATTAAGAAAAACATGGCCTTTAACGTTTGTAAAGCATAGATTACACTTACTTCAGGACAAGCGTTCCACCCTCTCATGAGCAATGATGATATGGGTTTTGGAATTGAATACCCAATCGGCGGGCGGATATGGTGATATGCCATGTCAGCAGCTGCTGCAGCTAGATAGAAAAGGATAAGACATGATGCATTTGTGTTAGAAGAAATAGACATAGCAGAAATTCTTGTTTTAAAAGCCACCTACATTCTCAAGCTTCTCTCTTTTATGTCTGGAACGTCTTCTTAACACTGGAGAAAAGTATTACAACTTTGAGCAAATAAGGTAGACTCGGCTCGGGTAGTGGTGCTCACTTACAATAAAAGTCCAACAACTGGGTAGTCAAAAACGTAAAAAACAGGGGGAATAGATAAGTTGAATCCACTTGCTACAGATATTATAACCATTTTATTGTATGTTACTTTAAAAAAAAATGTCTGTAGTTCTGATTGGGATAACATGCTGAGCGATTCCTAATTACGGGCAATGAACTAAAGCTCCGCAAAAAATAAACTACTGCCATAAAGGTCGGCTTTCTACTAATAACTGTAAACAGAGAACAGCTGATAAACAACATCCCCTTTCACTGTTTAAGCACAGTTCAAAGGATGCTTCGTTGTCTGACTTTCATACTGTTTGCCTTGCTCTGGCAGTGGGCTTTGTTGACTTCGCAACTCAACTGTGATTGCTGTGTACATTAACATCATTGCGAGTTAAAAAAAAAGATACAATTTTCTAATAAAGTTTAATTAGCTGCAGATGCGCACACGTGCTAGGACTATAATTCTACGTTTTCATGTGTGCGTAATGGTTTCTTGTTTGTGACTACTTAAGAGCACTAAAACACCACAGGCATTAAAACGAGTCTATACATTTATTAGTTTAATAATGAGTTGCCATGTTAGTGGCAGGCTCATTTCCAGAGACTAAAAAATATGCATAAATACTAATAAATCATGTTAAAATTAAGGTAAAAAAAATGATGGATAAATACAAATGGGAATTCTAAAAAATAAATATAAAGCCAGAAGTTCTAATTCATGCTCCACAATATCAGTTTACACCAAGCCATCATGAAGACCTTTAAAATCATGTAGAATTTGAACTGTGGTCTTATCCGCAAAAGCGCAATACAACCAGATGTTGGGTATCCACATAAAGGTGGGAACAGCAGGGCCACTGGACACTGCGCGCCATCAGAACTAGTCCCCAGGAACCAGAGTGGACAAACTTTGATCAGTTCTCTGTGTTTGTGGAATTAAACAGATCACTTGGATTCCTTTTTCTGACAACGCATCTTCTACAGCAGACCACCCCACCCTCATGGCTTGAATGCCAAAAGCAACAATACAATATGGGACAGCCTAATTGGTTGGCACTTGTTGGCTGCTCCAGAAGCCCATGTGTTCAGCGTGGCAGATACAATGCTCCAAGGAAGAAACAGACTACATTCAGGAAAGAGGGGCATATTTGTCTCTTGGGTAAAATGTCTCCCCCATCCTTAGTTTTAGAATTATTTACATCAAGTGCATTTCCCAAATGTACCTTGAAGGACTGGTTCATTTGTGTGACAAGGCTGTTTCTTCAACATTGCCTCTGTGTTTATCTAAAGCTCTGGGGATCATCTTGTGAACAGCCTTTCAGCTCTACAGCACAATATGCAGATATAAAAGATAAAAACAGAGAACATTCTTACCTACACATACAACTTCCTTACTTCGAACAACACATAAAAGCACATAAAAATACCAGACAAACCACTGACAAAAGCACCTCCAAATGAACAATACGAAATCTACAAAAAATAAGGTATCCGTGTTAGCGACTTGAAAATGTATAATGTATGTTTTTCATTTTATTTGAAATTAGATGAGATTGTCTTCTTGTAAATCATTATTCAAGGCATTAATGATTTATATCTTTACTATCACATTGTTTTTCTTTCCTAAGAATGAACGATAGGCCTTGTGCATGCAGCTGTAACGCTTTCTAAGCCATATCCACACTGACATGTTATCTGAGGACATGTCCCTCCCTATTGAACAAATCACATCCATTTGATTTGGTTAGTAGGTGCCTTCATTTTAATAAAATTTTCCGGATTAGAGGTTGTCCAAAGGACCAGCCCTCCACCACTTCACGGATGATAATAAAGTAGTTATTTACCGAGATGTACATCAGCTCCCTGATGATGACTCAGAGATAACTTGCATTCAGAAAGTAGAACCAATATTATTTTGTTGTGTGATTTTGGGCCAAGTTCTATCCCCTGAGTTGAATGGCCAGGCACCCCCCACAAATAGCGAAGGGGCGCTATTAGTTGCTCCATGGACACAAGTCATGGTGTGGAGTCCCTTGTCTGTTGTGCCACGGAGTGAAGGATGACCTTGACGTCATCAAGAGGTGCCAGGGACGGGAGCAACATTTAAGGCTTCTAGAGGTGGGGGATCAGCTCCTTTTCTCTCCACCACACACACTCAGCTACAGTAAGGCTTCATGTGTATTAACTGAATGCACAGTTCTGGCAGAGTAAACTTGCATCTCCAAAATACATTGTTGGATAGCTGAAACTTCCACCAGAATATCCGGACCGTGTAGTAACTATGCCTTGAATTCATTTTTACCTTTACTTTTTTGTTTTACTTTCTCTTGAACTTCTTTTGCTGTTATTGAGAATTTGTGCACTCTCACAATATTATACAATGCCACAAGCATGTGCTCTGGCCGTAAAATGGTACTGATAAAATTGGAATCACCAAAAGATCTATATAACATTCCTGTAAGGCCTTGGTAGATGGTGCAGGTATTGCACCAGTGGCATGGAAATTTAATGTCATGTGCGGACTGCATTGATGTGTATATAAACCTCCCAGATATATGACCAACATATATGGCTTATATAAAGTTGAGGGATTCACACCTAATTTTTAACTTTTCATCCGACTTTCTCTCTTTATTTAATTTTAGCGTGCAGATTGGTATGTGGCATGCCCAAATGCCACCAGGTACGACCGTGGTAATTACAAATGGGACACATTCATGCCCCAGCCAAATGCATAGCTTAATGCCGTCCTTGCGACATTCAGAACTCTGACAGTTTATTCCAAATCTTCATTTTCTAAACTTTTTCAGAAAGGTAGCGATAGTGCGCAGCATAAGAACGTGAAAATTGGAGATAGCTTGAGGATTTTTTGCGATTATGTTAAACAAAAGATTTTGTTATAAACATCATGAGTTGGAGGCTGTACACGTTTTTACATACAAGCGGATAATTGAATGTTTACAGACAAATAGAAAAAAGCGGGACGAGATGGTTTTAGATAATGGAGTGACTTGAACGCATACTGCTGACCTGCAAGGTTGGGATAAAGTGGGGGGTAAGGTCGATGTACCAAGTCCATCATGACTTGTAATAATGAACCAGGCGTGGTGGTAACCATGATGTAGAGGTGGTAATAGAATACTCAATTATTATTTTGATAAAAACCTGCGAGAAGTTGTTCTTTTTTAATGCACATTGGAGAATGGATGATTAATTGGCATATGTTTTATTGTTGTTTCTAGTGACCCCCAAAGAAGGGCGCTGCGTCGCCCGAAATGCATTGGGTTTTTTATGAATTAAACACCGCTTGAGATGAGCCCGGCATTAATCGTATTTATTCAAGAGGTCCGGATGGGCACAGTGTAAATATAAGAAAATTGAAAAAAAGCATACATTCCACTTGTGGATTCCTAAGCAAGAGACTGAGAAAATGTGTTAAAGAGGAGAGAATGAAAAAGTTTAGAAAATGAAGATTTGGAAGCAACATATATGGCTGGCATTTAGGAGAATGACTGTGTTCTGGTTAGGCTGCAGTTTAACAGTAACACGTGTTGGGACAGGAATGTTTTCTGCTCTGTGTGCCCGAACTGCATATACCTCCGATCCTGGTTTTTCAATTTCTGGTCATGACATAGACTTACCCCGTGTAGGCCCAGTTTTTGGGGATGATAGCTTGTGGCCCTTGTTCTGTACCAGGATGCATACACCAAGGGAACTGTCATAGCAGCAGAGCACCATCGTCCTTGTCACTGGTTTCACACATGGAGAGCAGTGGTGGCAATGTACCATGGTTCAGGAACGATAGTGACAGGCTTTCTTACCTATGAGACATGAAGGTGCACTTACAGGCCCATTCATCTAAATTGTCACTGGTTACGATGAATCTGAAATCCTAAACGCCGACATCCTATGTGTTGTACATGTGCTTGTGTGCTAGGATTGATAGTATACCATACATGAGAGATACAGGTCTGCAAGTTCCATTCTGAGTCCACAGCCAGAGCCACTTAAAATATGGAGGAGAGTTTGCTTTCTACATACATCATATGTCTATTTTATCTCCTAGATTTGAGGGGAGAACTCTAGACATTATAGTGAGGAAAGAGGATAAAGGCTTTCTTTAGAAGTGTCAGACTCTTCCTGATACATTAGGCTTTAAAAGTAATTTCTGTGAGGAGGGGTCATAAATAGCTGGGTGCAGCTCTCTTCCATCCCTTTGTACTAGAAATTGTCCTGCTAGATAGAGTAACAGTGCAGATATAGGCAAGTCTGTAAGGTGGCCTGGCCAGACAGACACATGAAAGGAGAAATGAGCCAAACTGGGTCCCCGAAAGCAGAACTGGAATATACATCCTGCATTTGTGAAATCAGTATAAAGCAGGAACCAAATTCCATTGTTGCTCATTGTTGAGTTTTCTTCTACTGTGGAGGTGGTCAGCTAGGTTCTCAGCAACTACTAAGCTGCCAAGGGTTTTTGTTGCACTGACAGTCAACTCACTAGAGGGAAGGGAACATTGACTGGAGTCTGTTCTAAAGGAAGAATTACTAGACTTATCTGGGTGTCAAGATATCCTGTCTTTGATCCAGGGAAAGAAGTGCCAACTCCGAAGGAGGAACTGATCAAAGACGTTTCTAATATAACTGACCCAGGTGTATGGTACTTCCGAAAAAGGCCTACTAGGTAAATGCTCTAAAGAAATTGTGGTAGTGTTGGAGGGGCAGTTCGATCGTCATCATTTATCACTACCAAGGCGGAATAAATATGCAAAAGAGGTTAATGCAATATGCTACCTCACCTACCCCTACAGTGGAAAAAGTAATCAAACACTTACAAAGGTGCACAGAACCAAAAATTCAACCCCTTTCAGCATCCAATGGAAAACATTTCCAAACGTAGATTGTATGTAATGCTTCAGCACCCTTATTCAATAAACCATATTACTCATTTTTCAAAATAGTTCAATACAAAACGTATGATATTTCTCACACTTCTCACATACAACTTATGTAGCCGGCTACTGTACATAGTAATTTTATCGAGATTATTAAGAGAAGAAGAATATAAATTTTTTTAAGAGAAGAAGTGTATGAATATGAATATCACACTATTTTTGTAGCCGGCTACTGTTGACACTAATTTAATGGGGATTACTAAAAGAAGAAGAATATGAATAAAGAATTTTCCTCAAAAAATACTCACTGGAGGTTGTGAATTACATAAATTATGTGTGGAATATCATGACTTCCGTGTTGAATCATTTTGAATAATGAGTAACATGGTTTATTGACTAAGGGTGTTGAGCAATTACAATTATAACTACCAAGGCACCTGAAACTGTGTGCCAGTGCGGTAGGCCCGATTGAAGCTGAGATAACCACCTGCTGGTGGCCTGTGTGCCTTACAGTTGGACTACATGACAGCAGCAGTGTCAAAGTGCACCGGGACAAGTCGTGAAGTACAAGTGGCTAGAGAGGTGCCACTGGGGTGCCTTGTAAAGGATTGAGGCCGTTGTCCCAAGGCCTTGTATGCTGAAGTTAGTGCCTACAACTGGGTGAGAGACTGAATGGGTCTAGGCCTGACAGGCTGGGTGAACAAATGGGGGTTGAGGGCGAAATCATGAGCTTTACCCATACCTCAAACTCTGAACCTGGGGCAGCAACCCAGAGACCCACGAAGGGACACATGGAGTGGTAAGTTATTAATTTTCAGAGGCCCCTGAATGCACAAATACTCACATACATGAATTAGGTAACCGTGCATTATTGAATGTGTAGTGGACTTCTATGTTTTATTTGTAATAAACATGTCTTTTCAACAAAAAGATGCACATTTAATAATGATCTTTTTGTGCTACTGAGGAAGGTGGAATTGATTTCAGAACCTGAGGACTCCCACACTAACCTCCCTGAGAAGCCAATGACTAATCGCCCTTACTACTGCTGAGAGTGAAGTGCGGAAAAAGTGGTACTTGGCCCATCTTGCAGAGCCATAGTAAGACTGAACCACAGACAAAAGGCAAAATGTCTCAACTGTCACAATTGTGCCTCAGCAGTCCTTGACTGCTCTGTGGCCTCCTGGAGGGGGTCTGATAACATGACTAGGGAAAGTGCTATGCCATGTGAGGAAAATCTATTTTCTATATCAATAAGCTCTCAAGACAGGGTGTTTAATATTGTGTTGCCTCACAGTGCATGTGATTACAATATGCATCTTCGTTTGAGAAAGGCAGAAAATGTCATTCAAACGTATTTTCTCGCTAGTTTAAAAGTCTGATTTAATGGTGATAGCAGATTTTTTTATAATTTTATTAGAAAAAAGCATTTTTAAAAATGTACTTTGGGCTGCTTGTGCCAGAACTGGTTTGAAATTGTTTCTACTATTCATCATACCTCAGGAAGTTTACAAGGGAATGGACAACTATTTTCTAAGGACTGTGTTTTTTTTTGCCTAACCAGATTGCACATATCAAGTTGGTAGTGACTGTTAGACCTGTCAGCATTAGGGTGGTCTTCCCCCAAACATATGGCATACTTACCTCGATTTTTGTGCTGAAATTAGTTTTTGTTGACCTTAGGAGTCAGTGCACTTTAGTACTACTAACTAGTGCTAACATGCTTGTGCTCATTCTCCTAAACATGGTTACATTGGCATATTTAGTGTACTTATAAGTCCCTTGCATAGTAGTATACCATATACCCAGGGAGTGTATATTAAATGCTACTAGTCGGCCTGCAGCACATGTTGTGCCACCCACTTAAGTAGCCTCTTAAAACATGTCCTAGGTCTGCAATTGCAGCCTGAATGCAGCTTTAAACTGCCAATTTGATTTGGCTTAAACCCCTTGCCAAGCCTTAAACTCCCCTTTTTGGCATATAAGTCATACCTAAGGTAGGTCCTAGGTAGCCCACATGAAAGGGTGCATTGTAATCAAAAGGTTGGACATGTCCTGGTAGTGAAAAACGTTTACATTTGATTTTCACTGCTTTGAGGCCCAGCTGACTCACAGGATAACATTGTGTTGCAATATTACATTTAACAAGTGCTAACATTTGATTGAGGGCAGATCAGCTATTCACTGTTGGTATTTATGAAATTGTAATTAAAAATGCTCTTTAATGTCAAGGTCGGATTTTTAAATACAATTTGAAAAATGCCACTTTGAGAAAGTTGACATTCTCATGCGCTTAGCCATTTGGTGACTGCAGCCTCTCCTGGGTCCAATGACTGGGTTACTGGCAGTTAGGCTCTCATGAATTCCTCCCAGAAAGTCACACAGTAGAGGGATTAGGAGTGCCTGAATGGGCCATCTGCTGGCAGTATGGTGGGACTCAGCTGGGTACAGCCTCACTTGCAACTGAATAGGCTGTGTCTGCTTTCACACAAACAGCTTGTCACATCCCCTTTGTCACTGCAGCCAGTTTGGATCCCGGGCAGAGGAGTCAGAAAATTCCCAGCACTTCAAAGAGAAACTTCCAGACACTTCTCCCAACTTCAAAGGAGACACCAGATATAAAAACAGCATCCTCAGACCCACTCTTCAGTTAACTCTCTGGACCTGTGGAAGGACTCTCAGAGGACTGTCTGCTGTTGTGGCCTGCTGTGTATTCTGGGATCACTTCTTTGCAGTGTGGAGCCTGCCTTGAACCCTCAGAGGCTAGGCCTGCTGTTTGAGCCTTGCATCTTCATCTGAACCAAGGCTACCCGAGTGACTAGAAAGGCTAGTTTGCTTGCGTCCTATTCAGAACAGCAGGAACATAAAAGGCTCCCACAATCTTGAACCCACACTGGGGCCTAGCCTCACTGAGCCCTGAACCCCCAAGTGGCGTCCCACAAGTCCTGGATCTTCATTGTTGTGCTTAAGGCGCTTAGATAGCCAAAATCAAAAATGTTGGACTGAACACTGCTCTGAGAACTGAGGAAAGACCGGGACCAACCCTGCTTTTCGATCCACCCAAGGTACAACACCAGCAGGCCTGACTTCGTAGCTGCCGTCTTTCGCGAAAGGGGTATTCGACCTCCTTGAATTGTCTTTGGCTACAGCCTCCTGCCTTGCCCCACTGGAGATTTTTGACTAAGCCCCATCCACTTCTTGTATCCAAACTGCATTCCACCGCGACCTTCCATATTTTTCGACTTTGACCCTGTCTTTCGTGACGCAGTTGGTGTTTTGATTTTCAAGGCACTCATTATCACAAAAACTTTTTAAAAAATCATAATTACAGTTCAACTGATTGGATTCTTGTAATTTTGAGGTAAAATAATGTATTCAAATTGACTCTATTTTCCTAAAATAGTGCAGGATCTTTCTTATTTTTTTCATGTTATTACTGTTTGTGTGCTGCATAGCTATGTTACACATTGCTTCTAACTTCAGCTTGACTGCTTTTTAGCTAAGCTGCCAAGGGTTAAGCACAGGCTAATTTAGAGAGTGTTTGTGGTTCACTCAGCCAGGGAATATGGCTGTTGCTTGACCCAGTTTCACACCCTAGTCACCCAAAAACCCAATTTCTCACAGTGATCCGCGCCCAAATTCATTTCCCACCTTATGAAACTCAGAAATAGGAAACCATAAGCAATACGCCATTTTCAGTAATAATCAATTTGCCGTGCTTCAGCCTCAGTTACCATGAGGTTTTTTTAGGGAGATTTCTGATGGATGGCAGCTAGAGGAGAAGATAATATCAATAAAAAAAACTCACCATTGCCATGAATATTCAAATGTGCCCCTTGAACATGTACATATTTCTGGGTTTTTTAACATATCATTCCGGCCAGTGAAGGCGTTCTTTTCAGTACCTCTGCTCCTCTCTTTTTGATGGTATGGAAATATAATTACAGTTGACGGTCACTATTAGTAGACATTTTATAAAAGGAATGTTACTCTTTGCCGTTGCAGTCTAGGCAGATGAGCAGAAAATAGAAACGGGTGCCTACAGGTACCATCTCTTATTGATGGTTGGAAATCTGCCAGTTGGGAGTTTGTCAATTGAAGGCTGGGATTTCACTTTTGGGTAAACACTGATCTATACCCCCATGGTTTCTCGCTCTGCTGTAGGTGATGCAAATGCTTTTAAATTGTAAGTTTGAGGGATTTGAAAAGGGATTGGTCATAAGATAAAAGGTGGTATCATTTGCTCCATGCAGCACATTGACAGAGTACATTTTGAACTATGAAAAGACTGAATAATTAAAAGTGCCTAATGATATGATTTTAGAACTATGGACACTGACCTTGCGGTATTATATGTGAAAGTTTCATTAAATAACCTCCTTTACATTAGTGAATTCTGCAAAGATCTTGCACATTGAAATAATAACTGCTCAGTAACAACCATCCAAGTGCATCAGACATTAACATGTATGGCACCTTCAGTGGCCAAGACATATCTTAAGGCATCACAGCCGGTACCGTTCATCCGGCTCATTTTGTTGAGATATAGCTGGTCGCTCCTCGTGACCGACTCTTACTTTGGAGACAGATGCCCTCCCGTAACGTTCAAACATGAAAGTAACTTTGTTTAATAGCCCAGACATCAGTTTCAATTGTAACTTGAACGAAGTTTAAGAGCTATGCCTGCTAAATAACTTCAATAACAGCTGCTGTGGCAATTCCATTGGATGCTAGGGCAAGCCTACCTTCTACTGAATGTCAGCCCAGTGATACCCTGCTTGGGATTTGCTGCTTTTTTCTTCATCCTGAGAGATTTCTAGTAAAAATGATTATTAATTGTTTATGATAGCTCATCGTCTTCACTTACACCTTACATTCAAACATCTCTCAAAATGGCAGCAAGGAGATTAGTTTTATGAGAAAATGTGTCTTGGATCACTTTTCCTGCTGGAACCAGCTTCTGTGAGACATTGGCTGCTTGAACCAGGTGACACAGTAAATAGTATAATTTCATGCTCACTTAATTTATTACCAACATTTTGCATTTTGAATATGAAATTGCACACATTATGTAAATTACGCAGGTGTATCGTAAATTCCATAATGGCTTTATCTTCACATTGCATGTCTTATTTCTTGTACCTGTTGTGGAAGGTGTATGTTGTTTCTTACATCCCCAGTTCCAGCTGTGACTTCAGCCTTAACCCAGACAAACTAACAAATTATGATCTAAGAGTGCATCATAAAAACACATATTTTGTAAATAGATAAGCCAAACTTATAGCAAAGCTCACAACAAACTATAAACATGTATCCTTTAGTTATGGAATTAAAAATGAATAGAATAGTTTACTGATGTGATTGAAACATAACACTGGCCAGAAGAAGGGTAACTGAAGATGAATTTGCAAGTCAAAGGTTAATGCATAATTTGCAAAATAAGGTGTTATGTATTAATACATCGAGATTTAAGTGATCAGAGTGATTCAGCAAGAACTGGAGAACAGTGGAAGAAGAGGCGAAAGGCACTGTGCTATCATGTGTAAAAAGGTGGTTCGCCTGTGAGGTGTGTGACTTTATTTATGCTAGGAGTAGGAGTGGCTTCAAAATCTCCATTTACCCTCGGACTGACAATGCTGGGGTATGTGAAGCAGTCTCATCTAGCTGACAAAGCTCAGACTGTGCAGTCAAAAGCTAATATCCAGGGTCACCATTGTGACAAGTTCAGCATAAGGGATACTGGACTTCGCTGTTTACCCAACACTTCAATTTAATAATGATAACAATTCAGCTTACTGCTTCACCAGGAGCTAGAGATTGGAAGTAAACCAGATCTGGGAGAGGGTCGGTTCAGGGCGGGAGCAGGAGGAGAATGCTGGGAAGAGTGAGCATACAAAGCAGAAAAGGGGCAGTAGAAGGCTCTCCATCGCACTACCGAAGCATTCATCGACCCGGAAAAAGAAGCTGTAAAAACTAATTAGGGCAAAAAAGACTTTAGAAAAATAATGAGATAAGGAAAATCAAGGTCCCCCCTCAAGGGGAACCAGAAGAGGCAAAGAAATCAACAATTGGTCAGACCACTACTGTACAAAACAAAATCAATGAAGGATTGCAACAGGTCTTTATTAGACCTCCCCCTTGATGCCTGACAAACACGGCAGAACTGGGAATGCAAACCAGCCATGGCAATCAACACGGATCGACCCTTGGGAGGGGCGCTGGTGGAAACATTGCTGCTGCTACACTGCTGCTGCATTTGTTACAGGGGGCCGATATTGCAGTGCTGCAAAACTGACCACCAGTAACAACAAGCATTTGCAATGCAATCGGTCTCGCATTTGGGGCCTTACATGTATTTAGCTATGCAGCACATTAGCCTGGGTGCTGAAACATCGACTCTTCCTTAACATGGAGGGAAAGTAAGCACCAAACAGTGTGCCACGCCAGGTATGGGAACACATGGAGAGAAATATTGCCTTTCAGCGGGAAATGGTAAAATCCAAAGCTCTGTTTTTAATATAAAATCACAAATGACATAATAAAGTTTATTTCATATTTGATATAAAAAAAAATTAAATAAGGGTATTTGGCACTATGACCCACCCATCACCACAGGTACACACAAAAAACTCTCCTTATTTTAACGATTTTGATAGACATAATGAATAGGAGGTAAAAAAGGCTAACAAAGTAAAGCAGACAAAAATGGCAAATCAACCTTGCTAATACCAGAATATCACTTGAGAGGGCAGCATGACATATTAAACAGTGGACACATATTAAGGCTGCTCCAATTTACAACAGAGCTCAGCAATATTACTTCTAGTGATATTGTGTGCATAGAATGTCTCCATTTGCTGATAAATTATTAGAATGATCCTATCCTACTAACTTGGGCATCAAACTTATTAACAAGCAAGATTTTGGCTGAGACATCATTATTTAAAATCTGGAGTATATGTTTGCCCCACACGATCACCCTTACTACCCCCACCTACTTTCAAAACCAATATTAATAACAAGAAGTAGGAAAACATCATATTCCATACTTAGAAATGCATTGGGAGGTACCACATCAGCAAATAAGAAGATGCAGAACAAATCAGTACCAATAAATCGCATGAGCTTCAACAAATCAACAGACTGGAAATGTCAGTCAACAGCCCTTAGCATCATCTCCAATTCTTTAAATGCTGCCGACTGACTATCAGCTTTAACACTGGTGGCGCCCTGTGCGACAATGTCTTTTGGCGCCACCCCAATGACCACCGCTGCCACGGATTCGCTCACTAGCACCCTTTAACAGTGCCCCTCAAGTCTCCGTAACCACTGTCTCTCTGATTCATTTAGTTTCATAGCACCACTCATACCAGTGTAAGGTGTCAGAGCACTTTACACCACACACACATTGCACAGAGGCAATCATATGTTTGTAAATTAGTGTTTAGGAAATGTTAAATCAGACAGTAGTGTAAGGTGTAGTGTAGGAGTGTCATGTCATTGATACTGGTAGGCAAAATAGTTTAAGAGTCCTTATTCTGGTAAAGCCCAAATTCAGAATGTAAAACACATCATCATTGTTAGGGGTTCTCGTTAATAATAAGAATTGTTTTCTAACCAAATGAACCCTTTTGGCAAGATTAGGATAACGAAAGACTGGGCAAAAAATATATAGCTGTAACATATACCTTGCAGTTTGCATGCAGCTCTTTGATGACAGTTAATAGCTCAATGCAGAGACGTTTTAATGCATGGGCAAAGTGTGCCTCTATGCTTTTAGGGGGCTCCCGGATATAGGCAGCTCGGCTCTGCAGAGAGGCTTGCCCTGATGACCTTTAATAATTTTTAGGTAGTTTTAAATACTGTTTTTATTTTTCATTTTTAATGTGTGTGATGTGTGAGAGGCTGCTGCAGACAGTTTGCAGAAAATATTGTGTTTACGTTTCATGCAACATCCATAAAACAAGTTTCTTTGAGATTAAAGTAGGACCTCACATGTTAGTAATGGGAGGAAGTTACAGATTTTATTTCAGAGAAACTATTTGCAGTAATATTAGTGAGCTGCTGGTGTATCTTAGTATCTTAGATGTAAATGCATTTGCAATTTGGACAGTGCGAGTGTGCACTGTCTGTGACCTGGCCAGAGAGGCCGTGAAAGAGCTGCAAGTGGTTAGTAAATTCAAACCTGATCCAAACAAGGGCCCCCAAAATATGTTTGACCCAGGGCCCTCATTAACTTAAGATGTCCCTGGCTCAATGTTCTATATTCGAATTATGACTTATAAACCACTTGTAACAAAAGGAGCTCTCTTACAAAAGCGGTAACCCACTGACCTATTTACATTATATGTACTTTGTTATCTGCATGGTACACCTTCTTAGCAGCAGGCATTTTAACCCTCTGCGCTACCTTAGGACGTGTCAAAACTTCCACTAGACAAACCTCCGGTCTCTTTCCAGGAAGACGATTAATCACTGGAGTTCCCTTAACATGTTAATTGATGCCTGAAAATTGCTGGAGGCCAGGAGGGGCAGAAGGTGCCTTTAAAATGATAACATACCTGGAAAAATGACGCCCCCACCCTAAGTCAGCCCCCAATGCGGTGGCACCGATCGCACCGCCCTAGAGCCGGCCCTGCCTGGCACCCACTCAGTAATGGCTTTTCCATCTTCTCATGGAGTATAAGGGCTCTGGCAAATATAATGTGGACCCTGAACCATTACAATTTTGGGGTTTACCTCAAGTGGTAATGCTAAAGGAAATATGGTTAACAACACCCAACTCCATTCCGAGCTACAGTGAATTTGTCAATACAGCTGTCAAACTGAGGGTAAACAGCCACCAAAGAGGCGAGCTTCCAACTAATATCACTGCAGCCATCCAAGAAAATGTACAGCTCCACCACTAGTAGATAGAGGAATCCTCAAGTTCAAAATGATTTTATTGAAGTTTTTGCAGAGAAAAGACATAAAGAGACACAACAGAAAAATATATGCCATATCAGTAAAAGTACAAATAATGAATCAAGAACAATTACAAATAATAGTCATAAAAAAGTGCAATACAATACGCAAGAGGCAATCACAGGAAAAACCAAAGTCAAGGGAAGGAAGAGGGAGGGGAAGGGATGGGAGTAGAACATTTCATAGCATAATAAAGTTAATAAATAGAGTTACCAGTAACATATTAAAAATGAGTATAGCAATAAATAAGTAAAATAGTTAACAATGAATAACATGAGTCACAACATTTAATATGAATCAATAGGAGACCAAAAAGATTGATAATAAATAGAATTATGATGAACACCTTGCAACGACAGTTGAGCACCTCTTCTTGTAAGGATAATCCATGACCACCAAGCATGAACTGAAAGAGAAGTAGCATCCTTCCAACAAAAAGTAATTGATTTTAACGCAGCTGAAACCAAATAATTAAATAACTGCCTCAGCATCTTCAAGCGGGTGTGTCAAAACAACTGATTTGCAAATTAATAATTTATAAGAGAGCATATCAGAAATAGGCAAGATTTTCAATATTACATGCCAAACTTCAGACCAAAAGTTCATAATAACAGGACATTCAAATAACATGTGACGTAAAGATCCAGGAATCAATTTACAATGCCAACAGAGATCTGATGGTAATAAATTAGCACGAAATAAACGTAATGGAGTCCATAAGGAATTAAACAAAATGTATGCATTAGTTTGATGAAGTGACACTGGTAACCAACCAGAAATACTATTGGTCCAAATTAATGACCAAGAGTCAACAGAAAGGGAAATGGACAGTTCAGCATTCCAAAAAGTGGAAATTACATCAATGTTGGTGCCCATTGAGGAGGTAAGCTTTTTATAAAATACAGAAACTGCTTTAGTAGATGCAGAAACAGTATTGAGGTAAATTATAAAATCAGATGAAAAAGTAGATGGAATACCATCTGGGAAGGAATCTAAAATGGAGTTACACAAAAATTGGTATTTCAGCAAATCAGACTTTGACAAGCTGAAGTGTAATTGGAGTTGAACAAATGGAATAAAAGCACCATCAGAAAAAACATCTTTGAGATAAAGAATGCCTTTGGCAATCCACGAGGACCAAAAAGTGACATTTCTATTTAATTCTATTAGAGCACTGTGCCATAGTGACAAATGTACTGTAGAAAGTAAAGGAGAGGCAAAATTAGAGTCCAAATCATTAAAAATCAATCTGGATGATTTGATTATGGACGAGTAATGTACAACCTTAGAGGTATGAGACATGGTTAACAGGGAGGGTAATGGGAAAGGTTTAACAAGTGATTGTTCGATATACAACCAGATAGGAGGCTTAATAAGAGGTGAGGTATTAAACCACAACGAACTCTGTTTTAAGATAAAGGCCTTGTGGTATAAATAAAAATCAGGGAGGGCAAATCCTGCTTGACATTTAGGAATTTTAAATTTTTTATAAGCAACACGAGGAGGTTTATTATTCCAAAGGACTTTGGACAATAGTTTATCAATATCTTTATAAGATTTGAGTGGAAATTTAGTGGGGATCATAGCAAGCGAATAAAATATTTTTGGGGCAAGATTCATTTTAATAGATTCCATTCTCCCCCACCAGGAAAGATGAAGAGGAGACCATTTAGAAGTTTTCTGTTTGACATATTCATATATGAAATTATAATTTAATTTTAATGTATCATGTAATGAGGATGAAAACAAAATGGCAAGGTATTTCAACTTGCTTTGTTTCCAAATAATATCAGGTGAAGGTAACATATCGGAAGTACAAAGCCCATTCAAAGGGAAAAATTCAGTTTTGCTAACATTTAATTTATACCCTGAGACAGCTGAATATTTGGTAATAATGTCAAGTAAAACCAGAACTGAAGAAATAGGATTACTGATAAACAATAACACAT
This sequence comes from Lissotriton helveticus, assembly GCF_964261635.1. Lineage (NCBI taxonomy): Eukaryota > Metazoa > Chordata > Amphibia > Caudata > Salamandridae > Lissotriton > Lissotriton helveticus. Next base: position 39,604,211 of record NC_136058.1, read on the forward strand.
CATCAGCATATGCTAAAGTGCTTTGATGGTGATACCCTGAATATCCTCACACATACGTATGTAATTAAGAAAAGGCTCTATTCCTAATAAAAATAAAAGAGGGGAGAGTGGACATCCTTGTCGTGTGCCTCTAAAAAGGGAAAATTGAGTAGAAATTTGACCATTAATAAACAATCGGGCAGTGGGAGCAAAATATAAAGCCGAAACCATACGAATAAAAGAGGGACCAAAGTTGAAAGACAATAAAGTTTTAAATAAAAACTGCCAATGAATTTTATCAAAGGCTTTTTCTGCGTCCAAAGCCATAACACCTGCAGGGAGAAGAAGTGTAGAACTCTGCTCAATGACATGTAATAACGTTCTAGTGTTATTAGCGGAATATCTATTTTTTATAAAACCAGATTGATCTGGATGAATAATAGAATGGAAGACAGGAGCTAATCTAGAGGCTAGGATTTTAGCATATAGTTTACAATCTTGGTTAATTAAAGATATGGGACGGTAATTAGAGATCAGGGTGGGATCCTTATCAGGTTTAGGGAGCACAATATTTAAGGCTTCTGAAAAAGAGCCCGAGATGGTGCCTGAGGAACCAAAATGTGAAAAAAGTTGGAATAAATGAGGCAACAAATGAGGTTGGAACTCTTTATAAAATTCAGCAGTCATGCCATCAGGACCTGGAGATTTATTCTTTGGGAGCGATTTGATGGCATTCAGGATTTCATCCGTAGTAATTGGTGAATCTAACCCAAGTCTATCTGAAGGAGAAATGTGAGGTAAATGACATGTGTTTAAAAAAGAATCAATTAAGGAGTTATCACAAAAATCTGGTTTGTTATATAAGGTGGAATAAAAGTCTAAAAATTCCTGAACAATATCATTATGGGAGCGTGCAACTTTACCTTGAGGGCCCCGAATGGAAGTAATTTGAGTTTTATTCCTTTTAATACATAAATAATTTGCGAGGAGTTTCCCAGACCTATTGGAATTAAAGCGAAATTTGGCATTGGATTTAGAGAGTTGTACCCCGGCCCTAGTACTAAGGATAGCGTTAAATTCATATCGAAGTTTTTGTAATTTAATTTTATATTGAGGATCATTGGAAGTAATAAATAAACGTTCACATTTTGCTATTTGCTTCTCTAGAAGTTTAATGTTAGAGTTAAATTGATTATTCTCATGAGCCATAACAGAAATTGTAGAGCCTCTAATGTAAGCTTTAATCGCGTCCCATCTATTTACTATAGACGTAGAGTCTTCAGGATTGAACAGAAAGTAATCTTGAATCGCCTGTAATAATTTAGGTTTATGAGTATCATTAAGGACAATGCCAGTATTCATACGCCATCTAGTTTGCTTAGCAAAAGTGGACGAAACATTCAAAACAAAAGAAATCAAGGCATGATCTGAAATATCAATGGTACCTATAACAGGATTAGTTGCAGATTGAATAAGAGAAGGGGAAAGCAAAAAATAATCAATTCTGGAATGGGAATTATGAGGGTTGGAGAAAAAAGAAAAATATTATCAGTGGGAAAGTGTAATCTCCAAATGTCAGCTAATTTGGTGGTATGAAGAAAAGCTTTAAAGGCATGGAAAACCTTGGAAGGTCGCAATCGGGTGGTAGATAGCCTATCCAACAATGGGTCAGCAATAACATTAAAATCCCCTCCATCAATCAATGGAACTCTTCCTAACTTTAAAACTTCAGTAGTAATAGTAGCCCAAAATACGGGATCATCTGCTGTAGGGCCGTAAATATTAAACAAAAAGAAAATAGAGTCATGAATTTTGACTTTGACTAGAATATATCTCCCTTCAGAATCTGAAATCTTACTGAGAATTTGGCAATGTAATATTTTAGCAAAGAAAATAGCAACCCCATTTTTCTTACCTTTGGCAGGTGAGGAAACAATAGTATCTACCCATTTTATATTCATGTACTGTAAAATCTTATCATCAACATGTGTTTCTTGAACAAAACAAATATCGGCTTTGGAACTACCTAGATAATCCAGAATTTTCGTACGTTTAATTGGATGTCTCAAACCCTTAACATTAAGAGAAACAATTTTAATATGATGAATATTAGCCATTAGGACTTAGAAGGAAGGAGAAAAAGGAATCAGAACAAGAAGAAGGAAGAAATAGCCATGTGAAAGGAGTAACTCTATATAAAAAATATGAAAGGGAAGAACAGAAAAGAAAGAGAAAGGAACAAACAAGAAACATAAATAAAGACAAGGAAACGCACACCCGTTCCACAAGTATGGCCAGGAACCGTTGAAGCCCGTGAATATAAGAATATGCAAAGATGTGACAAGTGAAGTCAGACTAGACAAACTCAAGTATTGGGATCATGAGTGTCCATAGATGGAGGAGCTTGCTGATCGAGAAACAGTCGAAGGTCTTCAGGTCGTTGAAAAGATTTGGAGAAATTGTCTTTCCATACACGCATCGTTGAAGGATCAAAAAGTCCATATTTAAATCCAAAGTGTCTCAGCTGCGGACGAAAGGCAGAGAACTCTTTTCGAATAGCTACCGTTTCTTTGGCAAAGTCCTGGTGAATAAAGATTTTGGTTCCATTCACCAATAATGAAGGAATTTCTCTCGCAACCTTCCGAATGAGAACCAGATGATGATGACGCAGGACCTTGAATATCATTTGCCTGGGTTTAGTATGTCGAGGATTCCGATGTGAAGGGACTCTGTGGACTTTATCGATCTCAAATTTTTCTGTGAATTTAATATTCAAAAGACCCGGTAGAAGAGATTCAAGATATAAACGACAGTTTGTCCCCTCAACATCTTCAGGCAAATTAAAAATACGAAGGTTGTATTGCCTATTATGATTTTCCATGTCCAACAGATGAGTATGCATTGGAACTATTTTGGCCACTAAAGGCGTGAAAGCGTCAAGTTTATTTTTATTATCTTGAATTTTAATGGCATTGTCAGAAACTTTCATTGACATAGAGGCCATATCTTTACGGACGTTTTTGACTTCTGAGGCAATTGTATCAGTATTTAAGCGCAATGCTTTAATTTCCTCCAAAATTAGAGTAAGAGAAGGTTCCGAAGAATCTACCATCTTAGATTTGGTTGGAGGAGGAGAAACCTGCTGCTTCCGTTTATTAGTAGTGAAATTCTTAGAATCCATTCTGAGGTGAAAAAATTCTCAACAATACGTGAAGAATGAGAAAAACAAGAAAATAGCCTCAAAATGTGAGAAAACTGATGTAATTAGTGAAGAAAACACCAAAAATCTCCTCAAAACAACAAGTGCAGCAGCTAAATTAGACTGTAGGCGTGGCTAGGCCCAAGCCAGGCTCTGTCATAAATATTACTCCGCCCCCAAGCACTCAAAGCCCGTGATACCTGCAGGAGAGGCTGGGAGCAGGAACCATGGAGCCACGAAGAACACTTCCGCCGGATGAAATCAACCAAAAGTCACTCCACAGGTGGGAAATAGTATGCACAGGTAAGCGCCGGTATTTTCGCCGACTTCTTGACACAAAAATCGGCGTTATAATGAAATTTGGGCTAAAGGAATTACGGAGCTCCGGTGGCGGCGGCCATCTTGGTTGACGCGCTCACGCGTCTCCCTAGATAGAGGAATCCTGATGGTACAATTGGATAATTGTCTAACATCTTTGATATTATGTAATATCAAGGAACATCCAGGCTCAAAAAGCAAACACAGACTTGCACAGAAGCTTACTTCATCTATTATTGAAATAAAAAAATACACAGTTAAAATGGAAATACTGATTTCGGTAAATTTCAACTTAAATTTGATGTACACACCCGAACCAGACGAGCAATGGCTAATGTAGGATCTAACGTGGAAGACCCCAATAAAAAATGAAGCAGCAAGCAAAGAGGTGGGATAAAAAAGGAGAGCGATTCATAACACACCTCAACAGTTAGGTCTGAGGGCCTTAAATGGAAGGTTCCCAGAATAAACCCTCCTGTCCCAACATATTATTAAACACAATCAAACTCTCTACTCGTTTAAATAATGGAGGTCTTGCCCTCTTCGAAGATATAAAATCCTTCAAAATAGTACAGAGACAAGAACGTGATCACCTGCCACAAGAAGTAGATTTATGTGTCACCCCACTGCTTCATCTCCCAGGAAACACCGCTCCCATTTCCATAAAACAAATTGAACATGAGGCAGAAGCTGTAATAGAGAAGTGTCAAAGCGCCAATATTCTCCCCTTGAGTCCTGGGAAAAATTCATGGATACCCTCACATCAATGTTTATAAAAAAACACTTACAAACCGCAACAGCTTCAGGGTCCAAGGTCTTGCACGCTGAATCAAAAAGAAGTCAAAAGCTTGTATGCTGGCAAAAAAGGGGTAAATCGAGTTTGGAAATCCCGACTTATCACATCTTGATTGAAAGCTACCTGCCCAAAGGGCTGTTTACAAAACAATCCCCTGGAAGGAAAAAAGTCAAAATGAGAACAACTTTTGGGTAAAATTATTCTATGCAAGCAGAGATCGCAACCCAAAGAACTTTTGGTACACAGACAACGGTATCGAAAGGGGACTTCATTGTACAAACAACTCAAATATTCAAGAAACTATTTGGAAATAATGGGGACTTCATTGTACAAACAACTCAAATATTCAAGAAACTACTTGGAAATAATTTCTAGAAGTTCAGTTAAGCCAGCCCAAAAATACTGTGCTAGCTCTAAAAGAGGATGACAAGATGAGAATCTTCAGGGCAAAACATGAATTCAACCAACTGATGCTACATCCAGTGGACACCAACTCACTACAACCAGTTTCAGGCAAAATAGAAGCTGCATCATACACAATGACTCAAATCATGAAGGACATAAAGGAAGGACGACACGATGGGACACAAAGACCAAACAAGATCCCACAAGACATTTAAAAGACAAATCTTTTTTTATAGCTATACTATTGCCGCGTGTATTTGATGATGTCTTACAATGAGAAACAATCCCAAACATTTGGTAGTGGGTCCGTAATAAAGCTGATGTACATAGGTGAGGACAGATTGGTCAAGGAGAATTATAGATTAATAGTGCTCTTGGACAATGAGCCCAAATATTTTGCTTCCTACTGCTAAAAGATCTAACATCCTTGGCAAATGCTAATGATGTAATTCGTAGAAATTATCAAACAGGGTTCTGCCTTGGCACAGGCCCTTTACCAAACATAATGCATTATCACAAATGTTGGATTTACAACTCAAAACGCTGACAGTGCAAAATATTATGGAGAAAACTGGAGCAATGGGGAATACCATAGTCCCTTCATAGAGCCACCCACATGTTAAATATAAACACCGGGATGAGAATCAAGATTGGAAATTGAATCAGTCTTTCATAGAAGATTGACACTGAAAGAGGACTGAAACAGGGCTGTGTCTCGGTGCTCCAACTTCTCTACCTGTTTCCTGCCAATCTACCTTCGAAATTGAAAAAAGGTAATTCTAACCCTCCGAAACTTGGTGCTTGTTGGCTCTCTCAGCTGTTGTGTGCAGATGATGGCATCCTGCCAAGCTAAACCGAAGTGGGTCTTTAAAGGCTTATGTACAGCCCAGCCAGGTACTATTCAGAAAACGGCATGGAAATTAACCTCACAAAAAACACAGTGAGGATGGCCATAGTGGGCATCGGGCATTTTCCCAATGAGCCGGAAGGGTGGGGGCCAGTTTTCGAGCAGTGGGGGCCGGTTTTGTTACTGGGATCTGGGTGTGCGCAAGTGCTGCAATATCATCCCAGTGTAACAAAAGCCGACAGCAGGGCTAAAGCGGCAGCATTGTTTCTGACTAGCAATCCCCCCAACCCACCCCAAGGGGCAGTCCAGCTGAATTGCCAGGGCTGGTTTGTGTTCCCATTCCAGCCCTGCTAGTCATAAAAGATTAACTGTACAAACAATGGGGTCGATTAGGATCGCGGACGGACTTGAGTCCGTCCGCGACCCCTGAGGAGGAGGGAACGTCCGCATGGGCTGCGGCGTTCCCTCCGATCAAATTAGGATGTGACCGCCAGGGTGGCGGTCACATCCTCTATCACTAACATTGCGGCGGGTGCAGCTTCAAGCTGCATCCGCCGCAATGTAAAAAATCCATGCAAAGCATTTGCGTGCACAAAGCGGCAGGCACCGCGCGGTGCCTGCTGCATTGTGCACGCAAATGCAGGGGGGTACCATAGGTACCCCCCATGTGCACCCCCCACCCCACCTTCACCCAGGGGGCCCGCAACGGGCCCCCAAAGTGAAGGTCCGTATGCTTTTCCACAGCGGTAAAGCCGCCGCGGAAAAGCATATATTTTCAGACATCCTAATATGCCTGGCGGTGTCTGATAGACACCGCCAGACATGTTAGTGCTTTTCCGCCGCGGTCGCCTTCCGACCGCGGCGGAAAAGCAGCGGACAGATTATCAGACCCACCAGCCATCCTAATTTGGCGGTGGGTCTTTGGAGTCTCCGCCGCGGTTTTTCCGCATCCTCCAGGCCGGCGGACACTTCCGCCGGCCCGGAGGATGCGGAAAAACCGCCATCCTAATCGGCCCCAATGTGTCGTGGGTATTTGAATGATATAATGTTCAGGTAGCCAGGATGATTTATCCAAGATGTAAGTTTATTAGTAGATCAGTACAAGTTCCATAGAAAGTCCCACCAGGAGCTAGATGTAGGATGCTCAGCCCACTCTTCTCAACTGTCATTCCACAGACATACAGGCACACACACATTCTGAACTCTCTGACATCACGCACTCTAACATTCTACATAGACTCCACATTCACTCTGGCTTGAGCAACTAGAAAGCGGTAGAAGCTATTTACAACATATCCCCTTTTCTTCACAGGGAATAAACAGTAAATAAATACAATTACTCACAACTGAGCACATATAACATAAAAGATAAAGTTGTAAAGAAATTGGCATATCAAAAGGAAAGAGAGGAAGAAATAGGTGAAAAGTCAATGTAATGTGATGGATAATTTTGTAAAGAAGCGGCAGAATAAAGGGAAAGAGAGTAAGAAATAAGAGAAGGGAATAAAGGAAACAAAGAAATAAAGTAAAAGGATAAACCATGTTTTAAACCATAAAACATGGCACATATCCCTTTCTTCTGGAGAAATTAAACAATGTGAATTTAAAATATTTGAAGTGCAATAACATATAGTAGGTATTTCATTGCATTATATATATTATGGGAATGTATAACTTTTAATGAAATAACCTTAATGCTTGAACTTATTAATAATAACGCTATGTTGTATTCATACTTGCACTTCTTTAACAATAACGCTGATGCGTTATGAAACCTGCGCTTCCTCAATAACGCAAACGCGTTTTAATACCTGTGCTCTCTTAATAACGCAAACGCGTTTTAATACCTGCGCTTTCATCTATAAAGTTAATGCGTCTTAAAATCTGTACTTTAATTTATGAAGCTAACACGTCTTAATACCTGTAATTTAATTTATGAAGCTGACACGTTTTATTACCTGAAATTCCTTTTTTTTTAAAAAAAATTTATTAGAGTATTTTGCAGTTATATACAAGGCACGGCTTCATTAATACAGAAAGAACGAGGGAAAAAAGTATAAACAAAACATTCAAAGACCAAACTAAAAACCAGTCAATAAAATATCAACAGGCGAGGTAGATATGACAACAAACAAATTAGGACACAAAAATAGCATAAATTGGGGCATAGTGTACTTTCATGTTATGTGACATTGATATTGTAATTACACCGAGTTATTATTTCCTTATCTCTAGGCAAGCCTATATTTCATACAATTATTCCTCCTTCCATCGTGTTATGGGATCCCATATTAACTTACCTAACTTCCTTCCTCTTTTTCCCTTTTCCCTTATTACCTGAAATTCCTAAACATTGAAATTAACGTGTTTTGATACTTGTATTTACTAAATTGACGAATAACGTGTTTTAGTACCTGAACTATCTAAATATTAAAGTTTGTGCTATAATGCTTACACTATATTCTTGTATCATATAATAATTATAGAATTTCATTGCGTCTTACTACTTGCGCTTTAAAGGTAAATAGTATACACTTAAAGGTACATAAACAATAATGCACTATTAATAAAGTGGCTAAAAGAATATAACTTATATTGCTGGATGTATAAAGGATGATGTAAGTGTAACAAAGGCACTACAAAATGTATATTATAGGGTAAAGTCAGCTAGAAGGTGTGCGCACAACCCACACTGAAGTATTGAAATAGTGCAAGAAGACCAGCTTCTATACAGAGTTACCCTAACATATAAGAAAGAAACTTAGTGCCCCTTAAAATCTCACTAATACACATTACAATAGGTAAAACATCCAAATACCACATGAGTAAAATCAGTGTAAACATAGTTCAACATGCTAACTATTTTAAAATAATAAATAAAATAAATAAGGTTGTCACCGTCGTCTTGTTTTCAGGGATACTTCTTTGTTCATTCTATAAGTTAGACTCAGAGTATCATGGATTGTAAAAGCAAAGCTACACATTTTTCGCTGCTGGCATATCTGACAATTTCCACAGGCAGTGAATAGAAGGGAAAGATTATGTATCCAAGATGGAGTCACGTATTTTACGCCGTACAGGATGGCTTCCTGCACGCCTGTGCATCAAAACGTCAGTCAGCAGATCCATAGAATAGAATGACGAAGGAACGTCATGAAGAGCTGTACTGACTCGGAGCGTCATGAAGAGCTGGCAGCATCACGAGGTGAGCGCGAGCAAAGTCTTTTGAATTTTGAAGTAAACGGCAGTCTTTAAGATTCAACAGGCATAAATAAACAAAGTTAAAATATGTTCTCCGTGGCATGTGACTCAGTTCTAAAAGAAAACATTTCCATGTGAATTTCCTTTTCATTCGGCAGCTTTTTGCTTTCACGCTGCTCGAGTGCAGTTTAAATTTCCAAAGTACAAACATGAAGACTGGTCAGTCTAAAATGCTCCACGTAAAACTAGCTTGAGGTTCAAATGAAATAAGAGTCATCAAATTATGAGGCTGAAACTGTGTGTAAATGACTCAAATAAGTCTAAATTGTCTTGGGTGAATTAAGAGAAGACTAATCTATGACTTAATTTCCAGATGTGACTCAGAGTTAAAATAACGAATAGCATACTCTGAAATATTTCTGTTGCTATCTTTTACTATGTTTAAACAGATGGCAAGAAGTTAAAAAAAAAACAATCCGATAATAATATCGTTGGTAGTTTCTTTTAACATCTTTTGAGACTGATTTGAAGCTGCAGAATATCTTTGCGCTCTTTTAAAATTGTAGATAGAAACTGTGACTGCAATGTTGTCTATACATTTTTTTTTTTAATTCCATATTTACAAGAAGGTTGGTTTGCCCTTAGTAGAAAACAGTTTATGAACGATTTTCAAAGTCAGTAAGCCATTTCTTTAATATTCTTTCGCTCTCCACTAAAAGTGATTTATTTATAAATCTTCTCAGTAGCTGTATTTATTTATAATTTTTAAACACTCTTGCAGCTCCTTGTCAACCTGAGATCGGCAGGTATTATTTCATTTGTAAAGTGAGTGGGTTGCTCTCAGTATCATTACAGCATCAGTTCAAATACGAGCAGCAACAAAACATGTCACACTCCACTGTTCATAATACCATTTAAAGATGATTTCACTTCGAATATGTACGCTAATTGTGACACTGGTTTAGAGTTTAGGGCGACCGATTTCGGGGTCACTGGTGGGGTTATGTAGTGTCAGTTAGCTTAAATGTATATTTTAAAATGAAAAAAAAAGTCTTTACCTTGATCCAATTCTGTTTCTTAAGGTTTTGTTCCTTGTAGATACCTTAGTTTGTTTGTAGGTAGTTTCTTGCACACTTTAAGTTCTCCAAACGTCGCCAAAATGTCGTGGGTATTTGAATGATATAATGTTCAGGTAGCCAGGATGATTTATCCAAGATGTAAGTTTATTAGTAGATCAGTACAAGTTCCATAGAAAGTCCCACCAGGAGCTAGATGTAGGATGCTCAGCCCACTCTTCTCAACTGTCATTCCACAGACATACAGGCACACACACATTCTGAACTCTCTGACATCACGCACTCTAACATTCTACAAAGACTCCACATTCACTCTGGCTTGAGCAACTAGAAAGCGGTAGAAGCTATTTACAACACAATGCCTTAAATAACTCAAATTAGCAATGTAAAGTAGTACAAATACCTTAGGCTAATCATTGATGCAAGAGGCTCCTTGTTGTGGCAGAAATGACAGCTAAGAGCCATCAGTCGCTCTCTGTTGGTAGCATTTCAAACATTATTTAAAAAACTAACGAGACCAATGAATCCCCCGTTTGTCAGAGTAATATCCACACATCTGCCACCAGCTCTGATTACAGCAGTGAAGATCTGAGAGGACAAATTGCATCAATGAGAGGAGAAATTGCATCATAATCTCCAATACATATCAGAATCCCTTCTCATTACCAAGAAAAGAATCTCCTGCCCAGATACACCTGGAGTTCGGCATAAAAAAGCACACTCCAGCCAGGAGAGGCACCTTTGTTAAATGCTGCCATAAATTGCAAGCAACAACCCGAATCTCATTAAACCAGGTCCTGTGGTTTTAAATAGAAACTGGATCACAACCATCACTAGCAAGGAGGTACCTGGAAAGTTACCTGGACTTCCTCCAGGTAAGACCTTTAAGGGATATGCATGCCATACATGACTCTCTTATGAAGACACTGACCAAAATCATCAAAAAGCAATCACTGTTAGAATACAAGGCTATTTGTCCAAAACATAGGCACACAGGATGTCCTTTCTTCTCAAGGAAGAAGTTTTTGAACTTCTGGTGCAGAAACCTACCATCACTTGACCATTCTCTTCTGTGGCTAAAGAAAACAGACCTGTAGGCTATGCGGGAGTGACAAGGAGGCCCTGATGACATTTTTGATGGTCTTCCTGTTGGACCGCCACTGCAGCAGTCCCAGAAAGACCGCTACGCCTGTGGTGAACTTGCCCACCAGATTCAGAGATGAATCCAGGCTGGTGGTATGTTTGGCTTATAGGAGAGCCTAAGCAGCATACTGCCGCTGTGACAGGGCCTACAGCCCATTTGTGCATGGTGTTGAATGCACCATGTTGTGCATGCCACACAGTGCACAAATGACTATGCACTTTTTTTGGGGGGGGGTACATCATGTCCCCCTGCACATAACCTCATGGGCAGATTTGCCTGGGGACCCTGTTGTGGGCCCCTTTCCATGCCTTCCCCTCAAGCATTACATGGCAGTGTCCACCGCCATGAAATGCGTGGTGGAAAGGCATGTCAGAATCGCCTCAGTGGTGCTATTCCCACCCGCTTTATACACTGTTGCCACTGCTGGATCCTGGTAGTGGCAGGGGTCTTGTGGTGGTCCAGCCTCCATCATCGTAATACGGTGGTTTGACTGCCGGAGTGTGGCAGTCGGACCGCCACATGAGTACAGGGACTGCCATAGTCATAATAAGGTCCTTAGTCTGTATTTGCCACTCCTTTATGAGGAGTTGGAGGCACCCACTATATAAAGCCTGTAACACGCAGACCATTCATACCTGCAGGGGTGCATTAATGTACCTGTATGTGCAATGATTTTAATTAATTATTCATAATAAATGAATTGATTGAATTGAGGAATGCAAGAAGATGCAGAGCAAGAACACTAGAAATATTCCATGGCTTTGGAATGTGCAGAATTTCCATCCTGGTGACAGAAGGAGTTTTGTTCCCGTAGTCAATACCAATCACGTGGGCCATGGTTTTGCCTATTAGTAAATTCACTTGCCAAATTGCCCCATAGTCTCCCTAGACATATCTTCTAGTTGAAACGAACCAGTTCTCGAAAACAATTGGACGTTCTTTACTTCTGGAGCCCTAGTCTAGCCTAGTAAGGACTGTTGACAAAGCAACAGCTATCACATTGGATAATAGTGCCCTCCTGTTATGTTACAGTGCTGAGGAAGTGCTACATCAAAACAAGTTATTTTCTGCAGGGACCTTTTTGGCAGATGCTCTGTAAAAGAACAACTTTTCTTATACAAAGGAGATTAGACAGCAGTCAAACTTGAACGTGTAATTTTACATTACACAGAAAACTTCCCCTTAGTGATTGGACCAAAATAATTGTCAACCCAGATTTCGGCATGGTTGCAACTGAAATAGATGTTTTCTCCCTTCTGAAGCAATATGTCGTGCATGTAAAATTATATCATAGAAATTGGGGCATGTGGTCTTTTGTCATGTCTCACAGCTGTGCTATCTGCCTTATAACTATTTAGTAGCATAAGCAGCTAGGACGCTACAGTCAATTACAGGGAAGCACACTGTTTTGAATAAGTTCAGAAGAAGCAAAAATCAAATCCTCTTTTGAAGCAGTCATGCGTATGATATTGGGATGCTCTCATTTAAAGAACAACGTGACTTGGTGGAAAGGGAAGCTAAGAGAATATTTGGCTTCTGGTCTGCTTATCGAATTATTGAACCCACAAGTTAATGTGTTTGCCTTTGTGTTCAAACGTAATTTAAAAGATACAATGTATTTGCTGCGCTTTAAGCATTAGAGCAAACATTCTGACCAAGTGCACATAATAATTTACGAGAGCATTTGTGAATTGTAGGAAGGTGAGCATTTTTCATTCATGACACTGTCCTCTTGAGGAAATATGCTGCATTAGGGCTACATGGACAGTTTATTAACCATTTTATAAAGGCCTACATCTTTTATTTAGTGCTGCATAGATACATGTAACCAATTTCTTACAGTTCCAAAGTTTTTCATAAATTGCAACTACTGAGTAATGAAATAATATGTCCAGCACCACACAGTGTGAAAAAGGAGTGAAATATGGTTGAAAAAGCCCCATGTTTCTGACTCAACAGCTTGAAAATCTGTCACCAGACCACATTTTCACTTTAATACTGAACTGTATATTAAAAATAGGTTTTGCTCCCTTTCTAATACAGCTCGTTGTTCATGATACAAAGGATTTCACTGTTTTGTAAGTGGTAAATTTAGGTAATGTTAAAGTATTGCGTGGTTTACAAATGTGTCATCTTCAGCATTAGGGCTTGAATGAAAAGTTCTGGAGTATGTGTAGTATTCAAGTCCACACACGGTAGATGAAGTTAAAGATGTTTATTTGAAGATATATAAATCAAGAGGAACAGCCCCACCAGGAGCATCCAACATGCTGCTCAGTCCAATCTCAACTGAAGGCCTTAACCCACAGATTCCCAACATTCTCATGTGCATCATAACTGCATCATTCTACAGACAATGCTAGTGGTGGAGAAAGCAAGTATATAATATGAACAAGGTGCAAGGATACTACATTATCCCCTTTCTTCCATAATGAAAGCTAAAAGGAAGGAACACTGGACAGAAAGAACCAAAGGAATGAGGAAAAGGAGGAATACATAAGCAGCACAGCAATGCGAAGAAATGAATGACAAAGGAGAAAAGGAGAAAAACAGAACACACCTAATGGCATGCGAGAAGGAAAGACATAGTACAAGAACGAAAGTATAAAATAGTTCCACACTCAGAGATATACAGTATAGTACACCCATAGCAAGAGTGTGAACAATTTAAAAACACCCCAAAAATTGATAAAAATACAACAACAAAGAATGTCAATATTACCCATCTTCCCGCCAGAAACAAATAATTAACCAAAGAAATAGAAATATTTCCACGTAAGGAAAACAACATACGTTAACCCATCTTACACCCCTCACGTGAGGGATCAACACTTAGGAATAAGACCCATAAAGTCATTCCTCTTGTAGGGATAAATGACTTTAGACATGTACATGGGACTAAGACCCATGACAATAGACCTTGGGACTACGACCCATAAAGTCATCCTTCATGTAAAGGTATAAAACTTTAAACATGTGTAAATGGGACTGTAACCCATGAACAATTAGAAATGTAAAGCGAATGGGACTATAACCCATCACCCAACCATATGAAAGGTTAACAATGTAGCAATGTATGAATAAAGTGATACAAGGAAAGAGGGACTAAAACCCAAATTCCTGCCCCTAGAACAAGGGTCAATAGTTATGCTCCCGAGATGGGAGACAACCCTTGTAAATCTAATGATAATGGGACTCTAACCCAAATCCTGCCCCTAAACGTGGGATGGTGAGAGTGCTCCCCATGTAGGGAGAGCCTCCATGTAAAAATAAGGATAATGGGACTCTACCCCACATCCTCCTCCTAAAACAAGGGACGGTGAGTGTAAAATAAGGATAATGGGACTCTAACCCAAATCCTGCCCCTAAAACGAGGGACGGTGAGTGTGCCTCAAAACATTTGCTCGGACTCTGAGGGATACGTACATTAAAACATGACTAAGATCCTTAAGCTCTAAATTACGTTAACTCTTTTTACATCAAAGAAACCATGCGTAAACAGGCTACTTTGACAAGCAAGACAACAAAGCAATGGTTGTAGCAATTATGTAAATCAAGTAGGCACCAGTGAGCGACTCCTCACCCAAGCTGTCTCTTGGCTTGACTAGGCAGAATGTCTCTCACACGTTTAGTTATGAAGTCAGGTAGTCTTGCATCAAAAGCAGAATAAAGAGTAGTACAAGTGTCCTGGGTCATGTGTTTATAGGCTCCCCAAACGTGCACAAATTTTTGTCATGAAGCATTCTTTTAAACAGTATAGTACCTGGATAGTGTATGTACACTATTCATGTTGTTAGCTCTTAGTTCCGACAAACATGTTCAGTCACTTTCACAAATGTAAACTCAAAATGGCGGCTCGCCCATCACGTCGTGCCGGATGGCTCCCTGCACACCTTTGCATCGGAACGTCCCTAAGCAACACCAATAACCAGATCGAACCAGCTTTGTCACAGAAGAATCCTCGAGCCACGGATGTGTTGTCGAACTGCAGGTAAGAATTTGCGTGCTACTAATGACTCTCGCCTCGTGACATTTTTCCAAAAATTAAAGCGGCGGTTGAACTGGACAGCAGATTACATGTCTCAAAGTAGACTAACAAACATTTTTTTTTAAATAAACTTCACCTGGCTATGCACCCTGGACTAGTACGACACGCCTGGTACGTGTGTGTGCCAAAATACATACTCACATGCGGCACCCAATGATAGCCAGTACAGGCGAGGACAAAGCTTCCAGCTCACACTTCTGATACAATCTGTAGATCGTTTGGTAATCATCCATGCGTGTTTCAGTACACAAGGTCTGGGAAGTCTCTGACTTTTTTTAAACTCAGCAAAAACGATGCACTTCAGCAGAAGAATCAAACGTAAACACCAATGTATGCAAAAGCTCCATGAGGTGCTGTAGAATTTTCTGTGAATGTCCATCAAATTAAATGCAGACAACCTTGTACAGCGTTCATTAGTGCGATGTAGGCCACATACATGTGATATGAGAAGAGCTTGTCTGTGGCTCCAGGAAAAATGTCGATACTTATTTCTCCTGAATGCGCATTTCTTGTTAAAGAGGCATCTTGACAATGACTACAGCACGGTCTGACTTGAGCTGTCCGATGTTCAAGACACTGGTGGGGCTTTAACACGTGCTGTATTTCTCTTCTTTGTTTCTTTTGCAACAAGCTGTGTTTCCTAATGACTTCTTGGCAAACAACTCCAGCTGTGAGTGTGTCCTTTTGAGCCTGTGACTTGTTGATGTTGCTCTTACGTCTTGTATGCGCTTGAAAGTTGATCAACTTGTTACAATCTTGTTGTGTTTTTGTATAAGTCATCTTAATCTATCTCTCGTTTTCTGAAGTTCCAGTTTCTCTTCATCTCTCTTCTTCTTTTCCTTTAGTTTCTTAGTAACGCATGTGGTCATCTCCAGCTCGTCGTCATAAATAATGTAGTATTCAAGTCCACAAATGGTAGATGAAGTTAAAGATGTTTATTTGAAGATATATAAATCAAGTGGAACAGCCCCACCAGGAACATCCAACATGCTGCTCATCCCAATCTCTACTGAAGGCCTTAACGCACAGTTTCCCAACATTCTCATGTGCATCATAAGTGCAGCATTCTACAGACTGGGCTAGTGGTGGAGAAAGCAAGTATATAATATGAACAAGGTGCAAGGATACTACAGTATGGATGGGCAGACCATTGAACATGGTGCCTGTGTAAATATACAAAGACATTTAAAAAAAATAATATAACCGTTTTCAAGTGAATCGATATTACATATTCTCAAAGATAGTGATAATGGCCACGTCTATTTTGAGAGGAGGGATAGGATTCATCCATTCTTCTAAAGTGTATTATCTTTCTTTTAGACAAGCTGAACTCTTTACCAAGGTAAGGTAGGCTGCTAAATCACACGATCCAGCTCACTAAATCAGGAGATCAGTAATGCGTCCGAAGGACTGATATGACTAGCGACCTCCATCCTTACTTTTCTTTGCATTTGTTCTTTATTCATGTACTAGGACAACATAATGGGGCATTAATTCTAGAGTAAGCTGTTTTTCATTGATCTTGTCATTGCAAAGACAGATGTACGATTTTCTGGATCACCCAATTGGTAGATGACTCAACACAACAAGTGTTCACCTTCCAACCGAAACACCCTAACATTCCACAAGGTTTCTACATGAGCAAGGACCATGAAGAATGAACACTGTTTTCATTACTCAATGACCAATTTCAATCCATGCTGGGAGCAGGACTTTTTCCTGAAAAAATAAAATTAAAGATGTTATTTGATGCTTAAATATCATATGGTACCCTTCACCAGAGGGAGTGGCTTAAGAGAAGCCAGTTTCCAGTCAATGGAACAGATTTTGATAATGATATTAAGTTCATCCTAGTATCTACATAAGGAGACTTCAAAAAGATTCACTGTAGAAATACTTTGAAACTTTGACTCCACTTTGTAGTCATTGCTTGTCCAATAGTTCTTGTCAGAAAATTCCAGGTAAAGCTGAGCGTATTGATCATCGTACTTCTGTCTGTTTTAATAGAGTCTGGCATCCGATGTATTTGTCCACTTTCTAAACTGATTGGGTAAATTGTGATTTGGCTGCCATTGCTCCTGAGCAAGCCTTTCGCTGGTGGCACCAAGTGATATGCAGAAGTTGATTGTAGTACCCCTTGTTCATTGGTTCTTAGAAGCAATTTTTGGTTCCAAACTTTGTAATTTGGCAGCTATGTGTAAAGATCCACTCCAACACACAAGTAAAGTTGGTTGTCTCTATTGGTAGTATGCAAGTACAGGTACCTCCAGCTTACTCTTCCACCTTCACAGCATCAACTACTCTTACTTCAAAGAGCTACATTCCATCCTAGCAACAAGCCTTACATTCTACCACTGAGAAGACTCCACACTATGCTCTAATAAAAGTAAAGTCCACATTTGTAAAGCGCACAATCACCCGTAAGGGTCTCTAGGCGCTGGGGGCCGTCGGGAAGATTAAGCGAGCTATTGCCCAGAGTCACATGGTGCTGGGCTAACCTGCCGTCGGAGGCGGGGATCGAACCGTGGTCCCCAGATTCCAACGTCAGTCACCCTGGCCGCGGCGCCACACCTCTCCCATAATATCGAGCAGCTAAACGAAAAAGCCATGTTGGAAGTGCATAGATTCAACAGAATTGGCCATTTTGCAGTGGTCCTGATTACATAAGTGCTTAGGTACCCCAGCTGGCATTTGCAGTTGCTTTTTATTCTCCAAGGGAACATTTTCATTGCAATAGGGATTACTGATATTTAACAGAGCGCAATTCTGAACAGGATTGTCATGAATACTTCCTAAAATTAAACACCAACCAAGTGGGCTTGTCATTTACGTGTACCACAAGCAAAAAGTAAATAGATTTTCTGGATACTAACATTTCATAGAAAATGAACAAATACACTCCTCACTATTTAGGAAAAAGACTGCAACCAACAGCATCCTTCACGGGACGAGATTTCACCTGAAGCCACTTATGAAAAGTATCCCCTAAAGGGAACTCATACGTATGAAGAGGAATTGTTGAAAAGAAGAGGATGCAGAGGAGACACTTCAAGAAACAATGAGCAGACTCAGGATGAGAGGATATAATGAAACTACACTCAAAAAATGCAAAAGACGAATTGATAAAAAATGGAGAGAGGAAACACTAATTCCAAAACAAAAACTAATGATAACAGAGAACAGAGGACACCTAGATTGTCACCACATTCAGTAAAGAAAATGGAAGAAATATTAACAAAATCAAAAAATATTGGCATCTAATCTCAGGAGACACAGACATAGGGAAAATCTTGGGGTACAAACTTGTAGTGACCTACAGAAAAAGTAAATCCCTGAGAGACTTACTTGTCAAAAGCCACTTCCAAGAAGGTCAACATACCAATTGGCTATCAGACCAGCAAAAGGGCTTAAAAAATGCCATTCTTGCAAGGCCTGTAAAATATCTCTTGTACGTCTAGGTGTGTCATCTACATAATAGAGTGCAATTGTGGAATCACATATATTGGCAGCACAACCTGCATGTTGAAAAAATGCATTCTTGAACATACGTGCAAGAATGGGGATATGACATATGCCACAGCAAAGCACATAGCAAAATGCCAAAAAGGAGATTGGAGAGCAATGAACTACTATAGAATACAAATGATTCCTCAAGGAGACCGAGGAGGCGACAGAGTGAAAAAACTGCGCCGAATGGAGTCACGATTCATTATAAAACTCAGAACTAAGACCAAGAGGCATCAATTATCAGGAGTAACTTTCTGTATTGTATTGTATTGTATTGAGGACTGGGCATGAAAGAAGAAGGTGAGTTCTTTTTAAAATGATTAGAGGCTAGTAGTGGCCTACACTCCATACTAGAATCCATATTAATGCCATCTTTCGTTAATCATTTCACTTAGGCTGTTTCCCCCGTCCCACACAGTCCTGAGGAAGACCCGCCTTGACGCCTCAAGTGCGCTTTCAGAGGGTCGAAACGTCGACGTACAATATAGTGGACCTATTATGGCAAAAATCTGTATTGAATACTGACAAAGGCAGTATACAGTTGAATAGTGGAGAATATAGGCCAAGACAAATCCTCTTTTTATGTCCCATTTGTAAATAATACCTGTATATTTTGTTGGTTACACTTGCGTCGTGAGCACAGAGCACTAAATGTCACGAATTGCACTTATTGTTCACTTTTCAGCCTTTTTGTAAATGGTGAACATTTGAAGTATACATGAATGAGTACAATTCATTAAACATTACATGAAGATATAGATGGTTTGGATTCTGTTTTTTAGAAAACATTTTTTGTTGAAATACCTTTATTAAGTAAAGTGTTGTTTGAATGCTACATATATCTATGAGATAGTGAAAGAAATGCATTGCACCCGGATGAACCAACTGTTGATAAATATTGATTTGCTGCCCAGGTTCATAGGGATACTGGGTTAACCCCATTGGATATCGAATTAGTCAAAGGTTAGCATGGGCTGAAAATTTGTTCCACTCGCGGAATTTGCGGATTTTCCGCGAATCAGCGGGGATGAATTTTCTGCTAAGCACTTACAGGGTTACAGCAGCAGGTGCAAAAGTTGAAGCTAATTTTTTGTAACCTTTTACAAAAGGGTTACAAAGAAATTAACTTCAACTTGGGCACCTGCTGCTGTAAGCCTGCAAGTGCTTCCTGGCGCCTTGTTGCCTACTTGCAACTATTCTCTGACCCTGCTCTGACCATTGAAGCAGGGTCAGAGAATAGTTACAAGTAGGCAATGAGGCGCCTGTCACGAAAATTAAACCTCAACAGGAAGCACTGGCAGATATAAAAACAAGCATTTGCAATGCAATAGGTCTCGCATTAGGAAAGTTTGAGCTATTGGTCTTGTAAATGACAATTTTTTTTATTTATGTGTTGGTTTTGAAAGTAGCTAAATTATTAGCTTTGTCATTTACAATGCCAATAGTTATAACTTTCGCAAATGTGACACCTATCGCATTTGTAATGCAACATGTTTTGTATTTACGTGACTTAGCTGTATTGATATTACAAATTACAATGGCTTTTAATTTTTTTAAATAATTAATACTTAAATAAAAGTGATTTTAATTTATAATGGCAATAGCTTAAACTTTTGTAAATAACTTTTGTGAAGATTATGTTCGGTGTATTTTATTGTGACGAAAATCCAAGAACATAAGTGAAATATTAACGTCTTTTTGTGACATTTGTAATAAAGTTTGAAACATTGAGAGAACTTATTTGAACCAGTTGTTGTTGAATGGTTGCGCAGATTGATGCTGGGGTGGCGCTGAGTGGTGGCGCTGTGTGGTGCTGTGGTGGTGCTGAGTGGTGCTGTGATGATGCTGAGTGATGCTGTGGTGGTGCTGAGTGATACTGGGATGGTGCTGAGTGATGCTGGGGTGGTGCTGAGTGGTGCTGTGGTGGTGCTGAGTGATGCTGTGGTGGTGCTGAGTGATGCTGTGGTGGTGCTGAGTGGTGCTGTGGTGGTGCTGAGTCATAATGTGGTGGTGCTGAGTGATGCTGTGGTGGTGCTGAGTGATGCTGTGGTGGTGCTGAGTGATGCTGTGGTGGTGCTGAGTGATGCTGTGGTGGTGCTGAGTGATGCTGTGGTGGTGCTGAGTGATGCTGTGGTGGTGCTGAGTGATGCTGTGGTGGCGCTGAGTGGTGCTGTGGTGGTGCTGAGTGATGCTGTGGTGGTGCTGAGTGGTGCTGTGGTGGTGCTGAGTGGTGCTGTAGTGGTGCTGAGTGATAATGTGGTGGCGCTGAGTGATGCTGTGGTGGCGCTGAGTGATGCTGTGGTGACGCTAAGTGGTGCTGTGGTGGTGCTGAGTGATAATGTGGTGGTGCTGAGTGATAATGTGGTGGTGCTGAGTGATGCTGGGGTAGCGCTGAGTGATGATGTGGTGAAGCAGAGGGCAGAAAGGCACAAAAAGCAGTCTAACAAAGGGCAGAAGGGCACAACAAAACAGTCTAACAGAGGACAGAAGGGCAGAAAAACAAGGGAAAAACGAGTCTAACAGAGGGCAGAAGGGCACAAAAAACAAGTCTAACGGGCCAGAAAGGCACAAAAACGAGTCTAACAGAGGGCAGAAGGGCACAAAAAATTAGTCTAACAGAGGGCAGAAGGGCACAAAAACAAGGGAATAACAGAGGGCAGAAGGGCACAAAAAACGAGTCTAACAGAGGGCAGAAGGGCACAAAAAACGAGTCTAACAGGGGGCAGAAGGGCAGAAAAACAAGGGAAAAACGAGTCTAACAGAGGGCAGAAGGGCACAAAAAACGAGTCTAACAGGGGGCAGAATGAATCCCGCCCTGCGTGTTTGCCCACGAAGATGCCACCTTTTTGTGCAATACCTCTACTCAACTGGAGTACTTTCTACTGTCTAATCAGTAAGTGCTCCCTCGTTGGCTAAATGTATAGGGGCAGATTAACAATAACTGGCGCATCCCCAGGGATGCGCCAGTTATTGTGCGCCGCAGCTCCGCCAACCATGGTGCGCCGCATTTACAATGCGGCGCACCATGTGGCAAAAACGGCACAGATGCGTCACGCATCTGTGCCGTAAAAGCAGCGCATTGCTGGAGCTGCGTCGCAAAAGGTCTCGGTAGAGGGTGGCAGTGGTGAACCAGAGGGTGGCCGTGATGAACCAGAGGGTGACAGTGATGAACCAGAGGGTGGCAGGGGTGAACCAGAGGGTGACAGTGCTGAACCAGTGGGTGGCAGTGCTGAACCAGAGGGTGGCAGGGGTGAACCAGAGGGTGGCAGTGATGAACCAGATGGTGGCAGGGGTGAACCATTGGGTGCTGTGATGAACCAGAGGGTGGCAGTGGTGAACCAGAGGGTGGCAGGGGTGAACCAGAGGGTGGCAGTGCTGAACCAGAGGGTGACAGTGGTTAACCAGAGGGTGGCAGTGGTGAACCAGAGGTGCTGTGATGAACCAGAGGGTGGCAGTCATGAACCAGAGGGTGGCAGTGGGGAACCAGAGGGTGACAGTGCTGTACCAGAGGGTGGCAGGGATGAACCAGAGGGTGCTGTGATGAACCAGAGGGTGGCAGTGGTGAACCAGAGGTGCTGTGATGAACCAGAGGGTGGCAGTCGTGAACCAGAGGGTGGCAGTGGTGAACCAGAGGGTGACAGTGCTGAACCAGAGGGTGCCAGGGGTGAACCAGAGAGTGGCAGTGCTGAACCAGAGGGTGGCAGTGGTGAATCAGAGGGTGGCAGGGGTGAACCAGAGGGTGGCAGGGGTGAACCAGAGGGTGGCAGTGGTGAACCAGAGGGTGGCAGTGGTGAACCAGAGGGTGGCAGTGGTGAACCAGAGGGCGGCAGGGGTGAACCAGAGGTGCTGTGATGAACCAGAGGGTGGCAGTCGTGAACCAGAGGGTGGCAGTGGTGAACCAAAGGGTGACAGTGCTGTGCCAGAGGGTGGCAGGGATGAGCCAGAGGATGCTGTGATGAACCAGAGGGTGGCAGTGGTGAACCAGAGGGTGGCAGGGGTGAACCAGAGGGTGGCAGTGGTGAACCAGAGGGTAGCAGTGCTGAACCAGAGGGTGACAGTGGTTAACCAAAGGGTGGCAGTGGTGAACCAGAGGTGCTGTGATGAAGCAGAGGGTGGCAGTCGTGAACCAGAGGGTGGCAGTGGTGAACCAGAGGGTGACAGTGCTGAACCAGAGGGTGGCAGGGGTGAACCAGAGAGTGGCAGTGCTGAACCAGAGGGTGGCAGTGGTGAATCAGAGGGTGGCAGGGGTGAACCAGAGGGTGGCAGGGGTGAACCAGAGGGTGGCAGTGGTGAACCAGAGGGTGGCAGTGGTGAACCAGAGGGTGCTGTGCCCATACACGACCGCATGGGTAACTTCGCCATGCAAGTGGCCTGCGAACAAGCAAAAAGCCCCGCGAACATGCAAAAAACCCCGTGAACATGCAAAAAACCCTGCGAACACGCAAAAAAACAAAAATCCTCAAATTTGCACGAATTCGCGGATTTTGGGGTTTGCTAATTCGATTTTGCGCGAATTTGCGGAACGCGAATTCGCAAATTTCGCCCATACTTAGCCAAAGGTATTAGCAAACTGAAAATCTCTTCATCTATGAAAAAGCTGACCTAACTATAATTATCTAGTGGCGACCACTACTAGATCATTATATATTTATTGACACCACTACAGCAAAAACTACTGAATGGAATTACACCAAATATGGCAGGAAGCTAGATTTCCGTCCTCAGATTGTGGTTTTTGTGGTTTAGTGTACATCCGTTCAGCAGTTTTTGAGAAATCAAGGGTCATAAATAATTGTATATTCGGTTTGTTAGGCTCGCGAGAGTACCAGGAGCACAAATCCAAAAATGGAGTTCTGTGAATGGTCGAGAGGCCCATTTTTAATCATGAGTCCTGGACATGTGGAAATAAAAAAAAAGGTATATGAGGTGGCAGTAGAAAGGCATGCTGCTCTCCTAAGATTAGAGAGGAGGTGTCTAAGGGATAACTACTGTGAAGAAAATAAATGTATATTGGTATAAACTTATTTTTATGATCTTGCTGGACTCTTGGTGACCGCGAATAGTAAGAAGGAGTAGCTGAATTTTCAATACACTCCCTTAGTAGGATTGCATTTTTGAGAGAATGTGTGTAAGATATAAGTACTGTGATGAGTAGAATGTTCTTTTCTATGGGGTTCTTTCGATCTTTGTGAGCATCCCATGAGACTTGCATTGGAAAGTGTAGGAAGGTAGAATCCTTCTGCATGGTTACCCACACTTTTTGCCTGGTGCTAAGCTGTTTTTGACTAGTCTGACTGGGAACCTGCTAATCAGGACCCCAGTCTATCTTCTTTCTCCCCTAAATTGTTGTGTTCAGTACTTAGGTACATCCCAGATTGGATACTGGCGTACCTTTATAAGTCCCATAGATATGGTACTGAAGTACCTAGGGCATAGGTACCCCAGAGGTCTTCCATGGGCTGCAGCATGTATTATGCCACCCATGAGAGACTATTCAAAATAGAACTACAGGCCTGCCATTGCAGCCTGTGTAAGCTGGTGCTAGCACCACTTACTAAAGATATCACTTTCCTATATCTTGGGGCACTGCACTTTACACCTATAAGTCACCCCTATAGCAGCCCTTTGCAATCCTGAAGGCAGGGTGCTTGGTCCTAAATGAGAGGGTGCCCCTGTATGAGCAGGACACCCCTGCAGCCTAGGGAGTCCATTCTCCCGGGTTGTCAGTGAAGCAGCCATATACTATATAGTGGTATCAAACATGTTGGATTCATACCCCCACACCATAAAGGGTGTGAGAGTTCTGATTCTAAGCACTGAAAGAGCCCTCAGTTAGGCTCTCAGTGTTCTGGGTACCTGCCTTCTTGACCCTGACAGCACAAAATGGGTGCTGCCGCCCAGAAACATGATTCTGCCCTCCTGCTGCTGAGCCACGCTCTAGCAGGGGGAAGCAGAACAATAGGCATCCTGTCACAGGGAGGTGTGAACACCTCCCAGACAGGATTTAGTGAATTGGGATGGGGTAGGTGCACTTACCAGCGCACCTCAGTCTGCATGAGGGGCAGATTTGGTGACCCTGTGCATAGTCTAGTTCAAACCTTTCTTGGGAGCCGTTGGCTTCCACTCTGGCATAAAACTGGACAAAGGACATGGGAGTAACCTCCCCCTTGTCCAGACCCTCCCCTGGGAGGGTCCCCTGATTCTTCCCAGCTCTTTCCTTAGAGAACTTAAGGACTTATCTGGGTGTAGGTCCCTATATTCGTCGTGGGATAAGATTCAGATCACACACCACTGCTCTTCTACGCCTGGGCACTCTGAACTTCGTTTGGGTCTGACTTAGTCTCCCTTCCAGTCTGCTGTATCGTCTATGCCTGTGCATCATACAGGAACATTCCAAGGCCTGTGAAGCATCTCACCTGGAGTGAAGGAGTAACTCCCCTGCATTCGCAGGCACCGTAACTAAGTTGTCCGGTCTGCTGATCCTGAGCTCTTCCGGATTCTGAAAGGGTCTGCAATACAGATGGTGGTTTTCCACAGCTTCAGGGGCCTGGCCTGCCCACTCACCAAGTTTGAAGCCAGTATCCTTAGTGGGGGTTGCAATAACCAAACTCCTGTGCACTGTGTCAACTTGCAGTTGTTAAGGCTGGTTGCCTTCTTTTGAAGAAGATCTTCGGGCTAAAAGAGCCCCATCCTTGAGCACCTCCAGTGACCAGAATCTTCAGCCACACTGCATTGTGTGCATCGTGGCCTGCATCTTAAGGTGAGCCGCTTGAGGTCCTCTTGTGACTCCAGTGCCTCCAGTCTGTGAGTCCACGTGAGGGTCACCTTTGCTTCTCTAGGACTCCCCTGTTTGCTCGGGCCTGCTCTGACTCCCCTGCTTTTGGTGAGTCCCTTGCTAGTCCAGACTTTGCTCCCTCTTCGATTCCTGCATTGGTTGCCTTTATCAAGGCTTGTTGGTGCTCCCGCCAGACACGACCCCTAAGCACTCAACATCCTTCGCGTGGCAGCTTGTGCATGGCTCCTGGTCCTTCTCAGTGTTGCCTGGTCCTCACAGCTGCAGAGTTAAGGTCATTGTCACCCATCCTGCAACACCCGACATTGTAGGGCATTTGTCTTCCAAGTCTCCTGGTCACTCCAGAGTGACATAGACTCTTTCTCCTCTGCTTGCAGGTACCCCTCATCTTAAATCAACCTTTGAATTCCACCCAGCACTTTCTCCTCTACCAGAAGCAGAATTTTCCTGAAGTCCTCCATTGGGTTCGACGGTAGTTTCTGGCACCACTTCACATGTATGCACCCGGCTTCCCTGGTGTAGGTAACATGGGTACTAGGGTATCCACAGGTGGGGTAGGTCTCCAACCTTTTGTCCTCCATGGGGATTCTTCAGGGCCCACTGGGAAGGGTCCTTAAACTTTAAAAATCCAACCGTGACTTACATGTAGAGTTGTATGAAGCACGCATCCGTGTTCCCACACTGCACACGCTCTACGTAGGATGCCTATCTACTCACCTTGAATGGTTCCTGGGGTCTCCAGCACTTCTACGTCCTCTCAACCTAGCCTTGATCCAAGTTGTGGTTCTTATACCACTTTCTCAGTGTATGGTTTGGTCCCCCCCCCCCGGGGTCCCCTGTGTATTTTGTGTTATTTACTGTGTTTCTTTCCTAAAGTAGTGAGTGCATTGTGCATATCACCGGGTAGGAGATAATTTGATGTGTTAGAGAGTATTATATAATAAATACATATGTTTATATATACTTTGTGTGGTTCTTTTTCACTTAATCTATGCTATAAGATTGCATTCTGGTAAAACAAAATGCTTTCACTCCTCTGGACTATGCCTGAAGGCTGCTGTCCACAGCTACTACTTAGAGAGCTTTCTAAGGTTGTCTAAGACCTCTTTAATCACCATAAAGATTGTCTGGACTGATGCAAGGTGCCCACCTATGTTATTGGACATTATATACCAGTCCAGCTTCTCAAAGAAAGCCTGCCACAAGGTGTTTGTGATTCAGCAATCCTCTTGCGAAATTCGCATGGAAAATACTAGGCCTCTTACAGGATATTTATGATCACACAGGAGTATCTCAAGATTGTCTGGGGAGAAGTAAAAAAAAGGGCAAAGGTTGAACCCATACTTGTCATTCTAATTACCTGGTTGAATAAATGCTATGATGTAGGTTGTGTTGAAAAATGAAGTGTAAAAACTGTGTGTACTTGTAGGTAATGGAAGCAGTGTTTCTGAAATTAAAAAACAAAGAATCTAATATTGCAAGCTGTACTGTTCTTATGAGTCTGATTGCCCATATACTTTTTCCCTATGAAATGTTTGAGTGATGATATTATTATTTGTAGTGTGAAAGGCTGTGGTGAGTGTTAGCAAAGATGTCTCAAGAGGATTGTATCACTTTATAACGTTTATTAAAATTAGGTTTGATGGCATGTTACACTTTATTGCTGAAAAAGTGCCCTGAGTGAGGGTATAGGATTTTTCAAAATGAATCATTGGTCACTGGTGCTGAAGATGAAAATATGTGAATATACTGATGTGCCACTGTTCTCAATTATTAACCAGTATGTAACTTTTATCCTTCTGGTTATTTTGTCTTTTTTTGGAGGAAAATGGAAACGTGTCTCTGAGGAAATAATTATCTGCTTATAAAAGGAGCAAAGAAGAGCCTTGTTAGGACAAGCAGGATAAGTGTGCTGTTGAGCAATAGCTACCTCTCCAAGCCCAGATTATTCAGGTTGGTAGTATGTGGAGGCTCTTGTACAGTTGAGTAGTCCAGGAGCCAGAGCTAACTGTGCACGAGCTAGGCTTTGTGAACTGTAATTTATAGAAATGCTGCCTTGCTGAGCCTTTTCTTACCACCTAACTCCCATCATATATCAGGAAATTGAAGAGTTTTTGGATACAAACTGTGTGAGAAATGGGGTTGCTGGTTGAATAAGGTGCAAACCTTAGTCAAGCAACAACCACAATCCCTTGCTGGATGACCCTCAAAAAGTCACTATGCTGTGCTTAACCCTTAGTAACTTGGCACACAAGCATCAGGTTTAACTTACAGGCAAGGTGTAAAGTATTTATGCGTACACATGTAAAAATTACGTGAAAACACAACACAAGAAAAATCCCAAACCAGATTAGAAAAATAGATTACAATTTAATAAACTATATGACAGTAAAATGACAAAATTAAAATAAATTGAACTGTAGATATTGATTTTAGAAGAATTAAGTGAAAATAGCACCAAAAAGCACTAAGTGCCAGAAAGGGATATCTGGTCGCACTAGATTGGGACATAGTCAAAAGTGAAGGCCGACCACGATGGAGTGCCGGCCAGCTAGAGGGACCTAGTTGGGCCCGCTGACCAAAAATACCTTAGTCTGCGATGTGTCGAAGTTGAAGATCCTGTTGGCAGGGAGGGTGGGGAGCACAGAGGGAGCATTCCACCAATGTCGATCCACATGTTCTGGTTCTGGCAGCAGGACAGAGACCATGCATCAACTCCGATGCGATGTGGAGTTTCAGCTTGGATGCCAATGTTGTCGTTGAGAGAAAGGCGAGGACTTACTTAAAGTGCTTGCGCAGTGGTGGTTCCAAAGGCAGGGTAGATACTCCTAGCCATGCAGGTGAAGCAATGTATTGGTTCTGGCCCACACAAACAGGGGCGATGAACCATTTCTGATCTGCGTTCTGTCGAAGAAGCGTTGGTGCTGACCACACAGTAGCTGCAATGCACTGATTCCGGCTCCGCAGCGATGGTGACATTTTGAACAAGCACCTTAGGCCCACTTTGAAGGGTCAAGGACTAGGGTGGCACCTCCGGGCAGGGTAGACTCAAAGATGGCAGGGTACATGTGGAGAAGCAGGATAGTTAGAAGTGTGTCATGGCCCTGAAACATCAGATCAGGAGACTAGCCATCTAGCCCTTGGAGTCACATTTGGTTCTGGGGGTCAAGTGATGCAGGTCCAGTCCTTCTCACCTAGACAAGAAGGGCAGCAGTAAGCAGGTCAGACCAGCAAGAAAGCAGTTCTTCCAGAGCAGCAGTCAAGCAGAGTGGCAGTTGTTCAGCAGCACAGCAGGCCTTCATCCTGGCAGAGTGTCCACAAGTCAAAAAGTGCACTGAGGTGATAGTGTATAAGGTGCAGTTCTTATACCCAGTGGTGCCTTTGAAGTGGGGGAGACTTCACAGACGGGTCTTTGTCTCAAAATATACTTTATTCGTTTTTTGTGATACAAAACCATAAAAGTTCATATTACATACAAATTACAATCCAGATTATAGTAAAAACACTTTAAGAGACCAAGATACAGTAAGGCAGGGTCCCAGTCATAAAAATTCTTTCCCACTCCAAGTATCAGAGGAGTTCGTGGTTAGTCTTTGGAGTTCGTGGATAGTCATTGTTACATGTCCAGGTGTTTCCCAATGCATTTTATAGATCCTGCCACATGGGGTATGAGTTCGGAAGAGGAGGAAAACACGGAATTTTGGGATAGAAGTCATGTAAGTCCCATATGGATATTTGGCCGTCTCTTTCTTGAGGCGGCCAAGTTTTCAAGTAAGGGACAATATTTCTGTCTCTAAATCTCACAAGTACCAAGTCCCCAGGGACATCTTTAGGAAGGGAGCCCAACCAGCCCACCCTTCTGACACTCCTTATTGCTCCGTATAAATTACGAGTCAGTGGCCTATTTTTTGACAGCCAGAATTTGGTTTTATTAACTAAGTCATGCTGTCTCTCAGTTTTTCCAAGTGGAAGAGCAGGTACACCCGCAAGGATGCACACGTATGGGGCCGCTTCCGGTGGTAAATGAATAGAATTAACTTTATTGTGAACTACTCTAGGTGCGGTCAACTGGGGAAATGAAACTTTAGCGGGGTATTTAGCTATTTTTTCCCCTGATGCACTAGGGCCATTTGGTTGTATTTGACACCTTTTATCCTGCACAAATGGTTTAGAGCCTAGGTGAGTAGGAGGTGACTTAGGGTAATTGGATGTGTCACTACATTTGTCAGCCAGCAGGTTTGACTTGATGGCTTTCTCTAATCCAGAGAGCCTATCCCCTAACAAGTTTATTTTTTCTAACAACGGAGCTATCAAGGAGCTAACCAATTGTTCAATAAGGGGTAGTATGTGCAAGTGGGGAGGAGGTGTTATGGCATCTGGGTGCTCAACAACCGCTGGGGTCATTAAGGAATTAGCAGTGGATGAGTTTAGGCACAATTTTTGGATTTTGGGGTCGTTTCCACCTTGATTGACATCGTTATATTTCCTTTTCACAGATGGGACCTGAGGGGGTTCAATACTTTGAGTGTTCAGGCTGCAGGTTTTGTTCAATAATGTGGGGGGATCTAGGAGTGTAGCCTTGTCTGGTGGTGTACTAACACTTTTGGGCGGAGGGGGAGTTTCCAATGTAACATAGTTGGTTTTACATAGGACGTTTAACTCGTCTAACAGGGAGAACATTTGCCCAGTGCCTGCTACGCTAGTTGAATGGTCCCCCTTGGAGGTCATGATGATAAAGGAATATAGAGCAGCGATATATGAACAAGTCCACAAATATGGAGACAAATCGGTTAGAGGGGGTCTTTGCCTTCCTGATAGTGGACTTTCAATGTGGCAGAAAATGGGGGTGGCCCGTCCCGTCCTTATCCGGCCTACTGACGGCCACAGACGGCCCGGGCGAATGACGCTGCTGACGGCGTCGCCGGGACCCAGCAGGGGATGCTGGGGGTTGTAGTCTGCCAGGTAGGCAATGGCAATCACAGTGAAAGTTGCTCCCCCCTCTCGGCGGCCGCTAATGCAGAGCGGCGGCGGGGGAGAGCGAGATGCAGGAGCGCGTTGGGCGACCAGATCACTCCGGTCCTCACCAGGTCAGAGAAGCCCCCAGTCGCGTTTAGGACCCCGCTCCTCAGCTGGATCTGCTGCTCTTTAAGCGCCTCCGGGCGCTGGCGAATGACGCTGCTGACGGCGTCGCCGGGACCCCGCTGGGGATGCTGGGGGTTGTAGTCTGCCAGGTAGGCAATGGCAATCACAGTGAAAGACGCTCCCCCCTCTCGGCGGCCGCTAATGCAGAGCGGCGGCGGGGGAGAGCGAGATGCAGGAGCGCATTGGGCGACCAGATCACTCCGGTCCTCACCAGGTCAGAGAAGTCCCCAATCGCGTTTAGGACCCCGCTCCTCAGCTGGATCTGCTGCTCTTTAAGCGCCTCCGGGCGCTGGCGAATGACGCTGCTGACGGCGTTGCCGGGACCCCGCAGGGGATGCTGGGGGTGGTAGTCTGCCAGGTAGGCAATGGCAATCACAGTGAAAGACGCTCCCCCCTCTCGGCGGCCGCTAATGCAGAGAGGCGGCGGGGGAGAGTGAGATGCAGGAGCGCGTTGGGCGACCAGATCACTCCGGTCCTCACCAGGTCAGAGAAGCCCCCAGTCGCGTTTAGGACGGGTCTTTGTAATGCGTAGAGATTTTCCTTTCCTGACCTGGCTCCAAACTCACTACAGGCGGGTATGCAACCCTATGTGTGGGGACAATATACTGCCCATTCAGGTGCAAGTGTGCGGTTGAACCCAGCTCCCACTCCCATTGTTTCAAGAATGGGCTGCAAGTCACTTCTAAGCTCCTATTGTGTGTGGCTGTCTAGGGGGAGTGCTTCAAAGCCCAGTTGTCACCCTCCCCAGACATGTAGCTGAGAAAGGCTTCAGGCACACAGGGCTAGGAGCAGGATAATGCTAACTTTCTAAAAGTTTTAAAGGAACAAAATGCAAGTGGTCAATAATCACGAAGAGTGTGGTAGCCAGCATTTCAAAATATGCCATGTGTGAAAAGATGCATGGGATTATACCTATCCAGTGGCAGAATGAAGGAGCCGTACTAGTCGGCATGTAAATAAACATGGACGCAACTGTGGTAATCAGGGAGATGGTAAAATGAATAACCAATAAATAAGGAAACAAGGAAAATACGCTGAAAAGAAAACTGCCATGGCCAGCTGGACTACAATCCAAGGACCATGTTGCACCCGGGGCCAGTAGGTATTGATGCATACAGAGTTGCCGGTAAGCAGCACAATAGAAGTAAAAGCCAGCTTAGAGTAGCATTCAGCTGGTGTGCTGTAGAATAAAAATTCATAATAAGGTGGAGAATTCCAAAAGGAGGACTACGGTATCAGGGCTAAATAACCTGACTTACCTGGCAGAATAAAGCAAGGTGCACCTGGGCCATGGACTCTTACCAAAAGCAATCGATTTGCAGTGAGCAGTGCAGCTGTGGTGAAAGCCAGTATCTAAGTGCACTTGAATAATTGGCAGGGCATAAGTAAAGTACTAGCGCATAGCACGAGTCAAAGAAATAGAGTGAGTGAGCCCTGTTGGTGGCCATCTTAGTGGAGAAGGTGAATACAGTAAAAAGAACTATAAAAGACTGGTTCCACAGTAAGAACAAAGTAAAACCATCATAAGAAATGAAATAAACAGAACAGTATGGCAAGAATTACTGAAATTGTATGAAAAAAATGAAAAAAACATCAGTGTGGCAGAGGTTAACCTCTTCCATGCCGCCCGACATCACGATGGGCTTGTGCATCAGACGGCCAGGGGCCATCTGATCTGCGTACGCGTCAAATTCCACCGCACCGCGGCGGAATTTGCGCAGCAGTAAAGCGGTTAATGGTAATGGTGTGCAGACACATACTTAGTTAAGATTACACAATGAGGATGAATTACAGGTGTATTAGAGAGTACAGTAGCCCCTTCAAGAATGCTTAACTGGACCATATTATTTCCTGAGTCTTTTTGGTGATTTAATTTTGCATCCTTTGAGTTTTTCGTCTTCACCCACCGATTTTGATTTATTTTGTAAAAAATGTGACTTTAATTTGTCTAATGAACATTGCATCTGGGCATAATTGTTTTTCCCAGTAAAATCCTTGACACGTTTGGTTCAGAGACCCTTGTCCCTTTAAAGCATTATGTACTCCTGGTCTATATGTATCCAAGGGTTTTCGTTGTGCTTCTGTAACAACTTTCTAACAGTGCCATTTTAAAAATTGTAATGATAAATTCAGCTTTGCCATTAGGTATGATTTATCATTACAATTCCATAGTATTAGACATGACAGAGCTACCTCCTCTCAATCAGGAATTACAGCTTATTAAAGGTAATAAGGAATCCCCAAAGTTACCTTTTGAGACAGGTAGGACTCCCCGTCGAGAAAAATGAATTTGTGAGTTTTTCACTACCAGGACATGCAAAACCTACAAGTACATGTCCAATCTTTTTTTTACATACACAGTACTCTGCCCTGTGAGCTACCTAGGGCATACCTTAGGAGTGATATATATGTAAAAATAGGGGAGTTTAAGACTTGGCAAGGGGTTTTGAATGCCAAGTCGACTTGGCAGTGTAAACTGCACCTACAGTTTACACTGTCACATCTCAAATGACATCATTGATGACATCACTGATGACACCATCCAATGAGTGTGTACGTTTATTTTAGAGTGTACATGATGCGAGTAAGTACCATATTTTTTTTCTACCTAATTTTGTACAGCCTGTGTCAAGCTAATGGGTGTAAGTGTTTACTAAATGCATGTGCTTCGAATGCATCATAGGTATGTAGAGGTATTGAACACGTCATAAATCTTTGTACTGAAGAGTAACTCTGTGTGCAGGTAACAGTTGACTTGTGTCCATTATGTTCCACACATGTTTTTAGTGTTGCAGAAAAAGTTTCCAGCAGGGCAAAGTTAAGCAGCCCTAACTTATTAGACAGAATCATCTCAGCATGACAATTTCTACTTTAAGGTGGAAGACTGTGTTCACCAGGTGCTAATCTTTGTACATATGCTTGTTTTGTTTCAGAAGAGGTGTTATCTGTAAAGTTTTCACCACATTGTGAAGGCATGCACCTTAACGCTATATCAATAAGGTGTGTGCCTGGCCAACAGCAGCTAAAATTAGCGCCGGCACTTGGTAGAGGGGCAGACAGAGCCATATTTCAGTAGATATGATGCTCTCCTTCTCCCTCCCTGTGACGCAATGGAGGGCAGTATTCTTGGCTGCTGCACTCGGTTGTGTGACTTCTTCGAAAATCTGCCCCTCAGCATTTTAAGGAACTTGACTTGCTCTGAACAGGTGTTTACAGAGTGAAAAACTGTATCCAATGCGGATTTCCATACATCTGTGGTTGATTGTTAATGTGAACTGCTCTACCCCTGACATGTATGTTATAGCGGTCAATGTGGTACACAACCCATACTTACTTTTTAAATGGGTCATATTGTTCTGAGTTATTTTGCACTTGCACTTAGAGCTCTAAAACTATACCCGTTTACAGAGCAATGTGTACAAACAAAGTTTGGAGGATGTTATCAATGATGTCATTTGAGATGTTATCAGTGATGTCATAAATTATGTCAATGAATATGTCATGAGTTATGCCATATGTGAGGTCATAAGCAGGGCCTGGCAGGGGCGCAAGTTGTATTTAGTCAGTCAGTCAGTCAGTCAGTCAATCCACTTTATTCGATTAATTAAAATCATAAAAGTACAGCACATAGAATATAAAACCCACTAGACTAATAAAACAACACATTAACAATAAAATTCATCAGTAATAAAACATAATGTGTCAAGTTATATAAAATTTCCTTAAAATATAGATGTATGGGCTTTAGGCATGAGTTATCATAGAAATGTTCCTTTTCCTGAGGCGAACAGCAACAACAAGGAAACTAGCAATATTAAAAAATATCCCAAGTACTGTTAAACAGTTGATGGTAAAGCAACGCTGGTCTAACCTGCAAAAAGCCTTTATCCTTCAATAAGGGGACGAAAAACTTCCTGCGAATATCATTGTAGTAACGGCAAATCATCATGAAGTGCAATGTATCCTGTGGGGAATGGTTATCACACAGGCACCGAGCAGCATCCTCTGGTTTACACCACCCCGGCAAATCCCCAAGCGTGAAATGGATCAGAATAAAACGAAATCTTGTGAGGAGCCAGCGGTGGAAAGGCTTGGTCACAATTCTCAGATAGGGCTCGATTAACATAGAGGATTTTGTCAGATAATGGGCCCTAACCTGAGGTTTCTGTAACTCCTGCTCCTCTCGATTCAACGCCACTAGATTCAGAAACTGGGATTTTACCCATATCACATCTTCTTTTTTAATCCCCTGAGGAGAATTAAAAAGATCAGGCTGACCCAATTTAAAGAGCATGAGTTTAACATAAGACAGCCATGGAATACTACTGGCTTTGTCTAGCTTAACACAGTCCAGCAGGATCTGATGATTCAGAGTAATATCTGCGTTAAGCCAGGTTTTAAGCCAACAAACCAGCGGTGCTAGGCTCAACAGATCTGAAACATAGCTCATCCCCTATTCCTATTGGGAAGCAAAAGTTGTGTAAGATTGTGGTACAGACAGAAGGGCACGTAGAAATCTATTTTTTGCTAACTGTACCCCATTCTGCTGTTTGTAACCCCAAATAGATGAGCCATAGTTAGCAATTGCCAAGCACTTAGATCTGTAAATGTTAAGCATGGCCTCACACGGCCTCGCTCCCAAGCGCTGTCCAAACCCTAATAAAGCTGAGGTAGATCTAACAACTGCATTCTTTTTAACTCTCTGTTGGGGGACCCAGGTACACTTTTCATCGAAAGTACCCCCAAATAAGTAAAGGAGGTCACCCCCATCACCTCAGCCCCATTACAGAAAAAGGATTTAGACTTCACATTTCCTCGGCCCATTGTCATAACATGAGATTTTGAAATATTAACTATCAGGTCCTGGGACAGCATGTAAGCTCCAAAGGCATCCAGCAGCCTTTGTAGACCTACAGCAGTACGGGCTAGTAACACAGCATCGTCCGCGTATAGAAGAGGGATGAGCCTTTCTCCTACACGTGGAACATCAGGGGATGCCACTACTAGTGATTTTTCAAGCGAATTGATATAAAGAGTAAAGAGTAGTGGCGCCAGTATGCACCTCTGTCGGACACCCCAGCCCAATTTAAAGTGATTTGTGTAATTCCCTGCTTGAGAGACCCTTACTGAAGCTGATAGATCCTGGTGCAAATCAGCCAAGAAGTAAACCAGGCAAGGATCAATGCCCATATCAAGCAAAATGGTCCACAGCTTTGATCTGTTAAACAGATCGAATGCTGAGTAAAGGTCCATAAGGCCATATGTGATGAACCTGAATTAGCCATTGTCTATTTGCCTATTAAAAGATAAAGATTAAGGTCCATGGTGCGTCTGCCCTGCCTGAATCCATATTGTAGGTTGGATAGGACATCTTTATCATTTTCCCAAACCATTACTTTGGCTAGAATTGCCTTACCTAGTATTTTAACAGCAGAGTCAATCAATGAAATTAGTCTATAACACCGAGGGTCCCCTCTCTGCCTATATTTAAAAACTGGTATAATTGTTGACCAGGACCAAGATGCAGGGAACCCCAGTGTGCCCGAAGCATTATAAACATTTGTAATTATCTTTGACCAAAATTTGGGGTGACATTTATACAGATCCCCTGGCACACGGTCATGGCCAGGAGCTCTATTGATAGAAATCGCAATTATTGCCCTTTCAATGTTCTCCTTAACTCTACTTTGACCAGACCAATATAACTGGCAAGGTAGAGCAAGGTAGAGCCCCTCTGGCATAATGAAATAGCACAAGAGTCCTGATCCACATTGGACCCATAAACACCCTCAAAATGGGAAAGCCACTGTGCCTCGGTAATATTGCTTTCCATAGAGTCATTTACAAGGCCAGAAAAAAATGGAGTGTTAACCATAGCCCAGAATCTCGAGCTATCCTTAAGGACTTCGACCGATAAAAGTGCATCCCATGCCTCAACTTTGATCTCATTTTTACGTGTATGGAACGCTAACTTATATTGCTTCCTTAGACTGGCTATCAGAATCTTATCACGAGGTATATGTTTTAGGGCCTGAAGTAAATTACGGTGGGCCCATATACAGTTATTATCGAACCATCTTGTTAGATCTTGGTTTAGATAACACTGTCAGGTCCGCTGCTATCTGTTCACAAATTTCATCAAAGGTGCTTAAGACCTCAGCCGTTGGGGTGGTTAAATCAGTGCATTTTACTATATTCTTTGCAGCTTTTTTTACAAAGATCTGCAAAGAATGAGTCAGGAATTACATTGGACCATTTGAGTCTCCTACCCTGATTACTAGATGCCACAGAGTTAGAAACCACTTGCTTTCCTACTGGCCCGAGAAGACCACAATCTCCATGTAGCTCTAATATTACAGGGTTATGGTCACTAAATGTGAACAGGCTCGCATTGTAAAATATTACATTAGTTGACAATGGGGAAGACAAACATATATAATCAATAATGGTGTCCCTGTCCATGGCTTTAAATGTAGGGACCCAATCAGATCGATCATTAAAACTGGGTTCAAAAAGATCTGCTCCGGCCAAAAGGTCCTCCAAGGCCTCCCCCTGCTGTGTGTGCTCGAAATGGGGAATCACCGAGTGAACAGGCCCTAGATGGTCATCAATGTAACAGTTCAATTCGCACAAATGAATGTTAAAATCCCCCATAAGTACAATATGAAAAAAGTGGATTGCTTCAACCTATAAGAATCTAAAAAACAATTCAGATAAGTGAGATGTTGATTCATAACATCACATTCCCCAGAATTATAGAAGTTAACAAATAATAATTTAGGTTAGTTAGGAACAGTTAACTCTATAATCAAACAATTATGGGAAGCTGCATCTAACCTCTTCAATGACCCTTTAACCTTTAAGGAAAATAGGGACACTAACCCCCCCCCCCTTAGTTCTACCTACCGGGGCAGGGTGTGGTTAGACAGTAGGATGTAAAACTATCTGACCAAAATGTATTATCCCGCCTGTCCCAAATTTCCTGGAGGGCAATTATATCGCAAAGTATTATCAAATTCAGCCAATTTGGGTCTGCTCTTTTGGATCTTAAACCAGCAATATTCAAGCTAATCATTTGACATTGAGGGAGATTTTCTTTTACTTTGACCAGACCAATATAACTGGCAACAGGTAAACCTTCATCTGGCACCTCCAGTCAATCGTTAATATCGAACTCAGACAATGGAAGGAATCTATTAGTTAGCGCTAAGGGGCCTCCCTCAAGCCCTAAGGGAAGGGATGGCAGTTGGGGGGCTGTCATAGCATTACCACTGGACCTTTCTGGACAAAGCTTAGTGCCTATATTACGGGGTTGATGATTGGAAGTCTGGTACGACCTCTTCACAGGAGCCTCAGTATAGATTGTATCAGAAGCCGGTGGTCTCCCAACCGGAGTTTAAAGGAAGCCTAAAGGCAGAGCCCTGATGCTCCCCATCTCTAAGTCGGAGCCTTCCAAGAACAGCCTACTGGCTATATCACGTTTGTTAAAGTTGACAATAATACGGTCACCATTAACCTATTTGGATCTGTATCGCACCCACCCTACCCACCTGGCCATTATGATGTGGGATGAGTTCTCTGGTTTACCAGAGCAGTATTGGTCACACCTGTTTTTAGTTTTCCATATCAAGGCCGGTGTGGATTCCGTATCATGAGGTCCAAGGGGGGGCACCCCTACTAAGACTGCCACCAAAGAGGTGACTTCCGGGGGAGATTAATTCTACAATGTTTAGAGCTAATGTTTCTCTCTGGTGGAGCCAATAACCCTGAACTCGCCACGGTGGTGCCATTTGCTGGCAGCTCTAAATGAGAGAGGGTTGCATGTATGACCGGCCCCTACCTGCATGATCTTCTTGGGCTGCCTCAAGTGAAACTGGGGAACTGTTTATTAAACTGGCCCGAGACCAGGATACCAGCTCGCTACCTGAGAGGTTCTCTCCAATGATAGGCATAGACTCCACTTGGGCCTTGGGCAGCAAATTTGTACTATGTGGGCTAGAGCACGTGCTCAATTACCTAAAATGAAAGTCAATTCTCTGAAATGTTTTCACAATGCCCGCAATACAAGTGTTCAGTGTATCAATAATATCTTTAGCAATGTCAGTTAGTATAGTCTCGAAACGTATTCTAAAAATATCCTCCACCAAGTTGCGCAGTATCAGTTAGATATTTTCGTCCACTCTTTTTTGGGCCCTTATCCCCTTTGTTAATTTTTCTACTAGTTCTCTTTTTCCCCAAGGTCTGCCCATTTGCAACAAGTTGCAAGTCTGGCAGCCCCTTATTAGTTGTTACTTCCAGAGCCCCTGGCTCACCGACAACTTGTTTAGAAGCTGCTCTTTCTGCCATCGGCCTAGTAATCAAAACCCTTGGTTCCAGTGCAACAGGAAATGTAATCGTGAGTTCAGGTGCAGTATTCTCCTCCCTGACAATTTGGCTCATGCCCAGTCCCAGTTCCTGTTCAGCATTAGCTATCTCTTGGTTCAAGGAACCCACCACTGAGGTCAGATAGGAAATGATAGAAGTAGACTGTCTTGGAAATTTTACTTTTAAACCCCCTGA
This sequence comes from Lissotriton helveticus, assembly GCF_964261635.1. Lineage (NCBI taxonomy): Eukaryota > Metazoa > Chordata > Amphibia > Caudata > Salamandridae > Lissotriton > Lissotriton helveticus. Next base: position 39,643,225 of record NC_136058.1, read on the forward strand.
TCCTGCCTACACAGATGCTTGCACTTACCCATGTAGAAGTAACGGGGGTGGCCCGGCCCGGTCTCCTTCGTTTTCTGATGGGCTCAGACGGGCCCGCCCTTGGCCCGGGCTTTGCCCGGGCGCGGCTCGTGCACGTTCAATGCTGCCGGGGTGTTGCGCGGCTCTTATTGCGCATCCTGGCGTAGTATCAGCGTCACTGGTGCGCGACGCGCTGGGCCTTGTGGGGGATGTAGTCCCTGGTGTAGCCATTCCCCTCAAGGTGCTGATTAGCAGGGCAAATGGCGGTGGCTGGCCATTCCCCTCACGGCGGCAGAAAGGAGGTGAAAATGCAGGTGAGTTTAGAAGGACGTTTCCCTCACGGCGGCAGTAGTTACTGCTAGCAAGCTTTCCGGGGCCACATGGGTGCTGCGCGGCTCTTATAGTGGCTCCTGGCGCGGTATCAGCATCAATGGTACGCGACACGCTGGGCTTTGTGGGGGATGTAGTCCCTGGTGTAGCCGTTCCCCTCACGGCGCTGATTAGCAGGGCAAATGGCAGTGGGTGGCCATTCCCCTCACGGCAGCAGAAAGCAGGTAAGAAGGTAGGTGAGCTCTGATGGCCGTTTCCCTCACGGCGGTAGTAGTTACTGCTAACAAGCTTCCTGGGGCCACAGGGGTGGTGCGTGGCTCTTATCGAGCCTCCTGGCGCGGTATCAGCGTCGCTGGTGCGCAACACGCTGGGCCTTGTGGGGGATATAGTCCCAGGTGTAGCCGTTCCCCACATGGCGCTGATTAGCAGGGCAAATGGTGGCGGCAGAAAGAAGGTAAGAAGGTAGAGCCGTTCTGATGGCCGTTTCCCTCATGGCAGCAGGAGTTACTTCCAACAAACAAGTTGTAGTTAATGCTGCTAACTATAACTGGTGAATTTCTGTGTTTTTATTTAGTTCAAAACATTAATGTTAACACTGACAATTCGCCTAACTATATTGCTACTTTAGCCTTTGTTTTTTTCAGTGAAAATGTATATCTGTAGATA